>NC_087514.1:92468631-93813189 GCF_963921805.1 Phalacrocorax carbo | reverse complement strand
GAGTGGATGACGGATTTGCCCTAGGAAAGTACTGCTATTGTTCTAGTGATTAATAGATTCCTTTATACAAGCTGCTTATCAAACCAATTTTAAAAATGGATAGTTTTAACACAAATGAAAAATCAGATTAGTTACAAAAAATACCTCATCAGTTCAGAGCAATGTATCCCTACTATCAAAGCATCTAGGTAGCAGGTATACTTCACCTTAACCTCATAAGATGCATATGATGTCGAGGCATTTCAATCCAATTCACACACATGTGGAAAAAGGTAGCATAGAGCGATTTGTTTTAATTGTTATTCAGCACAAAACTGATGTTACCACAGAACTATCTATTATAACTCTAACAATCTCTTACAACTCAAACTTTGACCCTGAGTAGAAATGAACACCTTAGCATCTCTATTCAAAATAACTATTTTCTTCCTCACATGTATATCATTAACATTTATCTGGACTGAATTAATCTGCCTTTTTATCATCCAGTCACTCAATATAATGATGTCCTTCTGCACGTCTTTGTCATTGGCATGCATCGTTCCTACTGTGAATAACTCCATCAAGAGTAATCAGGTCAGTGGATGAGTAGGGAGCAGTGCACGTTATTTATCTTGAATATAGTAAGGCTTTTGACACTGTCTCTTCTAGCATCCGCACACACAAACTGATAAAGTACAGACTATATAAGGGGACAGTGAAGTAGACTGAAAGCCACCTGAACTGCTGGGCTCAAACGCTGCATGTGACCAGCTGCATGAAGCCTAGCTGGAGGCTGGTCATCCCTAAGATTGATACCGAGACCCGTACTGTTCAATTCGGATGACATGACTGAGCACACCCTCAGCAAGTTTGCAGGTAATACAAAATGGTGAGGAACAGCTGATACACCAGAGGGTTGTGCTGTTAGTCAGAAGGACCTGGACAGGCTGGGGCAACAGGCAAACAGGAACCTTACAAAGTTCAACAAGGTTCTGCGCCTGGGACCACTCACCAAAACAGGCTGGAGGCTAAGTGGTTAGAAAGCAGCTTTGCAAAAACGACTTGGGGGGTCCTGGTGGACAACAATTGTCAGTGAGCCATGGATGTGCCCCTCTGGCAAAGGCAGCCCACAGCATCCTGGGCTACATTATAAAAAGTGTTTCCAGTAGGTTGAGGGAGAGGATTCTTCCCCTCTATTCAGCACAGACACATTTGGAGTTTTGTGCCCAATTCTGGACTCCCCAGTAGAAGAGAGACATGGACATGCTGGAGAGGGCCCACTGTCCAAGATGATTAAGGGATCAGGACATCAGATATACAAGGAGAGGCTGGGCAAATATGGAGAAGAGAAGCTTCAGGGGGATCTTATCAAGGTGTGTAAATACCTGATCAAGGATGCAAAGACAATGGAGCCAGACCTTTCTCAGTGCTGCCCAGTGGCAGGACAAGTGGCAATGGACACAAATCAAAATACAGGAAATTCCTTTTAAACATAAGAAAAAACTTTTTTACTGTGACAGTGATCAAACACTGGCAGAGGTCACCCAGGGAGGTTATGGAGCTGCCATCCTTGGAGATATTCAAAACCCAACTGGGCATGGTCCTGAGCAACCTACTCTAAATTTACCCTGCTTTGAGTAGGGCACTTGGACTAGATTATCTCCAGACGTCCCTTCCAAACTTAACAATTCTATGACTCTTTAGAAAAAAATGCCAAAATAATATCTCATATTTATCTATGCCCTTACAAATTCTATTCATTTTTATAATTTCTATCAATCTCACATGATTAAGAGGCCTTTTAAAAGATACTGACTACAAATCACACTTCAAAACTAAACTTGCCTTAAAGCAAAAAGGCAATGCAAAGAAGAATTACAAAGGAAATATGTTATGTATTAGGGTAGCTTCCAAGAACACCATCAACACCAAAAAAAATAATCACTAGCTCACATTTAAAGAGCCTGACCAGCCTCTGACTCCTGAACTTTACAAGCAGTTCAAGCACAGCTCTTGACACGGACCTACATCATACCCAAGTCAACAGGCTTGTGGTGGCCTGGAGTCTGCTAGGTCATCTGAGCCCTGGGCATCAGGAGGAAGTGAGTTAGCAGGAACTAGTCTCGAAATTACACTAGATTGTAGCCGCATGTCCTGTCCCACTTACCTCCAACCCCATTGTGATTACTGCCAAAATTCCTCCTTTCCCTAGCTTGCTGATATCTGTCTTCTAGCCCTTAGCTATATGAAGATTTTGATACATGCCTATAGTCATGGGAAGATCAGTTATCCCTACACTAGAAGTGATTCTTTTGGATAAAAACAGAGAAGATATTGGTATTAATATAAACAATAAGAATGAGAGAACATGATAGCAAAACAGCACTTAAATAAACCTATGCCAAGGCTGCTATGCAGTCAGCACACACGTATTTTATTTTGTTCAGCTGAACAGTCCCACTGAGACCAGCAAAAATAGAAAGCATGTTACAGTTCCATACTTTACAGCATAGATGACTTAGGAAAATTAATCAGATGGAAATTATGAGCTATACAGCAACATTTACTATCAAAAGGAGAGACTGGTGTCTTTCAATGAAAAAGGCTTAACCAAGATGTAGTGGCAATTTTGATTTTTTTAATGAATACAGAAATCCTTACCTGGAAGGAAAACAAATACCAATTACCTTCTCTTCAGTTTGCAACCCAGGCCAAATCTGAACCAGCTATTACTGCCTGACAACTTCTTGCCATGGCCTCCAGCCAGCCCAGCTGTGGCTAATTTAATTTGTCACAGGTGCAGCAGTAATCAGCCAGCAGGAGCCAGGGCAGTAGCCACAGGCATCCTGCAGAAACCAGCCACTCACTGCAGGCAGGGAGCTTGAGGAAGTCAAGGCTGAGAGGACAGCTCAAAACACATTTGCAGCTCCCTCAAGATACAAAGTTGCCTGCTTCTCTTCTATCATCTGCCTTATGCTAACTTTATTGCCATTAAAATCAATGTAAGAGGACAGCCTGTACATGACTTGAGTGCTGTGGAAACTGCAGAACACTAATAAAGCGCTACTTAAATAAATTTGAGGCTCTTCTGTAAGAGATAGAGGCTTGAACCTAAGCCTCTCAAGGCCTGGCTGGGTGCTTTCTTCTGTAGGTAATGTGTAAGAGATGGGCAAAGCCTACTTTTCCTGCCCCATCCCTTTCCCTGCCATTTCCTTCACTCCTATGTTAAAATAAGAACAATCACTTTAAAATTGTCTCAAGAAATGAAGATAGGTACATAACCTTGGGGGAATCCTATAGACACTGTTCCTCATTGGAGGGTCATCCTGTCTGCAACCCTGTGTCAGCTCTAGGGAGGAATGGGACTGGAAGCATTCCCCTAAACTTAGCAAATCGTGCCAGTGAGCTTCAGGCAGCTCCCTAAACAGCAGACACATTTTAACATCATCCTTCTGAAGTCTTTTTCTCTTGTACAAGTGCATGGGAAATTAGAAGTTGGGCAACAGTAGGCAGCATTTCAATCCTTTTGAGATATAGATCTCTTAAAATGAAAGCAAGTTATATGCCACTTTTGGATGCTGAACCTATCAGCAGGCACACAGACTGTAGGCCACTATGGCTGAGTTATAGGTCCTTTACCACGGAGAATGTTTTAGAAGACCAGGGCCTAGAATTTATTTTGTTGGGTTTTTTATTTTTCCATCTGGTTGAATATTTGTGACAGTTCAGGCATATCTACCACCACTTTCTCAGAGCCATTGTTTTACTAACCTTTCCTAGTATCACCACGAGTACGCCTCAGAATGGATCCAGTTCTTGATGTAAAATAAATAGAGGCTGCAAAAATTATAAAATGTAAGTATTTTAATACTCTGTTTTGTACCTGACAAATATGAAGTACCTGACATGCTGAGACCACTGCCTGCTCGTTTGACCAGTGTTCTCACTGCTATGTCTTGTCTCAGTCAGTCATATCTGTATGTTGTACCTTGATTTACAGTCTTACAAAACACTGTAAATCTTACTCCTTTTGATGTGGAAAGTCTTCTTGTTTTGTGTTTGTATAAAACCTATCACTATGGGGAGCAGGCCTACGACTCGTGCTACCACAAGACAAGTGTTAAACAACAAGGAAAGAAAACTTGGGCTTAACAACTCTCCAGAAGAGATGAATGCTCCACATAGTCCCCTTGAGAAATTCAGAGCTGTTCTGTGCTAAATGCAAACTAAACCATGCATATGTATTGACCATAAGGGATGGTTTAAGCATGCACCTGAATAAATCAAGGAGTAATTAAAAATCACCTAAATCCTAAGAAGTAAAAAAGTATGAGCACTGCCATCTGAAAATGCCAGCTGGAATGCCAGTCCTCATTTTAAAAAAAAAAATCTTGAACCAGAAATCCACTACCGTTCAAGACTATTGTTAAATAATAGATAGCAAATTGTCTGGATTCCAGTAAACTGCACTGTGGCAGATGAGCCCAAAACATTCTGACAAACATTCTTTCTGAAAAAAATCCAGAATAACTCACACTAATAATTATTATTTTTCACATACATTGTTTATGATTACTTTGGCTACGTAATTTAACCAAAAACATTTCTACAAGAAAGCAGGAGAGATGTTATCAAGGAACGTGAACATCCTGGTGACATCCTGATCTAGACAAAAGCAGAGAGAGATTAAGGATTGTGGAGGTGCAATGTAGATATCAAGGAATAGTCATCAGAGCACAGTATGAAACCTGTTTACTGAAGTGACATTATTTTATAGTTTATTCAAAACTTTTGTTTTTTTACTGTAGATTAACTGTCTGAATATATTATCCAAGCCTTCTGTCAGGAAAGATGAGAAACTGCAGGAAAACATTGTAAAAGATCTAGATGAGTAACTGCCCATCAGATCTGGGGGAAAAAAGGGGGCAGTGGCATACACTGGAAGTCAAAGAAACACAGATACATTTTGCTAGGCTGCAAAGTTACAGCTTGAAAGAATGCCAACAGTTAAACTTTGTTAGGAGAAAATGTGATTACCTATGACCTCCTAAAAGCTAATACAGAGAGATGGAAAGGAGCCTGCCCTCCCTCAAATGAGAAGGACATTACTACCTTAAAGAGATCCATGAGGGAAGTTTTGAGGAGAATTTCCCTAGATGAAGAAAAGCAGATCAGAAATGCTCCCTTACCAAAAGGATATATTAAGCACGTGCTGAAGTATTTTGGGAACATGCAGACAGAAAAAAACATGTTGAATTACTTAGCAGTCTAACTGAGACCATCCTGAAGAAAAATCTGCCCTTGACAAGTGAACCAGTCCTGCACAACAGGCAGCCGGCAAAGCAAGTTACGCACTGAGCAGCCAAAAGGCAGCACGTACATCCTGCAGTCTGGATGCTCACCGAGCCACTCTAGGATTGCTGAAGTGCTGGAGTTGTAGGAGGTGCAGTAGTAAACTCAAGCTTTAAATGGTTTAGCTACTCTGAGATTATGCTGCCCTGAATTCAGCAGCTTAGTAGGAGTCATTAGATAGTTGATACCTTTTTCATTAATGTTCCTGTTAATGAAGCCAGGCAGAGATCTACCCCAGTTAGGCTGTAGTCACCAGCTGGAAAGTGAGATATATTAACCTAGTGAAGGAACTAAGTCTTACTAGACATAGGGATGTAGTTTAAATATAAATGTTTCAGCAATCATGCCATCTTGAATAGTGACTATGCTCTGAGCTGTGTCAGCTCCACTGTTTTTGAAGAAGGTAAATCAAAATGGGAAACTGGTCCAGCTGATGGGTTTTCTTGAGTGGGTTATTTTTTAACTGGATTAGTTCTCTGATCTGGTTGACCGAATGCCCGCACAAATACCGTTGTCGGCACAGCACAACCAGCTATGCAAGGCTGAACACAAACAAGCAGAGGTAGAGATTGCTGCCACTTAGAATAACATCAAGTCCCAGATAATCCCACACATGAGAAAAATGTTTGCTACAACAATTGTTTGATAGCGGGTGAAGCTCGTGATGTGGTCTTTTGTTTACTGGGACCATTAATAGTTTTACTTTCCTCTGTCAGCCAAAAAAATGCATAGAGATTTAATATCTTCCCCTACTTCTCTGTCAGCTTTGGTTTTAACATGCTAATAGATGCACATTACTATTGCCTTATAACTCACTTCCTAGAGGAACAAGCTAACAGCCCCATTTATACCTACTTCTAAAGATACCTTCTGCGATATGAGAATAAAACATTTTAGCACTATAAACAGCCCAAGATGGAAAGCGTACCAAATCCCTCAGAGGCTATGACAGAAAGCAAAACAAATCCCTCAGAGGCAATGCATTAATGCTTTAATGTCATAAGCTAATGTAACAAAGCACTGCTGCTGAAAGAAGCAATCCTACTGCCTGTCAGGCTCCCTTACATCTCCCTCCTTGGCATCGACACGAGCGTGCATTCAGCTGTGTGATGAAAAGGATCAGGGGTTTGATCTGGGTCACAATTAACCTTTGTTCATTTACTTGGTTTTGCCTGGTTAATTGTAACTCAGATCAATTCCCTGAACCGGTTTAATGCTTGGCCATGAAAACAGCCGTGTCAGCAGAAAAGAAGGCATGGGAGCGAACCGGGAAGGACTGAGGAAAATAGAAAGACTGCTCCTTTCGGTAGCAGTGTTTGTTTATCCTGGCTTAAATTTTAAATTGTGAAATGATGGCCCAAAATACTTTCTTTTTTCAAAGTGAAAGTACAAAAAGTACTGGAGTGCCTGTTCCTTGGCAAAAAGGTCTGACGAGTCCGCAGCCAACATCTGCATCGTTTAATGGTTCAGAAAACTAAAAAGGACTCTAGCTCAGGAAGATTTCAATTCCTTTAATTAACAACAATTCTGTTGTTAGTTGATTCATATGTAAAATAAGACTCCTGTAACCACATATCCTGATGAAAGTCCTGCCAATGGTGTTTCTTTCCCAGGTGCTTTTAGTGTGAAAAACCAATTCAACCCAACACACTGCTTCAGACACATTCAAACAGTACTTTCTAATTTCCTGCATTTCACAGATCATTTTTAAGTGGACACCTTGCCAGTCCTGGCAAATAGGATATGATATGTAGCCTTTCACAAATAATTGTAGCAATTCAGAACAGCAGGATGAGAATGTACACATTCCATAGATTGTTAATAGGGGTTGCAAATCTACAACATATTTAAAAACACATAGGTCTTTCAAAAGCTTAGTATATAGATTTGCTGATTACCAGGTAAACATCTACAAAATCTCTTTGATGCTGTTTTGTACGTTATTTCCTAAAAAAAAAAAAAATATTATTTGTAAGTGCACTTTTGTTTCTATTCTGTTTAAATATCTTAAGAGTAATATTCTATTCCTCTGCAGTTTAAATGTTCAGTCAATACACTGAGCAACCTGCTGAGGGACGTGCAGCAGTTTCTGAACACCAACACACTAGTTATAGAGAGAAGTTACAGGCACCTCCTGTAGCTGGATTGTAAAGGGATCAGAAAGACTGTACAGTGAAATACTGAAAGAAAATATTAAGGGATGGTACAGCACACAGAGAGGAGGACTAAGCAATAAAAATACAATGTGGCAGCTAACTTTATGGCACACTTGAGGCAAGTCCTTCAATAGCGGCAAAGTGCCTAAATAATTACAGTACTTTCCAGACATAAGGCTCAGCCCTTCAGATACTAATTCGTGAAAATATTTCAGCGGGGTAGGCCTAAACTTGCAGTCCACATCATATGATCTCAATAAAAATGATATGTGTTGTACTACTTTACTGAATACTGAGAGTTTTGCGAAGATTCATAATTCAAGATAGAAGAGATTTTTTTTTTTTTTAAGATAAGGATAATCTGCAGCTAGATGGGCTAAATTAATTTGCATTTGTGGTAAAAGAACTGCAATGATTTGGAGTAGCAAGGATGTTTTTGGATGAAACGTTATTGCAGAATAGAGAAGACACAGACAGCTCAAGAAGTGCATCAGTTGGTCAGTGGACATGATTAATGAGAACTGTGGGCTGAGAACCTGGTATTTTAGACCCAGACTAAGCGCAACACTGTAAAAAGGCAATTCCTCCAGAATTACTGATTGCCTGAGAATGAACCAGCAATCCAGACAAGAAAAGTGGAATAGAGCACAGTATAATTAGTTAGCTGCTGATTAGAGTTCATGTTTATATTTCTCTGTTGATAAAAATCTCTGCTTAAGTAAAGGTGTCCAAGTCTAATTTCTTCTTGGGTGTCAGGAACTGAGTGTGTCTTTCGTGCTGAGGTAAGATGGTCCACACAACCAGGGGTTTCCAAAACCAGGCTTACAAAGACATCAGTGGTTAATGCCCTTTGCTAACATTATCGTTTCCTACACAGTTTCCTACACTGCAGCAAAACTATGAAAAACTCTCTCCCACTTGACTGAATGACTTGTCATCACCAATGCAAAAAACATGATAATATCACACAAGAAAGTCCTGCAGGATTTATTGGACTGATTTTCAAGAAGAAGGTGAGCAAATAATTATGAAAACTTTCTGTTAAATAAGTATTAAAGTTCCCTGTAGTGATAATGCAAAACCTTTTGCCATGGAAATCAAATTCTGAATAACAAAGTACCCAACACCTCTGATTCCTGGATAAACAATTTCTGTCAAAGAGAGAACAGCTGCCTTGTCATGGTAAAGGATGAAAAATATTCAACTCCTTAATACTGAGTCCAGTTCAGTGACATTACAGAAAGCATATTTCAGAAAATCTCTGGGAAAAACTGGCAAACACTCGACATAAAGACTGCAGAAATTATTGCAAAGATACAAGAATTATTTCAGCACAAAAAGATGATTGCTGGTCAGATTGCAGAATATTTTGCAATCCTGAAGAAACTGGAGGTGCAGATGATACAGTGATCACCTTGATGTATCGGAATCAGCTCCCATGATGTCAGCACCATTCCTCCTTTCCACCGTGAAGTTACACAAAACACTTTTTGTTCAGGCTGGTATCAGCATGTCAAAGAACCTGCAATTATGCTGAAACACATAGGACATAAATATAGATTACAAGAGCCAAACCACTCATTCTGCAACCAAAACATCAGGATTCAATTGTCTGAAAACTCACTGCTTGATTTTGTGTTTCGTAATGAGGGCACAATAGTTTCTCTAGCATACACATAACTAACAGTTATTATAACAGGAGGTATATGGTAAAATGCACTTATGCACGAATACAAAGGGCCAGAACAAAAGTGTGTAACATTAAGCCACATTTAAATCCCATCCTGTGAGGTATGTGACTTTGCTCCCCAAAGATCCCACTTCCATGAGTAAGAATACATTGCAAGAAGAAACAGTTAAAAGCACGCTAAGAAAAAAAGTACTATCACATATGTAAGAAAAAGGTAACACCACTAACAGAACAGAAAGATGTTTATGTACATGCTGTTCACAAAAGGCTGCTTAAATATTTTAGTTCACCTGAGCAGTCAGATGAGCGCTAAGTAGCTAAGCAGTTGGAAGGAAGACAAGAAAAAGAGAGAAGAAAAAACAAAGGAGGACATCTGGAGGTATAGGTTTCTAGAGGCAGACACATATAACAAATTATACTCTTGTAGACACAATACATGGATTGTGGTATGTATCTTAGAGAGGTCATGAGAAAAAGAAGTCACTGGGGTTACTATTTCTCTGTGCCCCTCTCTGGTGAGCACTGAATACTGCTGGTGTCTGTATTTAATTCCCATAGCATACAATCCAGATTTGACTGAACCCAGAGATGACTTTTGGCTGTCTCTAGGTAAAACTGGAAAATTCTTATTTCATTCTCAGAAGTTCCAGGGTGACTTTATTAAAAAGGCAGGCCTATTTAAACTGATACACATTAAATAGAAAGAAATTAAGAAAAATAAAATCTAAGATAATTAATCTCAGATATTTAACAGCAAAAGCTTTCTGCAAGTGGTATTGGGTGAGAAGGAATCTCCCAAATAAAGCACAGCTGCTGTGCTTTGCACTCACCTGCATCGAGGCAATAGAAAACATACTGCAAGAGACTATTTTGCCTTGGAATTGAAATGGGTGAGATGGGTCTAATGTGTCTCTTTCATTACTGCTAGTTATCTTCAACTAAGCAAATATGTAAAAGGCTCTTGTGTTTCTAAGAGGGTAATATTTTAAAGGCAAAGAGAGTTCAGAAGTGCACTTTTTTTTCCTCCTCATGCAGTCTCTAGACATTAGCACAAAATGTGAGGCTGTACTATTTTGAACTAAAGAAAAGAATGTGAGAATTTTACACAATGATAAAAATGCAGCCAGGAAAAACCCTTCATCTTACCATTAACAATAAAATGCTAGAGAGGGCATTGTTGTTAGGGACTTGTTTGTCAAACAATAAATCTGAAACAACTTACCAAATGAGTTCTCTAGGGAGACCTCTCTAGATTCATCACATTAGTGCTAACAATACCACTACAGTAAACTTTCAACTGATGTCCATTATATTACATTTCTGTAATGATTTTTCTGGCCTTTTCAAACTACAAGACTAAAACTGTTGTGTGCATAAGCTTTCAGTAAAAAAAAAGAATTGTTATTATTCAACAAAATAAATGCTAGCATTTCAGAGCCAAATTCTCCTCTTTCTTATTCACAGAAAGCCTTATTCCTGTATCTCAGAGCAAAACGTAGCCCATAATTTGGTTTTATGCATCCAAAATACTGTCTCTGTCTAATAAAGTATATACTTGAAAGCCATGGGTTTTGCTTGATTAGGGTTAAGTAAGGGTATAGATCAATACCAGAATTTACTATACCACTTTGGGAAGGTGCTTTCAGTGTCTTCTACAAACGTGAATTATTTTAATCTCACAACCCTGTGTAGCGAAGGGGGAAATTGCCACTGAGAGGCTAAAACGCAAATAAATACCTATTTTAAGTAAGTCAGCTAGAGGTGCAAACCAGTAAAGTTGTGTCTGAAACTGAAAATTTCTAGGCTTCTGGATCTGTAACCATTAGTCAAATTCAAGGTGTATCAAGTTCAAAGAAGAACACCTGTACCTGAAATCCAAGGCTATGTTAGAAAAAGTCAGCTACATGTGATTTGGCCAGGGTTACTCATGACAACCTTAGCAGTATGAGGGAAAAGAGTGTCATCCGAATTGCTAGTCTCTAACTTACAGAAAACTGTAATGAAACATCTAAGAAAGGAGAACCCCACTGTTCATTAACAGCTTTTAAAGGTTTGTCCTTGAGGAAGAACCCAAAGTCTTAAATGCATTTACTTCTGGGGAACGGGGGGGGGGGGGGGGGGGGAAGAAAGGGACTAAGAGGTGTTTTTATTGGATGTGTTTTGAAAGGAGACTGACAGAGCTGAGTATGCGAATCGTGAAGATCTTCCCAGCACCTGACTGAACACAGAAACATCCTTCACAGAGCAGGTAACGTCGGCAAGGAAAAAATTAAATATACCCTCAGGAGCTGAAGCTGAACGAGCAAAAGCTTAGCAATACATAGCAATGCCTTTTAAGTTAGACAGGGCAGATGCTAGTGTTTATTCCACCTTTGCGCGGCGCCAGCCTTTCTGAGGTAGGGGCGGGAGGCTGTTCAGCAGCCCGCCAGGTGATTCGTGTGGGAAAACCACGACGCAAACGTTTCTAAGAGCTACCCAGCATGCAAAAATAGCGAGATAATACAAGTAATGGCCCTGGTTAATAACGTGACGCGTGCTGCAAGGCACTTTTGGGGGGCTGAGCCGAGTCTGTGACTTCTGCCCGTGGAAGGGTTCGCTTCTGGTTTCGGGTCCATTCATTTTCCGTCGACCTCGGCTGCCCGTCATGGCCGCTCGTAGCGACGGGAGAGGGGACCCGCCGCCCGGGCTCTCCCACCGCCCCCACGGCCCCGCCACTACCCCTCGGCGGCTCCCGCCGCGGCCCGCCCTTCCCCGGGCGCCGAAGGCGGTGCCCTTCCCGGGGAGGGAGTGGGCGGCTGCCTCTCCTCAGCCGAGGGCGCGGCGGCGGGGAGGGGTTTGCTGTCTCCTCCTCCCGCCCTCAGTCCACCCCTATCATGGCGGCCCCGGCCCTGACCTTCCTCCGGAGGTTATGCTGGCGGCCGCTCGGCGACTTAAGGTGAGCCCCCATCGTCCGCGCACTGTCCTTGTGGCCGGGGGCTCTGGCACCGTCCCGTCCCGCGGAGGGACCGCTCCGCCGGTCGCTGTCTCCCTGCCGCGACGCTGGGGTGAGCGGCCGGCAGCGGGCCCTGGGCGGGCTTCCCCTTCCCGCCGCCTTGCTCCGGCGGGGACCCCTCACGGGGGCTGGGGGCAGGCGGCCCCGGGGCCGGGCGGGTAGTGTGGCGGTAGGGCCGGCCGTTGCCTCAGACCTGGGCAGCCCCGTCTCCCTCCTGCCGGGGCCCGGTGCGGAAACCGGGTGCCCTCCTGCCTGGGCCGCCTGGTGAAGCGGGTTCGTGTCCTCCCTACGTGGTTAATGCGCAGGACGAGGCGCTGCTGTCGTCCTAGGACGAGGGAGATCCTTCTCAGGAGAGGAGAGGGATCCCTCCAGCCATAGCGCCCGCCCTTTAAGTGATTAAGCACACCAGGGGAGCGGGAAACCTGCGTTTGGTGCCCTGGTCCTCAAACAGGGCCTGTCACCCTTATATTTCTGTTTCCTGAGGCAGGCAAATGTTCAAGCACCAAAGAAATTCTTGGTAAGGCAACCGAAACTACTGAAATACTGAGAAGAATGTGTGATTCTCTGTTTTCTTGGGGATCCCCCCGCATCAGTGCCATAAAAACAAGCTTAATTTTGTGTCTAACTAATTAAGGCTTCTTGCTAAGATTACTCTGGCTTTCCAAATACTGATGTAATATCTCCTGCAGTGTGTCTTTATTACGTATTGCTTTTAAGCTGTTTCCAAATAATGTGTCACATGCAGTAGTGCACGCTGTGGCAGCTGTGCGCCTTCAGCGTTAGTTGGGCTGGAGAAGCAGAAGGGACGGCTTGGCTTGCAAAAAGGCATAAAATTGCAGGATTGACTCTTTTTTTAAATTGAAAATGGTTAAATTGGAAATTCCACTGTAAAATTGCTTGTGTATGTATAAGAATCACAAAAGATGTCAATTTATAGAATTTCTTCTTCCTATCAAAAACAGCTTAACAAACACACAGTTAAAGTAGTGCACTTGGTTTGTTAAGTATACTCTGTAACAAGTTTCAAAGTAGAAAAGTGAAACAGGCATCATCATACCAATAGATACCTGTGATACTCTGATTAGCAACATGCAAATTCAGCTGTTACAATACACACTTTCATAAGTGAAATGCTTGTACTCAAGTATCTGTGTGTGCATCTTGACCAGGAAACTGTAGTCATTTATGCATTAAACTGTAATATTTTTCTCCTAAAGCTTTGTGAGAAATTATTTTAGGTACGTACACAAACATCTTAAGATACAGGGCAAAACAAAGAGAATGTGAATTGTGTGATCAGCTTGACTTCTGCCCTCATTTCAAAAAAAATAACTCTAGGCAAGCTTTCTACAGATAAATAATTTAGTATAGCTAAGATGTTACAGTGAGAGGGAGGGAAAGAAATTCTAAATTGGAAAAATGTATAAAAGACTGGCCTGCTGGACATCATTAAGCTAGTGGACTCACATGTATTTGAAACATTAAGATTCTGTATGTGAATAAGGTCATAAACCAATATTAATAATGGGTTAATGTTCTGAGAATATGATCAGATCTAATACAGGAAAATGATGCAGTTTTTGCAACAGTTGAACACCAGACAGGTGAGCTTAATTTTCTGTATGAGCAGTACGCTAGCAGAATTATATCAAACACACTGGCAGCCTTGCTGCGCCGATGAATTTAGGAAGCTTTTTTTGCAGTCTAAACTGAAAAAAAAAGAGGCAAATCCTTGGAGCACTGGGAGAGGAAGACCCATACAAATATAAGGACAAAATGCAACAATTTCTCTTTCATTGTTGTTTTGGTTTTGGGTTCTTTTTTCCCCTAAGCAGGAAATTCCTAATCCTTTCAGACATGAAGTTGTGACTTCCACAGGTTCTTCTCCCACATGCCCACCTCTTGTCCTGCCCTGTTGCAATATGTAGTTTTTCCAGGCTTGATTTTGCCTGAGGAGGGGGAATGCTGACATAGATGCACATTCAGAAGAGTCTTATTGGGGCTGTAGCCATTCGACAGTCTTTGCATTCACCTGTTTGAGACTGGAGGCCCCACAACTCCGCTGCTATGAGGCAGGCTGTATCTGCATTTACAGCAGATACACTGGGAGCAGGACATTTGCTGCTGGGAAACCTGCATCTACACTGTCCTTGTTTTGGGGCTTTTCTTCAGGCTGGTTGTAGTATGATCCCAGCACTGAATGCCTATCAGCAGCTAGAGAGCTAGAGGACATCCCCTGGTTTTGTAGTCTAGGAGGGATCTAACTCATATGAGCCAAAAGAGCTCTGCAGTGCAAAGCAGGGGAATGGAGTGCACATCAACTTGGAGACATGCTCCAAGAGCACTCTCCTGGCCCAAACTAAGACAGTGACAGTCCCACCCAAACTTCCTAGTTGGTACAGTTATCTCAGCGACTCTAAAGAAAGTCAGATCTTATCAAAGACTTATCATTCCGTGAGCTACTCTTATTTCTCAGCAGCTCTGACAAGTCTTTTTCAGAACAGTGCTATTAAATGCTGGTCTTTGAAGCGGATTGAAAAATGGTTAATTTTCTCTTAAGTCATTGGGTTGTCCTTGCTTATGTGGCCTTGTTGGTCTTTGCCTGTGCCTGGAATACTTACTGCTTACAGTAAATCTGTCTTTACTACAGTATCTGCTCTTCAGCTTGGGAGGCAGCAGTCCTAAGAGTTCAAGTTCACTTCCATCCTGGCTCTTGAGCAGTGCCTTCTTGCTTCCCTGCATCATCTCATGACAAGACATCTGCATGTTTACAGCCCACCCACGTGGCCGGAGCTCGGGTGCTATTAAGTCCCAGCACAATATGCAACAGTCCTTGCATAAGTCCCTGCAGCCCTTTTCTGTTTCTGTCTGGGAATTAACTGAACCTGCTCCCGGAATTGCTTATCCTTTACTTTGTAGTGCAGTTACATTCTTTAGTCATTAAATCAGGGGCCCTTTGATACATTTATGGCAAAGCACAACGTTATAAACCTTGCATCTCCTCCTTTTCCTGTCTCTGACTGCAGACCTTGTAGCTCTTTTCTGCCTTCCCTCCCACTAAGCCAGTCAGATGTAAGGTCCTGGGAAAAGGCCTTGGGGGGTTGTCTTTGCCCTGGAACGGTGCATGTTATGAGGAAACTCCTCTGTTGAGGGTGGAGGAAGA
Source organism: Phalacrocorax carbo (assembly GCF_963921805.1). Classification (NCBI taxonomy): domain Eukaryota; kingdom Metazoa; phylum Chordata; class Aves; order Suliformes; family Phalacrocoracidae; genus Phalacrocorax; species Phalacrocorax carbo. The sequence continues at coordinate 93,797,854 of NC_087514.1, read as the reverse complement.
ACTGATCTCTTGCAGCTGAGAGATTATTTCTGGCTTCATCAACTGACTGTGCTCTGGGGCCTTTCTCAGTGAGAAGAGGCTCAGTATTCTAGGTCATTCCCTGAAAATAACTTCTTTATTGCTGGTAATGGTCTATCAACTGCAGCATGGAGTTTTGTTTGCTTGTTTTTAGTATGTGAGGAATATGGAAGCAGAGTGTTCCACTGCTACAGATATGCAATGAAGTTTCCTGTATTTGGAGGTAATAGCAGATGTCAGCACACCCAGAGCGTATGTAAGCCTTGCCTCTTAGAGGCTACTATCATCCTGGAAATGACCAGTGAATTTGGTGGTATCCCTTCTTCTGTCCCATTTCTTTTTTCCAGGCTTGGCCACATGGAGCTAGTTGGCCTCTGAGGGAGTCTGCCTTGTATCCCTGTAGTGGGAAATGTCTAGTCCTTTCTGACAATCCTATTCAGATAGCTGCAGTTGGATACGGACATAAAAACTTTAATAGGTTGGTTCTGATAGTCTCATGCTGGCTGAGCAAAAAGGACACTGTTGCCTCTTCACTTCTCACCCCACTTTCCCTCTGTCAGACCATATTTCTGTATTGCAACAGCTGCTTTCCTTCTCTTTCCTACTATCCACTGTCACCCCCGATCCAATCCTTGTATACAAGTAGGAGGACTGGATTTTTGTGGTATTGTTCTCAAGTAATATATCAGGCTATATTCTTAAAAACCCTGTTTGCTAACACACTGGAGTCTTCTGTGGGTCTGTACCAAAACCTCTGGTGTTGGCAGTAGAAGTTGCTTTTATGCCTGAAACTTTTGTCCAAATGTTAGGTCTTGCCTGAGCTGGATACGGTTTCCCTCCTGACCTGAGTAGGTGTCCTGCAGCCTCCTGAATGTCTGCCCACTAGCTTCCCCACTTGCTAGCAGTTGCGTGGGAATGCATCCTGGCACACTGACATGGGAAGTCCATCCATGCACATGGTCGTGTTTTACCTGCAGCACAAACACATACCTTGATCCTACACCAGAGAGGCACAGCAGAGTATGCTTTTTAATCTCTGTTGCTGTCTTATATGGTCTCTTGTGTTTTGGTTTCTGAGTCTCTTAAGACGTGCCTCTCAGTGCTGTGTCTCAGGCTGTACTAGCTTGCCTTGCTCAGCTGTTCGCTGTTCTGCATCAGCCAGCCAATGCTTTTCTCCTGTGACAGATTTCTGTTCATCAGCTGTCCTTGGCTTACGCTGGATTCTGTAGGTCTCGAGTGCTCTGCTCTTCTCCTCCTACTTGAGATAACTGTGCCTATCTTTTTAAACTTCCTTTTTGTATGTCAGGCCTCTAGTTCTAGTTGATGCTTGTGAGTCAATTTGTCTTGCCCAACCTTTGACTGCAGACCATAGATCCTTGCCTGACACCAGAAAAACAAGCAAAGCACATAACTGCCTTGATATTAAACTTTTTTTTCTGTCCACAAACTTAGTCTTTTCTGTGTTGGTACAGGTCAATAAAAAGTTTACAGAGCTCATCATATTTCCCTTACCTTTTCAGTAGCAATAATTTTGCCTTTATCTACATTTTAAAAAAAATTTTTAAAACTCACCTTCTTTCCTTTCTTGAAGCCTTGCCTGATTTGAGTTTTGCAAAAACTTTTTGCAAAATACTGGTAAAATCAGCTTCCCGTAACGTTGTGACTGTAATATAACTTTCTAGTCTTTCAGAAAGGGTCATCATACCACTGATGACTGTTGAATTTCTCTTTTTCTTTAAGGGTTGGGATTCTGAAACATAGCCATTAGAGTAAACTCATCCACTGTCTTTTGAATACTGAGCCTGACTAGTCAATGGAAAATAAACAAATATCTTAATGGGAGGCTTTTTCTGCAAATACTAATGTTAATTGCATGAGTTACTACGTCTTGTTTGCACATGCTGATTTACCAATATGGTTTAGAAGACAAAAGGTAGTGGTGAAAAGTATCCAGAAAAGCATCTAAATAAGTTCACATCCTTATTTAAGCACCCTCTTAAACTGTTTTGAACAGAAATACATGCAGCAGTTAAAATCAACAAAATGAAATCCAGAGCAGCAAGCTCACTAACTGTATGTAATCCAGCCGGATTTGGCAGTTCACAGCTAATATCAAGCCAGGGTGTCTGGAAGTCTTGAAGATGGATTGGCTTGGAACACAGCTTTCTGTTGTAGTTAATTTGCTTTGAAGCAGCTGTTCATTGAAGTCAGCATGACCTTGTCAGCTTTGTCTGCTTAAGTCAGTGATGACTAGGTGGTTCTGTAGCAGCTTTTCTGCAAGTTCAAAAGAATCTGATAATGTGAATGCAAATAAGATAGTGGTTAACTACACTTTCTATTGTTGAATTTTGCTAGGTTTAAACAGCCATCCTCTCCAAAGTGAGCTCTCAAGTAGCTCCCACTTGGCATGAGGAACCACAGTTTCTTTTTGCCCTTGCTTTTTAATATTTCTCTCCCCATCAGAAGTTAGTTATGGGTTTCTTGAGAAGAGTGTAAATACATTTTCAAAGCTTGACATTTTTAAAAATGTAATATGGGGCTAGGAAGTGATTTTGAGCTTTTGCTAGGGTAGAAGATACTGTCTTTGAATAGTATTATTCTAAGAAGCTACTTATTTATCTTCCCTTGTACTTCTCCCCCTGTGCAAATTATGTTCTGTCTGCAATTGCAATCTAGTGAAGGGAGCAAGCCAGCTATACTTCATCCTTGCATAGCAGTCCTCATTAGGATGGAAATTGGTCTATTTATTTCTAGCAAAATTTTTGGAACGTTGCCCATATGAAGAAATGAAAATCACTTGAATGTCAGGAATTCAGAATTCATAGTGCAAAACATGACATCTACCTGGGCTTGGTATGCAGACTTAACTCACTGTAATGAACCTTGTTTACAAGTAACCTCCATTTATAGTAATGCCAAAGTAGACCCCAGAGGTTTTCCTCATAGTTATCTATCTTAGAGTGAGCACATACAGAAGATTGAACCAGTTATGTCAGGCTCTTCTCTTTTCCACTTATTGTTGTGTCTAGCTTAAGAATATTTGTGGGTTTTTTCCTATTTCCTGACTGTTCTGTTTTAAAAGAATAATTTAAATGTTGACCAATGTGAAATAATCTGCTTAAAACTATTATATATTATATATATTATATATATATAATATATATATAGGTGTTTGGTTCAGATGGTATCTTTCTTCATTATTCTGATGTAGTAAATGATTGAGCCTTTCTGTTGTGATGAGTCCGCTGATGACAGTGAACATTTTTCAGGTTCCCTTGAAGTTCATTGTGATAAAATTTAGACTGCAATCAGTAAACTCCAGCAAAAACTCTGAGCTAAGGTTTTAAAGGTCTTGTTAAACCGTCCTTTATTTCACAGAGAAATAGAAACCATTGCCAAGTCATTCAGTACTAGATGCTTCACTAGAAAAGAAGCAGCAAAAGCTCTCTTGGATTGGGTTCTGCTTAAGACTTTTTCTTCCATCAAAACTCAGGCTGTAAGTCAGTGAGTAAGTGGTGCTATTTGTTTGGCTTTGGAGAGGTCTGGCAGTGATTAACATGTAGCAACTTGATAATTTGCCAACATCCTGGTTTTTAAATTAACCTGGTGGTAGTCTTTTATCACTGAAAGCAATGATACTAAAGAAAATAAAAACTCTTACAGTTGCTAAAAGAGTATTTTATCAGCTTGTGCTTTTAATACAAGCAGTGCTATGTAATGCAGGCTAGCCAGCCGTGTAAAGGAGACCATAAGAATTTTTGGTGAGCTAATAGCTTCATTATTTTGTTCATAAGCTACTGAATTTCCACGTTGACCTAAATACCTACGGAAAGGATAACAGCACTAGATAGCAGTAAATTCAGTAGGTAGACAGATTTCATTTGTGCTGAAATCCAGAGAGAATTTGTGTAATGTTTTATTATGTTGTTGTTTTGCGATGTGTGCGAAAGCTACCTTTTTTCTGATAATGTGCAGTATTCCAGGTGGAAACTTCTGTGGTCCAGTCAGTGAATTAAGTCTATCTGGTTTAGAAACAAGTAAACACAACTTTGCCCTCAGTGCTATCTGACCACAGAGTTCATAGTAGCATTTTTGACCATGGTAGTGCAAAGCTGTGTTTAAAAACAACTTTAAAAACCCCACCTCAAAAGCAAAACCTTCCTCCTATCTGAATGTCGTAGAGTCCATTTACCCTGCTCATAAAAATGTCATCTTCTGTTGGCATTTGACTCCCCAGAGGGAAAGGTATTTTTCTCTCCTCTCTTCTTTCCCTTTTCTCCCCTCTATTTTTCATTTTATTTAATTTTTTTTTCCTTCCCTCCCAGTAATCTTATTGCTTTGCCAAAAAGAAGGTTCGGTTGGAGAAGGAAGCCACACAGGAGTTGTCCCTCGTAGGTCCTGATGTATTTCTTAGTATTTCACATATTTTGTCTGTAGCTAGGGTAGCTCGCAGGTGAACCTTTTTCCTTGGGGCAGAGAGCATGTGCACTCACTCTTCATCCCAGCCTGGTCTGTAATTGTCTGAGCAATGGAGGTGGGGGGTGGGGAACTTTGCTTTTAGCAAATGTTATGATTTCAAAGAGTTCATCATGTGCTTTGCTCTGTGAAAGACCTTCACTAATTTAAGCAGTCAGTAGTTTGGGGGATTTTTTTTCCTGTCATGATCCTGCAGATTGATCTTTGATTGGACTTCCCGGCTACAAAGACTGGATGTGTACAATCATCTCAGTACTGGTTTTGTCCTTGAATGTAGATTGACTTACAGAGGGAGGCTGCCAGATGAGAATTTCAACAGTCACAGCTCAATAGCAAATATAGTCTTCCTGTTTCCTTAGTGTCCTAGAAGAGTTCATTCCAATTCCTCCCCTGAAACAGACTCTGAAGGCTGTCACATGAAGGTAAGAAGAGCTATAGCTTCGAAGTCTAGTCTAGAGATGAATGGTTAAAGTTAGTGGGCCGATTGTGTAATGCTTCAATATAGCTAGCAAGTTAAATGTGTTTGTTTTTCACAGAATCACAGACTGGTTGAGGTCGAAGGGACCTCTGGAGATCATCTGGTCCAACCTACCTGCTCAAGCAGGGCCACCTAGAGCTGGTTGCCCAGGACCATGTCTGGACAGCTTTTTAATATCTCCAAGGATGGAGACTCTACCACCTCCCTGGGCAACCTGTGCTAGTGCTCGGTCACACTGACAGTAAGACAGTGTTTCCTTGTGTTCAGAGATAACCTCCTGTGCTTGAGTTTGTGCCCACTGCCTCTGGTCACGTCACTGGGCACCACTGAGAAGGGCCTGGCTCTGTCTTCTTTACACCCTCCTTTTGGATATTTGTGTACATTAATAAGATCCCCCTGAGCCTGTTCTTCTGTGGGCTGAACAGTCCCAGGTCTCTCAGCCTCTCTTCATATGTCAGATGCTCCAGTCCTTTAATCGTCTTCGTGGCCCTTTGCTGGACTCTTTCCAGTATGCCTGTACATACTGGGGAGCTCAGGACTGGACACAGTAATCCAGGTGTAGCCTCACCAGTCCTGATCAGAGGGGATTCCATTCTTAATTGGGAGTGAAATGATTTATTGAAGATTAGATTAATTGTGGTGTATGGATTCTTTGCTGCCGGTTTGACCCTCCAAAAAAAGTGGCCACTGTTTTTGTAGTACAGTCCTCTGATAATATTTATTCTGAAAATAGGGTATGAGAGGTATGTAACTTGTAGAATGCACAATAATTCTGAATAATTTGGTCCTTGGAATCCAACCATTAAGACAGAGTGACATTTTTATTTCAAATACGCAAGCATTTTATACCATGATAAACATGCTTGTAAAAAGATTACTGCTTCAAATACATCAGTATAGCAAGTCTGATCCTGAAACAAAAGTATCTTTCTGAGTGGTTTTGTGGTTTTTAACTGCCAGTAAGATGCCAGATGAAACACACTTTTATTCTGGGGAAGAACTTTTAAATTATTTGGGTTGTCAGCCACTTTCCCAGACCAATAGTTCATAATCTGTACAAGAACAGCAGAAGCCAAAATGACTCTCTATTTGTGGCATCCCCACTAATAGCTGCCATGATGCAATGTCAGCCTCTGTCTTGTGAGCTGCTGCTATAGGTGCAGCCTTCTAAATGCTATGATTTAAGCTTTTTACAGTGCTTTAGTAAGACATGACTTGAAGTCCCTTGGAACATGTATAATTTTCATTTCTAAAAGTAGCAAACATTCTCAGCTCTTTATTTTGTATGCAAGACTTCATAGTGTGTCATGTCTACAAGCTCAATCTTTCTCTGGTAAAACTAAGAGCAAGGTGTTTTATCACAGCATCATAGAATGTTTTGGATTGGAAAGGAGCTTTAGAAGCCATCTAGCCTAACCCCCCTGCAGTGAGCAGGGACATCTTCAACTAGATCAGGTTGCTCAGAGCCCCGTCCAATCTGACCTTGAATGTTTCCAGGGATGGGGCATCTTCCACCTCTCTGGGCAACCTGTGCCAGTGTTTCACCACCCTCGTAAAAAATTACAGTAAAAACTTACCCACTGTATTATTTTTTACAATGTAAATCTAAAGAGAAAGTAATCAGTTGGAAATTGATACAACTTTTCAATATTATTGTTATTCATAGAGCAGCTGCAAATTCTGCTGTGACAGAATTGTAAGTCTTGCATGTATGTGAGAACTTCAGCTCTAAGCCCAAGTCACCATCAGATTTTTGCTGAGTAAATTGGCCCAGGTCTTTACAGTACACCTGTAAGTTTGTCTGGTTGTGGGTTCTGGAAATAGTGCCAAAACCAAGAGCAGTGTGCTACTTAGTGTTTAGACCTCATTTGTTTAATTCTAAGTTACCTGAAAGAATTCTGGATTTGGACAGGATAAGCCATTGACAAATACTGCTTCATTAATGCCATATAGCTTGTTCAGTATTCTTTGTGTCCATCCCCATTGTATCTCGGTGTCGTGGATTCAGCAGAGAGAATAAGCTTCAGACAAATTGCTTGTCTCCATTCACTGGTTCAGCTGAACTAGCAGGAGTGTCAGCTGGTTTTCTAATGAGGATGGGGGCTCCAGCAGCTGGTTGTATCCTTGTCAGAAGCCTACCTACCTTGCCCAAATGCCATTAACATCAAAGTGTGCATTTTCTTGCTCTCCATAGAGTCAGCAGGCTTTGTCCCCAGAGCCAAACAAAAGGGGCTTTTTTCCATTCTCCATTAGCAGCAAAATTATTTTTGGTATTTGTTCATAACTGTTTTGTTAAAGTCACCTTGGATAAGGATGTATAAAAAAAACCTATGTGCGTTTGTTGCTCTCCAGATACTACAGTAATCTCTGAGTGATTCTCAGCAAATGTCACGTGTATGAGTATCACAGCTCTATATTTTTCTGCTAGCATTCATGTTTATAACTTTTGAGTGTGTTTCAGAGGATATCTGTCTGTAAATCTTCCTGCTTGCAGAGATGTTGTACAGGGACTGAGGACATACATGAAATTCTCTCATGCCATTTACCATGTCCAGTTAACTTAGGTCTGCTGGAAAGAGAGAGCTCTTGCAGAGAATTCAGGAGATGATCCCATTTTCCCTCCTAGCGGCTGTGATCAGAGCACATTAACTGTGCCTGTATAGAGCACTAAAGAGCAGCCCATTTCAGATCTCAGTGAATGGTGATCTAGATCTTTGATTCTTAGCTATTCTTTACTATTGAAAAAACCTGTCAAGCACAGCTGAGCCACTTACACTAAACAACAGTAGTGATTCAGCACTTCAATTTGCCAACAGACACATCATTATCTTCTAGTTTTTGTATGTCAAAATAGTGTAGGAGTGTAAAATAGTAAAAGCTGATGAGGATTTGTACACCAAACTTGTGTTTAGAACAACTATTGAAATGTTCTAATGTAAAGGAGGAAATAATTTGACTTTCATTTCTTTCTCTGTATTAAAGCAGCAGTAAGTGAACTGGTTTTAGAATATTTCCACTGATCTTTTCTGCTAGATAGATATATTGGATTCACCAGAACACTAGACGCATTCCTATTACCTGAGAGCAACACATTTTAGTTATTCTGTACTAGCTACAGTATAATGGGGTGCTGCCAAGGACTGTGCTGGTACAACAGGGAGGGATAGTTATCCTCTTACGTTTTTTAGGAAAACTAGAGTTCTGTCTACTGAGTCATCAACACCTCCATGTTATCACCATGATTAATAAAACTTTGTATTTCCCCCAGAGAATCAAAATGCACTGATTTCTAGAGAATACCTTTGGTGCTGATAAGACTTTCTTAGGCTACTGGTGTTTGGTCTAGGAGGTGATGTGCTTGTTACAATAGGTCTTTGCAGGACCCTGGTGAACAAGTAGCATTGCTTTACCAAACAGACCTATGCATCAGTTCTTGCTGCATGAAGAAATAGAACAACTCTGGCTGCTAAGCTGGTGTTAACCTATTGCTAACCTGCTGCGACCTACTTAACTTGGACTACTGCTTACCTGCTTACCTGCTGCCGTGGTGCATGTTAGCAGGTGATGGCAATGCAGGGTTCAACAGAGTGAGCCTCTGGGGAGGTGGGGAAAGTACAGACTGCTTTGCATGCAGTATCTACTGCGAGTTAGTTGACTTGTTGATTATAAGGTGTAAAAGTTGCTGTCATGAAAAGTGTGGATTTAACTCGAAGAAGCAACTCGGTTATTTGACTGTTTCCTTCTTTTGAAGTTGCTAGGTATTAGAAAATATACCCATTACTAAAATTTGAATAAATTGTTAGAGGCGGTCTCTGCTCCTCTGTCTTCTGAATGAAGGCTGAATTTCATCTGCCCATGTTTTGAATTATTTTAGTTTTAATTAATGGTGGAGAGTCTTGAAAGAGTTGCATACAAAAGAGGGGAAGTGGAAGTTTTCACATCGGATGGTTTTGGAAGCAGATGCAGGCTTTTTCAGGATGACAGAAGTTGCAAAGGAAGATGTTCATGTATCAAATACGGTTACTCCACGTTTCCCAGTATAAGAGAAGAAACTTGAAAGGACTTAACAGCTGAAGTAATTTGGCTTTATTAGTGTAAACACTGTCAAGCTGAGGTTTCTTTGGTGTGACACCACTGCCTACTACACCACTCCTATTTGTAAGTCTGTCTGTACAACTTACAGGGATACTGGTTTTCACCTAGAAGTCTGACAAGATGTAACAGACATCATATTCATTTGATAGACACTCATGAGAAACAAAATCATTCTATGGGGGGAGAAAAAAAAAGAAGAAACAACCTGAAAGGAGTATATGACAAGAGATAGTGTGTATAGTGAAATGATCTGAAGTTCTTTGGGAGAAGCCTGTAACAGGATGACATAAAGAAAGAGAGGGTTGCTTTGCTTGTATAGCCAGAACAACCTCCCCACAGAATTTCTTTATTAATTAACTGTCCAACCCCCTCATACCACTCCTTTTTTTTCCTCCAGCAATAAAGGAGGAATGATTGCTCTAAACATGCCATAGGCTGCTCAGTTTGCTTTAGGCCTGTCAGGTGCCTCTTCTTTTCCCAGCTCAGCTCTAGGTAGCTTGTATGGAGAGAATAACTGGAGGACTTGGAGGTACAGCAGAAATTTGACAGTAGCCCTGTCTACCTTCAGCTATACGGGGCAAGCTCTTATATTGCTGTGTAAGTGCTCTGGCTATCTGAAAATTTATGAATCCTTAATGTTGCATTATTATGTGGCTAAATATATGTTTGTGTTCAGTAGTATATAACCAGTGGCATCATGAATGGTGATTTGGGCAACCTGCAGGCTAAAATTTGTAACAATTTCTGTCTTGACAGCATAGACAATAGCTTCTTCTTGCACAGCAAAATAAAGTGAAGTACAACTTTAAATTTGTTGTATGCAGAAAATACTGCAAGTGACTATGGAAAACAGTAACATTGTTTTCCTAGTTACAGAGAGGGCTATGAAATACTGGCACTGCTAGTGCTTTGCTTGTTGTCATTATCTGGATATCAACCTTTCTTTTTCATTTTTTAAATCTTCTTTTTAGAGATTCTAATACAAAATCTTGGGAGGAAAAATAAGAGAAGTTGATGTCTTGGACTGAATATCTTTTTCCAGATGGTCCAGTTATTTTTCTCACAGTTACAGTTTAAATACTGGTTTCTATTCCCTTCGAATGCCTCGTTTCCTAACAGTTGCTGCAATTGCCGACGGTGGCAACCACTCCCACCAGCTCTGCTCCTACGTCCCTTGATGCAGCTGAACTAATCATCAAAGTTTGCTATTTGTTCTCCGGATACATTTCTTCTCCATGGAGAAAAATCAGGATAACTTTGAGGGAGGATCAAAATGGGAGAAGTGCTACTGGAAGAGGGGGATGAAGCCTGAGGCTGCTTGGAATGGAAATACTCCATGTCTGGGCACCAGCAGGGAAGGACTATCCCAGTTACCCTGCTGGGGAGGGCTTGTGGTTCCTCCTCTGTGGCTGTGTGTGTCCCAACAGCAGGAGGACAGGGAGCGAGAAGGTCTCTTTTGGTTGCTGTCCTGCTTGACTTCTCAGCAGCCTCTCAGAGCAGTGGTTGTTGGTGCTGAAGCAGAGCAGGTGAAGCGCTTGGGATGAGTTTCAGACTCCTGAATCTTGTGGAACAGTTAAGGCTCTGGCTGGCACCTCAGAAACAGTGGTGGGCTGGGCTGGGCAACATGAGCTGTCTCCTCTTTGCAGAGGCTCTGGAGAAGCATGTAACTGGAAGCTTGTTTTAGGTTATAACCAAACACTTGGCACCTTGAGGTTTGTGGGAATTGATTGCTTTGTATCTCAACTAAAAAAAAGAAAACAAACAAACCCATACAACTCTTTCTACAGTAGCAGCAGCACAACAGTACTTTGTTTCATTTTCTCTTAAGGTAGAAAGAATGTGGGCAGAAATATTACCACTTTATGATGCTGTAATACCAGGTCTGTGTGAAATGGCAAGGGGCAGTTACTGTTCTGCATGAAGACCGTGTGGAATGAGCTGTGCAAAAGATCACAGCACCCTGAGGTAGTGATCACGGCAAAGAAGAGATCTTGTATGCATTATCTGAAGTATTACACTTAACGTGCAAAAGATATCCACATCTTCTATCAAACATATGTTCCAGGATTCATCCGAGTGACACTTTAATGTACTGCTTGCTTCTGTCTGACAACTATTCCTGTTCTTTTTCTTCCTTGTCTCTCTAAAGCTAGTTACAATAATGTGAAATGAGCGTTTTCCAGTTCTGTCAGGAGTTTTAAACACACGTGCTTCTAGCACCACCCGCTGCTTGTAATCCTAATAGGATTTTTAACTGCTTTTTGTCTGTGCTTTATTTCCCCAGGATCTACTAACGTTTAAAGAAAACCTTTATTAAGTAAATGGAAGATGGAGTTCAGGTATATCCCTCCCTTTCTTTTGCTGGGCATGTCTGATGTTTCCTATGCAAAAAGATCTTTTGGCTTCTGTTTGGTCTTAACAATAAAACTGCTAAGTTGCTTTAAAAGTTAGAAAGTGAGCAGCCAGCATTTTACAAAAAGTTGGCATCTTTAACTCTATAAAAGTCCTTATGCAAGTGACAGAACTACCCTATAATGAGGGGGCCTTGTCTTTAACAGGCTTTGCGGTCTTTACTAAACAGTGAGAAGCTACTTTCAGTGTAACTGATTTTTAAGATCTTAAGAGCCTTATGTTTGAATGCTTATCAGAATAAGACACATTTACGTGAACAGGATAAATGATGGGCTTGCAAGATATCCAGAATGACTGAATGGGAACAAAGAGATGTCCAAGGCAAGGGAATAAATATGAAAAGATTGTCAGCCTGGATTTTTCAGGTTCAGGCAGTGATGCCCAGGGTTTATTTCTTTTTTCAGAGCATACAGCTTGCGAAGTACCAAGTGAATGATCTTGCAGGAGTGCCCAGGCATTTGTCGTGGACTTTGTTGCTGCTCTGCCAAGTTGTGACTTCTCTTGCTTCTCTCTCTCTGGTGGGAGCTGGTTTTTTTACCTAGCTGGGGGAGGTTGCCGGGCCCTCACTACTTTTCCATGGGTGCCAGTACAGCAAAGGTAGTTTGTAGCAGTGGGGCAGTGGCAGCTAATTGCCGGCAAGGTACAGGGCAATTGAGAGAGGAAGCTTTGCAAAGGAAATCATTTAGCTTTGTTGCAGTGAGTAGATGAGAAGGGGGAATACAGAGAGGGTTTTGATTGCCTTTCCTAGGCTTCTTTTTTTGCTTGGATTGAAACAAGTACAGGTTTGACACCAGTAGCTTTTAGGTCAGGCTCCAGGCTCTCTGCCTGCCTTGTGTGGTTTCAGCAAAATCTAGTATGGTTTCAGTGAGACTGCTAAAGTCAGTCATGGATTTGCTTAGTAAGGGAGTAAGAAGGATTCAGTGTCACTGCAAGGAAGCAGCAGCTGAAGGGGGTAAGTCATCCCCACAGTGGGCTACAGCAGCCTCTCCTGCTCCTGGCTTCTTTGGGATTGTGGCACAGTGTCACTGTGTGGTCCCAGAGTTGGTGGTGCTGTTGCGTGTGCTGGCAGGTGGCAAGTGATAGATATGATCTATTTGGGGTTAAGGAGCTCTGCTCCTGCTATTCGTGTATCTCTCTGAAGAATGAGGTCCTGAGCAAGATGAATAAATTATGAAATAACTTAATTTTTCCTTTGTGTTTTCAACGTTTGTTATTTTAATAGACAAATAGTAGCAGTCAGCCTTAGCATGTTGGGAACTGGTGATCATCACTAATGTAAGTAAATGTACTCTGAGATCAGAAGTCAGAGAGAAAGGAGTGAATTGTAGATATCCTGCAGAGAACTGAGCTAGCAGCAGCAAGGAAGAACTAAATAAAAGAGGCCTTTCCTTATAAAATTTAGACATCAATAAACAGCTAAGTTGCACAATCTCCTGTTACAAAACCGTAGGTAAGGAGGAAAAGAAGAATGAAAGATGGAGTATTTTAAGTGGATAGATAACATATTTTACCCACACGTTTTTGTAGCTAAGGAGTAAAACTGGATGTAACCAAACAGCAAAGGAAAGTAGCTCTGAGTCTGGACTTACTGAAAGATAATTCCACTTTTCCCCAGCCAGATTTTTTTAATAACCTAATTGTTTTCTCATCCTCTCCTAGCTTTTCCACTTTGCATCCTTAGTACGGAAGAGAACTTGTGACCTGCTAAATGCCAAAAGCCCTTAACCCTGAATATACACGTGCACATACCTTCAGACTGGCTGCTAAGCCGTTCCCCTCTCCCCAGCTGCCCATCCTCAGCTCTTGTTTAATTTTATGGTCACTATCAAACCATGTATAAAAGAGATTCTTAAAGCCTGTTTATAATATTGACCATACCCAAGCTGGAGTGAAATCCAGGTTGTCAAACGTGTTGTAAACCCAAATCTCCCTTTTTAAACATTGAATATATTTCAGTATAGTCACAGCCTAGACTTACAGGAAAAAAATTTATCAGATACATGGTTCATCTTGGGAACAGCAGCATTCAAGTAGTTCCAAAGATGGCTAGCAAAACTGGAGGAGAAAAAAATTAAAACCAAAAGAAGCCACTAGTCATCTTCCTGCACTCTCATTTTCTTCTTCCTGTATATGTGACCTTAAAGACATATTTGGGGGTAGGATCTGAAAGCAAGCATCTGTGGCTCCAGGACACAGTAATCAAAGAAACTTGGTATTAAAAAACTTGTATCTGTATCTGTTTAGGTACACTTTTTTTCCTGGCTTTTATTGATGCTGACATGGATTCCACAAGTTGGCTAAATAGACTCCCAGTTGGTTAAGGGATAAATTTGTAAAACACTGAGTCTTCCGAACACATCAGTTTGGATGTTAGTTAAACTGGCAGATGGTTAACCCATGTCTGTCTGGGTGCACTGCTGTGTTAATAAAGGCCTACAACTCATCAATTTAAGTGAGAATACTTTCTGTTCCTGCAGCCTTTTTTGATAGCCTATTCTATTTTGTGTTGTCCAGGTAGATTTCTTTTTACTAGCACAAGATTTGAAGCAGATTCAAGAATTCCTTTATATAACAGCAGATATTCTTTATGTTTCTATCATTCAAACTTGGTAGCCCCAAAATACCAGGAACTTAGATTTTGTTAATACAGAAGGGCTGTAATAGGGCATAAACCCAGTAGGTCTTACATTGTTACAAGACAACTAAAGACAACTAAAACCTATCTGCGTGAAATGAAAGAGTAATGAAATTAATTGGACACAGCTGGGATTCTTCATACTTCCTGCCTGCAACTTGTAGACTTGCAACAGAAATGTTAACAGACTAAATTAATGATTAAACATTCTATCAGTCTGCATTTGAGATAATCATTAATTTTTCAAATGTGACTGGTTATGAAATCTATCATATATGATGTTCTAACATGACAGCTGTGTCATGTCTGTAAGTTAGAATGGGAAAAGTGTGTGGGGGGGTTCTTTTCTTTTACTAAAATAGAGAAGGAACACTGATACATAAACTGCTAACATCTGAAAAACAGTAAAAATACTTAATGCATATTGCAATTTAACTGAAAAAGCTGAGACAACATGCTTTTGCCCTATTGAAACAAACCAAAATTATTAGACCTCTTGGCTTTTGATTCCAAACTCTGAAGTAAACCTGCTTCTACAAAGCATTACATGGTTGGGTTAGATTTGGTTCTTTGGAGTGGGGCTTGGTTTTGGGGGGTTTTCTTGTTTGTTTATTTTGGATTTGGTTTTTGGGGTTTTTTCTTTTTTTTTTTGATGGAATTACTTTTTTTTATTTTCTCATTGAGAGTTCTTCTCCCAGAATATTTTGACTACCTCTTTTTTCAAGTGTCTACAGGCTGATTTACAGCCAGTCCTTTTTGAAAGTACGTTTTGAAATTAGCCTTCCGTTACGCTGCCCTGATTGGAGAGGCTTTCAGACTGAAGTATTTCTAAATAGAAGCACAGAAACTTGAAAAGATTACAAAAACACACAGGCTGCATCCTTGTTTTAATTCATAGACAAATAAAGCTGTTAATGTTGTGTACAGAGATTTAAATCAGTAATAAAAATGTTCTGTGTTTCTTATTTGATTGTCATGGACAGAACCTGTAGGGCTCTGATTTATTCCAGAAACAGCTAAATGTTAGTTTACCACTGCTGCCTTTTAGTGGTCTATATAGGATCGTCTGGTATATTACTGCATAGTTTCTTTGTCATCAGGCATTTCACATACTAGAGAGAGATAATGTTATATTCTCCAAAGGTTAATTATGTCATAGCTAAAGCAAACTTGTAAAGCAATTTTCATGTAATGTTTAGTATCTTGGGTTTTGTTGTTGTGGTTTTAGTCAGTGTAGGTAGAAATATTTAATGTTTTATATTTCTTTTAAATGACTTTAGGAAGCAGCATATTTGTTTCTCCTCTAGTCTTACACAAAACCCAAGCGATGAGATTTTTTTTTCCCCATTTACTGACAGGCGAGCACAAGCTGTTTGCATTCCAGCAACTCACCTGCATCTCACTGCAGCCACAATGCAAGTCAGCCAGAAAGACTTTGAAAAGGCTCAAGAACAATTGAAGCTTTTGAAAAAGGATCCTGGGAATGAAACTAAGTTGAAGCTCTACGCTTTGTTTAAACAGGTAGGCTTGACTTATTTTGTTTTGTAAGGGGCATTTATAATCTGAGGGGATGGACCTGTAAAGTATTTACTTAAAGTAACGGTTGTTCAAAGGTACTATGTCTTAACAAGCTCTTCAAGTGGTCAAATTCTGTTCTTAAAATGCCAGCCCCTCAAACTCTCCCTGAATTCTGTGGGAAGCCAAACCTGTTTCATCTTATAAATCATGCTTTGAATAGAAACCTTTAGTCAAAGACGTAGAGCCAATTTACATCAATTGCGTGATGCCTTCCATATATTGATGCATCTCTGGAAAATGGCTTATGTCTAGGAAAAAAGAGTATGCCACATGCTTCCTCTTAAATTTGTTCTGCCTGCAGTCAGTCAGCTGGGCCTATAATATAATGGTGTTGATGTTTGAAGATTGATTTCTGGGTTTTTTTTTCTTTTTTTGTGTTTTGTGGGTGTGTGATCATTGTAGTCTGCTCTTTCTTTCTCTCCCCCTCCCCAAGGAACTGTTCCTCCACACTTCGAGTGAAGGTTATTCTTTACTACAGCGTGGAAGGACACCCTTGTAGAAATAGCAGGGTTTGTACTAGTATTTGGGGAGGTATTTGTGGATCAAAATTGACTGCAGGGTCAGTACAGGCTGTGGCTTGTTATACTGAAGGCAGTAATCAATCGCTCCTTTAAATAAAAACTTAGCTGACTGTTCCAGGTAGTTTTACTAATTAGTAATAAATAGCTCATAAATATATTCTTTCTTTCCTGCTACCCACTTGAAATACTTCCCTTGGGAAATGTACTTTTTTTCAGGAAAACTGATCATAGAATACTTCAGGATAGCTTGGACTCTTGTGGTTCAACTGGTCCAATGCCCTTGCTCATAGTAGGGCCGACTTTGAAGTAAGATCCAGCTTAATAGATCCTATGCAACAAATCCCTTGTTCACGCAGCTTACAAGTTTTTAACTTTCTTTTTAAGTACAAAACTTCCACAGTTTTTGAGATAGGAGAACTTAACATGTGTGGGCATTTTAGAAATTAATGTCTCATATTGGTTAGGTGCTTCTGAAAGCCCAGCACCAGGTATTAGGAAATAGCAGACACTGAAAACTTCATGGCGCGTGAACTGCCTGAATATTGCCCAACCACTAGGTATTCCTTTTGTTTCAGAGTTGAATTCTGTATCCTGAGCAGATAAATATTCCTAAGTTGTCATCTTTTCTACCAAGACATCTGAACTTTGATTAAAGGTTTAAGTAAGTTTTGTTTCACTCTCTTTTCAGGCTACTGAAGGTCCCTGCAATGCTCCCAAACCAGGTATGCTGGACTTTGTCAAGAAAGCCAAGTGGGATGCATGGAGTTCTCTTGGCAATTTGTCTCAGGTGACAATACCTATAATTACAATTAGATACTTTGTAGATTACTCTACCTTGAAATGCCTGGTCTGTAAGTGAATGGTTGATGTTTAGACATATTATAGGGTAGTTGAGCGACTCTGCTTCACACATCAAGGAAAGGAATCTGCTCTTGAAGTTAAAGTGGAGAGGGAAGAGACAATTTCATGTGCTACGGATTATGGATTATAGAATTGTTCAAAGTATTTTATCCTTTCAAGCAAATAGGTTGGAACAACCAAGAACTTAAAATTTATTTAAATCACTGCTTACTGTAGAAATAAGGAGGCAGGATTCTTTAGGCTTTTGCATGTCATGTTTGTGCTAAATGAAGACTAGTGTCTTCAAGCAGTTTTAAAATGCCATAGACCCATTTCAGCACTCTTATTTTCAGCAATGCATGTTCTAAAATAAAAACTTTTATTTTGTTGGAGAAATGTCCAACTGGAAAGCAGAAACGAAGGATCCGTAGAAATGTGTAAATGCAGGGAATGTGACAAAGGTGTCTCTGGTAATCTTAGGCATGGATGGGGGCACTTCTCCAACAAAATAAGTGCCATCATCCCACCATCTACGCACATTTATTTTGCCTATCCATTGCTTCTGCTTTCCAGATGACTTTAAGCATGATCTGCGGTGTTTAAATACAGCATGTTCCTTTTCTCATACTAATTAGAATGCCTTCAATTGGGGTTTTTTTTCTTTTGTCTTGAAGCACAGTCCCTTCCCCCACCCCACCCCACCAGGTACCCATTTTATAAATAGCATAACAAACTGATTCCCGTTTCAGCCTTTAATAATCTTGTGTGACTTATTTCCTTTTCTTTTCTTTTTTTTTTCTCCTTTTCTTTTCTTACAGGATAATGCCAGACAGAAATATGCTGAACTTGTCTCAAGTCTGGTCTCTGCAGAATCTGCTGGCCAGAAGAAAGATGCTTCTGCAGAAGAGAGCAGACATGGTGACTATGAAACAATACTAGTTACCACCAAGAACAATATCACAAAGATAATGTTTAACCGACCTGATAGGAAAAATGCCATCAATCATAAGGTAAAGAAATTAACGTGGTAGGTTTAATGATTTTTTTTCTTTCCTGGCTAAGTGACTTAAGTTTTTAAGGAGTCGTTACTAGAGGTTTAGCAGAACTGACTGAAGCATGGTGGTCTGAATTTTGAGGGCTTAGTATCCTCACTGCAGTGATAAGCTAATGAATAAATATCCAGTACAAAATGAAACCATTCAGCTAAAATGTTACAAATCAGCCTTTTCTATGTCTCTTGGTGCTTTTTCAAACTTATTATAGGATTATGGCCCGCTCTGAACTAAAGTGGCAACTGCAGGAAGGCTAGCCTGCTTTGTGGACACAAGATTTGACTGTAGCCTTATGTATAACAAAGCATGTGTGCAGCCTGCTTTGGCTTGGCACTGTTGCGTATATGTCTAGATAGTCTTCTGGTTCCCATAGCTATCTTCATGAGGAAGTCCATCCTGTTGGAAACATGATCATGCCGTTCCACAGCTGCAAAGATACCAGAACAGGGACTTCCCTCCACTGCTGCTAATTCTTTAATATATTATTTTGCCCATTGAAACTACCCAGGTTTTAAAACTAGCTGTTTCCAGTTAGTCTGTTTTCCGGAGGGCCTTATTTTCTCCTGCAGATTTGCATTAGGAATCTTGAGTATTGCAAGCATGTGTCTTTATGGTCAGAAATACCTCTGTGGGTGCAAATTTTTTTCATACCTAGAAAGACCATAGTTAATCTGTCTCTCGAGTTACTTGTTGTCAGTGTGATCTCCTTTTTATGATCTTTTTGTAGCATCACATTTGTACTTTGTTGATTTTCCTCTTATGCAGATGTACAGAGAAATTATCAGAGCGCTTGAAGAAGCTGGAAAAGATGATTCTACTATAGCAGTTATTACTGGTACCATACTTCATATGCCTCTCTTAGATTTGTTTTATATTATGTCAAAGTACAGTACTGACAGGAACTATCTACCTCTATTTAGCCTATGATAGAATTGTGTGAGGAAATTCTTTCCTCTAGTATAGACCAAAGATTTTTCCAAAGTGTTTTGGCAAAATTCTTTAAAGGTGGTATTTCAGATTCTTTAGCAAGCTTGCTGTTACGTCAAGATGTCTTCCTGAGGTGAGAAGATAGACATGGAATACTCCTAAGGGCTTTATTACTTTTGAGTAGCTGATATATCTGCTCCACAGCATCTTCACTGCTGCTTTTGAAGTTCATTGCTATGGGTTTAGTCAATTTTTCTGTACCTCTGTCATGCATTGGAGCATACTAAAAACAAGCCCCTCAAATCCTGCACTGGCATGGCCAGCAGGAAGTTTAAAATGCATATTTACCTATGATCATCTGAAAAAAAAATGATACTTTATGCTGATTTTTTTTTTTTGCTGTGGCTGCCGTGGGAAAGGATTGGCCAGTCAAGCTGCAGTCTGGCCCAGCTGTATACATCCTAGTTATCAGACGTGTGCAGCTGGATGACTGCAGCGACAACGCAAAAGGGCAGCCCAAACTCATGCGCCTTGTACAGTCTAGCTGCTCTGGGAACATGCCATTTGGATTCCCTAGAGGACCTGCCTCTGATGCTGACTGAATGACACAGTGGCTGGGGGCGGGCACTGCCTGTCTGGCCCATCCTTGTTGCAAATACGTGTGCATTTAGGAAACTAGCCAAAGCTTGAGCTTTGGCTGGCAGCTAAGTAGCATGGGCACAAGGTGAATTTGGGCTTAAGCTTGTTTACTCATTACTATTGCAGTAATTGCAGGTGTATTCTTCTCCACTGTCTTCTTTACCAACACCTTGTATTCCCAGGGTGCCGAATTTCCTTTCAGTAGCAATGACTTCGCACAACAACCTTACAGAAAGAGAAGGGTAGTTCACACATGTCTAACACATGTATTGCTAGGAGTAAGTTGCAAACACCCCTGCACAAACCTTTCTGTTCCATTTCACGCTATAAGAGCACTGCAGCCTAAAGTAATCGATGAACTAACCAGTGAAGGTCCCATCCTGTGAATGTCCTCATGGAACACAGGATGATTTACACAATTAAATCATGCAGTCTAGCTTTTGGATACTCTGCTTTTTTGATGGTGCCTCAAACTGACTTATACATTCACTAACAGGTTATCTGCTGCTTATTGAAGAATACAGTGGTTTCAGTGCAGTGCTGACAGTCTTATCCTTAAAATGCTATCCCTCTTCCTTAATTGGTCATTAAAAAATGTGAACCTTCTACCACATATGAAATAGGTTATTCTCTCTACTTTTCCTTTATCAGTTTGAAGGGGGGTGAAGGGAGGTGGATAAACTTACATTTCCGTTTTCCTGTTTTAAAAAAAATGTTTCTCCCATCTTACTGTGTGAATGATTGTGAATTGACAGAAAAAAAGAAACTGAGCAAATATGGAGGGAAATAATTTTTTTTTTTCCATCTGATACTGTTATGGAAAAAAGAGAGGTTTTTTCTTCCCCTCAAATCCTTCAAATTTAATACTTTTTGGCTTTTTACCCATTGTTTTTCAGTGAATTGTCAGTCAAAACTTACTTTTAAACTCCTTTAAAGGAGTGTGTATTCTTTAAGACAATTCATCTAATTACTTAATAATGTTAGACACTTAGAATTAAATGCTTTTGTAAATGTAATAAATGGAAGCTTCTCTTCTCTTACCTACTCAGAAAGCATTGGTGCATTTATTCGTATGTGTTCTCTGCAGGAAATGGAGACTACTATAGTAGTGGAAATGATCTGAATAATTTTACTAATATCCAGCCCAGTGAAATGGAGAAGATGGCAAGCGATGGAGCAGTATTACTCAAGTAGAACATCTTGGTTTCATATATGCATAAGTTACTGTAATGGGTAAATTATTATTTGCAGGCATTGTTAGAAAACACGACAGCAGGGACCCAGTTGTGCTACGATACATCCATTGAGATGATTGTGTCTAAGAGCTCACCGTGTGTGTAAACACAAAGATCATGTGGGAGAATTAGTATTAATTGTGTGAAATAAATGAGATGAATATTAGAAGTCGATGCTAAGATATAATTTTATTTTTTAGTCCCCAGAGTTCATGCAGATATAATGACAAAAATAGCATTTTGACTGCATAGTTTGTAAGCTGCAATGAAAAATTTGTGGTGGTTTTTTTTATATCCAGTACTGTCTACATGAGCAGGACATGCCAAAATACCTTCACTGTCAGACTTCTTTGGATTGAGACGAGGTGTAAAGAATGTGTTCAAAATTGCCTAGGAATTCTGAGATCTTGGTTCCATTTTTGAGTCTGAATCTGCCTGTTAAACCAATTTATTTTCTAAGGCCAAGGAGATCAGGGGCATCATCTGACACAGTGGCCGAAATGTTTTTTTTGGGGACAAACATGTTTGTTTCTTCCCTATTTAAGCAGATTTTGTCTTCTCTTTTATCTCTGTATGTGATGATTACATCTGAGAGATGCTTGCAAGTTGGATTCCTTCCTCAAGCACTTGCAATTGTTGGAAAATATAAAATACACAGAAAAGCAATCAATGTTTTATATTTATATTTTAAAGATGAGCTGCAAGTAAAGTGCTCAGTTTTGCAGCTTTTACTTAGGCAAGCTGTCTGTGAATCACAGTTGCCCCTACAAAGTGATAATCGTGCAGTCCGAATTTGTTACGTAGATGTTATTCAGTGATATCTGGCAAACATTCCAGCCTGCAATGTTTTGTAGGGCGTTCAACTCAAAGCATAGTCTCACACGTACTTCATGGTCTTTCATCTTGCCCTTCTGAGAAGACTGTGTTTGCTATGCTGTTACTATTACACAAGCACGGTGCTTCATTACAGCTGATGTACAGAGGTGCCAGAGAAGTGGATTTTTTTATAACACTGTTCACTTTTGAAAGATATTGTATTTTTGAGAAAGTACTTTGCAGTTCTTGGGTGGAGTAGTAGCTGTCAAACGAAACAAAACACTATTTCTCAAACCCAGGCAAAACAGCACTAGGGAATTCTCTGTTGTGGTGACATCGCAGTTTTGGTGCCTGCTGGGGCTTCAATGCAGAACAGAAACTGAGGGAATGGATATCCCATGGGTGGAGTTGGGATGGATATATAGGCAGTCAGATAGACGGGGCAGAAGACTGTTCTTGTTAGTGAGCTGCATTCAGTAACTGGAGCTGGGGAGGACAGCGCTTCCATAACTTGATTGCGGGAACTAGGAAAGCTGTGCTGTCATGTTCGTGTTCAATTCTTAGTTGGTAAGGAAATGCAAGTATTTCAAATAGTTCTTATTTTCTTTGTCAGAATTCATTTGGGAAGGGGCGAAAAACATATGCTACATAGAATCTGGCTCATGGGTTTGGTTTTGCAGTACCTAATCATGTATTTTGAAAGTTGTTTATATTTGATGAAAAAGACTAGGATGTGTCTCTTACATTCTGTTTTCCTTCTCTCCAGAGAGTTTGTGGGTCATTTTATTGATTTTCCTAAGCCACTGATCGCAGTGGTAAATGGCCCAGCTATTGGAATCTGTGTAACAGTCCTTGGATTGTGTGACATTGTCTATGCTTCTGACAGGGTAAGTACATTACATAGCTGATCCCAAGGCAATCTTTAAGCCTCTTTCTGTAGCAAATATTACTTGGTTTGGGGTAATCTGACAGAAAAGAACACACAAGTGTAAAGGCTTTATATATCATGTCAAGGAAAGTCTATATTAATTACCAGCATGGGGGTGCATCAGCCAGTGATTAACATGCATGGAATTTCCCTGCTCAAGTTACCGTTATCAAGTTACTGACTCTTTACTGTATCAGTGGGTAAAGTAAAGAGTAGCTGGTGCGAAATGATGGTTGTAAGGCCCCTTTCAGGCATGGGAGGGGGTGCAAAGGATTATTATGGAATAGAAGTGTAGTAACTGGCATTGTATCTAATCTGTGTGCAGAGGTAACTTTGGAAAAGCTTTGGTTTATTCAACTTAAGAATCCTTTTAAGGTAACTTGCCAAATACATAACCAAAAGCTATATTAAGGCATAGCACACAATTGCATTGTATGGCTTATTTTTTTTTTATGTTCTGGGCTGTTCATTTGTATAAGGTTATTAAAGAGATACAGAATGTAACCCAAGGTCTTAATTAATTTTAGGCAAGCTTTTGCTTGCAGAAGTGTCTGTGGTGGGTGATACTTTGACTCCCACTTCAGCACTGTGTCAGATTTTTCCTCAAAGTCCCTGCTGGATTGGGTTTGTCATTATGACACTTAGGAAAATTGAGCTGCAAGGGACCAACTCCTTCTGCTTGCCCCATAACAGGATCAGCTGGGTCCATGTCAATCCTGACATATGCTTGTATAATGTGCATGATTTATTCAGTCTATTCTGGTCCCTAGATCTCTTCTTTTACTAAAAAATTGTTGGGTTCTCAGTCTTCCTCCCATCTGATCTTTTTTTTTGGTATAGGGTGAATCTATTGTTTCTTGTTCCAGAATTTAAAGAACAGACTGTTTTCATCCTCCCTTACAATAGCCGTAAGTGTGCTTAGCCATCAGTGTACTTAGATATAGCTCAGGTTTACATCCACTCTCTGTCTTTTCTTTTTTTGAGCTAAACAGCTTCAATTCGTTCGTTGTTTCCTTATGTGCTTCCTTAGGCCTGCAGTCACATTCCTCTGAACTCCTTCCAGTTGTTCTGTGTCTCTTTAAGCGTAGCGGTACAAACTGGACACATCACTTCAGCTCATGTCTTACTGATGCGAAGTAGAGCAGAACTACTTCCCCACGTTCTGCAAACTGTACTTCTGTTTTGACATCCCACAATGTTACTTAATTTACATACTTGTGATCTGCTGTAGCACCTGGATCCCTTCCTATAGAGTTGCCAGTTAAACAGTTGTCCCTATTGTAGATTGTATACTGTATACCAAGTTATTTGTGCCAAACTTTAACTTGTCTATATTAAATAGCATCTTCTTACTCATACATCTGCACTTTATTAAGAGTATTTTGTATTCTAATCACGTCACCCTCGGCGTAGTATCTCCTACAGCCATAAGTTAATATAGGTTTAGTTGAAGTGTGAGCCAAATAAGCATTAAATGTTTTGTCCTGTTAACATCCTTCTTTCTTAAAGGATTCATACTTTAGACTTTGAGGTTCATACTTGAACTTCCTTTTACTACGTGTATACGTAATCATTGGTAAATGCATCTTATTTTTGCCTTGTATTTCTATTTTTTTAATCTCTGCATGCTTATATTCATTTCATACTTAGCTGTCTGACATAGTTTTCACTTTCTGTGTACTTGCATTTAAAGTCAGTGCCGAGCTCGTGATTTATGTGAGACAATCTGTTAGTACCTTCCTACCTGCCATGGGACAGCTTTTGCACCCTTGGTAACAGTTCTTTGAGGACTTCTGTAGGGTCTAGCTTAGCTTTTCACTTAGGTTAGTCTTCATGAAAACTTTTTTACTAACTTTGAGTTTATGGAAGCCTTCTCAAAGGTGATTGTTCTGTATTCTTCCCTTCCCAGAATTGTGAACTCCTGTGTAGTAAGGTCATTCTCATCCAAATTACTACTAAATTTCACATTCTCCAGTAGTTTGGGTGGAGAGCCTTAGGCATTGATTACCTACTCCAGAAGTGGCCAGCTTTGCTATGTCCAGGTTCTGGTTTTATTCTCAGCCAGGTGTTCCCAGAGCAGATCATTACCAACCACGTTTACAGGACACTGTGCAGCCCAGTCTGACAGCAGATCAGCATTTTGGGCAGTCAGTTAACATTGACTTCTGCACTGGATTTTGCTCCTGTTTTGGGGGGCACCAGTTTGTGCCCCCAGTATAGTTCATCTCCCCTTGCTAAAGCAGGACCGATCACAATACCCTGTATCTTGGCAGATGTTGTCTAATCTCTTCTTACAGTTATATGTCATTTTCTTCTGAGGAGGTCTATTGATCTTACTGTATGGCTGTCTGCAGTACAGTGAGAGATGACTACCTTCTATTACAGTGAAAGCTGCATTGGCAACTTGTGCGCTCTTTGTGTTTCAGTTCATGTTTTTAAATGAAAATAAAGGCAATCATTTTGTCTTCCTTGCTTAAAGTTGATTTAAGTAGTCAAAACATAAAATTCTGCAGTTCAGTTCTAACTTGCAATTAGGGTATTGTTTTGGATGATCCCATGGCGCATTTCTGCCACAGGTTCTTCTTAAATTTACATAAAATTTGAGGAAATAAGATACAATTACTTGAATTTTTCAGGAGTAGAATAAACTTAGTGTGCCTTCAGAATGCAGAATGCTCTTTACCTCTTAAGTTATTTGGGCTATGTATTTAATAACTTTTAGCGCAGAGTATATGAACATCTCTTCTGTAAAGATTTTGCACATGCAAATTAGTTTCTCTAAGCACTGCATTCAAATAAGGCAACTTCAATGGTGTTGCTATGATAAGGGAGCTGAATTACACAAAGTCAGCTCTTAGGTGCATTGAGAGGTATGGTATTTAAAGACTATTATGGTATCAGTACAAAAGTACTTCTGGTAAACTCTGTCAGAGTAGAACCTTTAAAACAAAAACTAAATCCTAGTATTTTAGTCCAGTGCTCTGCAGTGAGATTTAATTTTTTTCTTTCTTTCTTTCTTTCTTTCTTTCTTTCTTCCAGGCTACATTTCACAGCCCGTTTAGTCAACTTGGACAGAGCCCAGAAGGGTGTTCCTCTTACCTGTTTCCAAAAATCATGGGCTTAGCTAAGGTAAGAATGTTTGCACTGTCTGTGGGATCATCTGACCCTTGTGTGTTGGGATCCTCCAACTGTAAGAGCAAGTGGAGTCACAGCAAGAGTCCTCAAAGAAAGCTCCTGTTTGCATCTTTTGAAACAAAGATCAAGAAATGTAACGACCGTGTCAGCACAGGCACCACAACAGAGTAGTGACCATTTGTAAAGCCATACTGTGATACTGATAAAAGTTTTCTTTCCCATGGCTTCTTCCACCTTCTTGAGACAATTTCTATATGGCAAAAGTTTGTCTCTTTTTTCCAGCAATGGGAGGGAATGATGTAAAGAAGGATTAAAAAAATAAAATAAGAGCACTCTTAAGAAATATCTTAGCTGGCCGCCTTTATCAGGCAAGGGAGCAAGTGTTGCAGTAGTTTCTGCCAACCCTGTAGGAAACTTGTATTCAACCATTCCTCCAAATGTGAATGTGAAGCAATCCATTTATGTATTTACTTCCAGACCTTTTAAATTATCTATTTTGTTCTAATATATATTGGCCTTCTGTCCATACTCTTATTTTTGCTGTCTACTCTAGAAATAAGGAACCTAAATAATAGTAATTTAAAAAATATAAAAAGAAAAAAGGAGAGAGAGAATCTAATTTTTCTTTTCTTAGAACAGCATAACTCCCTTTCTCCTTTTGATATCCCACAGAAAAAAATCTGGATAGTTTGAAATACTTCTGCTGTTATTGCCTGCGTTAATGTGTTTCTGTTTAGCAGGGTTTAAATCTGTAAGGAATAGAGCAAGTGCTTCATGTCTATTGTCTATTGTTCTCTATGTCTAGAGCTATTGTTCTCTATTGTGCTTCATAAACATCCAAGTGTCAAGGGTAGCTTATTCAGTACCTACCAGTACATGTTCTAGAAATCTTGGAGTCACTGCAGGAAGTGAACGAATACATTTATGATGTGGTAATTTCAGGTGACAAGCGTGGAGCTCTGCTCAAAAAGACATGTAGACTCTTGGTGAGCAATAGGAGCTGGAGGCATCAATAGTGGTGTAGCCCAGGGATTGATACTGGGTCTAATACTTCTTTAACCTCTTCATTATGGCCCAGTTGATGGGACTGAGTACACCCTCAAGCAGATGATACAAAACTGAGAGGAATGGTTGATACACCAGATGTGTTGACATTCAAAGGGACCTGGACAGGTGGGAGAATTGGAGAATCTCATGGACTTCAGCAAAGGAAAAGGCAAAGTCCTGTACCTGGGAAGAAACAATCCCATGCACCAGTGCATGCTGGGGTCTTACTGGCTGGAAAGCAGCTTTGGGGACCTGTGTGTACTGGTGGACTACAAGTTCCCCATGGGCCAGCAACACGCCCTTGCAGCAAAGGCGGCCAACAGTATTCTGGGTTGCATTAGATGAAGCATTGCTAGCAGATTGAGGAAGGTGATTCTTCCCCTCTGCTCAACACTGGTGAGACCACAGCTGGAGTGCTGTGTTCAGGTCTGGGCTCCGGCTACAAGAGAAACATGGACATACTGGAGCACGCCCAACAAAGAGCTGCAAAGATGATTAAGGCACTGGAACATATTACATATGAGAAGAGGCTAAGAGAGCTGGGACAATGTTTCCTGGAGCAGAGAAGGCTTGGAGGAATCTTACCAATGTTTATAAATACCTGATGGGAGGGTGTAAAGAAGATGGAGACGGATTCTTGTCAGTGGTGCCCAGTGACAGGACAAGACGAAAGGGGTACAAATTGAAACACAGGAAGTTCCATCTGAATGTTAAAAAATAATTTTATAATGAGGGTGGTGAAACATGGGAATACGTTTTGCAGAGATGCTGTGAAGCCTTCATCCTTGGAGAAGTGTCTTCATCCTTGGAGAAGTGTCTTCATCCTTGGAGAAGTGTCTTCATCCTTGGAGAAGTGTCTTCATCCTTGGAGAAGTGTCTTCATCCTTGGAGAAGTGTCTTCATCCTTGGAGAAGTGTCTTCATCCTTGGAGAAGTGTCTTCATCCTTGGAGAAGTGTCTTCATCCTTGGAGAAGTGTCTTCATCCTTGGAGAAGTGTCTTCATCCTTGGAGAAGTGTCTTCATCCTTGGAGAAGTGTCTTCATCCTTGGAGAAGTGTCTTCATCCTTGGAGAAGTGTCTTCATCCTTGGAGATACTCGAAACCCAAGAGGGGACAGTCCTGGGCAGCCTGTTCCAGCTGACCCTGCTTGAGCAGGGGCTTTGAACTAGGCAGTATCTGGAGGTCATTTCCAACCTCATCTATTCTGTGATTCTGTGCTCTTGTCAGAGGGCAGACATTAACAAGTAAGAGAATAATATAAATGTGACTTGGATGCTTGTACCTTTCCTATCAGATTACTCCAGTCTTCTGTCTGGTTGAATCACACTTTCTACTTTTCTTTATATAGGCAAGTGAGATTTTGCTTTTCAATAAAAAGCTGACTGCAGCAGAAGCCTGTGCCCAGGGACTTGTGACTGAAGTCTTCCCCGACAGGACTTTTCAGAAGGAAGTTTGGGCAAGATTAGAAGCTTATGCAAGCCTCCCAAAAAATGTCAGTATTTTAAGTTTTTCTCCACCTTGTAAGCCTGTAGTGTTCCCAGTCCTCCTGCCAAACCTATCCTGTTACTTGGCTTCACTTCATCCTTAATTGAAATAACAAGCCTCAATATATTTTCCTTCAAGCACAGATCTGTCCTTGCCCTTTGCTGCTGTGAAACAGAGTACCTCTCTTCTACCCTGGCTGAATCTAAGACAGTGCACTGTACACAGAGATTCAATGGCTGAAAAGCCTTAAAATCTGATTAATCCTCTGGCAGTCTCTGTGTGCATGCTTTGGATGCCTTTTCTTAGATTTTTATTTTGGCAATAGCTTAGGTTTAAGAGCCTTATCGCTGATTCTGCAGTATTAATTGTACCGTGTGCACTGTGGGTGCTCAAGGTGATGCTGGGTGGCTTTACTTTTTGCTGAATTCAGACACCCTGTTCGCTAGTTCAGATTTTGCAAAACTACTTGAGTCACAATGGTGTTGTGTTACATTGGACAAGAGGAGACACTTGTGCCAACTGCCGATAATGTAGGTTGCATTTGGGACTGCAGACAGTTGCACAGATTTTCCTTTGTATGCCCATCTACTCTGATTATGAGCACTTAGCGGGCTGCTGTTTTGCTTCCCATGAACCTCCTCCACCTTATTAGCAGTCTTAATAATTAAATGCAATAATTATTTCCAGCAAAAAGGTTGACTAAAAGCTGAAAAGTGCAATGTTAATACAACTCTGAATTCCAAAGTGTTTATTGTGCTGTTTTGTGAAACATTAAATTCAGGAATAGAAAGCATAACTTCCTAACGTTCCTCTCTTTCTCCTCCAGTCCTTGGCAGTGTCAAAGCAACTGTTACGAAGTATGGAAAAGGAGAGGCTCCATGCAGTCAACAGTAGAGAGTGTGAAGTCCTGAAGGAGAGGTGGTTATCCGATGAATGTATGAATGCTATTGTCAGCTTCTTTCAGAAGAAATCAAAACTCTGATCTTCACCAGCAGAGTAATTCACCTTCTGGCAATAGCTTAACCTGCCCTTATCATTAATAAACTTTCTCTTCAAATAATAATTCTTACATCTTTTGATATGGTATATTTCTGTTCTGAGTACTGGCTTAAAACTCGTTCATAAAATTAATACTATGGTATGTGCCTTGGATCCGTTATGGATATTTAGGTTGGGGAGAAAAGGTTCGTTTTTCTGTCAGCAGCAGTGATGTTTCTGAATAATACTAAAGCATATTGTCTTTCAAAAGAAACAACAGATTCAATAGCACCATATTTTGATAGCTCAATAAATGTCTTATGAGTGATGCTTTATTCATCTGTGGGGAAGGAAATACTGTATTAACGAAAAATAAATACAAGTATTTAGTTACTGTTGCACTGATTCTTACTTCTTCTGTTAAACATATCCTCAGTGAGAGCAAAAGTAGTTCCAGGTGGTGTATTAATATAATAGTCTTACAAAAAGTAATCACTTGACTAACTTGAAGGTTCTCGAGGATGTTTCTTGTGAGCTTTATGGTTCTAATCTTAAATATGTTTTTCCATTAATTGCTTCATATTGCCCTTTTTCTGTGAAAAAATCCTATTATGATAGTATGACCTTTTACTGTAGCCATTTTGGAGTTAAAATAACAAAACAATTATTTTTGAACAGGAAAATTTCTCCACTTTTCATGGAAGTCTTTGGGTAGAGAGTGTACCAGGCACTGCACAGGACAGGGTCAGGCTGCTGGAAGTAGGTAGGCATTTAGCTCATGCCAGCAAAAGGAAATGGTGGAGAAGCCTCTTAATGACAAAGAGCTGATAGTTTAAAAAAAAAATATATATTTAATTTCAGTGCTCTAGACTCTGGTCTCAAGAGCACTGATGGTGAGAAGCCCAACAGGCGCCACTCTGGCCCTGGCCCTGCGTGTTTAGGCAGGTGTGTGCATAAAAGCAGGGGTGCAGCGGGTGCCTGTGGCAATGCGGAGGGAGGCTGGTGTAGGTGCAGCAGAGGTTGAGGTGGATGCCGGTTTCTCCTCTGGATGCAAATGCCAGAGCGCTGGGGCGCAGCACAGGGGTGGGAGCTGCTGGAGCAGAGCAGCGAGCTGTCAGAAATGGATGACTCTGTGTCACCAGGGTGGCTTGACCAAGGCTTGTGGTGCAGCTGTCAGACAGTTGCCTGTGTCCGGGCAGCATGGACATGCAGGATGGCTGCTCGCAGTGGCACTGCTGCTTCAAAGGGTAAGCAGGTCATAAAGTCCAGACTTTGCCTCCAACATGGTACCTGGCCCTTGGGATTTAACTACTGAGAAAGAAAAAGATAAATGGGATCAGAGAAAAAATGAGCAGCGTGGGTATGCATCGCTCAGCTAAGCTACAGCAGCTAAATTTGATGCTGAGAAGTATTAAATGTATTTAGGGTCCTCCTTAACCTTCTGTGAGGGTTGATGCTGCCACAGAGGATTTACCAAGAAAAACAAGTCTGCTGTCACACCAGGACCAGGATGGCAGAAGCAGGGCCAACAGAAACACAGGTAGAGTGAAGCGGTAGAGAGGTACAGGGGAGAAGGAGAGGGTAAATCTGCCAGGGAGTCCAGAGACCGGCCTTGGACCCAGGACAGGAAAGAGAGGGGAATGAAAATAATTTCCTGCTATCATGAAATAACATGGAAAGGACTGGGGAGGGCATTCTCCCAGCAGATGTGAAACAGCCAAAGGGCTTTTGCCTTCCCTCCCAGCGCCTGCAGAGGGGACGTGGCCCCAGGCCCCAAGGCATGATGGTGGAAGGAAGGCCATCTCTGTGGGGCGGCGTGCAGGGCCCGTGCTGTGGTGGGGTGGAGGGGTGGCCGAGGGCCAGGGCACAGTGGCAGGAGAGGCAATGAGAGAAGAAGCTCAGGTGGGAGGTGAGTGCTGCTGGCAGGCTAGGCAAGCTCAGGGCCACCACAGTGCCCCAGCCCCATGCGGCAACAAGACTCCACCATCCCACCCGGGTGCATGCACCTGCGGACGGGGCAACCGTAGGGCTGCTGGCAAAGAGCCCCACTGAAGCAGGGGGTTGCCCAGCGGGGCCACGCTGCCTCCAGGCAGGCGTTGCTGGGGCGTCCCAAGGTGTGAGGCTCGGTGCTGGCTACGAAATGGCGGCAGTTGTGTGGGGTGAGGAGGAGGCCGGGAGCTGTGGCCCTGGCCCGGGGCAGCCCCTGGGCTTGGGGCAGTGCAGGGGACGTGCCTTCGGGACCAGAGGGTGAAACATGGCTTTGTCTTGCCGAGGCTTTTGTGGCTCGTATGCTTTTTTTTAATTTTCCCCCACGCTGCTCACATGAGCCTAAAGGCTTTCTGTGGTGTTTTTATGGCATGGTGGTGGTGTAGGGGTGGCCACTGTTGGCATAGCTAGGGATAAACAGTTGTTCAGTCTTTCGAAAGCTCTTAATCAGTGATAAAGTTTAGTAGATTTAGTAGTGCGTTTTGTGTGTGTGATGTGTTTGCTTCCCTCAAGGGAAAATGCAGCCATTGATAGTCTTTTGATGGATGAAATAGCAGGAACTGGGTTTCCTTGATCAGCATACAACTTCCAACAATGGGAGATGAACAATTACTGGTTTTGTAATGAATTAGAACTGCTGAAGTATTTTTTCCTTTCTGACTCTCTATGAGTAATGAGAATAAATCAACATCGCTTCTAGGGAATAGAACTCCTGGTTGTTTGTAGTTAATTTTTTAAAAGTTAAATCATTGTCTCAGATCACTTACAAAGTTCACTTCATAACTTTCTTGTTCACAAAATATTTCTTTCTGATTAGCAGCATCTTTAGTAATTTTTACACATTTTTATAGGTGTCCAGTATTAAGAACAACAGAACAAGTCTGATGAATCTTTTCAAGCAATTTCTAATTACTCCATACAACTCAGCAAACCTAGACACTCTTTTCTGAAATAGTCACCTATTAATGATATTTATTATAATTGGACTGTGGGGATTACATCAAATGTTCTTGAATGATCTTTATGTTCCCTTCAAGGTACGACCATTGGGTGGTGTACATCTTGCTAATACGGGGGTGCAACGTACAATAAAATTCAGGTCGCACTTGGCACAATCATACACATGCTTAATAATCTGCCTCCATGTTTGTATAGAATCACAGGTAAATAATCAAATAGATCATACAGAAATACCAATGGCACGATCTGCACCTAGGTTCAGAAAATAAGGTGTTGTAAGCTTCACTGGATATTAGACCTGCAACATTCATTGATTGTATTCATTACAGTTACTGCTAATACAACACCCCTTTGACTAACAGCAGATTTGATACCAGCAATTAGAAATCCAAAGTCTGTCAAAACCACAAAGCTCTGCATGTAATAGCATTGTGAAACATTAGTGATATACTCTATATTTTTATCATAAATGATTCATTTATTTTAAGGTTGCATCATGATGCTGGCCTTTATGTTTCTGGCATTGCATTTACAGTTCATTTGTAAATATCCCATAACAACTCTACTGTGTTAAAGTGCCTCTCCCTTGTTCCAGCCGAACGTGAACATGTCCATAAGGACAATGTAGTAGATCTCATATCTAAACAAGGACTTTTAAGGTTTTCAAACAAGTTAGAATTTATGATAAAAAACCCTAAACCATGGCAATTCTTAAAAGGTTCCTCCATCTATAAACTTTCCTAGATACTTAGGGACAGACAACTATGCATGTTATATAATCTTCTTGTAGTACCTAACAAAATACTGTCATTCACAAAATTTTCTTGGAGGATCAGTTCTCTTCTTTGATTTGCAACTAAGCTAACTTTAAAACGCACTCTATTGCCTGTAACAAGTGAAATGCAATATCAATACATTTTAGCTTTAAGTAGGTGGAATAGGTCTAGAATGCAACATCTAAAACCTGGGGCAAAAAAACCCAAGCCAAATCCTGTTGTGACTTATTAACCACTTCTCCATCCAATATAGTCAGGATGTTTACAGTTGAAAGCAGTTTGTATAGAGTGTTTAACACAATATTGCTTTAATTAGTTGCAGTGGAACACACCTGTGATAGCAGTTCAGCAGCTTCTCACCGAGAAGGTTACACAGCCCAAGACGATGACTAACAAAACTGGCAGCAAAGCCTGCAGAGCTTTGCCAGGCAATCTGCTCAGGGTTTGCAGAGGGCTGGAGCAAAAAGGCTAAGATTGCTATTGTCATATTGACGAAACTTTGGGATTAAAATACAAATCTCTACAACTGAAAATGCAATAGTAGCTTGTCAGGCACCAGGTACTCCGGATCAAAGGGGTTTTTCCTCCTCTTCTGACACAAAACAGCCAGACTTTCTTCAGGCCTTCTCTGATCGGCACCCAAAGGTCAGGTTGAGAGCTGGTAGGATACTGATGAGGACCTCGTATCTATTAGTCTGCCACAAGTGGGTACAGGTGAGAAGTGTCCTTTGAAGGAGTGCCAAGCTGCATGCAGATGGTTGGTTGTAGCACTGCTGCAGAGGGGTTGTGGCGCAGTATTCACCCCTATGTGAATCCTCCTGCTGTCCAGGGCTCTGTCCCTGAGCTCTGCACTCCAGGCTGAGGTGTTCTGTTCTGGGACCTGCAAACCTCATGAACCAGTGCTTTTCATGAGTGCAAAGTTTACAGGCACCTGTATTATGTTAGAGACATACTGTGCTAAGAATATTTTGAAAAAATAAGATTTGTAGGAAGATATCCTTTGTTATGGTGTAGCGTAGTGTTAAAAGTTGGAGATTTTTCTAGCACATAGATCTTTCTTTACTTGTCTTCCAAAGCACGCCTTTTTTTCTCTGACTATGCTACTTAGTTTTATAGAAGTTATTTCTTCCCTACCTAAAATCCCAGTCTTGTTCAAATGCGGACACATCATTTGAGGCATGTTGTTAAAAGCCAAGTTCAGCTCACTGAAACTAACAGATACATGCTTGTAACAGGTTAAAACTTTCTAGTAAAAGATCAAAGAAAAAAAGTGATAATTTTGAAAAGTGTTTTCACATGCACTATATCTCAAATTGGTTTGTTCTTTTTGCAGGACTCTTGCAGACTTCCAGTGGACCTATTGCTAGATTTGAGGTCTTCTGAAAATAAGTGTAGCACAACACAGGTGGACTTTGTTCGCCAAATAAATTAGGTATCCTGTTCTATTTCTTATTCCTTGTGTTCATTCTGAAACATGTTTCTGATCTTTAAACAAAATTGTTTTCCTAACTTTAGCTAACTCAAAATATCAGTGAAGAAGGAATGTTTCATGCCTGGAAGAAGACACATAATGAGGGCAAAATTGCTGTGAGCAGGTAAAATAGTGTTTTAATGATTATATCAAATTAAACTGAGTAGTTAATGTCATAACCATCCAGGCAGGCTGAACAGGTGAAAGCAATGCGTGCAAAGACATGCTAGCACTCTGTGAAATTAAATATCAACAGGTAATTATCAGCTTATATATTTTTCTAATTGGAGCACTCAGAGGGCTTTTATTAATTGATGTAAATTTGCTTTCACTGAAGTTAAGGAAGGGCACTTGGGTGGTAATAAACAGTGTGTTCAAGTAAAAGCCTTTAGTCTCTTCTACAGCGTGTTATTTTGTACTGTAGTTAGACCCTGAGGTTGCTTGAGATATCTAAGTGTACAATTCATTAACTCCATTATTAGTGTAATTTCTTCAATAGATCCTCTGTACACTCTGCCTGATGCTGGCTCTCATTATTAAAGGAGTAGTGTACAGCAGAGAGGGAGATTTTTGTTTGGCTGTTTTTCTTTTATTGGTGCTGGGCTTTGTCTTCCAGTTTAGTTAACACCCTAGAACTGTAAGAGCCACATCAGTACTTTTGATTACAAACAACATTTCTTATTCACCACATATTCTAATGTGTAGGAAATATTTGCGTGGATTGAAAACTTAATCTGAAATTAGAATAATTCCCTTACCTGTTTTCCCTAAATGTATATGTAAATAAACTGATTGTATCTCCAGTTGGTATCCCTAATGATAGTATATGTTCACCTTAATTTACCTTTTAATGGGTAGGATTTCATATTTTTCAGCCAATAAAACACCTATTGCAAATGTATTTTTTACCTGGCATTTTAGATAGAAGTAGTATAACTAATCTTACAGATAGGAAATAAGGAATTCTTTACCTATTGATATGAGGGTTAATTTAAAAATCTAGAAAATATTTGCATAGATTAAAAAAAAATTTAGAAATTAGAGTACTTGCAGAAATTCCATGGAGTTTATAGAAATATTCCTAAAAGAAGATAACAAAACTATCAGTAAGTTGTTACAATTTGCATTGATTGAAGAGATATTTTGCTGTCTCACAGCACTGCTGAATAGTTCTATTTCTTTTTGTCATTTAAAGTTATTAGATTTGAGTAATGTTTTAAAACTTTTTTAAAAAGAGTATCTAATCAACGAAAAGGCAGAAGCTAACTTCTGATCATATTGTTCTGTCAGCCCTGATCTTCTAAGTATGTGTGACTTTACCTTTCTTTTGTGGGACAAGGACAGGATGCAAAGTTTTTTTATCAAGTCTACTATTTTACGAGGAGAAGCAGCCGAAGATACAATTAAGTACTTAAAGTTAGTGGAGGGAGTTTTCTGGAAATCTCCTCCCTGCTCTGCAGTAATAAAACAGAACAAAACAGTCTGTATTTGTCAAGGACAAACAATATCAAGCTGATTTAATTTCCTTCAGTAGTGTGACTAGCTTGGTGTACAGGTGAACAGCAGTGAATGTAATGTAAGGTTTAGAAAGGTTTTTGTGCTGTTCTGCTATGCAGCTGCCATAAACAATTCCAGGAAATGCTATCTAGATTAAATCAGAATTGTAGAGTTGTAGAACTGGCAGAAACACTCTATTAAGCAGTAGCCATCAGATTATCAAAGTGAGAGGGCAGACTGGGATCTGACAGGAGCTTATTCTGGTGTTGCTTTTGCTCAGTGTGTTCATGAATGAGTTGGATGTCAGGAGAAAGCAGCATATTATAAAACATGTGGCTAACACCAAATTTTAAGATCATCTTGGTGAGTTGTCTTGTTCCTAATCAACAGGACGAATTTCAATAGGGAAGCACCTCTCCACTCATTCTACTATTACTGAATTTTCTTTTGATGATTCTACTGATGCTGAAATTAGATACCCCAAGAACTGACATAATTGCTCTAAAATGGTTACCTCGGGACTGTTTCAATAGCGATTACCTTATTTTGGCAAAACCTGAAGTAGGTTTGTTTGAAGTTTAGTTCTCACTAATCTGCCCGTCAAGGGAGAACAAGTTCTGCCATATAGGTAAGAACCCAAAATACAAGCAAAAACATTTCTATTAAGCACTTTCCTTTCCCAACCCCTCCACTTCCTTCATAGTTCTTTATCTCTGAGAATGGGCTCTTCCTTTGTGCTTGTTGGAAAACATAGAGAAAGGTGAGACTAATGGGGTAGAGTGGGGGACTCCCAAGTTTCACTACTCTGTGCTGTAGCTAGGAGAGAGCACACTGGTTTTTGGAGGGTTTGTCGTATGCTTTTGCAAGCTTTTGGTAAACTGTATATTTCAAAAGATTTAGGAAGAATCTCACGAGACTGCGCTTCTCATTACAGGACGTTCTTGTAGCAGTTGTGCCATCTGCTTCTATAGGAAATCAGGAAAGCAATGAAAATCTGCTTGCTTGTCTCCACTGGGAGTCAGCTGGAAACTAGGAGAACCATGATGGTGGCTTTTGCCAATCTCTCCTTCCCTACTCCAGAAAACCTGGTGGAAGTCCAGTGGCTTAAGCAGTGCTCAGGAAAAACAGATGATATTTTACTTCTGTGATGGATGGTAAACCAAGAAACATCTTAAGCTTTTTTCAACTTTTTTCACTTGCATTTGGTGCAAAATCATCTTGAAACAGACCACAGTTTCCCTTGTGCATTTCAAGCTTCATTTCCTTTTACCATTCCTATCGCAGATAAACACCTTGATATCACTTTATTTTCTTCTTCTGGACATTATCTTAATACAAGTATTCAACACAGGGCACTAGGCTTCTCCTGATTATTGGAACAAAGGCTAGAACACCTTTGAAACCCAAATCAGACTGCTCTGGTTTTTGTGATTTTTGCCCAGTATCTAGCTGTGTTACGGCAGCTTGGATAGTTTTTAGTTCGTAACATTGCAACACAAACTCTGAACAAGACTCTGCTTTGCCACAGTAAAATTTCTTTCATGGAGGGTCAGCTGGAAAGGAGCCGAGCCAGGAAACCTAGAAGGTGGTACATTGGCAGTAGTTTGTTGTATTTGTTTTGATGCCTTGGTCTGTGCTAGTGTTTGCTTTGTTCTGTAACTGGTGTATTAGAAAAGCAAAAATATGTACTGTGTTTTGAATCCAGCAGGAACAGTACAGAAAAGGCCCTCTGCCTGCCCCTGGCCCTAGGAGCACAAGAAGCCAAACTGGGTGTGCTCATTCTTGTAGGAGTCCAGAAGAAACTTGGAAGTATGTTACACAGGATTGGTTTCAGCCTTTGGAGCTGAACATGGCTCATGTAAACTACAAGAATGAGTGGAAACACCCATTTTCCAGTAGGAGATAAAGAACACAGGATTCCATTTTTTAAAACAAAAGTCACATTACATTTTTTTGACAATAGAGTGGATGAGTTGCAGGTTGAATACGTAATACCCTGAAGAGAAAACCAGAAGATAGGTAATTCAGCATGACATTCGGCAAT
The DNA here is from genome assembly GCF_963921805.1 of Phalacrocorax carbo. Taxonomy (NCBI): domain Eukaryota; kingdom Metazoa; phylum Chordata; class Aves; order Suliformes; family Phalacrocoracidae; genus Phalacrocorax; species Phalacrocorax carbo. Next base: position 93,759,826 of record NC_087514.1, on the reverse strand, counting down.
CTTGCATTTGTACTTGAGTGAGGAAAGTAGAGTTGGGTTTTAGTTGCTTGTAGGCGTTGAAAAACAGTTTGAGCAGTTAGTCCACGTTTATTGTATGCTTAAATCAAAGTAGCAACAAATTCCAAATAAATCTGGTGGAGTACTGCTTTCCTTCTTGTGGCATGGAATCTCAACAGCTGTACCCTTAGCATACAGAGTATAACAAAGGTCAAGAACTTTACTGGATTCAGCAGGGCCACTATTTCACTTCTAGTACATCAGCTTCCTCTAAATGGAATCCCCAGTTTATTTCTGTTTCTTTCCTCAGACACATCAGTAAGCCTCCAGTGGAAACTCAGCTCACATAATTCTTAAACGTCTTTGCTGCTAATCATGCAGTGGGAGGAAATGTGAATGACTCTTAAACAGCATCTTATACCAATCTTCAGCAGACACCAATAGTAATCTGCTGGGCAAAAGCAGATTGGGGTATTTTTTCAATACTGGAACTGAAGCCATTATTCCTAACTTCGAGCCTGCTACTGAATGTAGTACTGAAGGTACCCTCTCTGTTTCTGAATGTAGTTTTGGGTTACAAAATGGTAACACAGACAACAGGAAGAAAATAATGCACCGGAGAATGAAATGATAAATGGTGGTTTGCCTAAATATTTCAAAAGCATGGATTTGAAGTTAAAGCCATAAGCAATAGAAAACAACATGAAAACATAATACTCCTCTCTCCTCCTTCCCCCAGCATTCATTAGTCTTTACAAACAGTAGTCTTTTCAAAATAGGGTAACCACAAGTTAGGTTTCAAACTGTCCCCAGAAGGCTCTGATGTAAAACTGTTCTCTCGTCTACTGGAAATGGAAGGAACGCAGCATCTAACTACAGTCCAGGAGAAGATCAACACCTCACAACTGCTACCTGATGGTTGTCAGCAATCGACCTATTTCTAAAAGTCCACACATCAGTCAGCCAGGGCTACCTCATTCTCCCCATTCTCAGGCAGCTTTTTAATTAAGAAAAAATTCCAGCTGCTTTAGATGTGGGCAGAGCTGTTCAAACAGCTGTGTTTGCCAGTGCTGTGGGACAGGCAGGTGCATAGTGGAGCACCCACTGCTGGCAGTTCAGGCACGGGGGAAGTTAGAGCATCACGTGATGCTCCAGAGAGCTCCAAGACGCCTACAATCTTAAACTATATGCCCATGAGGAGATCTTCCTCTCGCTGTTGCTGAACCAAGCTCTCATTCAGCTCTTGTAGCAAGTTCAGAGTTATGGTCACCAAATGCAGCTGCCACCTACTCCTTCTACTCCATTGATATCAACAACATAGGACTCAAACCTCTTCAGAAAGAGCTCAGTAATGAATAAGCTTTGTTTTGTGTCCTGGTTTCAGCTGAGATGAGATGATAAAGGTAATTTTCCTCATAGTAGCTAGTATAATGCTGTGTTTTGGATTTAATATGAGAATAATGTTGATAATGCACTGACTTTTTCTTTGTTGCTAAGTAGTGCTTACACTAGTCTAGGACTTTTCAGCTTCCCACGCTCTGCCAGGTGCACAAGAAGGTGGGAGGGGGCACAGCCAGGACAGATGACCCAAACTGGCCAAAGGGGTATCCCGTACCATGCGATGTCATGCGCAGCATATAAGCTGAGGGCAGTTGGCTGGGGGGCGGCAATCGCTGTTCAGGGAAAGGCTGAGCATAGGTCAGCAGGTGGTGAGCAATTGTATCATGCATCACTTGCTTTGTGTATTATTATTATTATTATTACTACTACTACTACTATTTTACTTTATTTCCATTATTAAACTATTCTTCTCTCAACCCACGAGTTCTCTCACTTTCACTCTTCCAATTCTCTCCCCCATCCCACCGTGGGAAGAGTGAGTGAGCAGCTGCATGGTGCTTAGTTGCCAGCTGGGGTTAAACTTTAGACACTTGTCAAAAAGGTAGACTCTTTCTCTCTTGCCCTCGCAAAGCTGAAATACACTAATACTGAAAAATATTAATTTCTTGAATTCCTACATGTCGTGAGTGAGTCTCAGTCAGCATTGCTGGTTTAGTGTAGTTTATAAGTTAAGTCAGTAAGAGTTTTCTTACTGATTAGAAGTGATGGGTAGTAGTACCTCGTCAGAATTGAATACAACTGTTCTAAAAAAAAATAAATCAAATTCCATTCATTTTATGTGCCAAGATCTTGAGACATTTTGTAAGACCTTTTTATAGAACTAGCTGGCACCTAACTGTCTTCTAAAGGGCTTCTCCTTGCTACAATTACAGATTTTTCCAAATAATCATAGAACAGTCATAAAAGGGAGCACGCAGACTGCTTGTTAATTGCAGTTGTATTACTTAGCATAAATACATTGGAACAGTGTAAAAGTGGTGGTATGACTTAGATACAGCCTCTGGACCACATTCTGACTGCCTAAAACTGGTGTGGGCTGAAAGCTTTTCAGGCTCCAGTGGAATGACTCGTATTTACCTTGGGGTAAATAGAATAATCTGTAAAATAGCTTACTGGTAGCTAGACTGTTGCCTGAGACCGAATGATGGGTGGCTTTGTAAATCAAATACATACATGAGGTAAGGAAATACATTTACCCCTCTCTCAGAATGTGGGACCAGAACATGTTCCTGTGGACTCTTGGATTTTGGAGGATAGCTATTCCATGAAAACCTCCATAAACTTTTATGAGTGAATTACATCCTTGATTTGATCTTTTTGTCTATAAGGGCATTGTTTCCATTAAGTGTGTGTTTAGACTGCATTCATTTCTCTGTCTGTGTACGGGAGCTTCCCACACATGAATTTTGCTAGTTTTTGTCACTTTAAAATTCATCTGTGGTTTCAGGCATGCAGGTCTTCTGTGAGATGTCTTAAATTGCTCTTAATTGCATATAGGCGATTACTGCGTAATTAACCACATGGTAAGGGAATTTCTGGATTACTTTTAAAGAATAAAAACCTTTAAAAAAACCCTTATTGATCTAGGCATTATTTGGGATCCTCATCTAAACATAGCTGAATTTCTTACTAAGCCTTTCTGAACAGAAATACAGTAATTACTTGCAAATAGGAATGGACCTGGTATATTAGCTTTAATGAGCTAGCAGAGCAATTTGGGTCAGGTTGTGAAATCACCCATTTCCTATCCTGTCAGACGATAAACAAATTTGCTCTGCCAGATTTATTTAATTTAAGCCTCCTAGGGGGAGAAAATGGATAGGCGTTGAGCGTGTTTCAGATTTAACTTTAAAACTCCCAGAAAGAGTGACTAAACTGCCATCTTCCTGCGTGTAGGAGACCACTCAAAGGAAGAGTGATTGCAAGGAGTCCTCTTGCTCAGCCACGATGGGACGTCTTCATTCAAGAGCCTGAAGGGAATGGTGCCTTTACCGGACTCAGCCAGCTGGCTTAACCTGTCTGGATATTAAATCCAGACTAAATTTTGTAAAAACATGTATGGAATTCTGTGTTACCTGTCCAGATGCCCAGTAGATACACAAGTAGGCGCGGTCTGAAGGTCACCTTGGCTTTAGTTGAGCAGAACTTTGTTCTTTCCTACGGAAAGACTGGAGCCCAAATGAAGGGCTGCTCTATACCGCACGTCTCATCTGGATAATGTTTTTAGGATGAGCTGTTTTAACACAGGAGATGGATTTGTAGAATGTCCAATCTTTTGGTGTGTTTAGGTAAGGTAAAGCTCCTTCTATAAGCAGTATGTGAAGTTCAGCTTCCTCATTCGATGACAGGGTTTAGGAGCAGAAAGAATACAAAAAGATTCACAGATGGGCAAGTGTGACAGCTCGAAGCCACTGCCAAGGGGCTTTGCAGAACCTCCCATTTTTTGTCAGAAATAATGAATATTAGTTCTGCTGCACCTGCTTGTAACATGTTCAGTGCCATTCCTACAGGTCAGCTCAAATTCAATAAATTGCAGGAAAAATATTCTCCCATTTATTCTACATGAGGTTTTTATGCATTGGGCGAGAACTATGGTGACAGAGAGGGATAGGACTTACGAAAGGATACGCCTTAAACATTTGTTTTACTTTAGAACCAAAACTTCATTTATTGCAAAGAACTTAGCATAAAAATCAGTGCTGCTGGTAAACAAACCTTTACAAATAACAGAAAAAACCTCCTCCCAAATCACAGCAGTCCTCCCCAGGCTATGTTCTGTGGGTCATCTGGTCTTGCCCCCTGCTCAAAGCAGGGCCAGCTGCAGAGGCAAACTGGTTTGCTTGGCATTGCATCTTGTTCCGTTTCAATGGAAATTTCACAGCCTTTCTGAGTAACCTGTTCAATACGTACTGCTGGCCTCCCGTTCCGTCACCACAATTCCCAGCAGCCTACAAGAGATGCAACTTTCCTCTCAGACTATTTTCCTGCTGTAGTTACCTGCAGGAGAAGCTGCACAACTCCATTTTTAGATCCTTGCACTCCGTTCAGGATGCAAGGAATGAAGTGCTTGTATTTCCAGCTTGTGCCAGCTAAAAAACCCACATTGAGCCAGGAGGTTTTGCAAGTGGCAGAGTTAAGAGCAGCTATGGAACTGTTAGAAAAGTGGATATACAGAATGTCAAACCCAGACTACTACCATTTATTCTGCTTAGATGGCAGTGACTTAAGGTGGTTGCTGGTCTTTCCATCAATGCAGAAATTCACCTGCATTCTTCCTCTACGGAACTGTACTTCTGCTTGATAATGTATCAGATTTTGTGATAAATCTACCTATCCTGAGGGCTAGGGCTAGCGTAGCTGCAGGTCTGAATAGGATTTCAAAGACTTGTAGAGCACATCAAACAGATGGTTTAACCATCTATGAAAAGATCCATTTCATGTAACGTCACAGGATTAGGGGTTTTGACATGTTACTGGAAATCAGAGTGCTTTCTTCTCTGAAGAGGAGGATCGGTTTGCCCCTTGTGAACACAAAAAGGAGGCTTGGTCTGGGGGTACCGCAGGCTCCAGATGCTGGCCTTCTGTCCTTGCTCTTAATGGGAGCCCTTGGAGAAGAAGCCACCCCCCAGAAACACCGGGCACCTTGCACATGCAGCAGGTGGCAGGGCAGAAGAGTCACAAGCATTTTCTTCACTCTGGCATGACTGCAGCTGCCTTCATGTGCCCAGTAACCTCCTTCACCAACTCCATGCTTCGTTTTAAAGCCATACAGACTATTCCTGATAGCAGCTCTCACCCCCATTCTTTTAACAGGGTGTAGTGTAGCTGTCCTCCGTTATCCCCTCCCAGTTTCTTTTTACAAGAGCACAAAGCCACATCTGTTGCACTGAAAAAGTAACACTTTTGAGACTCAACCACAGTTACAGCCACCGTCTATATCAGTATCTACTTTCTGGGTTATGACCTTATTCCTACCTGCCCAAAAGTGGCTTTAAATTATGTCTCCGACTTCAACTCAACACTGAGTCTTTGTAAATATTCTTCACGTGTTTTCACTATTTTATGAATAATTAGCTCATACACACTTTATAGAAAGATCTGGACCACAATCATCAAAACCAGTGTTTGAGTAAATAACTGAGACAATGAAGCATTCAAAAGGTGTATCATGGAAAGAAGGGCCAAGTTTTTCATGTAGAGAAAGTAATTATTTGTTACAAGTTTAAATTAAGCTTTTGTTTGTCTAAATACTTAAATAACTAAACTAAGACGTGGAAGTATGGGAGACTTTTTTGTAGTTTCCCTTCTGTACCCACATAATGAGTGTAATGAATATACTTAACCATTTGATACGTAATTCACAAGTTAAGAAATGTAAATACACACTCCATCCCACTTCACCACACTGTCTCCCATTTGACTAGCCTCAATTTTTCCTTACGATCTATAAATGTATCTGGCTTCCCTTCACTGTAATACAATGTAATTCTTTCATCCCCTAACTCACACAGGCCAGTACCTCCCTATAAAAGATAACAAAAGGCATGGGGAGAATCAAAGTGAAACCCATATGGATTCTCTTGCGCTCACGGCACCCCCAAAACCAGGAGGCGTGCAACTTAACAAAAGACAACAGCTCTATTTTACACATATCCAGGAAGACTTTTTCACAGATTCCGTAATACACGATACGTAAGCAGACAACCCCAAAGAACTGTTCTTAGCGTATTCAAAAACCGTTCATCTATCTAGCAGCTTTGCAGTATGACATTTGTGAACACAACAGAAGACAGGATGCAAGCAAGTTTTAAGCGTACTTTATTGACTTCAAGCAATTGCCACTGTCCAACCCAACATCCTCCACCTGAGTTACAATTTTACACATACTGTAGAAGATCACTCTATCGCCAGCAGCGTCACAGACCAGTCTGCCTTCTGTGTACGGGTCAATATAGACATAAAGGTTCTTCAGAGGTTTAATGCCACTTACCCTATGTATGGAGATAAAGTGTTATTAAAAAGACTTTAAAGGAATCACTATATTCTATCAAATACTCTTAAACAGTTTTAAATTTTTACATTATAGTAGCATACACCAAGGTAATAAAAACACATTCTAACTGCATAGGGTGGGTATCTTGGTTTTTTCTGAACGCTTGGCAACTAAGTTTCTTAAATGTGAAGCCCCTTGTCACCGCTAAGGAGAAGGAAACAGAAATTAACATAGTAGGTTCAGCCCAACTTTCTATATGTAGGACCTCAGGTGAAGATACAAATTACATCTTCATGTACAGGAGGAAAAGATAAATTATCCTCCCTCTTAGCTCAGCCGAGAAACAGCTCAACACGAGAACTCTGATGCACAGCCCTTCCATTTGCACCACGCTGTAGCCACCGGAATCCAGCTGACTGCAGCAGCACTAGCAGCTGCACTGCTCTCCTCAGAGACCACAGGGTACTGGGACAGGTCTTGCCTACAACTGGAGAGGTTCCTTAACAGCATCAAAAAGTCCTCAGTTCCAAAGGCTTTTGAAGCCAGAACTAAAGATTTTCTATTGTTGCCAACAACAAGGATCAGCTGAAGCTGATACTGGATGGAGGCCTGAAATCCACTTCTCTTGAATAATCCCTGTCAGCTAGTCTCTGTATCAACAATAAAGTCTGACAGAATTAAAATAAATGATGAACCTGCTGAAGTTAAAGAAAAAAGGGGCATCATCTGCTTAACTATTTACTAGTTCAGACCGGTATTTTAACCAAATATAATGGCCAATTCTTTCCTCAATTTCATAGGTTTTATATCGATCATTCTACCATTTTAAGGAAACTGCATTTAAACAGTAATGCTTATTTACCTACATTTAATCACAATTAAAACAAAAAATTCTCTTCAACCAGAAACGAAACAAACACATCTATGTCACAAATGCTAATATACAGTAAGAATGTTTCAGGAATTATCAGTACTGCAGCAGTGTTAACCAATTCTAAATTGGAATGCTGGAAACCAAAAGATTAAGACAGAACTACATGAAGAGTAGTTTTCATATCTTTTATAGGACAGAAACCTTTGTTCATGTCTTCTGGTAGCCATCATCTTCTTTTGAGCTGCACCTACAACACAAAGAACAAGTAAACGAGCAACTTTATGCTTCTCCAGAATAGCTTAAAACAGTTCTGTAGGCATTAAGGGGCATCTTTTCTACTGCTTTGTTTCTGCATCACCAACTCATTTAATTGTTCTATATTCCTATTTTAAGAACAAAGTACAAAGCAACAGAAAGAATAAGCTATAACTACATCTGTGTAAAACTGCCCTCAAAAGTGCTCCCTACGTTGTAAAAGTGCAAGTTACTTTCTGTATTTAACTGGCAAGCAACTAGTATTTCATTAAACGTGAAAGCTATTTTTTTCATTTCCTGTATGAACAAGATACCTTAACATGTGGAAATAAGGAGAGATTATTTTTTATTAAGAATTTTACAATATAAATTGAGAAGAGACAGGTTGAAGGTTCCAAATAGGCATACAACACCACCCATCTCCTGCTTGCTTTCGTGGTTAGTTCATTACATCTCCTCGGTGGGGTATTCCCCACCAGCAGAATGACTGCTTTGCGTCATTTTTCCATTCTTGGGTGCACTAAGAGTGCATGATTGTTGCCATTATGTACCTAGACGGATACAAAAACCCTTCTTAATTCAAAGAAGTATCATAAAGTACGTGAAAGCCAGTGGGGTTTTCACAGCTTTTCAGAATATATTAATACAAGTGAAAAGATGAACTTCTTAATATTGTCAGAGAGAACATTAAAACAGCAGTATGGATCTGAAAAGTTCGATTCTGGTTTCCTGACGCTGTATAACCAACTCAAATGTTTCAAGCTGTTTTAACTTGTTGCTAAATGTTTATCTACACATGCTGTCAGAAATAACCTTGTTAGGAAGGTGAAGTTGGTGTCTCAGCAAATCAGACCCATGGAGTAGGCGTTGAGTGGCCTGTGACTCGCTTTCCTTTTTCTCTTTCAGCACCATCAAAAGGAAAAGTGAGAAAAACAGCACAAACATTAGTTAAAGCCTGAATTTAATCCCATGTCCTACAGGAATAATTTCATTACAATGAAAGCAGACAGACATTATCTGTAGGGCTTTTTGCTTTTTTGTTTAAGCAGTGATAATTACATATCTAATTAACATAGCCTATAGCTCTCCCAAAGATCGTAACATTTAATAATCCCTTCAATTAAATGATTAATAGGAAATGCAGGGGTGGTTCTTACAAATTACCTGATTTACCATCACTGAAGACAGATTCTTTTAAAAATGGCTACAAATGCCTTGTTCACAAAAGACTTTATTATCTAATGATGCATACTGAAAACATACAGAAATCTGCATGGTCCACTTTACATGCAGCAGAACAATCTTCACTTTACAATAAGTAAGTGTCAACTGTTTTATGCAAGAGACAACACTTTAAAGTCACATTTCTTAAAGAAAAGCTTCATTTACAAAAGAAATAAAAGGTAAAGAAGCAATTACCGCTTTTAAAAAGCAGCTGCTTTGTTCAAGAGTGGAAGGTTTATGCCTGTATTGAAAGACAACATGATCACAAATAATGAAAACAATGAACAAATGAAACACTTTTAGCATAAAGCAGTACACTTTCAAAATGACATACAAATAGTTAAAAATTTCATTATGTTGTCTGTCTATCCTTTAGATATAAGGTCTTTCGAATGAGATCCCAACATATGTAATTACTAAATGAAAACTCTTCTGTAAGTATTGGTTCTATGTCAGAGTGAACTGTATTTAACAAAATGTATACAAAGTCTATAGCAAGTTGATTAAAAAAATTAAAGTAATAAGAAACAGTACACTGAAGGCGCTCTATCCATCAAGTGCGCACTCTCAAAATTTTAAATGTGATGAACAGAACAGAAGCTGTAACTATGCCACGGTTGCAATGCCAGAAAATAAAACAAGATCATTTATCAAACATGCAGGGAATTCTGCCACAATGCTATTGTCTCTCATTTGTCAGTTGTTCCAGTAAAATAACAGCTTAAACACCGGTGATGTTGATGGGTTAGCTTACCTTCAGTGTACTGAAAGTTGTACACAACCTGCTTTAAAAGAGGAGACCATCCCTGCGGGCAGGCTCAAGAAGGAACAGACCCCCTTCGGCACTGACTACACCAAGGGCATGCTGCTGTGGCCTGCACACACACACCTAGGAAAATGTGAATATAAACAGCATTTATGCTGGCCATTTTTTAAAGACAAAAATGAAGCCAAGTCTGCTAAAAACAAATCAACCACCCAGTATTACTGCTCTTTTTCTTTCTTTTTTTTTTTTATAACAGATGCTTTTTCTTTTTATAATATATACGAACTGCAACCATATACATTAGCATTGTACTTCTGTGCAGTCTTGGCAATTAAAACAGTTCTACAGTGAAAATTTTCACATAAGACACAAAACAGAATTACTCTAACATTTCTAAAAGAAATATCAGCCTTGATGTTAATTCAAATGTATCATTTCTTCCTCAACTTTGCAGGGGAAATATTTATGTTTATATACATTAATAACTGCTGTGAAATTTCTTCAGTCTTTGTATCTTAATTACTCAAACCCTTTGAACTTCTTCATCTGGTTTAAATTTTTTCCTGGATGAAGGCGTGCTGCAGAGCCTGGTTGATGCTAATCCGTTTAGCTGGGTCTAACATTAGAATCTGGTCCAACAAGTCCTTTAGCTGGTGTACTTTTTTACGCTGGTCTTCAGGGAGTCGTTGGCACCCAATCAAGTCTGCTAACAGGTCCTTGGTTGGATTAATGGTGCTCATAACAGTAACTTTCTCCTACAAATACAAAAACGGCAACCTTGTAGAGAAGAAGTAACACACAAAACCTCTATCCCCTTTACACAACTTCAGCTGCAGCTTTTCTGCAGGGTTCTCTCATATCTGGTCAGCAACGCCCTTTGACATCAAACGGCCTCATCAATCCTCTTGCAGGCAAAGGAAGAGAGTGGAAGTAATGCTGTCAGGCAGGGGTAGGCCAAGCTGCACCTTTTGCCAACAGCGGGTGCATGCATGAGCCTTACATCCCAGTTAATGGAGAGTGTCAAAATTCCACGTGGAAAGTTGCCCCATCTGACCACTAATTCTGTGATTCTTGATAAATATACTGTGTTAAAATGATACCAAAAGTCACAGTGACCTCCCTACAATATCAGCACATCACACTGAAGTTGGACATCCTTCTCTAAAATGAAGGCAGAATTTCTTTTTATTAATTTATGGATTGATTATGTGGAGATACCCTAACAGGATTAAATTTACATTTCTCTTAAACACATTTCTAAATCACAGGAAAAAATCTCTGTTGTCAGTTTATAACTACATAACCTGTCCATAGTGCTGCAAAAGGACATTCTAATGGTTTACAAAATCTTATTTTTAATTAAGATGTCAGGATACGTTTGAAAGACCATAATAGCAAGAACGCTTGGAAAAAAAAATAGGTTAGTCAACACATGAAGGACTTACCCTTTCTGTCACTTTATCTACTTCTATATACATAAAGTTGAGATTTTGATCAAAGTGCTGATCTTTGAACACACCTTTTCGAATCATCTGGAAAATGAGGGAGAGGCAAGAGTTTCAGGCAAGTTCTCTCTGTCTTACAAATTCCACAATTAACCATCGATGCCTACTGACTTACTGCAACATGAATAATTTAATGCTAATGAAAAATATACCAAAAGGACAGTAAGAAATGTCTAAATTGATTAAAAAAAAAACAGTTCAAACCAGTTGAAAAAGGACACGGTATCTTCCATTGACTTACGTATTTTTTTTCAGGACAGTGCTTAGAAGGTTTCTGCTTTCACTTTATACTTAGTCTATGAAAAAGAAGCTGTATACTTTCACTTCATAAGACTTTAAATCAATATAAATTTTACAGTCAGAGCGATGTCTGATATTTACTTGCTGTTAAGAGAAGATGTAGATGATAAGAAACAGAATTCAAGGAGAAAAAAGAAAGTGTGTTCTACCGTTCATTACAGCAGTTTCAGGTATTAATTAAAAACCATATACTTATTTTTCTTACCTTGTTTGGCATCTTTCCTTTGAGATCCATGGCTAGTTTCAACATATGGTTATTGGTTTTGCCAGGAAAGAGTATTTTTCCTGTATAAAGTTCATATAATGTGCAGCCTACAGACCACATATCTATACCATAGTCATAGATTTTTCCTATAACTGAAACAGAGCAATTCCAGTTAATTCCAGAAAGGCAGCCATAAACGAGATATCACAAAACCAGACAGATGAAATAATTCTGATTTGTAAGCTGTATTGGTGCTCTTCCTAAGAACAACGACTCACCCTAAGAGAAGGATATAAGCCTTTTACCTTTTACAGTACCCCTGTTTTGGAAAGGGAGGCTATTACCTAACACCCAAACTAATCAGCATTAAGTTAGTAAAAAAGAAGTCAGAACAATACCTCTAAATTAAAACATAACTATAACCAATCAGAATGACTTCTCCCTGTCCTCACTGAGCTGACCACCAACACACATGAGGAGTCACACAAGCATGCTTTCACAGACTGAATTTTTGACTGCCTTCATCTTTCCAGAGTGATGTTTCGCTAAGACCAAACAGAGAGTAAATTCAAGTCAAATTCTCATTTGCTAGTACCAGTTTATCCTGCTACCGCTTAAGATACATGTAGTCAATCCAAATGTACTTACTGATTTCTGGAGCTCGGTAAAATCTACTAACTAGATATGGTGTGATGTCATTATCTGCAACATGCGAAGCTGATCCAAAATCACAAAGCTTTAATATTGTTTTAGACTCATTCACCTGGAAGTTAAACATAAATGTCCCTTAGCACTGTAGACAGAATTGCCAATAGCACTGTGAAAGTAACAATACATTTAAGTTGGAGATAAGCAAAACATTCAGCCTTTAAATTAGAAGTTCTTCCCATATTTCAATCCTTCCTCTCTGTATTCTAAGGAAATTGTAAAACCATCTTCAATTGAAATTGACAGTTAAGGTTTTCAAATCCTACAAAATATAAAAAAGGTCAGTTTCATGTACTTTTACCTTACCAAAATATCCTTGGTAGACCTGGCTTTCGTTCCAGATACTGAAATTGTATCAGTTTAGACTTCCAACTAGTATCCAGAGTACCACTCGTAAAACAGTATATTATTCACATATCTCATGCTTACATAGTAAATTTTACTGTTGTGATGGCAAGGAGAACATTTTAAATAAAATAAAAATCTGAGTTTGTCACAGGGATGACCACTAAGAAAACCAAAGGAAACATGCTTGATTCCTCTGATGTAGCTCTCACTCTCAGCTAAACAGAATGTTTAATGGAAATGGAAAAGAAAAAAAAAAGCATTAAAGACTTTTCCCTGTTATCTCATTCACAAAAACAAAATCCCCATCCAGATTCAAACAACCTACTTCCATTTTGCAGAACGCAAGAAAATCTTTCAACTACTGATGGACAAAGTCCGCAGATTTCTCCTAATACAGGATACTGTCCTACTTCAGAAGATATGCTTTCTAAAAAGGTACAAGTGGATGCAGAGTGTGATGCATTCTCAGAGAAAGAACATACTAAATCAAAGATTTTATTTAGATACCGCATTGTATTTCTTACTATTTATACCACAATAGCATTTGGTATGAAACATGAACCCTTAACATTTTCAGTTAAAGTAAATTTTGACTTCACCTAAATTAACAGAATGATATTCATTTCAAATACTTATTTTTACACTATAGACTATGCAAAATAAGTTTAAATTATTTATTACTTACCAGAATATTATCTGGTTTAATATCTGCATGTAGGATATTGCATCTTTTAAGAAGTTTTAAAGCCAGGAACAACTGCTGGCTGTAGGAACGCACAGCTTTAATATGAAGTCCAACATCTTTCCCATACTTTTTCAACACCTCTCGTAAATTCATACTATTAAAAGAAACAAACGAAGAGAAAGAGAATAGAAAAGAGCTTAACAAAGCAAAATATAGAGGCCTCCTAAACTGTAAAACAAACTTGAAGAAACCAGTTAGCTTTAAGACATTTTTGGAGAAAAGCAGCATACAACTTAACGTACCACTCTTAGCTACAGCAATGAAACAAAAATGCTGCTCAATCAGATCTATCCTATACTGTATAATTACTTACTAGATTGGACTGACTTAGTTCAGAACACATTTTTAATCACGATTAATTTGAGAGGATTTATCTGCACATGAACAGCCTTTTCTTATGAACTGTACTGCTTTTGTACTTATTTTCTAAAGAAATCCATAAAAAAGGAAGTATGCAAAAAATACAACCTGAGGAGGTGATTTTTTGATTACTTAAATAACAGATAAATATACCACAATTCCAGGACAAAAAACATCACTACATATAAATAAAGTACAAGTGTGTTATAAAGAGATACGTGCAGCACAAGAATTTAATTTGTTGTAGGGCTATTAATGAAAATATAATAGTAATGTAATAAAATTTCTATTGCTTCAGCATAAAACTTATCCACCTCAAACACGGCAAAAATTAAAATAGGACATCCAGAGAAAACTTTGGATACAAACAACTGATGTCTGTAAGCAGGAATGGGAACTAAGGCAGTTAATGTATCCAGATCTATCACACAACAGTGTCTACAATTAACCTGTCAAAAGAGCCTAACTGTCTAAAGAAAAAGTGAGCATGCAAAGAAAGCACTGTAGCAATTTTCTTCCTTAGACTGTTGTTACATATGTACTCTTCACAGAGCATACAGCGTTCGCTGAACCTCTCTGGGAACACATTCTTAATCCAAACCTTTAAAATAAAGAATTTTCAAACTAATAAGAATATTGTGACACACACAAAAAATCATTAACAGCAGCACTGGTGAGATGAACCACCTTTACTAATACATTATTTTGTTTCAAATATTATCAGGCATAAAGTTCATAACGATGCTTTAAGTAAATCAGAAATAGTTCAGCAGTCTGTGGATTTGTGCCTCCAGATAATTAAAAAAAAAAAAGTTCCTTGTATTCTTGACTCTTGGCTCTAGAACAAGGTATCAAAACAACAGCCAAAAGCAGAAAGGTAAAGACCACTCAATACACAGAACCCCCTAATATTTGCAATCTTACCTGAGCGGCTCAAATACCAGACAGAGATGTTGTTTGTGGTAGAAATGCCTGAACAACCGTAGACAATGAAACTTGTCATCAGGATCTGCATCATTGAGCTTCTTCAAAAATTCCAGTTCTTTTAGGCCAGTTTTTTGCCTGAAATCAAAGAAATATGATTATAAAACAATATCAGTGACATTCTACTACTTTTTTTTAAATCTAGACATTCACTTGTACGGTTATAATTATCAGGAAATGAGAAGTGTCTTGTCATTACTTAATATACCATGGCTTAAAAAAAAAATCACAGCAGTGGTTTGCTGTCAGTGTCTACACATTGAGTAAGTTTCTTTAATTCTTTGATCTTCACTGTACCTTTGTAACCTACTTATGCTTTCCTTCTCCCTCCCAGCTGCATGATAAGCTAAACTTAGATTTCTTCCTGTAATACAACACTTCAGTTTCAAACAACGCTCACTTGAGAAGTTTACATTTTTAAAAAAAAGTATATTATTCAAAAAAGTTTCAAGCTAAACTGACTGTAGAGTCGAGTAGCACCTAAACCGACTATCTATATGACATACCAAACAAATAGGTTACCACCCCCCAGCCCCCACCCTTTTTTTTTTTTAGCTTTTCTAGATACCTATTCATATAACTCAAAGTAACCCAGTTATATACACAGCAAGACAACTTTTACAACTTCCAAGGTAAAATGCACAGAAAAGGTTTTCACCTAAGTTGTCTTAATACATGACTATAGAAATGCTGCAGCAGATACTGAAAATGAATATTATAGACAAGTCCACACATACTGTAGTTTAATAGATCATACTTGTTAATGTTCACCCATTCTGAAGGACCTCACTTTTATTTCAACAGGGAGAGTCCCATCCCTTTTTATATATCTTATGTACATGCAAACAGAGAGAGACACAAAGATAATTAATATATGGAGGTCTTTTTGTAAATTGCAGGTGACCAATTAGGATCCAACCCACAGCCTCCCAAATCGATTTGGTCCATCAAAACAGAATTTTTACAGTCCACAACTCCCACCTCAAAAATTTTTAGGGCTGGGCAGGCCTCATTAACAACTGTAACCTTGTTTCTTGCTACCACTGTTCCCTGCAGTTTTGCAAATGAGAAAGTGCCTGATGAAAATGTAAGTACCCTTCTCCTGTGATAGCTGTAAAGAAGTGTGGATACATAGTCCTCAAGCGCTCCCCATTATCTGGCTCATATTAGCAGAAAAGGCAGGAATCACAGCTGTAATCTGCTACTTCACTTGAAACAAAGGGAGATTCAAATCACATCATGAAAAACTTCCAACCATTATGTATGCTTTTTTATTATTATTAAGCAAAAACATTACTTACATAAGTTCATTGTTCCTGATGATTTTAACCGCTACTTCTTGGTTTGCTCTTGCCATGTCCCTGGCTCGTACTACGTTACTGAAGACTCCCTGACCAGTGTAACCATAGACATTGTAACGTTTATCTAGAACTTCACCTATATTAACACCTGAAGGATAAAATCAAGCAATTTAGAGAGTTATGAGTAACATACATAATAAAGCTTCTCATAAAAAAAAAAAAACATTCTGTATAATTCAGAAAAAGAGGACAAGTGGCATAATCACTTAATTTCACAGTGTACAATGTTTTATACTACCTAGCTTTGAGGAAATTATGGGGAACAAACTGTGATTCACCAAGTCTGGAGTCTTTTCATAACTGAGGTCAAGACCTGCATGCTCATTTTATCCATTACAGTACACACTCAGTGAGGGCACTGTTCTACATTTATAAGAATAATGTTTCAGTACTTTTTATGTGAGGATCTTCTTCCGCTCAGCACCCTCATCCTAGCTGTCCTTGCAAAACGATAAATACAACTTACGGTAATAGCCTTCTGCATCCGTCCAGTTATCCCTGAGATTGGGGTTTTCTTTGAAGTCTTTTCCAAACCCAGCAGCCCTTAGACGAGCACTCTGAAATAAAAAGAAAAGTAACAGCTTTGCTTGTGTACTCTATGTTTTTCCTTGCCCCATCCTTCAAGTACTTATCTTTTTCCAGGTCAAAGGGGTTTTGATTTTTTACATTGTATGATTACTACCAGTGTTACTAGAGTGACACCAGGGCAGACTTCTGTCACCAATGCTTCTGTTGTAACTAATAGGTTGTCTGCCATAAACCAAAATTAACTAGAAAGCTTCTAAATTAAGAAAGTTGTTGCCTTGACTTATTTCTGTGTTGTGCATCAGCAACAATGAGGTAGATTTAGCAAGAACAGCAAGTCAAGTCTCAAAATCAGTCACTGGACTGCCAAGGTTTGCACGGCATTTCAGCACGTTTAAAGAAAGGCTGCTGGAAGAGTGCAAAAGTAAAAACAGGAAACGCACCTCTTCATCCAAAAAAACCACCCACCAAACAAACCACCACAGTACTCCAACACAGTATCATTAGCAAATTAAAATACCTTACACAGGCACTTTTTAATTAACCATATATGAACCTCTGAAAAAAGCACATATTTAGAACAGTGCAACGTAAACTGTAACTTACAATCTTTGTGCCATTATAGGCCCTATTCAAACAACAGGTGAATCCCCTAATTGCTTACTCTGGTAAAACTCCCACTATTTTCAGCAGGTGTTCTTTCACTGAAATATTAATTAAAGGCTACTTTGTCTGCCTTGGCAGATCAAAAGATTCAGAACATGCCATCTACTCAGTTACACATGCTTTTACAAATAAAAGTTCCCAGAAACCCCAAGTGACAGTAACTCTCTAACAAAAACAAAGCAAAAAATCATATATTTTATCTCCAAGAATTACCTACATCAAAGTATGCAGCGAACATATCATCTGATTCTGTGAACATATCAGGAGCTAGCAGTTTCTTCTGAGCTGAACCTTAAAATGAAATTTAGATTACTCAACATGAAAAAGACAACAAACCAATAACTGTTACCAGTATAATTTGTGACTTGGTATCTTTACAATATAATCTAAGATCAGTATGTTGACAAACAGATAGCTCTACTAATGTTTCTAGCAAACACCATTTTATATTCTAATACAGAACTCAGATTGTGTAAGTTCAAAGCACTCAAAAATTTACACCTCCTTGAAAAATTTAAGTATAATAGCTTTCAAATAATTCACACAGCAGAAAGCAAGAAGTACATACCTGATCCCTACAGATGACATTTCTTTATATATGTGTATAAAGAAATACAAATTGACAATGTATATATATATATAAAAAAATACAGACATGTTTTCAATATACAGGTTCAGGCTTTTCTGCTTATGACAAGTATTTTACCAAAAACCAAAGCTGTAAAGCCCAGAAGTTGTTGCTTTGAAAAATGTTTTCTTCAGCCCTGTCAAAAAGGACCTTGCGTGTAGCTTTTAGTCAAAGAAAACATTTACTATTATGCTTAAGAGAAACATTTTTAATGTGGGCAAGATTATCCCTTTCTCACCTTTTAATCATCTTTAAAGTCCCAAAGACATTTTACTTGATTGATAACAGCACAGTAAAAAAATATAAATTAAGTACATGTTAGTGAAAGCAAGTAAACTTCAAACTATTTCATAACACACATTACGGTAGCATCCCTTCATGACCACAGTAAATCACAAACGCTCTCTTTAGAATATTGAGCAATGGAGAAAAATAAATGGTTAACCTCAGATGCTTCAGGTCTAATGATGCATATAGCCAACTCCTTTTATACAAAGTAACTAGACTGAAGTCCTCTGACAGCATCAAGAACTCTCATCCATCATGCTGACACCACTGTTTTAAGGTATAGACCGGTCAGTTGACACTACGGGGAGACAGGTTACACCACTGTTTTAAGATATAGACCCTTCCAGCAACTTCCTCAAGTTTTCTTTTCAGTTCCAGTTACTCACGCTTGCACTGGGCTACAATGAGTTACTAACTAGTTCCATAGCAACTTACTATCCTGCCTCCATATGAAGTCAGGATATAAATAAAAAAATGGCTCTTAAAAAGAAAGATGATCCACTGCTTCCATCTGTTGTTACAGCCACCTCCAACCCAGGATCCTACCAATACATGAAAATTGCCATATCTAAGTGTCTTTAAAAATAACCCTTTTTCATATCTTAAAAATGTCTATGTCCTTAACAGTTATATTTTCATATACTTCAGCAGACAAAATTAGAAAGCAGTACATGCCTCTAACAAAAAAGGGAAAAGATATTGTCTGTTACACATAAGAAGACTAAGTCTAAGCTCGTGGTATGCAAATAAAGGAAAAGTGCATAAGATAGTTCTTGCCACCTACATTCCAGGAGAACAATCTGAAAATGTACTGCTCAAGGGAACACCAGGACAAACTACAGAGCAGTACACTAGTCCCAAAGAGGTGCAGCTTTATGACTTCAAAGAGAAGCACCCACTAGAACATAGCATATTTAGCCCCCAAGGATACCTCTGGCACATGACATGAAATGCGAGTTAACCGTCCAACCATTTCCTGAGGGGTTGGGCGGGTTTCACAGCCCATGTTAAACAGCGTGCTGTTGCAATTAAACCGTAAGAGAAACTGAAGTAGTTAGAACTAGCTGAAGTATGTCTACACAGCAACTAGTCACACCTTTTGACTACCTGGAAGATGTACAGTAATTCACCTTCAAATTAAAAACAAAAAAGAAAAAAGGAGGCAGATTTTCAATATCACAGGGTGCACTGGGAGACGCTCTGTTCCTTTTGCCGCAGCGGGCACAAGGCAGGTTTTCTATCAAGATGCATTTCACTTCAGTATTGTTGTACAACAGATTATGTGCAGGGAGGAAGAGGAGGAAAGAGCCATTTCTTCAGAAAGAAGTTATGCCACCAAAACAGACTTACTAGCAATGGCTCTCAAAAGCCTAAATTACTACAGACCCACCTATAGTCTTCTAGTACAGTGGCTTTGAGCAAAAAAAGGGACAAAAGGGGCCTGGTTTCCAACTCACCCCAAGATAGAGACTAGGACTATATCAAGCATATAAGAAAACAACATGCATAAGTGAAAAGAAAAATTTGGAACTTAAAAAGGGTGATTCTTAACTACAGACATCGTTACTTGCTCTTCCAAATTTAAGAATTTTTAGAAATATAGAGAGAGTGGTCGATTCGTATCATCCTCCTTAACAAGCAAGCTTTATTTTAACGTTAAATATTGCAATATTCATGGAAATGTTCTCAAATTCTGTCCAAAAAGTCAATCTACTTCCAAGTCTGGAAGTATATAAGGAAACTAAGCAAAATGTCTCCTTTGAAGTGCTCTGCTTAAGAGCAAAGCTTTCATAAATTGCACTATACGGTGAGATTTCAGCTACTTACCATTGTTCTGTTCAACTGTCATGAGGTTGTGCTTGGCTTTTACTGACGCCTCAAATGTGTCCACATTTTCCCGTTCATACTCCTTCACGTCAGCAGCAACTCTTTCTAGGATGTCGTCTGGCGAATTTGAGCGACTACGCGTGCTACTCTGAGGACTGCTTGGTTCGGATGGTACAGATATATTACTGTCTTCTGTCTGGCCTTTGTATTTCTAAAAAGAAATTTAATTATTAATCTCACCATCACAGCTTATCACCATTTAAACATTTTTATACTCGCTCTTTCATTGGTTTGTGGTAAACATTAATCTTTGCTTTCACAATCACCTACATCTCTGGTGGCAACAGATTATTTGCAGAATGGGATACAGCTTTTGAAAACTCATTTTGCTACAGTGCACCACAGCCCAGACTATAAAAGACGACTCAAAAATTCATGCGTGTCCTTTGTGCTTTTACATTTCTGGAAAAAGCGATTTTTATGGAAGATTAACTATTTTGTTGTGCATGACAAAATGTCAGTACCAATAGATTTAAACCATTCTGGCACACAAGTAGTGAAATAAAGTCTTTAAGGAAAAATTAATGGTCTTGTATCTTGCATCCTAGAACCTTTTCCATTTTTATTAGTGTTATGGAATAGAAAAGTAGTTTTTAGATTCTTGTTTTTAATTTGAATTGGAAATCCTGCTCATTCATTCACTGCTGTTGAAAAATTTCAGATGCATTAAAAAAAGTTCAAGACAATACCTTTACAAATTTCTTTTTTTAACTCAAGTAGTATGAAAGTATTCAAATGTCACTTCCTCTCCCAAAAGTTAAAAAAAAGTAGTCAAACTGAATAAATGCTGATACCACTCAGTTAAGGCCAAACTATTCAATAATATGAGCAGAGGTTTCCCATTTAGGGAATGAAGCTCTGGAATTTGCTTCCTGCGTGGAGCAACAGCAGGTGTAATCAGCCTTTAAAAATAATTTACTTCATATGGTTTTGCTCTCATAGTTCTGAACAATTTTACAATGGGCTTTCCATAAAAGTCAAACGATGAACAGTATTTTTAGTGCTGCTTAAAATAAGCAGTACATTATAACCACTCTTTTAGAACTAAATATTAAGTAAATACGCTACAACATTTTGCTTACTATGTCCTCACTGTGTGCGAAATCCCAGCTTTAGATGAAGACGCCTGACTTGTGCTGTTGAGTTACATCCCCTTTGGCCACAGCTCCCTTTCAGGGGTCTCAATCACACATTACCTGTCACTGCTGTTCCCTCCTTACCTACCAGCAAAAAGTTCATAGGAACTCACAGGTGTAACTGAATACACTACCTACTTTCATGAAGAGGGAACCCTTGTCAGTGGCTTTTTGGGGTTTTGGAAATGGAAGTTTTGGACAACTTCTACTTGAAACAAAACGACCAGTTAGGTTAACTGATACGTAACTTAATGCTATATTGACATTATGATATCAATGATACAGCTAAAGAAAACCTACAGACCAAGATAATGAAAGAACGTTTTTAACATGTCATAGGACTGTCAGAGAACATTTAACCATAGCACAAAACTGACTCACAGAAGAGTTGCTTCAGCCTTAAAAGCAATGCTGTTGCAATGGAAGTGTAAAGATTAACTGAGACTAACATTTACAATAAATTAATTGGAAAAAATACGGTAATAGTAATTACTATCGTAATGTAGTAATAGGCTAAGAACCTTCCTTTATCACAACATTTTACACAAAAAGCATAAAATTAGTTTCTGTAACCCAAATTATAATATAACCATGTACCTGAACAATTGCTTGCCGCTGTAATCTTCTTTGTCTTATCTCTGCTTCCTCATCCTCTTCTTCCAAATCAAAGTCTTCAAGACTATAAAAGCATAATTACTTTTTATGTAACATCATAAACAGAAGATTATCTACTGAATTTTTACTAAATGTGAACGGCATAGAAAGCACACAATATACTAAACAATAGCTGTTCAACTGACTCAGAATGCAAAGGTGTATTGAATCCCAGTGTGTATATTTACATCTCCTTACAGAGAAAATTTATCTTTTGGTATCGTATTGGGACTTCAAGCATTTAAGTTTTAACTGCAAACAATTAACAGTAACTGCTGTTAAAGAGAAAAACCAAGAAAAACCTTGTTCATTTTCATTCCAGCATCACTCTTCCTTGATAATTTGATTAAGAAAGCATACATACTCTTGTGCAATTGGATTAAGTAGATATTTAGCAAATATAAAACCAATTTGTAGATAGCAATTAATCCTTTCAGCTGTTACAGCTTTTCCTCAAGCTTATTGCTTGTGGAAACAGACCACATAGTTTCACAAGATACTGATCAAGTTGAATTTAGAAACCTAACACCAAATCACCCCCTCAGGCCTGCTCACTAGCCAACAGGTCTTGATATTTCCTGCATACTCTCAAGTTTTCCAGATTATCCCAACAGTAATTTTTCAAGATTGTAAGTACCAAAACATGATTATGGTTTTAGGTGACAACCCAAAAACTACACCATGAAGATAAATGCCAGTTCATTCTCCATATCAGTGGCTCTGGTTTTTTAAATAATCAGCGTGAGTTAGAAATTAATTCTTACTTTTCATCTGATGAAGACTCCTGTTCAGCTTTCATACCCTCAGAAAGACTACCTTTAAATTTGTCTTCTTTAACTTTGCTTCTGCTCCTACGTCTATGGCCACCACGTGACCTGGACCTCCTTCGAAGGCGAGATCTACTTCTTCGGCCTCTGTCCCTGGTAACAATAAGAGGGGTTTTGGTTTAGGTGGGGGTTTGGTTTGCTTTTTCGAAGCAAATATGTAAAACATAAAAGTACATAATGACTCCAAGTAATAAATTAATTCATGGAGGACAAAATTAATTCAACTATGCTAGCACTTATAAAAGTGGACAAAAAAGCATCTTTTTTTTTTTTACACATAAGATAGCAATCGTTATTCTTTTAGCAACATTTTACAAAATATATTTAAAAAATGCAGCGTGTCTTTACCTCCTCCGAGGAGACCTACTCCGCCTTCTTGGAGATCGGCTGCGTCGAAGGGGTGAACGAGACCTCCTTCTGATGGGGGACCGAGACCTTCTTCTGGATGGGGACCATCTACTGGGTGGGCTAACATCTTTTGATCTTTCACGTCTAGACAAAATATCATCTCTGGTCCGTGTTCTTAAAATAGAGGAAGGGAATGGTAGCAAAATCAGGAGCAAGCTGATAACAAAAATCACAATTCCCTCTATAAGCTCACTTTAAAACCTTACTGCAGCTGAGGGACCACCAGATGGGCTTCTGAGGGAGGGATGGGTAAGTACGCTGCAGAGCTGGCTGCCCTTCCCGTACGTGCTTCCCCACCCCAGGAAATATGTGCCTTTACACAGGTCTAGTTCAGGACAACTCTGGAAACAGATCTCGTTAATTACTACCACAAACCTAGGAGAGGTTTTAAAGCAAAGCTTGTGTTTGGGTCTTACATAAATAGTGGCCTGATTTCATGTTTATCAGAAACAATATTTAACCAATAAATAAAACCCAAAAACTAATTCTTGAGGATTTTCTCAGCAACTTTACAACACAGTATTGAAAATTCAGGACTATGCTACTCCACAGCAATGACTTTAACATCTATTTCAATTTGGGCACTGGAACTGGACAGTTTGACATTTCACACATTCTAATACAGCAGCTGCAAACTACAATTCTTAATTAACATGCAAACTAACCCATCTCAAATTGAAAAAGATAATTCAAGTTTGACACTATAGGCTATTCAAAATTTGTTCATACTTGTCTATACAGATCCACAATTATTCAAGAAGAAAAATCCTTGATGGGACAACTTAAAAGCTTAATTGTATTCCACAACAGCGACGCTTCAATAGAAAAATCGAAAAGGATAAAAGTTAAAAATATTTAACAACTATTCTAGTAAGACTGAAACAGAAATTCTTGGAAATATTTCCATACCATTGTTCAAAGAAAATGCTACTACTCTATTTCTTCCCTCCCTGCCCCCCCCCCCCCCCGTTTTTTCTTTTAATCAAATTAGGACAAGTTATTTCAGGTGTTCTCTCTCATCAATGAGCAAAATCTTCTGCAGCTGAAAGATTAATTCCACCCATTCTGGTTTTTTGTTTGTTTTGACACTGTTACATCAGCTTCAGTTACCTTAGCTACATATAATAACCAGGCATACAGAACTGATGCAAAATATTGAAGAATGGGACAGGAGGAAAAATTCTGCACAAGCAGAAGAACTGGCGGTTTCTACAAGAAATTACTGTAGACTCAAACACTGGAGCAGGCCAACCCCTTTAACCCATTTAATTTACATTATGTTCTTGTGAACAATATTACAAAAAAAGCCACAGGATGAACTGACAGTTCCAGGTTTCCTGGCTAACAAAGTGGTTGTACTGCCAGAACCCAATCAAAATATCTGTTAAAAAAATCAGTTCAGGGATCACAAGTATGAGATTAAAAAAAGTAGCTGATTAAAAATTCACAGTAACATCAAATAATGAGCATCTTCAGTCAAAGACCTGAGAAGTGTCTTACATGATTAGAACACTGGAAACAAACATGAAAAAATAAAATTATTCGGAATTTTTTGTTAAAACTGTTCATTAAAACTCCTGAAATTCTCTGGCGGCCTGAGTAATTGCAGGTAGTTAAAACTACAACATGGTTGGAGTTAGTTGAGGATGTCCCACAAAGATTATTCCTGCTGATTTGCAAACACTTTCAGCAGAAAGTGTTTCTTAGCAGTCCCCCGCTCACATGCTGCTCACCACAGTGTTACAGAAGTATGAATCTGATAGCAAAATTCTAGACACGTGCACCACTTGATATAGCGTCTAGACAGCCAATTCAAACTGGATGCAATACAAGCTGTCATAAGAAATGAAAACTGAAAGATGCAAAATTCTACAGAAGAGAAGTCGAATACTATGTCAAGGAAACTTAGTGGTTGTGCCGATATATTCCTGATTCACCAGAGAGCAGTCAGATAAGCTTGCTTAATCTGGTTAACACCGCTGGGGCCATCCTCCAAAGTACCTGCAGCATTGCTAAGCAGTAGCACAGACAAATAAGCTGATAATGCACCTGTACAGGATACCCCATACTTGAAACCAGAGTAACCTTCAGCGATGCAAGCAAAATGACTTTCACATTTATTAGACACTTATTTACTGAGCTAGATCTCTGTGGTTCCAATACACAGTTTTAAATTCATACTTCCTTGTTCTTAGTACTCAGAGTGGATGAAGCTAAACCCCATGATTAAAAGTTTTAAATTATTAATTACCCAAAAGTTATGCTGAACTCTTCTGCCTGTTGAACTTCTAACATTTAATGAATTAACTTGCAAAAATTTATATGCTTATATTATCCTCTGCTGGGGAACTTAGCATCCAGCCCTTATGAGCTTCAGAGAAGGAGATGATAGTAATTGTCTCGTGGTTTTTATTAAATTTCAAGGTAACTGCTTTCATAGGCTCAAGTGCCTTTTTAAAAAATGCTAAGACTAAAAATACATTAAAAAGATTTCAGTCTCTCTGCTTTAAGTGTATGCAAAAATATGGTAATGATACACAACCAATAACAAAGCAACACTACCATACCTCTAGCAAATGAAAAATAGAAAGTATTTTCAAGAAAATTACTGTGATAAGGACATCTTGATATAAAAGGCTTGCTTGCATTCACACATGCTGAGTCTATCATTAGGTGTTTTTTTTTGAGTGGGGGAAAGGGTTAATTACTCATTTTTAGCCAACACTGATATGTAAGAGTGGAGGGGACTCTCACTTCACTGATATTCCTGAAAGCACCAGAACTATTAACTAAGAAACAAAATAGAATCCAAATTCTGAATCCAGTTGAGTGATAAAAAGAAGAACCTGAGCTACAAAACCCAAAACCCCTTCCCACTAATGGTGCGAGCAGCAAGTAACTCAGCACTTCAACAACCAAAGCCAAATTTGCATGCCTGACAGATGGGGGGAGTGTTTTTTTAAAAACTTAATACATACAAAGCAAGCTCATAATACAATGCACAATCTGATTTCCTCTTTTAACAGCTATTTTCAGAAAGGAAAAAAAAAAAAAAAGAGATAAACCTCAAACTAGAAGATAAGTAATCCTGTAATGCATTTTTGTGATGGTTCATGACATTTTTACATTACCTGGGAGAAGACAGACGCCTCCTTTCTGATTCTCTTCGTTTCCGTTCTGCAGATCTACTCCTCACTCTTCTAATCGGAGACCGGGTTCGAGATGGGGATTTACTCTGTTTAGATCTACGATCATTAAAGAGAGGGGATCTGCTTCTTCTGGACTTTTCACGTTGTTTGGGAGACAAGCTTCTTCCTTTTGGGCTACGGCCAGGTCGTCTAGGGGACCTGTTTTCTTTCCCTGAAGAAGCATCTTTAGAAGGAGATTTAATTGGCTTTTTTTCTTTGTCAGTCTCTGATCTCCTAGGTTTTCTATCTTTGGACCGTGATCTTCTATCTTTGGATTTGCTTCTTAGTTCTGTTGGAGATTTAGATTTTCTGCCACGATCTCTGCTTTTGTTTTCATTCACAACTGGAGACTTTCTGCGATCTCTTGACTTACTTTTATCATCAGCCTTATTTCTATCCTCTGGGGGAGATTTAGACTTTCTGTTTTTCTCCTGAGATCGCCTTTTCAGCATTGGAGACCTAGATTTCCTTGTCTGATCTTGAGACTTACTTCTCTTATAAGGGCTTTTGGACTTCCTCCTCTCTTTTGACTTGCTTCTAGTTGTCTTCTCTTTGATTCCATCAACCCCTACCTTGCCTTTCTTTTTGTCAGATCTGTGCCTAGTCCTTTCCTTTGATTCACTCTTATTTCCTTTCTTGGAACTAGTTTTATTGTCCACGGGTTCTAACTTCCCCTTAGTGTTTGACTTAGCTGTAGGTCTCGTCCCATTTCGCACTTTTTCATTAATCTCCCCCTCTTCTTCAGATCCTGACTCATAACCTTGTAATATTAATCCCATCCCAGACTGGACTTTTCCTTCCATTAATTCATTTTCAAGTTCAGCTTTCAATAATGCTCTTTGTTTCTCCAAGTCTTCCAGAGGGGCTAAAAAATCAATTTTAGTTCTTTTAGCTGGTCCATCTTCTTTGTCAGAGGTATCGGCTACCTCTTTCCGTTTATGTTTCTTATGTTTGTGTCTGTGTTTATGTTTTTTGTCCTTATCTTCTTCTGAAGAATGTTTATGTTTCTTGTGTTTACTTCGGTGTTTGTGTTTCTTTTTTTTGTGTCGGCTGTGCTTGTTCTGAGGTTGGTCTGCCTCTGATACTTCCCCATTTTCTTCATTTACACTTCTCTCAGATGCGTCGGCATCCTCAACCCTGCAACAAATAAAAACCACCAATCAGTACTATCAACTCACTGAAGTCCTTAATCTTGCATTGACAGTCTTTTTTATGATAGAAGCTAACTGACATTTTTTTACCTACCTTTGGGAGAATTAAAAATGTACGGCTAATGTAACTAAGTTGTAACACTTCCTCATGAACAAACAGCAATGACCACAAAAGGAAACGCTACGGAACAGAAGACACAGCGAACGCACTAACAAAACAAGATGTGTGGGTGAAATCAATGCTTATGCTTTTAGGTTCAATACCAACAGTATCTATTAACAGTATACAACAGTACTGTGTATTTATGCATCCTGTCAGTCCAGCATCTAGCTTACTTGCTGCTCTACTCCGATGCCTAACCCAAGCTATGCCTTTCAAAAGTATTTTCAAATGGCAGAACACAACTGTGCTCCAAAGATCAAAATGTACTGCAAGGGATGACACTGACCACTTAATGAAACCATCTTACAAAATCTCACGCAGAATCAACTCATACTCTTAACTGGTATTTCCTTCTCTCAGGATACACACCCATTAGAAAATCAAGAACTGTTTAACCTAATTAACTCTATCCCAGCCAAAACCAGGATATTATGCATTTATATTACTTATGCAGTACAGGGAACACTATTGAGGAACGGGATAAATGAAGGAAGAATCATTTCAGAAAAGCTTTGTGATACTATACAGAGGTCTTCCAGCCTCCCAAGAAAAAAAAGCCGTAATCTCTAGACCCGTAAAATAGCATTGGCCAGAAAAGCAGAAAATAAGTCTACAGCGGGTAATTAAAATAATAATAATAATGTACAGTGTTTCTTCCTCTAAAAAATAATTTCAATTAGCTAGTCATAGCAACAAGCAATTTCAGTGGCGTATTTAACTTCAAAAGTTATAAAATTCAGTCCTGATGTTATGCATTCACTTGTGTTATCTTCCTCTGAAACTGAACCTGGCTTACCAATAGGTTTTTGACAGTGTTTAGCAAGTATCTCCTTATCTCCTTCAGAAAATCAAGTTACTATCTGTTGTAAGATGGGCATTGCTGTTTGAAATCTGTTGCCAAGAATTAGAGGTGCCAGATTTCATCTTTCTACAAACTCACCCCATCTAAACGGCATTTTCCGAATTTACTGGCTAACACTTTATTAACTTAAATATAGCTCTTTCTTTATTCCAAGCCTCATTCACTGAAGAGAAATTCCGTAAACACGATGGTCAGGAGTGATGCGGGAACGTACACAGAAATGTAGAGATATCCTCCAAACTCTACTAGTTTCACACAACAGCTGTTTCTGAAGAATATGATTGATGATCCAATAGAATAAATGTATCAGAGGTATTCTAAAGCCAGGCCTAAAGGATGGCACTTCACCATAAATTCAATTAGTGTCTTCCTAATCGAGGATAGAACCTTCAAACAGTGCACACTTACTGCTTCTCCTCTGCTTGTGTTAATGCAAATTCTAGTAGTAGTAAATAAATGGGACTTTTCTGCAGCATACACTAAAATTATTTGATAAAACCATTAACCTTTTAGTGCTCTGAAATGCAGAATTTCCTAAGGGAACAGATAGCTTGAGTCAAAAGTATGCAATATTCAGAGATTTCAGTCAGAATGCTGTCTGCTTTTTCTTCTACATCTTTCCCCACTACTTCTGCTTACTGAAAGCATATAGAAAGGGTGTTTTTCTCAGTTGCTTCCTCCTGACACTCCACACCATTATGACAACAGAACATGCGAAAGAGGACAAGCTGCCTTAAAATAAGTTTACTCTATGTTGCATTTGGCACAAAAGTCACGAAAAAGAAGGAAAAAGTATTAAATGTAAAACTTTTTCAACTTGGATTTGCAATCCAGAGCAAGTATGTCAGTGATGTAAGTTGGCTAGAGGGCAGAGAAATGTCACAAGGAGAATTGTGAGGGACCTATGCACCTTTCAAGATTTCTTTTAGTTGGATAGAGGACGCTGTGTAAGTCCCTGATTAACATATTAATGGTACTTCAATACATTATAAAAATATTACAGAACAAAAATCAGATCCCTTCAAGCTGCTCCATATAAGCCTTCCTTCTCTCAATAGCAGAAAGTGACATTGACATCTGGAAGGAAGTTATTTTGTTATTGTATATAATTTAGTGTTATGTAATAACCTCACGCTAGATTCCATAAAAGCAAGCTGGCAGCAGAGGCGCCAGACGAGATACAGCACCACGGCACTATCTCAGGCCACTACAGACTGCTAACAGGACTGCCAGCTTCCTTTCCATTTGTACCTCGACTATAAAATTACTATTAACTTCATTAATATGCATTAACCATTTCAGAGTTTCTTCATGTACAGGTATCTGTTTATTTCAGTTAAATCTATCAACACACAGAAGAATTTTTACTTCACCCAAATGCTTCCGATGACGTGGATAAGAAACCTTTTAAGAAGATTTCAGAAGGCGATGAGACAGATAGCTACCTGCACATTTAGGTTCTAGTGGCTTTAAATAGGGAGGTGTGACACAGTCTTTTCATAGCCCGACTTTTTCTTACTTTTGAATTCAGGGAGAAGAACGATAGGAAGTTCGTGAAAATTTGCAGAGATTTTTTACCTTACTACTCTCAGTTATGTTTCCCTATACAATACTAAACGCTCTTCTTCATGCACTTATGTGTTTTACGTGGCTCACATATACACCCACTGCTTTTCCTCACCTGTTTTCTACTCCCACGATTGACGACAAAAAGAAAAGCCTCAGATCGCTACTTTTTAAGGGAGAAAAAAATATTGGAAGCAGTTTATATGGCTAAGAGACATGTACAGCAAAGAGGAGCAATGAAGTAAGCGTTAGGCTGTCAACTCCGGGCAAAAGTTCCAAGCGAAGAAAGTGTTCATGAGCTCGTGAGCATCCACAAACCTAAACCCCACGAGGCCAACCGGGAAAACGCGCCCCCGGAGCCGCGGTCCGGCGGGGAGACGGCGGCGGCGGCGGCAGCTCCATCTTCGCTTCCCGGCGGGAGCCGGGAGTTGCCAGTCACTCCGAGGGCTGGAAGGAGGGGCTGCCGGCGACAAATCACTTTTTGCTTCCCCCAGCAGAAGCACTTTTTTTCTAACGCGAGAGCGCCGGGGCCAGGGTTGGGGGGTGGGTGGCCTCGCCGCGGGGCGGGCAGGGGCCGGGCGGCGGGGCAGCACCCGGGCATCCGCCGCAGCGGCTCCGCGCCCCACCCGAGGGGGCCCCGCCGGGACAGAGCGGCGAGGGGAGCCCGGGGGGCCCGGCCTGGCCTCCCCGCGGGGATGCCCGAGCTCTGCGCGCCGCCGGGCCCCCGCCCGGACCGGGAGGGCAACGGCCTCGCAGCCAGGCGGGGGAACGGGATCACCCCCTTGCCCGCCCTTCCCCCCCCTCAACCCGCGTCCTCGAGGAGAGGCAGGAGACGGCGGAGGGGGAAGGGCAGCGCCGGAGCCCCCCCCCCCCGCCACGACCCCGTGGCGGGAAGGCGCACGCGGAACTGAGGACACGCGCCCGCAGGTCCCGGCTCCGCTTCCCCTCCCCCCGCCTCGCGGCCTCCTGCGTCCCGCCCCGTCCCGTCCCTCCCCGTCTGTCCGTCCGTCTGCCCGTCCCCGCTCCCCAGCCGGAGGGAGGCGGCTCCCGCGCCCCGGCCCCGCTGAGCCGCCTCATGGCGGGGCGGCCGGCTCCTATAGCAACCCCTCTCCCCCGGAGCGGCTGCTTTCCCCCGCCTCCCTCCTCCTCCTCCCTCGCCATCTCCACCCGGGCCGCCCCTCATCGCCGTCCCCCTGCCCGCGCTTCCCCCCCCCCGCCTCCCCGAGGTGCCGCGGCGCGGAGCCTCCCGACCCGTCGCTTACTCGGGCGCTCGCAGCTCGGGCTCCGCCGCGGCGGCCATTTTGAACTTCCAAACTCCTTCGCTGCCGCTGGGGAGACGCGGGGCCGCGGCGCACGCGCGCGGCGGCGGCGGGAGCGGGTGGGGGGGGGGGAAGGCGGGGTGAGGCGGGGGCGGCCGGCCGCCGGAAGCGAACCCCGCGCCCTGGGCAGGGAGCGGGCCGGAAGCCCCGCCCCCTCCTCTCCCGGCGGCGGGCGGCCGCGGGGAGGCGGTGCCGTGTCGCCACCGTCGGCGCTGGGAGAGGCGGGGTGGAGGAGGCTCCGTGCTCGGCCGCGGTACCCGCGTTCGCAGTGGCACCGTCTCAGCCCTCCCCGGGGTGGTTGGGCCGCGGCTCCTCAGGGAAGGTCACCGGGGCGAGGGCACCGCTTCCAGCTACTGGAGCGCGGGAAGGGGCCCGGCGGCGGGGGAGGGGGCTGCTGCCCGGGACGGATGGAGGGAGGGGGCTGTCGGCGATTCGGTGCCGGCCCTCTGGAGGCAGCCGATGCGTCCTGTAAGGCGTTGCTGCTCTTGGTTTGCTTTTCCAGGTTTGCTTTTCCCTGTCCTGAGCCGCAGGGAGGGGGCAGATGGTCGCGGTCCCGAGGCCTGCGGGTATTGGCGGTGCCGTTTGCTGGTTAATCCTAAGGGATTAATACCGCCTGTTTCATAGCAGTTCCTGCTATGTATTTAACACGCACACACAAAACTGACAGAATAGTATTAACCTGTAGGTCATTTTTAGTTTCCACAAGAGGTTTGAGTAATCACTTATGGCATCATTTTTCTCCTGGCAAAACCCTTGCTCCTTTCAGATAACCTTAAGATCTACAGGCATCCCCACAACTGGAATTTGAGTCTAGATGTCATTGTGGCCAAGAGTTTTAATAAGAGATGTTTGCAATCATAAAATGGATTTTAACTGGTTTGTTAATTGTCTTTTGTAGGTTTACCTGCCAGCAACTATGGAAGCTGAATGAATTTAAGCACGAACACCAATGTCTTGCAACAGTCAACCTGCATCTCACCCAAGGAAATTGCAGTGTCCCAGTTGCATGCTGCTGTGCCTGAAGGTTTTGAAGCCAAGGTAGCAGGCCTGGTGGAGCTGTACAGGTGCAAGCTCTGCCCACTTACAAGTAGCATCAAAGGTGGGGTCAGCACACACCTGGCTCATATGCATGAAACAGATATGGTGTGTCAAATTTCAGGCTGTCCTAAAATGGACCAAGGTGAAAATGAGTTGTATAGCATGGGAGATGAAGTTAACCAAGAAAATAAAGAAAACGAAGAAAAGCTTGCAAAAAAAGTCTAATGACCCCTATGTCAGATGTTTCAATCTTTATGCCTCTCTCTCCTGTGAAGCAAACACCTTGTTTGGAGGAGCAGCAGCTCACTGGCAGCGTGTGTAGCACTGTTCTGCAGCGCTGAGTTGCTTTCATATCCCAAGGGCAAAGATGAGGAAGAAGCCCAGCCTCTGCATCTTGGCCTCTCTTGTGTTTCCAGTGTTAGAACTCGGACCTCAGCTGGGGAGGTAAAAACCCCTAAAGCTGAATCAAGGTGTAAAAGTTACAAAAAATCAGAAGAAAGCTGCATGTGACACTAAAGGGTTAGCTCATCCTGTGAAAGATGCTTGTGCCTTAAAGCTACAGTTCTGAGGGAACGCAGCATTTATGCAACATGTGCAACTTAGCACTGAGTTGAAAGATGCTCATTAAATCCATGAAAAGGGTCATGTTGTGGTTCGTGGCTTTACATGTGTTTATTGTTGCATGACTGAGTGGGACTTTATGGAGGATTGTTTAAAAACCATGCAAGCAGATAAAAGAAACCTACCAGTGCCTCACCTGTGAAAGTGTTTTTATGTCACAGAGTGCTTGGAAAGTGCACTGTTTCTACAGCCATCAGAGGAAACTTCATCTCTTTCAGTGCACAATGTATTCATCTCTTGAAACCAAGTGGATAAGAAATCTTTATGCAGCTTGCCATTATCAGGATATGTTTAAATGTCCACGCAGTAATTTTACCAGTAAGTCAAATTTTATTCTTTATTCTCATACAGTTGCTTCAGCTATAAACTGCTCTGTGCACGTCATTTTATTTGGTCAATACAAAATTTATGAGAGCATTTCAACACGAGCTGTAAGTGCAGTCATGAGTAAAACATCTTCATAATGGTTTAAGCAAAGAAAATATAAGAATTGCAAAAATTCTAAAAAGTTTTGTAAATGTTCAGTTTTTGATTGTGTTCCTTCACTCTGCAAAATCCTGTCCCACTATATATTATGGATTCTGAATATTTCTAGTAGTTGACGATCATATTCCAATAGCTTCAATATTATTAGTTTTTTAATGGCTCTGTAACATTACTGTAAAGGTGCTTCTTTCAATGTTGATGCTTTTTAACTCTTTAAGTTTTGTGACACTGCTAAGTATTCTCTCCTTTTATAAATGGAGGACCTTGTCAGAGTAACATAATCAGTGTCTCTTAAATCACAAAAGGATGTAACTCCAGTATTCAAGTGCTGTTCTTCTCTGCATTGACTACAAATGTTGCTATTGTACCAACTGTAGTTTATTTAAGCAAGGAGGGAAAAACGTAAAAATATTTCTGTTATTAATTGCAAGTGTTTTGCCCTCAATAAAGTCATGCATCTGGTGCTTACCTTCAAGGCTATAGGTAAAATCTTGAAAGGTTCTCGTACAAAGGTAGTCTGGGCATTTTTCTGTTTAACCATTCAGCGTTGTAGGTGATGGCAGAGATTTGTTGATTTTAGCAAGGTTTCTGTGGCTGCTGCTGATAATACAGACCAAATTCTTGCTGTCTGGGTTGAACTACTGATTTGGTTCTGGTTGCGCAGTAAAGGCAGTGCAAAACCAGGACACTTACATGAAATAAGATGATGGCTGACGGGAGTGCTCTGGAGTTTCTGGCAGCGGTCAGATAAGAAAAGATAAGGCAATGTCAGGAGCCTTGGGGAATGTGGAATAATAGGGCTTCATGTGATCTTAGCCAGGCCAGGCACTGAATCTGTGTGCGGTGTTGGTTTTGAATGGTTTAGATTAGGTTATGTGTTGTGCAGTCTAATTTTGAAGTCTTCTTTGTCTTAGGGGTAGGTGGGGTTGTTCTGAGTTTTTGAAAGGGCAGGAGATAGAATTTTCATAGAAGGTTATTGCAGAATTTCGGCAGGAAAAGTAACTAAAAAAAAAGGGTCGTTTTTAGAACTAAAAGCAAAATGAGTAACCTCGTTGCTTCACAACGACATACAGTGTCTCCACCTTAATTGTATGCAACTGTAAGCTGACAAAGGCTGCGTTCCAGTGTAACTTTTTCTGTAAGAGTTTGGGAAGGAGAGGACGTAGAAACTCAAATGAAATTCACGATATTTCAGGATAGGGATTACTGCAACAGTGAAAAGATTTGAGAGTGCTTATACGAACAATGTTTTCTGAAGTGAAAGGAGAACTGTTTTGTACGGACAAATTGTAAGTCGTTTCTTGAATGATTAATTACCTTCTGTTTATTTGGCGGGGTGGGCGGAATCAAAAATCTATCTCTCTTACAACTGTACTGGGAAAACAACGTGGGACTAGGTTTTCTGGAATACTTTTTGACAACTTCCATCACACCTGGCGGCAGTAAATTTTGAAGATTAGAACTTAGCATTAACTGTTATGTTAACATATCCAGAAAGCTTACTTAATTTTAGCTTCCTGTAGAAAAATCTAGTAGCTTAAATACTTAATAACTTTTAAGCTATTGGTAGAATAATTGAATTATAAATATTTTACATTTGCATTGAATATTGTTTGCATTTTTGTGATAAATGTGAGCAAAGGAAGCCTTTCTAAATATTTATTTAACACCATGCTAATTTCTGTAGATTTCTGAGGTGGAGAAGGAACATTGAAGAAATTGAGAGAAGTCTTCAGCCTGCTGGTATTTTTCAGAGGTTTCATTCCATTAAAGGGAGTTTTACTGTAACATTACAAACAACTGTTTTCTGCCAATTTATTATGCTAGTGAGCCTGATACAATGGGTATGTGAGCCTTCCTGCTTGCTCTAGGGTTAGTTTTTGAAATAAGTTTTAACAGTAGCTTCTTAGCACCAAGCTTGTATTTAAATTAATGTCAAGTTTTAGCTGTAATTGCTAACGTTATTTGCTACAGTATGCTTGTTATAACTTTTAACCTACATGAAAGCCTAACTAGTTAGTAGAAAAAATGTACAAACTGCAAAAATACTTAGGTGGAGTATACTGAAGTTTCTTCTTAATTTCTTATTTAAGATAAAGCTGTCAATTTGTCATGCTGAGAGATTCTTGTATGCGATTATGCGATGTTATTTGTTGTTTACTTATCTAGATTAAAACAGTTGTTGATATTTGTATAGGCTGCGTAGTGACAGTTTAGCATCTGCATCGGGCTAAAGAGGCAAAATACCTGAAAGACTCATCATACTGCCTGTTTCATTTTTGGTCTTTGAATCTTAAACCTGAAAAAAGAGTCCAGGAGTTGCTACAAAGTTGAGTGATTTTATATTAAAATCTTTACAGGAAAGGGTTAGAGGTCTTGATTGCATTTCCCATTAGTCTGAAATCCTCTATGCAAAACCTGCAACCAGTACTTTCTCCAGACCAAATTTAGACTCTCAGCGGATGTGCTGAGAAGAAAAGGGACGAGTAAAGTGCATTTCATCTCATCACTAAAAATAATCCTTTGGAGCTTGGGTATTTTGATGTTTCCTATGTATCTGTTCCATCAATATTCTTCATATGCTCTGTAATTCACATCAAAGTAACTCCACTGCAAGTATATATTTTGCTAACTCGTTTCAAATAGTGGTTTGAAATCTTTGAGAACTGCTTGTTATCCTGGGGTTCTTTGTTCTGTTTTGACATTGGGGAAGAGGAGTTCATTGACCATCCTGAGAGCTGAGCTAACCTTGCTTTTGCTGCCAGAGCCCACATGGTCAAGCTGTGTCTTCAAAATTAATAATTGCTCTTTCTTTTGAAATACTGTGCATCTCAGCCAAATTCAGCCTCATATTGCTTAAATAAGTTCAAAACACTTTGAAACTACGTAGGAGTTAAGTTTGAACTTTTATGTTAATAATTGTCTAACATGAAGAAATGTCTGTCTTCTATTTTAAATTAATGTATTTAATCCAATTTTAACCTATTATAACAAACTGTGGCTTTTAATACAGCTCAGGAATGGATCAAGGACTACAAACATCTGCGCAACCATAGTTACAGTTTCAAACTGTATCTGTGTACTGAATGTGAGAGATGAGACTTTTTTTTCAAATGTAGGTGGATTTTTTTTTTAATTCCCCCCCCCCCCCCCGGTCTCTTTCTTTTACTTTTTAAAAATGCTTAGTTTATAAAGTGCAACAAATACTTTGTAAACACTGTAAGCATGTACTGGATTTCTAATTGTATGTTTTACTTCTGTCTGCTTTTATAGAGTGGAGGTGAATTTTCCAGTACTAAATATTTGCTTAATGCAAGTGTGTGTACAAGTAAATTTGTTTTAATTGGTGGAAGAAGGCTTTACAATTCATTAAGTTAGATTGAAACCGTGGTTTGAGGGGAGGAAGAGGATTAGGGACTTCTTAGACTTTGCTTGAAGGCACCAAACCAGGATCCTAATCTTCAAAGGCTGTTGGTGGCGGTGGGATGTAGCAGCTGCATTGAGCTCCCAACTGAGCAGCTGTTGAGCAGATGGAAGAGAAAAGATGATGACAATGACACTCAGTACAGGGAGTCTGGATGCAGGATATAAGGAGATGCCTGTGTTTTGGATACATCTTATGTTGATTTGAGTTTCTGTTGGCCTTATTTTGGCAGTTGATAATTGCTTGTTTAGGTAACCAGTTGTCTGCTAGTTTAAAAGGAAATTCTTTGTTAAGTTTAGTGGCAGCAAGTTTATCTTCTTTCATCAGTCTTGCTCCATCTAACTCAGAGCTTTATTTCCATCTGCAATAGGTAGAGATGGTTGCCTCATACGAGGAAGACTCCGTATTACCTCACTGTTCTATTGTTTTTTGTTATCAAACTGGGTCCTTCACCTGGCGGGAAAGGCATACTGTACTGCTTAAAACAACAAAGATGAAGGATGCTTCAGATCTGATGCTTTTCTGACTTTAGCTTTGTGTCAATGTGATTGGAATAACACCAGAATTGTAATACTCTGAATGACAGCCAGCCAGGTTTGATATACAGTTTAGGTCTTTGTTGACCAAGAGTTTGGTCTTTTTCTGAATACTTTTTTGACATTTAATGATGTCAAAAGTGCATGCCGCAGTTTATACTGTTAGCAGTTCTAACTCCTCAGACCTTGACCTACAACATCCTAGACTTGTGGTTAGAACAGAGCTATGTGGAGAGAACTGTCCCTGCATCTCTGACTTCTGACTGCTGTCTTCGGTTAATCTTGTTAACTGAAGCAGGGTGAATCTGATGAGGAAATGTATAGCACCCTATCAATCAACCTATATTTACTTTAGTTCCATCATATGAGCAACACTTACGGCTAATTTCAGCACTTCTTAAATCCTAAAGCAACTTTCAAAGGATTCTATCCAGCTTTGTTTCTTGCAGGGTGACTGAAAGGGGGACGGGAGCTGTGCATACTTATACCATCAAATTTGATTTTGTAATCTATTTTTTAATCGAGGTAGAGGCTATACATCACTAGCAGCAGTTCCTCTTCATGCTGATACATATATTTTCCCCAAGATTATGTCAAAGAAGGCCCCTCTGAAAACAGAAATTAAATGAATTTATGGCACATGCCTGCAGATCTCACTACTTCTATATTTTAACTGCTTACTTCCTATTTAGTGTTATAAAACCGCACTGCATTGTTTTACTACTCTAGATGCTCTGCTTTGTTACCTATGTTGCTGTTTGTTTAAA
Source organism: Phalacrocorax carbo (assembly GCF_963921805.1). Taxonomy (NCBI): domain Eukaryota; kingdom Metazoa; phylum Chordata; class Aves; order Suliformes; family Phalacrocoracidae; genus Phalacrocorax; species Phalacrocorax carbo. The sequence goes on along the minus strand of NC_087514.1, from coordinate 93,721,660 downwards.
AGAAACTGTTTTCACTTGCTCGGCTGTCTTTTTTTTTTTGTTTGTTTGTTTAAACTGTATTGGCTGAAATTTTTTATGTTGGTTCTTTGCCTTCAGCTGATACTTTTCCTTTAAAAACAGATTATCCAAAATAATTCAACCAATTTTCTAGAATACATATGTGGGGAAAATTTCTGTTCATAATGTTTTCAAGTGGAACCAGTAAGACTGTGGATACCTTTTGTTTAAAAAGCCCTAATATTCCAGGGCTTGCAGGAAAGATCTAAGCGTTTTTCGCATGATATCTTTTGTTAGGATAGATAAGAGGCACACTCCTGATGCAAAAGTCTTTTGAGATTTGGCCTCTACACAGCCTCTGAAAATATGCAATGAACAGTCAAGATACCTTACTATAGGAAGCTAATTGCAACAGGCTGTTTTAGGGAGGCAAGGACAAGAACTAAGAAAACATGTCAATTTGCTTTGGTACCTGGCTGCAAAGGTTTTTAATTCTTTCATAGGAAGCATATTAAAAAAGTGGGATACTAAAGACCAGTGGGGCTGGAAAACCTGTGAGAAGTTGCTGGAGAACATGAGGAGATGAACTCAAGCAGAATTTGGCATGTTAGGAAAACTGCTAGTGGGTCAGGGCATGGTGAGCAGAGAAAAAGATAAAGTGAGGAATCTGAGAGATTGAAAAGAATTTGGGCGACAGGGTGGCCTGAAGTGGACAGAAAGAATTTAGAGTCTCAGACACATGAACGAGCATTAATATAACATTTTTCTATTGCTGTCATTACTCAAATGGCAGTTAGTTTAAGCATCAGAGGTTTCTGGTGTATCTAAGGGTTTCAGCAACGCCAGACAGCCCAAATATAATCCCTGATTGTGAAGCCTGGAATTTATGTTTTAACTTCTTAGGTATTTTGTTTCAAAAAGATAAAGCCCAAAACATGTTAAATGTGTTTTTTTAAAAAAAAAAAAAAACCACAAAAAATTCAAGAGAACTCTCAATAAAGGTTGCAGAGTCAAACACTCATCATCTGTGTGGGTGGGTACACTTGCAAAATACTAATTTCCTGACTTGACTGTATAGAATTTTTTTCCCCCCCCCCATGATCCTTCCAAAATTCAGTGTATAGAATGGGTAGTGTTTCATTAGTCTTGTTTAGTGAGCATAGAGTATATACACAAAAAGCAATGAAATTAATTTTGTCAATTCCTAATTTTTATTTCTTGGCTTAGCAACCTTAATGAGCTGGGATTTTGTTTGGGTTTTAATATAGGATTTATTTTGTGTTGTGGGAAATATGTTGGGAATCTACCATAACATACTAAAATAAATTACCAAAATGCCGCCATCTTTAGCAGTATGTGCTGTATGCTCTTAGTTACTCAGCTGTGGACCATATAGTACACTGCTATATAAAAGTTCACCTATTTCTTCCTTAGGTCCTGTGATATCTAGACCTTTTAGGGTCACTGGCTTCAGCTCCATCATGATGTCTTAACATATACTGTGTTGGCGGTGACATATTGACCACCAAACCACGCTGAAGCATGGAGGTGGTGTACACTGAATGGAGGGTCAGGTAAGCGTCTGTTTATTCATAATACTGTCTTGAATATACCATCTCAAAAAAGCACAAGACATCTAATGTTTTTTTTAATCCATAAACGGTCATAAAATTGGCAATTTATCCTCCCTTCTGCCTCAGGAACTAGAGGCTCCATAATCCAGCAGGGTTTGCAATCTGACACTTGCTGTGCCATCACGTTAAAAGGAATTGGGAATTCATTAAACAAAGCTTGATGACACTGGGTGAGGAAAAATCTTTATTTTTTTCTTCCTGTAAGCAGCAGTGTACTGAAATGTCTTACACTACTAAGCCCTTGCAGGCAGCATTTGAAACTTACTGCTTAAGCTGATGGATTTTACAAGTGACCTTCAGAGTTGGTGCAACTGTTTTGAGATTAATTAATTTATATAACAGTTAACATCACCTTTTATATCTTGTTTGTAGGCTTCGGGGGTGGGGGGCAAAAAGAGGATTTTTGGCACTTCTGTTGTTGAAATAACTTGTACGAAAGCAATAATACACAAGCTATGTCGGGATCGAAAATGATTCTGTGTCAAATTATATTTTCTGTGGATGAAAGTATTCCCCTTGCTCTGCAGCAAATACTGGCTCTCTTCTCAATCATCTAATGGGCTTATTTAATTTTTTTCCTAGTCTTACAAAATATGCTGTTTATTTAAAAGTGTATGCAGCACTGTGTTTTTTAAGTTTATATTTCAGGTTGGAAATGGCTGTCATTTCACTGATCTTGATATTAGTCTTAGCATAAAATTCTAATTACATTATTTTAACAACAGTATAAGAAAGGAAACTTAGTATTTGGCTATTCCTACCATAAAAATAAGTTCTTTGCAATGTAATAGTTATATTATCAAATATGTTGCTTGTTCTTTATCTACATGTATAATGATCATTGGAAGTTTAGCTGAGGAAACTTAAAAAATATTACTATTTAAAATGTTCATTGTTAGATAAAGCTTTTGTATAATAAATACATTGTAGTCTGGTAGACCCAAAGGATTCAGGTCCAATGAGATACTTGAAAATCATGGTTCTCCTTTCTGCTTTGTCACTTTAAAAAAACAGGGATATTTATTGTGGTGGCAAGTGTGTCACACACAGTAGTGACTTTCCAAATACTATCATTTTTATCATTATAATTTGTGATTACTTCATTTTGTTTTTCTGCTGAGCAGCACTGTGGCATTTTTATCATGAAAGTGTGCATCCAAGAATGATAAGCTGTACTTCTAGGGTGTGTGTGAATGGCAGCTAAACGTTGCTGGAAGTCATCTGCCTATTCATTACATTTACAATATGTGCAGCAGTAAAATAGAACATGTCTTTCCTCCACATTACCTATATTTAACAACTTGGATCTAATTCTGCCCTACAGTTTAAACCCCCTGCCCACAAAACAAACAAACAAACAAAATTTAACATGCAAATGGCTTGTTTAGCTTTTTTTGGGAAGCCTTTTTTTCCCCCCTGTGTGTGTCTTTCACAAACATAACACAGAATGATCGACAAGGTTTTTCCTCTCTGTTAGTGGACTAAATTATGAGGGTTACACTATCTCAAAAGTCCCTCTACAACTTTGTCTTTCACCTGGAAGTATCTTATCTCGGATTCTTAAGTCTTTTCAGTCACTGATGGTAATGTAAAATATTGGTTGATACTGTATTTTGGGTTTAATTTTGAATTAGTTAACTTATTTCTTAATTGGCAATCTAGAGCAGAGTTGAAAGAGCATATGGAAAATGACAAAACTTTTACAGCCCTTCTGTCTTCATTTTGGGATCAGGTACTCAAAAACCAGACATCAGATGAATGGACATCACAAACCGATCCATCAGAAAAAAACCCAAATGGAAAATGAATGAAAGAGAAGAAAGAAGGCTGAAGATAATGCTGTGTGCTTCAACACAAAAGCAACTAGAAAGAAGGACTCAAGTTAATTTGCAGGTAGTACCTATGGTAGGTATGACCCACATTATAGCAAAACTTGCTTTTTGTTTGTTATCCTCTAAGTACTTCTGTAGATCTTTATTGCAGAACAATTGATAATGTGGCACATTTATTTACTTACTTTTTTATTTTTACAAGAATGTCGCCCACAGATAGCCTGAACAAAAATAAGGTACCCTGTTCAAAGAGCTGTCTTCTGCTTGGTTTGTGACAGTAGCAGTCTTTTGAATAAAGTAAGCAGGTGCTGATCAAAAGGTGTTTCTAAAGGTTTTCTCTTACATTTTGTTACAAGCAATAATAAAGGAGAGCCACTGAGACGCACTCTTTGAAGAGCCATGAGACGTGCTGTGAGACTTCTTGGAATTCTGTGTGTAAACTAGATGAAAAAACTGTGACAATGTACAGCTTCCTTTGCAGTCATGGCTGCATTTCTCAGAGGCATATTTATTGAAGCACCAATTTTATCAGTTAATGCAAAATATTCCACTTAATTGCAGTTCTAAGAGTTAACACTAAGACTTTGTCGGACCTCAAGTGCAAGCGCATCCTGTCTTCCAAAGGGAACTTGAGAAGGCATTTGATGCTTTCCTGTTATTCAGAAAAGAGATTGAAATTATATTTTTTTTTTTTTTTTTTTTTTAGAGAGAAGATAGTAATCTCTGGTAGCCACCTTCACAAGTTGACATCACACAATATTCTAATAGCTTGACTGGTATTTAGGTGGAGATGTTAATGTACATGCTGTTTCTCTAGGTTTCTTCTAAGTATGTGAGTTTGGTTTTGAGGATGTTCTTTTTTTTGTTGTTAGTGTTCATGGCTATACATGTCTCTTACATTATTAGAAAACATTTGCACAATAGACACCTTCAGTTTAACTAGATCAAATCACTTTCTGACTTTTAAAGTTGTGTATAATAATCTAATCAATTCAAATTGTCAAAGTTTTTTCCCCAGTTAGCTTCTTTTCCCCACTGTTTTCTAGGGCTGAAGTAAGTGTCTATATGGAATCTGGATTTCCTGATTAGAAGTTGTTATTGCTCACATTGAAAGAAAGAAATACATTTTTTAGTAGCTTGCTGAAATTGGTGTAATAAAAAGAAAGAAAAAAAGGAATTTGTGTTTGGATAGTCGAAGGCCTCATTCCTTGCAGTGAACTAGAAGCTCTGCTAACAGGTAGGGAGTAGACCAATGTGCTGATGATGTGAGTTTCACATAAGCATCTGGGGGTTTTGGGGTTAGTTTTTTTTTGTTGGTTATTTTTTAATTAAGTAGTGAGTTAACAAGCCTTGTCATAGTCAAAGCACAGTTCAGTCATTACAGATTCACTAAGCAGGTGGACAAATCGTTCCCATGTTCACAGTGCAGTATTTTGAAATAACTTGTCTCAGTTTTAAAGAAGTTGGAGAAGCATAAGGGTAAGCACTTCACATCATTACATCATTACAAGTTACTTTTGAACTAGCGGAGTATGGCAGTCCAAATTTGTCTGAGGTTACGTATGAAATGTGTCATTATCTGATGAGCGCATTACCTCTCTGTTTCGGAAGTGAAAAGTGCATTTACAGACTGGGTCTCTGGAGCTCACCCCGGAACGGTGCTTGTAATTATTGCAAAGATTAAGAACTTACTTGAACTTTTCATACCTGGTTCTGACCTGAGTTTTGCTGTGCTATCTCAAGAAGCAAATTTCATGTTAACACTGTTTCTTTCTTACAGCCTCTTTGAAGGGAAGACTAATGAAATGAGCAATTAGCCATACTACCAGCCTGGGCTGTCTCTTACCTTTTTCCACGAACGGCCCTGAACCCATGGCAGGACAGGACCTGTTGCAAATGGCAGCCAGTGCGGTGCTGTGTCCTGTCGCTGAGGGTGAAGAGCTGATGGCAGAATGGCATCAGGATAATGCTGCTGTGCTGACTGCAACTCTGAGTGCACAGTCTGTGCTGCCACGCAGGGCTCCAAAGCTCCAAGAGTGCTAAAGCAAGTAGCTATCATTTTATCTTCCCAGAATTGTCTCTCATTATACCTAGATAAACAGACTCATTTGGGAAATATATTTTAGAGTCTATCGATACTTTAAAATTAAAACTTAAAAAAAAAAAAAGCCTTTAAACTGAAAAAGATTTGCTGAACGAAGGCTGAGTAATCAGAGAAGTGTAGGTAACGGTACTCAGGGAATGGCTGTCTCGTAGTGCTTTTTTTGTTTTGGTTTTCCCCAGAAGAGGGCACCAAGTGAACGATATCAGACTGGCTTTTACTTTTCAAATGCTTTTTCAGTGTTCCTTTTTCCCAGTAAACCTGAGTGCAGACTGCGTATTGACGTTAGAGTTTAAAATGATGATTTCTGCCTAGTTTACTTGCTACAAGGATAGCTGAAATGTCTGAATTGGAAGTTTTCATTAGTTTCAGTATTAGGCTGTAGAATTTATTTAGTAAAATCTATTTCAAGTTTATAAAAAAGGCAGTTTTATATGAAAGTTGAAGATTTTTATGACTATGGCAAGAGGTGTGTGTATATTTTAGAGCATAAAATAGGCAAACAACTGAACCCCATGACATTATTAATGTTGCCTAAGTCTTGCTTACATCTTCCAAATATTTATTTTCTATATTTCAAGTTAAATTAATGTAATATTACAACTCAAAATAGTGTTCTCATGGCCATTTTTCTCCCATCAGGAAATAAAACAGAATACACAATATAGTGATGCTTTTATTTCACATGTTAATTAATGTATTCATTGGTGCAAGGATGGCTTGTGCATTCTGCTGACAGTGCATGCGAATTAAAGGCCTCAATTCACAGGGAATACTAGTGATACTAAAACAGTATAACCAAATTTTATTGTCTTACTACAAGTACAGTTTGATCATCTAAAACTTTATGAAGGTATACTATATTACTGATTTGGAGTATTGGGGGTTTTATGGCTGTATTGTAAAATGCTGATTAATACCTACCATTGTGAATTTCTTGAATGTGTATAGCCATAATATTATGCTTTAAGTTACAGATCATGTAGTTAGCAACAGAGAGAGGGCAGCCTAACCTTTTCAGTTGCTGAGTTTTATCCAATAGTTCATATAAAGAAGGGAAAATCATAGTGGCATCTGTAAGGATCAGATGTCTATAATCAGTGTTCAAAAGCTAACTGTGAAGAGTGAAACTGATTCCTAACACAACAGGTCTACTGATAGTCTTTCCTGACTGTTTCACTAAAATCCTAAGTGCTATAATACATGTGGGACCTTTATGGAGCCTAAAGCTTGATCAAGAGGACTCAAGACCCTTTGGTCTCAATGGGTTGGAATTTCCCAGTGTCTCAAACACACCTTATTCACATCCAAAAGATGAAAAGTTCAGTCATCCATATTACAATTCCAGGTTCCTTTGGACTTTCGCTCTTTAATCTTAGAAGTTTCAACCAACCCTCCTAGTAACAGTGTCATCTTTCTTTTCTCCTTAAAGAAAAAAGAACACATCAGTATTTGTGGGGAGTTTGCACCACAAGCGCTGCATAAGATAGGCACTGTCTGCAATATTATCAGAATTCTGGAATCTGCATTTAAAAATTATTACATGTGCTGGAAATAGGCAGCTATGCTTATACATTTTTTAAGGAGTACTTCAAATAGCTAGAAAACCCAAATAGCTCTACTTTTCTACAAAGCATTTAATCCCCTAACAAAGGAAGGTTGTTCTGTAATGTCATTGTGAAAGACATGTCCTTGAAATGTATAAAAAGTACAGTTTTAATTCTGATTACGGTGAGTAGAAATGGTAGCAAAGAACATTTTCCTAGTTTGTATATCAGCATGTTATACTTTTGAACTACTGTCCTTGTACTAAATTCACAAAGATATTACGGAAATTAGCCCCTGCATTTTCGGTCTCTCCTTCATAGCTTTAAAAAAGTTCTGTCTGTCCTGTAGGAGTTCAGAATCTAGATCTTTGACAGTTGGGTTTTTTTGTGTTGTTTTTTTCTTCTTGAAAGATCACAAATGTTTAGGGAAGTGGGGAAAAACTAATATGAAGAGTTATTCAGATTGGCACAGCTTGCCTTTCAGAGTCGGCTTTCATTTTGAAGCCTGCTCTTTAAATCGCAGATTTTTCCATATAGGCCCTTGGTTCTATTGAGATCATTGTTTTAGCTTTCACACCTTCTCTGCATCAAACACTTCAACAACTCCCCTGAGTACTTAAGTTCCTTAACTCGAGTTAAGGGCTTTTATTCTTTGTGTAGTGTAAGCTTTATTTCTCTGGTGCAAGAAAGTGTTAATACACAAATAATTGAGGGTTAAATCCCCTTTTGCATATTTCTTGTTTTGAAAACTTGCATAAAATAACAGCTGTATGGTTCATTCTTAGGTCAGAATTAGCAGGAATACTCTTACCAGTGGGTGTCTTGAGTATAATATAAACTAATTTTGTTGTTTTCTAAAATACTTTGTTTTCAAAATAGCAGAACTTTAATTACCTTCACAAATGTGTCATGAAAATAGCTATGTTTTCATTATAGAGTGTTTAAAGAATGAGTAATCCTGTTTATTACATCTAACGTGAATATAGTGTGTGTATTTGGAAATAGTATTGACTTAGTAACTAATTATTTGCAGGCATGATTCAAAAAGACATTGTTTCCTTTTGCTAAGTGCTGATCAATAATTCGGAATAGAGATGTAAGCACCTTTCAAACCTGCTATAGTTGACTTTCACAAGACAAGGTTTTTAAAGTTGTTCTTTGCTTTTATTTCTCCCTTTGAAATTATTCTGTGTTACAGATGTGACTTTAGACTTGTTTGTGAATTTGTAAACAGCCAGTGCTTCCTCTGTTGTTGCTGATTTTTGAAGAACCTTAAGTGCTTAAGACATAGAGTTAAATGTTCTGAGGTACTCTTTAAGTGTGGTGCAGGGAAATATCTGGAAAATCAAGGAATTTGGAACAGCAGATCTGTGGTCTGTGTAGGCCTTTTCAAATGTTTTACAGTTTTGTTCCCTAGGTATCCTCTCTTTGTACATAAATGCACATATAATTTTCATATGAATTATTTTCCCTTCTAAATAAATTCCACTTGCTGGCCGGAAAGAGTAGCACGTCGTGCAGTTGAGAAAGTAGAATCTGTCTTTTTCATCCAGAAAAAAAAATCTAGCAGGCTTCAGTTGACCATTCAAACATCAAAATACAACAGTCCAGTATAAACATGTTGCATTATGCAGTATTGGCTGCTAGTAAATTACTCAACACAGCAAAGTATGTCATTCTGGGACTATAAATAAATAGTTGAAAGGTGATAAAATAATAACTGAAGTACTTGATTGTAGACAGGTCTGATAGGAATCTGTGTTCTCATCCCTCCCATATCAATCTTTCCTAACTAATAGCTTTAAACACCCTTGATAAAAGGCATTAAAAGCCTAAATTAACACAGTAACTGAGAAATGTCATCCCTTCAGGCCACTTACACAGGAAGAATAGATGATGATTTTTCCAGCTGTGACAAGGTTCATTTCCTTTCTGACAGGATGCATTCTTATAGTTAGTTCTGCAGAAACACATGGGAACGCATGCTGGCATCAAAGCCTTTCACTGCCAGCGCTGTGAATACAAAACAAGGCTCAAGGCCTCTCTGATGCAGCTGATGTTAATGCATACAGGTGGATTACATGTGTGTTGTCTTTATGTTACCGCTTAGATAAACTGCTTAGGGAGGAAAAAGAAGTACTGTAGAGCTGAATGTTGAATGCTATGTAGGAGTGTGTCTTTTGTGCTGTGAAAAGGATTTCTAGAGAAAAGGGGTATTTTTTTTACTTATTGGTAGTTCTCCCTCTTGCACTGAATATGCAAAACCCAAACACTCTGATCCTGATTTAACAAAACAGGCAAATTTTTAGCTTAAATGGTTTTTTGTGGCATTGAGGGATATTGATCTTTAAGGATATGTTTGATTTGCCTGCCTGAATCTGGGTATATTTATGGAAATCCTGGTTTAGGATCTGTGTTCGGAAAGCACCTATATAAAGGCATATATACTGCAAAGACAAGGGCAGCTTATGACCCTGGCTCATTAACTGAGAAGGATGCCTTTGCTAGTTCAGATGGATGTGGACTTCAACCAGCTCATAATTTTTTGTTCTGTACTGGTACTCCATGGCCAGGAGAGAATGGGAATGTCTGCTCAAAACTTTCTAAATCAGCTTGCACATATTGGCATATTTCAAGGTTTTTAATATAATAGATTGTTGCTTGTCCACCTTGGCTACACTCCCCTTCATTTTCTGGAAAGCTTCCTGATTCAGTTTTCTGTTTTAAAGTTCAATGTTGAATCTCTATCAAAGGCCCAGCCACTCTGTGAGTGATGCTTTGGGGTTCCTTCTGTCTTGGTCGAGTGATTTGTTTACATAATATTACCATAGCAACGCAAAGTCTAAGTCCATCAGTCTGCCAAAAAGGCAGACTTGCATTAGAAATCCTGAATTTACATACTTTGTATCACTGCCTGCCTGGAACTGTTGGACCTGTTCCATCTTGTTGGTATTTAAAAAGTGAAGCCTTCTCCTTTCTTCTAACTGAGCATTTTACAGGGTTAGAAAATAAGTTTAACTGAATAAATAGGATGGGAATGTGCTATGTTGCATTAATGGCCTCTGAAACCTGCTACTTGATGTGTGCAGTGAGTGGGTGGACGGGACAGTGGGGAGCCAATTAGCTGCCTGTGATAATATTGAAATAAATCAGCTTGTGGAGAAGTTGTCCTGTTAGGACCTGGCAGCGTAGTGAATAGGGGATATCTGCTTTTGTCCACACTGGCAAAATTAACTTTTCAGCAAAAAGTAGAAATAATGAAATAGTCTTGCAGTGGTTTGGCAGGAGTGCAGCGCTCCGACCCTTGAGCGATGTGGGTGGTGCTTCATCCCGCAGTGCTGGAGCCATGGCATCACCCATGGTGGCAGAGGAGAGTAGGCAGATGTCTGGCAGGAAACATAGGTGTGAAGGCGGCTGATAGACGTCTCATGCTACTGGGACAGATGGCTCTCAATCTCTGTGGTAGCAAGTATGCCATGTCTTCAAAGGCAGGCGTTTGCTCTATTAAACATTCTTAGCTTATATAGCAGGCAACTGACAGGGCTTCAAAAGGTACAGGAAAGAGAGTGATACCCAAAGAAGAGAGAACTGACTTCTCCTAGGAGGCTGGCTAGGCAGTGTGGCTGGGCGCTGTTGATGATGTTCAGGTGCATAAGTAGACAAGTGACCAAAATCATGCAAAATTAATTAAACTTTTGCAAAAAATGAACAAAATAAGTCACCGTCTAGAAGAAGGATTGCAAATCCAGAGCTGTCTCCTATTCCTTGTTCTGCAGCTGACCTGCCATGTATCCTACAGCAAACATATTTAATAAGTTTTAGGAAGCTGCTTATTACCTATGAAAATGTAATCTATTATCTAGATATCAGGTGTTTGGAAACTACTCCTGAAAATGTTATCAGCCTCTTCCTGTTTGCTTCCCCATTGACAACTGAGGGTAAACATAAAAAAAAGTGCTTTGATTTCCACATCATGCTGACTATGCAGTGATCATGTGATGGGATATCTCCTGCATTAATTCTTAAAAGATGAGACTAATAAAACTGGAGCTGGAGAGTTACTTGTAATAATGTTGGCGTGAAATGCTGTCTTGAGGAGAATTTTTACTACATCAGGGTTGGTGTTAAGACTTAGATTCTTAAAATATGTTCACTTTTCATTATTTTTTAATTCAAATGTATTTATTTCTTTGGTTTGTGTTTTTGGTTTTGGCTGCAAAAATGAAAATAGATTTGCCTGTTTCAGGGTTGGACCAAATGACCTCCAGAGATTCCATTCAACCTCGACCATTCTGTGATCCTGTTTCATTTCTGGTTTTAGCCGGCCGTTTCTTTCTGGTTAGGTTTGGTTTGGGTTCTCTACTGTAAGGCTAATATTTCAGAATTTCAGTACATCAGAAAAATATGAAGATAAATATTGTAAATTAGAAATTGTCAGCGGGAATGTAGATGAAGGGGGAGGATAGTCCTTTAAGAATGTACCCCTCAATGTTTTTCTTATTGAAAGTCATTGTTTTCCGTTGTATTTGTGACCTAAATGTTGTCCTTGCTATCTTTACTGAAAATTGTGTGTTTTCTTCATTAAGTTAAAATTACTTTCCCTTAATGTCATTTCCTTTTGCTCCTTGAAAACTTCCTGTTCTGCTTTGTTTCCCCTTTCTGAGGGATTTTGTTTGTTTGTTTTTAGTTTGTGACATAGAGTATGCTGAGAGTTGGCACTCCGAACTTTGATTCAGGAAAAAAAATCAAAACTAAATTTGGAAATGGCTCTGGCCAGTTTTTCTTGATTAAACTTATGGTGGAAGCCAAATTTAGATGCAGTAGGTCGCCTGCTGGTAAAACAGATCATAACCTTTAACTGCCTAGACCATTATCTAAGATCATGCTTCATTAGGAACAAGATCATGTGAAAGATGAACTGTGGCTTTGAGGATGTGCTGTAAATGCTAATCCACTGACATTCTTTTGGATTTCCTACACACGCTTTGTGTTCCCGTAGAAGATGCTACATCCTTCATATTTGCTTTCCATTTCCTGGTGGGTGAGAAGCCTTTCAGATGTGAGATCTGCTCTTACGCCTTCATTGATGCAGACTCTCTGCAGCAGCACGTCCGAACATGTGCTAGTGAGAGGCCCTACAAATGTTGACTCTCTTCATATAGGTGGTAAGTGTAAATAATCCCTCCATTGCACAAATTCTGTAAATCTGTTGGCTTGCAACAAACAACAACAAAACTCCACACTTTAAGGTATATGCCCCTACCCATTAATAGAAGCCAAGTCAAGCATTTAAACATATTCGTGTTGGAATCTTGGCTCTAGGAAGGCTGTTTTGTTTAAAGGGATAGCTTTCCATCCCCTCTTTGCAGCTCTTTCTATATATAACTGCTGTGCAGACTGTGCTGGAAGATGTATGGAACACTAGTGTGATAAATACAAAAATATCCAGTAGAAGAAGGTGATAGTATTTGTGCCTGTGTGAGAAGGGATACTGGGGCAAATGGTAGAGACTTGTATAAAAACAAAAATACATTCATTCACTAACTCTATGTCTTAATTTACTGTATTAGGTGCACCACGCTGCTTTTTTCACACTGATTTTTGTCTGCAGCTTTGCTTGTGGTGTTTTCATTCTACCCTCCCGCCCCCGCCGATTGAGGAAATGATCACATTTCTGACAGTGCTAACACATTTCATTTTGCAGTGTTGGCAGAGTGTGTCATGTGATGAGTGGGAGAATTAGCTAGTTTTAGTAAAGCCGAAGTACATTTTGAAAGTATGTACTTAGCAGCCATAGAGGCTGTTTAGATGTTAAGTTCTTGTGTGTTTAAACTCTGTACACTAAATGATGTACTGTTTGATATTTTTTTTTAAACTCAAAAGATTTAAACTAAGATAGGCTAATGTCCACAAGTCACTGCGTACCTCAGGAAGTAGTTGGTGGAAGGAAGCTTGATTAGTTTTGGTTTGTTATTTATGTGGGGGAAAGCTTAATTTACTGTTTATCTGCCATAATAAAGGTAATTCTGATTACAAAACTAGTGCTACTTTTGGAGAGTCATCTGGTACTACAGTTAAAATCTGGAAATGCATCTATCAAAAGTGGTAAGATACCTTGAGCTTAAAGGAAGTTCATTCTTCACCAAGAGCTTTTCAGTATCTGGTAATGGAATGACAATGGAAAAGGCTTTTTCCTAATTTTTGTGGCAGCTCTGTAAAAATGCAGAATTGTAAACATTATCCAAATATTGTAACAAAAAAATGAAGGAAATTTGTATAATGGAATGGTCACTTACTGGCCTTGTTACAAAGACAGATATTTGTTTGTAGATATTTACCTTCTGGGAAGTATCATGTATGTCCTAATATATGAGCAGGAGAAAATAGTGGTTGGAAAATTTGAGGCAAACAGTAGTGGTGAACTCCAGACTAAAGAGTGGAACACTGGTAACTTCTTTATGCATTACTGTAGTAGGCACAAGAAATCCAGTTTCCTCTCGTATCAGATAAGCTTTAGTTATAGAATACAGTTAGGCATGATACGGGACTGTCATTAAGTCCTGTGTTACTAAAAATCTATTTTTTAAATAAACTCTTCCGTAGTAACTATCATAGTATTTTGTTTCTCTTTGCAGTATTACTTTATAAGCATATACTTTTTCATTTATTTATAAAAAGTCAGCCCTACTTACGTGGATCAAAGACACTTATTTGCAAATTAATCATGTGCCTCCTTCCACCAGCCTACTTCATCCTGTTAAATGCACATTAGCCATTATAACAGAAACACTTTTATGCTTTACTTTTGCTGTGGAACTAGTTCCAATTGAAGTTAACAGAATTGTTCTTTAATAAGTTATAGACTCTCATTATATAATAAGCTTTTAAGATGAGGAAGTGAATGTTTTAACCAGTGTCTGTGAGAGTAAATGGCAACACTGAAAGTACTCTTCTGCGTAAAATCTATACTGACAAAATATTTAGTTCCTGTCTGTATAGTGGTAACTGCAAATGACTGCATAGTGTTTGGGTGCCTGAAATTGCCACTTACGAAGCAGTTTGCCTGAATTGTGTGAGTACATTTAAGGTGTTGGGTTTTTTTCCCTTAAGTAATCTATTTCAGGTCTGTAATTAGTCTTAAGATTCTTAAGCAACTAGAATATAACAACCTCTATTTCTGAAAATGTATCAACAGTACAACAAAATGTAGGGATATAAAAGAAAAAAAGAAAGACAGAAAAAAACCCCAAGCAAACCCAACCCTTTTCCGGTCCCCAAGCATATACTTCACACCCACATAGAACCCATTGACTGATTCGGTGGGCTGTATTCAAAGGGGGTAAAAAATCACGCATGAGCAGACAGACCTGAGTGTAAGCAAGACTAAGGATGGCATAACTGCAGTGATGAAGTATACAGAAAAGTGTAATCTCTGAACTTTTCCAGTATTCTGATTTAGTTTGTGAATTAATATGTATTGTTACTGATATTCAATTAGAAGAGTTCAGTTATTCAGGTTCTCACCCATTAGGATTATTTGTGCTTTGAGTTTACCAGAGACATTGAATGAAAAACAAGATAGCGAAATCTACAGTAGCAACTCTTCATCAAAATTGAGGATTACAGTGAAATTTAATTTTAAAGTGCACCTCTGTGTATTGATATACATACACACAAAAAAATATATATACATAATGAACTCAAGACTTAAAATGTGTATGTAACTGGGCTGTTTACAACAGGAGCTCATAGCTATAGAGAGATGTAAATTTGCTTGAGATATCTGCCTTGCTTAGCAGCTGTGAAGAGTCAGATGGCTGCTTCTGATGGCACAGAATCTGATGGGTTCACATTTTTGGTAGTTTTGCTGTCAAAGACTGCAAGAGGATTTCCTGAAAGTTGTGTGTTGCTGGTGATGATACAGGTAGGGATTTAGAGTTCTGTGCTGCTTTAATAAGAATTTATGGGAAAATATTTCATCTTTTGTGTAAATCTTGGTTTGAAACCCCAAGTTTTTCTATGCCTGTATAGTAAAATATTTTCTCTCGCGCCAGGTCAAGTAATTACATTTTTTGCTAGTTGTGAGGGGAAGGGAGGGTTATGGTATGCTTGCCTCATTAAGAATCCTTTAAGGAAGTCCAGTGTTTCGCTGTTGCATTTGTATAAGTAACACCACCACCTAAGTACCCCAACCCTGAATATAGAAAACCTGTAAATATTTGCAGCACCAGCCAAGAGGTTTTTAAACTGGCATGGTGTATGCATTACTGAGCCTAAGAATTAATTTCAGCCAGCCTGGTTGCTTAGTCTGACCTCCCTGTGGATCCCCTTCTGTACTTGATGGAGAATGATGGGCATTCCCACAAGACATCTTAATTTCACATGAGACATTACTGAAATGTGTGGACTAATTTGCCCCTGTTAGGGTTACTTACTGCCTGCCTACAGTTAACTTTACAGAGGAAATCTAGAAGATAATATGCCTGTTGGCTAACATTATGTGGGATGAATCCTGTCGGTGATGGTTCTGATTTTCCTAGCTCAAAGGGCTGCAATAGTTGTTGCTAAAATAAACAGATCTTCCTTATCTGTTTAAGGGAAACCTTAAATTCAGAGAAGCGTACATTACAAATTGGTAAGTTTTGATTATTTGATATTAGGTAACAAGTGCTGAGACTAACCGACAAGTCTCAGTCTGGATTCTCTAAAAGCCTGTATACAGTTGTATTCTAGGCTGTTCAGGGGAAGTGCCAAAACCCAAACGTTTAGATCCTATATTTGGTGTTCCCTGAGTCTGAAAGAACTGAGGTTTTGATTAGGACCAGATGACAATTCCACTGTCTCAAGGCAGGATTTAGACCCATACTAAGTATGTAGCAGACCTCACATTTTGATATAAAATGAATTCTTGACAGTATTTGTGTTATGGTTAAGCTCTTTATTTTGAGGAATATCCCTTAGTCATAATGCAAAATAGGTAGAATGAAATGACAAATGCAAGGTCAAAAATTTTTTCATATATTCAGACTGGTTCGCAACTTTCACTACATCCAGCTGTAATTGCATGCAGCCTCACATGCACATGTGAATGTGCATGGCTGCATCCTAAGGATGTAAATGCATAGAAAGTAAACTGGGACACGTGCTTGTGAGAGTCTAGATTCTTAATGCCTGTACAGAGGTTTTATTTTCAAAGAACATACATACCCACAGGTGTGTAACTGACACTAAAACAGAAATATTGCTGATAGTGCAAAATCCACTAACCTGCTCCAGTGGTAGGAAAAAAAGTGTTCTGTGTTCTGGTCTAGCCCTGCCACTGGGCAGAGCCATGAGAACTTGCTAGGAATGACTTACTCCTGACCTACTGTTTGGCTGGTTTGGATATGTAAACACTCCAGCTAGAGACTGCCTGCCTGCCCGTGTTTGTGCAGTGCTCACTGCTACTGACAGTACTAATGACTGATACGTTTTAAATTTTTTTACAGCATTCAGAAGAAGAGCTTGGACCTTCACATACGCCGACATCACACTGGTGAGGCATTGGCTGTAGTTTTGCTGCTGTTCTTCCCCTGACAAACCACTTCTCTGAAAACACATTAAGAAACATCACCTGGGTTCAGGAACCTCATTAACCAGTTCCCAGCCCACCTTTACCCTGAAATCACTTCCTTTGGAACAGTAGGCTTTTCAGGCTTAAAGTTCCGCCAGAGCATCCTGGCAAATACAGAAGCTGTGGCATTGTCAGACTTTTGTACCGAAAGCCAGGGGTTGTCTGGAAGAAGAGAAGAAACAGTCCTTATGTGGCAATTAGAAGCACTTAGGATGGTCTTCCCCGAAAGCTTTGCATGCGTTATTGTACAGGTGGTAACGCCAGTGTGCTGAGAGGAGCGTGGAGATTGGTGTTGCACAAAGGGTGGGCATGTTTATTTTTGTTCTGATTACCTCTTGCTGATATATTCCACTTACAAATGAAAAGTTTGACATTTCAGGGCACAATCTGTTGAAATGTACCAAAGCTGCCAGTGAACCCCACAGGTGCTTTCTGTGATATATCTCCCATTTTTAACACAGGTCTCTATATAAAATGGTAAATGATTCAAGAAAATCTACTGATGGCATAGCACTCATAATATGGTAAAAAAAATTTCATTAAATTTCTTCATGGTTATTTTTATAACAGAATGTGTCTATTATCATAAACTAATCCAATGTTGAAGTAAAAATATAAACTATTGAAATATGACATCAAATAAACATGACTTGCAAATTCAGTGATTAAATACATCTGTACCTTATTTAGCCAAATATAAATTGCTCACTTCAAAAAAAGATTGAATTAGAAGAACGGAATACTTTCTAATTTTAGGCTGTTAAGAGTGCTGGTTTTACTCTAAGACTCCACATTTATTTTTGATTATGGTGATTTTGTGGAATCTGTTATTAGCTATGAAAGTTACTCAGGAAATGTAACTCTTGCTAAAAATAAAAAGCCTGACATCACAACTGCCTACCAGCAGACGTAAAAAGTGACGGAAGGGTGCCTACTCTTGAACGTAATTGTAAAGAACACACTACTTTAACAGGAAAAGTTTCCCTTCAGGTGAGTTTTAGACTTCTTGATTTACAGGAAAATGTTAGTAAAACAGTTGTGTGGAGAGCAGCTACTGGCAAACTGTAGGTAGAATCTTTATTAAAGGATTAAGGAGAAACTTTTTTCAGAGAAGAAAATGCTAATACGGTTAGAAACTGATGAGCATCACAGACCTCATCTTCCTGTTGTACAGTTGGGACAGAAAAGGTTGGAAATGCATACCAAACGCACTTGGTTCCTCTTCCTCTGGAAGTGTAACAGTTGGGCATTTGCAACTGAGCACATACATAATTACTAATGGGAAATATTTTCTTTCCTTAAAATGCTGCAGTGTAAATCGTATTAACTTGTTTATACAACAGTCTGATGCTTCTTTAACTTGAAATGGCTAGAATGGTAAGTACTCATTTACGACAACAGTGCTACTTTACTCTGAAGGATTCCAGCAGCTTTTCACTAACTTTGCCGTGGGGAAATATTTTGATCCTTGCCGGTGCTAGGCCCAGAGGACGTTGACTTAATATGTTGGTTGTTTAATAGCATTTAGCGGTAGCAAAAGATGTGAACTGCGGAGGGGATGTAGATATGTGGAATTTAATTAGCCGAACTGGAATTCAGCCAGAACTCAGATCAACAGTTCCAATCTTGCAAAAAGCACAAGGGGACTTCTAGTAGTTGGTAAGTGAACTGAGCTTTCATGTTGATGTCACCTTGACAATTGTGGTGTAAGCAATCTAGTACCTACTATTTTAGGGAATTTATTCACTAATGTTGTGAAAGATCGTCCATATCACTTACTAAATTACTAGTAATTACTAGAGATTACTGCTGGCAGCATTCTATCCTGTTTTCACGTCTTTCATATAAGCACCAAGCTCAACCTGAGCATCTGAGCAGAGTACAGCTTGGCGTAGCAGAGCTGCAGGCATGGCATGGTGCAGTTGCATGCCCACTAGAATTTTTAATGTGCTGTGGGGTTTTTTCCCTTTTTTTTTTTTTCCCCCCACTGCTGTTAGTGCAGGCTGTATAATAGGCTTGATAAGTTAATTAGGAATGGGATCTTGAATATAAAGTGCTTTATTTCTTTTTTATATGTTTATTAGCCTATTGTAAGTGGGCAGAAATTTTCAGCATTAGCTACTTTAATGAAAAGACTGACTACTGATAGTGGGTTTTGTGCGTATAAGGTATGATTTATAGAGCCAAATTATCTGTTCTTTATACTAGCCTCAGGCAGTAGTTACTCTGCAGTAAAGTGAAGGGGTTTGGTATGTCCTTGTAAGTGATCTTGCAGGACAAATATGACACAGTCTATCAGAAATACTTCCTTGCTCCCTAGAAAAAGATCAAAATTTAGGTACAGAAAGTAATCATCTTGACCTGTTTCTTGTTTGCTGAGTAAGACATCTTGTAATGCTAGTCCTTTACCAAAAGTCCACACACCCTGGTCGTTCAGGAGTAGCTACTCATGGAAGACTAAAGTGGCTGTCACTTAAAACTATCATTTATTAATATAAAATATTTTAAATACAGTTAGATCAGTAAAGATTAGTTTCTAGTTCAACTGTCATTTTTATTACAAGTCTTCAGAGTCTGCTTCTGGCTCCAAGCACAATTTTTCCAGGAGTATCTGTGTTGGTATGCTTCGTTTTCTTTCTGTGTAAACCAGTCAACATAAGTGATGTGCGTGTGGTTTTTTGCGTGTCAACTTAGGTGAGTCTGAGGGGAAATCGAGGTAAGTTTTCTGTGTGACTGTTATAAAGCCATTAAATGAACTGTGGTTTCTCTTGAACAGACTATCCCTTGCATTCCCTTTCCTCCTTTCTTCCATTTGCTGTCAGGAAAGATGTTTCATAGAGCGGTAGTTTCACAAAGTGCAGCCTCAGCATGGGTTAGGGGCTGTAACAGAGTTGACAAAGGACTCTGTTGTATTATATTCAGGCAAAGGTTCTACTGCTGTAAATAATGCATGTTTTAATTGGAAACTGCAAATGGAAATATCGGTCCCTACAGGCTTGTTGATTTCAGTGTAATCTGTTAGGGGCAGGTTCTGTTAACATGCTGAACGCACAAAGCATTCGCCAAATTTGTGGTTGGTTGTTTTTATTAGTGCTACTTGTGTTACCGAGTGCCATCCTATAAATTAAGACAAATGTCACATCTAGTCAATCTTCTGGGAATTTCCATCACCATATATTATGAAAGTTGTCTAAAGCACTATTAGGAGACTGGGTTCCCACTGATGTCAAGAGTTTCCGATTCCATTTCCCTTGGTTAGAATTAATAGGATTGTGCACTGTAGCTACTGAAAGTGAATTTAACTGTTAGTAGGAGATGAGTTTAAAAGCAGATAATAAGCATACTCATTTCTTGCCAGATTTCCCCGGGATTAATCATGCTGTGCCTGTTGTTGGCCACAGGTTTAGGCTTGCAGGCACAATTACTATGGCTAAGCTGATACCTGGCTAATTCATGAAGCTGGTACACTAATTGAACCTAAGAGGATGAGCACAACTTTTTGTACAGCTTTAATTAAATTGGTTTAAAACCACATCTTAATGCCTACCAACTTCAGTAAAGGTGTCCAACAGTTACCTAAGTGGTGCATAAGTGTGTGAATACAAATCTGTGTGAAGGCTATTAGTTTGCTTTGGGCTAGATTGATTCTTGCTTTAATTTGCATCATTTCTATTTGCTTGCGTTCACCAATCTTGTTTTAAACGCTTAACAGCGTAAAGATTAATTTTACACATTATTTTAATGGTTTATAGATACTAACACACACACACCCCCAGCTTGAACAACTGTAGAAAAAAAGGGAAAGAGATTAGGGTGGCCCGATGTAATTTTATTATTGTCGGCTTTGGGCACCCTAATCTGCTGTTTGTGGGGAAGCCTGAGCAACATATACCTAGAACGCTTCTAAGAAGTGGAGTTTAGGATTAAAATAGGTTTTAAATGTGTAGAACTCCTAAGCGATGTGGAATCCTGCCAAAAGTGACTGAAGGCTGATTTTGGAAAATGCTGTAGGAACACCAGACCCCAAGCTTTGTGAGCCTAGAGCAACCCAGAGTCCCAGCTTATGGGTGTATATTGAGCTACAGGTGAGCTGGGTGCCTCAGAGTCCAGTCGTGAAGATGCTGACATTGAGCAGGGTGTCCTCAAGTTAAGAGGCAAGCCTGAATGTAGGATTGAGTTTTACTCCTGATCTTCAGACTTGGGTATGTCCGGCTAGTCACGCTACATTTTTGAACTCTTACCCCCTTGTTTGATGGCTGGAGTTTGCTTTGACAAAACACAACCAGGGTAAGTCCTGGGGCCCCTACTTTAACTTATTTGCCTCTATGTAGGTATCACATGGCAGTTCAGATAACTCCTTTGCACCGGAGGACAGAGTTTCATATTCTGTGTTTCCCAAGAGAGCACAGAAGGGTAAATCACTTTGGAAATGGGGCTTATAAAGTACTCCTATGAAAGTGTTGTTTATGCATGAGGAGACCAGGCTTCTAATCTCTATTCCAGAGAATAGTTAAATCTTTTGTATTAAATGGAACAGGGATTAGGTCTCATAATTCCATGTAGCACATCTTAAATGCTAGGTTGTACAGACATGCTCGTCTCTTGGCTAATAATTGCTGAATTAGTCTATGGCGTTGTAATAGTTTCAGATGTTCTTCTAGCTTTACAGTCAGGGCGCTTTCTTTTGGGGTGGTAGAGATATTAGGCAGGAGTTTTGAATTTTTCCTTCACTGAGGTCAAAGGCAAGTCAGGGGCAGAAGTTAGGCAGGGAAAAATCAGTTTTTTCAAATATACCTGTCCTTTTTAGGATAGTAGTAAAAATAGAGAAGAAAGGTTACTTCCTTCCCTTCTTCCCCTGGAAGATTCTTCTTGAAAACAAACTCAGGGTAGCTAATAAAACAAAAAGGTAGGAAGGAGAAGTCTGACTCAGATGGAATTGTTCAAACCTGATTTTTGTTGGAGGACCAATAGTTTAAAGCACTAACTCTACATTCTGCAAGGTAGTGCATTGTATTGGTACGTTATTCGGGATCATAACTAAACAGGACTTAGTGATATACATGATGTACATTCTTGGACTGCACTGCTTGAAAGCATCTTAAATAATTTTTCAAGTTTACTGAAAACCAAAATCAATGTTTTTAACCTGACATTCCTCTTTTCAAAGGTCATTCTGCATATGACAGGAAATGTAAAAGGCCAACAGAGATAAATTGACTACAAACACAGGAGCAGTGTCAGCAGAAAATATCTCAAAACCATTTATGGATTATGTTTCCTCGTTTACAGTGTATTATACTCACAGTGAGCAGCTGCCTGTGGACTCTTAGATCCAGAAAACATGTGCCAAGAGATGCCATGTGAAGACGAACCAACAGACGTGGGTGAAAGTCCCACGCTGTGCACTGATAGCAGCATTCTTTTGGGTCATTGCCTTGATAACTCCACACCCAGTGAGTAATACGGTCATACGGCAGTGACAAGCCACTGTTGCCCAGGGAGAAGGAAGCTCTTTCTGTGTTCCTAACCAGACATATTCAAAGGTATGCCTATAAGCTGTTGCTGAAAGTGCTGACTGCATCTAATTGGTGTTAATTTATTCTGGTCTAAATTGTACTGATTACTAGCTGTTAGCAGGAGCAGAGGAATTTTCCTCTTCATAGGTGGGGCTCAGAGCCTTGTCAATTCATGACTTGCCAGAGAGTGGAGTGCGCTGCTATAATTATTAGTAATTCTTATCCCTGGGGAAAGGAATGTGTAGCACTCCTCTTTTGTGTCATGAGGAATACTTTGGCCAGGATTTTATTCCTCTGGCCAGTAGGGGTTGGCAAGGAACCGTGGCTCTTTGTCATGTCTGTCTCCCCACTGGCCCTGCGGCTGGGTTTTGTGCACTAGCAGCTCTTGTCCAGGATGAGGTTGCTCAGGGGGTTGGTCCCAGATTTGTGCTAGTTACACACTTGCTGTGAGACAGCATCTTTCTTTGGCTCCTAATTTTTAGGGGTGGGCGTGTCCACTGTTAGTGTTACAGGGTTAGAAACTGCAGTGCAATGGTAAATAGCCGCATTATGTTTATTGTTGTTACGCTTTGTTCACACGCAAATACAAGGAAACAACAACGTAATATAATCTTTTTACATATTAAGAAAGCATCACTTCCTCAGTGTTAGTTGGTGTGACTGGCTCTAGGCATTTGACTGTTGTCTGAATTTCGGAAATGATGTCTTGGTGATTGGAATGCTTTTTTTTCACTTGCCAGCTCCTGCATGGAGTTGCAGCAGCTCCGTTTTTTCAAGTGGCAGCTTTAATTTCTGTTTCTTTAACAGAAAGTGAGCAATGCAGCACACCTTTCACAGGATTAAACCTGCTTTAGTCGCTGCTGGAGGAACAGGCAGAAACAGGTCATTTAATAGGGACTGTCTCTAATAAAACTGAGACAGACATGTCCTGTTAAAGATTTGGGGAAATCTCTTCAGGCAAAAAACCTGCTTCCTAAGGATGGCCTTTGCATGGCCTTCCTTGTATTGTACTTTCCTTCCTGTAGATGACAGATGCGGTTAAATGCTGGTGCCAGTCATGTTATTGAGAGGGAAGCCAGGATTTCACATGCCATGTCTGCAGGCAATGGCTTTACTCCCTACCCTGCTAAAAGGGGTCACATTGGCTGTTACTGAATCTTCCCAACCTGATCGTTTATTAATTTCGAACTTTCCTGGAGCCAGGTGTGTGATTCATCTTTCCAGACTTTAGTAGCCTAAGTAGTCATGCATTCTGTCTAAAATTAGGCACTTTGATTCCTTCTAGAGCCAGTGGAGGGAGTATTTACTTCCTGTGAGTAATTAATCCCACCCCGATTGGGGGTGGTAGGGTAGCAAGGTGGTTGCTGCTTAGATGTAGCCACAGCAGGAAATGTTCTAACAGCCGGCGCCTCTGCTCTCTGCAAGCCTGACGTTGTGACAGGATCTGCTGAGGGATCTCGTTCTGGGTTAGATTTTCAGTAAATGCTGTCAATACTAAAACTGGTTATTAAAACTCCTTTTTGGGATCTGTCTGAAAATTGCAATGGCATTTAAAAAAAGAACAGTCCCTGCAGTCTAGTGCTGAATGTGGAATTCAGATGAGTAAGAAAAGCATTATTGTCCATGGTGTTTTTCTCTACTATGTTTTAGGGAGCTCCTCAGACCACAATTGGTGAAAGACTCCTACTATATGACAGATTTGACGAAAAAGTAACACAGTAGTATAAATTTTAAGGCCAAAGGAGATAATCAGAGCAACGTTTCCCAGATAACATACAGAGCATGTTTAGCTCAGAAGGTAAACTATCAGTAGCTATAGCACAAAATTGCTGTTGTAATATTCTCACTTAAGCAATTCCATGAACAGCAAAACTAACAAAGCCTTGTTTTCAAAGTGTGTATATGCATGTCTCACCTCCTCCCATGTGGATTCTCTAGTGTCTAATACTGTGGCCACTTCCTCTGTGGGGAATATGAGATCCTCTCTCTTTTGTCTATTTTCACAAATTATTTAAGGGTGTAGTGTTTTAGAAACCCCCTGCCTTTCTGTTAAAGTTGGTTAAAATTTGCCACTGGGTTCCAGAATTACTGTGAGGCAGTGGACAGACTCATGTCGATGTGGTGTGCAAAGACACATGTTTTATTTTCATAGGAAACTTGGCAACAAATTTAGAGTGAGGGGTGTGGTGATGTGTTAGAGTACTGAGAAATGACTGATTTCAAAGTGTGATTGGCCCCAAAAAGCACAGAAAGGCGCCTGTGTCAGATCTCCTGCCTTGCCTGTTCTCTCTAGTCCATTCCACAGAACTTCTGTGTGCCAGCTCCTGCTACACAAGAGGTGGTTTGTGTTTTATGAAAATACTATATCATTTCAAACCAAAAAAGATACATACAGCTTCTGTTCATAATCTGTCTTAGCAATGTGTCACAGTTAAAATGTTGCTTATTTTATTTCTAAATTTGTTGTGTTATTTTTAGCTTTAATTTTTTACTATTGATTCTTGCAGTGCATTTCTCTACTAGGTAAGAAAACCCTCTGAGACCAGCTATTTTTCACCACGAAGGTGTGCGTGTACCATAATTGGATCATTCTTGATTTAGTTTTTGATAAATGAAGCACATAGAACTCTTTAGGCTCCTATGGTAGGGCATTTTCTCTAGCCTTCATGTTACTCTGGCTCTTCTCTTCCTTGGTGTAGTTGCAGTTAGTGTGGTCAAAAGATTACTTGTCAGATTCTGTCTGTAGCATGCTTTCTGGCTGGTGCAGAACCTGCAGAAAGAGAGCAATATCCTATTTTGTATCTGCTTTGCACAATAAAAACATATGATAATGTAAGGATGGCAACAGCAACTGTGGGGTTTTTTTCCCCAATGTGGCTGTGAAGATGCTAGTACAGTACAAGCTGTAAAACCATCTAATTTACGAAGTTGCATTTTTATAATATTTATCTTTAGTTTTCCTTTTACAACTCTTGCATTCATTAGCAAGCATTTGTCAAACCATGCTGTTCCTTTGAGATCCTCAAATGCCCTGCTCAAAGCCAGGCAGTGTGTGCATTCATGAAGATGTTGTCCTATCACAACATGTTTCCATATTTCTCTCTATGAAGATCAATTTAAATTTATTATTGCCAGCTGTTTCTTTCTATGGTGTATTTTTTTTCATGTGATTAGTGATCCTGATTGATTCAACTCCTTGCCCTGCACAGGGAAAGCGTCAGGGCTGTTCTGTTACATTAACTCATCTGGCAACCTAGCACCACGAAAGATTTAAAACCGTAAGCAGAAAGAGCATGTGTTTGACCAGATTTTGCTCTTTTAAAAATGACCTCTGAAGTAGTAATTCATTTACTTTTTGACTACGATAATAAACAAATGTGGTTAAGTTTACAGTTTGTCTCAGTTTTATCCAGAGTGATCATCCTATTGTGTTTTTCTTGGGTAAATACTTGCACCGGTTTTGTCTGCTTGCTTCTATCTGACACGAGAGCCTCATCTCATTGACTGCTGAACCCTCTTGCTTATGGAACAGTGACTGTTCCATGCAGACGTAGTAATATGTGTAATCCTTAGTCTCTGAACATGATCAATAGATTCAAGTTAACCATTTCACCTCATGGCTAAACATTAATTATGCAGAATGTACTAGTGTCCTTTTTTTAGAAACTTTTTAACCTTATGCATTTAGTGAGTAAGTGCTGGCAGGTCATTTTTTTGTGTGTGTTGCTGCAAGCAAAGTTAAACTTAGCTGGCTGCAACTGTGCCCCTAGCTGGGTGACGAGTTGTATGGGTTTAGGAAAGCGCTACTGACAAAATGGATGGGTTGAAAATCAGATTCTTTTGTTGTTACGAAACAGCCAGGCTAGAATGAAATGGCAGTGGTTCAGGCGCATGCTAGACGGACCATATGTTCCTTACAGTGAAATGGAGTGGTGTTGTGTATCTGTATTGCTAAGCATAAGGACAACAGCTCCAGCTTCCAGAAATCTGGCAGGAGTCCTACATAGCAGAAATGTGCTCTTCCTCTGTCCTTTAAAAGTCATTTAGGAGTGAAGCCAATGTCTGTTCTTGCCCATCTCATTCTAGAGCACGATGTACTAGGAAAACATGCCTGATGTAAAGTAGTGGACATCATTAATATATTTCAACTGTGTATGCAACTATGGTCTAAAATGGTCAGCTAAAATCATCACAGAACTATCACTTCTGAAATACAGTACTACAAAGGATATTTTGGGACATTGAGTCTCATCCCTGCTCTCCCAATAATTAAATGAATTCTGGTTAATTTATCAAATTCCATTTTGAGAGTTGTTTTCCCACCTTATTTGAAAACTGCTCCAGAGCTCTGGTCCTCTCCTACCTTAAAGTAGTCTTCTAATTCTCACCACAAATTCTAGACTTATTTTCTCTATTTTGATGTCTGCATTTGCTCTTAGAGCTCTTCTTTCCATGGTGCTTCTTTAGAGAATGCTTTTCTAGAGAGCATGCTCTCTTCTGAAGAGCTTGTAAGCAAGTGGAAGCAACAGGAACGTTTCTCTGTGATGTCTGGTAAACGAGTGTTTTGAGCAAGACTTCCTTTATGAGCTGTGCTTGACACCTTAAAAATGATAAGTTCAAGAAAAGCGCGGTTTTAAGAATTTGTTTACATTAACGTTAAACACATTACTCTGGATTGGAACCATGTGGTTTCACTCTAGGGTTCTCTAATTAATTTTTAGATTGTTGCAATTATTATTTTCCCTCACCGTTATAGCGATAGTCAAATCAGAAGTTGTGGATCTGCAAGAGATCTTCAGTGAAGAAGAAATGAGAGACTCATCACTGAGGATGTATTGTGTCAGCCTGCGGGTTTTTGTGGGGTGCTTGGCTAAGTAAAAACACAGGGACCGGGTCTAAGACAGCTACTTGTAACCCTATAGAAGTTTAGATGCCAGCAAGTGGCAGCTGATTTACCACCTTTCTACAACTATAAAGTCTGTGCGAGAACGTTGCTGATAGTGGAGGGATAGGGGTGCAGTGTCAGAAATATGAATGTAACAGTTAAATCAGCTGCTTGAGTGCAGTGTAATTTCTTGAGGAAATTCTGGCTATAAGATGCATCATCTGTCCCCAGGTTAAACGCTGTGTGCCTGTGTTGCTGGGCATTGAAAACTTGCTCTCGAAGGTGGAAAATGGCCCCTGTTTTACTTGAACATTAATATTGAAACTAATGGGAGCTTAATTTTAGTCTACCCTTAAAACTGCATTTTACTTTTTTCCAATTCAAGTCACTTAAAATCTAACTCCACGTTTGTGTGTTCAACCGGGGATAAGAGTATTTCAGGTCTCGTCCAGATTGTGAAAGGTGGGTGAGGTGAGGTAATGTGCCCTGGCAGAAATCAAGGTGAAAAACTCATTCGCTGTATCTTCTCTAGGCAAGGGATTCTTCAGCACGTTAACTAAGGGTGATGCTTCTTCAACATTTATTCTTACTGTAGAGAAATCCTCAGTGAATAGCAAACATCTTGCTCTCATCTGAGAGTTCCATTTCTGTACTTCGCTGCTGACTGCTTGGGGATGCATTTGAGATTTTTGAGGGAAATACCCAATTGCTTCGTGGCTGGGAGTGGAGTCTGAGTAATAGTACTGGCTGAAGACCTAGCTGTTGATGCTTTAGAGGTGTGTAGTAGAAACGGCAGTTATTCCAGCGTGCGGGTGGTGAGTGAGCCAAATCATATTCAGGTAGATTTGCTGGAAGGCTGTGGTTTTTCTCCTCATCAGGAAAAAATACCCAAACCCTTTAAAGGCATATAATTCCAGCTTTACAGTTTGGATGAGCTTAACAAGTGACTGTACACACATGCATTGGTAAATTGCCATAGGAGGACAGTTGTATAATCTCACCCTTTTCACAAATCCCACTGTCTTTTATGTAGTGCTCTAACTAAATCAGAACAGAGATAAAAACAAATAAGCCCTGCTGTGACTCAGGCACAGGTAAGACAATGACAACACAGTCAAATGCTGAAGCAAATTGCTCAGACTATGAGAAATGTAGCTCTACACCCTACATCAGCCACCCACACCCCGTCTTTCACCCATGGGATCTTTCTGTGCTCATTTCAGGTCACGATATTATTCGCTCTGGTGCTGCGCTCTGCATACCGGATAGCGGAATGAAATGCCTGTGCGTGTCAGATAGAAGGTAAATCTCACAGGTTCGCTTTGTCTTTGCCTTCTGACTTAGGCGCTCCTGAGCTTGGTTATGACGTCATTTGCTAAAAAGCAGAAGTGAGTAAGCCATTAGCAATAAGTAATTTCCTTTGTTGTTTTTTTTTTAATTTTCTTTTCATGAAATGCTTTCACACTGTTAGGCAGAATATCGGCTCTGCATTGACCCTGCCGGAAATTGTGTGTTGAGCTGGCTGCTGTCCAGGAAAGGGGAGAACAATTTAAACACCTCTCCATGCAGTGACAACTGCAAAAAAACTGGGAGCAAGTCTGGGAAGTGTAGTTTCCTCCATGTTGACAACAAATGTAAGGGCCTAGTTTCATCCTAGCACTGTGTGTATGTGGCACAAGTAGTCAGGAGCCCACAGAATCAGAAGAATCTGGGAAACATGTATGAGAAATGTAGTGCTGCTAGAAGGAGGCTTGGGACTGTGAGAAATGACATTGTGTTGCGCAGTTTGACTTGCACTGCACATCAGTATAGGTTTTTGAGGTCAGGTCTGCAGCTGGTATAAATCATTACAGTGAAACTAAATGTTGATGCAAATTTCCCTCGTAATCTTTAATTCATTTTTCTAAATCATATGGCAACTGCAAAGCAATTTGTCTTCATTAGCATGAGGCAAAAATCCTAAACACTTGCATAATTTAAGCAAAAAAGCCCAACACGTCTTAGATGAAGATGTAACTTAGGTCCAGCTGCAAACCACCCAACTCAATCACTGTAATAGAAAGTAGTTCAGAATTCGACGTCACTAGCACCAAACACTGCAGCAGCATTGGATTTAAAGGCAAGTGGTCTTCTGCTCTTGCACTGGTATGAATTTGGGTCATATCCAAAGAAACTAGTGGGCTTGCACTATTTCTCCACTGGTGTAAGCGAAGAGACTGATGGTCTCCACTGGAGTGTCTGAACCTCTTCGACAGGATCACAGTTCCCTCTCTAATAAGGGATGGCGTCGGGTTGGGATGGCTATTTATAAATCCCTTTATATGCTGTAAATATAGGTGTGCTATTTGACATGAACAAAATCCCTTTGGAGAGCCACACAGTAGGGAGATGTGTAGGCAGGTCTATGTTGCAGACTTCTGTTGGCACAGCAACATCAGCCAGGGTTACAAGGTGTGATGTCTGGCAGTGGAGCCAGACTAGGAAAATCTCCTAATACAAATGCAGTTGCACCAATGTAACTATTACATAGTTATAGGGTGACTTTCAGAAGGGTTGCCAAATACGGTGGCTCTCCTCCTGTGTAGTTACATCCACACTAGGGATGCTCTGCTGGCTGCATAGGCTGAAATAATTACTCCAACAAAAGGTCCTATTAGTATAGGTCAGATACCTATCTTTTAAGACCTGCCTTCTTTAGCACAGCAGTTAAACAATTAGCAGGCTTTAGGCAAATGGAGGATCTGAGTTTTTCAGCCAACCATGGAAGACAGGTTAAAGCTGCTGAAACCAGCCTGTGTGTCATGGCACTTGTGAAGCAGTAGTTACAGTCCTCCCTTGCAAGCATAGCATGAAAAAAAACAACACCTGTGTTTTACTCATAATCCAGTAGGTGTCTTTATTTTTTTTTTTGTGGTGGTGGTTGTCAAGAATTACCAAAATATGTGATGTATAATACCAAGGGAAGTAGAAATGTTTTGCAGGGATTTAAAAGCATAACACAATGTTTGGTTTTGAGTGATGAAGGAGAAAGCACTACTGCATCTCATCTGGATATAGATGCTTACCCTGCAGCCTAACTCTCAGTGTTTTTTGAGCCCATCCGTGAACGCAATCCCAAAACCACATACCTCCCTGGGAACAGCAGATGCTTCACATTGAACAGAGCTCTTTTCTCCCTCCCCTTGCTTATTTATGGAGCCTTTCTTCTGGTCTGGCAAAAGCACTGGCGATCTTTTACCTAGTTAAAAACAAATAGGGTTCCAGAAATCAATAATAAACAGGGCTAGTAATAATATTAAATAAACAAGCTGCGCTCTTAGAGGGGAAAAAAAAAAAATCTAACTTTGTTTTAACTATTTGCTTTATTTTAGCAACATGATTTGCTTCCAGCACAGAGGTTCTTGGAGAGTTGAATTTTAACTCTTCTGCTCTGTAATTTGTTGTGGTTTTGGACAGTCTAGGCACTGATACCTATGGCAGAATGGGGAAAGTGGGACAAATTTGTTCTTATGTGTACGTTAGCACTTGCATTAATCTCTGGTTTATAGGCACCTGGGAGGATTCACATCCCTCCCCTCCAGGTATAGCCTCCATGTGTCTGGGATTTGTTACATTCCAGTCAATGCAGCATAAATCCTTATTAGATAGGTCGTAATGATTCTTACTATTCAGCTAGGTCAGGTACCTGATGGCTGTAGCCATTTACTAGTTGAATTTGAAACAGGCTTCTACTAAAACATGTAATAAAATTTAAAAAAAACCTTTGAATTTTTAGTATCTCTTATTGCATAAGCTATTTTTATTAATTCTGCCCTTTCACACTGGCTTCTTAAGGCATCTCCATGAATATGTTGTGAAATTAAGATATTGCAGAGAAAAATATCAGAAGAGAAGGAAAAAACCTATGGAGCCAAAGGGCAAGAGAAAGAAGTTGCTGTTTGTGTGATCTGAAATGGGGCTGAGAACTGGTGAAGCAAAATGCCACCAGGAAAACTGCTGCAGTCAACACTGCTGTGAAGAGCCGTGGTGGAACAGCTGGTTCTGGTAGGCAGATGCAGAAACCTTGACAGTCTGTTGCTCTGCAACACATCTGGGACACTTAAACCCATTTCTAATGACAAGAATGCAAAAGGATAGAAAATGAGGCTCAGCAGTTAATTTTAGCCTAATGCAGTAAATGATCCCAGGGCCTGATCAAGCGATGTTGTGAGCATTCTCCAATATCATCCAGTAGAAGCAGACAAGAAAAGTGAACTACTTCTGGATGGACTCTGACAGATCATCCACTGCATGTCCAAATATGTCACAGGAAAGCACACCAGCTAATAACATTTAGGGTAAGCAGTAGCAAGATTATGAGCTCCTCTCACTGATCCAGAACTGTCATCTCTGCTATGTTTTAAAAGGAATCTTCTCCAGAATTTCTACAGTGCATCTCTTAAGGATGTAACCTTTGGGGGGATGAATTCTGGTTTTACCCATCAAATTTTTTTATTTCCTGTTACAGAGTCTCTTGTGAGAGCAATGGAAGGTGGTTTTGAACTCATTTGGTATGGAGCATCCACTGTGGTTTGGCCTCTGTTGTGTTGCCGATCAGATTAGCACCACTGAACTGTTTTGCACACTTATCACAGGTGACAAACAAGCAAAATTCCAGAGTGTGAGATCTTTAAAAAACCAAATTTGGGTTATCTCAGATGGGCTTTGTAGAAAATGTTACAACTCCACACACTTCTTGTGGAAAGGGCGTGAGTATTTGAAAACTCCAGACTTTCACCTGAATCTTACCAGTGGGTCAATGTGGTTGTCATGCTACATTTCGTAAGCCCTGGAGAAAAGTAGTTTTGATGGCTATTATGTGATTTGACCTGCATCACAGATATGGCTTTAATTCACAGATTACACATGAACAACTGAAAATGTCTAAATGTGCGTGGTTGAATTTGCTTCCTTCATGTCATGAAAAACCAACC
Organism: Phalacrocorax carbo; assembly: GCF_963921805.1. Taxonomy (NCBI): domain Eukaryota; kingdom Metazoa; phylum Chordata; class Aves; order Suliformes; family Phalacrocoracidae; genus Phalacrocorax; species Phalacrocorax carbo. Next base: position 93,689,562 of record NC_087514.1, on the reverse strand, counting down.
AAACAGCCCCTTGCCCCAAGATGTCACTGATGTGTGGGGGGAATGAGCTTGGGAACTTAACCCTCCAAAGGAGAGGGGGCATTTTTATATCCAAGTGAGTTTTATTACTTCAAATAACTGTAAAAGATGCAGATCTCTCTATTTATTGTTGAAGTCTCTAAAATCTGATTTCCAGATGGCAGCCTAGTAAGTCCTCTTATCACCAAACTTACTCCCTCCCTTCTTATTGATGGGGGGACTTAAAAATGGGTTCACTCTGAAAAAGTAAGTACAGAGCAGGAATAACTGACTGTCTGGAACAGAAATGGGAATTTTAATGTGAGACTGAGAAGGTGAGAAATTATCTAACAGAAGACGATGCAGGATTTAAAACTAGCAGCAGGAAAAGCTTTTTAGAAAGAGCTGCCAAAGCTTTTGCTGATCTGACATGATGAACAAACCTGGCTGGCTCACCTGGAAATGGAAAGCACTTCTGAAGAAGGTTGAGGATAACACTCCACTTTACTGACTTTCAAGGTACACAATCTGTCCAGATGTTTGGGCTATTCTTGCAGCGTTTGGAAGTGCCTCTTCTTAAGAGGTGTAGTGTAGTCCTGAACTACTCTGGTTGGAGGAACTCTGTCATTCCCATTAGTCTGAGAAATGAATAGTGGAAGCCAGAGATAGACATGATACAGCCACCTCTCTGAAAAAGCCCCTGATGTTACGGAACATTAGGAACGAACCCTCTTTATAATTGCTCCTTTGGGTTTCTCCTTGGAGGGCTGTTCCTGGTGCATCATAACTCACCTAACCAGCTGCAATAGTTTGAGAGTATCCGCTGTGGCTGTGCAGGCGAAATGGAAGATGTATCTTGGAGTTTCTTTTTAGCTTTTGTGAGTTCGCATTAGCAAAACTATATTCCTACATGTTCACGGTCACTTAGGCAGCCCTGCTTGCAGACTCTGCCCTCAATGTCGGTGAAGCAGGATGCCAGGCTTTGACCCCATCAGGTCATGGCAGCAAGACAGGCTGCATCAGAATAGACCAATTTTCACACCACATATATGTGAGGTATTTGCTCTTGTGCTGATGCACTGAGGGATGAGTATGGTGATGGACAGAGAGCTGGGGTAGATGCAACTCTGAGACCTTGATGACCTGCATCTGTTGCCATGTAAGCAGGGTAATGTTCTACCAAGGCAAAACAGTGGAGGAGAAGACTCCACAGCAGAGGCCAACAGCAAGCTGGTCTTAACTGTAGTTAGTTTTCCCAACTCTCACTTTTGGTTAACTAGAATAGAAGGTTGTATGAATAGCATCTCACTTCTCCTGATCTTAAAAGGAAATTTTAAGTAGCACGCAGCAACCAATTTACTTCCTGACCTGAAATGCAGTATGAATTATTACCGTTGAACAGTGGGATTTAAAGTAGTTCAGTTTCAAGCTCAGCCTTTCTGATCCAAAGCTTTGGGGAGCGAGAGATGCTTGCCTCTACAGACAGCAAAGCTTGGAGGGACCCAAGGAGATTAGGAGCTCCTGCAGCTTTGCTCCTCTTCTCTCTCAGCTTAGTTTCCCTAACCATGTTGATGTCATAAGTACAGTTGCATGGAGGTGCAACATAAGGGTAGTGGTGAGTATATCGGGCTTCCTTTCCATTCAATCTCTTTTTGTTTATTTGTATTGAACCTGTAGCAACCTGTCTGGATAAGGAACAATTTCAAAGTAAACAGCGCACAGCTGCCAAGTGAAGTACATGTATAAATACACCATCAGTGGTAGCAGCATGGCAACGATGTCTCTACTGTCAGACCATTTGCCACTTTGAAGGGGCCTGCGTCTCTTCAGTGCTACACAGAGCACAGTTCAGGGACCCAACTGCAGGTAATACGTTTTCTAAAAAGAAGGTTGGTTTACAACTTACAGTGGTATAAACAGAGGCACACAGTATTAAATCCCAACCCCTGAAGTGACAAGCATGTCCTCAAAACATGTGAGCCCTCTGCATCTCTACAGAGCTCTTTCTGCCTTGTAGACATGCCCAGTACTTAGTTGCTGCAGAGTGCTAGGACTATGCTAAAAGATCAAATTCCTCAAGGTCTTTAGTGCTCTGCAGTGTATATTAAATTACATTCATGCAGTTGGACTAGATGATCCTTGCAGGTCCCTTCCAACTGAAATATTCTATTTTCTCTGGGTTTATTGCAGATTTTTTTGCAATGTTTTTGCTCTTTGCTGTTACTTATTTGTTTAAAAATATGCAGTGGGGAGGGAATGTAGAGTTTTCATTTGAAAACTAGGAATGGTAAAAGTGCTATTTGCTGAAAAGTGGGAAATGAATATTCTGTTCTGGGCCAGTTTGTTTTGGTATCTGGGAGGATGCAAGTCCTCAGCTGGTTGCTAAGCATCATTTCACGCTCTTCAGATAGTCTAATCCAGCATTTCCTTCTTTGGCTCATACTTGTCCCATTTGTTCTTGATACATCAACAGGTTTGGTGTTTGGTCTTTTTTTTCTTTCTCTCTGGAATTTTATCAGTTTTTCAAGAAGAAAGAAAAAATGTTTTCTTTTTCTTCTCCAGGAAAAAAAATAAAAAACAAATAAACCACCATTGTAGCATATTTATTACTGGCATTTGACCTCTGCAAGAGAAGTAGAAACATGTTTGACAGAAACCAAGGCCGTGGTTAAGGAAAACATTCTTAAGTACCCTCTGAATTTTTCATTTCTGATTGTAACTGGACTTGCAGCACATTGGCATAAACCTGAAATTAAGCATAGGCTTGAATTTTTTACTGGACTGCTATCACTAGGTAGCTGGTATGTCTTTTGGTGCCAGGAAGAAACAAGTTCTCAGAGAACTGAATCAACAGTCTCTGAAAAATCTGTTTCTTTTGCTTATACTGTTACTGGTCATACTATAAACCAGGTTGTCTCTGCATTTCATTAGCTTTGCCCATGCACGCGTATATAAATAGTATGGCAATGCCCATTGAATAGACAATCTCTCAGTACTCCATTGTGTTTGCACATGCATGCATAAGAATGTTGCATTTTAATATATAAAGGCTCTTTTTAGTGGTCTGTGATGAAGTTTGTGGGAGTAAGCAAGCTTCCTGGAGCGTCCTGTCTCATGCTCTCAGTGCCCCTGGCTCACTGTGTATCTGCATTGGTCAAAGCGGTTCAGCTTTCCAGACCCAATGCTCTTGTTTCACATGATGGGATTTCTGTATTAAAAACAGTCTGCCCTCTTTCCTTATTTAAAACAAAATAAATTTTGCTCCTATTGTGATATGTGTTATAGTACAGTCTGTTTCACTTAAACCCATCATTTTAATCTATAGAAAGAGTTGTTTAGGTGAGACAAAATGACACAGATCTGTGCAGCAAACGGTGTTTGCAAGACAGGTATCAATATGACACCCAGAGCCACAGAGAAATCAATTTTTAAAAAAATGTTACTGCATTTCCAGACAACATTTTTCTGTGGAGGGAACAAGACCAAGTTCTTATGGATTAAACAGCACGCGATCAAATGATTAAGAAGTCTATCATGTATAGTGCAGTGGAAACATAACTAAAAATCCCATTGGGACTCCATGTGGATTTCTGTGCAGGAAAAGAGACAGGTGCTACTGTACACTGGTGAGAAGCAGTAATTAAAAGCTACATAATATATACATGCATGCACATATATTAAAAAACTGTAGCAGAGAACATAGGTGATGGAGATAACCAGCAGTGTAAGGTGATGCTGAATAAAAGGTTTACAGCTTCCCATGAAGTGGATGTGCTTTGGCTGTGAACTGAGTGATATCTCCCTCCTATTCTAGTCTAGAGGTGGCTGTGGAGAGGTGGTGACCTTCCTTGTTTGTGTGGTTGTGTGAGGTGTTATCAGTGGAGAATTAGATCAGTGCTGCCTCATTCAGGTCAGATTTTATTCAAATTCCAGTTTAAATACTAGTCACGACAGACGAGTTTTACTGAACTGCTCCACCTGAAGTCTCTTCCTAGACTACCTTGCAGACTGGCAATGCCCCTCTCCCCTGGCTTTCCTCAGTGTTCCCCTTCCCCATGGGGTGCTTCTCTTTCTCCCCTGGCGGGGCTGGTTGTGCTAACTCCTCTGTAGGACCATGTGCTGACGCTTTCTGAAGTCAGCGGGCATCTGCTTATTTAATCAAATGATTATCGAAGCAAACCCTCAGCTCGGGCAATTGCGCTGCTTCCTGTAGCCAGCGGGGAAACATTAACTTCTGATCTGGCAGGTTTTGGGTACCATCTGCCCAGCCAGGCTGTCAGAAAGCACAGCTCAGTAACCCAGCCGGTATTGTTTGAGGATATAGCATGGCTGAATATGAGCAGAACATGGGGGTTGCTATTCCATCCAGCGTTTCAGGAGGCTTCCAGCTGACATGAAAAAAAATCTTAGAAACCAAAGTAAATACAGCAGGGAGTGGTAACTCTCCACATTTCCTCTCATCAGCCCTACCATTTTTATGAAGGCACTGCTCCTGGAGGGAAACAACCAGGTAAATCCTGGCCTTTGCTGGGAATGGCCAAACAGGGTCCCAGGCCATGGGCAGCAGATATGTAAGCCAACAGATAATGCTTGACTGACCGGACCTGAAGTGATGCTTTAAGAGTGAAAGCCGCCATGACTGTTCATCAGTTTCCTCTGTCTGCAGCAGAATCCTTGAAACTATTTGGGTTTCAAGTGCTCAGAAAATTAGACTTTATCTGCTTGGGGGGGTGGGGACATCAACGGTTTTGATTATTTCTCTGCTTTTAGCTCCACAATTCTGTGTTATGCATTATTCATGGCGTCAGTGTACGGTACTGCTGACATTTGTCATTGCTGGTTTCATTATATGCAAATGTGCAAGTCCCTTTTGTAGACACTACATGAGACTTTTTTTCATTATGTGAAAGAGTGAATGTGTAATTAACAGTGTACCAGTGAAACCAGCGCTTACTTGGCCTATCATAACAGGAATCTGTTCTTCTCTAATAGCATTTTCAGTTCATCACAGACACACTGTATCTCCTTGGGATACGAATAATAACCTTGCCTTTCTTGAGTCAGATTCCAATGGCTTTTTTTTTTCCCCTCATTGCTGTAAAAGGAGTCTGAACACTGCTGTACATGGTAATTTAAGCTACCCCGTTCAGATACTGCTGGCCTCTGTTGGTACATAAACCTCTGCAACATCGTGCTTTCATTAGCCATAAGTATGAGAATTAAGCTCTGAATGTGGTTATCCTGATACATCTCTGGAATATGTCCACTGAGATCCACAGCCTGACTGCAGATGTTGGGTTGTACCTGGGGTGATGGAGAGAGCATGCCTTGTGAAATGAGTTAATGCAACTGGTACCCTGTGAATAAGGCCCCTAGATTTATGTGTAAATAAGAGAGGATTTTGGCTCCAGAGTACCAGATGATACTCAGGGGACAGTGCTTTCATTGCATTTATTTTAAGAAAAATCTACTCTTGGAGCAGGAGCAATTTAACTCTTATTATGTTCATTTCTATGTGGCTCACTGAAATATTCCCTGGTGGAATATTGTTCAAAGACTTATTATTCCTGTATAAAGCTCTTCATTTATTTAAAGTTTCTTAGGTTAAAACCTCACGTACTAAAGAAATCATTATAACAAGTACTTTCTGTATTTCAGAGTTCACCCAACCTTTCAAACAAACAAATATTGCTCTTTCCCCTGCCCCCTTTTCACCCTTCCAACACAGTGCTCAGATAAACAAGTTCTGTTTCCAGCTCCTTGCAAGAATGGAGAAAAAATTATTAATTCAAATTGTCGTTACTTTAGTGTGGAGGAAAAAACACCACAGTGCTGTGCCTGAGAATCTTTCTGGAGCCGCTGCAGTCTGGTTTGGGGACTGAGTGGGGAGATGTGGACTAAGCCAGCCTGCGAGAAGCACAGACATGCTTCACAGGAGTCTTTCCTCCCCTTGGCCTGTTGTTTCTGCAAGCTCAGCAGTAACGGAAGTAAGAACAGGGAAATTTAAATGTATGCTTTTTAAAACATCCAGTGTATACTGTCTTCTAGCCTGCCATGGCTGTACCAAAAGGCAAAGCTTCCCCAGAATATTTGCAGAAGTTGTTCAAAACCCTTTTTCCCCTCCCTCTGCTGGAATTTTAATTTTGGCCAAAAAGGGATTTTTCGCTAAAAACGAAAATGTTTCATTCAAAAGTCTTTACAGCAGAAAATCATTTTGTTTGTTAAATCAAAACCAAACCATTTTACTTCAGAAACCCCTTCCATGTCTTGTTTAAAGTGTCTATGGAAAATAATTTGGGTCCGTTTAGTTTTCTGGTATTTTTTTTTCCACCAGCTAAACTAATAAAAGGTACTAGACTCTTACAAATATTCTGTTTTTGTTAAAACACCTTAGCGAGCAGCACCTTCCCTAATCTGTGATTTCATCTCATTACCTCTGCACACACTGTAACTTCAGCGGTACTCAAAAGCTGTTCACCGTACTGAAACCAGACCGAACCCTTCCATAACTCCTGCAACTCAGTGGGTGAATTTGCCCACTCAAATCTCCAGGGCGGTTTAGCAAACCTCATGTGCAGGAGGGATCAGGTGAGAAATTGTTGCTGTTCTATGTAATCTCACCCAGTTTTCCAGATGAGAACGGACTGTGTTGATCCTCCTGTTCTGCAGCAGGATTTTCAGTGTATTGTGGAGATCAGGCGTGTGAAGGTCACGCACACACCACTTCAGCTGTGTGTTTTTTACCTCCGGAAACAAGAACTTCTCAAAAAAGGCAAAATTGTTATTGCTACTTATACTTATGCCTGGAAAGAGCTGCCATTATGTAGTAAATTACAGTGTTTATATATGGGTTTGGGACCTTGAACAAAAAATAGAGAGTTCTCTTAATCCTGTTTGTCAGAGGCTAAGATTAAGTGTAGATGATCCACTAAAAGAAAAATTGAAAGAGTGTCTGGATTTGATCCTAGCCTGACAGAAGTGCTAAACTAAAGATGAAGCTATTCACTCTTAAAGCTGAGCCAGCGATTCTCCTGGAAACCATTACGGCTAATGATAAATTCTATAGAAATCCTTAATGTATGAAAATACAGTATGCATAACATCCAGAGAGATATAAATGAAGCTAAGCAGAATTCCTAGACATTTCTGGCACTGCTGCACAGAGAGGTCTTTGTGGTGTTGTGAATAACAAGTATTTAACCCCTGGCAAAAGCAGTTTGCAAGTACCGTACATTTCAGAGTAGATGATGGCTCTACAATGTGGCAAAGGGAGAAACTGAAATTCCACCCACCCTAACCCCAGATACTCTCCAGGGCTCGGGTAGTGCGTCTGGGACTCCTGAAGCATCTTTTGCATTGTAGCCTGTTGCCATTGCTGGGAACAAGCTCCTGCCGGATGGGGAGCCCGGGTTTACAAGGTGCAGCTAGCAGAATGAGTGTAGCTATATTAGTTGTGTCTATTATCAGGGGAAAGGGAGGGCGATGATTTAGACTGCATGAGTTCAGAGCTAACTGGGCTAAAGATCATAGGTCAGATCGCTGTCATTAGTAGTAGAAGTCTGGGACTGCTGTTGTATATGTGCAAAATAGTATCCATGTTTTAGAAGATGAAGAAACTCCAAGAAAAATATGGCATAATGCACTGATTCTTTTTGTCTAATGTGAAAAGGAGCTCTGTACTATTACTCCTTCCCTTTAATACAGCACATCAGAAGGCAGCCATGAGGTAGCCAATTTATTCCAAGGAGAGAAATAAGACATGGAAAGGAGGCAAGATTTTTGTAAAAGTTTTTCAATGTAGAGATTTAAAACAGCAACTGTTTAGATGTCTCTGAGCTATTGCAAGCTGCTCAGGCTGAAATGAAGGAAACTTCATAAGATTAGTTCTAGTACAGAGTGGGTTTTGCCATGTCTGACTAGTGGAAATCGATCTCCAAAAATTTATAGTGTCTCTCTCAAGATTCGAATCTGTGCTTGCCATTTAGGAAAAGCCTGGATGGTTAAATGAGGCTTAGAAGGTGACAAGTGTGTTGAGAGCTTTAAAGCCGTTTGGATCAGCTGTAGAAGTACAGAAGTAAGTCTTCTGCTCAAAGCGTTTGAGAAACGTAACAGGAAAAGATACATGAATAAGTGTGTTTTAAGAGTTTACAACCAAAATTCACACATCTATGACAGAAAAGAAAATACATTGCTTGCTTGTGGCTGAGACTGTTAAAGCCTTATGGTCAGCAAATGCTGAAATGCAGTTTATTTTATTGCCTTTGGAAATGATCACTGTGAGAAGTCACTGTGATCAGCAATATGTAGCCTTACTCCCAGCAGGAGAGGGAAATGCTTTTTCTGCTTTGAAAAATTCAAGAGTTGACTTCAAAACAAGTTGTTGTACATCTATTGCTATGCAGGAGTCAAAATTTGGCTACAACATGTTCTGTGAAATGTCCCAGATGAATTTTCTGTGATGCTCTAAAAATCTCTTCCTTTCCCAGAAAAATCTAGTAGTGGACAAAAGTGGAATACAGTCAGTCTGTATATAACAGTGCTGCCAAAATAGTTCCCGGTTTAGCCTGGGAGATGAACAGAAGGACAAAAGAGGGTTAAAATCCATGCGGACCTATCAACCAGGCCTGGATCACTGCTGTTCTATACAGCATAGTGCTCTCACCACCATTTCTGCAGTGCCTTTGCTGTTTCTTTCTGCTAAGTGTAGAAACAGACCCATACTTACTCTTAGGTTTTGAGGAATAGATGTACTAAGCAAATTGTAGTAATAACATGCCTGCTTTGATATGTACAACCTTTAATAAGGGACTTTCTTCTAGAAAATTATATGATGTTCTGCCTTGCGCTCCAGATTTCCCTACCCCAAAAGTCAAGCTAGAAGTCTCCAGACAAAATCAAATTCATAAATAAACCTCCTCCCTCTTGAAATGCCACTCCAAGCACAATTCCTACCTGTCAAAGGCGGCCACTGCTGTCATTCTTTAGTAGGCACTAACATGATTTGAATGTCTTTGGATGGCACATTTCTATTTAACTCTTTTTTCTTGCTGCTAGGCTCTTTCATTATCTGTGGCTCTGGTCTTGCTCATCTGCATTCAATTTATTTTGTGGTTTTGAGAGCTGCAGTAGTTAATGCTGAAAGCCACAAAGGCTGATAACAAATTACAAATATCTTCAGTAAATCCTTCTGAAATGAGCACAGCGCTTGAGAAAGGTCCTGAGCAGAGATTGGGACCCTGAGATTGGGACCCAAAGTCTCTTCCTGCCATACTTGTGTAGGAAGCTCTACCAAGGCAATATTCCCCTTGTTTTAGTGAGGTGCTCCCTTGCCTGTGGTGGACTCAGTAGGACGTGGCCGCAGAGCTTGAGGGACCTGCCTGCTGTTTCTGGCTCTGTCGGTGAACTGCTGGCCAGCTGCTCTACCTACCCATTCCTTGTCTTCCTCTGCAGAACGGGGATGGTGCTACTCGCTGTAACGGCATGCACTGAGACAGCGCTCATTGCATTTTGGGTCCATTTCTACATTGTTTTTAGCAGCCAACAGTTTTGCTGAGGAGCTGAGCTAGAGAAAACTGGAGGTTATTGTAGTTACTTGACATTTTAAAGCTGAGGGTGAGAGGTAAATCTAGACATGCTCTTGTTGTATCTTTCTAACAAACATAGAATCGTACCCAGGGAATCCCACTGAGGCACAGAATTCAGCCCCTGAGCAGTTTCTCATGACCCTTTGTTTTGTTTTGTGACTTTTACCTGTGTTTTGGTTAAAGTTCTTTTAACAGTTTAAGTTACCTGTTTCCTTCAAGGAACTTAATGGCTTTGTGAAACTAACTTAAATGCATGACAACTCTTAAAGCACCTTTTCCTCTGTAAGGTTCAATGATTTTTAACAACACAGAATACTAGAAGAGGTCGCTGCAGACTTCACTGATCACATATATCAAATATTCAACATCCTTTCTTCCTGGAAGGAACTGGCTATAGCGTCCTTGAATTTGATTAGATAAATAATAAGGGTATTTCTTCTATTTTTCATTAGTCAATATAATAAAGCATCAAAAGATAAATATGGTCTATATAAAAAAAATTGCTTGTGATACAGGGGATTTATTACTTATAATAATATTTAACAGATGCATATGCTGTTTTATATTTGCATTAAGTGCAATAAAATGGCAGTGCAATGAAAACAGTGTTTTCCAGGGCCACGAGAGAATGGTGCCATAAAAAGTTTTGAGGTAACAGTATTATAATGAGACATCAATTAATGTGTGTATCAGAGGGACTTGAGACAGGAAACATGTATTATAAAAAACAGTTAAAGGCTTATGCAGCCTTAAGTTTCAGGCAGAACCTGAAGAATGTAGCCTAGAATGCAGGTGTTATTTCTGGTTGTATCCTTTCATGGGACTATGAGGTGTTTTCATGAGTTATCACAGGGCCTTGTAACTCCCGTAAAAATTCTCATCCTATATAAAAGCATTTTATAATGCCAAAAAGATGGTCATACAGTCCTTATGGTTTGTGCTATAACAGCATTAGCATGGCTGCAACCCTTTCCCTGTGAGGACCACCCTGGCATCTCTTGCAGAAAAGCATTGTGAATATATGGCAGTTCACAAACCTCAAATTGTGAGTTGCTGTTATAGGTGATGGTGTATTGCTGAGGGTTTCTTCCATCATAGGTAATGATTTTGGAGGTTTGGGACAGAGAACAAAAAAACAACCGAACAAAAAAAGATAGGATATATTTTCAAATGTTTGCAGATTTCCAAATTTGGTTTCGGCACTAAGATGAAGATTTTTCTTTCTTTTTTCTCTTTTTTAATTAATAAGACCCCTGCAGACATTTTCCTCTAAATGGAAGCTGCAAATAACTGAGAAAGGAAAGAACTTAAACAGAATAGAGAGCTGCAATAGGGAGCCAAAACTGTGGGTGGGCCTTCCACAGAGCTAAAGAATTGAAGAGAAAAACTGGAAAGCAGGCTATCTCTGAGGAATTTTCCTCCAAAAAGCTTTTGTGAGATGGGAGTTCAGCTACCAGCAGTTGAGGAGGCAATAGCCCGAATGACAAGCATACTAGAAAAAAATCTGTGGCTGTACTGGCACAGCGTTGCTTTCTTCATGCTAGCTGCCCCAGAGCTTGAATTCTGTAGTTTTGTTTTTTGGTGGTGGTAGGTCTTTTGACCTGTTGTCGCAGAATTTATGGTTCATTTTGGAGCGGTAATGTTCATGTTGGTGCGGTGCCATGCAGTGGCTGCCTCTACTGTCTCAGCTCTTAGGACTGTTGATTCACTGACGTTGCTGATAAAATCAAACAAAAGGGATCAGCAAAACCCATCCAAAATAGGAAGCCCTTCAGAGAGGCTCTTGGTTATTGGTTGGTTGGATTATGGTTACTTCAATTATTACTACATTTTTACTCGATTATTTTCCTGTCTGTTTGCTATGTTTTTAAAAGCAGACATCAAGAGTCTTTCAGCTGTCCTTTTAAGACTTGTGCAGAGTAATAAAGGGCAATAAAACTCTGCAGTGTTATTGCTTAAGCGCTGAGCTTGTGGTTTGATCAGATTAGCATTATATGGGCCTTTCTTTCAAAACACTAACAAGTATGGCTGCAGTGGCATATATCTAGCTGGGTTGTGTCCCAGGGATCAGGACACACCCTCCAATATTTTTTGTGGAATAGTTTGGACCAGTCTTAGGAGCAACCAAATGCTGGAATAACTATTTATAGTGTAATGTTTTATGTATGGGTCTCTGATAGATACATAGTTTAAGGCTAGGCTTTTCCTGCTATAGCTGGACTTTTAGATAAGTATTTCAAAGGTGCTGAGTTGCTAAGGGGACCTCCTGCACTTTGTGACGTTCAGCTGAACTGATAGCACTAGAGGAAATTTGAAAGTGTGTTTGTGTGAGTTTCTCTAGTGCTGATGTTTTCTAACACATCCAGATTTTAAAATCTTGACTCATATTTATTTGCTAATCTCCAAGAGTTAATTGCTTCCTTGTGGAAATCCCAGAACAAAATGTACTCCCTACACTGTCCTTGGAGAGAGGCAGAATACACATTTCTTGATGTACATTTCTTTTTCTGAGGCTTTTTATTCCTGATGGTGGTGTTTGATTAATTTTCTTAGCTTCTTACTGATACAAGTGAGTGAGGAAGGGTTACAACACCTCAGACTTGTCTTAGAAAATCTGGCCACTTAACAAACCCATGAACTGGCAATCAGAAGATGTGTTTGTGAAGTGGCACCTATGGCTGTGGCCAAAACCAACCCAAGCAGTTGGCTGCCTGTGTGGGGCAGCCCACCTCTGGGCTAGGGGGTTATTGCCACCTCCGGAATAGGCTTGTCAGAGGCAAACCACCTCTTGGTCCCTAGACCATCCTAACTGCCAGACTGTGTCTGGTGATGGTTTGAGGAGAGTGTGGCTGGAAGTGGTAAATTTGTGACAGAGAGGACATTTGGGTAGTTAGCTGGTGGTGAGGAGCACGTTGAAGCCCTTGGGAATGCTCTTGGACATGGTTTGTCAATGTGGCCTAAATGGATAGTGTGTACTGATGCTCTTATTCACGTGGAAACCAAATCATATATGGCAAGAGCACTGGAACAGGAGTTGGAAAAGATAATTTCTAACTCTGCCTCAAAAGCAGATCTATTGCTTAATCCTCATCAAGGTAGCTGTCACTATGTCTCTGGCTGAAAACATGGGGAAAATTACATTTCTGAATGAGTTCTAATCATATTACTACTACTGCTATTACTACTGCTTAGGAGCAGTTTGTGGATCTACGCAATCTGGCTCTAGCCACTACTGCTGCTCCAGGCAAGGACTATTGCAATTTCAATGTCACCTGATGGACAGCAAGCTAGTTTGACAATGTTAATTCTCAGAAGTTTGAGTACTCTCACTATTAAATCAACACACACGACTGTTAGCAGTGGTTGTAAAATTATGCAGCCTTTAAAAAAAAAAAATCCAGACACATGCCAGTTGTATTACAGATCTCATCTGTGCATCTACTCGTTCAAAATGGAAAAAAATCCCTTGCCTAGCATGTTGATCAAGTAATTTTTATAAATCACATCTCACAGTAACATCCTGTTTCAATGGTGTATGCTCTTTCTTTCTGTCTGTGTTTCTCTTTATTTTTTGTATATTTTTGCTTCCTTCTCAGTGCTTTGTAGCCAGCGGAAGAATTTATAAAGTCTTTAAAATATTTGATCTGAAGTCTTGATCCAAAACAGTGTAGTCAGTAACAGTCTCTTAAATTGATTCTGTGGAATTTAGATCAGTATCTAATCATAAAAGGTGAGGAGCAACAAAACATACCCTTTGTTTTTCTGCCCCCCGCAAAGCTACAGATTTTTTATCTTCTTTTGAAGGCCCACAGTGATTTAAATCTGCTTCTCAGACTGCCCTGTGGTGTGGCATGATCAGAAGGGTGCTGCAGCAGCAGCAGCGCTGGCTTACAGAGCTCCTGTACCTGTCAGATTAGGTCAAGGTTTCACAAGCTGTTGTGCTCAGCAGCAAGACTTGCTCCATCTCTGCCTGCCCTCATTTCCCCTTCTCCTTTCCAGGCTCCCCACTCTGTTGGGCTAACACAGTGGCTGGTGGAATCCCACCCTAAATGGGCTTGGGGAACCAATTTGGGTTATAACTCCTTAGTTCCCTCCTCTCCCCCAAATTTCTATGCTCTTTTTTAAAGCTTGACTCTTCCCCTTATTGGTTTTACAGTTTGGCCATGCGAAGAGACATGTTGGCAGAGCTGAAGACAAACAGCATGGGGTGAGGAGCAGGGAAGTCAGGGGATTAAACCTGGAACTATTTGAAGGGTGTTTTCTCCTGACCAGTCAATGCTGAATCCAAGGAAATAGAGTTAACCCAAAAGACTAAATTCTGAGGCTTCTGCTCAGGATTCAGCTGTTACTCTGTGAGTATTTCCACTGAAATTGCTGCTGCTGCTCCCAGGAAGGAAGTGTGAGTGCAGTCTAACTCTATCAGCCCCTGGCTCCAAGGCAGGCCCATCTGGTGATGGATCTCTTTCAAACAAGAAGTAAATTTGGACTGATTTATGCTTTTACCCAAAAATCATGCAGTACTTCCAGAGCTGAATGTTCAGTTGACTCTGAACAGTGTTATAGCTGTGTTTATTTTAGTTGTTTGTCTTTGCAAATCAGCTCAGACTGAAGGCAGAGAAAGATTTGCATGAATGATTGCAAACAAAAAACTGCTGATTTCCCCAAACTCTGGTTAATTGACCGTCCACCAACTCTAGGAAAAACAGATGGAAACTGTGGCCAGAAAAAAAATAATTTAAAAAAAAAAAGTCCTTGAAACACCAACACAGAACCTGGAGAACAAGTCTATAGCAACAGCTGTCTTTTGGGGGGCTTCAGTATTCCTTCAGAATAGGCAGCAGAGCAGGGCATACGTGACCCTTGGACCTCACTTCTTGTTGGCTGAGAGCCACCCAATTGTTGCACATTATAAACATCGTCTCCTCTTCTTGGCACCGACAGATTTTCCCACGGGGAGTCAACGCCAGCAGCACCAAAGGCTTTCTGAGGGCTTCTCAAAGAAAGAGGTTGTGTGTGAAAACCAGAGTCCAAGTGGCAAGCCAAGGAGAGGCCCCTGCAACAAGTCATTGAGAAAAGATAGGAAACCCTTTGTCTGAGGAGGAAGCTCTTTGCCCTGAGTTTCAACTAATATCTCGGAGGAAATGCCTGTGGAGTCTATGAATATACCCAAGGAATCCTTCTCCAGCCATATTATTATAATTTGGATTGCAATTTTATTGCAGTGTATAAGCCAAATCTAAGATCTAAGTCTCTATTCCCTGTTGGTCCCTTGGCTGTTCAGATAGGAGGGGTGAGAGAACATAAAATTTTGTCATTTGCACTTCTTGTTTGAAGGCTGTATTGTGCAGTCTAGACAATGGGGGACATTAGTCTGCTTGAAAGAAGTTGTATATTAAAGATAATCTTTGGGAGATGGCTAGTCCTGAGGGAGGGATATGAAGCCTGTGTCAATGCCAGAGGAAGAGAGAGATACTTAATGTTTCACTGCAGGATAACTCGTGACATTCATCTCCTGGCCCTGATCTCCAGGCTTATGATATGACACATGTCCCTCTTCAACTCCTGGAAGAAAGAAGCAGTTTTGTATGATGACTGTGCTGGTGTGGGAGCTTTTGCAGATTTTCTCACTGAATTCAGTTTCGGAAATGGGATGGATACAGAATAGACGGGATACTATTTTTGAAGCTCCTGCTGTCACCATTTCAGGTAGGAGGATCTCAGTTTGCCCTGTAAAGTGAGGCCTCTGAGGAAGCTTGTTCACTTCAACTTAATGATTCTTTTTTTCCAAGATGAGTTATTTCAGATGCCCTGGAGGCCTGAGAACATTGTTTTCACTTGCCCTTACATATCTGGACTTACAGAAAATTTCCCTACGAATTAAAGATGTGATACCAAATTTCAAAAGCTGAGACTACCATATGTGCTTCAGCAAGAGAACATGAGACATCAGGGGACATCTCTGATCTTTTTTTCTCTACAGTTTTAAATCACTCCGCAGTTTCCAACTGCAGGGGTATTCCTGTCAATGACCAAAAAGACATTAAGGTATTTTCTCTATGAAAATAGTGATACTGCTCCCCACCCTTTCAAGGCAGACTCAGATCATCACCCCCTGTTCCATGAACGCTTGTAGCTGTCTCAGGTTTCACAGGGAGCTTTTCTTCCTATGGGTGTCTTAAAATATTTCTCTATTTGGGCTTCATAGATGTGGACTTCATAGCTTCTCCACCCAGAAGGTGTGAGTGGCAAGCCCTTGCTACACCAGGCAGTGATTAGAAATTATCCTCAGCCTTAAGGCAAACAAACAACAGCATGTATGAAAAAGAGAGGCATTACACACTGCACCGAGGGGGCAGCCACTCGGACAGCACGCCGTCTTACTTCATGCTGCCTTGCTTGTCCTTCACCCTTTTTACTGCCCCACGTTTTGCTCTTACCACTCACCACATCTTTTTTAAACCTTCCAGGTCATTACATGAGTCATGCCTTGGTTGAGGCCTCGGTTCTTGAAGGAAGGAAGGCACAGTTTCACGATGGCTGAAGCCAGTCCAAATCCAGCTGGCCATCAGTCCATGCTTGCTCCCATCCCAGGTAGTTCTGCTATTAAGCAGTGGAACAGTTCAAGGAATTAATTGGACTAAAAAGAAGTTTAACAGGAAGTAAAAGATTAATTTTAAGCTGCTAGAAGTGGTTTATTTTCCACTTGCTATACTACTCATTGCTGGCACAAATGAAAAGGCAGACAATCTACAAAGAGAATATCTGGATGATTCAGCATTCTGCAATATACTTAAGGTCAGGTTAGACACATCCATAGCGATTCCATGCTTGCTGTTGGATAGGGATTTTTTAAGAGTTGTGGACAGAGAGTTTCTCTCTGAACAATGGTAAAGAAGCAGAACTCTGTGGAGGAGGAGAATTAAATGTCTTTATCCTTGCCTCCATCAATGAGTTCTGCAGAAATGTCATGGAGGTCTTGTGAAGGATGAAATGCAAGCCATGTTGTGCTTGCAAAGATCAAAGCAGAAATAGCCAGCCTAAGGATGCAAGTTCAGATATTTTATTCTACTTCGGGAGCGCTAAGACCATTGTAACACACTTTTCTAATTTACTGAGCAAGCGTGGTGTAATGGGAAGCTTGCTGCACAGACTGCTGTAGGATAACAGGCACAAGAGTGGCTGGAGCTTGCTGACTCAGCTGCAGCAACTCCAGTGCTTCCCCACGTCCTGCTGCTTTGCATCATCAGCGCTGGTGTCACCGCTATCAATCACAGACATGTCACCTCCTGCAGTCATGAAACGCAGGCAGGGAGGCGAGCATACACATACCCCCCGCCAGACACACATACAGCCGCGGCAGCAGCGAGCGGATCCTGGCAGTTGCGCAGCAGCAGTGCCCTTGCGGCTCACGCAGCTGCTCTGCATCTGAGGCAGGGGTGTCCCCTGTGCCACTACAGCAGATGTCAGATACGGCAATTTAGGGGACAGGGTGCCACTGCAGCCCCAGCCAGGAGGCCATGAAAGAAAGGGCACAAAGCAAGGCCGCATCTGTTCTGGAACAAAGGACATCTGTCCCTGGCCTGAGCCGCTTTTTGGCATGATTTCACAAGGACAAAGGCTCAGGTTGACTGATACAAGGCTGGTACTCCATAAAACAAGCCATAGGGTCTTAGGGTGTCCAAATGTTTGCTGACAGTGAGACGGTGCTCTGGTAGGCGTGAGGTTTTATTCTTCCATCTGAGGGGAGTGTAGCACAGGATGGGGACCATCCTGTGCACAGCCTTTAACTGCACATCTGCCCATGTTTTAGGATCTCTTTGTGCAGTACAAAAACTAGACCACTATCAGATTATAGACAGCAGATGTTCTGTTCAAGTAGTTTTGTGTCTTGTTTCCTCATAGCAGGAAAATTTCTTTTGCTTCTTTAGAAACTTTCTCCAGGTTGTTAAATTTCAGTTGTGGGCAACTTATTTGTTGAAAGGCTGCAAACCACAGATGCACATTGGCCTTATGCATGAATGTGAGTCCCACAGGAGAAAATCTTTTAGAAAGAACAGATTTCTAATATGCCTTCAGTTAAGTGTTCTGGAATGAAGCTGACCGTAGCAAATTCTAATTATTAGCTTGCTTAGCATCATTGTTAAAAAACATGCTGTACCTCCTTCCCTTCTCTGCTGGTGCCAGTAGTGGCTGTAATGCTTTTTAGCTGGGGGGGATCACAGCAGAAAATTTTGTAGCAGAGTGTGTGCGCACGTGTGCACACAAGTATAATGCAGTAGAGATTTAGGAGAACAATATCGTACAAAACCAGAACAGTCTGGGTTATTCATTACTAAGATTTTAGTAACAAGATGGGTATATTTAGTTGTTGTATGCTGAAAAACAGAAGCAAATGACCGTTAACATTTTAAGACCTTGTAACTTTTTCCTCTGCACTCCTTTTTATGTTCAGCCCAAGTTGCCACATGCCTGTCTCTGTGGGGGACAGACGGCAAAATCTTCACTGTGGGCTGCTGCACAAGTGCACGAATGCATGAGAACTCTGTAATGCATTTAAGCATTAAAGAAAAAACACAAAACCAAAATCTATGGAAGCTTGTTACATGGTGCCTCTTAATCACATGCTGTCTCCATTGTGTTTTGCTGCCCATACTTGATAGTGTTAAGAAAGAACAATGAATAAAGATTTTAGCATAGTTTATAAAGCGCTGGCGGGGATGGTGTACCCACTGTCCTGCAGGTAAGAGCCTCTGGCCTTGCATCTCATAATGATAGTTGCTGAAACTGTTGGCCTTGCCCAGCTGTTTAAGGAGCTGATTTTCCTACTGCATCTTTGAAGAAAAAGAAAATAAAGTATATTACAGGGGACCAAGACCAGAGATACGCATCCTCACTCTACTCAGTGAATGGGAAATATGACTGAGAAAAAAAGGAAGAATAATTTTGGAACTGTAACATTCTGCTAGATGGTCTGAAACTTAACACCTGCTGATGCATCTGCTACATCTGCAGTCTTAACGGAGAGGTGTGAGGCACAAAATTCACACTGAGATCCAGATGAACTCTGTATACTACAAAGTACAGAGTTAAAATAAAGAAGGTGGAAGTCGTTCTTGTGTGTACCAAGGTGTCCAGATAGAATTTCAAATATCCAGTAATGATACGAGAAACTGCAACATGAGAATTGTTAGAAAAAAAAAATCTAGCTTTCAACAGCTCACTGGAGATTTTCTTCTGCAGAACAATTTGTTACATACTGCTGTTTGATGGCTTTTACAAACACACATCTGTAAGAGTGCTTCTGGGATTTGAGCAGTCTGCAACGTTGGAGCCCCTGTTCATTTCCATTAGCCCTCAAAGTGACAAAAGACATGGTAAGTACAGGGACATATATGGAGAATTCACATTGCCTGGATTTATTTTCATCTAGCTTGAGAGCCTAATATAAAATTGCCGGCATGATATGCAGCCGATGGGACCTTCAGAGAGTGACTGAGAGTTCCTAAATGATGGAACTTTCCTCTCTCCGTTCCCCATAGAAGCACTCTAAGCGTGGGCAGTGTGAATTCTCCACTTGAACTGAGCTGATGTGCTGGATCCCGAGGTACAGTCTGGAGTCCTTCTTACTGACTTTATCCAGTTCCTGGCCGCCTCTGGCCAGAGGGATGGCCCCCGGCTAGCACATGCTGAGCACAGGAGACAGAGCCCTCCTCCGGATCATCGTGCTTTTGTCTGAACCCAGTATCACTGGCAAAGGATGAACTCCTTGAATGCTCTTCCTGGTTCTTGCTTGGGAAGCTGCTCTTATGTTTAATTCATGGCCTACACAGATGTCAATATGCTCCATCAGCAGGTGAGATAAAGCCATCGATTTTGGCATAAAGCAGCTTGGTAGAGGCTTATAGGCATAGAAAGAGAGTTTAAGGCATCTATAGATACTCTTGAAGCTAGTGCCACCTTCATCACTGCTGGCCTCCTCATTTTTGTTTCATTGTTCATTAGTTATAGTGATGAATCAGATCAGGGAACTTACTTGGGTTTAAAATATCCCGATTTAGAACCTGGATCAATTCCCTGATCAGTTCACCTTGTGACGTTTATAGCTGCATTGTATAACCTCATCCCGAATAAATGTTCCCTAAGAGCAACGGGATACTCCCTGAGGATAGTTCAAACATGAGTTTCTAATCAGTAAGTGTCCTGGCACCACTATGAGGGTGGTGAAGTAGTGAAAAGGAATAGCTGTGAAGGGGATGGGAGCTGGTGGAGGTTCTCATGAGCACTGCTACTAAAACAGACATCCAGGAGCCATGGTCTGGGTGGACTGTAGATGTAATGTAGTCTACAGAGAACAGAACTACCATTAGTTAGGAAATGCAGGGATAGGTCTCACGCTTCTACTACGGACCTGTGCAAATTAATCTGCTGCAGATATTTCATTCCCTGAATTCCTCAAACACTTCAGTAGTTTATATATAGCCAAAGTTGTTGGAAGGCAGCCGTTTATGAGGAAAAGGACAGTAGTTGGCATGTACTGCTACTATGACTGGCACTCAGAGAAACTGTAATGATATGCAAAGTCAAAGAGATGTTGTGTTTAAAGGTAACAAAATCTTTAAGCAATCATTTTTATAGAGTGTTCACCAAAGAGGATGAAACTATTTTATTAGCAAAATAAGAAAAGCTGGACTTGATTTTTTCTGGTTTTGAACTGTAATTTGCCCACCCCTTCCAGCTATCTGAAACAAAATAAGAGGCATTGTTTATTTACTGGTTTACAGCCAGTTTCTTACACTGAGTTTTTCTAAATCTGGTATTGTAACGAATAGTACTTTGCAATGTATATTTTAGCCTTTCAGCATGTATTTCAGATTATGCTGTTTCAAAATCAAGTGCCTACGGTATTCACAGTAGTGACTGAGAGAAATTAAGAAGGTTCATCTCTTACAAAATGTAATTTCTGCTCTTCTTATTTAGCCTTAGCCCTCGGCCAAAATTTATATCCAAGTTATATACCACACCCCAAAGAAATACTAACGTTTTCATAAGAGGAAAAGAATGCTTTGGGATCGCCAGAATAAAAGCTTCCAGGATTATCTTGGTGATTGAGTCATAAACAAAGTTGCTCTGAAATGGAAGGATAAAAGTCATAGGGATTAATACCAGATCTTGCATATTTGTAACTGTTAGTACTTCTTCAGTCCTGCTGTGGACGTGAGCAGATGCTCCAGATGCGAACGTGGGTATGATGAGTCCAGACATGTCAGTTTAGCCTTGGTTCTGGTCCCTGTTGCTCCCCCCTGTATTTACAGTTAGCCTAATCCAAGCTCTAGAGCCAAATACCTCAGTCCCTTGAATTGACGCTGACTCCTGAACTACGCCTCTGGCACCTGTAAAACCCTGTGCCCTAAAAGAGAGTCAGGACAGGGTCGTAAGGAATGGAAAGGAGATTGTTTATTAATGCTATGAGTAGCAGATAGAACCCATTGTTTCGCCATGGGATTTAGCATCTGGGTTATTTAAACACACTCTGTGTTGTTTACTGTCACCAGAGAGCCCTTCCTAGGGCTGAACCAAGAATTTTGCAGGTCTCTTGCTCATTTCAGTTTTTGACATCACAAGGAGCCATTTATTTTCTGGTGGAAAGTTTAAAAATGAACACTTGAAATTCTTAAATAAAACCATGCAATTTAAAAAATTTGAGTGTGCTGTCCCTCTGCCCCAAATCCTTCATCGCTTCCAGTTGCAGATGGATGACACTCAAAACCATGATATTGGATTTGTGTTTTGTTTTTAATAGATCTTTCTCTCTGCATTTTATTCTGTGATTTTCCTGATGGATGTGACAGAAATCAGAAAGCTGTAGGTTTTATTTACTTATTTACCCGCTTGCTTTGCTGTTAAGCTCCGGGAATGATCATTTGCTTTCCTCTGAGGAGTCATTAATTACATAACATGAATTATCCATGGCTGTAGAGACTGCAAACTGCCTGCTGGCACAATGGCCCCTCTGGTAAAGGGTAGAGAAGCCTCATCATGGTACCCCTTAGCACTATTCTAGTTAAGAACCTGTCAGACTCCATTAAACACCCCATTATTCAGGATTTCTGAGCAATCTATGAATATTTGCTCTGGTACAAAAGAGCTCAGCCGAAGAGCTCCTATTTTTAGCTGGAGGTTAGGTTTGGTTGTTGTTTTCTTTTTCAGCTCCTTTCAGAAAGATGCTCTCAAGGTTAATGGAACCATAATTTGACCTCCTTTTGTAATATTGTGCCTGTTTGCCCTATATGGTATTTCTGTATATGTGAGTATTCCCCTGACAAATGTGTCACAACATGAGTCACTGCAAAAGATGCAGACCAAATAACAAAGTTCATTGGCAGTCCTTACAAGACTGAATTCAGTAGAAGTCAGGGCACAGTGTATCTTCTGTCACAAGGTTTTGAACCTTTGTTAGAAAAAAACTTCCTGTAATTAATACTCAATGCCTCTCTTCGGGCCTAATCATGCAACGGGATGTGCCTACACTGGCCTAAATGCTCAGTGAATGGTGTCATCATCTCCTGTCCAGACCCAACAAAGCGCTTTAGCGGGGCAGGGGGTAGCTTTCGTGACACATAGGTCTGATGGGTTTGTCTTTTATTAAATGGTATAGCTCTCCTAATGAAGGTAGCAGTGGGGTTTTTCCTGACTCTTCATAGTACAGCAAGCCTCCTAATGGAAGCAATCAAAATAATAGTGAATGATCTGAGCTCAGCTCTCCTTATTATGAAAGGCCCGGACCAATTACTTTAAAGGCAAATGATATCTCATAGAGCTTCTCTGGTAAAGAATGCACATTTTGATTAGTGTTTATTGGTGTTCTTCTACATAACTGGCATCATATAAATAGATATAAGCACAAGGAGGAAAAAATCTGTCTGGGCCTTGCTCATCTGTCTCTAATTTAGGGGACAGAGTAAGGTATAGGCATTTTGTTGTCAAACTTTTTGTATTGAATCTTGCATTCTACATATATTAGAAACGCATACTAAATCCTGCATTGAAAAGAATATTGCTAAAGTCTCACCCTTGGGAACTGAGAAGACTATGAATGAAGGTCACAGTGCAATCTGAGTTTTGCCCATTTGGGCATACAGAGTAGAAGAAAGTCTTTGTTGACTCTTACAATTTCAGTGAATGTGCAGATATGTGTCTAAAAGGTACAGAAACCAAAATCATCTAATTTCATGCTTCCTGCTTCCCTGAGCCTTCTAGCAGAGTCTGTGGGAATACAAATCTTACTACTTTCTGTAGATATGGTAGGGAGTACTAAGCTAACCTGACATACTGAAGTCCATGTGACTACATGGGATGTGCCCAAGGGTTTGAAGGGAGCTGACCTATGTCATAGTGAGGCTGCTTTCTATCCTTTTTGAAAGGTTAGAGTGGCCGAGGTAGATTCCTGATGACTGGGAAAAGGCATCACAACTGCATTCAAGAAGAGGAAGGAGGATCCAGGGAGCTATGGGTTGCTTAGACCAACCTCAGTCCCTGGGAAGATCATGGAAGCCTGTGAGACAGCATCTGGGTACTATGTCCAGTTTTGGGCTCCCCAGTGCAAAAGCATTGACATACTGGAGTGAGTTCAGTGGAGGGACACCAAAATGATCAGAGGCTTGAAGCACAAGATGTGTGAAAGAGGCTGAGAGAGCTGCTTCTGTCCCACGGAGACGAGAAGTCTGAGGACAGATCTTAATGCTGTCTACAACTACCTAATGAGATAATGTAAGGATTATTGGGCCAGACTTCTTGGGCACACCATGTCAGGACGAGAAGAACCAAACACATGCTGGAACACGGGAAATTCTGACTTTGTGTAAGGAATTTTTTTTATTGTGAAGGTGGTCAATCACTGGAACATGTACTTAAAGAAGCTGTAAAGTCCCCACCATTGGGGATCTTCAAAACACAGCTGTACAAGCCCCTGTACAACTTGCTTTAACTAGATCTGCTTTGAGCAGGAGGTTGGGCTGGAGACCTCTGGAAGTCCCTTCCGACTGGAATGACTGCATGAGGGTTTTGAAGGAAATAAGGTGTTATGTTTATTTCAGTAATTTAATGGGACACCCTAGATCTTGTGATTGGAGTTAAAAATAGAGTTTGGAATTTGCCAGACCTCCAGTCAATCACATCTGCGTTTCAAACATTGCTCTCACAATAGGAGAGCAGTAGCTGTCTTGGAATTGTTTCAGATGGAGCCTGGCTGTGAGAGGCAATTGCAGTGACACAGCAGAAAATTGTCAGGAGATTTTCATGTGTAGAAAAGGTTTAGTGACAGCAACTCAGGTCACGGCCAAGCTTGACCTTAGAAAGTCCTTTTTTAGGTCCTTCCACCCATGTCATTCTGAAGGAGTCAGTTCATCACAGCCTTCTGGAATTCTTCATGACAGCAACTCCACTGTTAACTGCAAAATTGTATATAACTGGAGGACACTATTAGCGTAGTGAGCCCAGAACGTGCCAGACACTTTTGAAATAGTACACTATTAAAACTGCATGTATAACAGCTTTTCAGTGGCGATTTGATTTGATTTTGTAGTTTTGTTAAAGGACTTGGGCTGGGTTTATACCACTGTATTAAATGTGCTTGGGAATATTCCCAGCCATTGAGGCCGACGGGCATGGAACAGCCTGCACCTATGCTGGTGAACTGGGTTGGCCTGTGCTAGGTGGCTGCAAGCGAACTGCTGCTTGGGCGTGGTTCCTGGCACACTCCCATGACCAAAACAGGTCCAGAGATTGCTTGGGAAAGCACTAGTTGGAGCAGGCTACATTCACGCTGGGGAGCTCTCACAGTTTATTAGCATAGGTGACAGTGTTGGAGCACACAGGCACATTGTGGGCATGCTTGGATTTACCAATATGCTCTAAGGCAGATGAGCTAATAAGTCCTTGTGATGAGAAAAGGGGACCTGAACACCTATTTCTGGAACATTAAGTACCATTAAATTTCCTGGATCCTCTCCTAGTACTAGCCTGCTATAGACTTCTTGGGGGAAGGGCTCAGCCTTTTGAATTGGCTTTCATCCCTTCACAAGAAATTTTGTATTCACAGCTACTTTAATGTTTTTCTCTCTGGCAATTCCCAGTGTGTTGGGCCTTAAGTCAAGAAAATGTTAGTAAGCAAATTTAAAACTCAGTTAGATTTCTGCTTCTGTTACGGTTCTCTCCCACGAATAAATATGTGTACAGACAGAGTCTCCTGCAAGAAAACAGAGCAGGCATGAGAGCCAAAGCCTGCCTGCCCAGCTGACCCTCTTTGATATTTTGACTTCTCTGTGACTTCAACCAATGCTGGCAAAAGTGTGTTTCATTGATGTCCATGTGATACCCCGAAAAATCTTTTGTGCTACAAACAGTACATATGTTTCAAATGTCTCCAAATGAAAAGACCTAGAAACAAACATTTCTTGTTCCCATTGCCATGTAAACCCAAGTAGCGTGCACTACAGACCTTAGAAAGGTCTTACAGACCTTAGAAAAGTCAGAAAAGTTAAAACCCAAGGATGTTCTTCCTCTCTGCTGTATGCAAGTAGAGTGCTAACGTGTTTCTGCATAAATCTAATCTACAAAAGACGTACAGCTGGAACTAACCTGGTCCAATGAGGACAATAATGATTCTTGAGGACTGTGGAACAGTAAGTGCTGAAGTGGAGCAATTGGTTGAGTTAGCCAATTGAAGAATGCATCCATGCAAGACAGAACGGTACCAGAAGGTGACATGCTTTTTCCCTGGAAGGACTCCTAATGCGGCAAGTTGACAGTATCTGCTGTGGTTGCATTGTGCAGAACTGAAGGAATCCTTCCTGGGACTGCAGAAACAGCGTCACTGAAATGATTGCCAGGTAGAGCCATTTTGGTTTTCATTATGAGAGTATTTCTACATCTGGCCTGAGAAAATATGTCCATGGTCTTTCATAAACTATCTTTGAAATCTCTTGTGCATGTCCAAGGATGCTCCTAGGGAAGCACTGCACAAACTCTGCTCCAGAGAAACCCTCTGTGGTCAGAAGGCTACAGAAAATAGTTTTGGCTGGTTAGAGGGGTTGCATCAGGGCGTATGTAGGATGCATCCTGGTAGGCAGCAAACAACTGGGGCTGCAAGGATGTATAGGGCCTCACAGCTGTTCAGCAGGCCACGTACCACACTTTGGTCCTGCCTAAAGAAGGGAGATTCTGTGGACTTAAAAGGTCCATTGCTTCAGAAATACAAAAACCACTCCTCTAGTTCTGGTTTTCTGCCTGCTGAAATCAGCACATAGGCTTTCACTTGAGTTCTCTGTCCTTGCCTCAAGGCCTAATCCCATATTCAGGAACAGAAGCAATGTTACCATGACACAGTAGACGTCCCACAAACCTTACAACTTGTTTTCTATCAGCCTCTTTTGAGTCTGGGGTGAAATTATAATACAATTATACAATATATTAGTAGTGATGGCCAATTGACCATCTAATCCTTAGACAGAACACCACATAGTGCTGTTCTTTAAATCTTTTTTCATAGATGTAAGGAGTGAAAGAGTTTAGTTTTAACGTATGCTATCAATGTTGGGGTTTTCTTTACAAATTTTAAGCTGGTCCTCAAAAGCGATCCTCTCCCCATTTTGAGGTAGTTACTTTTAACTCCAATACCTCATATAGTTCTGATCACCCTTTGCAGAAAGGTGAATTGGAACTGGCAGACGCAGGAAAGTGCAGTGAGAAAGATCAGCAGAACGGGGATCCTGCTTTACAGTAGGAAATTGATTGCTTAACCTCACAAAACAAATGCAGAAATGGGAAATGTTTGCTGTCTGGAATTGCATCAGGCATGTAAATACCAGAGAAGAGAAAAGGAGCCACGGACGCCTTAGAATACAAATGACCAGGAATAAATTTAAGCTTGAAATTAGAAACTGGTTTCTAGGCATCTGAACAGTAGCCCCATAAGTGACTGCTCTTAAAATAGATCTTGCTGTGGTTATGAATGAGAAAGGGTGGTGAGGGTGCATGTATTAGCAGTGGCCTGGACTGAATGACCTGGTAGGTGCCTGATAGTTTCATTTTTCTGTCATTACTGTCCTGAAAAATTGTCTTGGCGATAATACTGTGATGACAGAAAGATACACACTCAGCAGATTTCTTCCCTTTTTAGCTGGAGTTTCTTTTCCTAATTTTAAGTTCTCTTTTGCTATGGGTTGCAACGTTTCCTGTTTTGACTGTTTGCCTTAGGGAAAAAATCCTAATACTTCTAGAGATGGGCCTGATACGTTTTGAGGAGAGCACATACCTACCTGCTCCAGGGCAGGAAAGAGAGCAAGGGTGAACTGGGAGGCTCTTTTGGCCCTGACCCACCTAGGATATCCTAGTGAAATCAGATCCAGGACCTGCATTCCATAAAGCTTTTTGTGGGAGAGAAACCCACAAAACTTTTCAGTTTATCTTGCTTGGGATTTTGCAGGGGCAGAGAATCTGCCAAGGTGGCGAGTACAATTGTAAAGGAGAACTGTGTATTCTATGACAGGTTTCTTCGCAATGTGAACAGATATTCCTGGATATTTGAACAGATAACCCTACCTGCTCTAATGCTGATATTTTTCTGCCAGGTTTTCAGCAAGCAGAATTGCTAGGGGGCCCAGGCAGCAGCATCCTCGTGAGAGCAGCTCTTCTGGGTACCTGAAGATTTCTACACAAGGAAAATTTGGGATGATCTTTTCCCCTGCAAATTGAGCCATGGTGGTGAATTTCCAGACACATATGAGGACAAGGCAGATTATTTTGTGTTGCGGAAGAAAATCAGAGGTAAAAGGGTAGGTTGACACAGGCTTAAAGAAATGAAAAGAAGGCAGATCCAGTACACTGGATACTTAGGCTGCCCTAAAACCGAGACAAATGGGGTCCAGTAAGTGGCAGTCCAATTTCATTTGATGGTCCCAGAGCTGTGGGAAGAAATTATCCTCTTAATGCAGAGTCAAAGCTTACTGAAGTGGATGAGAAAATTGGCTGAATCACACCCAGAGGGTGCCAGTGCCACAGTTTGGTAAAAAAAATATTGACTTAGGAGATGAAAAGGGTAGTGACTTTCTGTGGAGAATGGAGCTGGTCTAACTCACGAGTAATAACCAAGCCATGAGCAGCTGAGGCACTAGAGACCTGTATGACAGATCCTCTGAACTATAGGGGGCTGGAGGGGAAGGAAATGCCTTAAAAGACTCAGTGGCAAAATAACTAAAGAATAGCCCTCTGTGATAAATAAATACAATTTGAAGATATTTTTTGCTTTTTTTTTCCTTGCTCCATTATTATTTTGATTTTTAAAAATTTTTTTCTTGTGGCCACTTCAAGGAGAGCTCTTTCCTAGCAGATATTTCCTAGAGACACTCTGACATCAATTACCATTTTGTCCCAGAACCTGTAGCAGCAGGCAACAGAGCTGCAATCATGAATGAGTTAATAACCTCAGGGGTTATTTGGAGGAGTTTAAAAGGAAAGGGGTACAGCTCAGTCCACAAGCACAGCTGCTTTGCATGGCATGCTCCTGCAGTGGCAGTTCTGCTGCAGAAATGCAGACCTGCCGGTCTTGAAACTCTTTTCACAGGTGCGCATGTCGTAATTGTGCCATGGGCCGTGGGTCAGCTAATCCAATTTGGCAACACAGAAATTAGTAAGAGAACAAAGACTCAGAATGGGTTACACGATACATTCAGGTGTGAATTGCCCAGAAGAAACAGCAACTACAAAAATCAGGAGTGCCCCAAGAAACCAGTACTGGTCCATTTTGGGGGTATGCATGTAACATCAATGTATAATCAATAAAACCTTCATGTTGTAAATAAGTTGGAAGTTGTTTGTGGCATAGGGCATCTCAAAGCTCCCACCCTGCCCTGAATGTGTAGTAACCTCACATCTGCACTAAAATCTGCTGTGTAGATCTGTCGTGTAGGTGGAAAATAGGCAAACTGAATCTCTCTCATTGGTCTAAATGATTCTTGTTCTGGAGGGCACCGTGTTAAATGAGTGGTGAGAAATTTGGCCCTGAATACAATTTGTTTCCTTGCTTGCCTCCTTCCTTGCAATATTACTCCCACACTTTTTATAGTATGACAAAACTCTGTGATACCTCTCCTTGCTCCTGATGCTTAGATAACAGTTTTATGAGTAGTTCATCCAATCCACCTAACCTTTTCAGCTGAATACGCATCATATGATAGATAAGAAAATGCAGTCCTTTTCTTCTACTCATGTTTTTAGTGCTGACTTATTGTCTGTGTTGGCATAAATACCTATTCTTGCCCTTGTCTTCTCGTCTTCTGTTTAAAATAGAGATAAGATAGACAGATTCTCCTTTGCTTCACAGGAGTGTTTGAAGGTTATGGTAATTAATATTTGCTAAGTATTGGCTGGAAAATGCTAGGGGATTACAAGGTTTAATCGCTATTCCAAGTGAGGTATTTGGTGGCTAATGAATACCTACAACAGCACAAAATGGAGCCACTAGAGGAACTTTATTCCTCTGGCTTGCATTAAGGCAAATCAGCTTGGAATCCTCTCACACCACCTTCAGTATAAGGGTTTGAGGAATATATGAAGCTATTCTGAAAAATATTTATCACCCAGCTGCTGCTGGTGACATCAGCTTGGCCTGTTGCAGGGAACAAAGCATGCATTGCTAACTCCTGCTAAATAAAGCAGATTACTTTTTTCCTTTTTAAAGGGCAGATTTCCTTATGGAAAAGAAAAAAAAAAAAGCCAACACCAAGGCAACCAATCTCATTCCAGCACTTTCAGGTTCTGTTTTTATTGTTCTCAGCTCCCTCATACTTCCAATTATTTATGGAACAAGCTGTGTGTGAGTCACATGGTGGAGCTGGAATGATTCAGGAGTTTGCTGAGCGAAGAGAAACAGGAAAAGAAGGGCCTGGCAGTTCAGGCAAATTACATCAGTGCTTTGGCATCCCATCCCAGGCCTTGGAAAATGCAGCCCTTGCTGTGAGAAGGGTTGCGGAGTGATACTGGGAGGCAGAAGCAGTTTGGTTTCTTGGCCATCCTGCAAAATAGCACGAGACGTCGTCATGTAAGGTTTTATCAGTAATGACAACTCAGGTGGGAGATATAGATGTGTAAATTGTAGCAAAGGAAACAGCTGAAAGTATTGAAGAAAAATCCCATCCAAGCAGATGATTATGCATCTGTAAAAAAGGACAGAAACTGTAAGGAGTGTCTAATCTTCTTTACATTTCTCAGTTGATTGCCAACGCAGGTTTGCCTGGCTGAGTTTTCTTTTTTTTCCTTCTTAAAAATAGGAATTATACCTAGGTGACAATTCCTGTGAACTCTGCAAGCACAAAGCTAGCGAAGAATTTCACTGTTTTCTAAGATAATGAAAAGGAAGCCGCCAGGCAGTCATCAAAACTTGATATCCTTTATCCCTGGGTTCTCAAGACTGTGCTTCTGGTACCTCCTAAGAGATTAGCTGGAAAATCTCGAGATGCTAAGGCAGCATGTTTGCATTGACATATTTTCCTTTCAAAGTGGGGCTTTTGCTTAAGGACCACTCAGTGGCAGAGCTGAGAAGACTATCTGGAATCCAGCACATTGCTATAGCTCAGTAGACAGTGCCGAGGACAATGGTTGTCTCTGCAGCTGCTACAATACAAGAATAAAATAAAAATCAATGGCAGTGCCTGGCAAGAAGCATGTCCCAATGTAAAAGTGACAGAGGTACATCAGTGAGGAACAAAATCGAGTATGTGCTGGTTTCAAAATTGTTTTTTAAACTGGATTTGTGTAAATTTATGGGCATCAGTACTGCTATTCCTGTCCAGTGTGTCCTGTCTTTAAGGAGTGTACATACTTAATGTTAGTCATGATGTTTTACTGCCATAGTGCAGTGATCTGCAAAGTCATACCTTGTGGCAAGCTGATGAAAAAGATTTTCTAAATCAATAAGCTCAAAATGTGGAAAATATTTTGCAAAACCACATTGATTCTGTTTCCGGCACTATGGCCTTCTTGCTGAAAGGACTGAAAAGGCCCAATTTTAGTCTCTGCAGTGTGACCCAGGTGTTCAGCTCTGCTCTAGAGACAGTGAAGCCAAAGCACAGACATTGTGCCTATGCAGGGCAGAGCGTGTGAATGCTTCCCTGGCTGCTGCAACCACTTCTGCTGTAATGCCTGCCGCTCTTCCAGGCTCTCTAGATTGCGCTGGGGTAGCGTAGTGTAAGAAAAGGTATAGAAAAAGGAGGTGTAGCCAGTCAGACTTCCCCTCTGGCATGTGATTCCTCCCTAACTGTGCTCATTTGCAATAGGCACAAGCGGTGTGTAAAAGCGAAGCAGCCACTGGCAGAGCCATGGGACTAAGTCAGGAGGAAGGCAAAAGGGTGGAAGTGGGCAGTGATAATCATAGGACAGGTTAAAAAATAGCTCAGCAGCAGGAAGGAGCAAGCGTCCCAGCCTGCTGGGTGCTGCGCTTTTTGAGGTGAGGCTGCAACAGCTTGCGGCTGGTGTGCAGCGGCTGCGGTTTGCTAAAGTAAGCTTTCCTGACAGCTGTGGTTGGCAGCGGGGCTCTGGGCATTGCCTGCTGTGGCAGGTGAGAATGATCAGCAGTGTGTTTATTTTGGCCAGGGGACCTCTCTGGCCCTGCCTCCAGAAGGCGCTTTAGGAAGCTGATTGGTGCCGAGGACTTTCTGCAGGTGGTGGATGCTCTTGCAGAAGGAAACCCCAGTGGGGAAGTCACTGTGTTTTACCCCTTTGCCTCCCACAGTACCCTCACCTGCACTGGTTTTCAGAGGAGCTCCTCGCCAGGTCAGCAGTGCCTGTGTCATATTTGAAGCCATGGCTGAGGGTCCCTCTCTGCCTGGTGCCAGCCAGCAGCCCCAGGCACCATGTTTCCTTCTTCTGCCTTTAAGATGTGGTTTGGCAAGAGGAAAAAAGGTGGTGCAAAGAGGGTAACTAACATGTCATCTGTTTTGAAGGAGAGGTGACTGTCCCTGCAGATCCCTTCCCTGCTAGCAGCTCCGGTGCCGCTGTGCCAGGCATGGCTGGCGCAGGGGTATGAAAATAAACCCATGATTCACTGGGAGGAAATCTCAGGAACGACGAGTGTTTAAAACCAGCTTAATTAAAGCCTTATATTTTGTCGCTGTAGGCACATGTTCAGATTACAGCAGTCCTGGTAGTGCGAGCATAAGGCTGAAGAGGGAAATGCTGCAGCAGCGGATGGCTTTTTGTATGGAAGGGAAGTTATATTTTCCTTTGAGAGTTCAGGGAGTTTACACGGGGGACTAGCAAGCACTCCCACTGCAGCAGCAGCCAGTCAGAAACCACTAAACCTTATGTGTGTTAGTCACGTCAAGTCACAAGATGTGACATTGACTAGTGACTCTAGCGCATGTTGAAAATTGCTTATTTTCACATGTGGAAAGCACAAATAAAAGCAATTAATCCCCATTTCCCTTTTTCTTGGGAAAATAAACAAAACAAAACTGTTTTGACTGGATAAAATATTTTGGCAGCTTCCAAGTTTTGTTGAGGCATTTACATTTGTTCAAACCTCCTTTAATTCCCTTTTAGAATGACATTTAGTAATTTTTCAAAATAGAAAAAAATTTATTTGAGGATGTCAGAATAATTCTTTTGGCTATCCTAATTTTTCTCCTGTTCTTTTAACTTAAACTGTTCTATGAACTTGTTCCAAATTTGTAGGTCACTTCCCTCTTCCACTAAACTTCATTTCTCAGTGAGGTTTTACATTATATAACATGTTATATATCTTAATATATTTTGGCTATTTTAGCTCCAAAGCATGCCCAGATCCAGGTGTGAGCAAGCAGCATTGTCATTCCCCTGATTTAGTCATTCTTTCCTGAATAGGAATTCAGATTCCTAGACAGGCCTCCACATATAATTTGTCTTCGCCAAAATCATCCACTCTGAAGTTCCTAATTTTAAAAATCTGCCACTTTGCCTAGAAGTGCCTGGATTTCCAGAACCCTGGGCCTTTTTTCTTCTCCATGAGGCATAGTAAATAAGGCTATTTCCAATGAACTCTTGTGGGCTTCCACTTATGCCAAATTTGGAACTGTTTGGAAGTCCCTCAAAAGCAGAGTGATGCCAATTATTGTCACTATGAAATTAATGTGAAAGTGTCTAGTTCTTACATGGGCTGAAGGTCCAACCTGCACTTAAGACTATGGGTTGATGCGGGATCTGGATAGTTTCAGTGGTGTTACGTGTTACAGCTTGGGGTTTTGTCTAACGACGCTTTGAAGGAAGAGACATAACTATGGGGAAAAAAAGAAGCAAAGAGTTATTTTGCATTTGAAACCTGCCATGCAAAAGGAGCTCGATTTCACCCTGAATGTGTACGTTAATGGAGGAAATCTGCTCCGAGTTAAAGGAATAAAATGTCTTATGAAAACTGAAGGATATGTAGATGTTTCTTGTATACCGCAGTGTGAAAGAGGAGGATGGAAGTTGAATAGTTCCTGTGTTTTTAGCCAGGGCCCTGACAGCTGAGAAAATAAATGGCTGATTTAGTGAAGCTGAAGTTGGTTGCAATGGGAGAATAATTGTAATTACCAGTGGAATACAGAGCTTCCACACAAGGCCAATTACAGATGTCCCATAGCACCATGACTATTTTCAATTAGCTATGTATGTGGGAGAGGAAAAAAAATCTTCTATTTAGGTACGTTGTCTGGCAGCAAAAATTCAAGAAGCATTAGCTACGTGGCCCTTAAGCCAGATGAGTGAGTTTTGTCCCTTTCTCTCAGACGGTAGTAGGTGGCTGTAATGTATTTCCTCTGGTCTGGGTTTTTATTTTGTAAATACGTTATTGATTTCTTTTTTTCTCTTGTTAGCTGTTGGTCGCTTCA
This sequence comes from Phalacrocorax carbo, assembly GCF_963921805.1. NCBI lineage: Eukaryota > Metazoa > Chordata > Aves > Suliformes > Phalacrocoracidae > Phalacrocorax > Phalacrocorax carbo. The sequence goes on along the minus strand of NC_087514.1, from coordinate 93,656,084 downwards.
GTTACATTCCAACAGCTCCTTTAGACACCGTCTATATTCCTAGAAAGCCCATTTTTGCTTCCTATGGATGATGTGTGGCATCTGGTTGAACCTGGCGGGTGGACAAGCAGCTCAGATACCCCAGCTCTAAGATTCTTCTCTCTGATGGAAATGCCCACAAGAGAACCTAGGGAAATCTTCTGTGGGCAGTCACTCAGATATATTTTTCTTTGTTGTTTGTTTCATTGGTTCATGCTGCTTCTGCAATCTGTTCCCAGGAACAGTGAGGGGACAATTTTACTGCCCTGTGTGCCCATGCTGTAATACTGTCAGCAGACATAGTCTGGGCCATGAATTAAAATGATAGAGGAACATGGATGCCTCAAGATCTTTGCCTGAAATAGTGAACATTTAATGGTCTAGAAGATGATCTGTCTACAACCTTTCATCTTTCTTGACTAGCATGAATTCGTATATGCATCCATTTTAAACAGCTATGCGAGTGTAAATAAACAGTTGTTAAGAGTGTTTGAGGTCTTGTTATGTGACAACAATTCCCAGGAAGTGAGAAAATGAATGCAATAAAACAATACTCTGACCATTCTGCTTTCAAAGTGTTTCATAAATTTTAGCTTCTTCTCAAAACACTTCTGTGAATTAGTGAAACTTCATCCACAGTTTACAAAAGAGGGGTCTGAAAGGCAATGAGCTAGAAATTTCAGTGAAGCTCCTCACTCCCACATACTTTCCTTGGCTCGGTATAACTTGCTTTCCTTCCAGGCACCAAAACATTCAGTGCTTCGTATAAAAACTACACCGTAGGCCTTCTGAGCCTACAAAACTGGAGTCCCCTATGCAGCCTTGACTGTTATAACAATACTGACCTTTTATCAGGTGCTTGGCAGCTGCTTAAGTAATTTTTCTTCACAAGACGGTGGTGATAGACTGATGCCCTCTGCAAAGAAGGAATCTGGCATCTTTGTGGTTCTGAAGCTTCCGCCAGCACCTTTTTGCCAGCTGCAGAAATAACCTCCACATGGGCAGAGGCATCTTAGGTTATCTCCATCCCTTCTTGCCCAGCAGCCGGTTGCTCACAACAACTCCCACCATGTATCTGACATTCCCTTGCTTGCACTGGTCCACACAGTCACTGGTGTCCTTCAGCCTATAGCCAGAAGTCTATCGTTAAGAGAAAATATGTTTGATCCAAGTTACTGACATACCTGGAGTTAGATCTAAGTTGTGAGTCAGTCTTATCTGACCTCTAGAAATGCATGGGGTCTTCAAATGAAGCCAACTGCATGTGGAGGGCCTATATGGGAAAGTCCGCACCCAGATTAATTTTGCCAGGATTTGTTCAGGACCAGAGCAGAGTTACGTGACTGATTATTTTGGTCTGGCCCATGTGCCGAATGGAAAGTAGCTGTTGTGGGGCTGGGAAAATAGATGGAACCTGCTACACTTCCGTGAAAAGTTCCTCTCCCAGGGAAATAAATTATATTCTGGCAGTTTCAGATTTTATTGGGTATTGTTTGGCTTTTGCTGTCTGTTTCCTAATAAAATTACTCCTTTCCAAGGCATATGGTACCTCTTCCTCATGTTACTGCCATTACCAGGGTCTGCGTCATTGCCTCAAATGGCCTTGATGCTTCGAAAAGGACCTGGGCCTTTATACGAAACCATAGCCATATCCTATTACCCGGTTCTCGTACTTCACTGCAGTCCCACATTGCATGTTTCCCCACATACAGCTCCACCCCATACACGCCCTTGATTGGGGGTGTTCCTCTTCAGCCACATCCTGCATCTTGCAAGGCCTGGCCTTTTGTAAAGTGTCCATTCCTATGCTCCGTTTTAGCAGGGGTTTCATACAAAAGACCTTCAGGGGATTCAGGCTTCTGCTGGCAAACTGCGGGCAATTCTCCAACATTTCATAGCGTTATTGGGAAACTTGAGGGCATCATTTCATTTTACTTCTTGCTGATTATGCATGACCCACAGTAGAAGAGCCATGAAACTGTGACTCTTAGGAAAGCAGTACCTCTTAAAATCAGGACCAAATACCTCCACAGAGGTAGCAAATTCCTCTTTTTCTTTTAATTCATTCAGAATTCAAAAATTTCTGCAGTCTGAGCTTTTCAGTGAGATGCTTTCTCAAAACAGGTTTGAGATTCTTTTACTACAAATCACATGCTTTGGCCATATTTTGATGTTCCTAGGAGTGGGGGTTTTTTTTGCCTACAACCATTTTCTTAAGAGAGTCATGCTTTCTTTATGTTGCAGAGCTCCCCTGACATTACTGAGGACTTCAAGTTCTGTTGAATAATCTGATATCCTGAGTGACTGTGTTATTTCTCATGCACCCCTTTTTTCTTTGATCTGCACACATAAAGGAATGCTCTCCAAGGGGTCTTTAGAGACAACAGGGATATTTAAAGGATATATAAAGATAAATCACATTTACTTTCCAAACAGCTGTGGCTCCAAAGTAAATCTTTGGTTTATTACTAGTTGGCTCACTATTTGAAAAGACCACTCTGACTTTGTCTTTCGAAACAAGTTGGATCTGGTAGATCATCAGATAATTAGCAACAGTGTATTTTTCTGAAGTACTGCCTGCACCCTCTAGCAGGTTTATCGCTTAATCAGAGGTTTGCTCCCTCTACTGTGGAAGAGTAAAGGGGTGATCCCTTAGAAAATAAATAAAATGTAGATTTCTAAGTTTAAAAGTGCTGGCAATGAGTGGGACCCAGGTGCAGATTTTACAGGTTACGGGGTGTCCTTCCACTTTTTGCACAGCCTATGTGATGTGGACAGCTGAAGTGCACCTCAGGCTGTGACTCAACTAAAATCCCCTTGCACATCATTGAGATTTTGCTCTACAGACCTAAGTTACTTTTGAAAATGACATTTAGGCCTCTTAATGCCTTGGAAATATCACCTAATTACCTTTAAAAATTGAAGCTGTGGTGCTTTCCTCTGCTTTTGTGCCCAGCCCTCCCTCCTGTAATTGGATCCACTAGAAGTTAATTAAGTTCTCTGTGTAAATTATGAAGCTACCTCCAAGTTTGCATTAGGCTCACAAATAGCAGCAGGAGTAGGTAACACTTACTGATGACTCCTCCTTTCTGCCACAGGGGAAGATGTGTTTACTACAGGCTGGGAAGGCAGCTGAACCCCTCTAGGAGGCAACGTCACTCAGCGCTGCTCACCAAATTTGGCTCTCCTGCCTCTCCTGAGCCATTCCTATGGTTACCTACACAGTCTTACTCACTCAATGCTCACTTTGATGCTAAGAGACAGTGATAATTGCAGCATTGTGAAATATTCGGTGGATTGGCTTGGCTGAAGGACATAAATCCAGGAGGGGAAATGCTGGGAGGAGGAATGATTTCACAGACCAAAGGCTTCCCATGTTGACATGATAGCAATAAAACTTCTGAACTCTGAGCACTACAATCTCCAGTGAAAGGCAGCCCTGACAGTCTTCAATGAGTGATGCATTCAGACCTTGTTGTTCTCCCTTTGCTTTGCGGTTGGTGCAGAGGACTGGCACTAACCCTCTTCCACATGAGTCAAAACAAAAGCTTGTGTGGCAGCTAAACCCATGAGATCATGGAATGGTGCAGGAGCAGCTCTTGGTTATTATTTCATCAAGCTGGCAGATGCCAGGAAGATCACACGATTCAATTATCTTAGCCTCCAGGTAAGTAGCAGGCACTTTGAATCCCTGCTATTGACTGCACAGCAGTAAGGCTCACTGGAGATGGTCTTTTCTAATTTCTCTTTTTTTCCCCTTAAGAATTATGGTGTGGGTGCTGCATCCTGATGAACCTTCTAGACTGATTACTTGACACTGAGTTACTGATGTCAACTGAAAACAGCAGGCAGACAAAAATATTTAAGAACAGAAGATATTTTTCTTAAGTTGACAACTGTTTCCCAGCAGCGTGGTCATGATGTCTTCTGTTCACCTGCAAGCCTCAAGTAAGGTTTGGGATTCTTTGAAACTTATATGAACTCCAGATGAGCGGTACAGCAAGCATCAAAAACTCACAGAGGAGGTTTGAAGTGATCAGGTTAAAAAAAATTGACTGTGCATCACGTGGGTTTTCCAGCAGCTGTTAGCAGTGATGTAGTTGACTTCTGGGCAATGCAAACCAAGTACGTCTCAAAATGCTTTCGGGAGTGTTTTCCAAAGCCCTTATAAGCTGAAGAAATTCAGCCTAGCTAATCCAAGGGTCTGTGCTGCCAGTTTTTATTATAGTTGTCCCTTGTGACTCTTACAATTACAGGATTGCTGCTGCTACTCTAGCATTATATTTACCACCATTGTAAGATGCTCTGTAGACACACGCTGAGTAGTATAATGGTAGCCAGCAAACTCCTTTCCTCATAGGTTAGTGTTTTGAACAAACAAACAAATTAAGTAAAGAAGTAAAAAATCAGCACATTTAAAGGTTCAACCAAGGCAACAGTCCCAAACACAGCACTTACTCTCCCTTGCTATAGTGTAAACAAGCAATTCGCAGGTCTTCTGAGAAGATACAGGGTACAGTTAATCCTGTGTTTTGTGAATGAGATAACAATTCATATTATGGTAGGAAAATCATATTATGATTTTATGGAAGTAGCCATGGGAACTCTTTCTAGTTCTGTGCCTTTGGTGTGCCTGGGTTAGGAAGCTGTGCGTGGCAGAATAAGAGATTCCTTTTAGATTTCATTCCTGCCTAGAAAAAATTTGGATGCTATTTGTTGCTTGGTGTCTTTGAGTATTAGTTGAAGTATTAATACAGAACATTATTTTCCTCCCCTGTGGAAATATTGATCGATCTGTGTTGGAAAAGCGATGTTCAGGCTCTTGCAAGCTATTCAGGAGCAAGGAATTGTTGTTGGTTTTCCTGTGAAGAAAGCGTGGGATTTGGGGCTTGAATCTGGAGCTGGAGGGAGAGTCCTCAGAAGTTAAAGATGTTAAAAGAGGGGAAACAAGAAAAATTGGGGGCTGCAAGACCCCACTTTTCCCCCATGCAGATCATTCACTATGGAGAGGACAGCTCAAAAAGGGTGTGGCTGTACAGTGCTGTGACTACGAAAGCTGTCACTGCCAGCCCTACCCTGTGGGTTTGCTTTGGGCTGAGTTGCTACTGAAAATACAGTGGTCTCTCGACTGCCGGAGGAAGAACCTGCCTCCCCTGGCCCATGCTGGCTCTATGAAACAGAGAAACTCATGAGTCTGGAGGGCAGGAGTCAAGGGTGAGAATATTTCCACGAAATAAGAAAGAGTTTTGAAACCACGCACAACAGAGGAGAAAGCAGAGAAGAACCCAAGGGAGGAACAGACAATAAAATCAAGGTTTCTCTAGAGTTTAGTGCTCAGGAATCTGTTTCTCGATTTTGTTTCATCAATCTGAATGGTCTATAAACTTTATACAACTTCACGCCACCTGAATGTTAACTGTATTGATTTGAATGTGTTTATAAATGATTCATGAGGATGTCAACAGGCTGGTATCTGGCTCTCATGGGGGAGTCCATAAGACAGGAATCACCTCAGCAAGCCCAAAGCAAAGGATTTGAGGAGGATATAATCTTGACTGCCTAATCAGAGGCTCATGACAGAGGGCATATGCCAAAGGCTGCTGGTTGCAAGACCGTGCAATGCATGTTTCTTTTGGCTTTCTCTGTGGAACTTGCTGGAGAGACATGTTGCAGCTCTTCACCCAAGGGGTGATAATAGTGAAATTATCCTGGCGAGCTGGCTGCAAGCCAGAGGAGGAGGGGAAGGGAAAGAACCCTGCAGCAATGTAAAACCTGCAAAGAGGAAAAGCTAGTCCAACAAAGACAAATGCTGGTGCAGGCGCTACTGCTCTTTCAGAGGCTCCAAACTAGTATCTCAAGTGAAACGTGGACGTTTTTCTTTCCTTTTCTGCCTCAGTGCAGGAAAGCTCCAGGGCAGCTATGCAAGAAATGTTTTTCTGATGCAGGTTTATTAAAGAGATTACATTGTCTGGGGAGGGCTGAAAGACTATTTTAGACCATGGAGGACCAAAGTGGAACTGAGCCCAGAAACAGAGTGAAGGCTTCTTGTGGACTTTGCAGGTTGTCTTGAAAGGCAACCATTTTGGGTCAGAGTTATGAAGACAAAAAATAGTGGCTGACTTTCTTGAAAGAGAGTAAGCATGCAGCTCAGAAGAGAAATGGGATACCTGCTCTGGGTGAAGAGGCACAGCACCAAAGAGGGTTTCAGAAGGGCAGTGGGACTATACTGATGGGTGCTGCTTCCTTTTCTTCGAGATTCCTTCAGTTTGCTGTCACAGAAAGAGAGCTGCATATTCTCGATGCCTGGAGTTGAGGCTTGAAATGAGCAGTTATTTTTGTAGCATCTATTGGGTTCTGTTGTGAGGGTTTCCACATCACGTAAACATAAATTTGGCATGGGTTTGGGACAGCAGCCTCTATTACATTAATGCCTGTGTCATATTCTGTACTATTTAGTCATTCTAATGAAATATGCTGCCTTCGTCTTCTATCCTGGACTGTGGTGAAGCATAATGAATTCGACATGAGAGATGTTTGGAAATCAATCTTTAACAGAGATGTGAGATTTCCAGGTAATACAGTGCAGCCAGAACAAACTCTGTGAGGGACTGCCAACATGAGAGAGACACCCACTGAGGTTACCAAGCCAAAGTTAACCCTGGCGTGATTACTGTTCCATCAGATGCAGGGGAAGTTACACAAAGGCTGTGATGTACCCTGGCATATGCAAAGTCCTCATTGTGCCTTGTTCAGTAAACTTGAAAATGTCTCAAGGGAAGGAAAGAGGAAATTCCATGCTTTCCTTTGCATCTCAAGGAAATTACCATAGCAAGCTTGCCCTAAAGAAAGCTGCAGCAAGGTCTTGGCTGCACTGAAATCAGTGGCAAAACTCACATGATTTCGTGAGCTGGTGCTTCACATCTGGTGACTTTCTTCTCAGTAATTAACCTCTCTGACTTTTTCTGTCACTCCTTGAATCTTGCTCATGACTGCACTTGTATTACCTCCAAACTGGAAAGTGCTGATCATGGACTGATACATTTATTGCAACCACCTCCTCCCTATTTTATATGGAATCTCTTATTTTTCTTGCCTCCTGCTATTTTCTTTTCCCCTGGAAATTCAAGTTGCACATCGTGCTTCTCCCCTGTGGCATATATGCATGTTTTTTTCCAGGTGTCAATCCCCAGGTGCAGATGGTGGTTCTAGGTAGGATCTGAAACTCTAAGATGATGGTCCACCTCCTCTTGGAGCTGGGGTCTGACCTGAAAGGAGCCTTGACACAGCCCTGGATGTCCTTGCACGGTGGCTGTTGCCACCTTGGAGGAGTTTTCTGGACGTTTTTGTCAGAACAGATCTAAATCCATATTCAGATTTAACCCTTGGTTTCCAGCTCTACAGCTCTGTGGCCTTTGTGAGATTAGAGGACTGCAATGGCTTACCCGAAAAGCCTGTTAATCTAAACCTTATCTGAAACAAATGCATTATTTTGAAAAGGCTTGTCATTTTATATCTGATCACTGGTGCTGGCTCTTCCTTTGCACACAACTGCCTCATCTTGTTATGTATGCGTACATACATCTAAGAGGTCACCTACTAAGAACTGGCATAACTTGGTTTTGCATTTGAACTACAAGGTTACACACTTTGTTGCTCCTGTATTTCACAGCACTTGGGAGGATTTTTGCATTGCAGTACTTCTTGCGACTACAAACTTTCTGTGTGTCTTACCATCCTCCTTTTCAGAATGCTTGTCCTGCAGCTGCCTGGCAGGGGCTGTGAGTGGGGCCCTTTGCTGTACAGCAGCCTCCTGTCTGCTCTCACAGCGAGGGGGGAGCACGTGTGTCTCTCGCTGCTCCTTTTCTCCCTTCCCTGCTCCATCCTGCCAGGGGTTTTTCATGTGCCCCAAACTGCCCAATTCTCCCCTGTGCCATTTGGGCTTTCTGGATGTCACCTTCTAAAGCATGCCAGGAGACAAGCAGAGCTAAGATCAGGGAGTGGCCGACTGGAATACTAATGCCTGCCGTTGTGTGATCTGCACAACTGCAGACGTGGGCCAGGCTACCAACAAGGTATTAGCCATTCTTTATCTCACCATCTTGTTGGGAGGGGACGCTGAACCCATTCCAAATCAGATCAATTGTTTCTGCTTGTAAATGTCTCCAGCTTTCCTTATAGCATTAGGACTGATCACATTCAGCAGCGATGGAAGTTACAGAGTACCCAGGAACATCAGCTTGAACGTGAGAAGATTGTTTCTGTGGGCCCTTCTACATCAGTAGCTCTTAGTCAGCCTCCGTTACTTAAGGTATCCAGGGCCTTCACAGAGACCCTTTGGTTTTAAAGCAGCAATAAGAACTCCATGCATATGGATAATAGGTCTCAAAAGGACATGCTGAATGTATCAGAATCAATGCTTTGCTATTAGTAAAGTTTTCAGAGAAGGCATTTCTATGGTCTGCTCTTGTATCCTACAACTAAACTGCCCCCTTTTTGTTTGCAACAAAAGTGTAGGTGAATGTTCAGGGACCAAAAATGCCTTTTCATTGGCTTGTGTTAACCTTCTGTGTCTTGTGTTGTAGGAGTCTTCTCTTTCCGACACTGTAAGCTCTAATGCTCCCTCGCATTAATAAGTTCACCAAGGCCAGGTTTGCAGTTCTGCAGTTTGCACAACTCCCCAAAAGCAGTAGGCCGATATCCAGCAGTACAAAGAGATATTTCTTGCCTTTCTTCCGTTTTCTGATTCCCAAACATATACATCTGCAAGCCCAGTGCACATATCGTCCAGTATTTTCTATTAAAGAATAGCTTAAGCTTATAACTGCAAATGGTCTATACATGATGGTGTAGTGGTAGTGTCCTCTACCATTAGACATAGACTTTCAGAAGAACTGACCTGAAACTAAGCTCTTTTTGGATCAAGTGACCAGAGCTGAAAGATAAATCTGCCACTGTTGCAAGCCCTAGAGCACCAACTGTCTTTGGTGGCAGCAAGTTTGAGCTGAAGTTGTAAAAGGCTGTTCTTAAAAACTCCAAACTTTCCACATTATTTTATTTTTATGCTCTTTTAAATTGTATGGTATGTGATGGCTGGCTAGGAATTATCTGAGTTGTGAGTGTGAGTTTGTCAAAAAGCATCAATTCATCTTTTGCTAGATAAGAAGGAAGTGACATAGCAGCTATCAAAAAAACTCCCAAACCTGCCCTTGTGGAGTGTCCTTAAAAGAACCCTTTTCAAATTATAAAAATCTGGTTCATATATGTGTGAAGAATTTCCTTTTCCTCTCCTCCTCACAGAGGCATTCATTATTTTTCAGCATGCCCAGGTTGGTTCTGTGCTGCGCTCCTGGTGTACGCAAATACCTCGGTTATCCACAGTAACCCCGCTTCAACTTGAGAATAGTTTTATTGAGGTACATGGACTAAATCCCATCATCCAACACGGGTTGCTAATGCAGTTCCAGGGATATATGGTGTTCCTTTGGATTTGCTTCCGTGAAGTAAAGGCTGAGCCTGACTTTGAAGGTGTTCCAGGCTCCTTTCTGATGTCGGCGACTGTCACGCTGGGCGAGGGTGGAGTTACCTCCTTGCTGCTGAAGGCAGAGGTCGCCCACTAGTCTTGGCTGCACACGGATCAACCCTTGGAATGTCAACATTTCAGTTATTTTTATTGAAGAAAGAAGTAATGGGCAAAGTTGAATCTCTCTTTCTTTATGGAACTGCTTACAGAGCAAGGTTGCACTGTGCCTGGGAATGCCGTATCTGACTCCTATGAACAGAAACAACATCTGATATGATAAGTGTTCTGCTTATGCTCTTATGGAGTGCCGACTGAAAATACACTTAATTTTCTGCGAACGTGAATAAAATCGTGAAGGGAAATGTATTGGGTAGTAAAATGCTCTTAAACATCCTAGATTTCTAACAGAGAAGATAAAAGAGTCAGTGTGTATATGTGTGCAGAGAGACCATAATTTGTTTTCTTTTTTTTAATTCCTGCTGGAGAGAAGAGAAGATGGTATTGCTTTCTATTACTTTTTATGTTCTTTTTCTGGAAAACATTTTGGAGATGAAATTGAGGAGAAAAAGCTTTTGATGGATTTCAAAACAACCAACCAAATACAGAAACGTGTTTTTCTGCTCCTTTTTGTAACACATCTCAAAATTAAAACAAAGGCAAATGAAAGTGGGAAGAGTTTCAATGAAAACTCATTCTTAAACACTTTTCCTTGGGTCTGCAAAGGGAGGGGAGGGCTACTTCTATGTGAGGAAAATACTGCTTTTATCCTCCTTTCAGTTTTTGAAGCGGAAGGTCTTTGTAGCATTTACCACGCAGGAGGGAGTTATTACCCAGAGCTCAGCACAACTAAGAAAATAATTTTGACCTAATACATAGAAGCAGTGTCTAGACAGAGAGTATTTGAAGTGCTTAAGGGGAAACTCAGGGTAGGAACCAGTTATGACAAACTGAGCTTTTGAAGTGACAAATAGAAGCAAACATGTATAAACTTAAGATCTGATAAAGTAAATGTGAGATATGCTACTGACTAAAATGAAACTGGAATATAGGACCAACTAAATTACCGTGTGGTTTGTTTATGCTGCCCTCCTCTTCCAAACAGGAGTCAGAGAAGTTGCTTGTGGGACCATGTTGTGCAACCAGAAAGGTGAAACCACCGGGGTTGGGGGGGGAGGTTTGGCTTTTTTTGTTTCCTTTTTTATTGTTTTGTATTTTTTAGAAACCCAAGGCACTCTTCTTTTACATGGTCCAGTCTGCAGCCTGGATTGGTCTCACAAGGATTTTCATCTGGACAGCCTAGAGGTTAATGAACTACTGTGTGTGGGCAAGAAAGGGCCATAATGTGCTAAACTTTGCTCTGCAGGCAGCTGAAGAGAGCTGTATTCGTGGCGTCCTGAACATGCCATTTCCTGGGGTGTTTGGTCCTAGCAAAGCTAAAAGCATACTTCATGGTTTTGTGGGTTGTAAAGACACTGAGAGAAATGTTGCCTGTATCTAGAGGAATTGAACTGAAGGGTGATTTCTGACTACCCGTGCTTCTGAAATGTTAGAAGTGGAAATCTGTTATTAGGATGAAAATTTTGATTGCAGAAGAGAATTGTCAAAGGCAAAGTGCACCCACCCCCACAAGACGTCCTGAAGTTTAGAAGATCACATATGAGTTCTTGATCTGTATTAAAGCATTCAGGCTTGGTCTCTGCTAACCAAGTGAAGAGCCTATGGCACTGACAGAAACTAAGGAAAGTTACTGAAATACTGGAGTTTCTTAGACTAGAGAAAATCATTTCACAGGCAATGCTGGTTAGAAGAGACTCATTAAAAGTTTCAGAAGAAACTTCTGTTGCTAGGGACAATTAGAGGTGGATCTTGATCCTAGTTTGGTGTTTTATTCTGAATTAACGTTTCAGAGTGTCTTGAACTACTTAGTGAGTAGAAACACTTGTCACCGATAAAATGCATTACATATGCTTTCCATGTGTCTTCCATCATATTTAATCAGATGTGGTGTAATTCCTTGAATGAAGGGTTTTACAAGCACATAGCATGGTTATAGTTGGTATATGTGTAATTGTTAACTATTATTTATTTCAATTTTCTTCAGTGTGACCCAATAACATAATGACACTTTTATGAAATCACAATTGATTACTGTGGAAGCAAGTCAGATGTCATCTTCCACTCCAGCATTTATGACTAAGTTAAGAAGGACAAATAAGCTGACTAGACTCAATACTTGGGGTGAAGAAAAGCTCTTCTATTCCCATGATCTAAAAATACTGTTCCTAGTTGTATTTGCAGGGGCCACACTGCAGCGGAGGTCCAAGGTGACACCAAGAGGGCTTCAGGGCTCCAGAGCACCTTCAGCCTTGCTGCTCTCCTCTCCTTTTCTCTTGTTTCCTTAACTGCAAAATGCTGATGATCCTGTTGTTGTGTTTTAGCCCTCAGTTTTGCCTTCTGCACTATTTAGGGCCCAATTAGGAAAGTGTTTTCTTCAGGCAAGATTTAAAAAGCACATGAGCCAAAGTCCAGTGGTGTCAGAAAGATGAGGAAAGAGCATGTGTAAGCAGGGGTTTTTACCATCTCTAAATAGGCACACCAAATCAGAAATTTCTTTTCTCTCTTTAGGCCCTAATGTTTTAAATTTTTTTTCTAGAATGTCTAAACTTACAGTAAAACCACTAATGAATCCTCATGATCTTAATGAAAATTACAACATGGAGCATACAGTAGATACTGTTCTTCCCCAGCTTCTTTTGGACCACATTTTTCTGCTGCTATGTGGTGTAAGTACTATTTAATTTTGAACTACAGTAAATTAGTGAAGTTCTTGAGCTCTGACATTTTGTCAGATATCAGCTTTAAGACTATGTCGATACGTTCTACTTAGTGGAAGATCTTGCACCCAAGCTTTTTGGTGCCTTTACTTCTGAGGGGACTGGAGCAGCAAAGGAAGAGATGAGCATGAGTCTTGAAACATTAGGTGATCCAGTGCAACATGCTGTATCAATATTACATCATGCTAGTCTAAAATAATTGGATGTCTCTTTTTTTGGGGGGGTGGGGGGTGGGGGTGGGAGGGTAATAGATGTCAAGGAAAGATCTTACTTCATTTATTAGTCCAGATGACCCCAGAAGAGTTAACATAGTCCAAACCCAGGATTTATTGCCACTTAAATGACTACTTTGTTACTCACAGTCAATGACCATAAGACTTATACGTCATCTAAAGCATGACAATAGTTTAACAGAACCTGTTTCCTTCTATACTGTCCCATCTTGGTTTTCAGGGGAATGACTCCATCATGTATCACAGGACAGGGAATGACCATAAACACGGCCGAAGAGAAAATGATGATATTACAGGCTTTAGCATTTCCGGTACATTTAATTCTCTTGAGGTTTAATCCTTGAAAGTAGATTAAAATGAAGGTAAATTATGGGGCACGAGGGCTACCCAAGGAGAATGTCTTTGAGTATAAATCTAAAATTGAAATGTTTGTAGTATCTTGCTGAGATTTACCCAAGGCACAATCAAACATAACAGCAACATAATACTGCCTGTTGCAAAAGAGTACATTAATTATATGCCAAGTGTAATGTACTGTATTAAGAGGTGCTTTTGGGTTGTAGCTATAGTCCTGTACCAGAATTGATGAGAGGTAAGAAGGAATGACCTGAAAGACTTCCAAAAAAGCTTTTCCCAAACTGTATTGCCTCTGGGCAGGTCTTGGTTACAATCCGTGGCAGATGATCTGATCCAACAAGAATTACAGGGTTATGGGCATGATGCAAAACATCATTTGCAACGAAGGTATGAATGCATAACAAAACATGTGTCATAAGACTCGGTAGTGGTAGCGTTAAAATATGCGTCCCTTTGAACCAAGTGATAAATACTTATCATGTCTGACCTGTATCACTGATCTTCAGTATACCACTCTGCATGCCTATACAGCATAACATATGATGCTGCATAGGCATGACAACATGTTGTAATGACGCACTGTTCATGAAAGTTTTCACTTCAAGTATAGTGAAGGTGAAATTGCTCCTAAATGTGGTTGAGAGGTGCTATTACATCATGCTTCAGGATGGTATGCAAGGGATTGCCAGCAAATACACCATAGATTTTCTTCTGCTTCCCACCACGAGAAGAGAAACAGTCACTTTCTCTTTTGACTTGCTTTGTCTTCCTTTGCATGCAATATAGTTTTTGCAGACAAGCAAAACTGATCAATGGGATTTCCCTTTTTAAATGGTATTCTTTATTTTTCTTTCTGTCACTGATTGTTGGTAGGAACCCCCAAAATTCACACTGGAAACATTGCAAGAAAGGGAAGAATTAAACCCTCTGAGTGCACTTACTAGGATGTATATACAACGTAAAAATGCTATTTTTAATCTTTGTTTTACACAGTCATTTGTGCTCATTGGCCTTCTTCCCCATTATAAATGCTAGATCTGTTTCTGGAACATCATCCCCTGTCTAGAGGGGTATGCTGGAGACACACAGCACCCTCCTGAAAAGAATGCAGTCCATACACATAATAAAATTCTTCATTAGCCCCATTTCAAACTTCGGTCATAGTGAATGATTATACTTGCTCTGAAGGAAAAAGTTTAATTATCTCTTGTGGTTTGCAAGGAAAAGCTTTGTAAACTTCTAATTACAGGCTGCTAAATATTAGCTAGAATTGAAATTTGTTCTTCTTGATCATAGAAAATTTTATTTTCTGTTTATTGAAAATTCCTATATTATTTACGTAACTAAAGACCTGAATGCTTCTTTTTGTGTGGGTGAGGCAGAGGAAAAGAAGAATTTTGCACCCAGGGTCTTTCCCTTTGAAATGTGGGAGTAGTGCATCATTGCATGCCAACATAAAATGAGACCTACACCAGCACAAGGCCAGGTTCAAGCCCTTGGAATGAATCCAAAGTGTGAAATCTGATGGTAGAGCCCTTGTCAACTTCAGCAAAGCTGGAATTTTATCCCAAGGCTTTACCATCTCCTTCATGGTCATGACCATTATAGCTTTAAGACTCATGTGCTTTTTATTCCCCCTAATTTTGAATGATGGAGTATAATTACAGTCCCTATGCTCTAGATTCAATTTTTCCTATTTTGCAAAAGTGCTAAGACTTCAAAGCAGAGAAGATTCATGGGCAGGGCTTTCTACCACAGAACTGCCAAAGAAAATGTCACTTTTTGAAAGGCTGGTTTCTGAAAAGGCATTATATTATTTTAATATTTTATTCTGCGTGTTGTTTTTAAAGCTCTAATCCTCCTACAAATTCCCCAAAGCATTTTTCTTGCGGGGTGGAGGGGGTTCATTCTGGAATGCTTTTTAAAATACAGATGTATATGAAGGAGTATTTGAACTTGCATTACCAAGCAGGAATGGGAGTTAATTTGAAAACAGAGTGTAGCATTTCAAAGCATGGAATGAGGTAAGTTTTCAGCACAGAGCTTACTCTTCACCCTATAAATTGCCATATAGATGGACTTTCCAGACCAAAAACCTATAATCCACCCAGGATCTAGTTAAAAACTCTTCTTCATGTGGAGTCTGATCCTGCACGTCTTTCTCAAGTTGGTCATCGCTGATCTAGGTCATTTTGAAGAATTAAGCCGGGCCCATGATTTTCCATGTTAAAAAAGCTAATACAGCAGTATGAGCTGCAAGTGGTTTCTGACTCCTTTCATTTCTGTGAGAAGGCAGTAGCCTGTCTGGCCCTTTGATGGGACAGGCAAGAAGCACTCTGGATGTTTCATGCATATCCCTGTACAGCTGAGAGGACTTTAGAAGTCCTCATGCAGCTGGTGGAGAGCAGCCTTCCCTGCTCAGGTCCCACAGGCCCCTTTGGCCAACTTATGTGGCACGTAACTTTAGGAGCTGAGAGTGTTATGCAAGCTTCCTGCTTGTGCCAACAAAGAGTGATATGCACTAACTGCTTTCTTTTGATGCCTTTTCAGTCTTCTTAAGCAATACCTAGCCTGACTGGGTTTTTTTTCTCCTAGTCATTTATGCTGAGATTCAGCGGGGTGTGCATTTCTCAGTCCCTGTGGTGTAGATCATGAGGAATTTCTTTCCTGGGGAGTTATTCACACTTGGGCCAGTGTAAACAGGATAAGAATCTCCCTGGATGACACTAGTAGATTTAGTCTGGCTTTATGTTTGTAGAGCAGGGGAGCAGGGATTTTCTTGGAAGAAACAGGCAAAATTCTTATTTCAAAAGCTTCAGGAGCAGTTAAGCTTTGTTACTAATACCTGCCAGAAGAAAGGAAAGGATTTCTTTCTTCTGAATCCCAAATGTATTAATCTCTGAAGTAATTGGTCAGGACAAAGTTTAAGTGTCAGATAATGATATCTGGAGTAGATTTAGTATCATGGTTCAATATTACATGTTGTGGAGGAAGAAGGGGGTGTTTGAGTGTTTTGTTTTTACGCACTGCGTTTGAAAAATCATCCTTCATAGAACTTTGCTGGTTTTTTTCCATGTGTGTATAGATATCTTGCAACTTTTATTGCTTTGTAATTTTTTCTAAAACTATTTAGGTTAGAAGGGGCCTCAGGAGGTCTCCAGTCCAATCTCCTGCCCAAAGCAGGATTAGCAATGAGATCAGACCAGGTTGTTCAGGCCTTTATCCAGTCAGGTCCTGAAATCCTCCACGGACTGAGGTTGCACAACCTCTCTTGGCAACCCATGCCACTGCCTCACTGTCCCAAGGCAGTTTCCCCTCCTCTTTTCCTGTTTCAGTTTGTGGCCATTGTCTCTCTGCTGTGCGCCTCCCTTTTTATCTCTGCTCAGAGGTGCTGGACATCTGCTGTTAGGTGTCTGAAGCTGTCCCTTCTCAAGGCTGAACAGGGCTTGGTCCCCAGCATCTCCTCACAGACCTGTGTGCTAGCCCCTGGCCCTCCCCTGGACTTGTCCTATGTAACTGTCCTCATTCTCGCCCTGGGGCCAGAACTGGATGCCATATTCTAGCTGCAGTCTCATGAATGCCAAGTAGAAGGAAATAATCACTGCCCTTGGTCTGCTGCCCTTGATCTGCAGCCCGGGATGCTGCTGGTACAGCCCGGGATGCTGCTGGCCTTCCTGGCTGCCAGGGAGGCAGTGCCTGGTGCCCACGTTGAGCTTGCTGCTCAACACCACCCTGAGATCCTTCTCAGCAGCGCTGCTCCCCAGCCAGGCAGGTCCCAGCCAGCACTTAAGCCAGGGGTTCTTCCTCAGAGTATTCCTCCCCGGTGCAGAAGCAAGCCCTTGAGTGTTCTGAAGACCATTTCATTGAGGAGTTAAGAGCTCGGTGATCCTTTCTGAGCACAAGAAACCTGTGGCCTAATGGTGATGAATTCCTTCCAGCGATCTTTCCTCTCCTTGGGAACAGAAAGGTGATGATGGTGCTTCTGTTAAACACGTGCACCCTGGTAATGATCTCTATGGGAGACTGAGATGCACACCAGGGGTTTCTACTGCACCCTGTTTCTTGAATCCTATTAGAAAAAGCAAGGCAAAGTGTTACTTCTATTTCTAAAGTGATCATTAGTTGTTAAAGCCACCGTCACTTTCCAGAAATACCACGGTGCTGTTAATAAGGCAAAAGTACAGCAAAAAATTGCACTTCTAATTACTTACATAGAGATGAACTCTTAATTCTCTACCTGGCATCTACACTTTATTTTGAAGGAGCAGGAGGGCTGCCTGGAAAGGAACGAAGAAGAATGAAAGTCTGAATTCTGACCCTGGTTATGCCAGCCAGTATGCAGGGCAGCTTGGATCCAAATCTGTTTTAGGAAGGACTTTAAGGTTTAGCTTGTTAAATCTGTACAAAAATGAATTACTGTAACAAAGGAAGAAAGCAAGCTTTGTAGTGATAGTACAATAAGGGTCTTATTCCTCTTTTTTTCACAGAATTTCCTTGGTGATCTTGACATTTTTAGGCTGTGTGACTTGGTCAAGCTTGAGCGCCTGTGGCTAGGCACCAGACATTCATATGCAGAGATGCTTCTAGTAAGCAGTCTGATTTTGAGAGATTTTGATCATCATACCTCCCAGTTCTCAATAGGACAGAGGATGCTGTGCTCCACTTGGCCTCTTAATTTCTCTGATGTGCTGCGGTCTGACCGGATCTCCCCAAGTACGCTGCTGATGCCTATACAACCACATCTATGCTTCATGCTTTCTTGGAGAAAGAAAGACTGATTCAATGTGTGGCTCTGCCTTAAAGCCAGACAAAGAGGATTTGGGCATCCGGTCCTGTTCACTGTTTTCAGAATTGTTTTTTCCAAGTTTCTGAAACAGTGGGAACAGCTGATATCTTGGATGATCCCAGTGCTGAGTGGAAGACTCAACTGAGTGTCAGCAAAGTGGGAGAAAAATAGAAGGTGACACTTCACCTTTTTCTCAAAGAAGTCAGCCTCAAATCTACTACATTTTATGTCCCCTGCTATCAGAGGAAATCTGAGCAGGATTTGAAGAGGAAGACCTTTATAGGGGAGATCTTATGATGTGTATTGAAGCAACCTAGAAAGTGTTATGTATTTTTAATACTTTTGTGCTGACAATGGTGGGTAGTAAGCTGGAGACAATGACAGCTTTATAGAATGACATAGCCTGTTATGTATTCTGATATTTATTTCCTTCAGTCACATGCAGGTGTCTCTTGTCTGGTAGCGGCAGCCACATGAAGGGGTGGCTACTCAGGCTCTGTCTTCCATGCTGGACAGCTTTGTCATTGCTCCAGGAGGCAAAGAAGGCTTGCTTTTTCTGCGGAAAATTAGGCCAACTCATTTGAGTACCAAATACGACTTTGGAAAACTGCTGCAGGATAAATAGCTTTTGGGCTTACAGTGAAAGAAACTGCTTATCAGTTTTGAAGGTTGTGATACATCATCAAGAAGAATAATGACTCTAAGGCCACCCTGTTTCACCATCTCAGGTGTTACGGCATCAACAATCCTTGGAACTGAAATCAAGATGAAAAATGATGGCACAAGGGAAAAATGAGCTCTTCTGTTTTAAACCACACTGTGCCATGGTTTTGGGTTGTACTGTGGTAAATTGCTTTGTAGACTTTTTTATTCCATCTGTCTGGTTTCCTTTTTAAAAGGAGATAATTCTTGCTAGCAATCATCAGAGGAGCTAAAAGATAAATTAGTTGGTGATTTTCAGTTCTTAAAATTACTAACACTTTTCTGCTGGAACTGTTATGTGCTGCGATTATATACCGGCACTTCTTAGTAGAAGATGATAGCAATGCAAACGTATTTTAAGAAGCCCCTGCTGCAGCACCATTGATTGTAGCCAGCTATTGTTCTCCTGAGTCCTGCCTCGGACAGGGAGCGAGGAGTTTCCTGGGATTTAGGTCCAGACCTTTTTGACGGAAAGCTGGGGAACAATTAGGAGGCAGTCAAATCTCTCCCCCTCCACACACACACGTTTTTAAAATGAAAACTGTGGAGAAGAGGAAGTTGAGTTTCCCTTCTTTTACTCAGCTGCTGCAGAAGTGGATGGTTATATATAAAATAGGTATGTTCTTACCTACTTTGGAGACAGCTTTTTTTCTGATGTGTAGCAGAGTCAAGCCGCTCTAAAGACAGAAGTTGCCCAACTTCTTGCTCGAAAGAAGGTGGCATTTGTGAGTCGATGCAAGGCAGGAACAAAAGCTTGCTACTGCCCCACCTGCCAGAAGGACGGGCTTGCGTCTGTCCATCACCTATTGGAAACCATGCGACTGGCAGCTCCCCCCAAAGCAGATGGCTGATATTTATGCTGTTTTGCCTTTGTGTTTCTTGTTTCCTTTCAGGATAGGCGGATGCAAGGCCCTAGCATTGATTTTTCTGTGCAGCTAAAAAGACAAGAAAGCTGCTGTGCTTTTGAAGCTTTACACTGTCGGTTTTCTTATTCCATGTAGGTCTTCCAAAGGTCTCACCTCTTTTTCATCTATGCAGATGCCTCTGTCTTCTCTAGATCCTTCCTGGTGACTCCTTTTAGGAAGGAAAAGAAAACTGAAATTCTGGTCCCATTGAAGCATTTTGCTATAAAGCTCTGATTCTGTGCTTAATTCTGCATGGTCTTAGTTCGCATCTGTGTGTAATTGTGCTGGCACATAGTTGTACATGGGAGAGATCAGAGCTCCCTAGTGATCTGCACCGATGAAGCTGTGTTAGTGTAGTTATGTCACTCCAAAATGTTCAGAGGGAGAAAAACTTGCAGTTCTTATCAGGAATAACTTTATGGCTGAGAGGGAAGGCATCCTCCATTGCCTTTAGTCCTCACAAACACTGTTCCCCCTCTATTCCCATCCAGTCATGCAAGCTGAATTATTAGAAATTTCTTGCAGCAACTAACAAACCTTGCTTTGCATTTGGGACCCTGAGAGCAAACAGTATCCTTATGATATTAAGAGTGCTTTTAATTCCAGATCTTTTTGTTCAGAAGGTTCACTGCACAAGCAGCGTTATGGGGTTTTGACAAATGCTGTGAGAAGGCAACTGAAATGCAAAGAAATCAGATCCTCACAAAACCATTACCATGTGTATATATATATTTTTTTTAACAGAATGTACTGGGAATATACATTGTCAAATGGGTTTCCAAAAGTAAATGCAATTCAGATAAAATTGCCCATAATAGTGGAATGTACATGTTTTGTTTGGATAAGAGACAGCTAGCTAACTGTATGTATCTCTCATTTAATCTTAACTTTTTTAGTAGGCCTAAGTGCAGTAGTTACTATAAGATAACATAAGCACTAACATAGGAAGTTCACTAAAGATTGGAGGAGAAAAAATATGACTGCTAGTTTTGCAGCTACAAGTAACGATTCTGGGCAGTTTCTGTCACCTCAGCTTGAGTTAGAGTAATGGGAAGTAAGACAACTGAGAAACCTAAGCGGTAGGAGAGAAAAAACAAGCCTTAGTGTTTTGCAGGCTACAACTGAGGAGGAGCAACTTGATCAACAAACTAGCCAGTTGATGCAATTTTTACCATACTTAGATTAAGATAAGATTGTATTATTCTGCCTCTTTGCCTTACATAATTAAATCATTTAATGTTATTCATGACGTCAATAGGGTCTGGCAAAAGAGCCCGGCACCAAGATGGTGTTTCCCTGTTCATGCAGAGGTTTCCATCTAATGTCTCATTGATGGTTAGTCCCTGAATTGAAGTTAGGCAAGGTTTTCAGCCCTCATTGGTAAATTCCCTACTAGAGTTCTTCAGAAACCTTTTTCTTTTATCTTTAGATATTTATGATTTCTTCTTTTGTTAATTTTTGGTTCTGCTTAGACAGTATGCATTTTCCATAAGATCTCTGCATTGCATCATTCTTTGCTTACTAATTGCATTGCATCTTTATTTTTTTAAGTCAAATTCTTTTTAACTATTACCATTAAAACCTTGTCCTTCTAGGGGAGGGCTCCTTGAACTCTCTTAATTTCCAGTAGCTTTCTGGGGTCACTGATTGTCTGCACAACTGCCAACTTCTAATACAATTAATTTCTATTTGTATTAGCTTCACTGAAGCAACAGAAGAGATGGTCTTGGACTAAGGACTGCATTGGGCTCATATAGTGATTACTAGGGGTAAAACTGGGCTGGGGAGGCCTAAAGAAAACATGCCTTGCATTTACAGTAATCTTTCAGTAGGATATTGCAGCAACTTCTGCTGCAGCCTCCGCTTGCAGCAGAAGTTGAGGACCTGTACTTTCGACATTGGCCGTAAAGACCCTCCCTCTCCCACAGGGTGAGTCGGGTCAGTGCACCATGTTGCACTGTTTGTTGGCTCCGTCCCATGGGACGTGACAACACTGCGTGCAGAAACAAGGAGGCTTCCGTAGATTTTTTTAGCTGGTCTAATTTGGGCCTGACTGTACTTGAAACTTAAGCTGGTGTCCAGTGGGATTAGCAGGTGGAATACAATGAGTTTTATACCTTCATTGTATGGGAACAAGAACCAGACAACTCCCACTGGCTTTGCGTCCCATCTTCTCCCAAATGAAGCAAACGAAATATCATTAATGCTGAAACTCAAGGGATTTTTTGTGCTTGGACCATCTATGCAATCCAGTCCAAAGGTTTTTAACATGGGTAGAGGTTGTTTTTCCAGCAATCTGTACTGAAACCACTGTATGTCTTTTTCTTTGTTCTTCATGTTCCTCTGAGGCTTCACAGTGTGTTCGGTTGAGGGTCAACCCTTGACTGAAGTAACTGACCTTATTTGTTTAAGGGAAAAACCTTCACTCTCCTATGCAAACACAAAAAAAAATGTAGGTTCTTTGTTAACCTCCTTATATTAAGAGTGATAAGAGTTGTCCATCAGATCTTGTCCTTTATTTATAAGAAGAAGGTGCTGTGTTACCTTTCATGACCTTTTCCAGTGTGTGTTAAGTATACATGAACCAAACCATATGTGTGTTTAAGGTACTCTGGTCTTTATAATATGACAAATAATAAAAAGGGCTTTAGGGAAAATACTTATCATATGTCTGGCTGAAAGGGAAAAAATACATAAGGGCAACACAGTAATTGACTTAGAACACTATAAAGGGAAATATCTTTTCTCATAGGGAAAAGAGCCTCGATTCACACATGAGCTGCGCCAAGTAGAACTGATGAATATAGCACAATAGTCCTAACAGATTCACTACAAGCCCCGTCCTGAATAAGAAGAAAAAGAAACAAAGAGGAAGGGGGCAGGGAAATGGTTTCCTTCTTGCTCTTGGGAAGAGTTAGAAAAATAGAGTTCTGAGCAATATAGGGGAAAAAAAAGGAAAAATAGTCACATATTATTCACGCTTCACTCATGTTTGGTACATTCACACGGGCATATTAGGCATGAAAAGAACTCTGAAATGTAAATAGAGACATTCATTGTATCGTTTTACTTTATTTTTTAAGGAGGAAGGGAACAGAACGAATGGACTCCCCACTCTGCTGTTTCTCAGAAAGAATCGCCTCTGAAGCCATTCTGATGAAAGCATAATTAACCTTGTTTTCATTATTGGGTCTTTCCTTTGTGGCTCAGATAACGAAAAATGGAGGAGAGCATGGGCCACCCTGGTGATCAAGGAAACATCATAAAAATTGAGGATGAGGTTGTTGTGCACAAACTGAACTACCAAAGGTATGATGGGCTTGAATTTAATTCCCGTAATTATACTAATGATGCAGAATATAGCCAGACTGAAATAACTCAGGTAATTACTTAGCATATTGCTCTAGTTTCTGCAATGGCAGTCATTGTTTACATCTCTAATTACGCCGTGTAGACACATCAAATCACTCACGCTTGTTTTGACTTGAAGTATTTGAAGCAGCAAGTACTGATGAGCTGTATCTTACGGATGTTGCTATGTGAATGAATGCAATTCAGTAATACTTGTTCATCAGGCTCAGGGTCCAATCCTGCATGTCTTTCATACTAAGCATTCCTGTTGCTGTGACTTCCTTATGTATGTCTTTCGCTGAGGACTTTTCCTTGCCTTGAGCACATGTTGAAGGGCTCCATATTCACATAGCTAAGCACTCGGCATGCCCTTAATTTTAAGAGCACAAGCTGTCTACTGCAGGTCAGCTGGACTGCTCGTATGTTTTAAGGGAGAGTTACCAGTGGTTAGGGTACAGCCAGAGTTTTCAGCATCTAAAACAAGGCCAATTGCTTATGCTGGGGTAGTGTAGTGAGAGCAAAGGAAGAATTTGTTCCTATTATTAAAAACAGTAGCAAAAAAATGCCCAACTTGAAGTTATTATCCTCTGCCTACCATGTTTAAACCGAGTGATTTTTTTTTCACAATAATGAGGAAGAAAATGGAAGAATATTAAAGCAGCTTCATCCTTTTAAAAAAAAAAGCAACACCATAAGATTTCTTAGCATGTGTAAATGGCTCTGTTGTGCATTTATGGCTCTAGTGGATATATGCAATGTGATTCTTTTTTTTCCCCCTGCAAAACAGTATGTTCTCAAAGGGTTGTATGCAAGGCCGTGTGCCAAGTGCTACAAATATTTCAACCTTTAGGACAACCTCTTTCTGCAGTCCTAGGCAAGCTGCTTTCTCTCCTCTGTGGCTCTGTCTGCCCTTCTGCAGACTCAGAATAATAATGCTCATCTTTTTGAACAATTTAGGGCTTTCTATTTTGATGTGCAATACAAATTTGCAGTGTTAGGCCATACAAAGGATCATTACAAACCATACTGAAGGCCAGTACTGTGAACCCTTTATTGCCCAACTGGCTGATTGCACTAGGCTATCAGTCTGAAAAAGCAGATAAATTTTGTCTTGCATATTTTTATGCCAATGGGGGTTTTTTAGTAACCTGCAGGTATATTTAATATATTTTGCGCTGCTGGAAACATAGTGAAGATATACTTTCTATGTTGTCTCCAGGAAAAAGGCTCATAAAGGGTAAATTGTTCCACTAGAAATATTCTCCTATTACATGAAGCTAGTTTACCCTTTGGCAGGAATATACCTAGCTTTCAACTGCAGCTACAGCTCCTTGAGCATTTATAATACACTTTTTAATGGAAAGAATTTCAGGCTCTTCTATTAAATCAAATTCAATGTCAGCTCTGAGGGAGAGGAAGGGGTCTTTCAAGCAGTTTTTTACCCAGAAAACATGTTACAGATTCTAAAAATAGGTGTGCATATATTAATGGCTCTATTATGAGGTAGCCAAAGCTGGAAGGATGTTGAGTACTTTTTTAACTCACATTGACTCCAGGAGGGCTCAGTACTTCACAGAATCAGCCTGGGGGAGAGAGGAGGAGAACAAAGTGAGAGTACAGAGTCCCAGCAGTGCTCTGGCTGTGCATGCAAACCTTTTTCAGTCAAACTGCCCCACAGGAGCATGAAAGGATGTTTCAGCCAGTAGCTCATTTCATCAAGGGCTCCCTTTCACCAGAGGTGTTCAGAAGGGATGATCTTGTCACATGAACTAAGGACTAAAACAGGAGGAGCTGCTTTGCCTTTGGATTGCACATTAAAAAAAAACCTTTTAACACAGAGGTGCACATTGTGGGAGAACAGAAAAAGAGTGCCCACTCAATGTTGTTTGCAGGTATCACAGAGGTGTGGGCTGCTTTTTAAAGCTCATTATCTTCTCTTCACTGTTTGTGTAAGGGGATAAAGCTTCAATCCCTCTTGCTTTCCAAATAATTTTTGGTACTGTTGAGCAATAGGTGAGCATTTTATTTATTCCAACACCACACTGGCAACAGAGCACAATGAGCTAACTGAGTGTCTTTGTAAAGGCTCTGGTCTCCTGTGTTTACAAATCTGCTAGCTGAGGCTGGAAATGTGACTCCGGCCTTCACTGTAGAGTCCAGGCTGTCCAAGTTTTCACAGCAGGAATGATTTTAAAAAGTCACCAGGCAAGAGGTCTTTGGTGACTCTAGGCTTGGGAGCTGTGACTGTTTTTTGACTTGTGAAGTGGCTTGATGGAGCCAGGCACCTTGGATGCCATGTTTTGCTTATTGACAAGAATGTAGAAAGTCAGCTTCCTTGAGCAAAGGAAGACTTGATCAACCAAAGAGCCTCTAATCCAAGGCAGGCATTATCCCCCCTCCTGCTCCTCTCAGGCTCTTTCCAGGGTGAGACACCAAAGCTATTCAGACTCCTTCCTCATATCAGCATTTGCCAACACTTGAGTTCTGGCGGCAGTGTCAGCTAAGGGAAAAATACCTCCCCTCTCTGCCCCTGGCTGTTTTTTTTCTGCTCCATACCTCAATACTGTGGTTTTAACCCAGATCACCTGGCAGGGGTAGTCACTGCGGTGCAGAAAACGTAACTCTGACAGTGCTGCCAAAGCCAGGCTGCCTTCAGACCACAGCCTGCTTCTGTCCTTGAGCTCCGACTTGGCTTTTCCATGAGAATCATTGCCTTTAGGTGTTCCTGCCCCAGAAAGTCTCTGCATCACCTCTCACCTCTGTTTCAGCTGGAGAGGCATGTTGGCTGGTTAGTGGCTGCTGCTATTTCAATAATCTATTTCATTTAAAGAAGTTAATGATCTAAACTGAAGCAGTGAAACCCGCCAGCTTTCCTGGTCATGTTCATAAAAGATGCTGTCTATTTTTCCCTTAAGACGAAAACTACTTTCTTTATCCCTTGTTTGCAGTAGTGGATACTCCTTATTACTTACTATAAAGCCTATTGCCAAAAATGAGGACTTTAACTCCAAATATAGTACAAAAGCCTCTTCCTTCCCTGCAAAGTACATAGTTCATGGATAATGACAGAGAGAGGGTCAGTCATCATGCCTCTCTGCCAAGGGGGTTGAAGGCATAATGACAAGACGGAGCCCTAAAATGACTTTCAAACAATAAAAGGGAGAGATCTTCTTAGACATTTAGATGAAGTTTCTCCCAAATGCAGATGCAGTCTGGGAGACAATAATCGTTGGGGACTATAACTGGGGAGGGCAAAAGAAGGTGCTGCAGTGGACTAGAGGGTGCAGGACACACGGGGAAAATGTAGATAGTATGGAAATAGCTTTCAGAAGTCTTCATAGCCTGCTTGTATATGCCAGAAGGCAAGTATCCCTACCATTTCCACTATACCGATGAAGAAATCTGAAAAAACAGGGCTGACAGATGTCATGGCGCAGCACAAGGTTAGAACCACAGGCTCATTCGGCTTCATTTATGTTTCCTAGCCGTGGTTCACATTGCAAGTGTAAGAGGCAAGAGTTACCTGCCCTTGGGCTTCTTAAGCCCTGTGATTTGGCCCTGGCCTTCTCTCAAATTCAGACAATTTTGCTGCATCACTTTGGTTGCGTTTGCATCAGCTGAAGACTTGAGAGTGAATTTTTGGCCACAGTAGCCTTCAGAGGGCCTGAGTCCTTTCAGCAAACTGATTAACAGTGTGCGGTAGGCACTCAGCATGCTTTTTAAATGATTGAAATTGTTTACCAGTTTGTGAAAGTAAAATGCAAGACTGGAAAATTGTTAGGTAGAAATCAAACTAGTAAGTAGCCAAGAAAATGCAGTCATTCCTGTAATATTTTATGACTCCAGTGAGACAGTAAGATCACAAAAAATCCAAGGGGATAAAACACATACACAATCAGCATCTTTATTCTCTAAGGTGCAATTGCCACTAATTACTTTTGTCTCAAAACTTAAGTGTGGAAAATAGTAACCCTACATGTCACACAAGAAGGAATAAAATGTGTTTCCATAAAAGCTTTTCTTTAAAGAAAGGCAAATATGTTTCCCATTTTCTGCTGAAGAGCAGCTGCTGTGCAGTGCCTCTGCCCATGCTGCATACACATGAAAAACTTGCCAAATGCAAATGCCCACCCTGTGTGTACTTTTAAAAGTGCATGACAGATATAATTTGTAGAGCAACAATAAAAGGTGCTGATAATAAAAGATACTTTCATCTGGAAGATGTCTGTGTCCTTTGGGACTATCCGTCCTTACCGCTCATCCATTTCAGATTCCATGCTGCAGATAATCTCGCAAGTCCTGCCGTCCTCCTCAGCACACCGCCAGTCTAATGCAAACATTTTATTTTCTGTGCGTGAGCATTTTCTGGCAAAACTTTTCTGGAACCACACGGTAACAGATGATTATTACTAACTCAACTGTCATGAACAGCAGTTGTGCCCAGATTTAATGGCTGGCTGGCATTACACTGCTGTAATAGGGATGCTCAGGAGCATACCCGGGAGGTGAGAGGACATATATACGCGTGTTCTGCCGCCTGAGCTGAGGATGAGATTAAATTGCAGTGGACTACTGACTTGCCCACAGGCAACGGGTGCCCACACCAGAAGTGTTCAGTGCCAGGATTTAAAGCTGTGCCACAGTTTTAGTTTTCACTCCAAAAAGGGGATGTTGTACTTCTGTACTTACTGGATTAAGATTCCTTTTCCTGGAACAGGATCATACTCATGGGGGAGTAAGGAACTGATCTTGCATGTGCAACATTAGGCATAGGAGTACTTCTACATTTTGCACTCCTACAATTCAGGATCTGGCACCAGTATGTCAGCCCTTTAGATGTAGAATTTTCAGCATAGGCTCATTTTCCATGAGCAGGCAGTGACAGGCACATAGGGTTTTGCGTGATTTGAATATTTTAATAAAGCTGGAAGCATGGCACCAGTCAGAGTGAAAGAGAAAAATAGAACCAAATATTTAATGCTTGAGCCTGCAGGATGGTGCACACCACCCTTAGCCCAGCAGAAGTTGAAGACCCCCAACCACAGCCTTGCAGAATCCAGCTGAAGCCAGAGCTCTGACAAGATGCTGAGACCCTCAGAGGTCTATTGAGTGACACGCAGTTTGTGGGCGGGATGACAACCACAAAAATAATTCCATTGCAAAGGCAGAAAATACCGGTCGTAATAAGCAGACGTCAGGTGCTTTCATTGCTTAAACAGAAGCAATGCAAGGCTGACATATTTGAAAAAACTCTCACAGTTATCTTCCTAGAAGTTTCGCTTCCTTAGGGTATGTGGTTATTCTGGGTTACCGCTGCAACTGTCAAAAGAGAAGTAATTTTATTTTCTTGTTTTGTTTTTACATGGAAAAACTGGGAAGACCACCATGTACTGGAACAAGAGGAGGGATTGCAAAAGCCCGCCCTGACTTAAAGGAGCTGTGTGGAGGTCTTCCTACTACAGTGCAAAGGTTCACAACAATTACCCTCCTGTGGAGCCACGCTGAATGATCTGAACAGCTAATATGGGGTACTCAGGTGACGTCTAGTCTGACAGCGATGTGAAAACCCTGTTTGTGGTGATCCAAGGTGAAGTGGGTGGGCCTCTGCCACTCGCTTTGCTCTGGGCAGGGGTACACAGCTCTCCTTGGGAAGCACGTGCCTTCAGGTTGTTTGCTTTGGCTGGTTTTGTATCTCAGCTGCGGGCCCAGCGCTGTTCTCAGTGAAGTTGGTTTGGTAGGATTCAATCGTGAGTGCCTCAAGATCCACTCCCAAATCTTGAGTATCGCCTGTTCTGTTTTGAAAAATGCAGATTTCTCTAAAGAAATGTCTGCAGGTGCTGTAGAGGAGACTGCAGTACACAGGCACAGGCTTTTCTGTTTGGAGAGATGGGGCTCAGTTGTTTGCATTCTTTACATACGGCTGTGCTTCAGAGTGAACTAAAACCAGTTTTGTTATGTAGAAGTTAAATCGAGAAAGCACATAATTATATATTTGAATAGAGAGACTGGGACATAATTGCATTTGTTGGTTTGGAGTTGGTTTAGCATAGAAGCATGTGGCACCCAAGCAGCTACTAGCAACATGTTATCTATTGAGAAGCATATTAGTTATTTAATTATGCACTTTACAGAAAACTATTAGGTATCTTTCACCTCGTCCCCACCCCCCATGCTGATCCAACTGTGATGTTCTCCAAGCACTGCTTTTTGGCTGATACCCATAACAGTGGTCTTGTCTCTGGGCTCTGCTGATTTTTCTGAGCAGTTAAACAGCACCAAATTGTTACTGTGTGATTTCCTGGCCTCCTGAGCCACAGATGTCACACACTGGCAAAAACCGGCTTAAGTTTGATAACACCTAGTGTGAGTGCAACAACCTGCGGCCTCCCCAGGTTATTATTAGACAAGGGTCTCGCCAGCATGATCCCGGGAAGTTGCCCACTGCCTCCCTTCACTCTGCCAAGCCCCTCTGCAGCAGAAAGCCTGGTGCCAGAGGCCCCCACCTCCAAGCAGAGGACGCTCCAGGATGATGCATCCCACACTATGGGGTATCATTCGTGCTGTCGTTCGCTCACCTTCAGTGTGTACACCTTAACCCTGCAGCTTCTAGGCATTTTCAGGTATCTCCCACATGCTTCCTTGCTTCACAGTATGTCTCTGGTTTTGCCGGATGACTGCTTCTGACAGCTGCAGCCCCTGCCAGGTCTCCCAGTGCCCCACTCTCTGTGCGTTAAGACAGTGCTTGGGGTGGGAAAGAGGGGCTGTTTGCAAGCGCAGGCCTCCCCGTCATCTCCCTCCCGTACGCGATGCTGCTGGAGGCTCCCTCGGGGGTGGCGACCCACCAGACTATTAAAATACGGGCGAAAGGAGTCCCGGCACCAGCCGCACACTCCCTTTCTCCTGTTTCCCCTCCCTGTAACGAGCCTCCCTCTCCCCGGAGATGCCGGCACGGCTGCCGGGGTCTCCCTTCAGGCGTCCCAGGGCGCAAAGGGATGCTTTTCAACCGTGCGGGCTGCGGGGACTCACAGCCCCGCATGCCGCAGCCGGAGGCGGCGTGAGCAATTCCCCCTTTTCCTCCCTCCGCCGGCCGGGCTGGAAGGGTTTTAAAAAAAAAACCAACCAACAACCCAAACAAAAAGCCAAGACAAAAAAAAAAAAGAAAAAAAACTTCTGGGGTAAGTGGGAGGGGGAAAGATTTCCTCATCACGTCTGTGGCGTCTGCGAAATCGTCCCGAGGAGGAAGAGGAGGATCCCGGCGCGGGGACGCCGTGTGCCTGGCGGAGGGGCCGGAGCCGGGGGGCTGACAGCGGCGGCGGGGCAGCCCCGCTCCCCCCGGCCGTGGACGGGACCGGCTCTGCCCCACCGCGGTGCGGGGGAAGAAGGGGCCGAGCTGCCCCGGGAGGGAGTGCGAGCCGCCCCGCTCGGTGCCGGGGGCTCGGCGGAGCCGGGGCGGGGGTGCCCGGGCCAGCCCCTCGCTGCCCGCCCTCCTCCAGCGCCGGGAGGCGGCACAGCCCCGGCGGGCAGGGCAGGGCCGGGGCCGAGCCGGGCCGGGCCGGGGCGGGGCGGGGCGGGGGCCGTGCGGCGGGTGGCACCCCCCCCCCCCTTTTCCTCCTCCCTCTTCCTCCTCCTCCTCCTCTTAACTTGGCCGCGGCGGCGCGGGGCGGCGCGCTTCGCCCTCCGCCGGCGGCGGGGGATGCGGGGGCGGCGGCGGGATGGCTTCGGCCGTGTTTGAGGGCACCTCGCTGGTGAACATGTACGTGCGGGGCTGCTGGGTGAACGGGATCCGGCGGCTCATCATCAGCCGGCGGGGCGACGAGGAAGAGTTTTACGAGATCCGCACCGAGTGGTCGGACCGCAACATCCTCTACCTGCACCGCAGCTACTCCGACCTCGGCCGCCTCTTCAAGCGCCTTCTCGACTCGTTCCCGGAGGACCGGCCCGAGCTGTCCCGCTCTCCCTTGCTCCAAGGTTTGAGCCGCGCCTCCGCGGGCCCGGCCCTGGCTGCTTGGCTGGCGGGAGCGATGGCTTTCAGCCGCTGCCGCCGCCCCGGGGGCAGCAGTGCCGGTGGCAGTGGCGGTGGCGGGGCGGGCGGTGTCCCCGTGTCCGTCCCCCGGTGGAGGGAAGGGGGATGAGGAGCCGGGGCCGCTGCGGGACCGGACGGGGCCGGGGCCGGGGGCGGGCAGGAAAGGTGCCGGGGGCGGGGGGGGGTATGGGGGGAGTCCTGCGGTCGGAAACTCCTCCCGGGGTGTTGACTTCTATTGTATTTATTTGGTAAATATACGGTGGGGGTGCAGGGATGCCGCGCAGCCCGCAGGGGCGAGCCCCGCGGGCTCCCCCAGGGGGGAAATCCCAGCCCCGCCGCTGTCCCCAGCTCCGCGGGGACTGGGGGCGTTCCGGGCTGGGCTGGGGGGCACGGAGGGGTCCCGGTTGGCGCTGCCCCTCCCCGCTGTCCCCGGCCTCCCCCAGGGAGAGCCCGGGGGGGGCTGTTGGCAAGAGAAGGGCTGCAGCTGAAAAATCTCCGCACGTTGGTATGTTGTTTGCCACAAGGAGAGGGAGGTGGAGGAAAAAAAAAGGCAGCGGCGCTTGCCAGTGGACGGAGCGGCTCTGGGAGCTGGCATAATTCCTCGCATAACTTCTGCAGAAGAGGGGAATTGCACCAGCGGTTAGAGCCGCGTCTTCTCTTTTCGTTTCTGAAGTGGGTTATCCCAACTCGGAGGATGTTGCCCGTGCTCAGGCCTCTCGGTGCAGAAGCAGGACGTACCTGTTAAGCTGCCTCGGGGTTTGGTTTTAATTTGTTTACCGTTTGGGGGGATTTTTTAGATATGGTTACGTCTTTTGCTCGAAAATGTTCCTAGTGTGTAGAGTGGTGCTGAGCATCCGCTCACCTGGGAATGGGTGCGTGCCTGGCACTTGCAGTCTCCCCGGTTGTTTGAGTGACCACGTAAAGGATTGGATTGACCAGGAACGGGGAGAAGCTGGTACTTTGTGAATGTGCTCCCCTGAGAGAGGACGGCGGAGTTCTCCCCTGCTCTCACTTCGCCTCACGCCCTTAGAGGGGCTGCGTTTGGACGTCCGGGGGGCTGATTCTCCGCCCTGCAGAGCGGTGTAAACCCACGGGACTTATTTCGGGGCCCTACCTGCGCGACAGCGGGCTCCCTTCCCTGCTCGGGGGGCGCCCAGCGGGTCTCTCCCGGGTTGACTGGCCAAGGATGCTTTCTGACGGGGGCTTAAAGTCTTATTTATTTTACTGCCTTGCCAGACCCCTAACCTCGGGGGTGGGGGCGGGGGGGGGGAGGGTGTTGGTGCCTCATTTTAAAAGTCTTCCACCTTTCTCTCTCCTTGCCGTCCTCCCGCTGCGGGGAGGTGGCAGCTCGGCCGCCGCTCGCAGGCCCCGAGTGCCCCCTGCAGACGGCGCGGGTGGGCGCAGGGCTGGCGGCACGGCCTTTAAGTGTACATGTGGCACCTGGGCCCCGGTTTTTGAGGAGGCTGGGTAGGTCTGGAGTGGGCCTGTGTGGCCGGCGGGGCACAGCACCGTCACTAGAACTTGGCTTCCCAGGGCGCCAGTAGTCCGTGTGCTTGCAGGCTTTACGGGGCTCTGAAGAGTGGCTCGGCAGCTGGGCTGGGGCGTGGGCCGGGTCTGGCCGCAGGGCTCGGTCCTCGCTGGCCCTGGGCCTCCTCACCCTCCCAGCATTCTCCCTCCCCATCGCTTAGGCACCGGAGCCCCTGCGCATCCTAAAGCAGTTCTCATTCCTCAGCGCCTCTCTCCGATGAGCGTGGTTCCTCTCCTGTCTCAAGACCTGCCACAGCTTTTGCAAAATATTAAACTGTTTTCACAACTCTCTGAGGCATCATTTGTGCAGTTGGAGCCAGATGCGCTGGCTTTACTTAGCAGTCCCAGGTAACATACACCATTAGTGCATGTACAGCTGGGAAAGAGTAAGCATCCTCGGCCTGCGACGCTCGATTCCTGCCTAAGACTGGAGCCGGCAACCTTCACTTACCCTTATCTCAGGAACGGGCGTACTGACTTCAGTAGAATCATGAATGAGCAAAGCATCAGTCCAGGATTTGAAAAATCGAAACGCAATATAAGCAGATCATGGTCTGTTCAGCTTGGTGAGGGGGGTGGGGGTTGACTTTGCAGCAGAGACAGAATGAAAAACAGGAGTAGTTTGTAAGCAATCACAGCGCACTTCACAATTTCAGCATTACTCTCTTTAAAATTACGCTGCTCCTGTGCTAAAGAAAATTACTTTGCAGGGTGTGCTTCTCTGCATAGAGAACACTTTGTGGTACCAGCATTTTAAAGTGACTGGCCGCAGCCTTGCGTAACTTCAAGTTCAAACATAAAAAAATCTCATTTAGCTACATGACACTGATGCAAAGCTTTGGATATAAGAAGAGATTGCATGCGACATGTCTGGTCTTTACAAGACTGATGGGGTAAGCATGGTTTCTTAATGTCCTGTTCAAAAGCAGCAGTTCTGCTGCCTGCAGTGAAGCTCGATATACTTAACCCAACAAAAACACCTGACAAAAGCACACTCTTGTGTGTGTTAGCATTCAGTCATATATACGTTTGTGTGTATTTTTATATACATACAAGTGTATATGCGTTTGTGTGTATATATGTGTCTGGTTTTTATCTTAGGCTTTATGAAGAAGGTGAATATTAGCTGTGCCTTTTATCTGGAGGAAGTGCTAAAATGTTGCAAACCAAATTTGCATTGCATTGAAGGACTCCAAAGTCCCTACAGATTTGCCTAAGGAGCATTAAAAGGACTGGCATTATCCTACAGCTCGGTCAAGCTGCAGTATGTTACATTTCAGGGATATGGTTGAGGGGTGAAAGCTTGAGCTATTTCATTATATTAACTGTTTAAAAGAAGATTTTTTTAAAAAACGTCAGCAATATTAGAAAGAGTTGGTTGTTACCGTTATTGCTGGTTTCAGCAACAACTCATGCTAAGCAGGAGTGTGCTCCTTTTCTTACTCAGCAACAGCAAATCATCTTCTCCTTTCCTTTCTCCACCCTTAGTCCCCTTGGACTGACTTCCACAACGCTTTCCCTCTCTGTATTTCTTGGAGCTGCTTTGAGATTGCAGAGGAGAGGATGGGAGGTGTAGTTTTCTGCAGTGGCTGTTCATCTTACCCTTTCTTTGATGTGAGAAGAGGGGACGTTCCAGGAGGAGAGTATGGCATTCATACAATCAGGTCTTGTCTTTGATAACTAAGAAGAACGCATGGCAAAGTGCACTCTCGGCATCTGGAGTGTACTATGATGCTAAGGGCCAAGGACGTTCAACAATGCAAGGCATCTTACTAGTAAGTTGGTAAACAGGGTTAGATGTGTGCATACCTGCAGGGTGAATAAATATGATTCACTGTGATGTTACCAGTAACTTGCTAGCATTTTATTTGTGTCTGAAATGTACCCATCCCTTGCTCTAGGCAAGTGCACAAAAGAGGATCACAGGAAAACACAGGCTAGTTCACTCTTAGTAACATTGGGCTGTGTTCTAGCTCTGCTAAGCTGTTTCTATATGCAAAATATACAACTTTTGTATTTAAATCAGTCTTCCTGAGAAAGGCAGCACTATGGACTTAGAAGCCAACTTAAAATTTATGTAGAAAGAGTTGCAACAGACCCAATAGACACTGGACGCGAAGTATAAACCTGGAAAAGTAATTTCTTCCTCACCCCCCCCTTCTCTAAATACTACTTCCAAGGGCTTCCCATCTAAGATTTATCCTACAACTTGATCCACCTTCAGTGTAGTCAGCAACTGGACACATGCCTCTGAATTCAGTGTGGGCAGGATCAGACCCTTAAGTGCTGGACCAGGAAACCAGAGACATGCATTAGCAGCCTTTCAAAGTTGGTTTTTGTTTTGCCCCTTGGAGTGGTGGGGTGGTTTCTGGCAATTGTCGTCTGCCACAGTTTTGTTGCCTTTGTCATCAGAACAAAGGCTCGGGTGCTCTTCCAGTGTCGCTGTTCATATTGTGCCTACACATAGCATCTGGTCCTGCTCTGATACTCTGAGCCATCAGAGTCAGAAACTCTCTTCAGTCTTACAGATTTTTAATTATTTTTTTTTTAACTAGATGGGCCGTCTCTTCCCAAAGTGCTCATTTTCTTCCCC
Organism: Phalacrocorax carbo; assembly: GCF_963921805.1. NCBI lineage: Eukaryota > Metazoa > Chordata > Aves > Suliformes > Phalacrocoracidae > Phalacrocorax > Phalacrocorax carbo. Next base: position 93,621,235 of record NC_087514.1, on the reverse strand, counting down.
CTTCCTTCTTTCCATGCTGCCTCTGACTCATTTTGCTGTCACGGCCTTTTTCCCCCTTGCTCTCCTTTCTGTTATTTTCTCTCTGCTTCTCCAAGTTGCTTTCCCTGAGCCGCTTTTTGTTGTCTTTCTTTGCCTCCAGGTTTCCGTCACTAGCTTGCTGCCATCCGTGGTTATCTGTGTCTCTCCAGAACTTTTCTGTTCCCTTCTGCCTTGCTGGCACTCAACTTCTGTCCGTCCATAGAAGTTATCCAGTAGTGATGGAAATTTCCTACAGAAAGTTTGCATCTGGAGCTTGCAAGTGACAGATAGTCACTTCACCTGAAGCACACCCTGAGCCATCCCTTCCAGATGACTAACGCTGAGCTCTAGCTCTGAGGTTGTGCCCGCCCTCTGGCGTGGTTGCCTCATGCGGGAAGCAGATGATCAGCTGTTTTCTATGTCCGAGTGGCTGTGCACCAGGACGCACATGGGAAGCAACTCCAGGGCTGCCGTTGGAAGGACTTGCACAAAGCAGAAGGCAGATCCTGGCGAGCTGGCCCAGGAACATTATGTTGCCTTGCAAATGTCGCATTCATAACTTAGGGTTTTCTATATGCTGCATTATAGTGTTGTTGTTGTTTACAAGACCATCTGGGAGTGTGATTTATGAGAAGAGGGAGCTCTACAGAAGCAGCATAGTGGTTTCCACAGACAGCAGCTGTTTCGGTGCTGCGACAATACAGATAAATACACTGCATCTATTGTGCTCTTTCCATTGTTGACATTGTCAACAGTTCATTAGAGGAGCTTGCTCAGAGCTTCTGTCTGGCAGACGAAGGATGCAGCTCTTGGTTATCAGGCTCTAGCAGTGCTGTATAACCAAAATTAAGTTTGGGGCTTCTGGGTTTGTTTTTTATTAGCTGAATTTCATGGTTCATTGGTAATGATAGAGATAAATGAAGCTGGCTGACTCATTATAAAACTAGGTGCAAGTTGCCTTTTTGTGGTGGACCCAGGCAATCTCTCTGAGAGGCTTTTGGTAGAAAGGATTGGAAATGAGGTTGTTTTTTCATGACAGTTGTCACCTGATAAGAAACCGGCACTAAAAATGGTTGTAGAAGCTTCATTTTTCATCAGTCTGACTGCTTTGTTTGCTTTTATCTTGTGCTTCTTTGACATCTTTTTGTTTCTTCTGCTCATCAGGCGTCAAAACAGGGAGGTCAGTGGGGAAAGCCTGTCTGCTGAGTTCTGTCACCAGGAGGTGCCATCTCCCCTCCAGAAATCCTGGGAGATCCCATAACTAATAATACAAGTGTGGAAAACCCATCCACTGGAGGGTCTGGACTTTTCAGCTTTTACCTTGCCTCCTGTGCTGTGCACGGGTATTTGGGTGTGCCAGGGTCCTCAGGTGGTCATGGTCACAACCCCTGCTCTGGGGGATTTCAATTGGACAGTTGTTTTGGGTAGGATTTTGCTCTGTGCATCTGCTGCGTATGAACTGCAAAAGAAGAAACGGCCTGTGTTAGAGCTCGGTGTGCGCTGTGCGGGCAGGGTTTTGAAAGCTCTCTTTCTGCATCTAACAGATTTCTCCTGCTATTTTCAATATGCTCGTTGTTACCTAGTGGGAATTCTAAATGTATGGAGTGACTTACATGTACTTTGTGTACTCATACCTCTGAAAAGAACCTGTCCCTATCTTGTTTCTCAACATCATGCTTAAGGGCAGCACAACATGTAACAAATGTGAAAAATCCACCTCACTGCACCCCTCTTTTTAACTCCGTTGTATCTTTTTAGCTGCTCCTTGAGTAATGCCACCAAGATGGATCTTGTCAGTGATACTGCATAAACAGTAAACCCTTTGTAAAGGCTTTAGAGACTGTAGTGATTCTTGTCATAGGAGATGGATGAATTTTCCCATGAGGGGAAGAGGCAAGTGTGTCTGCCCCAAGAGAGGGGTGTTGTAGAATTAGGCAAGAGGTATCAAAGAGGAGTGCCAGAGCTGCCAGACTAAGTCAGACCAGCACTGTAGCTAGCTCTGGGATCCTGTCCCTAATGATGAGAACCAGATGCTGCAGAAAGCAGCATAAATAACCGGCAGAGAGCAGAAAAGTGACAGTCCTGGTCTCTAGAAATTGGAGATCTGATGTCCCTGATTGCCTGTAATTATCTGCCCTTTTCTGGGTCTTATCAAGTCTTTGGACTTAAGGGATTCCTGTGGTGTTATTTCTGCAGATATGTTGAAGAAAAGTTGTGTGAAACAAGCTTTCCCATCTGCTGTTTTTTTTTTTTAATTTCCTGTCTTTACATACCACTGAGTATTCTTTTGTCCTTCTAACAACCTTTTATCCTATTCTCCTCCATCAGAGAGGGGGCCACAAAGTGGGAGCTGTTTTGGTCTCCTCAGAGTCCAGCCTAAGATGACTAATGCCATAATTCCCAGGCAACAAGGTTCAGGGAACGGGTGTCTGCGTGGAGGAGGGATGCTATCAGGGCAGCTGCTGAGATGGGTGGGAGAGGCATTGCAGCCATGAAGCAGGGAAAGATGCCAGCGGAAGTGGTATTGAGAAGAGGCCAGTTTACCAGAGGGAGGAAATGGGAAGCAGTGCAAAGGAGCAAAACAGCAGAAATCATTGGGCTGAGTTGCCACCTTCCAGCCCTGGTCCATGTCCCAGCTGGGTAGCTTCAGTTCCTGAATGATTCTCTGGAATATCAGTCCTTGGGGTATTCAGAAGTCACTTTGACATGGTGACATGACAGATCAGCAGCCTGATCTGACTTTGGACTTGGTCCTTCTTTGGATGAACCAAATGTCTGCCTGAAATCTCTTCCATTGGCCATTATTCTGTGACTCTTGTGGCTGGGACCTTCCTGCTATTGCTTGATTTGCATCCTGAATTCTGTGTGTGTGCGCAGGGATTACAACATATCTGAGGGAAAGGAGGAGGAATGAGGCTACAGGATTAAAAAGGTAGAGCACTGCAGTGTTTATAAATACTGTAACTGCAGAAAAGGAGCATACCTCCTTTTGAAGCCATACAGTCTGGTCAGGATTGACAGCAGAGTAGCAGTCTCTTGTGCAAGACAGCTTATGTGTCTTCCCTAAAGGTTTGAAATCCCTAACTGCTGCTCATGAGCTTGTACAAAGAGATAAGGATGGGCTCAGGATCCGAATCTATAGGCCTTAAATTTTTCTTGCGGTGTGGGTTAGCAGAACACAGCAAGATTTCTCCCTGGATTTATTTGCTACTCCTTTTTCCACTTTGATATCTATCTGCAGTCTTCCCATAGGGGATGGAGAGAGAGGATTAGGTGAGGAGGGCTCAATGCAATATTTTAATTTTCATGTACATACTAAAACACACAGCATTTAGGAGTATCACCATTCCATCTTGCACACACCTTCAGAAAATGCACCTTGGCTTCTGCTCTTGCTTGGTCTCTTATTCATTTTGGACCGATTTTGAGAAAGTAGGAGAGATGTTAGACTTCCTTTGTTCCTCTCCTGACCACAAGCCTGAAGTAGAGTCCCTCAGACTGGGTAAGTAGGGTTTGCCCACAGTTTGGGATCCATGTATACAGAGTGACTTGTACTGAAGATGTGTTGCTCTGAAAAACAGACTTCTGCGTGTCATCACTGGGAAATGGCAAATGAGACGTATTTGACTTAGGCATGAACTTACTCTTCCTTAGAAGGCACTAGATGATTGTTGAGACAACATGCTGTTCGCAGACGCCGACCACCAGGACTGCATTGTGATTTCATTACCAGCCCTGGAGTACATGCTGCGATTCCGGTCCTGCTTCGTTTGGTAGAAGCCTGCAGTGCGTTGCCTGCGGTTGTCAAAATGCCATTAGCTGCAGATTTGGTGGCTCACAGGGCAGTAATAGGACAGGCCTACCAGGGCTTGTCAGGTGACATCAGGAATTGGCTCCCACCTCGTTCTCCTCCTCTGCTGAGCTAGTTTCCGGCTCGCTTGCAGCTCTGGGCCCCTCTCCCACGCCGTGAGCGTGCATGCCAGGTACGCAGCTGCTGGCCTGCTCTCTCAGGCTCCTGCAGCTGCTCTGGCACCAGGGTCCCAGAGCAGGAAGGATGCTGCAGGCCTCTGGTGTTGTTTGTGCTGTGTTTTTCCAGAGATGTGTTGCTATGTGTAAAGTTGCTATGTACGCCTTGTCTCAAACTGTGAGCAAACCCTTTTCATCCAGACTTAAGGACTCTGCTTGGGGCTTTTGGTCAGGAAAGGGGCAGAGAAGATGTCAAAGGGATTCCCTCCTCCTTTCTTAAAATGAGGTCTCTGACTATGGGGGTTGTGCACACACACAACAGAACCCTGCTAAAAGCAAATATCCTGCCACCCTGGGTTAGGTGGTATGCCTGTGTTGTCCTTCCTATCACCCAGAGTGTGGGCTCCCTTGTGCACAGGGTGAAGAAATCTTAGAGGTTTGTGGTATTTGACAACATGACTTGTGGTAAAAAAGGAGCCAGTGTGGCTTCAGTTTACCTCAAACCCTATAAATAGGTGTTTATAGCATTTAAATAGCTTGAAATGATAGTTGATTGTCCAAGCACAGTACGGGTAACAAGACAGAGAGCAAAGTTTTCCTGGAAGGAATTTGTGCATGTTTTCCATTAGCAGTCAGACAGGGATCAGGGCAGAGGAAAAGGCATGAGAACAGCCTTTCACCATGACCTCACGGAGCGATTTCCCAGCTCTGAGTTCAGCTCTGTTGCACAACTGAACAAGTGGAAGAAAGCGCAACTGGTTCCAGGCTACTGGTTGCTTTATTGGTGTCTTATTTTTATTTTATAGCAAACTGTCTGAATAAGGGTTCTTGGGGTCTAAAAGCTCCAAGTGGAAAAATAGGTACGTATTTATGGTCTGTGGGCAGAGGCACAACAGCCTCGGGACAGGTTGTAGCTGCTGTACCGATGCTGCATACTTGGCCAGTGAGTCCCGTGCACTCCAGATGCATCCAGCTTGTGGTGCATTGATGTTGGGGTTAATGAATGCTGGAGGTGCTGGGGTCTGTCTGCAGAGTCAGCTGGCCTGTGCCTCGTGCCTGTCCAGGCGTTTCCAGCATTTGGAGATCCTATACCAGTCTCTGGGGGTTTTTTGGTTTTTTTATTCTCCTCTTTCTCTCTGCCTCATCAAAGCTTCCAAACAGGAAAAAGATGACAGGCACGGGACAGCCCCCACAAAGTGAAGAATAGAGATGGAAAGCTCGGGTGCAGTTCTGTCGCCGTTCTTTACACAAGTCCTGATTCCTGCTCAAACGCAGGCAGGCTGCTTGCATGAATACGTAGTGCCTGGGTGAGAAAGGTGTTTGAATCAGGCATCCTCACCTGCAGTCTCTTCCTTCTTCTGCTAAGGCTGGGGTTTCCTGAAGTGAAGCCTTTGACAAGAGCAGTTTGAAGTATTTCCCGCTGCTCACCTGATTGTGCTGGCAAAGCAGAAGCAGCCCTGTCTTGCATGTTGGTGTGGGAAGGGAAACGATTTGCAGGGGAGGGTGCGAGCACCTTAAACCGGTGTTGCCACTGGAGACTTCACCTTGTGAAACCACAGTGTTCCTCGTGCTCGTATGTGCTGTGGTTGATGACAGTAGCCAGTTTGTGAGTGCTGAAAGGGAGCAAGAGGGACTGGGACCTCTGCTCCTCCTGGCTGCTTGGGCAGGCAGTGCCTTGCTCTGGGTAGCGTGGCTGTGGGGTTGTGAGCGATCCCTCGGGTTGTGGCATCGTAGGCTATGACTAACTGAAAACCACGAGGGCATCTGTTAACTCTTAAAAACCGACTTGCAGAATTAAGATAAATGAGGGCCTCGCAAACTTTGTGGCTATTGCAGAAGAAATTACAGGGTTCCATAGAGATATATATAGCCAGTCAAGTGGTTTCTGTGTATTTGGACTGTAGAGTTATGAAAAGGAAGGCTTTAGCCCAGCCAAACTGAATTCCCTGGACGGGGAATTCACGTAAGGTCAGCAGCTTTACACCCTGAAGCTGTGCATCTGTAATCATTAAGCGCATATATAGGAAGCTGTCCAGGCAGATGTATCACTTACTCTCCTTCCTACGCCGTCTGCCTTTTGGTTTTGAAATTAATAAAAGCTTCAGTAAGGAACAGTTTTTATTGTGTCAGATATTACAAGTCATCTGTGCCAGTTTCCAAGTCAGAGTGTGGGTTTGCATGTCTGGTGGCTTTCCAAGAGTTGGAAGGAGGAACATACCAGGGCTGGAAATTCCTGGTGAACGCAAGAAGCTGTAAAACCTCCTACTGGGTGATCTGTGACAGTGTGACAGGCTGATGGCCTCATCTGACTTCCCTTGCTGAAGAATTAAAAGGCTGTGTGAAGCTGCAGATGCTTTCTTTAATTACTAATGAGAGAAAATCCTAATTACTTGGTTAGTTTTCCTCACAAGACAAATGCTCAGTGTTGTTGGTGTGGTTTTTTCTTTCCTTTTCTCCACACACACCCCCACACACACACACCCCATCCCACCCCTGGTCTGAATATCTTAATTTGTTTGAAAGTATCCCTCTTCCTGGTAAAATACTAGTTTCAACAGTAAATGCTTGTTTGGGAAAGGGTCTGAGGTTGAGGGCGGATCTGAGAGCGCGCTGTTGAATGCCAAATCCCGGGTGGGTCAGCGATGAGGTGTTTGCCTGCAAGGTGGGAGCTGCCATCGCGCAGTCTCTGCTCTGACTGTGTCAGTATTTACACAGACAGGAGCAAGTCCAGCAGGAGAAGTGGAGGCACCCCACAGTAGCCAGCACCCTGGGTGGCTAGCTCGGTTTTCTCTGATGTGGGCAGCGGCAGGGTGACAGTGTATTTCTAACATCATAGGTGGGTGTCTGAGCCGTGGGGCTGTTGGCAGCTTCTTTTTAGGGAAGATGAAAACACTTTTTTTTTTTTTTTAAAGGTTTGAACTTCATTCAGATGTGGGATGGGAACATATTTGTGGAGGGGCAAAGCAGATCCACCCAGGCCTGCTAACACCCAGTATTTAGGGAGATGAAGGGTGCTGGTCTGCAGTTCAGGTCTGTAAAGTCACACGCAACCCAGCTAATAAGCAGTTTGTGGGCCCATGCAGGTGAGTTAATTCACGTTTACAGCCTTTCAGGGAATTTCCATGCAAAACTACCTGATTGTAGTGTACGTCAGTCAAAGCAGGATATGCTGCCACCTTCCTTATGTGCATGTTGGTATGCTCTGCTCTGCTGTTGTAAGAGGAAGCGAGCTGTACCAGGTGAGGTGGTTGCAATGCTGACAAAAACAGGCAAAATGATGAGCAATGTTGAGCAATAGAAAGGTTTATGCAACCAGACTGCTTTCGTGGGACAACCATCAAGTAAACGTGGTCACTCCTGAGACAATCCCTATTTTATTTAGAGCTGTAAACTGGAGGAGAGTTGACAGCTTCGAAGTTACACTTTTGTCTGGAAAGTTTGTATGGGATCATATCTCGTCGGTAACAAACAACAAGGGTTGATGCAGACTGAAACTGTTTGTGGATGTTGTCCTCACACTGTGCGTGTTTGACAGTTCTTTCTGTACGTTTGCCTTTTGAGTAGGGAGATGGAGATGCATTAGAGTTTAACACAATTTTAGTATATTGAAGTGGTTTCTCACAGCCCATTTTGCAGATTTTTAGTTTTGATGGTTTTGATTTATTGGGTCTTTTTCTGATCCAGCATTTATTTTTTTTTTTAACCAGAGAAGCTTGCTAAATTTAATAGTTTCTTATGCGTGTATTCTGTTCCTTGGAAAAGCTGCCCAAATGCAGAGGTGAAATGATGAGTGGATTAAGAAAAGTAGGTTACAATGATCAGAAATAAAAAAGTTCCTAGAATGATGTAACATGGGGTTTACCTCTCCTCGTATTCCCTGTACGTGCATATAACCTGTGCTATATTTCCCTGAATCTGCTAGAGGAGAGGAAAGTTACAGATGTCCTTCAGGTTATACATAAGAAATATGGTATTACAATTGAAGAACCCCATATTGCTTCTAATATTGAATTGCTTATTGTAATGCATCATTCTGGACACCGGACAGGAAAATTTCCATTTTAATCCCTCCTGCAGCACTGTGATAATCCAGTGATTAAAAAAACAAAAAAATCCAAAAAGTTGTTTTGCACTTGAAGAACATGATACTGAGAAATCTTCCTTGGGGCACTTATTGGGGCTTGCATTCAGAGAAGAACAAGACTGCCCTCAAAGCCTTTTGTTTAGCTTGTGTTTAGTCTTTTCTTCTTATCTGTGGGTTGTGTTTTTTTGTTTTCTTGGCTTTTCTTTTGCTTTTTATTGACAGAAAAAAGGATGAATCATGGTTCTTGGAAGTAGAAAACAAGCTGTTTGATTATTGCTGCTGGGAATGCTATGTAGTGAAACTGTGGGTGAGGGAGTAGGTGGTTCTTCTGCTCGTCTCGCAACTCCTAAATATGATCATAAACAGCTGAATTTGTGTCAGGCTTACAACTCTGCTTGTAACTACACCCACCTCAGTTTGGGTACATGCTTTATCATCAGTGTGGGTTAAAAAACATTTCTGGGAGACATGATACCTGAGGTTATTCCACATCTTCTTGAGCAGCTGCTTCTGGCTGCTGAAGTGTGTGTGCACATGAAAGTGTGCTTTTGGTCTATCTTCACGATGTGTTTACTTTGTTTCCAGGGCTCATCACAATAAAAGAAGCCCATGATATAGAAGCCAGACTTAATGAAGTGGAAAAGCTTCTGAAGACTGTTATAAACATGCCCTGGAAGGTGAGTACACCAAGTTCCGCATTTAGCGCAGCTTGACTCCTCCTTGATGGTGACACACACTGTCATGCCGATTAGAAAGTGATGGGCTTTGCCAATCTCTAAAAGAAGCAGCAATTTATTGAGTATCTTGGAGAAGTGCTGAGTGCCAGAACCATGTAATGATGCCTCTGGGCTGTTGCTTGTAATAGGCCTTTCTGTGAAGGGGTGGAAAGGGAGAAGAGGGACAAATCAAACTACTGGTAAAAACAGATGTCTGTTTCTTTTTCTCTTTTTAAGTATTCAAGATCTGAAGTCGTCCTCACATTCTTTGAGAGATCTCCTTTGGACCAAGTTCTAAAAAATGACAATGTTCATAAGATTCAGCCAAGCTTTCAAAGTCCAGTTAAAATATCTGGTAAGAGTTGTTATCTTCCTACATGCGACACAAGAATTACAAACATGAAAATTACTTTATTTGCTGTTTCCCCTTATTCTTTCTCCACTAGCAATTCAAAAGAGAATTCTCCATAGTCTGCTTTATAATATAAAGCATATAATTAGCCTTGACATAATATGCAACATACACTCAGGCAGTGAAGTGGGAGATGAAGTTGAAGGCTGATAAATGCAAAGAAGTGGATGTGAGGAAAATGCAGTCCTCACTATTGTTGCATATGATTGTTACCACTTAGGAAGGAGATTTTGAGGCTGTTGATACAGTTCTGTGAAAATGAAAGCTCAGTGTCAAGCAATGAGCAAAACCAGCAGTGAGAATATTAGATATTAGGAAAGGAGGGGAGAACAGAAGAAAGGAACACCGTTTCATCTTGAGTACAGTGTGCACAATTCTGGTCTCTCCATCTCAGAAAGGATATAATAGAATTTAAAAGCATACAAATAAAGGACAAGGATTCAAATCATTGAACAGCTTCTCTAAGAAAGAGGCTAAATAAAGGACGCTTCAACCTGGAGAAGAGATGACAGAATGGGGATATGATGGAAGTCTACAAAGCTGTGAATAGGAGGTCAATTACCCTGTACTTCTCAGGAAACAACAACTGTAGGTTATCCAAAACATTGACAGACAACAGGCTTTAAACAAACAAAAGAAAAGTTGTAATATTGTTTAGTTTCCATATGGAGCACAGTTAAGGAGTGGAACTCATTGTCGTAGGGTATGGTGGAACTGAAAGCATAAATTACTTCAAAAAGGAATTAGACAAGCAAGTGGAGGAAAAGTACATTGAGACCTGTCACAGGTGGAGACGTAGGAAGTTTCTAAACCACAGATTGCTGGTGAGTAAAATGGAGAGCAGTATTACTCTATTCTTGCCTACTCCTTCAGCCTTTCCCCTCTTCATCTTCAACTGAGCGCTGCTAAAAGGTTTTTGAACTTTTGGTGTGCCTGGTTTTGTATTTTTGTACCAAAACATTTCGTTTGAGCCTAATGGAACTGCTGGTTTTGCGTCAGCAGGAGTTCTTTTCAGAGTGTGAAATAAAGTGAAACACTACATAGTCCTCCAAGGTGCATAAAGTGTTTTGCATGAAACTGGTATCCGTTTTCTTAGGTTCTAACAGTATATCAGTTAATGGCCAGTCAGCATATCAACATGTTAAAGGTATAAACAGTGTGTCTTAAGGATTGATCTTATACACAGGGTAGACTTTTTGTAGTTGATCCTGAGCTCTAGTTATAAGCGAACTAGACCTCTGTTAAATAAATATTCCTTTAATTAAATGGTGAATGGTTTGTGAGCCCACCAATAACTCTTTAGAAGCCTACCATGTAATACAGAGCCTCTGAGAAGCATGGTCTTGCTAGCCCATTTGGGCTGGTGCCATCTTTTAGGCCCCCCCTGAGCCCAGGCTGCAGTGTAGCACAGGGATTGTAAAGAAGAGCCTCCGGGGCCCTCCTGCGAAGGTGGGTGACATAGGTCTGGCTTCCTGGGAGTGAGACACAGGAGCCAACATGTGTGTCTCACACCCCATCTGTGGCTAGGGAGGTTTGGATGATGTCTTGAGTCAGTGTGGAAACGTCAGGTAAAATTCCTCATGTGTATGTCCCTGATATTAGTCATCTTCCAAATGCCGAACGTGGTTACTCGCTTTGCTCTTGAATGCCAGGATGTGTTCTCAGCACTGACCCTTGAGAGCATATCGGTTTTGTCTCAAGTATGTTGCTACTCTGTGAGTCCAGAGCTGCAAAGTGGGTCCTAACACCTGCCCATTATGAAATGAAGGATCCCTAAACTATATGCAGCAAAAAATGTTTCAAGGGGTGCTTCTGTCAGTGATACCTTGTTCTTTTTGCAAATTGGCAGATATCAAGAATAAAGGTATTTGGAAATGCATTGGTTAAACTGTAGTGTTGCTCTGGCCTGGGACTTTTTTCTGTTTGGAAGGGTCTCATATAATTTCTGTGAGGGTGTGTACCTCCTTAGGGCACACATACTCTGTGTGTGCACGACTGAATATGTCAGGTGGTGGCTACAACAGAGAGAAGATGGTCAAGAAACCTAAAGTCAGAGTGAGGGTGCCTGGCTGATGGGCAGAGGCTAGTAGCAAAGGGAACACCCCTGCCAGCTGTTATGTAGAGGAGCTGTGGAAACCACGTTAGCTGAATAATAGCATGTTTTGTTCTAAATCTAAATTAATTTTGGTAAAGATGAGTCATACTTCGTTAACTGGAGGAAGATTTTCCTATCTATGCAGCTATCCAAAAGCATCTTCTGGTAATTAGTTTTATCATTTAAGTGATTCCTGCAAAGGATTTAAGAATATAGGCAGAAATGTGATGATAGTTGATATTTGCATTATCTGAATGTGGCACACTGGAAATGTTTTCAGTGTCTGGTGGCGCTGTCAGTAGGTGGCAGTAAATGTTAACATCTAAAGCAGTTCACACAGCAATGAAATGCTGTAATTCTTAGGTCATATCAAGGACACTAGGAAAACACTGTGGTATTCATGTAAGTAATGGTGCAGCTTTCTACATGGCTTGCAGACTTAGAAAAGCAGGCAAAAATGTTTTTTATACTCTAAAAAAACCAAACTGTCCCTCACATGGTCCTGTTCAGAGTGGTATGTGATGGGGAAGAAAGGGTTTCCCTCTTAGATGAAAGCTGAATTTGAATTTGTGTTGTAAATCTTATTCTGCAGTACAATGTTGGCTCAAGATGAGTAATGACTAAAGTGTGATTCTGCTGGGGTTCAGTGGTTATTACCACCCCCAAACATATTCTTCTAAAGTGAGTCGCAATAAAATACAGACTAAAAGTAAAAAAAAAAAAAAGGGAAGTGAGTTCTGGTTTTACCTTAATGTAGGAACAGGTAAATGTACACTTAAAATTACATCTCTTTCTCCTCTCCTGCTCATTACTTGAACTGTATAGTTGACATTGGTCTGTTTGAGGCAAGGTCTTAGGGGTTCCCTGTACACATGTTTTGTGCCTACCGTGTTTTCTGCCACAGTCTAATTTCCTTTTGTTTGTGCTGATAATGCAAGGCTGTAACACAGGGTCCTCATGTCTTGAATCAGATCGTAAGTCATCCCACTTAAGTCAGTGCTGATTTATAAAGAAATGTATGCTCATTTTGGGGTGGACCTAGCTTCATCTAAGATTGTGCGACCAAAAGAAATTCTTGCGACTTGCCTAGTTTGCTTTTCCGTGTAGCACAGAGGTGGATTAACTTGTCATTCACATCGAATACTGTTCTTTAATTATAAACTCTCCCCATGGTAGTAACTCAGTGGAATTTGGTGTAAATTTTAGCTGTTCTGGATTGGAGGCTGCTTACATAGTGAGAAACAAATAAGCAGAGCTGAAGGCAGTGTAGAAGATGGTATTGCTTTACGCAACTTAAAGATGGTGGATGAATTACCTTGGAAGGTCACTTCTTATTTCCCTTTTCCTGTCTTTTTGATTTATGCTTAACTGGCTTAAGCCTGGGGCTGTCTAGGAAAACTACAATTATGTATGTTTCGGTTGCGGTAGGTTGCAATATATGGCTGGGCTGCCATTCTGCTAAGGGTGATGGGGAATTTTGGCACTGGCAATAATAGGGCTGAAACTGGGCCTTGCTTCAAATGCTCTGTGTCATGAATTGATTAAGTTAATAAAATTGCTTAAGCACTGGCAGTTTGCAGATGTAAGAAGCTATGAACCAACTCCTCATTCCCGCTTTCATGTATGGGTTTTCAATGTCACATGCACATCTCTGTTCATAACCATGTCAATTACACATGATATGCAGTTGTTTTCCAGCTTTTGGGGGGGATTTTCATCTTGTTTTCTTTCTTCTCCCGACAGAAATCATGCGATCAAATGGATTTTGTTTAGCCAACACTGAAACAATAGTCATTGACCACAGTATACCGAATGGAAAAGAGAAGCACCTGGATGTGGATTCAGCAGAACACTTGTAAGTGGGGTTTGTGCATGGGTAATGCTGTCAGCTTCAGATAAACTGTAGCTTTCCTGCCCCACCTAGCAAAATGTTACCTTCTGTCTAGGAGCAAGACTGGTACTGCTGCCATTCTGACTGGTTAAAGATTACTGGGGTTGATTAATAATGCTCCACAGCTCTTTCTATTGAAATGGATAAAATGGCTGATGGTGAGAATGATTGACCCCAAGGAGCTCGGTCCATTGTGTATGAAAAAAAGCTGTGGTTGTCATAGGGGTTGTGACAGGTGAGAACAGAGGAGTTTTTTCTTTCTCACATGACTGTGATGAGAGCTGGTTTGAGCCCAAATTTGGACACTCAAACATGTATACAAATGCAATATCCTACTACAAAGGGTATTGTTTATTCTCAAAGAAAAACACCATTCTCAGAGAAAGAGAACACACCCCTGAAAGCAACCGAAGGAAGCTCAGCAGCTGCTCAGGTGCTGCAGCATGCGGGGACTTGGTGAAGCATGTGTATTTCATTAGGGGAGAGGAAGCCAGTCTAGTCTTATTTGTAAATTCTGCCTCCTGATGCATGTAGGTGTTCTGGGGTCAGAGGCCTGTAACCAGGAGGGCTTTCATGTAGGTCTTAAGTCAGTGACTGTAGTCACGGGTGGGTATTAATGGAAATCTGCTCCTACAGATTTCTGTCATAGCAGGTGATTAAGAATATTTAAATGCTTCACTACCTGAAGGTCATTGAAATATCAATGAGAAACATTGACCTACTTTTTCATGAGAGTAGTCAAAATGATGGAAACAGAATGCTAAAAGCCTTACGAGGCTTTATCTTTAAATGTAGTGCTCTGTCTGGCCACATTTGAAATGTGGTCATTGCCAGTCTGCGGAAAGGTTTAGATCCTGACAGGATTTTGTCAGGGGCTGGAGTGTATCTTTGGCTCCAGTGTGATTTCTTGAAGTCTTTCTATTAACTTATCACTTAGTGTTTTGAACCTTGACCTTGCTAACAGCATTTAAGCTTATAAGCTTGTTTTAATAAGGCTGAAGTGACACACTGGAGGTAATTCTGTAAGGCAAATGTCTGGAAATTAAGGTTGTTGTAGTTCATAGCGGATCACTCTTTAGTACTAAGAGTGACAATTAATAGGAGCAAATTACCAAAGAAATTCTTTTGCTGCCTTATTTTGATTATTTTAAAAAATTTGATTTAAAAAAAATCTAGTTTTGATTTTAAAAATATGCTGCAGCCCAAGCAAAACTTACTGGTCTGGGATTAGAAACTGCCATCATCTAACTGTCATCCCATTGAAGTCAGAGACTATTAAGACCAGAACATACTAATGTGGTAAAAGCTGTATGATAGGCATGGTTTCCCAGAAACTGTGGTGGAAGAAATAATTCTAGGATAACATCCTGGCTTTGTGCATTTGTATTTTGACTTCCCTGAAGGAAGTTAAAGTAAGAGTCAAGAAGTCAATGAGTTTCAAATGTCTCTTTTACACGGTGCCCTAAATTTGCCTATCCTGTAGCTGTATTTTATAGCCAAGAGGTAACAGCTAGGAGATAATGGTACTTTATAGCACAGCTTTTTCATAAAAATTGAACTTTTTTAAAACCAGAAGTTTTCTATACTGTTGCTTTAAATGTAGGTTAGTAGCCAGAAAGGAAGCTTTAAAATCTTTCAAAATCTTACACAGTTCCTTTTTGGTCTCTGTAAAATTGGATTTATGGGATTGGTGTTTTCTATTCTGAAACCAGAGATAATTCCTTGTGGACTTGTATATCATCAGATAAGAATTTTTTCCTTTCAGCAACATTAAACTTTGTATGACTGCTGGGTTTTGGCTGCCCATGTACTTGAATCAGACATTTGGTAAAGCAAACCTGTATTTTTTGGGGAGAAGCACGTGGAGCTTCAGAAGGTAGAGTTCATTCCCCAAGGTCCCCCTGCACTGGTTAGCTGTTGTAGCCTGCAGTGCTACCTACCCAGTGATCCATCAGATGAAAAGTCTTTTACTTGTTGCAAAAGAAACTAGCATTTTCGCAAGTTGGAGTTGCTTACTCTGTTGTTTTGAAGTAGTTGCTTTCTGCTTCCTTCATTTTCTCTCTAACTTTAGTTGGCAGTACACCACACTATTGCAAAATGTGGTGAAGCCAGTGTGCTCAGCAGCCATGTGACACAGGCAGTCCTTTCGTGCGTGGTTCTTGGAGTACTCTGCAGTCCTTCTGAAAGAAGAGGTGGTAAATAAATGCATTCAAACTTATGCTTTGGTTTTGTTACTGAGGTGCTTTCCCCTGCTGGGCCTCTTTGCACTTATGTCTTTTAGGCCAGCAGCAGCGGCTGTGGCAATGGACATGCTGCCTTTTCGGCAAATTCACTCCAGTACTAGATGTGCATTTTCAGGATGGTGCTGCCATTGTCGCAAGCATCTTGCAGTCCATGGGAGAGACTTTCACTGGTGGTGATGCAAAAGCAGCAGAGGTGGTGAAATTAGATGCATAATTTTTCCAGGAAAATGCAATCCTGCTCTTAGCAGGAAAATAAAATGCTTTCCGTGTGCTTTTCAGTCTTAATGGGAGGAGATCTTTTTAGGTACTGCTTGTACATAAGGTGATGCGAGGATCTGAGCTGTTGTCTCACGCTATGTTTACATTGGGGTTACTCCTGTCAGTTAATAAGCATCATAGAATCACTTAGGTTGGAAAAGACCCTTAAGATCATTGAGTCCAACCTAACCAAGTAAATCTAGCACTGCCAACTGCACCAGTAAACCATGTCCTTAAGCACCACATCTACACAACTTTTAAATACCTCTAGGGATGGTGACTTGACCACTTCCCTCGGCAGCCTGTTCCAAAGCTTGGCAACCCTTTCCGTGAAGAATTTTTTCCTAATATCCAAGCTAAGCCTCCCCTGATGCAACCTGAGGCCATTTCCTCTTGTTCTATCACTTGTTACTCGGGAGACCGACACCCACCTCACTACAGCCTCCTTTTCAGGTAGTTGTAGAGAGTGATGAGGTTTCCTCTGAGCCTCCTTTTCTCCAGGCTAAACAACCCCAGTTCCCTCAGCCGCTCCTTATAAGACACGTGCTCTAGGCCATTCACCAGATTCATTGCTCTTCTTTGGACATACTTCAGAAGCTCAATGTTTTTTCATGTAGTGAGGGACCTAAAACTGAACACTATATTTGAGGTGTGGCCTCACCAGCATTGAGTACGGGGGCATGATGGCTTCCCTACTCCTGCTGGCCACACTATTCCTGATACAAGCCAGGACAGTATTGGCCGCCTTGTCCACCTGGGCACACTGCTGGCTCATATTCAGCCAGCTGTTGACCAACACCCCCAGGTCCTTTTCTACCAGGCAACTTTCCAGCCTGTAGTGTTGCAGGGGGCTGTGGTAACCCAAGTGCAGGACCCAGCACTTGACCTTGTTGAATCTCATACAGTTGACCTCAGCCCATTGATCCGGTCCAGATGCTTCTGCAGAGCCTTCCTACCCTCAAGCAGATCAACACTCACTCCCAACTTACTGAGGCTGCACTTGATCCCCTTGTCCAGATCATTGATAAAGATATTAAATGGAACTGGCCCCAACACTGAGCCCTGGGAAACACCAGTTGTGACCTGCCGCCAGCTGGATTTAACTCCATTCACCACCACTCTTTGGGCCTGGGAATTCATCCAGTTTTTTACTCAGCGAAGAGTATGCCCCTGCAAGACATTAGCTTCTATGTACCTTGTTTGTGTCTTCTTCCTGGTGAATGTGAGCAACAACTCTAATGTATTAGCAGAGGTTAAAATGATAAAGACTGTTGTCTTACAGCACAAGAAGTAGGCCCTTGTAAAAGATGGTGTGTCTGTCAAGGTACTTTGGAGAAAAAATAGCTAGGGCAGCAGTTGGGCATTTAGGAATCTACATGTCCACAGTAGTTTACAGTTTCTTTTGGGAAAAAGACCTGTGGGTAACGGCACAAAAGCATTTTGGCTGTTGGGTGTTCTACACAGCTGCTAGCGGTAGTAAACTGTCCTGGTTTATTTGGATTGGTTTCGAACGAGCCCTCTAGAGCAGTTCTTTGCAGACTCCTGTGCTCACACTTCCTTTATGGCAGCAAGGAAAGCTTTCTGTCTAACCACAGCATGCAAATGCCACTGCTTTGTACCTCACATGCTGCTGTAGTACCCTATCATTGAGGCTGAAGAACCATGAAATCTGTGGGGCCTTCTAGTTGTAATAATCTAGTTTTATACAGTTGACAAGAACAGAATCTGAATAGCCTCTTGTCTCCTCTTCTGCTTTCTTCGTTGCGTCTGCCCCACTGGTATTTCATAATCTGTTGTTTCTGGATCACTAGCAGTCCGTAAAACAGCACAATGTGATCTATGAAGCGTTTGCAAGATACCAAGTCAAATCCCTTCTGCACACGTTTCCACACATGCAGGCAAGCAAACAGCCTGGAGGGAATAGAGGAATGAGGGTAATAAACATTCAGAGTTCAGTCTTATTTCTGTTTCATTGTAAGTGAAGAGCAAGGCAACAGCCCTGCAGGAGAAAATCCATGATTTTCTGCTCAAAAAATGTTGTGGTCCTTGTAGTTAAAAGAAGAGGTGAGGAGGACCAGGTAGGAGTGTGGAAAAGACAGACCTGTGTCCATACATTGCAGGATGTATAGACTATGTTTTGGGGAGAGATGGGAGTGGGAGGTTTATCTGTTTACCCTACCACTCTTTTTTGGGTCCTCTTAAATACCTGACTCTTAGGGCTCTCTAGGGTGAGGTTAGAGGGATGTCTGCAGTTGCCTTACTTAACTAAAAGACTTTAACTAGTTCATGTGTAGGTGAGATGCAGTTTTAAACCAAATTATTTTAAAGCTTCATTTGTTTATGGGCTATTCAGAGAGCTCAAGTATGCTAGCCTAAAAAGGTGTTAGGTGTCAGACCTGGGTAAGGATTTCTTTTTCCACCTTGTGCAATTTTTCAGTTTCTATTTAATTTTTTTTCTCACTCTATCAGAATGAATGCAAGCTCTTTCAAAATTTTAAAGAGAGAGTGTGACAAAAAGCAATTTGACAGTTCTTCAAGTACCTTGCTTGAGCTGAGATGAGTTTTAATCCTTGGCCTGCAGTGACTGCCTTTAACTGCTAGGCTATCTGGGAAGAAGTAAAATGTTTTCTTACTGCAGAAATTCAAGCCTCCTTGGAATGGGAACACATGTAACTGAGGAAAGTGTAGTTTTTAAAAAGTTGATGCCTTCTGGTTTAGAACAGGCGTGAGACGGTGGGTAACCCTTGCAAAAGTTCAGGTTATAACACAGGAGTAAGAATGTGGAAAGGAAAATACCAAAATTAATTAAACTAAATTTGGGAATCTCTTTATATTTGGGTATTCTCTGCTTGCCAAAACCTAAATCTCATGCCATGAGGAGGACAGCAAGGCTCCAGAGGAAGGACACTGTAGTTATTGTTTCCTGTTTGCGTTAGACATTTGGCCTCATGCAAAAACCAAACCCAGAGAAGGTAGCTGTGAAGAGAAAGGGTGAGGGCCCAAGTTCAGACGGGAAACACAGGCAGTTTCATTTCCACATTTGTGTGGGAACTGAAGCATTTTGTGTTTCTGCCGCATGCTGTGAGAATGAAACAGAAGGATGTGGACCTCAGCTGCATGAATTCAGTCTTCCAGAGCTCACCTGCTGCTTCCTTCTTTCCACACTAGTAGATTTGAAAGTCAGGAGTAACAAGATTATTTGCTTGCGTGCGCTATAGTTCTCATTGGCCTATGGTTAATTCATATACACATGGGTGTGGGGAGGAGGAATTGTGGATGAGATCAGCTCTGAGTACTTTCTGTGAAGATTTTCCCATGCCAGAGTGAAAGCTCTTCTAGACTTATACAAATCTCATTGCAGAGGCACCCAGAATTGCCTGAGAAGAAAGGCCGTGTCCCAGGAAATCATTCATTTGTCAGTAGGAGGGGAGCCCTGGGGCCTGAAAACAAATTAACAATGTTTTTGATCTGGCTTATATTAAATGCAATGTGGTAACCAGGTGTCATGAGATATGAAGTTCAGGTATTAGAATGACAAGTGCTGTGAAGAGTCAGTGTCATACTAGAGAGGAGTCATAAATAAGTCCCTTTTACTGAAGACTGCCATCTAAAGAGATGAGAACTTGCTCTTCTAGTATGCTGCGCAGCTGTGTTTTAGCACAGTTTTAAAAGGGAATAGCCACCCTGTTTTACTGAAAGCAAAATCTTCAGTGTATTTATTTCCATAGGTTATAAAGAAACTGTTTGTCTGTTTATTTAAGGACATGGAGAACAATGGTTTCCATTTACTTCTCAGCTCTCTCTAGGTAGTGTTGAATCTTGGTTTACGAAAGTGATAGTAGATGCTATTGCTGGTGTCTCCAGCATGTTATGCTAGCATAATGATACATAGGTTGATGTATCAGAGAAACTGTAGCTTCATGATTCATAGTTGATCTGCATGGACCTTCCTCGACAACTTCTAATATTAATTCAAATTTCAGGCTGCCAGGAAAGGGAGAGATACACTGAAGCTTTGGAAAAAGTGTTGGGACTCTGGATCTGTCTCACAAACTGAGCTTCACAAAGCTGAAGCTGCAAACCAGCATTAGAAATACTTTTACTGCAACACTGCTCTGGTGTCAAGCATTTCTACATATTATATTTACTCAGAACTTTACCTTGTAGTACCAGCAGAAGCTTTCTTGCTTGCAGCCCTTTTTCCAAGTAGTCCCCTCACAAACGTCTTTTCTCAAAATTTCCAGGAGTCAGTCTTCCTAGCTTTATCCATATCTCTCAGTACTTTTCTTCCTTTGACTTTGATTTTCTAAATGAACGTTAATGACTTAATGCCTTTTGGTAATTTCTATTTATTTATTTATTTCTCCTTAGGTTTGAAAGTGTTAGTGACTTTACCTCAGAGCTAGAAGACAGTGATGATCCAACAGCTTATGTCACCAATTTGACATACTACCACCTGGTCCCATTTGAGACTGATATTCTGGACTGAGGCTACTCAGTGATGCAGTCAGCCAGCATCCAGCTGACCTCTTCGTCCATAGGCTCTGCTATCTCTGGCGTTGAATCCCTATGAATAAGGCTGTGCGGGCAAGACCAACAGCAGAGAAGTTGCAGCAAGTATGCCACCAAGCTGGTTTTGTAGTGTGGCTCTCCGTTGTGTGTTATGGAGACTTATTGTAAGGAGGTAACTGCTTCGCTGTTGACAACAAACTCGTTTTCCATGAAAGTAAGGCAGCAGAGGCCACTTGGGGCTCAAGGAAATATCTACTACGTCTGTGGGAATTGCAACTCTAATGCAGCCATCGGAAACTTGTGCTGTAGTATGCTGTCACCCACGCTCCATGGCTTACAGTGCAAGTTGAGGCTTCCACTTTTAGGATACCACCAGAAGCTTCCCCAGATGGCGTGACCACACTTTTTATGCTATGTAAGTGAGAAGGCGAGCACACCAGCTGAATTTTGTCAGTTCCCTCTGCAGTTGCTTAATGGAGATCGTGCAGGTCACTTTTTGCTCAGCTACTGGATGACTGGTGCCTTACACGAGATGTCAGAAATACCATTGAGTGCCTCCAGGAAACAGAATACAAAAGATGACCGCTTTACGTCTTTTAATCATGGGTTTTTATATAATCACTGAAGAGGCAACTGCTCTTTCCTGGAATAGTAAAGCAGACAGCAGCTGGCATTGCAATGGACTGTGCATGGTGTTTGGGTACCCATATGATTTCAGAGACCTGGAAAGCTGATGAGAAAGCTGAGCTGCCCTGCTAAGAAGGGTCAAGGCTATGGCAGGCTCTTGGGTATGATTTTTTTTCATGTGGACCAGCACATGGGAATGGTGCTTACAGTTGTTTACATCAGAGAGATAATTCCCCATGCATATTTCTCCCCAGAGAAAGGGGAGGAAGACACGGAGATTTATGTTTGTGTTTGGACTGAAAAAGAATGATAAGCTACAGTGTGTCTACAGTGGTAGGAAAAACACTCTCTCTGCTGCCAGCCTGGCTCAAGGGGTCTGTCTAGCTTTCTGAGATCTGCCTGTGGGGCTGGATGCAGGCCTCGTTGTCATGCAATGCCATGGATTTCAGTGGAGGTGGGACAGTGGGAGCAAGAGCGGGATTAGACCCCGCAGCCTCTTGACTACTGAGTAGTGCAACATTAAAATGTCCTTGGGGTCTCTGTCTTGTGGAGCGCTCTGAAATCCCAGCTCTCACTGTGAGTGCTCGACACTTGCCAACGTGACCTTTCATTGAGCTTTTTGCAATCTGTTTGTAAACATGAATTTGGACGGATTGAAATGGGAAGGAATGCGTCTTGGATGTGTTTCTTGGTAAAGGGGCTTGCTTGGTCCTGAAAAATTGATGTAACTCCCTTTTGCAGACTTTTAATTTCTATCTGTAGAATAACAGTCAAACAGAATTTGCTAATGTAAATAATAAATTATTGAGAATCCTAATTCTTTTACACAGTATGATTTTAAAATATATTTTAATGAAATAAAATACAACTCACCTTCAGTGCACTTCTTCAGCTTAAAACAGTGGCTTCTTTTTGTTTGTTTGTTTATTTGGGGTTTTTTTGATTGTTTGTTTGAGGGTACTTTCCCAGCCGTGCCAAATCCTCTTTCTTTTTTTTTAGTAGTTTTGGAAACATGCTGAGTTTTGGCAGTTTTTTCTTTGCTCTGTTGCTCATACTGTAGATATGAAACCATCTGAAACCTTCCCACCTAACTGTTGATCTTGTGTCTAGGTGTATGTGGTTTAATGCCACTAAGTTTAGTGGAGGAATTCGTTAGTTTCAAGACCATGAATAAAATCGAATCTGGCAGTTATTCTTTTTGAAGATAAAGCAGATTCTTAGATGGAAAAAATCTGGAATAGAAAGGGATATGTTCTCACTCATGCAAAGGCTTTCTGAGCAGCCTTTTGAATTAGAATTGAGAAGGGTTTTTGTTGATTTGTTTTACTCATTAGTTTTAACTCTTCTGTCAGTGTTTTCAGTTAACCATGATGGGCTACAAATAGCATCTAGTGAACATATGCGTTGGATTGGGAATTGGAATATTGTATTTCAATTCCTGGCCCTGCTGTCAGACTACCATGTTGCTTTGAGTAATACCACTTCATCTCCCTATCCCTGAGTTTTCCTTGAGTAACGTTTTGGAAAGCACCAAGTGTCACTGGCTTTTGATGCAGTTTTGTCCCCTGATTCACTTCAATTTACCTATGACTTTTTAACCACATGATAACTACTTATCTTTTTTAAAGCACTTTAAAATACGTGAATTAAAAAATAAATAGAGAAGTATTGCTAATTTTTAAAATGTACAACTACATTCCTCATACAAAAACCATCTAAGCTGCATGCACAGTAAAGTTTTCAGGGAAGGGGGAGCCTGATGCAAAGGAACTAATATACAAATGGAAGTTGCACCCGTTTCCCTTGAATTTTTCAATAGCCATTTTGATCAAGTATTTTGCAGAGGTGATGTCATGTGATTTATTTATCTTAGCTGAAATATGTTTATTTGATAAATCAAAGGAAGGTAACTGATGATGTGCATTACTCGGTCCACAGAGTCAATTTAAAACCCCTTCTTTGGTTAAATCACTGCAACTTTCTCATGTGGATCACGTCTACAACTGGGAGAGGTTCAGAGTACAAATTATGCATACAGTTGATACATATGCACAGATACCTTACTGATGATCAAAAAAAAAACCACCTTAGTTTGAACACATGATTGAAAAGTAACACAGAGAATTTTCTTTTTTTTTTTTTCTTTTTTATTTCAATGAGATCTACTTATAGACTAGTAATATCCTGCAAGAAGAGAGTCCAAGCTCATTGTCCAGTTATGATTCCATTAGATTTTGTCTTTTGAGGTAGCAGAATGCTCAACTTCTCCAGCTGTGCTTCTATTTCCATTCTGTTTGGTAGCATGTTGTGGCAATGTTATAAAGAGAGTATTGCTTACGACAGCACATGGGTTAATATAGTCATTCTGAATAATTTAGGTGTGGAAGGGATGTTGGATCCAGAGGATAGGCCTGTATTGTAGCAGTTTAAACAGAGGTAGTTATGAGGAATCTGCCGTCAGGCGAGAATGTTTTACCATCAAGGCAGAATAAGGCCTTGGTGTGAAGCTTATGGTTAAAAATGTGGTTGTTTAAGCCAGCTCTGAAGGGTAAAGATATTCTTCAATCAATATAATGTGATAAAGGGCTAACTGCTGTGAGGTAAAAATGTATGCACAACTACAAATACATGTGAGCTGTGAATAGTGTGCTAAGATGTAACCTTATTACTCATTAAAGATAAAATAGTCCTAAGCTTATGCGTTAGTGATGAGAGAGCGGACCTGGCCCTCTTCAAGAATTTTTTTGGGAGCAGAGAGCCCAAATCACTCTACTGAGAAAAGGAAGGCTCCAGCTGAAATGTTCACCCCTGCCATGCCCTGGTATTTTCTCCCATTCTGGGCCAGCGGTTCTTTAACTCACGTTTTACTGAATTACTCTGTGGGGCTGGACTGGCATGCGGTTCACCCACAATGCCAGAGGGCACAAGGCCACTGCAGAGCAGACATCCACCTCCTGCTGTGTTCTGCCAGCCCTTTGCGCAGGGCTTGGGCCACTCTTTTTGGCGTCGGGTAATGCCCTCAGCATTACACAGGCATGAGAGGAGACCTGGGCCTGTGGTACCTGCCTCAGCTGAAGCATCAAGTCCTCAGAAGCAAATAAAAGATGGCAAAGTGGAACCCTAAGTTCTCAGTCTGTGGATGAAATGTGTTTCTTCCCTTGGTGTGACTCTCTTCTAAAACAGCCTTGCAAATGTCTGTTGCGTGTGGGAGGGTTGCATGCATTCTTTCCTTCCACAGAGCCCTTTTGGGGAATTTTTAAGTCAGAGGGTTTGTGTCACAACAGAGCCCCTCACAGAAGAAAATTTATTTTTCAACAAAGCAAATGCCTAAAAACATATCTTAGCTACTTCCTCTTCTTTATCTTGGTGACTGCGAAAAAAGCATTCCTATCTTATTGCAGCTGCTTCTCTGCTGGGGGGATTAAAAAAAAAAAAGTCGTGAAAAACAGGGATTCATCCTGATAGTTCTCTGCTTTGGGGATCTTCCTTAATTTTTGTCTGTGGTTGGTTGTCAGTGGGCTGCTGGCACTCCTTTCTGGATCTCCTCTGTTGGAAGGAGTGTGTGCCTGCAGAGATCTCAGCTGCCTGATGGGCCAAGAACCCCCAGCTTGCTGCTCGGCTGAGGTGGCGGGGACACAAACCGATCCCCGGGCACAAACCGATCCCTGGCCCTGGAGTACAGGCTGGCTCTCCCCTCTCTTGTTGCATGGTAGCTGGTGGGGAAGTGGCCATTTCCATCAGCCAGTCCTGCTGAAAAGGAGTAAGAGCGTGGGTTTATACGTGACTTGTAGCCATGGTGGTAAGCAGTTCATGCACATGTGTCTGTATGGGGGTGCTCTGCCCATTTATTTGGTTTTATATAAACAGTCCTCTTGATGTACTGAGGGCATAAACACAAGGGCAAAGGCTGTTGGTGAAGCACAGTCCCAGTGTTGCTGCACAGTGACCATCACGTTAACCAGAAAAAAAATGTCTCAACAAGCAGGCTGGGTGTGCAGGGCTTCCCCTCACTTGCTCTGCTGGGGCCATGGCGGTGGCCACAGCTGCCTTGTGAGCAGCCTTCGCTGGTGCCCAAGCATCCTGGCTTCAGGGAAGGGCACGCAGGGCCTGGAGTAATGCCAGGCTTGGTGCCTGAGGGAGGACCTCGTGCCTAGCCTGGCGAGATTTGCATGGAAAGGCTCACTGCAGCTGCTGCCAGGAATGCAATTTATAAATCAGGAATCAAAGTTTCCTTGTGGTCCTTTGCTTAAGTGCTTAACATATGCTGTGGTAACTGGTTTTCCCTTTCATTATTTGGTCATGGTGGGTTTTCTTCCTTTTCTTTCCTGTATTTTCAGTTTCTGGAATGCCAGAAGCTGAATGTCAGGGTGCCACACAAGGGCAGGTGGTGGGGATGGTCCCCATGAGGCCGGCAGGGCAGGGGCTGGCAGCCAGGGGAAGGGCGCTGGGGGCACTGGGGCAGCCCCAGACATCAGGCACTGCCCTGGGGAGGGATCAAGGACAGGCTGGGATATGGGCCTGCTGTGGTGTCACTGGGGCAGAGGCTGACATGGGGTCCTGGGCTGTGGGTGGGTGGGGGAAGCCCAGGGGCAGGCAGGGACAGCCAGGCCTGCGGGTGCCCTCAGGGCCTGGATGCTGGATGCTCAGGATTTTTGTCCTGCATATTTTGAAAGTACATGTATTTTCGCCACAGTTAAACAGGCACCCTGATATTCTGGGGGTGTGAAGCATGGTGTAGAATTCAGTTATTGCTGCATTATTGAATTAAAAAAAAAAAAAAAACACAACCAAACAAACCCCAGTCTCTTATCACTTAAGAAAAATGTAGCTGAAATACAATTCCTTCCCTTAGATTTATACAGAAGACCTCTCCCCATGAACCCACTGTAGCTGGCAAAATCCCCCATGCCCAGGTCTGCAGAACCTTGTGAAAAATATCATGGGGGATGCAGAGTGCTGCCATCCATCTTGGTGGTGCATTTCTTCAGAAATGAAACAATGAACATGTAATTTTCAGCATTATTCATTCGTTTTCATCTTATGATTCTAACAGAAGTGAGTAGCACAAGGATTTTATCCCCAAACCCCTCTCCACAATTCAAAACCAATTCCTATGTAAGCCACATTGTTAAAAAGCTGGTCTTTATTTTCCCTGCAACTTTGGCTTCTCCCTTTGGCATACTGCGTGGGGATCGTGTGTACCAGTCCTTGCTATTACATGCAAAAGCAGAATAAAGTTGAGGTATGCTGGTGCCTAGTGAAGGAATAGGAGGTATGTGTCTCTTGGGAGGAATAGTGATAAAAAATTTTGGTTTTATTTTTCAAGTAATGAAATATGCTGGCATTATAAAGTTGCCAAATCTTAGGAGAGATAGGAAAGAGAAAGGGTATCGCATACACTACATACACTACGTCTTGTCCACCAGTCTTTTTGTTATTTTTTTGTAACAGTGCATACTTCTAAAAAGCTCAACCCTGGATTCCAAGGCCATATTTTATAGCAACAATACTCTATAGCTCAGCATCAATCTTTTTTTTAAAAAATATATGAATGTTTTCCAGTTGCTTCCTATAAAAATGTTCAGTCCAGTCAGCTATCTCTGAACTCCCCTACGCACACATACACAAATGATTCAGGCTATTTTACTGGTCAGCTTTCACCAATGTAATTGCTTTCTTATGGAAATATTCACACCCTGAAGTGCAGTTCCCAAGTTTTATAGCACACAGAGCATTCCCATTTTCAGTATTGTCAGGTAATTTCTTCTTGGTCTAAACCTATTCTTGTTATAATTAACATTGTTAGTAATACAAACATTGGGGGATTTTGGTAAGGGAAAAGTTCCAAGGTAATATTATACACAATATATCTAGATTTAATAAATGGAGAGTTTACATTCACCTAAAAGTCCACAGCAGTAAAGATGTGGAAATTGTTTGAATGCATTTAATAATTGAATTGTATTAATTTAGACTTACTTGGGGTTTCCCAACCCCTGTTAACATGTCTGTGTTTCTTACAATTAATGTATATAACTCCACCATGCTCTGGTGAGAGAAAGAATAGCTTGAACTTTCATATCACAGAAGGGAAGATGGGACACCAAGAGGTGGCTGAGACAGGATTTTGCAGTGCTTAGTTTTTGTCCTAGCAGGACATCCAGCAGGCAGATGCCTTGCACCATAGGATGGGGGCTACTACAGAGAATTAGGTTGTTGATCTTCACTTGAAAGGCTGCTATTAAGGGAACCTGCTCAGGTAAGTATTTAGAGAGAAGCTCCTTATTCTCTAAAGATGCCTTTTCAAACTCTGCATAGTAGTAAAATCCATTTTCTGCTGCCTGGTGAGGCTACCTGCATGTCTGAACTGAAGAGCTGGCTGGTTCCAGGTCAGCTCTCAGCTGTATGAGGGCCTGCTACTGCCAGAAAGGACTGGATTAGAGCCCAGCCCCTGTCTGGGCTATGGAGATGCCTTTGACACTCATCTCCTAGTCGTCAAATTCTGCTAAACAATTTTCAGAAACTTTCAGGTAGAAATGATGGCTGATATACTGGCAACAAGAAAACCCAAATGTGAACACTGAATCTTAATTAAAAGCATCCCAGCATCATCTCTGTGTGTGTGTTTTTTCAAGTGGACTTCAAAAAAGTAGATTCTTCTTGTCTAAAATCTTTTCAACCATATGTTGGAGCTCAATGTAAGGCCTTGCATGTCCCTCTGGTACAGCTATTTCTGACACAACTGGAAAAAATCAATACTTGTGTTTATAAGGTCTGTGAGCTGCTGAGCCCCCTTTTGCTCCCCTGGCATCTCAGGGGAGGCTCTCAACTCCTCAGAAACACTGGACTTCTCTTCAAAGCTCTGTGTCGTAACCTTAAAATGCCTCCAGCATTCTGGGGGGCTCCAAGCAGCTTTAGTAATTTCCATTAGTAAGTTAGGTTTTTTTAGCATTATAGTTTAGTTTGGAAACCATCTGCAAGTAATCATGACCTTTTGTCTAGCTGTATCACCTTGTACTGGGCAGGCTGGAGATAGAAATAATTACATGTACCAGAAGCCAACTCTGTAAATGAAAAAACCCACCAGCATCACCACAAGCAAAACAACCATTGTCCATTATTTTCCCTTGTAGCTATCAAAATTAAGTTGAACAGAATCCATGACTTCTGAATGAACAGCTCTTTTCAAAACAGAAATTTCCTGAATTTTGCCAAGTTTCCTCTTGTCTCATAGGAGCTGGCTTCAGTGGTTGAGCCCAGTGATACCACATGCTGCATTCAGCCGTCTTGAAATGACCTTCAGATATAAAAGCAAGCAGTGGGTGTATGGGGGGTGGAAGGTCAGGAGGTGCAGGGATGGCTTGGAAGGAGAGGGATGCAGAAAGAAGGGAAGGGTTGTAGTGCAAACAGAGGAGGTCTCTAGGAATAGTTTCAGTCTTGAACCTGCAATAAGTCATCTTTGTCAGAGTGAGGGTGGGTTTGCATGCTCTTGTACTGGCAGTGCCTGGGAGCTGAATCATGCTGTTCATCACCCTTTATCCTGCAAGGAACGGTATGAGTCCTGGTTGGTTTTGTTGAAAGGAGGTGATGTCTGTGCCTGATCAGGAGCCCTTGTATAAAATGAGTGTGCTGAACTTCTTAGAAACAGACATTTTGCAGTGACGAAATTTATTGTGATTGTCCCTTTAAAGCACCACACAGCTGATGTAAAGGGTTTGGCCATTCAACTTCTGTTTCAATTAGTCCCCAATGCATCTTACACTGCATGCTTCCTTTTCCTATTTTAGCACTAAAAATGCACATGGCTGCAGGTGTGATGGCACTAACAGGTTGATGGTACTAACAGGCTAACAGGTACTAACAGGCAGGTGTGATGGTACTAACAGGCTTTAACTGCCCTGACCACCCTCACCTGGGAGTCCACACACACACTCTCACCAGGGGCTCTGCTTGAGCTCAGCCCAGGGCCTTTACTCTTTTCCTGAGATGGGCTACAAGAGTGGCTGCTCTTAGTCCTCTTCTTGAGTTATGGGGATTTCTTGGGCTGCTCTCTGACCTGGTGTGCACTTTGTCTGATGGGAGCTGTTGCCGTTGCCACTCTGCTTCACTCACAGTGAGTTCCTCTGTTTCACTTATTATGATAAACCTCATCTTTGCAAGCATTTCCTGATATGATCATGAACTTTCCTGTTATAGAGGAGCACTTCCCAGAGATGTGTAAAGTGATTGCATGCTTGGGAATATATTCTTTGTACAACATGTGAGTTAATAGCATAATTAACTTGGTCTGGAGACTATAGCTGCTTGATGGCTCAACTGCTAGAGAACACAGATGTGACATTGATACTTATGAGGAATTAACGATGCTCTGGGTTTTAAAATAAAATTATGAAATGTGTTGATGTGTAACTTCCAGAAATAATCAGTCTACAGGCTTTGAGACCAATGATCAGTTACTGGGAGATTTTCTTGTGTTCCTTTACTGATTTCAGCCTCCATGGATAAAGCCTTTACCAATGACCAGTTCACTTGAAATAGCTTATTGGTGTCATATCTCTGTAGAATGAGTAAATATCCAATTTGGGCAAGCAAGCTGGCATTGTAGTAGTCATAAAATTGAACCCATATTGGCTATATCCTCAGGGACTCCAGGTGGTAAATATGATCATTGCAGGAGGAAGAGTGGAGGTCTCCCCTGGCAGAGAGTCTATAAAAGTCAGGTGGTTGACAGGTGGGACATCACTATGGGGTCTGCACAGTCACTGCGGGGGGTGTTGAATGTGCAAGAAATACACTTTGCAGAAAGAACACTTTTGATCTTCTTTCAACTTAATTACTACTGAAATGCAGATGGGAAAACGTCATAACATCCTGGGGTTTGGTTGTGAACAGGTTAAGGGGGCTGGGAGTCCCACTCCTCAAGTCGAGGAGAAAACAGGGATATTTAACCAGTCTGTACTGAAGCACGCAGAACTGCAGTTTCTAGGCTGTAGGAAGACTTGTGATTAAATTTGTCTCCTTTATGTTTAACAACCTGAGAAATGATGAAGGAGGCAAGCCAGCTGTGGCGGATTGGTGATTGGATACATGACTGAGGGAAGAAGCAGCTGGCTGCTAATGGGTGTAAGCAGATGTTAGCAGAACAGGAGCAAGAATGCCAGTCAAGGAGTATATATAGTAAGAGGTACTATAGCAATATATAATGAACTTACTGGGCTTTGGCTTAAGCTGTCTGAAGTGTTTACGTGGAAAACAGACATTACTTTCCATAGGGTCACAGTGCCAGACAGGACTTTTATGAAGCAAGCAACAGGGCAGAGAAATACATAATAGCTCAATGGGTCAGGAGAGAGTTGCAGAGCAGTTGCATGGACATGATAAATAGAAAAGATGGAATTACTGCTTTGGGTGGCTCTAAGGCTGCAGATACAGATTCAGGGGTTTAGCCTGATCAGGGGGTATTGGGCACTGCTCTGCCTCCTAGAAGAATAGGTTTTTCACCCGTAGAGTGCCTCAGGTTAATGAGGGAAGCAGGATGTGATTAGAATTTAATGTGCAAGTTTTAGGCATCTAAATGGTGATTCATTAATAGCTGCAAAGGAAGATGGATATATTTTGTACTGTAAATGCAGTTAGATGTTCTCACTTCAGGAACCTCCCCTAACACATTTGATTAGTCTGAAGAGGGAAAATATGCTCCCTGTGCATGGTACTGTTATTGTTCTGGTTGGTGAAGCAGCCTCCACCGTAAAACACATCAAATGGGACTCCAGGCTGCTGTGCTAAAAATAGCTGTGTACTGCTTAGTGACTGCAGCATAGAAATGTATACACCAATAGCGCTTATGAACATTGAATTCTTGGTTAAAGGAGATGTATGGGCATGTGCTTGGCAGAAGTGATGCTCTGAACAATTAAAACCTGTGGTGAGCTTTCTAGAGCATAGTAATCCTTTTTCCCAGGTGGGAAAAAAAGTTTCCCACCTGGCTGTTGCCCCACTTCAAGAAGTGGTGAAACAGAATTTCTGCTTAGATCAGGATTTGAGGTGTCTCTGCTCCACACACTCCTGCATGGTATTTAGATAACCAAGCTATTCCCAAGTAAGTCACCTCTAAATTAGTGTCAGTACAAGGCTTGTAGCTACCAGGTCACCCAGTGTAGATGCACTACCTTTCATGTACCACCTTGCAAATTTAAGGTAAGGCCTATTATATCTCTCTCTAGATCCAGCACAACCATTTAAACCTTTTGAAGGGCAAGAGCCTGGGAGAAAGGATGTGACATGCAATGAACAATACTGATTTCTTAGGGCCTTTTCCTTTGACTAAGATCTGTTGCCTAAGCTTATGTAGTAAATATTAAGCCCTTTCTAGGACTCTTTTGGACCAGGATTCCAAGTCCTTATTCCATTTAATCTGCAGAGCTGTGGAGTGTCTTGTGATCCATTGCAACTGTAATTACCAATAACCTTTCCCATACTCTGGGTAGATGCTATACGGAATTCCTTGTTCAGAAGCCAAGTCAAGACACTCAAATGCAGGACTAATGTTAAATGTTAAAAGTGAGGCAATTACTATGCTTGTTTTCATTTTACTCTGTTAATGTCAGTGATGCTTAATCTTGAGATGACACTGGAATCTGATCTAAGATAAATATTTTATGTTTAGCTCAGCTGCCTAAACACGTACGAATATAGGCATGCAAACTTTTTTTAAGAGGCAAAATTTGTAGGGATTTATGTTTTAAGAGCAACTGATATGAATGGGGGGAGAAAAGGTGAAGCTTTTAGGTACAGACTTCCTTCATGGACTTTGCTATGTTCCTAAAAACTTTACCAACTATATTTATTGGTTTAAAACAAAACAACCCACAAATATTGTTTCGGCCTCCAGGCCTGGTTTTCCATATATTCCTATACCATTAAGGCAAGGCTTTTTTTAAAGCAATTTTCACTCTGAACAGCTTCATTATGACAAGACCTGTTCTCATCTTTCATACTTTTTCCCCCTGATATTTTTATCTCTGTTTTTCTCTGCTCCTCTCATGTCACCTTACTACTAAGAAAGGTGCAACAAAAGAGAGAGGAAGGAGAGAAGGTGAAAAAACATAACAAAGTATAGTTCAATGTAAAACTGCCCTAGTTTTCTTAAATGGAATCAGGAAAAATTACAAGGCATTTTAATGTCACAGGTGGCTTTTATTCAGGTCAAACCTGGTGTTCTGACCTTCTGCCTTTCTGATGTGCTCCCCTTGCTTCTTCCCTCCTTGCAGAAGTTCATTTACAGCTTGCTGAAACGCAACTATTGAGCTTAGATGGAGTTTTATTTCTAACCTTCTGTGCCTCGGTGTACATCAACACAGAGTTTAAAAAACTGCATGAGCATTATTTTTGAAGGCCATGTTGATAATCAGTATTGTAGGAGAGATTTTTCTACAGCATAGTAAGTACAGGTCATCTCCTTTGTGGCTTGGCATAGTAAAATTGTTGCCAAAATACAGATTTTTATTTTTTTTTAAAAGGAAAGCCTGCTAGCTAAGGCTACAAGCAGCTACATTGACACAAGCCATTTAATGTGTTATACTAACTAGGAAATTTTTGGTGCTTCAGAATGAAAAGCTGTATTCTGCAAGTTTCTAGGTGCATTTTTTTACAAGGCTTAGGAATGATATCTGATGCCCAACCTCATGTGCTAGTGTGTTTATACGTGTTGAACACAGAGGAGGAACAAATTCTTCTATAGTTCATCTGACCCCTGCTCCGCAAATGAAGCGTCTTTCTTAACTTCCTAAAGTTAATGGTAAACCTCCAGGTTTTCCCAGCTCCAGTCAGGGCTATTGCTGCTAACATTTGTTACAGGGAGGGATGAAGGGGTTCTGGCTCTTGGGAGGAAAGTTTAGTCCCTTTTTAGAGCAAGAGAAACTAACACAGAGCAGTTAAACAACCAGATCAAGGTTGTGCACAGGGAATGTGTGTGGAGTACACAGCTGCAAGCCGTCTCTGCTATCACCAGGATATATTGGAGGCCCCTATCTTTTCTTCCCCCCCATCTCTGTCCAAAAATTTTCCTCAGGTTTAGTCTTCAGGAGGTTGAAATGTATTACAATAATATAATATGAATCCAAACCTGAGGATCGGCTAGGTAAAGGAATTAGTCCTCCTTCCAGCCTGTGTGCCAGGCAGCAATGGGGCTAAAGCTGCTCCACAGGGGAAGGGTAGCTGGGAGTACAGGTAAAGCAAAGCAGGTAGGGCAGCACCCTCATGATGGGTCCCAGTCCCACAGTGCCTGAGCAGAGCGGGTCGGGTGACAGTGACCTGGGGCAGCTAGGAGTCCAGCTTGCTAGATGAGACCATAGTGACAAGCAGGTCCAAGGCTGGGAAGTCAGGTCATTGGGTCAGGGTCTGGGTTGGTGAGGGGCAAGGGTGGGCACAGAGCCACCTACCACTTAGCTTGGGCAGGGACCAAGGGCAAGGGCTTGAGCTTAAATGCCTGGAAGGATCAGAGGCCCCCAGCAAGGCTTTTCCCAGTAGTCAAGTCCAAGGTCACACAGCTGTATTGTATCAGGCCTGGGCTTGAGCAATGGCTATCAAGGCCCTGGGAGGGGGAGGAGAGGCTGCAAGGCCTAACACCAAGAACAAAAAGTGCACTGGAAAGTTGGTGGGGCCATCTGATAGCTGTGTTGACAAGACTACCGTAGAGAAGACAACTATTTGTGTCTGCTTGCTGTAGAAGAAACTGGGGAGACTCGCTATGCTCTTCTTTTTAGTGGTAATCCAGCAAATAATCAGTCTAAAATTTGAATTAATTGTGGAACAGATTGAGGTACAAATAAACAAAATTAAAATTAACTAATTGTCAGGGCTGGTGCTAATCACACAAGTGTTCTGGAAGAGCTC
Organism: Phalacrocorax carbo; assembly: GCF_963921805.1. NCBI lineage: Eukaryota > Metazoa > Chordata > Aves > Suliformes > Phalacrocoracidae > Phalacrocorax > Phalacrocorax carbo. The sequence continues at coordinate 93,587,519 of NC_087514.1, read as the reverse complement.
AAGGGTAGACTGAAGAATGATCTGCTGAATTTGGGAGACAGATAGTAAGATAGCATTTGAAATTCAGTGCAGGTAAATGTAACTCCTGTGTAAAAGTTATCCTGGCCTCGCATATAATATTCTGAGCTAAGACTTCATTATTGTCACTTAAGAGTGAGAATGTGAGTTTCTAATGGTTCCATGAAACCAACAGTTCAGTGTTCAGGAGCAGTGGCAAGAAAGATGAAATATCATTACTTTCTGGGAAGAGAATAAAGATAAAAAAGCCACTGCATGACTCCAAGGTTCACCCCCTCCATGCAGTTCTGGTCCTCTCATCTCAAGATGTATTACAGCAGAGGAAAGCCTGAAGAAAGGCAGTGCATGTGAGCAAAGGTGAGAGATGATCTGTCCAAGGGACAGTTAGTAGGCTGAACTTTACATTGTCCTTTTCCAAGGATGGATGATATAACGGAGATCTACAAAATCATGAGTGACATGGGAGGGGTGAATGGAGATTGATTGATTGTTATTTCTTCTGGCATGAGAACAGGGCACCGTCAAGTGACACTAGTAAGAGGTAGGCTCAATGCAAATAGGAGGTGGCTGTTCATGTGGAGTGAATGAGGTCTGTACTACCTGCCTAAGGATGACTTGGAAAGGAGCCTGGAAAAGTGTTTGGAATAGAGCTTCTTTGAGGTTTATTATCTAGGCGAACCACAACAGGCTCAGGGAGTCCCCTGAGGCTGGGAAGAATATTAGGGTGAAAGTGCCTTCCCAGTGGTACTTAGTCCTCCTCATTTACAGGTACCATTGGAGGCAGAAAATTGAACTAGGTAGACCAAGGTCGGCTCGGATAAGGCTCTTCCTTTCTTGTTATGATTTTACACAGGAGCCTACCTTTATTTTTTACTTTTGAAAGTAAAAATCTAAGCTACTTTTTGAATTTAAAAAGTGCATTTGTCCTAGTCATGAGGCAAGATTGTTATATACTGCCATGAAAAGTCAAGTGTTGACACCTTTGGTCTGCCAAATGTTCAGAAAAGCTCTGACAGTGCATGCGAGTCTTCATAGAGTACAACTGTGATGCTAAAGAAAAGCCTTAGGCAGAGTCCTCTGTTTTATTGTCCAGTGAGGAATATAAGCAGCTGAACAGCTGACCCTCCAGCATCAAGAAACTGTGGTTTTCTCCTGCCCTGCGTATTCCCCAAGCTATTGGGAACACTTCTATGAAGATAAGATGCTGTCTTGCTCTTTGTGTACAACTTTCTTAAAATGCTTGTTCCCCATCTTTCAGCTTTCGTGTTTTGAGGGAATTTGCCATGAGCTGTTTCCATGGTTACGAGGATATGGCTGCTTTTGGAGTGAGAAATCTGTGGAGAGCAAATACATAAACCAGTGCATCCGGGACAGGGGAAATGTGCTTTGTATCTGTAATGGCCATTCCACCCTAGGTAAAAGCAATGTGAAATTAGAAAAATAGATGTTATTCTTAACCACCTTGACTTACTGTCAAATGTAGTTCTTTCCTTGACCATTAGGTCTTTTTAGATTGCTGAAGGCACTCTGATTTCTGTAGCCTTTTGACTGTTAAAGGGCAGGAAACAGGCTATGTTGCAAAATATGCTACTAAACCAAGTTGTGCAATATTATTGTGTAAGAAAGAAAAGTACTTTCTCCCTCTTATTCAGAATTGTACACTTCCATTTTGTTGTTTCCTCCAAATAAAATGGAGGAAAAGGCCGGAGTTTTGGGAGAGATGCAACTGTTCTCATCTTTACGCTGTGGTAGCATTGGCGAGTACTTGTGGCTCTGTACAGCGCTTGGTTTGTGGGATACACGTACAGGCATGCAGGGCTTGTTAGTATGCACAAAAACCTTCTTAAGAAGCTGTATAGTCACACGCATAGGTTGCTATAAACCTGAAGCAAGCCTTGGTCCCATGACTGTCACTGAAGGACTCATTACCTCTGTTACAAAATTTGAGGAAGCCTTCACCACAAACGCAGAAGGTGAGTTAGCAGGCCTTTCTGAAAAGGACAGCACAGAGCCCCTGTGCACTCTTGTAGCCTGGAGCGAGGATATAGGGGATAACTAAACCACCCTTTACAAAAAGTTTTTGATCTGGAGTGGTAATTGCCCATCAGGTAATTTTGGTTAATGGTCTCCAGCAAGTCCTGACTCTAGTGAAGAGAAAGGGGAAAGAAAAAGCAATAAAGGGAGAAAAGTCCTACATTAGAAGCTAAACTTGGTGACTTCTCTTGTTCTCCTCCTCCACAGTGTTTAACTGTAGTTCTTTTACCACTTTAACACAGAACTGTTTATTTGAGCAAGCATCAACAAAATTTCCAAGGTGAGTGCAGCTGCATCTCAGGGATGCTGATAAAAGCACTCAGGGGCTAACTAATGGTCCAGGCAAGACTAACAAAGGATTTATTATAATTTGTTTTGTTTCATTAATTGTTATAAATCTGGTCATTTAACTACAGTTAAAAATTAGCCTTTTGACTAAGTACTTCCAAAAAGTCACCCCATTATTTAAATGTGTTTTTCTTATAAAGTCCAAGTTGCAGATGTCTTTTTGTTTGCAGCTTCTAGAGTATGGCTCTGCAGTACTCAAGAAAAAAAATAAGTGTTTGAAGCAGTGGCTAACCCTTTAGGGGAGCTTACTGAGCAGTAAAACATTGCAAATAATAACAAATATTCAAATCCCAAAGGAAGACATTCCCAGGCTTCCATATTCTGATAAAATGAATGCCTCACTATTTGTAGTGGGTGGCAGCTTAACACCATAGGATATTCATATTTAATACAGTGCTCTTGTAATGCTGCCAGTGCTGAAGAGTTAAGGAACTACTTGCTGTGATGGATGGGTTTCAGCCAAGTGCATAGCTGGGTACAGCTTGCTGCTGAGGCTTAGCCGCCACAAGAGCTACCTGCCAGCCATGAGGCTCTCCTGACAAGGCAGCAGCCCCTTGATGGGGAGAATTTTTGACAGATATTTATTGGTGTTCTTAGTCACCCGATATAGATGTCTGATGGTCACTGCTTACACTGCTGGCAGCCGTAGGTCACAGCTCTAGTCAAATTTGGAGAGAACTGGGACTGCTTTGAGAGGTGCAATAGTAATTGTATGTGTGCCTCTCAACTAGCATTTGGCTGGATCTGTGGGGTTTTATCCTTTCTTGAAAATAACCTCTTAAAGCTTTGCCTTCATCTGAGAGACATGCAGCCACCCTGGAAAAATGTGGGGTTGTGCTAGCTCCACAACCCCACATGGTGGACCTCTAGGAATCAGTGGTGGAAAAAAAACAAAGGCAGGTCAGCGAGGGACCCAGAAACACTTCTGCAAAAGACTGTTTAGGTCCAAGCAGTATTTGTGGTTGGTTCTTCTTCACCATCCTATTCTGTTCTGAGAGGAACCTCTGTCAGCTGCATGTTAGATTAGATGACTGACATCTGCCAAGTACTCATTAAACATTGCCATATTTATGATAAGCAACCCTCTGCCAAACCTAGTGCTAATTAGGATCTGTAATGAGTGTTATTTTCCTCTTAATTAAGGGTAGAATTTTCAGTAATACCTGACTGAGGAGCTCACATCTGCTTTTCCAAAAGCACCTTAGAGAGAGCGAGCAGCTTTTCATTGGACTGAAATGGCATGCAAACAGCAGTAGCAGTGACTACCTTTGTAAGCTGGGACACAGGCCCATAAAAAGCACAGTCTCTAGGGGTGAAATAGAGGAGACAGGTCTTCTAAAGGCACAGGCTGAAGGAGCAGCTGCTAAATAATGAGAAAACCTGCTTTGTTAAATCCATTAAGGATCAGTACTGTTGGCGTTGCAACATGTGGCCAAGGATGCAGCTCAGTGGTGACAGATACAAGGTTTAACTTTGCCAGACAGAAACTTGCACCTACTCACCTGCCAGATCCCATCCTGGATCTTGCTTTCCAATGCACAGCCTCCATGTCATGGCTCAAGCAGGGGAGAATGCACACATTCTGGAAAACAGGAGATCCCCACAGGGCGTGACTTAGACCACTTAACATGGAGCCAGTGAAATGACGACAAGCTCTAACTCATATCTGAGAGGCAAGATTGTGTTTCTTGGGAGAAGCTGGTTTCTGTGGGAATAGAGATCCTAGCTCCTGCTGGGCCTGTGCAAGTGGACATCCTGTTGCATTACAGAGCTGCAAGCTGCTTCCAGGTCCCTACAGCTGCTGAGTATCAAGCTGCCTTCTCTGCAAATCACTGCTCCAATTAGCAGCACCTTGCCCCTGTGCAGGACAGTTTGGTGCCTGCTGAGCTTCTGTAGTTCCCATGTAAGGGTTTAGCAGCTCTCCTGCAGTAAGGGGGAGCACAGCATATGGTCCTCACCTCAAAGTGCTCTTCTGGGTTGTCTGATGAAACAAACTCCTGGTCATCCCAGGATATGTACTTAGAAAGGAATATACATTGCATAGACCATGGGCTGCTGCTGGGCAATGAAGGTAAATACTCCTTTGCAATATGCTAAAGAGTAGAAAGACTTTGAGCTGTAGCCAGTTGCTGAAGCAGAGCTGAACATGCCTTGTGCTGAGCTGATCATAGGAAGAAACACAAAAGTATTTCCTCCCACTGGGTCCAGTTTTATCATTTAAGCTCATATTTAGTGAGGGCCTAACAGGCTTCAGAAGCAGCAAGCAATCTCACAGAGGTAGAGCAGCACGCAAATGTATCAAAGCCAGATCAGCAGAGCTATTGCCATCTGGTTTCTTACTGGGTATTGTGGACAAGAGATAGCAATTGAGTTACTTGTGGAGGTATCCTAGCCGATTTTGAGGAAAATAACAAGCTTTTGTTGCTGTCATCCAAATATACTTTTGGTAATAAGGATAACTGATTCTCAGATTAGGCTAGGCACCCCATCAGATCTAGAAATAGATGCCAGAAAAAAAAAAACCTGATGTGTTTTATTTCGACTGCAAAGGATGTATCTCTGTTCAAAGGAAGTATAGCTACAGTTTTGATTTGATCTGCCAGCATTAGCCGAGTATACATTTTCTAGAAAATAGGTCACAGCAAGAAAGGCAGTTAAATTTAAAGAAAAGAAAGATGAGTGGTAGTGACTAGAGAGATTAAGGCATTCTGTAGATGAATGGCACTAACTGACAAGCAGCCCTCTTTCAGTTGGGCATAAATATTAATGCCTTCCACATTCATGCTAGACAGCCTTTTATTAAAACCTACTAAATAACAAAATTAAACCCTGCAGTTCTTAGGTTGGAGGGCTCTGAGCCTACTGTGGCTGCCTGGTAGGAAAAATGTGAAGCTGCTCTTGTAAACAGTCACTCCTGAGTAATTCGTGAGCATGAGGAATTCCAAACCTGATCTGAATTCCAAAATTGGAAACATCACTTTTCAGGACAGTAGCTCACTAAATACAAAATAAATGCTACCATTGTTTCCTTGCTGCAAACATCCATTTATTCAATGGCTGTATTCCCCATTCTAGCTTGTGCCCCAGCTTTGTTTCTGTGCCCACGCTGTGAGACTAGCCAGGGCTCTTGCTTGAGTCATCTTGTTTCCTGCTGTAGTGCTAGCAACAATCTCACACCCTCACCTCCCCTAAAGCTCCTCATCCTGGCAGAAGTACATGCTCAAGTACACAAATGGACCACTGCCTCCAAGTGAGATGTGGTGCACTGCCACGTTTGTGTTAATAACGTGCTGTGAGACTTTAATCCTCCTGGGTCCCTTCAGTTTTTGTGTAAAACAAAACTGTCTGGCTTAGAAGCATCCCCCAAAAGATGCCATTCACCTTCCCCAAGGTTGTTAGATGTGCTTTTGGCATAGCAAATACAAGGGAAAGATGGCAGCTAATGTTGAAAAAGAAAAACTCTGTTTTCACCTGGGGCGAAGGTCTAGGACTTCAGAGGAAAGTCTGTGGACTGTGGCGCACAGGAAGCAAGTGGAGGTGATGTTTTAAATTTAGTGTCAGTGTCCTGTGATTGCAGGGAGCTGCTTTTCATTATCTCAGTGGTTTGACAGCTCTATTCTTCGCTTTTCTGCTTAGCTCTTAATTACTTCAAACACACACTTAAGTGGTGCCAAAACTGAATGGGACTAAAGAGATTTTTTTTTTTTTAAGGCATGGTTCCTGGAGGGGTGGTGGGGGGGGTGGTGGTGGTGGTGTTCATGAGTGGTACAAGTACCTCTGTTAAAAAGAGTCGGTGGAGAGATCTCCACCGACTGCAAAAGTAGTGTGTTACAGGCTATATGTGTGCCTGGGGTCCCTCCTGCACTGCATACCCTCCTGCTGCCCTCAGACCCAACCTGCCCCCAGTATACCTGCTTTTCTGGTGCTCTTAAATAAGGGGGTAGCTGTTACATGGTGAGACACTCATATTACTCACTGCAGCTGTATTTGTATTCTGTGTCTGCTGTACTTCCAGCTGAAGAGTTACAAACTGAGCCCAGGCAGGATGTTAACTAGTGGGCTGGCTTCCTGAGCTCTATTTTCTAATTTTATATTATATAAAATATTATATTCCTTGTCACAAGAAAGGACTCTTATGGTATTGAATTACTTCCTAGCTAATACATTATTATCTCAGCTGTTTAATGAACATAGTTTAAAACATAATAGGTGATATACTCAATATTGTGATTACGTGTTGTTCTTGTTTGCAATTACAACACATTAATTACAATATGGTGCTCTGGAAAGAGTCCACCATGTCATTCCTATCAGTGTAGTGCTGTTACTAGGGAAAAATTGTGTTTAGGGCTGCCCTCTGCTCCAACCATTGTTTCTTGGCTGCTTCTTGCTTTGCATTTGTGCCTGTAAAAAGGAGCAGAAGACTCAACCAGTACACCTGTTACTTCAAATATCAGGTGTATCAAGGCTTGGGTTTGATGGAATTTCTCAGAGATATTGCTTCTATTGACAGTGTTTGTGCTTTCATATGAAGCAGCAGCAGTATGCACTAAGGAACTTCACGGAGGAGCTAGCCTGTATTTACCTGGACAAAGCCCTTCTAGCTGAGTTCAGGACCACAAAGGCCTGTCGATAGACTTAATAAATCTGTACTATGGCTTGCCTCTGAGAATGATCTTCAAGACCCTGAGGCCTGAACCGTCTGCTATCAATAGATTCTCCATCCTTTCTAAGGCCCTTTAATGAAGGGTGGTACTTCAGCACATGAATTCTATATGACTGTCCAAAATCAAAATGCATGAGCTGATTCAATCTTATATGTTTACAAGGGTTTTGGGCTTCTGCAAGTGTGTTGGCTTTCAGAGAAGCAATTTTGTTGACTGTTGTGTTGCACTACTGGCAGTTTTTGCAGCTGATGTCTTATCACTTAACTGTGCAGGTACTCTGGGCAATGGTGGGAACACATTTGATTGGCTGTTAAATCCCAGTCTGTTGGGATTGATAAATCCCAAAGCTAGAGAAAAATTGTAAGCTTTTTGTCAAGCAACAAGCCTGTTCCTATAGTTCTCTGCTGGCTGATGGTTCTTCATTAGTTTAGACTGATAATGTTGGTATGAAAGGAATCGGTCTTTGTGATAGCTTTAGGAGGCAGTGAATGTAGTGGAAGTTGTAAGAGGAAAAGTGATCACCTTGTTGCTTGAAGTAATCAATGAAATGATCCTTTTCATTTCAGCTGTTTCAATCTCATAAATGTGACACCATGCTTGTCCCCAAAGCTGCGACTGGCCTGAAAGCAGAGAAAGCAAGCATAGGAATGACCATCTTGTCTACTGGATGCAAACCAGAATACAAGCACTTCATAGGGAAGACACAGGAGTGCTACAAGAAATAATCCTATCTTCTTTACCCTGAAGTGCCAAGAAATGCCACTAGACTGCAGAAAGGAGCCACGCTGCTGTAATCATTGGACCAAGCCAGAACAGCCCTTCTTTAGAATCAGTTTTCTTTCTTAATTTTGCCAGAAATTTTACTGCTAATGCTGACTAGATATTATTAATTACAATTATTTTCAAAAACCAAACCAAACAATTCCCTCTCATTGTGTGATTTGTTTTGTTTTGAGTTGGGTTTTTTAGCCTGTCTGGTCAATAATTTAATGACTCATTAAGCATCTTTGAGGCAGGAATCATTGTGTTGAAGCTAGTACAAGGCAGTCCTTCCTCATGGCCAGGACATCATAATAACTGCAAAATACCAATGTACCATTTGGAATAAAAGGTTTCAAAGAATAACTGACATTTTTCTGTATCTTCAGAATGACTCGTGTGCTAATGAAAATATTACAAATACACACTGAAACTGACATTTTCTGGTACCCACTTCTGAGTTTTCTAAATCCTTTCACAACCGTCTCTTCCACTTTAGCTGCTCTCATTTGCTGTTCCCTACTGACTGACAGGTTAACAATAGAAGTAAGGGTAGGTAAATCATCATAGGCTTTTGTCTAGACATTGGTTTTGAACAAAGCTCCACTCAGAAGTAAATTCCTTATTTATCATGTCCACAGCTACAAAAACTATGTCCAGCAGCCAGCCTCCATGAGGTCTCCTGCTCCTAATGCAGCCTCTGAAGCAGCCCAGTTGGGCCTTTTTGACATAGGCAATGTGGGAAATGCGCTTTCCAATCCACACGTACCCTCTTTGACTATGAGGAAATTGGATTCTTCCTGGATGTATTAAGCTGCCTGTTTTGGATGTCTAACAAGAAGACAGTGGAGAGGACCAAAGTTAGATACCTCTAATGCCTGTCTAATCAGTGGAGTGATTTTTTTTCCATGCAGTAAGTTAAATACTTGCAGTATCTTCTTGTTTGATGAAACTAAGATATATTTACCCTGTATTATGTTTATGGAATCTATTTTAAGGCAACAAATCAGTTATTTACCAGTCTTATACATAACTCTCATTCAAAGATCAATGTGTATAGCTAGTGTTAGAGATGGAACTGAACCATACATTAATGTTCCTGAGGAGTCTTGTTTTTCCTAGCATGCTTCTAGATCATGAGAGGAAAAAGTGTTGAAAATAAGCTTCTGTCTCACTCTTATGGCTTGTAAATAAAAGATCGTATATTTAGAGTCATATTTAGAGTCTGGGTATGATGAAGAGGTGACTGATATTTTTAAAAAGTATATTTGTAGAGAAAAAGCTCCTAAAATGAGATTGATTTGCACTATCTTTTCATTATTACCTGGTTAATGCAGAACAGAAATAAGGATGTAATATTGACGTATCGCTGAACCTTCTGGTTAACAGCAGTCTAGGCAATTGTAGTTCAAATAAAGCTACTTGAAGTCTCAGGCAATTATCTGTTACAGGAAATTATTTTGGAAAGTCCTCTCCTTTTGACCATTAACCTTGACCTTTGTTCCTTTGGAATGGCTGTGTTTAGAGGACCCTCAACAAGCACTGGGGTAAAGTGTTCATCACAATCCAGATGTGAATGGGAAGATAGTTTGAGGGGTGGGGAGGGTCCCAGATGCCCATGTACCATGTGCTGCATGGAGCAGACCAGACCATAAGGTCCAAAAGAAAATCCCTCAAAGTGGGTTCCCCTAACATAGCCCAGTGCCCTGGCCAGCAGCCTGGGGACAGAGGGGGAGTTAGCTTGAGGTTTCTTGATCCCTCAGTTCTGGTTTGTGAACGAGCAATTGTACAGAAACTCTTTCCTATACTGCCAAGCTAAAAGGGAGGTATCCTTTCATGTTGAAGAGGCTTAATAGTACGGATTTCTCATGCCAAGCGAAACCTGTTCTCATGCAGAGAAATGAAGTAGTACAAGGAGGCCCCGCTTTGCTGGGGAAGGCTGATTAAGGCTGATATCACAGTTTTCCTCTATGTCCCTTTAACATGCATTCACAGTCAGTCTGTGTATGTGAATTCACCTTACCAAGCAAGTGAATATGGTTTACTTTGTGGGACAGTTGTTAAGTGCCTCCTTGGAATAACTAGGGACATTGTTCTGACACTTGAGCTTTCAACACCACCAAGTGTACTTGGCTGTCTTATTTTTGTCAAAGAATGAGGTGGCCAAATGTGCCAGGAATGCAAGGACAATATAAATTCTAATGTGCAAAGCTTAAAATACACATGTGAGCATATCTTGGTGCACTTTGGACACTGATGTGTACAAAAGTAATTCCATGGGCTTGGGCAGATAGAAGTGCAATTGGATACCCAAAGATGCACTTTCCCAAGGGGGAGACAGATGGCACTACATACATGCAGCCTGCTGCTATTGTCTAGTCAGAGCACGATGGCATCTTACCTGTCAAGGTCTGTTTAGAGAGGGAATAAGCCTGTCAGCTGTGTCTTATATGGATCCAGACTGAAAGCTTGGCAGCAATTTAGCAGCCCCTGTGCCTGGAGAGGGTGTCTATTATGGTGTGATTGCCTGGCAGAGTACATCCTCCGGATTTAATTTACCGTGCATCCAGAGCAACAGATTAAATATTAGTCTGGTAAATAAGGTTTCTGTTTACATAATTTCTTTTTTTTTTTTTTCCCCAATTGTTTCTCCCCTCACAAGTCTTGGGACTTTCATGGAGTTGCTCTGCTTGAACTTCTCTGTGCCTGGACCTGCCTGGGTTTCAGACCACAGCTTATTCTTTTCGTCTTGCTAATCATCATCATTTGGCCCCAACCAGTGAAGTCAGTCAGCCTGTGGTTTGCACCAGTTGTGGTTTTGATGTGGGAGGCTAAGTGGATAATACCAGGGGAGGTGTGTTACTGCTCTAAACATAATTCAGGGATTTAATTTTTTTATGGAAACTGTTTTAAAACCCCTCACTCAGCAATAGAAAGTGCCTTTTCTTCCACAGGTATGATGAAAAGTTAAGTAGGTCATTATTTTATATTTAAAATATAAAGCTCAAGAACACGTCTTTGAAATAGTCTCCACCTGGTAAATCTAGCAAGGGATATTTTTGTCTTTGCTTGATGATGCCATCAAATAGAGATAATGATACTGCCATCTGGGATTACTCTGTGGCACTGGGTAACTTGGTTCTTGGTTTGAAGTAGGCTTCCAGTGATATGAACTTCCAGTAGGAAAATAAAAATACTGTCAAACCACAGTGGGTCTTCAGTGACCTTGGTGAACACCAGAATGTGGGTGTTCACCTCCTGCTCAGTGTCTGCCGCACCTTTCATTTTAAAGGGAGTAAAGGCACAGCAAATTGGAAAGTGAGCTGAAAGGTGAGACTCCCATTTGACCAGGAAGGTACAAAACGTTCCTCTTCTGAAAAATAACTTGTTTATATGTATAACCTGCTGTTGTAATTTAGGTCAGAGAAGGTTAGGCTTTGCCTTCTTTTTCAGAGTATGGATGTCTTGTAAATATGACATTGTTCTTCATCTTCCAAGAAAATTATATATATGCTTAAATGCATGCATACACACTGTCTTTAGAAATAAATGCCACCTCTTGCCACTACCAGTTTCTAGGGGCCTTCCACCCATCCCAGTGCATGGCTCTTACCAGTGCTTGCTCCTGCTATGATAGAGCTGCAGCTCAAAGCTATGTGCTTGCATAGGATGAGGATGAAATATTCCAACTATTCTAATTTTCTTTCACTGAAAAGGCTCATAGAGGCTTAACGCTTATGTTAATTGTGGGTGGACAGGGGAGGAGGAGGGATAAGACCTGATAGGTAGGTCATGTTCCCATTGTATTTAAGGTGGTCACAGACTAATGCAAGGACAATTTCTGTCTGCATTTTGGTTAGGGCTGTGCCTGCCTCTGTATAACACTTCCTCTTCACTCATAGTACCTCTGTGACTTTCTGGCTGCCTATTTATTGCAGGGAGTTGCACTGCCAGCTGTACAGGCAGCTCTGTGTCTTTTCCCCTCCAGATCCTACCATATGTCAAGGTCTTTCTTGCAGTAAGCAGACCATGCTTTCCTATAGTGGAAAATAACTGGTGATGGCTTGCAAAATCCCTGCAAGCATCTCTTTAAACCAGAGCGTTTGCTCATTTTACTTGTACGAAAACACAGAAGACCACAAAGAGAAGGAAACTAGTCAACCAGTTGTCCAGATTAAAAGTGACAGGCTTAATCCCACCTTTAGCCCCGCCTGTGTTTCCGTCTCTTCCCCCTGCTCTGCACTGTCCCTTCTGCTTCAGACTATGAAACCATAGAATCTTCTTTGTCTTGGCAGCCAACCATGTTTAGAACATCCATCATGGAGAGGCATGGTCTCCTCTTAACTGTGTTTCTGGCCTGCAGTGTGACTGGGCAGATCACTTGGCCCTTGTGCCTCAGCTTCCCTCGTGAAAAATGGAAATGGTGATATTCTCTAAAGTGCTAAAGATCTTTAGGCAGGGAATATTGCAGACAAACCAAGTCTTAGTGTTGGTCACTAAAATCTTGTAGCCAGGAGGAATGATGAAGCAGTGGTGGGAGCTATTGGTATAATGCAGTGATTTTTAATTCCACTGGGTGGCAGCTGAGACTTTTTTAGGTGAGGAATAATGTTTTCTCCTCTGGGTAAGAGGCAGCAACATCTTCACTAGAAGAAAACAGATCCAGAACCAAGCCTACTGCAAGCTCATGAAACTGTAACCATCTGAGATGGCAGTTTCCTTTTGTTTACATTCTCTGAATCCCTTAATACAGACAAACCAAGGTCTCTTGAATTGAGAAACCCATGAAACCTGCTAGTTTTGTATTGTCAAACACAATATTTTTAAAGGCTTATAAACCAAAACCACCTTAGCAGAAGTCCACCTGTTGTTTTTTTTTTTTTTCATTTGATGTATTACCTGTTGCAGTCTGCATGAAAACCAGGACATGAGGTACCATGTCCCCTAACCGTGTTGGTGAAGGAGACAGGTATCTAAACAAACACCTTCTGTTGTACAGATGTGCGGACCAGATGATATTGCCTACAAATGCCACCTTCCTTCAGCTGTGTCAGGCCCTGGCGGAAACCAACCATTGCATAAAGAGCCCCTAGGCTTGAAATGGCATTTTGGCAATCCTGTTGTACTGCTAACAGGGTGCTGTGGTGGACGATGCCCTAAAGAACAATTCAAAGCACTGTGCTTCAAGGGGAGGCACTATGCTATACCCTGTGCCCTGCCTGGCTCAGTGTTATCTGTACCCTCCACCCCTGCTGCCCTCAGTGTGAAATAACCTTTCAGTGGTACCTGCCACTCTCCGTCTTCGGTGCCTTAGGAAGTAGTTTTTCTAATGTTTGCTTCTTCTGGTGTTTTGTATTGTTTTTACCTAACATACAGAGATACTGAGCAGCCCTGCAGGATACTGACCTGTTCAGTGGTAGGCTCTTGTTTTTCTGTTCAAGAGGTAAAGCAAAGCCTCTGTAAATCATGGCAGACTTATGTATTAGGCCGCAAAGTAGCAGCAAGAATTGCTGAAAGCTAGTCAGATGCTGTATTGGTGCTTCAGGAGCAACTGCTGTCTACACCTCCAATGAAAAACCAGAGTCCTACTAGCCCTGCTTGGTGGCTTTCCTCTAGGGTCTTGAGCACACTGTCTTTTCAAGCAGTTCTTCCACAAACCCAAGATACCCTCTCATTTGGAAGAGGAAAAATAGCCATTTTTCTCTCATTTTGCTGCCTCAGAGTGAGTCACGCCATGAAGCTTGCCACAGAGCTTCTCACTTTTTACTGCATACTTACCTGTAAATGCCTCACCCAAGGATTTCTTATTCTCTCTTCTGCTTTTACTGATCCAGTTCATATGGGGTATGTTGTTTATGTGGGTACAATGGGTAGAAAGGGGCTGCAGATGCTGTCTGAGATGAGTCCTTGTCTCAGAAGAGCTAGCACAGCTGTGTGAGGCTGATAAAGGCAGCTTTCCTGGGAACTGTCTTCAGGGTAAGCAGAGGGCATGATAGGAACAGCAAAGTTGTAGTTCTTCTGCCACTGGTGTAATAGTTTTATGCTAGGAGAGTAAATTAGAGCAATTCTCAGCCTAGTCCTAACACTAGAAAGCTGTGAAAAAGGACTGTGACACCTGGGCTCTTCCCTGCCCTAAAGATTTTGGCTGCAGAAGAGAAACAGGCTGCCCTCAGTGTGGATGCAGGATTTTTCCACAGTGCTGTATAAGGCTGGCCTTGGTGTCAGCATATTTGCTTAAGAACATGGGTGAGTTTGGATGGGAGAGGGAACACCACAGATATAATTAGAGGGTGAGAGAGTGTGGAGGCTCATTCCTGAGGATTGTTTGAGCATTAATAAGCTTTGTCAGGAGTCATGGATGAAAGAATAAATGGCTGCAAAGCTTAAGTGAGGCTGGCTTCAACCCTGAGACATCTCACATCTTCCTGCTGAAGATGTGCCAGATGAATGTGAAGAATGATGAGCACCCTTGTTTCTGCCTGAATTGATTTTTGTAAAAGGTATTTGATTGCCAGTGTGGATGGACATGGGGCCATCTCTCAGGCCTTCAGCGTTATGGTGAACAAGACTGTAGACATGTTGAGTGCTGTGTGGGAGCAGGTGACCTGAGAAAGGAGCAGGTTTAGCTTGAGCAGTTCTTCCTTTGCTGCCCTGTGGTACTACCATAGACCAGATGAGGAAGAAGTAACACAGGGTTTTCAGCAATACAGGCTAGCATTGCATAGGTAGGTGACGAGGATCTTTTTACACTTAAACTTTATAGACCACTTATTGCTACTAACTGGCACACAAAAAGCTAAAAAAAAACCCAATAAAACCCAAAGTAGTTAGGTTCACATCAGCTGCACTCATGAAAATGCCAAGTCAAGCAGTACTAATACACTGGAAGGCAAACATCAGCCATGAAGCTGAATTCTCTGCCCAGACAGCATAGACTATCCAAAGGGAACCCCAGGAAAAAAGTCAAGCCAGATAAAACTGAAGCTAACTTCAACTCTGAAAAGAAATCAAGCCAAAATAAAGTGAAAAATTCAGCACATCTTGGTATATAGCTGTGACGCTTGGTGCCCTCCCAAAATAGACCAGGACTTTAAAAACTTGTGCTCATGAAGTGGAAAAGGTCTCTCCACTAGTGATGCAATTGAGAAAGAGCTTGCCACCTGATCACCAGGCTGAAATGTAACAGCAGCGCTAGATATAGGTGCTGCGTGTGCTGGAGGGGCAACATGCAGACTCCCTCCAGGAAGCTGTCAAACCCAGATCAGTCCACACAAGGTAGAGAAAAAGGTCCTAAAAACCTTTATAGAGAGAAGCAGAGGAAGGCAGGAAGAGAGCAACTTTCACACTGCACAGTGGTGCTCGCCTGGGGCAGGTGCATTTGAAGTGTGACGGAAAAGGCATGACTGGAGCCATCCACCTCTTCTGAAGCTCTTTTGTTTTCTTGTGAGCATCAGCCCCTCCTGAGACCGCAGACTGTCCCCTGCATGGTGCAGCACAAAGCTCTGTGACACTCATGCACCCTGGCTCAGCCTGCTTTAGTCCCCTCATCCTCATTTTCTCCCTCTGCTAATGAAGAGCAGAGCTACAAAAGAAAGCAGCTCCAAAAGCTGTTTGGCTCCCTGCCCCTGTCCTGACAAGTAGCTGTGTGGCAGATGGGGGCTGAGGTGTGCCAGTGGTGAGCCTTGCTCTGCACCCTGGCAGTGCAAGCTTTCCTGTCCCATGCACCCCAGCATCCTCTGCCTGACCTGGGACTACCCTGCTCCCCAAACTTGTTTTCCAGTGAGTCCCGGGCTGCTTCCTACTGAGTCTGCAGCAGGCGATGGTCTGATTAAACAAGCCTAGCTAAGTAAGCAAAGCAGTTCAATGCTTCTTATTTCTGCACTGGCAGCACCATCAGGTGAGAGCATAGGGACTGTCTTCTCTGCTGCTCCTCTCCCATCCTAGAAATGAGAATAAATCTTGTTTTGTTAATGTTATTTAATTTTATTAACTTAATTCTATTGATTTATTTAATTAGGTTTTATACCTAATTAACCTGAGGGTGCCTGTCCGGAGAGAAACTAGTTTGGGATGAGCACCTCCTTTTAGTTGATCTATGTCCTTTGTTTCAATGTGTTTCCAGCAACGCCAGCTCCAAGCTTTTGGAAACACAACCCTGTTCCCTCATGTATCATAAGAATAGCTAATAATTTTTTTTCCTAGGGTGTGATTACACCACACAGACAAGGCCATAATTAGTGGCTGGGAAAAGCACAGCAAACAAATATGTACATGAAACCCAGTGCTTGGTAAATGCTCTGTCCTTAAAGCTGGGGGTCTTTGAGGAGCTCTGGGCTGATGGACTGAAAAGAAAATCTGTGGGCCAAATTCTTCATTGCTGCCACTTCACTATGATTCCTCAACACACTTTCTGGTATTGAGCTCTTCTTTCATAAAAAAAAAAAAGTCAAGTAGTGCCTATGTTACCCTTTTGTTTACCAGAGGGACAGATGGATCATTCACTTGTGCATTGCTCAATGTTTGAAACCAAAGACCATGTAACTGGGACAGGGGATTTTGAGCTGAGCTGTACAAATAGTTCAACTGACCTAACTGTAATAAGTTATGGAAAACATCACTTGGAAACACAGTATTTTGGCTAATAGCAATTATGTCTTTGTTTCAAGTTAAAAACCTACCAAGCTACAACTGAAATTGATATCACAATTAACTTACCAACTGAAAGGTAAATTGCTCTAATCCATAATAGTTATAAATGA
Source organism: Phalacrocorax carbo (assembly GCF_963921805.1). NCBI lineage: Eukaryota > Metazoa > Chordata > Aves > Suliformes > Phalacrocoracidae > Phalacrocorax > Phalacrocorax carbo. The sequence goes on along the minus strand of NC_087514.1, from coordinate 93,570,934 downwards.
ATTCAGCTGTGTCCCCAGAGGAGTTTCTGAAGGATTAACTGAATCAGTTTAATAACTCAGTTTAACTGCTAAGTTAAACTGGTGGGAGCTATTTTCTGTAAACCAGTCCTTGGGGCTGGGAGGTTTCATGGTGAATTGGGTGAAGGGTTGCATGCCAGTGCCTGGGGAGAAACATCAGAGATGGTTTGGAGCGTAACACCTGGATGCCCTTTGCGAGGAGAGCTATGTGCATCAGCAGAGCATAATTTCTTTTGCTGTTATTGGGAAAATACAAAGATCCTCCTAAAACCAGATCAAAAATGCTTACAACCATGTGACACAGACTGCTGGTATAGTATAGTTATATTCTGTTGCTTCAGGTTTCTTAAACATGTCAATATATCACCTATTTTTCAGCAGGTTTGGGTAGATCAATTACTGCCTATCTGTACCAGCTGGACAGATGCTTCTGGATCTAGCTATCCTGTAAAATGTATAAATTCTTTGTGTGCACCAGCTCCTTCTGAAAGGAATGTGTTTGTATGAGCATGTTTAATCTGGACCAGGCTTGTACTGGGCATGGATTCAGTATTAACGATTTTTAAATCCTAGCCTAAGAAATAGCAGCCAGGATATGTGTTATACTACGCCACTATCCCCTGGCTAAGATCATGTAGGTTGTGCCACACACGTAATGGTATTGGCTTCTCTGAAAGATAATAGCATTTCAAAGAAAGCTTTGACTCAGTGGTAAGGAAGAGAAAAATGTCCTCTGATCCTGCTCTATATGGGCAGAAAAGGTAAGCAAATTTTTTAAGATGGTGGCAGTGAGAGCACAAGTCACGCAATTTGTAGTATCTTTGGAGATCATAGCTCAGATAACATTCCCTTAGGCATCTAGATGCATAGGGTTCAAAACATCATCTTGTATATTGATGGTAATGGGAACAGTTATTCGCCAACTTGTGCAATTGTAAACAAGGTATGGTTTAATGGGCACAAAGTCATCTTTGCGAAGAGCAGCTCAACGTCCCCCACCAGATGCAAGCTCCTAGGGTAGGGTCCAGTTGAGCCTGGCCTGAGTAGCAACCCAGACTCAGTCTGTGCACACTCAGCACAGCATGGGATGACCCAAAATGCGGCTCCATGGGCCTTGGCCTCTGCACCTCAGGCTTGTGCTCCACAGCACCACCTGTACACCCAAAGCTGAGCTCACCGTTGCCTTAGCTAGCACAAAATGCCGTGAACTCTTTTCGATCATGAGACATCTATATCGTGCACTGATTAGCACTATCTGGCACCTTTGAGAGCCCTCTTAGCGGAAAGGTCCATGACGGATTGGACATAAAGATTAATTTCTTTTGGGTCACAGAAGGAGTAAGAGAGAATCTGGGCAGCTCACACTCATTCTGCCTGTGTTGCAAGGATCTGGGGGCTTTTAGCCTTTTTTTGTTGTTGTTTTGGTGGTTGGTTGGGATTTTTCGCAGTTAAACCATCTCCATGAGCTGTATTAACTTCACTGCAGTAAGCAAAAGATACCATACCCATAATGACAGTCTGGCCTGGACTTTCTTCCTAAATTAACAGGTGACAGGGCGGGCATCAGTTTCTGGGGAGTTAGTGTAAAGGGTGGGAAGCAGTATGGTATACTCCTGGTTCAGCCTCAGTAAGTTCACTGAGCTGTGTACACATTGCACAGACAGAGACTGTTTGTTCAAGAAAGGCATCGGGCTCCACTAAATCTCACCACAGAACCAAGCTCATTAGGAGCTTGCAAGCCTCAAAGGATAGTCCTCTATCTTCTTACTTTAATTATGAAATCCACAGAAATAAAGCAATCACTAGCTACAGAACATCAGCAGCATCTTGTGTTTTAAGTAGAAATGCCCTGGATTTTTCTCTGATACCACTGCTGATACTGCAAAGTTAATAATCTTAAGCAGTATTTTATCATTGCATGTAACAAAGAATTGTAATGACATTTATATTAAAAAAAAAAGGCTCTGTGTGTGTGTCACCTCTGTGTTTTGATATAGTTGTCTCTCAAGTATATTCTGATAGACACCTCTGCCAATCATTGCAAGACAGTAGGAGTAAAATCTGCTAGGACACTTAACACAATACTGAGTATTTTGGCTTGACTTGGATTGGTGGCTGCATAGTGTTCCAAACTGTACTTAGCTAGTCAGGTTTGGGAGAGTGTTTCATTGCAGAGAAAGGGCTGTGCTACTGTGAGAAACTGTTTTCTATTATCATGTGTTATGAGACAGCCCAGATACCCACAACTCTATATGGAGTGCTAGCATTTGCAGTCTGCTTGGACCAGACACAATAAAGAAACAGTAAAAATAAGAGGGAGAACTGGGGCAGAAGGACAAGGGTAGCAGCGATGAGGGAAATGGCATGGGGTGTGTGGTTATACACCCCTCCAGATATGTATGCCGCATGAGTCATCTCATGCGGTCCTCTTGGCTAATGTCATTGCTCCCACCATGATTCAGGGGTTAGGAATGAGGATGTAAACACAGGCAGCCAGCACAGGCCTCTTGTGGCTGGCAAGTTGTTGTGTTTTCAAATCATCAAAGTAGAAATCTGGGAGGAAAGACCTAGCCCTGCCCTTAGTGCTTTGTCCCAGCTTCTGACTCAAAGAGCGTTAATGAGGACAGGAGCTGGTTGTTCTCAGCAGATCCCACCAAACTGTGAAAGCAGCAGATGAGAAGTAACAGCTGCACTCTACCCAGGGTCCAAAAGGTAATTCCATCACAGCAAGTTTTAGGAAGGCCACACCTTTTTCTTCATTATTCTGAGAATTCTTACAAGTGACATCTCTCACCATATGAAACGTATACTGGTGGATAAAGATGATGATTTAGTTTTCAGGAGTTGTAAATTTCATTTTAATAACAATGATATTTTGTTTATGCGGAACCTTCCATCTCGGGATGCAAGTGATCTTCCTGTGATATAGGCATTGTACTTAAAATACAACCACCATCACACAGATGAGGAAATGACAGCTAGCTCAATGTCACACAAAGTTTCTTTATTCCAGTTGGGAATAAAATATGAATCTTTTTAATCCTTGGTTCCCAAAACAAGATCCTTCCCAACAAGAAATCTTCCCATAAGTGTGATATTAACTAACAACCTTCGTACGCACTCGTAGCTGTGGTGTATATATAGTCTTTTTTTATAGAGGAGTTTGCCTCAACAGATGAAGAAGTATGACTCTGTATCAGAAGCACTTTACTCTGACATTATTTTCATTACTAGTCTGCCTTGTCCCAACCTTTATTTCTATCACATCTTGGATTTTTGAGGTTTTATAGGGAGAAATGCTATCTGCCCTGGGAGGAGAAGAAAAAAATGAAATAAAGTCTGCCCAGTGTACATCATCTGAATTATCCTACTCAGTACTCAATGATGGTCACATTAAAGAAAGGTATGTCTTTTTTTCCTGATACTTTTGTTGTTGTTGTTTTCAATGGCAGTTAAGGCTAAAGCTCTTTATTTTACATCTCTGTGCAGCCACTGAAAGCTGTGCAAAGTGAGTGTATTTAAAAAAAAAACCTGATAAAAATGACCGCACAAGGTATGGAGTGACACATAAAATTTTTTCTTCCCCTAGCTGACTGTGTCTATCAGTGTGGAAGACTGAACACGCTGGCATTCAGCTCTGTCAAAAGCAAAACTCCATGATGTGCTCTGTTTCAGCAAATACTGATCTCCTTTGTTGCAAGGCTTTCTGTATGCATCATCGGTCACTTGACATTCTGCATACCCTAGAAACCTAGAAACAGCAGCATCAATGCTAATGTGTTTATATATTTTAAGGAACTTCATTTACTGTTTGACTTTGGTCACATTACTTTACAAATTAACTTTCAAGTGCCTGACTGAACAAAGAATAACTGGAGACCAGCGAGCCTACCAGAGGCCTTACCATCTTTTTTCCCCTTATTTCCCATTTCAATGGCTCAACTCACGCACAACACTAGGACCTCCATAGTACTCATGACCTCCCCAAGGCTTACTAAAATTATTCATAGTTATGATTCACAGACTGACTGACACCAAGGACTGTGTTCATGATGCATGGGTAGCGCTAAACTGCTTTAGCTGTAGGCTTAATCCAGTAGATGGAGCAGCTGCCTGACACTGTGGAAGTATCTTGTGTCTTTGTCCTGGGTAGAGTGATCTGGTGTCCTGGGGCACCTTGTAGTTATTAACTGAAATATGGTCATTATTATTTGCTAGCATCCACAGGCAGGAGAGGAAAGCTCTTCTCCACTGGATGCTTTGACAAAGTTTTACTACTTCCTGCTTTTGTGTGCTCCTGTTAAAATAGCTCCCAGCTTCGGAGTTTGTCATTAGGCTTTTAGAGCTGGCAAGGCAGGTGGGGATCTCTGCTATAGATGGCGTAAATCTAGTGTGTCATCTGACACTGGCGTGGCTGATGGAAACTGATCTGAGATCCAGCCTGCTGTGGGGCTTAAGAGAAACAGGGGTACCTGCTCATGTTCTGCAATTATTGGTGACTAACTTTATAGTCAAAGGTAGCCTGATGCACCTTGTGGATTTAAGGCACTAGCTGTGATACATGGAGATGCCCCTTCCTTTGCATATAAGCTATTCTTACCATTCCCAAAACGTTGCGCACTGCTATTACGACACTCCCCCTACTTCATTCTGCATCAGTTTTCTGTCTCATCTAGGTTTTGTTAGCCTTCTTAGATGGTGCTCTGTTCCGTTGATTGGGTAAAGCGCTGCTTAATTTATTTACATCTTGACATTGTGACATGTGCTTTAGAGATAATGACAATTTCTGACACACCCTCTGTTCACACAGACCTGTTATAGGCCCTCATCCTAATACTGTTTAAATGTGTACTTCTTCAGGAAACCAAAGAAAATCAGATAATGATGCTGTCTGTATCTTGATTACAAATCTGTGCCTATGAATGTGAAAACTGCAGCTGCCCTGGATATGGGAGCTATTGTGTGTCATGTCAGTGCTACCCGAGGCAGGTGGACCACATCCTCACACAGAGCACAAAGGTGATGCCTTTGTATCCTCACAAGCCGTGCTCATGGAGCCCACCAGAGCTTGTAGGGCAGTTCAGGTGTTACAAAGGCAACATGCTGCCTTTCTCCACAGGGGCAAACTTGGACCACCTGCTAAGGTCTTGCCCACTCATGCTATTTAAAGCTGTTCCACAGACTTGTAGAGTTGTTGCCAGGGAAATAACACTATGAGGAGAGGCAAATTTTCCTTTTTTTATCTTTTCTTTTTTGTGACATTTAATGTTGGTGGAAGATGCTGATGCGGTCTGTTTCTGTCATTTTGGCTTATTTCACCAGCAGAACCAAGGCGAGTTCTATCAGCAGAATCTCTGTTGCTGCATCTGTTCTAGGAGCACTTGCCAATATGGTTATATCTATACCCAGCATAAAGGCCGGCTCTCTCCTCATGGAGACCATGGGCTAGTTTTCAGTTACAAGCGACTGGTGATAAATCTGCTAGCCTGGAAACTTCTGGCAAACTTCTATATCCATTTCTCACTTCTGTTTTCTCACTGTGAGTCAGGCAATAGTGTGGACATGATTGATTCTCTGCCCACAGTGGCCTTGTGGAAATTCAGGCCAACAGTATAAGTCGGAACACTCCTTGCACTGCTTCTGCTCTTGCCAGGCTTGGACTGAGCTTTCCCATGTACCTGGAGGTGATGGCCATTTGTCCTGCACTGAGCAGAGCTCTTCTTCCAGAGTGAATCTGGCCTGTGTTGATTCTTTGGTTGAAGCCTAGATGCCTTTGCCTTAATTTTTTTGTTTCTAAGACATCTTCTTGAGTTGCAGTATTAAATATCTAAACCCCTCAGGGATTCCTTAGCAATAAGTCATACCGGATGCAGTCTGATATGAGAACTGGGAAAGAGATCTTTATTGGCAATACACAGACCATGTTTGAGGCAAGAGGATGGTGTCTGGTAGAGCCTCAGCTGCTATTTTGCATTCCTAAACATCAGGCTAATTTCTTCTGAAAATACATCCTCCTTTCTCACTTTCTGTGCTGTAGCTGTACCTTGTGTTGACTGGCTGTAATGGAGAGTGAGAGGTCTACTTTAAATCCTTATTTTCAAATCCCTTTTTAGCCTTCATATATAGTATTAATAACATCTTAGAAAAAACTGAAGGCTATGTTCAAATCGGGTATCTTGCCTTGGTTATGTAGCTTCCTGTCACTTTGGTAATATTAAGAAAATAATATTTTAATAGTAGATCTAATTTCTTGCCTTTCTAATTAGCTGCCTTCCTTACACTTCACAAAGAAAACTTATCCCTGGTGGATAAATCAGTGGTGTTTCTCTCTGAGGCTCTAAAAGTTATGCTTGGATATTATCTCAGTACAGGTAGTACTAGAAAACAGACTCTGCCTTTTTTTTTTTTTTATCAAGCACTGTCTAAAATGCAGAGTGCAATTAAATCCAGTGGACCAGCGTCTTGACAGTGATAAAACAGGGCTGACTTCCCCCCAGCCAGAGTCTGCCCTGCCTATTCATATCTCTACTCGCTTCTCTTTTCTGACTGGCGAAGGTGCCAGTTAGTTCCAGCTGTGGTTTGATATTATGGAAACTTATCCAGGCAGAACCAAATGGAGACTAAACTACTAACAGGTGATACTAGTCACTTTAATGAGCCAATCAACTCCTGCAAAGATTGCTCCCTCAATCAGATGTGTGTGTCTCTTAATCTTTCTGTGTGGTGTCCCTCTTAATACAGCTTTGACTTCTGCCAAGGTAAGAAACCTGATGTTTTCCCCACAGCCAAGCTGTAAAAGCATCAGCTGTTTGGAGATTTTTCTTGAGGCAATAACAATGGCAAATATCTTTTTTCCCCTTCTCCCTGCTGATGCTTACACCATTAAAACTAGTCTCTGTGAGGCACAGAGCATTTATGCCCAAGATAAACAGCAAAATCCTTCCCAAGTTGATTAGCCCTGACAAGCTCTATCTGATGTTTTATATTGCTGTTTTTCTGACCCTGTGGCAGGGTAAGCAGATACCTAGTGGATGTTCCTAGGAAATGAGCCTGTCAAGCCGCAGAAGAGCTGCTTCAGGAAAGTTTGGGTAGAGCAGATCTGTTCCATTTCCTACCTGGATTGTGCCCTGATGGGGTGACTTGACTTGTGCAAGAGCAGGATGGCTAATTCCTTTGGAATGAGAAACAGGCCTACAGCTTTCCCCCCAGGATGAATGACAGCTGTGTGGTGTATACACAGATGTTTAGGATGAACTGATTTCCAACCTGTTTTCATTATCTCTTTGCAAATCCTGACTTGCATCTGCTTGTGCAGTGAATTGTTTTAATCCACTGGTGAGCAGGCATTTCTGAGGCCCTGGTCCTTGCCAGCTGAGATGACCTTGTTTACCCTGCCATGTCTTATCCTTTCACCTGGGGAGTAAATATCATTTTAATTATGACTTATTTCTTTTTGATTTAATAGAAAAAAAGAAGAATGACTTGAACTTAATATAAAGGGTTTCCAGAGCAGAAACCACAGCCAGTTTCATTTTTGGGTGTGGCTTTTTTTCTTGTGCAGTCCAAGCAGTGACCTCTAGTTCTAGAAACAACAGAGCAAGAGTTTGGTCATGGTAACCAGAAAGGCACATGGAAGTGTGCAGTGGATTAAATTCTGTAATGATTTAATTGTGGTACAGTTCTACTGGCTTTTCTGGAGCTTCCCCACTAGGGCAGAATTTCTGATCACCCAGGACTTCTTCCATTCTCAGCGCGGAGTGGAAATGTTATGCAAAAGTGTAGTGAAAGCTAAGAGTTGGGAAGGACATCTGTCCTGGTTAGGATCCTGTCCATGTGTCTGGAACCTGCCTCGCATCTTGGCCAATCCAGCACACAATCAAAACTGATTCCTGGGGCAATTTGGGACTCAAGAGCACAGCTAATCTATTCCTCTGCCCAAGGCAGGATTGGCCACAATGGTGTTGCTCCTGACAGATGTTTAAAGGAGAATAGAGCTCAGCAAATACTACGCGTTGCTAACATACTACTTCTCTTCTAAAATGCTTTGAGATAAATGCACTCAGCCAGGCTGCCCAGCACAACTAATGTTTTTATGGTGACAGGTACATCTATGGGCTTTACTGCTATATTTATAAACAACTGGCTACATCAAGAGCTATTTTGTCTTTTGGCTGTGACTTGGACCCAAAATTTCCAAGGGGAAGGGTGAATTGCAGGCTGGCACCCTCTTGTGTGCCATCAGGCTCGGATCAGATTGTGCAGGTTTGCCACATGAACAGGCTGAAGAAAGACCTATAGGGTAGAAAAGAGGGTGTTTGTTAAAAAGCTTGATAGGGATCTATAGGTCTTGCACAGGTCAGCCAGCAACTGTTGAGGGAAGAGCCAGGAGACTCAAGCATGGAGCTTTTTTCCTGAAAGAAGGTGTAAGGCAAGAAAGAGAGAGAACCATTTGCTCCCGGAAGAGGTCTAAAGAGGAGGTGAAGATGCTGACTGTAAGAGTTCAAGAGAGGCCGAAGGAGCAGTGAAACTGTGTTATTGGTGACCCTGAGAGAAAATCTGATGTCTGGTGAGGCCTCTCCAGCTGAGCCTTTGCTAGGCAGCTGATCACGGTGGTTCTTTATCAGGCATCTCCCTCAACCTGGGACAAAAGTCCTTGCTGCAGGATCTCATCTTCTGGTGCCTTCCCTTAGATTTCATGTTTGGGAGGAGTTTTGACTTGGCCAGTGGGCTGAACTTCCTGCTGTGTTAGACCCTGATGGATGGAGGGAAGCTGAGGTAGGCACTGGTCAGACATAAGCTGTGCCTTTTCCAGGGCTCTACTGACCTGCAGGTAATATCTTCTTAGATTTGATTGAGATCTGTCTCTTGTACAATGAGCAGCAAACTTCTGGCTCCAAAGCCCTTCAATTAAATCAGTGTGTTCAAAATATTCACAGATAAGCAGAAGCCTTGGAGATAATCAGAGAATGGTAGGGGTTGGAAGGGACCTCTGGAGATCATCTTGTCCAACCCCCCTGCTTGAGCAGGCACACCTAGAGCAGGGGGCACAGGAACGCGTCCAGGTGGGTTTTGAATGACTCCAGGGAAGGAGACTCCACAGCCTCCCTGGGCAGCCTGTGCCGCTGCTCTGGCACCCGCACAGGAAAGAGGTTTTTTCTCATATTGAGTTGGAACTTCGTATGTTCCAACTTGTGCTCATTGCCCCTTGTCCTGTCGTTGGGCACTATTGAAAAGAGCCTGGTCCCATCATCCTGACATCCACCCTTTAAATATTTATAGGTATTTATGAAATTCCCCCTCAGTCTTCTCTAGGATAAACAAACACAAGTCTCTCAGCCTTTCCTCATAAGGAAGATGCTCCAGTCCCCTGATCATCTTTGTAGCTCTCTGCTGGACTTGCTTAAGCAGTTCCCTATCCTTCTTAAACTGGGGGTCCCAAAACTAGACACAGCACTCCAAATGTGGCCTCACTAGGGCTGAGTAGAGGGGGAGGATGACCTCTCGATCTGCCAGCCGCACTCCTTTTAATGCACCCCAGGATACCATTGGCTGTCTTGGCCACATGGGCACATTGTTGGCTCAGGGTCAGCTTGTTGTCCAGCAGCACTCCCAGTCCTTCTCAACAGAGCTGCTTTCCAGTAGTTCAGCCCCCAACCTGTACTGGTGCATGGGGTTGTTCCTCCCCAGGTGCAGGACCTTGCACTTGCTCTTGTTGAATTTCATGAAGTTCCCCTTGGCCCAGCTCCCCAACCTGTCCAGGTCTCATTGGATGGCAGTACAGCCTCTGGTGTATCCCAGCTTGGTATTATTAGTGAACTTGCTGAGGTTACGCTCTATCCCACCATCCAGGTCATTGATGAATATGTTGAACAGGACTGGATCCAGCACAGACCCCTGGGAGCACCTCTGGTCACAGGCCTCCATCCAGACTCTGCTCCATCGATCACAACCCTCTGAGTTCTGTTGTTGAGCCAGTTCTCTGTCCAACTCGCTGTCCACTCATCCAACCCACACTTCCTTGGCTTGCCTGTGAGGATGCTATGGGAGACAGTCAAATGTCTTACTGAAGTTAAGATAGACAACATCCACTGCTCTCCCCTCATCGAACCGGCCGGTCACTCCATAGTGTCATCCTCTGTAAAATTTGGCTAAAGTTAAGGCAGGTGCTGTTTTGAAGGTATGATAGTAAATATACCCACAATCAAACAAATTGAAAGGAGATATCTTGGTTTAGGAGGAAAATCCTAATGAAAAGCAGTTAAGGTGAACATCCGGAAACATGCCCTGTTTCCAAAAGGAAAGAACGTTTAAGTCTACTGCTGATTTTTGAAGAATGTATTATCCAGATTGGTAGTGTTACAGGGAAGTAGTGGTCCTCAGACATACTTGCACACACTGCCAAGTTTAAACCTACTCTTTTTCAATACAGTTGTGTCTGTATAGCCTAGCTACAAGCTGCTGCTTAAAAAAATCTCTATTGCTTTACAGTAAGCTGAAAATTAGATAAGTGAGTCTGGCTTTAGAGTTTAAGCAAAGGCTCTTCTTGACTTCCCTATGCTTTAATGAACTCTTAAGTACCTGGACCAGTTTTGCTATCTAAGAAGTCCTGAAATATTTTATTTATCCTGAAATGTTTTATTTTGCTGCCTTAGAAATATTTTGCGATGGTGTGAAACTCGGATGCTTTAATTTCCTGGAGTACCTTAAAGAGATATAGGCAGCTCAGACTGTAAAAATGTTTGTATGCTTAACGGTGTCATCAGCACTCTAAGAATGGTTGAATACCTGTTACTGTATTAGGTTCTGTGGAAAAATGAAGCTCCAAGTAAATCTCAAATATGCTACTTTCTGCATAAATAAATCAAAATAGATCATAAAATTTGGAGATGTCCAAAATCTAACGAATAGTATTTACCATTTACTTTTTGTTCTAGAATTGTTTTCCAAAAGCCTTTGGCATATAAACTACTTTGCAATAAATAACACAATGTGCTGATAGAGAAGGTCAGTTGGTTTAAGAGTACTCCTGACCACTTCTTTGTTGTTTTTCTTTTCTTTGTAATACTGTGTGCCCAAGTGACAATTTTGACTCTGGTAGAAAGAAAAGCATGTGTCTCTCTTTTTATTTTCTTAAGGTTTAATTTCTAGTTTGGCCAATTATGGTGCCACTTGAATGTTGTTCTATATAATTAAACTTGTGTGTGTGTGTGTTTTTGTTTTGAGTTTAGTTTTGTTTTTAATGTAAGAGCTATGGCTATCTGGGGTATGGCTTGGCTATGCTGGTTCAGCAGCTTTGTAGCATGACCCTGAGAGATACTGATTCTGAGAAGAGGAAGAAAGAAACTGTGAACTTTGCAATGTACCAAACTGCAGGTGTTAGCATTATGTGGTATCTTTCTCCAGAGTAGGGTAGCATCCAGAAGCCTTTCCCAGTATTAGCTGGCAGTGTGAGAATGCAGAGTGGTTTTATCTGCCTGGCACAGTGCAGTGAATACTGGAAGGAGGTCAGGAATGAGGATCACGAAGTCTCTGATTATTGCCTTGGTTAATGAGGTAGGCTCTTGAACAGGACCTACTACTTCAGGATTTAGCCTAGCCTGAAGTCAAGGCTGCCTACGGGTGCAGAAATCTCTGCTGGATGTGCAGCAACACTGAAAAGATTTGATCCTTGTTTGTTAGGTTGGTCCTGAGAAAAGTAACGTTACTCCTGAGTTATGAGGATTCTTGCAAGCAGTAGTGAGAGGTTGGAAAATGCCATACTCTGTACAAACACTTTTAATGGAAATTATTATAGGCCTATTTTATTATTCTAAAAATATTTGTTGGGCAGGGCATTCATCCAGGTAAAAAGATAATTGTTGCTGAAAAAGAAGGCGAAAAGGCTTCTCTGACATGTAATGTAAAAATGGTCTAAGATCTGTATCTTGCCATAATGGGTGCTGGTGAAATGGTCAGTGTCAGACTGTAGTATAAGCAAATGCATGAAGCCTGCTTGCTCATTAGCTTTTAATGCTCCCCTCTGTCATAGGTTTGTATGTATGGTGTCTTACTTATTTATGCCCAGGTGATATATGTGAACGAGAGCTGGCAGAAGCTGCTGAATAATGGATGAAACACCAGCATTCTGCTGGTGGCGATCTCTACAATGTGAGGGCTTGCTGCTCCCCTGGCTGAGCTGTTTGCTCGAATGCTCTTCCCTGGCAATAGCCAGAAACTTCCAGAAAGTCCTAAGGTGTGTCAGGGAAGAACGACTTTCTGGAGAGTATAACCTGACATCTTACATCACGCTCTATTTCATTTTTCTAGCTGGTTGCTCCCATTTCTAATAGAAAAGCCTGACTAGTGCTGATCTACAAGAACAGCACTCCCGACTTTTCACTACCTTTTGCAGAACTTCCAAAGTGCATCCTGTGAGGCTTCTATGCACAATTTCAAATGAAGAAGCTTTGTTAAAAAGGAAAGGAGAAATGTTTTAGAGTAACCCAGTTGGCTGGCTGAGCTCTGAATACAACAGTGGCAGAAGATCACTGAAAAGCTTCTGCCCTTATCTGGCCTCAATCGTATATCTTGGTTTCCAGGGCACTTGGAGGCTTTATTTTGAATGTTTCCCAGATTACACTGACTAATATGAGAACAAGGTCATTAGTATAATAAATCTCAGGTAAGTGTAGAGCTAGTCTTAGGAAACCACCTATATTCGGCCTCTGGTATCCATTGCTATAGGAGTCTATAAAAATAAGGATTGACACCTGGTGCAGGGTACTGGTGTGCACGTGTGAAATGCTAATGATGCCATTTTTCCAGCAAAATGGGGCCAGGCAGGTCAGCTTTGGCAACACAGCTCTGTAATATGCCTTGCTTGCTGAGCTCTTTCTTGCTGAGCACCTGTCTGTTAAAGACCGCTAATGCGAAAGGTCTGATTACAGTTCAGTGACTTGTTCACACAGTGATTAATTTTTCTCTCCACTAACCGAGGAACTCGCTTCTGTAGCACAGCTGACAGAATAGATATTTATAACCTCATTTGTAGGAATGGTGGGAGTCAGCCGAGCTGTGACAGCCTGGTTAAAAACATCTGACCACCGTCATGCAAGTGGTGGTCAAAGACTTACTCTGCTTCTCATTTTGGCTGGGTAGGGCTTGACCTCAGTGTGACTTCATTTGCTTCACCCACGTGATGACCCCTGGGATTGCAGTGTGCATGGCAGGGGTGCTGGCTGGCTCGTCCGCTTGTGTTTTGCTCCTCTTGTCTGAGGGCTAATCACTATTTATTAATATCTCAAAGCCCATACCAGATAGAAAGGGCTGGAGAGGAAGCAGAGGAACCAGCCTGGTCAATCTAGTGATGTTTGCAGTGAACCAGCTGCCCTGTCTCTGCGGCTGTAGTGCTAGGCAAATTAGCAGGGAAGGGCTCTTAATGCTTACCTGCCTAATCCCAAACTGTTGGGGATATCCCACGGAGATACAGCCACCCTGCCTCAACTGAAATGATCAGATAATGCCCAAGAGCAGTGGGTGTTTGAAAGCACACCAGCAAGATTATTTAGCGGGCCTGCCTTTGGGCAGTGTGATTAAATTGCATCCCAATGTTTGTTGCTAATTCCACCCTAGCTCACTCTGCTGCTGTAAACTGCTGGAGATATCTCTGCTGGCTCCCTTGCTCTGGCACACAAAGACTTTTCTGTATACGTGTCTGTAACAGTGTCACTATTTTCTTTCTTTTCTTTTTTTTTTAATCCTTCACTCCCAAATGATTCTGGACAGATTGCTTTTCCCTCTGTATAGCTTTGTGCAGATAATACAGTAGTGAAAGCAGCGGGGAGCTGCGGGGGAGAGAATTGACACTCTGTTCCTTGCTTTGGGATTAGTGACCAGATGCACGTGGGGGACCTAGTTTCGGGAGGACTGTGCCCCCCTACTCCCCACAAGGCTCTGGCTCTCCAGCTGGGATGCAGCTCTGCTTTGCTTAAAAACTGTAATGGCTAAGGAAAGCTGCAGGGAAGGGGAGAGGGGCAGTGCTGAAGTGTGCACGTGTGTGTCATTGGGTCATCTCAGCAGGACAAATTCACAAAAGCCAATGCAACGCTCCTATGACACAACTGTTACTTGTTTATGGCTCTGTATATGTCAGCTTTCCCACCACTTGTCACAGGCCTGGAGAAGCCTTGGTTCATCTCTGGCCAGCAGCTCCATCGGCAGCTGCTCCCTTTTTTTGGCTCTCTGGCATATGCACGGCAGCTGAGAGGGACGAAGAACAGCAGCCATTTGGGGTAGATCCCGTATGGCACGGCAGCGCTGCAGGGGTGGCAGGGTGGTTCAGCTGGCTGCCAGCCCTATGGCATAAGGGTGGGGGATCAGAAAGCCTTTTTGTAGCGTGAGGTTTAAAAGATGACACCAACGGGGCTGGGTAAAATAGCTATCCCCTGCAGGCCTGTGGTGGCACCTTTCTGAGCTGGGCAGTGCTACCAGGCAGGCTCATTTGGTGCTGCAAAGTCAGCTGCTACAAAAGGGGAATGGGATCTAGGGGTTGGAAAGGTTTTGTCTGAGAAAATTGGGTTCCCTTTCTGCAGAAGTTATTGTACGAATGAGCAAGGTAAATATTTGACCTGGAGGGAAACCTTTAGCACTGGGAATACCAGCTTCCTGAGACAGACCAGAGGCTTTGCTTTGGTTGGAAAGATGTGTCTTTCCTACTTATTCTCTGTCTGAACTTTTTTACCTGAGTTTTCAATATATTTCAGAGCATTCACAGACCCTCTCTATTCCCCCACACTCTGGAAAATTATACTTCAATGTCTTCTATTCAAGACAAAGCTGATTAAAAGGTAAGAGGAATAAAGCCTGCTTTCTAGTCGCTCTCTTGCATACTGGATTTGCACTTCAAAATGCCTGTGTCTACTGCTTGTCCTTCCTGTGGAGAAGGTGGCCAAATGCTGGCCCTGGTGGGACAGGCCGCCGCACTCTGGGGAAGGAAGCCGGCTGCTCACCAGTACCTGGCTCCTGCTGACAGGGCTTCAAGCAAATGCTTAGCAAATGCCCAGAGCTACTGGTAAGAACAAGGAAGTCTCCAAAGCTGTTTAAATAATATCCGTGAAGCAGTGGTTTTAAGGACTGGGGATGTCAGTGCATCCCAGCTCCTCTGATGCAAAGTATCATGCTTTTTTTTTTTTTGTTGTATCCCACCATGTGCAACTTCCCTCTGCCTTTAAAATGGCCATGCTCACCTTTAATCCACAATGAAAATGCTGATTCAGCATGAAACACATACTGCGATGTACCTTTCCTCCTTGAACAGCTATGGTACTTGTTTCTGCACTCTGCCTGTACTGACTCAGAGAGAACGAAGAGCACTTTGGCTTGCCTTACCTTTTTAATACTTAAAAAAAATTTTTTCTTTAATCTGGTTTTCTCAGTTACCCAAAACAGTGGCTTTTTAACAGTAACTGGAGAATCCCACCTCTGATTAAAAAGCTAGTTTTACTTACACTTAAACATGTTTGGGGCGTTTATTTCTTTGTATTTGTTTTTTGGCTTTTGTTGTTATTTATACTTATATCCTTACTTTGTACCCATCTACTTGAGCTTTTTGGAAGAAACTAGACTATTTGTCCAACAAGCAGCCATCTCCAAAGCCCAACTGCAGGCTTGGCATGAGGCATTTTGTAGGGACTTTCCTCTGTGGACTCCTTCCAAGCCTGCCCTCTCTGTTCCTCCCTGGTCTCATCTGTTTCACTGCCAAGTTTGTTTTTTATCTTTAGTATAAATGGTCATTGTTCAGTAGTAGAAAATAATCTCACCAGAAAACCTGGCTTTGTTCCATCAAGTCGGGTGCCTTTTTTTATCCTTCTTGGGAGTGAGAGTGGGGAGGAGAAACGAACCCCTCCAGCTCTGTTTTTAAGCTAATTTTTTCGAAGTCTCTGGTGATCCTTTTGCCTTATGGATGCTGATAGTCACTGCTGGAGGAGCAAAATGTCTTATCAGTGCCTCTCAGGGCTGCTTTGAGGGGGAGATGAAGCTAGCCATGGTGGCAGCTGCCTGTGCACAACAGCACAAAAGCCTGTCACATCACCACACATGTCACACCATGGAGCTTGGTTACTTTTTGCCTTTGAATAAAACCCAGAGCACTGGAAATGCTATTTATGAAGTGAAGGGGAGGAGCTTTGGTTTTGTTTGAAGGCATCACCTTTCCCCTAACAAAAACAGACGTTCTTTTTTTTCTTCCTCTGTCCTATTGGTTAATAATATGACTTTTCCAAAGCTGTAAACAAAGTTTTTCAATCTCTTAGATTAAAAACATCAAGGAAAAAAATGGGAGAGTTTGGCAGGATTGTTATGGAACTCTTCCTTTACTTTATGGAAGAAGTTCAGGCAGCCCCAGGGAGGCTCACGGTATTAGTCACCCCATGTTGCCACAGTCTTTTAGAGGCTCTGTTTACTCTTTGTAAGAAAGGTCTTATTCTCTACTTGCTTGCCCTCACATGTATATACCCTTCCCCTAGTTTTTAAGAGACTGGGATTGCTTTTTAACAGGTCTGATTATTCACGTCTAAATGAGACTGAGGCTGTAAAAGCAGCACAGGAGTCTGCAGTTGTTCTCATTGAAATCAACTGTTTTTCAAGTGTTTTGTTGTCCTTTAAAATGTGTGTTTACAATGTTCCTTTTTAATTACCTGAACTACACGGATATCTGAAGGTGTGATGCTCCTTCACATGTGACAAAACCTAATGCAAGCCATGCAAGTGTTGATGCGTCCCAGGGCTAGTCCTCTGCTGAGGGTTGTTAGAGTACAGCAAAAAGCCCTCTGAATAAGAGCCAAGAGGTTGACCCTGTAACTTGAGTATCAGATCCAAGAGGAAGGTGGCGAGAGGATTAAGCTGTCTTTAAAATAGAGTTTTTTGAGTGTCAGATTTGTAGTTACATCTGTTTTGATCATAAGCTGACTCTAGACTGATAATGCAGAAGCTTGGCTGTTAATTTTCCTGCAAAGCAACTCAACCTCCCCACATTGTAAGGTTTTGAAATCATTGCTGCATTTGAACATATAGTCCAAGCTGAGGTCTTGTTGCAGATTAGACAAATCTGAGTATCCTGAAGGTCCAGAAGATGGGGTAAACAGGTGCCAGACTTTCATCACCCAACTCCAGGATTTTCAGTAGTGATAAGGAGTTAATGGTGAAATGTGAATTTTCAGACCTTCCAAATGCTCCAGTTTTAGCAATTCATTGGTACTGCGTGGGGAAATGCACACTGAACACTGCAGCTGCTAGGTATTGTTTTATTCTGTGGAACTGTGCTTATCTGATTGGCAGGGAGAATTGCATTTCAGTGCAGTTCTTCTCCACTTGTGGTCTGTAAGATATTAACAGATGAATATCCAGATGAAGAGGATGTAAAAATAAAGACCAGACTTTCATATGTGTTATTAGCCATGTGAGCAAACAAATTTACTGAGGAATTAAAGGGGAACAAAAGCAATACATTAACATTATGGTTAACCTAACTTTTCAGTAACGACCATATAAAACTATGTAATCTCATTATATAAGATTATATTTTTGCAAAATATTAAATAATTTTTCCATTTAAAAAAGAAAAGAAAAGTTAGGGAATGCTGACCTAGCTTGTATCTATGAATAGTCTTCTCGGTAAGCCTTCCAACGCATGAGCAAAGGCTTTGAAATCTTTCCCCACTTGTAACAGAGCTGAATGAGTTCAGCGGTAAATATGCAACAAGTGTAATGCCTGTTTCCGCTCTTTGTTCCCCTGAGAGTCGTTTAAACAAAGCAAATTCAGTGCACACTAATAAAGTGGGTAGGTAGCTATTGCAGCTTAATAGCTTGTGCTCGACCATTTTCCTTGGCAGGGTGTTCAAGGAATGTTTCCAGCTAGGTTATGATATCTTCATCATGGACTGTTATCAGGAGTTGCATTTCCCCATGTCAAATCCTGGCACTGAAGATATGCTGCTCTTTGGGAGCCTGGGACCGGTCAGGAGACACAGAGTTAAACGCAGCGTATGTGCTACTCCCCACGGCCCATTGTTATTGCTGCAGCCTTCTCCACTTGCATTCCAAATGTTTTCCAAACAGAGCATGTATTGGGAGTTTGTCTGGGGTGTTTGTGTGTGTGAATTTTTTTTTTTTAACTATTGTAGGCAATTGTTTGTGTCTAGCTAAACCATTTCACAGCAACACTTGTTCCTTTCTTCAGCTTCATTTTAGTGAGGAGCAGGGTATAAATGTTCTGCTCATGGTGGCTCCTGAATCTGGTGCTGTGTCCAATGTATCTGTCTGAATAACACACACAAGTGTTGAGCAAATTTGCTTAACTACGAAGAATGGTGAGAACGTGTGCTCTTTCAGGTCATCTCTGGTCCTCTGGAACTTTCCCAGTTGTACTGTGGGAAATCAGATAAGTGATGGGGTAATGCAGGAGGGTCTAAAAACTTCCCTGCTGCCAGCAGGTAAGAAAAGTGTGGACAGATCAGGGGGAAAGACTAACAGTCATGATATGCTGGCTACTTGCATTGTATTCGTGCACCTTGAGCTGTGAGCCTGTTGAACATTCCTCTGCAGAAGACGACCAGGGCCATACTTTGGCCTGACCTTGTGCCAGTTTTGTTGCAGCTGATCTGGGCAGTCCCCCCAGCCTAGCACTGCCACCAACTCTGCACAGCTCAGTGACTCCTCAGATGCGACTCCCTTTGCGGGCAGGAGGTAGGGACAGCAGCTACCTGGGCCAGAAATGCTGCTGAGATTTACTTGCTGAGCTCCCCTACTTAGCCCCTGTGCAGATCTTGCGCTAAGTATGTGTAACAATGGTGTAACCCTCCAAAAAAAGGGACAAGTCATCCTTCATCAGCAAATGGATGACCGTGTTACATTTTTGGTTTTCTAGTGATCTAGTTTCTTTCATCACTTTCCAAAGAAATAAAAATGCTATGTACTGAGGAGCTTATTGTACCTAGTTTCCAAAAGGTTTGTATTCATAGCTTGGCATCCCTGAGGTTTGTCTTTCCTTTTGGGGGTTCTCCATCATCTACCAAGACGGGAACCTGCACTGCAGCCTTCTCCTTGCTTAGGGTATCTCTGGAGGTTTACTTATAGCATCTCCACCTGTTTGGACCCTTCCTCTAATGTTATAAGTATAATAAGCATATTAGAATTAGCTGAAGGGTTCCCTAATTACTAGAGGTTGAAAAGGAGCTAGAATATGTGACAACACATCCCCTTTTCTTAAGGAAGCTATAACACTGTCCTCTGATGATCTCGAGTTTAGTTCTGCACTTTTTTCTTTCTAGCTTGGTGTGAATGCACTCTCCTCTTCTAGAAGATTGATTATCTAGAAATCATGCCTGAAAGATTTTTTTGTTTTTATTTACCTTCAGCATCTAAAGGAAACTGAATATCAGATGTGTGATATGATTAAGTGCAGTCTATTTTCAACCAGAACTTGCTATTCTTGCCAGCTGAACTCCTAAGTGGAAAGGAGCAAGGCATTTCTGGTGAGCGGCAGATAAACTGAAAGATTGAGAACACAATTATTCAGTGTCCTGGGTCAAATTCAGTCAACAGCTGAGCTGAATTAAAAAGATCTTGAAATAATAACACCTAGAATAAATTTTGATGCTTAACTGCTTATTTCAAAAGGCTTTTAAAACTTGTATTTACGTTGGGAAATTGAGATAAGCCAATATAAAAACAGAATTTCTCAGTTATCTTGCTCTTGTTTTTGTTAAGAAACAAACACTTACATCTGCAAGTTTGGTCCTAACAAAAAAAAAAACATTGGGATTTGCTCAACAAACCTTATTACATGCCCAATGCTGCTACTAGTAACTTGTTCAACTTTGCACACATCGGTGGCTACGGCTTATAACAATTTCTATAGCTGAACCCTCAGGAGTTATTTTTTCACCTCTCAACAACACTATCTAAAATGCTGTGTGTCAAATTATGTGCTTTGGAGTCTGGTTTTATGTGCCCTACTTCTTCAAATGGCACAGATCACTGACTTAAGGAGTTCTCTGCATTCCTCTCTGCTCCAGAAGATGTGGCCGTTGCCATCAGTGCTCACGTGTGGAGGCAGAGCCTGATTTTAAAAATTTTTTTATTTTTCGCCTGGTAGCTTAAATGTCTGCGTCATATCTTAACAGCATATTTCACATCAGCTATATATTTGGCTTGTTCTGGCTATGTCCAGGCAATGGCACAGCTACCCTGAGCCCCTCTCCAGAATGGTCACGTTCATAGTTATTGTCTTCAGCCACCTGAAATCTATGATGAGTTTAACATAAGGTTTTTTCCACTTGCCCTCTTGGTAGCCAGGTGCTGCCTCTGGTATTTCTATGAGCAAATCAAAACAGGATTGTTTTTCCCTTTCAGTGGGTGTAGTGTTCTCCCTTTGTGTTGCACCAAACTGCAGAGGAACTCCCAAGGACTCTGAGCAGGGGCCGGTGGTGGGGTGCGGATCTGGGCGCTGCACCCTTGAGCATGCTGAGACCGAGACCACACATGATTGGGGTTGAGCAAGGAGGAAACAGGGATGGGTGCCCATGGTCTTGGCAGGGAAAAAGCTACAGAGGTCTGTAGCATCTACTGCAAATTGCTGTAGATGTCAGGACTTGCTGCCATTGTGAAGCCTGCTGCATGGTGATCTTCTGTCCTGTTAATGCGGGCATCAATGGGCTGCCTATTCCATCCTCATAAAGGAAGCCTGTTTTGCAGAAGACATGATGCAAAGAGCCTGCAAGCTTGAAATATCTGGATGGCTTCCAATTTCTATTCCCAGAAGTCTTGTTCTGACAAATGCTGTTGAATATACATTCAGTACAAGGGGGTGCAGGGAGAGACTCAGCAGGAGACTGGATCATGTAAAATATTTGGTCTTGGAGCACCATGATTGAAAATCCTGCACTAGATCTTTTATGTCAAGCTGCAGTGATACCTTTTTTGTGGAATCCCATTACCTGGCAAAGGCTCCAACTTGACTCATAGGTATGATCAGCTACACTTTTGAATCCAGGGGGTTATTTTCCAGTCCTACTGTAGTTGTGCATGTGGATTTCAGGATGTGCCTAAGCAGGAATATTCAACTTCTGTGAGAGCCAGCTGGTGAAAAACTAGATGTTGGGAGTTTCCCCACCCACTCCAGCAGATGGAGAGTCTTCATTTGTCAGTCTAGCACAAGGCAAAATGAACAAAATTTTCCCCCATTCTCAACTCCCCAAACTTCCCCTTCCTCTGTCTGAGTTTACAGCAGCTGATAGTCCCCAAATTGCCTAAGACTGTCACTGCTTCCTGTTTATTTAGGTTTAGACATTCACAGACCTGATTTGGAAAATGACTATACCAGAGCCAAGTAGTGAAGTTTGCTAAAGGAAGTTCTGTGGTCCAAGATGAAACTGGAAAAATTCTTCCCTCTGCTTTCACCAGCCTGGATCAGCTATTGACAAGTATAAAGGAGCCATTGGCCTCCAGGCGCTCTCCTGCTTCATTTAATAACTTTAAACCTCTTCATGCAGAGCCAGAATCCTTACCCATATGGTCCTGGGAATATGGTAACAAAAGCAAATGTAATCCCTGGGAGGGATTAAAGAACCACCTTGAAAAATAGGCAAATTGGAAAAACAAACCATGGCAATATAAACGAGCAAAGAAAGAAGAGCACAAATGTATTAGTCATCTCTTAATTGCTCTCAGAGCCCAATATGCTTAACATCCTGAAATAGAAAGCCCATCATTTCGGTTCTGCACATTAGCAATTTCAAAAGAAATAAAGCGAGATCTCCTGAGAATGAAATCATAGATATATTCATATTGTCAAACAAGTGTTTTTTCCTGTTTGCAACATCTCAGCTTAATCCCTCATACTTTATTATATTCAGGACTTCTAGGCAAATTCTTTTTTGGACAAGAAGAAAGTTTTGCCTGGGTTTCAAGGACACTTATTTCATATTGCATGACCTGAGTGTGCCAACAGTAGGAAAACTTTGTTAGGAGAACTTTTGAGTGAATAAGATTCAGAGCCAAGCAAGAGCTCTAAGGCTTTAGTATTTTTGTGCTTTGCAGAAGCTTATATATTAGAGGTGAGGGCATCTACAGACCCATTCAATCCAGCAGAGCTGCTGGGTGCCCATCAGCACTTGGGCTCTCATCTTTTAAGCAATTTCCTTTTCCAGCTCTGTCAACAATCTGTGATTTTCCTTATAGTCTCTTCAACCACTTAACTCCCCCTCTTCCTGTTGCACAATAAACATACAGGAAATCATCAAAGTGGGACTGTTCGTTTTGCACTTAATAGATGCTGTGAACTGCCCTACAGACCTCCAGGGACTGTCCATTGTTCTTTTGGCATATCGGCTGTGCCAAAAGTCAGCATCCTTCATCTTCTGTCAAAGGATATTTCCCCCTCCCTTTCCTTCCCCGTTCCGACTCTCTTTTTCTCTCATTCCTGTTTTATGCACAAGTAGTATTTCAGCCCTCAGGAATTATTTGGTACAATTTCTGAGCAGCCACTTCGATATGTTGGTTCCTTGCACACAGGTCTGGTTTGGAGGCATCAGATCCTTTCTGCGTGATGTGCTGGGGCTATGAAAATGGTAGCCTTTTGAAAACAACATGTGCACATATTAATTGCAGGCACAGGGTTAATTCTGTGGGATCATGTGTGACCTAAAATTTTGCTCAGTGTCGCTTACTTAAACTTGCTTGCTTAATTACAGTTGCAGGCTGTTATGGTCCTTACTATGTTTCCAATGAGGTGTTGTTTGCAGTGATATTTTTGATAATGGATAAAATTACGTATTGGAAAAAACCTTTAGTGTTTATAATTGTATGGCCGAGATTAAACAGTACTGCATTGAAGAGTGGTTGTTATGTGAAAATGACCAATAATGTTTTAAACTGAAATGGCATTTCTAACTATTTTCTTTGAAATGAATGCCCAGTGCTTTATTTAGTTATTTCACCAAGAATGTGTGGAAGTATATATTTCCATGAATTTTAAAAGTAATTTCTAGCAGTAGATTAAAATGTTATTTAAATAAGGGACCAGACTCATTACCAAGCCTCTTCATCTCCAGATCACAAGTCTAGGCTTTCTGACAGTTGCTCAAGAGTCTACAAATGGAGGCAAAAAAAAAAAAAAAAAAAAAAGCCTGGGGTAAAAAAAATCTGAAGTCATAACTCTGGGTCTGGAGGTCCAAAATATGATTTGGAAGTTCAGGCTGGCTTTGAATTTTGGTGAGAATCCAAGCTGCCTACCGTCAGCACCACATTGTAATCACAGATATTGGTGTTGCTTATCATTTCTAGTGCAGGAGCCAGCAGGACCTGAAGAAGCTGTCCAACCTCAGAAGAAATGGCCCACGACCCAAAAAGCTTTCAAGTGAAGTGAAGAAACCCAACAAGATAACAGTCTAAAGGAAGCACAAAGGCACAAGGATGACAAGACTGGTCAGCCCTGGAAGCAGAGACCTTGAGGCATGCAAGCTGCTGCTCAGCAGTCGTCCAAGCACTGCGTAGTCCACCTGGCAGAGGAAACGGTGGAAGGGAATAAGGTGGATATGCGCTAGCTGTACAGAGCTGTGCCTAATTATGGGGTCAACCTGAGGAGAAAGCATGAAGGTGATTCCTCTGCACTCTAGTAAGAGGGCAATGAAGCAGCCTTTACACATGGGAAGCAGAATCTCAGACTTCAATATACCCTTGCAGAGAGGCCGATGACTGCCAAAGACTAGACTGCGTTTTGTCTCTATGATGATCACAGCTTGGAGGAAGCTTGGCTGAACAGCATGTCTTGCTATACCAATTCCAGAATGAAGCATAACTTCCTCTGCAAATGCTCCCAGTTTTAGTGCACTTCATCAGAGCCAAATGCACAAGCACTGGCCTCTCAAATGAGCTCGGTGGGAGCAATGACATTTCACAGAATCACAGAATGGTAGGGGTTGGACAACATCTGCTGAGCTGACTTCCAGCCCCCCACTGCTGGTGGATTCTGTAGGTAACAGTAGAGGCAGCAGAGATACCAACACCAAAGGGAAGGAATTCAGCAAAAGAGTATTTGAAATGAGGTCTTTAAATACAGTTGGTTTTCATGCTTGTCACTAATCCCATATTGCTGAGAGCTAATACATAAACCAAGGGTCACTGAAGGAGAATGAATGGGGAAAAGCAGTTTGTGAGGAACAGGATTCGGACTATCAGCTTTGTAGAGTGGGACCAAAGGAAATTCTTTTGTTTCTCATTTGTACCTGGTGTTATTTCCTACAGCCCTGGAGCCTTCCCTTGTTACGTTAGAGTAACTGCTGTCAAGTTTAGCTGTGAGCAAGGCAAACCACTGAAAAAAATGTTTCTTTTTAAAACACAGGGTATCCACAGTGCACTGGACTTGACTTCAAGTTGAGAGACGTGGCATTGGCAGTGCTATCAGGCTTACAACTACAGAAGGAGTTTTCACCTTGCATTGACAGCGAGAGAACTGGGTAAAGCATACCATGTCGGAACAGAAAAATGGCTATTGGTTTTGAAAAGCTGAGCTCCTACAATCACTCTGAGCAAAGCTCCAGACCCACATAACATTAGCTGTGTTTTATAGTCAGTGACTGAGGAAAGCCTATCGTTGTCGGGCCGTTTTGGTGATTACTTGTGCCTACGGGATGGCTGTGGCAGCCAAACGACAAGATCACAGGACAAACTAGCAGGGGAGAAAAACGACATTATTCCTGGCAGAGCATCATGCCGAGACCCTGGCTTCCTGCTGCAAAAAACAGGAAATGTTTACTTCTGGAACAATGATGGACTAAATTCAGTGCTGGTGGGGTACATTCACAGAAGTCCCTGCACCTTTACAACTGGGCAGTTTTCTGTGCCAGTGTCCTAGGAATAACAACTAAATAGAGAAAGGGCTTTTTAGGGAGGTTCATTTTTTCTTGCCCATAAAAGTTGGAGACTGTGGGGTTTGCATGCTCTGGTGTTTTGGCCAATCCACCCCTAAATGGTCCAGCTGATTCGACTCCTACTAGTTGTTCAGGGACACTATTCTATAGCATGTTTCAATGTGAACAGTTTCAGAATCAAGCTTAAATTCTCCTTTGTGATATCCTGTCCCCCCACCTTCCTGGAGCACTTGCAAGACACCTGATGAGTACCAATGACAAAGCTAGGACCAGGGATGGACAGGTGGTACCTTCTTTCTTTTTATTTTTTTTTAAGGTGAGCTTCTCAGCATTGACCCGTTGAAACTACATGTCTGGTTTTCTGTTGTAAAAAACCCTAGGTGTGAATTGTTAGTTTTCTGTGAGCATCAATGAAATGGATTTTTTCAGATTATTTGAAAAGTTTCCAATATAAACTGTTAAAAGGCAGGGTTTTTTGTACCTTTTTGTACCCGTAGGCTCTTTAGTATTAAGAAAGCGAATCTGTATTGATAAAATTTGGATATTTGTCCACTCTTCTAACTGAGGGAATCTGGAATATCAGCTATTTTGCATGGGTGGGATGATGATACAGAAGTAGAAAGGTTCTTGTTGAGTTATGTGCTGGTGGGTTAAGTGTTGGGTATGACTCCAGGGCAATCAAATTACTAATGTAAGCTTGTATGCTATGTACTCTATCACGGCACATAAACACTTAGAAAGACTGAATACAGACTGTACACACAAGCTCTGGGGGCTTTGTTTGTATTACTTTCTAAGCCAAACTCAGCTTCATTTGAGCCTAGTGAGCTACATAAGTTATTTCTCTTTCTATACAATGAAACATTTTAAAATAATTCTCCCCTCCCATCCTTAACATATATGCACTCCTGCCTGATAGGTGCTTTCAACAAGGTGAAAGTACACCCTCTCACAAATAAGTATGGCTCTCCAGGCAAAAGTCGAGCCCTTGCAGCGAGCCTCATCCCAGGCAGAATGAAGCAATCAACATTGAGATCTCCACTGAGCAGAGCCTCACAGAGGGGAACTTGTTGCTATTTCATTCTGCAGCTGAAGAAACATACAGTAGTGGCAGGGAGCCTTGGGGCAGCTGATTTAAAGATTGATTTTGCAAGTTGTTCCTTACTATCTGGCATTCATAAAATTCACCTTGAACAATGGGTTTTCCTACTGAACTCTTAAACTTTTGCCAGAAGAGCATTCTGCTGGCTGAATGTATTCAGACCACCTCTTGAACTACACCAGATGGTATCAGCCGTACTGAAATCCAATAAGTAGTGATTTTTAAAAAAATTTTTTGTTTCCTCTGCCAGTTATAAGGATCTGCTCTACTCCTTTCCTGGGAACTTTGCTAATGCAAGTAGTAAAGGCTCTCCCCAGAGAGAGCCTCCACCAGCTTCAGCTCTGCTCTGAGAAAATGAGGTAGGATTAAAAGAGCACAATTGCTTCTGGGCAGCCTGTTTGTGGCCAGCCACATGGTAGAAGAGCTTGGACATAAATTTTAATCTAATGCAGAGTTGCTAATCAACATCAAACATGTGAATGTCAGCGGCTGATAAATTTAATTGGCTGTTTGTTGAAGAGCATTGCAGGAAGTGTGTGCTTGAAGAATCAAAGAGTGAGTTTTAGAACTTCAAACAATGCTCTGGTTACGTTTTTGGGAAGGGCTGTCACCAGATCTGTGCTGTTTGGCTGCTGCAGTGACACCTATTACATCAGTTTCTGAACTTGTGTGGTGCTTAGTAAAATATGCGTGTACATAAACAGACTTAGAAAGAACAATATGCGTGTACAAAAATAGACTTAGAAAGAACGATGTTAAAAGAACATTATAATGGCGAGCAGCAACGACCTGGCTAAGAAATGCAAGCATCAAGGATGCCTGCTGAATCTTAATTTGCTCCTCCTTTCATCCCACTCCCACATATTGTGAACACAGTTCTGATGCGATCACACACTGCATTTCTAGCAGGGTCATGAATGTGCAGAGTGGCTCTGGTGAGAAGCTAGAGCTGTGGAAAGAGGTCAGTTACTACCAAGGAGGACTTATCTGCTCGCTTTGTCCATAGTGGATAGACAATAGGTTCAAGCCTTATCAAGGGGATGTAGGTTAGACTTCACGAATAAATTGCAAAGGTGTTCTGCAAGCAGCAAAATCCTGGCATAGACTCACCTGGAAAGATGGAATTGCTGGTTCTTAGAGTGCAAGGTTGTCATCAGGGATAAGGCAGGGCTAACTCTTTCCGCATCAAAGGGAGGGAGCAGACTAGATGGCTTTCAGGTTCCTTTCACACATTCCTGTTCACTCTGAATCCTTTTTTTCTACCTCTTTTTCACTAACTGTGTTAGTGAAAGGCACATGTCAAATGAGGCAGGCATTGGTAGAAGGGGGAAAGGAAACTTTGGCAGCTGAATGCGGTCCTAGGGAAAACCATGGAGTTCCTGCAAGGTGCTACAGGTTTTTTGCAGCCGTCAGTTTTTCCCAGCTGGCCTTCTGGGTTTGCCCACCTGCAGTCTCATTTGAAGCATTAAATCCTAAAAACTGGAATTAGCAGAATGTACACTCTGGATGTGATTTTGACCTTTCTAGAAAGCTACGTCTTTCTGTGCATCAGCTGCCTTTCTGTAAATTGAGGGTAATAGAGCATTTTCATGGAGATCACATAAGTAAGTTTGTAATACTTTCAAAGAGCTTGGATGCTGTAACAACGTGCAGTGAGGATGAGGCCATAAGGAAATGATGAATTTTGTCCCCACAGCAGGGTCTGAACTGCATGCCATAAAGAAAGCCAAGGGCCACATGCTGAATGACAAGAAGAAAACAAAATATTGAATGGCTACTGATTAAGTGTGTACTTTTCATTCTTTGTGTTGAATGGGGCAGGAATGCCAAGGAAAAAGTAGTGTGCGATATCTTATTGAAGACTGTATAATAATTCAGTCTCCTTTTGCATAGGGATTAAGTAGATAATTTGCTTTGCCCTTCCATGAGGAATTTAAGGCATTCCTATGCTACACGCAAGCATCTACCTTAAACTAAGACACAGAAACAACCCAAACAACAGCAAAAGCATCAGCTCTGTAAATCTGATGTCTGTGTGACTTGTTCGCTGGTGAATTACTCAACCCAGCACATGAACAAGCTGACAGCAGCGGCAGGCTGACTTTGTCCAGGCTGATCAGTGCTAGGGATTTGGGGCTTCTTTGCCAGGAGTTGGACAAATGTTGATGAGTAGCAGGGGAACTATGAGGTTTGGGTATCCTGGCTTCATCCCAGATTTGGGAGGGGGTATACTGAAGCAGGCATAGACTTTTTTGTCCCAGTCCTTGTCCTACACTTGTCTTCCCCAACAAGACCTAGATCATCTCAGACATAAAATTAAAAAATGAACTTCTGATACCCCCACCCTGCAGAAATGGCCCAACCATTGTGATATTTTGTGAGAGGTGTTGGGCAGCTTACATGTTGCAGCTCTGTTTGTGATATCTTGTAGCTGTGTTATTGCTGGCAGCAATGGGCTGAGGCTGCGAGGCAGAAACTGTAGGAATCTTACTGTAATAACTGATAGAGCTGGAGGAAAAAAACTGGTAAGCATTAAGACCTGAAGATGCACTTATTCAAGTAGATGAGCTCTCAGATGCATATCAGCAATGCCGCTACTACATCACCATAAAAACCTCCTTGGTCTTCAGCATGTCAAGCAGGGAGTAAACTGGACAACATGGTGCTGTGGTCCCATGGATTAGGAGTGAGCCTGGAAGAGTGTAAAGGGAGTGTGTCTTGGGAAGTTTGGGGCTTGGAGGTGGGGGTCTACTCTAATACAGTGGCAATACCTGAATGTTTTTTTTCTTTTCCATACAGAAGGTGAAGTTGGGCTATGTTGCGTTGCAGCTGCCCAAGGCCCCAGGAGCTCTAGGTAGTCTGCACTGAATGGAAGCCTCCCACTTTCTGAGGTTTAGGCATTTCTCCTGGCCCCAAGCACTGAGGGACAAAAAATGAGTTGTATCAACCTCTCTCCCTCCCTCCCTGCTGCCTCATGCATCCTCTTGGCTCTCTCCCTTCCCAGAGGCATGTCACACCAGCTAGCACCTGCTGCAAAGCTCCCCTGGCAGTCCCTGTCACACTGCTTCAGGTGATTAGCCAGAAAACATTAGAAGAAAAAGATAAGGTTTTCTTCTTCCTGCTGACATTCTCATTACAGAGGACTGGGAACGTCAAAATACCGAGTAGGTGACCATGCCCTATCAAAAGTTGGGAAGGGGAAAGCTTGTGTATTGAAATGACAACAGAGAGACACATAATAAATAGTGGGGACTTAATAGGGTTTGGGTATTTCCCTCTTCCTCACCCTACCGCCAAGCGTGCAACATGAGGGATCTTTCTCCACAGATGCTGGCTTTTGCATATGTTACTTGCTACCCTTTTCTTTGGATGTGGCAATTAGCAGGGAAAAAAAAAAACAAAATGCTTTTCCCCAGCCCTCCTTGTAAGCAAACCTAAGTCATGCTATGGCTCCCAGATTTCCTCTGTACTTCAGCAACAAACATAAGGCTTCTATCTCTCACCTAAGAATTGCTATGCATGGTATAACTACCTGCTAGAAGAAGAGGCTATCAGCCTCTGCCATGGGATAACCCTGCTCTGGTGATTAAAATCCAGGAATAGTTGAGTCTTTTAACAGTGCTCCTGTGAACTGTACATCCTTCCTGGGAGAACCCGGAGTGCTTTGTTCCTCATTCCAGCAACTTGTGTCCAAAAACTCCTACAACCTTATTTTGCAGGACATAATCTGGAATGGTATAAAATGCCAGGCATTTCCACAGCATGTAAGAAATGCTGCGGTTCTCCAAACGAAATGGGCTGTGTAAGGGACAGAGACCAATGTACAGATTTCCACATGGGCACAGGTGGCATGGTGTGACATGTGACAAGAAGGTGTATAGGGGGGCTTCTGTCTGAGCATAGCTAGCCTTTGTTCTACCTCTTAAAGAACAACCTGAAAAAATGACGCAACCTTCAGTAAAACCTGTCTCATTCCTCCTTGCTGTCCTTCTTAGGGAAATGATGCAACACCTGAGGCTGTTGACACATTGAACTGATCTCACAGCTGACTAATGAGGAGGCAGACAAGCAAAGGTGAGCCTGAACTGAGTAAGGGGCTTAATGGGCTTGATGCCTTTGCGTATCTTCTTATGATCCAATATAACTACAGCAGCAGAAAAGACCAAAAGACATTATATTCCTTTGGGACTCCCCAATTTTAGATTACAAAGTGAGTTAGTCAGATGAGAGATGCTTAAAATGAATAGGATTGTCTTTCCATGCATGCTCAGGAATTCCTTGCTTCAATCACAAAAACCACTAATAGAGCTGTGGCAAAGAGAGAGCTGAAATTCTCATTTTAGTCACTTTCTGCCCTCACTTACCCTGGTGCAGACACGTTCCTGCCTGATGGTCTGGCTCAGCTGCAGCCAAGGACACTAGGTCACTCCTGGAGGATCTTTACTGATGCTGCTGGTGCTTGTACTGCAAAGCACCCTGCCAATTACAGATGGAAAAATCCATATTTTAAATTTTTTTTAACTGAACACATTGTATCCAGTGGTTGAGGCATTATAACAAATCATAACAATTTGTTGCTGCTCTGTAAAATAAACAATGGTCTTATAATTTTTGCAAAACGTGGTGGCCTTAATCAGCTTTTTCCTGATTATAACTGTCATCCTAAGTAAGTATTCAGCTAATGGTCCCTCGTTCATTGTGACAACTGAAATAATATTTGGAATATAATGCAGTTAAATCTATTGGAACTCTTATTTTAGCTCAACCAATGTTATTAATGATACTTTTGAGGGAACGTGGGTTTCTTTGACTTTGTACTCCAAGACTTATTGATTAACAATAATAAAATCTGGCCTGACTTGTCTATCTGGAATTTCAAGTAAAAAGCTGCTGGTGCAGCATCAACAGCTAATTGACTGAATAACCCTCCCCCATCAGAGATCATAAAGATAAAAGAAGAGGGATCAGGGCCTAATTGTTTTCTAATGGACACAGTTGATAATGCAACAGTAGTTTGTGTATCTGAGCAGCACAGAGTGCTGTTTTTGGAGGTGAGGTAGGAGCCAAGCTGAGCATGCCCACGTGGAGCAGCTCTGCAGCGCATTACCAGGCCTCTTGCAGAACGGCTTCAGGAACAGGTTATTGCTCCTTTGAGAAGAAAACCCCATCCATGTTAGCAGGGCAAAGCCAACACCTGCTCTTTGTGCTGCCGCGGCACCTTCAAGCATAACCATGAGCAGTCTGTGGGACGGCGTGCCTGTGACTACTCTACCTTGGTACTATTGGTGAACAAGAATTGAACTGAATCCTAAAGCACTAACTTATATTCAAAAGCCAAATCCTATAAATCAAATAAGTGTCCATAAAAGAAGTAGGAAGGAAATGGCGACGGTATCAAATTGCTTCCAGGATGTTGTCACCCAAATATTAATAGAAACCAAGAATTTCTAGGACAGGTACCCTAATGATCTCTGAAGCAAACCCTTACAGTCCCGCTACTTTGTGAACTGCAAGGGCTCTGTCATTACAAAAACTCTCACCTGAAATGGACTGTGCATACATACAGTCTGGCATCCTCTCCCCAAGGGTACCATGTGGAAGGATGTGCAAGAACCCCATTCAATAACCCTTTCTATCTCAGTCCCACCCTAATCTCTAATAACTGCAGACTGCCTTAAGGCCTGAAGCATAACATTTAATCTCCCTTCTTAAATTTGTATAACTGTTTGTAACTTTATTCTCAGTAGCCACATAAACTGTCTAGTCTGTCTCTGAATTTTGCTGTGCTCACCAGCCCCCTGGGGCGCAGAGGTCCTTTCTCATTTTGTGAAGTTCTTGCCCTCTTTCACAGTTTTGAAGCCATCACCTTTCAGAGCTACCAGTTGTCCCCTTGCTGTCGTATCGCTAGTTAGGGAGAACAGGATTTCTACATCTTTAATTGTTCATAATTTATTATACTTTTTAATCTCCTACGTCTAGCTCCTCCTTAGAGTGAGAAACTCGGGGGGGGTTAATCACTTAAATCTGAGCCTTTCTAGGTCTTTGCCCTTGTTATCCCTTCTGAAAAACTTTTGGTTATTCAACAACCAGTTTTTTAGGATAAGCAGCACTGAGCATGCTGTTCCAAGAGGCCAGCCCATTCATTCATCATACAACATTATGATATTTTTTGGCATTTATCTTAATCTTATTCCTTATAAATCCTTCTTGTTGTATTTTGACTAAAGTTGGAGACTAAGCGTAAATCATAACTGAGTTGTTTAGGTTTGAAAAATGTGTTTATTTTCCCTAATTTATCTCTAAGCTAAGGAGTAAAAATAAAAATCTGGGGACAGGAGAAAAAACAGAATTTACTTCTCTGCTGCCCACTTGACACGCTCTACTTCTCTGCGAAAGGTTTTAGGGACTCCACTTAAAAATGTGCAGTCTTGATATAACTGTGGTGTATGCTTGGGGTAATTAGTAGCAGAAGTAGATCATTAGAAGGCCTACAGGTTTTTATTTTAAATAAAGCGTGTTTCAGTGTGAAAGGCAAAGATAATCTCAGAAATGCCAAGCTTGTTTTCTCTTCTTGTAGCGTTTCTTCAGACTTTTATTTCTGCAACTTGAAAATTCTGCAGTAAATAAGGAAGTCACAGAGTTTGAGTCAAACTATGGCCAAACATATGACATAAGATGCAAAACCGTGGAAACATTTACCATCATAGCATTATTAACCTTTAGCATCATTAAGATCTAGTGGATAATTATAGTTCCAGGCTCTTGCATATTTGAGACTTACGATTATAACTTTCTCTGTGCCAATATAAATACTTACAGCTTATCAACCATCCCTGGATGCTGTTTCATAGTGTCAGCAAGTTTAACTTTTATTAACCACGAGATGAAGCAGGAATGTGAAAGCAATACTGCTTCTTGGTAGCTTTGCAGTTTACCATGCAGCACTCACAGGCTAAAATACACCTGAGAAAAGAAGACGGCTCATGCAGTATCCAGAATCCAGGGCAGGTGAGAAATTACATGCATGACAGGCTCAGTAGCCTGCCTGAGTTTTGCAAAGCAGGGCTCGGTTCGCAATAGCCATGCCTGATATGGGATTTAACAGAGCAAGCAAAAGGAAGGGGTGATGGAGTCTTCACCTAAAACGGATTAGGATGCTGAGCTCATACTGGTCTGCAGACTGGTACAAAGCAATGCATTGACCAGAGCCAGCAGAAACTCTTGTTTCGCTGGTGGTTGCCAGGTAGCGTAAGCCTTGTGAAGGGTTTATTATTCAAATAACAAAAGAGGAGGGTAAGTTTTCACCGACATAGAAAGACTACGTTGCTGAGGTTCATCTCTGTGCAATTTTCTTCCTGCTGTTGCTTTTTTCTATCTACTCCCAACTATAAAAAGAGAATGCCAGAAGTGAGAGAAGAAAAGCAAAGCTCAGCCTGCAAAAAGAGCAGAAACTTTATTGCAGAGTAGTTTTAATAGATTTCAAAACTTTTCTAGCAGAGGGAGTTTGTAAATGTGAGTTGCTGCCTGTCCCCAGGACCACATTTATGAGATTGCTGAAGGCAGTGGAGCTGTGGAGCAGCCTCTTAGCTGTGGGGAAGTAATTGCTGTAATACAGGAATGGGCTGGTATATGGTCTCACACCACCAAAGCCCTGGTGTTCTGGGATAAGGGACATGGTCAGCATCAGCATGTGTTGGGCAGCAGCAGGACACATGTTTGTGCTGCTGGTGCCGCCAGTGCTCACAAGGACATGAGCAGGTTTCCCAGTGAGGGGCACAGGTCAAAAGAGGTTCCCTTGTTTCCTACCAAGGTCCTTGCATGACCTGTTGGCCCATCTCTGTCCATTAAAGATCGCAGTTCTGGCTGCAGCAGTTTGAGCTGCCTCCTCTTAAAATGCAGCCTCTAGCTCTCAGTTGTCTTCACCTTCGCACAGCTGAAAGTTAATATTGGAGGGGAAAGGGATGGGTGGGGTGCCTAAACCTTGTGAAAAGCTGGAAAAGTCTAATTCTCTTTCAGCCTTGTCTACTGGAACATCAATATCCCAAACTGCTG
The DNA here is from genome assembly GCF_963921805.1 of Phalacrocorax carbo. Taxonomy (NCBI): domain Eukaryota; kingdom Metazoa; phylum Chordata; class Aves; order Suliformes; family Phalacrocoracidae; genus Phalacrocorax; species Phalacrocorax carbo. The sequence goes on along the minus strand of NC_087514.1, from coordinate 93,536,857 downwards.
GCTTTTTACACATACCACTTGCTTTATTCTGAGTAATTCTGCTGAAGTTAATGACCACAGCCAGACTCCTGTACTTGAGAAATGCCCACTTCAGAACACAGCAGTGCATTGGGCAAGATGGGATCTGACTGTAGCAGGAGAAACACAGCAAGCTAAGTAATTATGATGCAAATCAATAATCAAAAAAATACATAGAATCATAGAATTAAGGTTGGAAAAGACCCTTAAGATCATCGAGTTCAACCGCTAACCGATCACTGCCAAGTCCACCGCTACACCATATCCTCAAGTACCACGTCTACCCTTCTTTTAAATACCTCCAGAGATGGTGACACAACTACTTCTCTGGACAGCCTGTTCCAATGTTTGACAACCCTTTTGGTGAAGAAGTTTTTCCTAATATCCAACCTAAACTTCCCCTGGTGCAGCTTGAGGCCTTTTCCTCTCATTCTATCACTTGTTACTAGGGAGAAGAGACAAGAGACCAACCTCTGCCTTGCTACAGCCTCCTTTCAGGCAGTTGTAGGGAGCAATAAGGTCTCCCCTCAGCCTCCTCTTCTCCAGACTAAACAACCCCAGCTCCCTCAGCCGCTCCTCATAAGACTTGTCTCCAGATCCTTCACCAGCTTCGTTGCCCTTCTTTGGATGCACTCCAGCACCTCGATGTCCTCCTTTTAGTGAGGGGCCCAAAACTGAACACAGGACTCAAGGTGCGGCCTCACCAGTACCGAGTACAAGGGCAGGATCACCTCCCTGCTCCTGCTGGCCACACTATTCCTGATACAAGCCAGGATGCCATTGGCCTTCTTGGCCGCCTGGGCACACTGCTGGTTCCTGTTCAGCCAGCTGTCAACCAACACCCCCAGGTCCTTTTCCTCCAGGCAGCTCTCCAGCCACTCCTCCCCAAGCCTGTAGCGTTGCTTGGGGTGGTTGTGACCCAAGTGCAGCACCCGGCACTTGGCCTTGTTGAATCTCATACCGTTGGCTCTGGCCCAACAATTCAGCCTGTCCAGGTGCCTCTGTAGGGCCTTCCTACCCTCCAGCAGATCAACACTTCCACCCAGCTCGGTGTCATCTGCAAACTTACTGAGGGTGCACTCAATCCCCTCATCCAGATCATCAATGAAGATATTGAACAGCACCGGCCCCAGCACTGAGCCCTGGGGAACACCACTCGTGACCGGCCACCAACTGGATTTGCCTCCATTCACCACCACTCTCTGGGCTCAGCCGTCCAGCCAGTTTTTAACCCAGCGCAGAGTGCACTTGTCCAAGCTGTGAGCAGCCAGCTTCTCCAGGAGAATGCTGTGGGAGACAGTGTCAAAGGCCTTACTAAAGTCCAAGTAGACAATGTCCACAGCCTTCCCCTCATCCATTAAGCGGGTCACCTTATCATAGAAGGAGACCAGGTTAGTGAGGCAGGACCTCCCTTTCATAAACCCATGCTGGCTGAGCCCGATCCCCTGGTTGTCCCGCATGTGCTGTGTAATGGCATTCAAGAAGATCTGCTCCATGACCTTTCCCGGCACCGAGGTCAGGCTGACAGGCCTGCAGTTCCCCGGATCCTCCTTCTGACCCTTCTTGTAGAGGGGCATCACATTTGCTAGTTTCCAGTCATCTGGGACCTCCCCAGTTGACCAGGACTGCAGATAAATGATGGAGAGTGGCTTGGCAAGCTCCTCTGCCAGCTCCTTCAGTATCCTCGGGTGGATCCTATCCGGCCCCATGGACTTATGAACATCCAGGTGAAGGAGCAGGTCGGTGACTACCACCTCTTCAACAACTGGGACTTCATTTTGCATACTAGCTCCATCTCGCAGCACAGGGGCCTGACAACCCTGAGGGTGACCAGTCTGGCTATTAAACACTGAGGCAAAGAAAGCATTAAGTACCTCAGCCTTCTCCTTATCTTTCCTGGCAAGGTTACCTTCCGCATCCAACAAAGGAGGGAGATTCTCCCTGGCCCTCCTTTTGTCACGGATGTTTTTATAAAACATTTTTTGTTATCTTTAATGGTGGCGGCCAGTTTAAGTTCCAGCTGGGCCTTTGCCTTCCTAATCTTTTCCTTGCATAACCTCACAACATCCTTGTAGTCCTCCTGAGTCACCTGTCCCTTCTTCCAAAGGCAGTAAGCTCTCCTTTTTTTCTTGAGTTACAGCCAAAGCTCCCTATTCAGCCAAGCCAGTCTTCTCCCCCGCCTGCTCGACTTACGGCACATGGGGACGGCCTGCTCCTGTGCCTTTGAGACTTCCTTCTTTAATAACATCCAGCCTTCCTGGACTCCTTTTCCCTTCAGGACTGCCTCCCAAGAGACTCTGTTAACCAGACTCCTTAACAATCCAAAGTCTGCCCTGCTGAGGTTCAAGGTAGTGGTTTTGCTGACCCTTTTCCTTACTTCTCCAAGAATCAAGAACTCTATCGTGTCATGGTCACTGAGCCCAAGACAGCCTCCAACCACCACATCACCCACCAGGCCTCCTCATTAAACATCAGGTCCAGCGGGGCACCTCCTCTGGTTGGCTCACTCACCAGCTGCGTCAGGGAGCTATCTCCCACATACTCCAGGCACCTCCAAGACTGCTTTCTCTCTGCTGTGTTGTATTTCCAGCAGATATCTGGTAGGTTGAAATCTCCCACAAGAACAAGGGCTAGAGATTGTGAGGCTTCAGCCAACTGCTTGTAGAGTACTTCATCTGTCTCCTCATCCTGGTTGGGTGGTCTGTAACAGACTCCCACCAGGATGTCTGCCTTATTGGCCTTACCCATAAGCACCCAACCTTATCATTACTGTCATTGAGTTCTAGACAGTCAAAACACTCTCTAACATACAAGGCTACCTCTCCGCCTCTCCTTCCTTGCCTGTCCCTTCTAAAGAGCTTGTAGCCACCCATTGCAGTGCTCCAGTTTTGTGAGTCATCCCACCATGTTTTTGTGATGGCGACCACATCATAGTTTCCCTAGTGCGCAATGGCTTCCAACCTCTCCTGTTTATTGCCCATGCTGTGTGCATTGGTATAAAAGCACTTCAGTTGATCTATGGATCTCATCTCCAACACAGGCATGCTGCCCCTAGGCTCATCCCTATCAAGCCTGGTTTTATCCCCTTCCCCCTTCGTATCTAGTTTAAAGCTCTCTCAGTGAGGCCTGCTAACTCCTGAGCCAGAATCCTTTCCCCCTTTGCGACAGGTGAACCCCATCTGTCTCCAGCAGGCCTGGTGCCATGTAAACTGCCCCAAGATCAAAGAAACCAAAACATCACTGCATTCTTTCACTAGTTTGTTACACTTTTACTTCTCCGGTACACAAGAGTTTCCATAGACAATTACTTTTACTATCGTTATCAAGTTTGCTAACAAGGGAGAGTTTAATTTACAAAATAATTGTCACTTGCTGCAGTGTCTCCATCATCCATTGTGCAGCATCCCAGCCAGGCCATAGACTCCTGTATAAGCTCCCTGCTTCGGACAGGATTTTACACTGCTCTTTGGCTACTCCTTCTGCCCCTCAGGAGCAAGTCACAAGCACTGAATGGCCAAAAGCGCTCTCGGCTGAAGTTCATGCAGCTGAATGGATTACAGTTATCCTTACATGGTCAAAGGGCCTTCATCTTCAAAGCCCACAAACCAGCAAACCCATTTGGACTACAAGGTTTCGGGGGCAAGACTGCCTCTTTGTATTGTCTGATGGCACCCAGCACTACATGAGCACACCTTGCTGAGGGTTTTCATTCAGTACTGTGAGTTATTCCTGGGAGGAAAAAGGGGTTTTGAAGGATGAGGGAAAGAACTTGGAATTGCTATGCTTTTTTAAAGCCTGCTAGGAATACTTCCTATGGAGGCTGCTTTTCACATTGTGTTTTCTTCCTATCCTTTGGGACAAACATTGCTTTTCTTTATCAGAAGGAAGGATGTAGTTGCTCACAGACCTGGGGGAGAGACACACTGCCTCTGCTGTCTTTGTTGTATTCGTTTGTGATTTTTGTAGCCTGGTTTCTTAAGATAAGCAAAGCTTGTACAGTCATGCCGTCTCTCTGTCTTCCTACACAATTATTCTTGAATTTATTGGCAAATTTCATTCTAACTTGATAGAGGCACTTGAGATATCAGTGATACTAAATTTCCCTAAGTTCTAAGGAAATAGATGATAGATAAGCAGGAAAGATTGTGTTAAGGTTGGGGACAAGCTAATGAACTGATCCTTTACATCAGAGAATCCACATGGAAAAATAGGTATCTAATTCTGCCATCTGTGGAGCTACTGTAGAAAACTGGCTTACATACCAAAGGGTGTACAAAAAGCAAATATTGTATTGTCAAGATGTGACTAGTGTTAAATTATATAAGCAAGTGGAGCACACAGGGTATGTTGGAGACAGGATGTTGGTGCAGCAACTTCAATGAGCAAGAGAAAACACAGCAGGTTCTGCAGCCCCACTTGCACACACAGAGAATCACGAGGCAATAGCCAACCATGTTTCCTGGCTATAGGAAGCCTGCTGAGGAATTTGGGGAATGACTATCATCTGATTTAGTGAAGAGGCCTTAGGGAGGACTCACCAGCCTCCCCACTTCATTTTTGGTTTTGAAAGCGAGATGGTCTGAGCTCGGGTGAGGATGGTGCCAGTGCAGTACCTATGTTATTCCCAGACTCCCCGTTTTGCAAATGTTAATCAAGAGCAATGGCCTGAAGGGCAAAGGTACTAGCTGCAGAAAAGGACAGTGGGTCAAAATTACTTCTGTCATCTCCTATAAATCTCACAGTTCTACCTCCAGGACAAAAACCTAAAACTGCCCAGTGTGCAACTTCTGCGTACAATAGCACAAACCGCAAACTGCTGGCACTGCATTACCTTCCGCTTGAAAACCCACTGGCTGTATTTTTAACTACACTTAGGTTGCATGTTGTCAAAGGAAGTTAGAAAGTCCATCTCTTTGAATTCAATTATATTGATGATCCTTTAAATATCAGTGAGGTTCTTGCTTTGTGGTGTAGCGGCTCCTGGATTTTTGCAGCTTTCAGGGGATACAGGCAAGGAAGATCCTGTGCATTCATCCATCGTGGACTTTTAATCAGGTGTTACGGGATTGTTTCTGTAGAAGAACAAGCCATTGAGTGCTCTAATTTGCGGCAGTTTAGCTTAGGTAGCTGGAATTTTATTTTTAAAAATTTTCTTTAGAAAAAAGTGTTCTTAATCTACCAGCTGTCTGTAAATAACAGTTATGACGTAGCTCCTTGCCAGCTGAGAGCAAGTCCCCCTCTGAGAAATGAGAGAGGCAGGGCAACATCTGTCCCTGTGCATGCAAATGGCAGGTCCCAAGTGGGTGTGATGGGGGGGGAAGGGAATGGCAGCCTCAGAGGATGCGCCTGGCTGAGGTGAAATATCATACTGTTGCAGTTAAAAGAACAGGCATGCCTGCCACAGGGTATATGCCCTGTGGTCTAAGAAACCTTCTTTGGCAGAGTAACATACCTGTCCCACACTGTTGCTCTGTGAATGATAAGGCTATTAAAACCACTGATGTAGCTTAAATCTAAAATTCAAGGCTGCGTAAATAGCTTAATGGGTTGGGACCTTTGCTACCTTATAGAAGGACTGATAAGGATTTCCATTTCCACCCTAAATCCCTGATCTTACCCCCTTAGGGATGTCAGTTCATTACCCTGTAGGTCACTTCAAATGCGCTACTTGACATGAGTGAGGGGAGTGGGGCCTGGCCTCATGGAAAATACTGCAGGGGAAGCGCAATGTCTGTCAGAGGAGGAAGAAAATCGTGTTGCTCCTCAGTGGTCACTATAGTCAATATGAAAAGGAGTGCTTATATCCTGAAAAGTAATTGCTGTCCAGTGGTTTTTTGCCCAGCCGTGACCAAGCACTTCCTTTCTAGGAGTGGCAGTGCAGGAGGAAGTGTTGCTTGTCAGACCTCCAGCAGGGAACTGGAAGACCCGCAGAATAAATAGCACTAAAAAACCTAATCAAACTTGTTTTCTTCATAGTAACACTTTGGGATTCTAGTTCATTTCTGGCTGTTTTTCCAGCAGCACACAACTAGTGATCAAACCAGTCAACCTTTGAGAGTTGGGCTCTTTGGATGGAATAATTGGGCTTTATTGGCTGTCTCTTAGGGACTCATTACTGGGCTTACAAAAATGGACAGTACAGAACAGTCTGTATTCTCAGCATATTTTACTGGAGTTTCACATGTCTACAGCCACAGCATCAATTACAGTGTCTCCATGAGTGGTTTGTGAGTGTTAAAGGGGCCTGAGAGAAGGCTTTGCTCAAACACAATTCTTGGCTTTGGCAATTCTTGACTTTCAGAGGGAGAACGGAGTTAAGGACAATGGATGGATGAGGAGATACTTGTCTGGTGTGCATTACACGCCTGCTATTGACAGTCAGGATTCTTGGATTCTTATGCCAGACTTGTCACTGTCGCGGCATGGAACCTTCACAAGGCATTGTTCTCTGCGCCTCCCCCATCACTCCTTCCGCGAAATGGCCCTGGGAAGTGTATGACGCAATGGCCCTGGAGGATATAAGGTGTAAAGATTAGTTTTTGAATGTAGATTTATGATCTTTGAATGAGATTTGTGGCCCATATAACATGGTAATAGTAAGCAGATCATTGCAGTGAGGTTTCTTTGGTAGTCACGTGTATGGCCGCCATTAGCATGTGTTTTGCCTTGTGACAATTTATCCATGCTTTTAACCTTGCTGTTGAAATTTCACACCTTTAATTGTTATCTGTGTCAGAAAATGGATGTCACCTAAATTTTTCCCAGCTCACAGCCACACACTAATTAGCTCAGAAGCCATTTCTGGTGAAACTAAAGCTGAATCATATGTGGGAATGTTAAAAAATGAGCTGAGCCAGAAGTCAAAGTGTCTGCCACCATGGGTTTTGCATCATGGGACAAAACAGCCAAAATTTGTTCAAAAGGACTAGCATTCTGTTACTGAAGACTTAAATTCCTACATATTGTGCAACATATTGGTCCCAACTGCTAACCTGAAAGAGCAAACAGTTCTCAGGGGCACAGATACAGATGTAGTTTTCCTGCTCTACCTCAGAGAAAATAATTTAATGTGCCATCTGAAAAATTATTTCATAAAAATATCTGTCTTGTACAACAGAGACTTAGGGCCAGCCCACCACTGGATCTACCATTTTATCTTAATATTGACTTGATTGCAAATCCAAAGTGGTACATGGGGCTTTTTCCCCCCTTGTTTCACAAGCTTTTCTCCATCTCCCCCATAAGCAATGTTGCTGTCATCAATATGATGACATATTGATGACATCAATATGATGGTCATGATCTATATGATGGTCATATGTGATATGATCGATGACATATACGATATATATTTCAGATATAGATGGCATATATGACATCTTATAGGTGATATATTATATCATATGTGATATCATATGTCATCATCTCCAGCAATATTGCTGTCATCAGTATGATGACATATGATATCATCAATATGATGATCATCAGATGTCAGCAATATTGCTGGAGTGTGTCCAAAGAAGGGCAACAAAGCTGGTGAAGGGTCTGGAGCACAAGTCTGATGAGGAGCAGCTGAGGGAGCTGGGGTTGTTTAGTCTGGAGAAGAGGAGGCTGAGGGGAGACCTTATTGCTCCCTACAACTGCCTGAACGGAGGCTGTAGTGAGGTGAGTGTCAGTCTCTTCTCCCAAGTAACAAGTGATAGGACAAAAGGAGATGGCCTCAAGTTGTACCAGGGGAGGTTTCGATTGGACATTAGGGAATCTCTCATCACCAAAAGGGTTGTCAAACATTGGAACAGGCTGTCCAGAGAAGTAATTGTGTCACCATCTCTGGAGGTATTTAAAAGAAGTGTAGATGTGGTGTTTAGTAACATGATTTAGTGGTGGACTTGGCAGTGCTAGGTTGGACTTGATGATTTTAAAGGTATTTTCCAACCTAAATGATTCTATTATTCTATGAATATTCAAAGCCTAATCTATTGAGGTCAAGTTATCAGTTAACTTGTGCTGAACTGATAAGCTGTGCTTATTGTTTAACTACTTAAGTTTCAAGCAAACAATACAAGCTTACTCATACAATTGCATGAAATACCACTTGGCCTGTGGGACACTCCTGCTGCGTGCATTCATATTGTTTTCATCTCATCTGTTTCAATGGTATCTCCACCATATTGCAGCTGGCTGATGATACCAGCTACTTAAAAGTCCATTTCTGCTCTTGCTGACAGCTAAGTGTAAGTTGTCTTAAAGGATCAAAGGGGACGTGCTGGTTTTCTTTGCGTCTTGCAAAGGCAGATGATAAACCAGAAAGTTTAATGCAGCCATACAATTACAACACACAGCTGCATACAGCTACACAGTACCTTAAAATCTTGATAACGCATTCGAACTACAACTCCAAAATACATTTATACCCATTCCTTAATTATTGAACAAAATGGCAACAGCTTGAGTGAGCTGTGAAAGTGTAAGCTTGGGACCCACAGGAAGCCTTGCTGGCTTTCTTTTAGTTTCAGTAAACAAAGAGAATTTGGAGTGCAATTTGCTCCCATGGAGAGGAGCAGCACAAAACATACGCATCTTGAAGACCTGTTTCAAGGACTCAGCCAGGACTTAATTGGCACATTTTGTGGTAAACACTACCAGGCATGAATTTCACTTCAGGTGAGTACAACTCCAGACTAAGGATTTTGTTTGTTGGAGTTATTTGTTTTAAGATCTTTAATTTTGCATTCAAGGAGAACAAGCCGAATTCTCTTCCCTGGCACACCAGCAGAATTGTTCTGCAATTCCCAGTGAATTACATTGTTCAAATCCTTTAAAAATCCTGAGGTTTCCATGGTGTCACTAAAGGTCATAATTTGAAGGGAATGTTCATTGCTCTTGCACAAATGAGGGTAGAAATTGCTCAGAGAATTTTCAGTCTCACCATCGTCCATGAGAAATAAAAAAAAAAAAAAAAAGGCTTCACTTGAATGCAGTGACCCCAAACTGCATCTGCAGCAGTAGCAGTTAGAGAAATTAAGACAATATCTTTTTAGTTTGCAGACTGAGTGTATCAGAAAGAAAGAGGCAAGGGCTGCTGGATTACACCATGCTGCTGCTATTTCTGGTGCAGTGTAGAACAGTGCTTTCAGATGTGAGCCCCAAAGAAGTAAGGTGGTCCAGGTCTGGGGCACGCTGGACTTTTATATCCAGGTAGGACAAAACCAAAGTGCTATGCTACATCCACCTCAGGACTGCCAAGTGTAGCTCTGTTTCCAGGCTATGAATGGAGAGGACCAGTGGGTCCTCTACAGGTTGGCACTGAAAGTACTGCTCCATCCCATGTAACTAAATTGGGGATTACAGTCAGCAGGCCTCTGTACCCAGTGCAGCTCCTTGGAAAGCCTGTAAAGTCATGTATTTTCTTTTCTGGGGATGCCTGGGAGGCATCAATGTTGAAGGCAGTGGCTGTCATGACTAGTTTAATTAGTACTTATGCACACTAATTCTACTAAATTTAGCACCTGTGTCTGCTAATCTACAACCCGGCTGGAGGTCATTGGATATCAAAGGAAAATGGGAAGTACTTGCTCTGGCCTTGGGGAATAAACATTAAAATTATGATGGAGAATTTTCCAATAGACACTTTTTAACCTTATGAGGGGAAAAAAAAAAGTTACAATTGCCTGGAAAAAACCCAACATGTTGAATATCTGCATGCTATGTACACCCAGTAGAATACATGGTATTACTGAATCATTTATAGATCAATTCACAAGCAGGACTTTACAGACTGACGCCATTAATTACCACCTATTAGTTATCTGGAAATAAGAGCAAAGGGGTTTTTGTGTGTGGTCTCTGGTGGAGAGTCAGGTATTTCAGCACATTTTCTTTTCCCACACTGTATACAGGGCCTGAAAATTCACTTCCGTAATGTCCTAGGGAGCAGGAGGGTAGACATATCCTCTTCCGCTACTGTCAGGAAGGACATAGGGTTAAATGCTTGATTGTCATTCTTCACACTCTCTCCAGAGACTTTAAAAAACTTGTTCTTTTCAGGCCCAAAGGAGTACAGACTCCTGATAGCCTCAGAGGGATTTCAGGCAGATCACCTCTCCCCAGGGTATCAGCCGAGCCTTTCTAGCGCTAAGCAAGCTGAAGATCCCCAGGGTGTGTTCTGGTTCCTCTCACCCCTCCCTAACAAGTGAAAAGGGGAAAAAAAAAACAAAAAGGTGAAAGAAGTGAAAACCTGGAAGAAGTCATCGTATCTGTGCTCAAAGAGGCTCTTCCCTCTGCACTGCTTCCTCTCCTCCTGCACCGCATCCCTGAGTGAGATGCGGCCCCTTTTCTCACTGCAGGTCCAAGACCAGGCAAAATGACCCCGCATCCGCTCAGCTCTCCTGCTGCCTGCTGGGAGCCCGTGTCTCACCATGGGGAGCAGGGGAGGAGAGTGCAGTGGGAGCCCTGCTTTGCCGGGGCTCAGTTTTGCAGATCCTTACCCAAGTCCCACTCCGTCAAGGCACAGGGGATGGAGGGTGGGCTGTCACCTTGTTCTGCCATCTAGGTCTTTCAGGCATTCACTTTGGAAGGAATCAGAGAAGTCACTTTTCCAGTGCAATCAATAGCTAAGGAACAGGATTTTTCTACCTTGCCACATTCTAGACCTTGACAAAAAATAGCTTGTGTGTAAAGCCAGCAAGCCAGCAAAATAATTCATACTAGCTGAATATTGTAGATCTTTTTTTTTCAAAAAATGCATTTTTCTTAAAGTCCTGTAATCCTACACTATCCCTTCTGTTTAAAGAATAAAAAAGAAAAGCATCTATTCTAAGGTTAGCCCTGCTAACATGGCTGAATGAAATGGATTAGTGTAGGTATCCACACAACAACTCATGTAAGGCACATAGTCGTGTGTGCTCTGTGTTGCTCTCTGGAGATGTCCAACCCTTACCCTTGGCTGCAGAGGTACGTTAGGCTTCTACCTTCAGGCATCTATACTGCATTTAAATTGGATGCTGGGAAGGTGAGGGAGATTGAATACTGCATAAAATGTCCCCTGTCACCAGGGGTTACAGTCAAATGCCATTTGCCTGTTTGGGTTTTTGAGGTACTTCTTCAGCATGATTTATGCTTTGCTATGTCTATAGCTCTGAAGAGCATGGCTTTTCTCTCTGTTTGCCCTGGTTTGACTTGTTTTTTCAGCAGTGGTTCCACTATTCAGAAACCAGTGAGAGCAGATTATGTTTCTCTAACTACAGATTTCAGGTGCAAATTATTTGTAAGTAAGTGCACAGAAAAAGCTTTTACGTTGCTTCTGTTCCTTCTTTTAGAGGGAAAAATGCTTGAGACAAATTCTGGAGGTGTTCAGCTTTTGTATATCCCCACAAAGCAGATGAGATTCTTCAACATGAACAAAGAAAGTAGGTGATACATTAAGTTTTCTGAATTCCCGGAAGTAAATGGAAAATGGTAAACTCCTAATGGAAATATTAAGCACTATACTTTATCTTGGGGGGGGAAGACTTGCACTGCCATTACACTAGACAAGATGAACATACATCCTTAAGTGGAGACATAGACTTGAAATTCTATTTAGAAGCTTTGTGTGCAAGCAGACTGTGACCCTCGTGTTTCAAAGAGTCGCAACAAATACAGAACCTCATTTGTTTAAAATGAGATAATGGAAATCATGGCTTTTAAAACCACAAGGGAAGTTGTTTGGTTTGTTGTTTTTTTTTTAAAAAAAGAGACTAAACTGTGGTGGGCAGAATTACAGTACTTTCTAATAAAGTACAAGTGGTTCTGTGCCTGCTATATGTGGGTAACAGCATGAATGCTCCTGGAGCACTCACTGGATTATAGAAAGTGATTACAGGATCTGTATTATTCCTGCTAAAGCTAAGACTTACAATTATTGAGAATAATATTATGATGCAGCTTCTGAAATGGCAGCCTGCAGCAGACTTTGCAGTCAGGCGGTGAGGGAAGGCTGTAAGCTAGGAACTTGGCACACAAGAAAACTGTTGCAGGAAGTATTTACCCAGGGGATACTCTTGAAAATGTTGATAAAATCTGAAAACAGAACTTAGTTAAATGTTTAAAGGAGAGGCTACGTTTTGGGACATGAAATGTAAAGTGTTACATGGCTTGTTCCCCTCTCCCCAGTAAAACAGCCTGCCAGAAACAAAGCAGTTCACGTTCTGAAAACTTTGTTGTGCTGTGTTTGATGCGGGAGGTTGAAGGAGGTTCTGGCGTTCAGTGGCGACCCTAAAATGTACAGTCAGATTGGTGATACAGTCCTCACACTCAAGGACTACCCAGAAAAGCTTACATTTCGCTGTGATATTGGACTGGATTTTAAAAGGAAGTTGCAAGCATTGTGGACTTCATCAAAACTGTGTCAGGAACCCTGCAAAGAACAGGCGTTAATAAAAGAAAGTGAATCACTTGTCCGCCTTGGTGGTCTGATGGACCCAGTTCACCAGAAGAGTATGAATCTGGAAGAACTCAGAATTTCCTTCCCTCTGAGGAACTGGAAATTTCCCAGGAGAACACATATAGAGCAGGACAACCGAAATTCCCAAACTTTACAGAGTAGGTGTCTAAATTCACCTCCTCCCTGAGACCATGTGTAGCATACAGTATCCAGTCAAAATCTGATCCTAGGCTCTTCAAAGCTGCTTTAAAACTTGAGAACGTCACGACACCAATTACACTGGCAATGCAAGATATGCTACAGATGTACGGGTTGGATTTCAACCCTGCGCAACTGATGACTCAGCTTTGCCTGTTGCAAGGCGGCTATCAATTTGCAGAAGGTCACTGAGGCCCATTCCAAAATATGTTTTGTTCAGCCAAACCAAATGCTGACTGTTTTGCAGAAAGGTGAATCTGACACTAATGTTTTCCATGATAGTTGCAGCCAGCCCTAAAAATGGGAGGAATATAGATGCCTGGTATCAGTCACAGCTCAGGAGTCTGCACCTCAGGCAATGAAAAGAAAAAGAAAAGCCTGATTTAAAGCTCGCAGGAGTTTTAGGTAAATTTACTTAAAGAAAACAGCAGCCTCTGAACTTCATCTGACTTGGACTTTGTTCCTCTATTTGTGTTTTTAAAAGAAGTAATTATTAGCTTTGTACCATTCCTGCTTTGACCACTTCTAATAAAGTGAGGAAAATAAACTTAGTCCTGAACTTTAAAACACACTATCTCCATTCTTCTTCCCCTTTTAATATAAGCTAATGCTCATTAAGCACTGCACTGATTTGCTCTGAGGTCTTGGAGTAGGATGGTTCATTCCCAGCAAAGAGTATAACATACTTTGCATCTACATTCACTAACTGGATAAAGGTTTGTCCTCAGATCTGAAAATACTGGAAGGATGGGTTTAAGTATGTAAGAAGAAAACTTTAAAATAACTGACTCCAGGAGCATTTTGCCATAGCAACATGATTTTAAAAATAATTGAGAGAGGTTAACAGAGAATTGCTGCATAATTATACAAATACATCTTCATCTCTTACCACGGGGTGTGTTGCAGAGGAGAAGCTGAACTGGCCACCAGTTAGTCATCTGCTCCAGGTGAGCTTATGAAAATATACAAGAGCCAGTGAGGTGCCTAGTCAGAAAAACTGTTTGACACTGATTAAGGAGATCATGAATAGGTCAACACCACCTTGGAACTAGCCTAACAACCTCCCTCCTGCCTAAAGCCCAAGAATAGCACTAAACCTAATAACCATGCAGAGCCTTTTGTCAAAATTCAAATGGCTAGGAACACTTGATCCGTATGGAAAGGAACTGGAGATAAGAAATGTCCTGCCTAAGATAGTTGGCAGGACAGCTAAGCTGCATGACACAGGAGGCTTTTGCCAAGGCAGGTTTTGGTTCACTGCCTATCTCATTCCAAACAGCCACAAAACTGGTGGTAGCCTTTGATGTTCTCCCATGACACGGTCACAAGGATGAACAATTTACAACATCTGCAGCCACCAGTACAGACTTCTTTATTTTTCCAATGCTAGCTGCTTTAAACTCATTGCCCAGTTGATGTTTTCCTGAGGAAGATGGCTGAACCTCTGGCACATCTGAAAAGAATGCTTGCTTGAAAAGAAACGCAGGTTTACCAGCAAAAAACAGCCTCTTCCTTGCTGATTGAGGCCATTGGTATTGCCTGTTCTGCTGGCTGACCATCCATGGGCCAGCTGAAGGGGTGGGGGAAAGCAGGGAAAGGCCACAGCAAAAGCTGTTCATCAATGGTCCTCTGTTCTTTTATCTCTAAATCACAAAAAGAAGCCTTGTACTGATGGAAGCCTAATTTCCCTTTCCCCCATACCAGGTTCGTTTCTTCACAATATTGTTCACAATTTGCTGTTGGTTTGGTTTGGTGGTTTTTGTTGTTGGTTTTTTTTTAAGTCTGTTTTCTTTTTTTTTTCTGAAGCCAAAGCTCCCCAAGCAGGTGGTTTTTTCCCAGCTGAATCCCTTGTAACATGTCTTCTCTATCCAAGTGTAACTTCTCATCCTCCGGCTGCTGCAGGCAGCTTTGCCCACCCCCCACCCCCCACACCCCACCCCCACAAACACCCCCCAGGAAAATGTTTCTAACTCGATGCCTCCATCTGCAAAGGAACTTCCATTTTCTGATTGTCTGATGTATTTTTCAGATTCCTCATATGCAGCATCTCACCAGAGGGTGAAAAGGCTGGGGCAAGTCTGCAGTGGGTCATCTGGTGCAGCGTACTTGGCTTGGTTGACACCTCTCACCTTCCCTGGGATAAGCTGGGTGTGTGTGCTGAGCAAACATCCTGGTGAGCTGCATGCACTGGCCAGACCCTACTGGTTCAGAGCAAAACTAGCTGGAATTTCACTCCTTACTTCAGATGCAGCAGGTCCTGGGGCTCTAATGCTGTAAAATACAGAGTCCTTTAAATGAATGAAGAGACCCACCTCTCACCCTCTCTGCCTTTCTCTCTTTTTTTTTTTCCAATTTCATAAGTCCATGGATTCCTTGATTTTAAGCTACGTAAATTCAGGCCAAAAAAACATTATGAAAGAAGTACTTGGTATTTCCAGGGTAGAGGCTAACAACTCAAGACAGCATTACTTATATGTTGGAAAGGGAGTTTTGACCTTTGTGGGGTAAAGTATAAACTGGTGGTTATGCCTGGAAAGACAAATTCTGATAGGCTGACCGCACGGCAGAGCTGTATTTGCACAAGCTGCCCTGGGTTCCAGGTAACTACAAACTATTTAACTCTAGCAATGCAAGCCTCTTCTCTCTCAAATCTTCAAACACTGATGGAAAATACAACAAAAATATTAAATATTGTGTTATGATTTTCTTCCCAACCTCTTTCTTTCTCTTTTGTTCTTAAGGCCATTATTTTGTTTCATAACAATTTTCTTGAGCAAAATCAACATGCTCTTTCTCCAACTTGAACTAATTAATGCTTTTATTTTCCCTCTTAAACCATATACATATACTCATGCTTGGTTTGTATGCAGAGTATAGAGAATATGTTCCTCTCCTTGAAATTTTTGAAAAGATTTATCCAGGAGAACCATGAGCTGAGCTGTGAGCCACTGGTGCAGGTGTCCTCTGTGGGTGGGCAGAGGGAGTGTATGCAGGGCTGCACTGTGCAGACCGAATTCAGCAAGGTCTGTGCAGGGTATCCCAGTAATTCCTGTCTGTGGAATAGAATAGAATAGAATAGAATAGAATAGAATAGAATAGAATAGAATAGAATAGAATAGAATAGAATAGAATAGAATAGAATAGAATAGAATAGAATAGAATAGAATAGAATAGAATAGAATAGAATAGAATAGAATAGTTGGAAGGTACCTACAACGATCATCTAGTCCAGCTGTAACCAGGACTTGCAGGGGACAAGCAGCAGTGGGTGCCAGGTAACGCGTAAATAAATGGATGTCTATATGTTGACATCACGTGGCTACACAACACAGTTTAATTAAGACTTTGCCCCTTCTCAGCCTCTCCACAGGTAACATCCAGTTTGGCCCTGTGTTGAAGGATAGAAGAGGCTCAAGTCTTGCTGTTGTACCCTGGGGCTCACTCTCAGCCCATGTAAGCATGGACTTATGGCAAAACCATTTGGACCCTAGGTGAGTCTGAGTTTGCATATAAAATATAGGTGATGGCATGGAAGGAAACACTCCCCTCCGAGCACACCTCTTACCCAGATGTAAAGAAAAAAAATCAAAGGGAAATATTTCATGTGCAAATAAGATTCTTGATTATAGGTTCCGTTTTTATTAAATATTCCAGCTAGGTCCTGTAAGATTGGAACTTGGTGATTCATACATTTGAGGCAATTAGGCTTTGAGTTGCCATCCTTATATTTGTTTAGCTATTTTTTGTAGCATATATGTGTGCTTGCACAGTCTGCATGCAAGGTGTAATTTATCTGTCTGAGGGCTGCACTCTGAGTCACTGAGGGCATCCTGATTCATTTCCTCTGATAGTCCTCGAGGAATATCCTAGGTGCAGTTTGGGTTTTGCTTTCCCTTTAGAGACTGAGTTATACCGTAAAAGTGACAGTAAGCATCTGCATGTAGCAGATTGTGATTCCCATTACAGGTAAAAAAATTCACCCACCTTGCTCCTGAACTAAGTATTACTATTCAAGTCTCAGTATTTCTGCTAAAAATCTGTCAGCAGCCTTAGAGGAGGATGCAGAAAATATATACATATATTTCCACTAAGTGATTTTTCAACATCAGACATTCGGCTACCATCTTATGACCAAGGGAATGTAAAACAAATGCTGTTAGAGACTTTGGTCTTTTGAAGCAGGAATCTGGTTCAAAGCCTGTTTAATTTAATTTAATTGTTCATTTAATTTAATTTATTTAATTCTAGTATTTGAAGATATGTTTAAAATAAGTCACTTGACCAACTTAATTCCTGCTCAATTTCACTGCATTCCATTAAGGCATTCAAACAACCTGTGTCTAAAAATTACACACTCTGTAGAACTTGTCTCGTGTAAGCACTCATTAGTTCTTTGCATTTTTTTAATATATACACACAGAGAAAAAGTCCAACATTAAAGCACCGTGAAGAATGCAAAATTAAGCACTTGGAAAGTCAGAAATCACACAAGGTAAAATAGCTTGTGTAAATCTAATTTGGCCTCTGTTTGTGTGTGTTCACACAATGTGTATGAGTTATTCATATGTATTTGAAGTGTATAACATTTGTGTACGTATAGTGAGAAAAGCCTTTAATTATACGACTACCTACTGTTTTTTTCCACGGAGGGCTTGCCTTATTCAGTGAACAGGATAGACCTGCTTTACATGTGGGTTACCTTACTGTGAAGAAGGTTGTTCCCTATATGACTCTGCCTTGTTAATTGTGGAGGTAGATGAATTACAAATGAGGTGGGAGAGTGGAAAAAGAGTTGAGGGCTGTCACTGCTTCTCCAGCAAAGTAAATTCTTAACTTAGAAAGTCAACTGGCTGGCTACTGACAGGTATAGAGGTATCTGAGCAAGCTCCTGTACTCCCCTTAAGAAAAATTATCAGGACAAACTGACACAATTTAAGTTGCTGATCTGAGTGAACTGAACTGATTTATCCTATTGTAAAGTAGGGGGTGCATGCGGGAACCGGTCTGCAGGCAGACTGCAAGGGGAATTGCTTTCTAGCAAGGAAATGGTAACAAGCAGCATATGGAGGTAAATTCTTCTGGTGGCACAGCTGTGTCTGGAAGACAACATCTGTTCACAACCTGGACCAAGCTAGGGTAGAACTAGTATGGGTTTACCTTTCTTACTCTACAGTCGCTAATATTCTACATCAGTACCATCATCTTCATTAACCAAATTCATAACCTCATTTAAAAAAAAGTAGTGTAACAAAGTTTATTTTTTTCAAATCCAGGTTGACTGGCTCTAATTATCTTCCCTAGTTTTAATTTTTTATTAATCGAGTGCTGCATCAGCTGCTTCATCATTTTGCCCAGGAGTGATGTAAGGCTTCTGTCTCTTCCTCAAAGCACTATATGATGTTATTCCAGTTGCATTTGTCTCATTTTATGAGTGCACGCCTCGAGACTCTGGAATGTGATTTACAAAAGCGCTGCACATTCACAGTTGCCAACAGGAGTTGTGCTTTGAAAATACAAAATGCTGCACCATGCTCAAGAATGCTAAACTGCTGGGAGCTGCAAGTACCCAAAACTTTGCGGTTTTCACCTTAACCTGTCTGCCTCTGAGTTTCCCAATATGAAAGGAAGGTAATAAACTGTCCCCTTATGGATGGAAACACTGTGAAAATATATGCATTAATATTTGTGAAACACTTGGGTACTTCATAAGGGAGAATTAAAAAAAAAAGCCCATGAGGACATTAATCATTAGTACTTGAGAGAGGGATTTGAAGATAGTCCATTAAGCAAGTCATGGGGCTCCATACTGAACAAGGAGAAAACAAAATATTGAATTGCTCCTCATTAAGACCCAGATTCTCAAAGGTATTTTAAGTGCCTAAATCCTGCTGAGTGTCAGGGCTTCTTAAGCGGTCATTAAGTGGTCTTTATTTTTTTTTAACAGAATAAGACAGGAGATCTGCAAGAAAAATTGTATGTAATCATGTAATTCTAGGGTGCATCATAATGCACTGTTAATTAAAGGTTGCCTCAGAATGCATGCCCACAAGATTTGGGGCACAAATTAGCATTGCCGAAGCAATCTTTGTTACAGCATTTACCAACATCATGTTGCTTGACTTTGCAACATCTATGATGCTTTCCAGTAGTTACTGTACACATAATTTTCTCTGTTTTTAGGATAATAAATGAAGTCACCCAGATTCCCCATCACACTCACATCTCTAGCAGATGGGAGAGGGAACCCCTTCCCCTGCTGCCTCCCTCCAGGAGAGTAAATGACACAAGTAACAGATTGTCGTCTTCTGTTTGAATCAGCATCAGGGAGGGACAGAAGATTTTGCCAGTGATTTTCACTAATATTTCCTGACATCAGAAGAATGGTGAAAGTCAGGTGGTTTTGGTTCAGTCAAGGTTGGAGTAGAGTGCACGGAAATGTGTACAGGCTTTTCTGCCTGCTCCCCAAGCGGCTTAGCCCCTTTTACCATTTTCAACTCATTTCTCTTTCTTCCTATTTATCTTGCCCACATCCAGCTCTCACAGCACTCACCTGGCCCTCCCGAACGGAAAAATCCCCTACAGCATCTGGATAAAGCCCTGTGCATCCTTATCTGATGTGATAGCTGACCCTGCTTTGAGAGGAGGTAGGATGAGAGACCTCCTGATCCCTACCAACACAAATTATCCTGTGATCTGATGAACACATTGTGCTTTCCTCCATTATATAAATAGTCTGCATTCCAATAGGTGATTCTATTAATCAATCTTTGTACCAAGTAGCTTTGGCTTATTGCATAGTCATAATTTCAGCTCTGTGGTACAGGATTCCTTTAGACAAAAAGAGGCAACCAAGCATACATCCCATAAAACACTAAAATATAGCTAGGGTTGCTGTTACGCAGAATGAGGTTGTTGCAAATTCCACTTAAACCAGGAATTTGTGCCAGGAGTTCTTCAAAGTACTGTGGCTGGGCTTCCAAGAATCTGGAAATGTTAACGCCGAGGCTAAGGAAGCTTGGGTTTTTTTCTCCTCTCTGTAAACATGATGATATGTCTCTGGATCCTGGCTTCAAATCCTCTGAGCTGTGGCAGGGTGCCAACAGACAGGATGCTCGTTCTGCAACGGGCGGCTTGCTCTGCAACAGGGTGAAGTTCACCAGTTTCTACCTCTGTCATGTTGTCCCAGCTCTGAGGCTGCTCGCTCCGTCTTGCGGCAGGGATCAGACTGTCAGAGGAGACCAAAGCCATCTTTCCTGCTCCTCCTCCCCAAACTGTTGACGATCTAGGTTACGATGGTATGCAATTTTCTTAATGTAACTCAGCAAATGTGGAAAAATATAAGCCAAAAGACATTGATTTATTCTGTTCTTGAATACAACTCATCTTTCAACTGATATCTTTTTGTCTTCTAACAAAGACGCACCCCAAAGATCCTACATCTTCCATCTGAGGGCAGAGGCACTCTTGGAGAAACCATGCTTGATCACAAAACGTAGTGTCTTGTGAAGCCTTGCATGGGAGTGAGAGGCTTGTCTCTGTAATCTTAACTTCAGCATTTACTGATGTGTAGGCTCCAGCACACAGCTGGAATATTCCTTTCAAATCTTTCTCATCTCATTCAAACCAAAACCAACTTTCTCAAGAATATGTAAATGCATTTCTGTATTTGAAAGATATTTTTCCATGAAGTTTTGCTTCAGTTGTACTCATTTCATAAAAAATTTATTTCTTAATGCATAGAAATGTGTTTTCTTTCCTTTTCTGTCCTCAACCCCTCTTTTAGTCAGAAACAGTCTCTTGAGGATCACTGTTTCAAGGGTGGGAGAACTTCAAATACGTAAAAATATGTAACTCTCAGGAATAGGCTACCTTTGAAATTTTTCAGTTCCAAGCAAAGTCTTGTTGGGATTGATGTGGGAGCAACCCAGAAGAGGCATTTAGGATGAAAATGCTTGGTCAGCTTGAGTGAGGGTTGTTGCCTCTCGTTATGGGCTTTTCATCATATATTACAATTTTATTCTGTTTCTACAGATCTACTCATTCACAATACTCCCACCTCCTCCTCTAAGGGCTCTTCTTTTCCTTCCCATCCCTTCCAAGTTTTCAGTTTTTTGCTTTCTTCAGTCAAATTTCTCTTTCCTCAAAACATTAACTTGAGGCTTCTGTTCCCTAAGTCCTCTTCCCCTCTCCATCTCTCCCTGCCAACCCCAGGCCACGCCAAGGCCTTTTCCCCTTTGAGGGAAAAGGAAGTGAGTGGTAGCTGGAAGTTTCTAGAAGACCTGCCCCAAACAATCCCATAGGAGAAGAAATCTGGGAAGGGTAGGAAGCGACCAGTTGGGCTAAATCATGAGCTCAGGACATGAAAAGGAAGCACAGAGGAAGTAGGTCAGGTGTCCACGGGACAAGTGCAGAGGTACCACCTAGCAAGAGCACGTGGGGACAAACACAAAAAAGCCAATACAGCAAATAAACCTTAACTAGCAAGAGCATCGCAAGTAACAAGAAATCATTCAGTAAATACATCAGCGGCAAGAGGAAGTCAAAAGCAAGTGGATTACTCATCAGAGAGAGAAAGCTATTGACTGATGCTGAGAAAGCTCAGAGTACCTCATGCCTTTTTTGCACCAGTCTTGGCTAAAAGAGGTCACTTGTGATCGGGTGATCGACATAATGCATTTAATGACAAAGGAATGAGGTTTCAGCCCAGACTGGGGCAGAATCTGTTAGAAGAGTACTTAGATTACTTAAGGGTATTCAAACCAACAGGCTGGCTGGACTTCACACCAGGGTACAGAAGGGAGTGGCTCAAACAACGTTGGAAAGACCAGTGTCTATCTCTGAGAGCTCAGGGGGGATGGCCGAGGACCCTGCTGATGGAAAAAGGCAAAACTGCCGCCTACCTTTAGAAAGTAAATAAACACATAAACATGTAAATAGACCAGCCAGCTGTTTTTTTCCCCAGAAAGCACCTAGTACAAACAGACACATTGTAAACAGGCTGAAGGAAACAAAGAGGTAAGCAGCTATGAACACGGACTTGTCAAGAGATTGGGAAGAAAGGAGCAAGGGCCGCAGTCATCTGTGCCTAGGTTAGGCTCTGCACATTCGTTCATGAATGGGGGAGTTCTGTTTATGTGAAAAGGGTGAGCAGTGGGTACAAAACTGTGGAAACAGCAGTTGTCAGTGGTTTACTGGCAAACGGGTGGATTGTGGGTGCAATTCCAAAGGGGTCCATCCTGGGGTGTTTCATTAGTGGCCTTCAGAGATGGCATTAATTGAGGGAGCGACTGCAAGTATATGGGAGGATGAAATAAGAATTCAAAATGATCCTAAAACATTTCTTGCAAAGCACAGAACGTGACTGAAAAGCAGCAAAAGGAGTTGTGTTCGCAGGTAGGGTTAACCCCCTGCACACCCAGAGGCTGCAGGCAGCAGCTGAGGGGAAATCAGAGGAGAGCTGGGGGCGATCAGAGGCCAAGGAGACAGCAGGAGAGGTGGCAAATTGCAGCTGGTTATCATAAAGAAAACATGGCGTGAGGACACAATAACAGCCATCAGATGTAAAAGGGCACTGCAACACAGGAAAAGGGAGAGAAGACTTCCCTGGGCAGGGAGCAACGGGTTCACCTTTCAGCAAGGAATATTCAGATCAGACAGGAGGGCGAAGCATTGGCCGGGGAGGCTGCAGGGCCGCTCGGGTGCTGGGGATCCCTCAGAGCAGGACTGAGGGAAGCCATAGAAAGGGATCCAGAGCCACCAGTGGATGGGAAGCCTTTTTTGGTGTCCTATGTAAGAAAAGGAGCTAAAGGGAAGAAGATACAAGGAGTTAATGGTGTATGGTAACTCGCTTGCAGAGACTGGCTCAAGTAAATTAAAATCCACCAACGACCTGCTCTTCCATTTATATTCGGTAATGACGCCAGCCCTCCTCTAATGCACACAAGTATTTTCTGTTCACTAGCCACGTTCATGGGCACAGCCGTATATTGATCTGTTGTCTCTCTTTCTCTTCTTCCAAAGATAAAAATAAACGCACGGTTCAGTAATGTACGGGCTACAATGAAAAGAGTTTGAGGCACTTATATGCTGAAGTAAATTTAGCTTAACATAAAAATATCCTTCACAAATTTGAACTGGCTCTTCTACAATTAATTTTAAAATTAATGTCAGGTATTAATATGATTCTTTTGTTTTTTGAAGTGTGTACTAATTTGACAGGCTGATTGAAGCAATGCAGGTATGTCTTCTCACCCCCCTCGACTTTGGGTCCTTCCCTCCGGGTCTGATCCCGCTCCAATTCCCCCCCCCCCCCCCGCCCCAGCCACGCAGGGTGCTCCTGCCCCTCGGCTCCCCGGTGCTCCTCCGGCCCCGCCAGCCGCAGCCGCACTGCATTATTAAAGCGATACCGTGTAAATAATTGATAAGGGAATAACAGCGCGCTGTAGGGCGGGAGCGCCTCCTTCCCCGGCCCTCGCCCTGCCCGCCCCGCTGCCCCTCGGCCCCCGCGCTACCTGCCCCGGCGCGGCGCGGCCGTGGGGCGGCGCGGAGCCCGCGTGGGGCCGCCCCGCGGCGCCGTCCCGCCCCCGGCGGCGGCGGGTCCCTGCGGGGCGGGGGGGGCCGGGCCGGGTCGGCGGCGCGGCGCGGCGCGGTGCGGTGGGAGCAGGTGCGGCCGCCCGGTACCGCGGGGGCGGAGCGGGGGGCGGTGGCCGGTGGTGGCGGCGGGGCCGGGCCGGCAGGTGGGGGCCGCCGGGAGGCGGAGGGCGAGGAGCCGGGCGGGCGGCTCGGCGAGCGGGCTGCCGCGGGAGGCGCACGGCGGCGGCGGTCGTACCCGCAGCCCGGGCCGCGGAGGGGCCGGCGGGGCCCCTTGCTGCAGAGCCAGATGTGCGGGACGGGGGGCTGCGAGGGGCCGGCGGGGGGGTGCTGGGGGCTGCCGCCGCCGCTGCTGCCGCGGCCGGCGGGGGATCCTTAGCCGTGCGGGAAGCGGGGAAGCCGCGTCGGGAGCTGTTATTTTCTTCTCCTCCTTCCTTTGCCTTCCCTCTCCTCCCTCCTCCTCCTCCTCCTCCTCACCAAAACCGGGAGAGGAGGCGTGTTCGTAGAGTCTTGCTGCACCGGTTTTGCTTGGTTTCTTGTTGCAGGGTTTGGTTTGCAGGGTGGTTTTTCGGTGGGGATTTTTTTTCCCCCCCTTTTCTTCTCCCCCCTCCCTTTTCCCTCCCTCTTCTTTGGGCCATTGCATGCTCGGATCCGGCTGGATCCTTCCTTTTATTTTCGGCGGTGTCTCTCGGAGGGGGGAAGGGAGAGCTGGGATGAGTGCAGCTTGACGCACAGGCGAGGGGAGGGGGGGCACCGCCGGCAGCTGCAGCGGTTCGTGGCCGCAGGGTGAGGACGGGAGCGAGCGAGGGGCTCGCTCGGTACCTCCCCCTTTATTCGCCCCTCTCCTTCCTCCCCTTCTTCCCTCCCTTCCCCCCCTCCCCCATCCGTCTCCTGCCGGGTCCGGCTGGGAGCGTGTGTGCAATATATTACGTTGCAAGGTGTGTGTGTGTGTGTGCGCGGAGCGGAGGGAGGGAAGGAAGGAAGGACTCGCGAGGGAGCTGGGGCTGCCCGGGCCCCGTCCCCTATGTGAGTCCCCCCGGGCGGCTGGATGGCGATAGACCGGCGCCGGGAGGGGGGCGGCGGGGGCCGGCCGCTGCCGGAGGAGAACGGCTCCGTGCCCGGGGGCGCCGCCGCCGCCCCCCCGGGGCTGCCCCCCGCCAGCGCCGAGATCCAGGCGGTGCCGGTGCCGCCGCCGCCCCCCGCCGCCGCCTGCAGCCCGCTGCTCCTCGACTACGATGGTTCGGTGCTGCCCTTCCTCGGGGGGCTGGGCGGCGGGTACCAGCGGACCCTGGTGCTGCTCACTTGGGTCCCGGCCCTCTTCATCGGCTTCAGCAAGTTCTCGGACTCCTTCCTTCTGGACCAGCCCGACTTCTGGTGCCGGGAGGCGGACGGGCAGGGCAACTGGAGCGAGTCCCTGGCGCCGGGCCACGCCAACCGCAGCGGCAACGGCAGCATCTTCCCCCCGCCCGGGCTGCCCACCCCCGCGGGGGGCAATGCCAGCGAGTGCGACTGCCACGAGTGGCACTACCGCATCAGAGCCGGCCTCGTCCAAAACGTCGTGAGCAAGGTGAGAAAGGTGGCTTCCCTCAGCCCCCCAACCCCGTCCAGCCCTCACGGACCCCCTCGGCCCTACCCGGGCGCTGCTCGGCACCCCCTCTTCCCAAGACAAGGGGAGCAGCTGGACACAATGCGGATCTGTCCGTGTGTGCCGCCACCGGGTCGGTCAGGCGCCCCGTGGGTTACCCGGAGTACATCCCGCATCCCCGCCACCCTTTCCCCCTCCCAGGGTGTCACGCCGGGTGTCCGTCCTGTGGGTTTGTACCTGGGTGCTGGCTGCGGCACAGAGCTGTAAAGTTATGTCCTGAAAAGGGATCCTTGGTGGCTCCGCGGAGTCCCGGCAGTGGCAGTTGTCCCATCATCTCCGGACACGGGTGTCTGTGGGAAAGACAGTGCGGGGGAAGGCTCCACTTGTGATACCGCTTATCTTTGTGCGAGTGTACCAAAGCGGACATACAAGCCAAAAACTAGGTTGACTTCTGGGGAAGCTGATGAGGTGGTGACTGCTGAGAGGAAAACTAGACATTTTTGCTGAATTCTTTTTTGTTTTGTACTTATGCCCTTGATAGTTGTTTCAGTAGAGCGCAAAAAAAGAAAGCATGTCTCACACAAGTTGTTGTACTCGGAGACAGAAAGCGCATGCTGCTCTTGTTTTGCGTTTCCTAATGTGATGGCTAAGGTGGAAAATTTCTAGTGAGGAGGGCTGTGCTGCTTTCTGCTCTTACTTTGTATCTGCTGAGTAGTGTGTGCAAAAAACCACCTCGCCTTTTCACCTGAAAGCTTTTGCTTGTTTATGCTGCTGGCCCTGCGAAAGCCCTGCTGTCTCTGGGTGGGCCTCGTTGGTATTAACAGGCAACTGGAGCTCATGGAAATGTAAAATGAAACTGTTACACCAGGAAAGTAGTTCCCTTAATCTCAAGCCCCTGGCCTAAAATCAGCAAAAATTATTTCTGGGCCAGCAGCGTTGTTTTGGATTAACTGTGTTTATCTAGTTGGGAGAAAGAAATGTAGCAATAATCAGTGACCGGCATGATTGTGCTTTGGTCAGCCAGCATGCATATGTACTTAACCATTGAAAATAATTTCAGTTTCTCTTTGTGGCCCTTGAAAGTGTGTGCAACAGGGGAAAAAAAACAGGTAAAGCAAATCCCTCAAAACCTTGAACCCAGAATGGATTTAAAAAAAAAAAAGAAAAAAAGCAACCCAGCTAGTGGCCTTCCATGAGAAAAACACAGGCACATGGTACACTTGGATGGTTTGTGATGTAGAAGTGCATAAGGAAATTTGACATTTAAGAGAGGCAGATTCTCTTCTGTTTATAACCATAGACTGAGCTATTCATATGTGTTAGGGTTTAATGTTGATGCTTAAGCATGAAAAAAGTGATCTTGAAATATTTTTTTTTTTAGTGTAAACTATAAAAAAAAAAAATAATTGTTTGAAATGTTTGAATCTTTTGAAGGTCGTCATCAAGTTGGCCACAAAAGGTTGGGGGAGAGTTTGCTATCTTGCATGCTTCTTTAAAAATAATAAAAAAAGTGTTCTTTGGAAGAACTTGCGATAAAGGGCAGATCAATTTTAAGGGATAAGCAAACAGCTGTGGTCCCTGCTGTCTTGTTTTCTATTAGAAAGAATAATAATCATCTTTTGAGACCATGGGTTTTTCTAGTGTGGAGTTTTTATTTTTGTTGAATACTCACTTCCAAAAAAACTTGGCAGCTTTTTCTCTTCGATTTGTAATCCCATGTAATTATAATTAGGCTGTTTTCTCGGGGTCAGGATTCTTCCTTAGCTTGTGCTTTAGTTTGGTTTCAGTGGTTTTTTGGGTGGGTGTACTGTCTGTTTTTATCCTGATGAAGAAAGAGGAAAAACCCAGGCAGAACATCAACGTAGCTTAATACAGACTTCCTTTCTTAGAAACCCCCAGGAGCTCTTGATACTGTGGGAGCGATTCTTGTAACTGCTGACTCCTTTTACATGCATCCCACTGTCCTTTGTGAGAAAAAGCTGCCCTGGGTGAATTCAGAAGACTGGATTTTCAGACATCCCTTAAGTCCCCTCAAAAATACAGGTTTCTGTAATGTATTATGCAATGTTCTCATCTTTCTAAACAGTTTTATTAAATCTTAGTCTAATATATGCTCATCTGTGTAGTAGCCAGGGGTTATATTGAAATATCATAGAGACAAAAGTATATTAATAAAAAATGCACTTTTGTTTGGCCGGTAAATCCCTTTGTTCACATCTTCAGTGCACCAAGCTAATAGCTACTGGATGCTCCTTGCTGTTTTGTCTTCAGAAATGACGAAACAAAGTGCTTTGCACTAAATAGCTACATTTCCTGCTCTGCATTTTGTTTTACATGCGTGTAAGACGTCACTGCCCCCCATTCCTTAGGAGCAGATAGCTGGCCTTAAACTATGTTAAGTTTCACTGCCTCCGGAGCCTCTCTCCTAATGGTACCCTTCATCAGATGTTGCCTCTCTGTTCCTGTTTTCTCAGCTCTCCCTTCCCTGGTGTCCATTTTCTCCCAGTCTGTGTCATGCTTGGTATTGATGGAGTGGGGATCTTGCTGTGCTTTGCTTAGCCCTGCTTCTCTTTGAGTCTTGGCTGGAGCCAGAGGTGGCCTTGCACCTTCCTTGAAGCAAGGTATGTCCATGCAAGGCGCAGCCATTACCCTGACCTCCTCGACCGAGTCACTGGGAACGGTGCTTTTTATAGTGCTTCCAGTCTCTAGAACTGGAAATGGTAATAAAGGATGTACTGCTTATTATTTAACACTGTTGAAATACATATACTGAAGAGGTCAGATGCATAATTTAACCACAGGGATTCCAGTGGCCATATTAAATCACCCATCTGAGCTAATGTCCTGACTTGGTACATAAATCTTGGACTTCAGCTTGGTTTGTACATAAATATTTTCCTTTAGGACAATTCACTTGTAAGGCTTTTTCACTGCTAAATGCTTCTTTCAGGATTTTCATCTGTTCTCTATCACATCATCACCATTATCGCACACATGCACTCTGTTTATAGTAGAATCACTTGTGAAAGATATATTCTGAACTAGCCTTTAAGCAAAAGGCTAGTTAGGGAAAAAAAAGAAAAAAAGAACAACAAAACCCAAAACAACAACAGCAACACTAAAAAACACAAAAAAGCTGTCTTTTAAATGGTCCATGTATCTCACCACTGTCCCAAGGAAGGCTGTTGCGAAATATTCTCCTTTTTTGCCATGGGGAAACCTGAGTTCACATTTTACCCATTTGCAAACTGACGCTTTAGGTAAATTATTAGCGTTAACTCAATAAGCAACATAATGACAACTAAACATACGTAGTCATGAAGCCTAGCAGGAAGTTGGAGTGTTTACTCAGCAGGGACTTTTTTAACTCTCACGTTAACTTCTTTAGTGCCTGTATCTTCTGGCCATTTGTAAAGCCAGCTGTAATCTTGGGGAAAAGTTTTAATGGAAGCTCTTAGCTACAGGATTGATGGTTGTTGGTTTTTTCCCCTCCGTTACTACGATAACCTGTCCGCTGTATTCGATTGCATTACGTGGTGAGGTGGCTTGTTGTTCCGAATGCTAATTTCTATAATGGATACCAAAAGCTGACAATGGGCAGGACTGACACTTGATTAAATTGCAGTGGTTGATGGCACAGCATCCCTCTGTCCTCACCTGCAGCGTTCCAGATCATTCCACCTCTTGGGGGTGGTGTAGAGGGAAGTGGTTAGTTGAAGGCTGTGTTTTAATCACCCAGAGCAATTATGTAATAATATTTCATGTCATAAGGGAATTCCTGTTGTGGCTGCTTTTCTGCTCCAGATGCTTTGTTTTGCTGCAATGCTGTTCTCTTGGCTCTCAACTTCCCACTTGATTTGGGTTGAGTCATCTTTGTTCCCAAGTAACATGCCATCAGCTTACCTATTTGCCGCTGCTTCATTTGTTCTCGTGCCAGTTTGGCTGAGCCTCTAGCAAACTGTCCCCTCTGAGAAAGGAGAGCCGAATGGTCCAGGAGCGTTGCTGTCTTGGTGTGAACTTGGATGAGTTCAGGCTGTGATGTGATGCTCTCTGCCCCTGCAAGGGGGAATATCTGTGCCCTACTAGCCTGCTTTTCCCTTGCTTTTATGGCAGTTCTGGCACTTTTCTGGACCTGTCTTCAGCTGATTTAGTTTGCTAACCTGGTAGAAAACTTTCTCTTCAAATACTACCTTTTAAAAAAAATTATTATATTTTCTCTGGGCTTTCTGCTGGGTTGAAGAAGTGAAATGGTTCTTTGCAGTGGCATGTGCCTTAGACTGTAGTGTTGTCTCACGGCATTATTGCAGGTATCTGCAAGTAGCCAGAAATGGTACAACAAACAGATCTGTGTGTGGTAACAGTGATGATAAATTTGGCACTGCTTGTGGGGTGATATTTCTTGGGGTAGGGGATAGGTGTGGATTTTTCAGGGGATAGTCATTAATTAATTTGAAGGGTATCACTCTGACAAGGTCCTTCCCAATATGAGCTGTGCCACCCTTTCCAGGCGCAAATGGGAGATCTCTCACTCGTTTCTCCGTATCTGCCAGTTGGCTGGCCTCTGCAAAGAGATTTCAGAAATGCTGATGCTTCTCTCTTTTGTGCAACTGCCAGGATTGTCAGTGTTGGTTCCTGGCTGACCGGCTGCTTCTTAGTCCTAAATTGATGAAAAGGTTGAGTTAGGGTACCCAGTGCGGTAGTTGGGTCAGAAGCGGCAAGACGGAAGCTAGCGATCACCCATGCCCTTGTTACCCTAGTATGGATTGAAAGGTGTGTGGCAACCTACAAGGCAGGTACTTGCAATGGGCAGAAAAACTATTCTAAATTTCTTTCAGGCAAGGCTTTGAAATGACACTGTCTGGTCCTAATGAGTGCTGAAGGGGTAAATGAGTCCCTGTGGTCAGAGGTGTCCAGAAATACTGGCAGACCAGAGCAAAGTTCTACTACTATTTTTTTTAATTTTATTTTTTTACTTAGCTATGGGAGAGATCCCAAACTTCACCCCCCACCCCCTCCACCTATGGCTTAGCTGATAAAGAGTTAGCTGTTGCCGGACTGAGCGCTCACGGGCTTGAGGAATCTGCTTGTTAAAGAGGGAGTAAGGGGAGCCGATGGCGTGCCCTGCTGCAGCTGCTGTGGGGCCTGCCTGTACACTCTGAACATGGTGATGGCGTCTCGCGGTTATCAGGGTGTCGGTGAACACCCTAAAACATTGGGGCAAGTTTCTGGCTGAGTGGAGTGAAGGAAGTGGATGGCTGTTTCGGGAACAGCACCTGCACTTTCCCGTTGGTGCAGAGCTGTCCTCTGGCTGCCTGTAAACAGCAAATTACCTGATGTTGATCTTTGAGATAACTGAGTATGGTGATGTCGCCAGACTACAAACACTAGTTTAGTGAGCCTAGATATTGTTTTTATTTGTGGAAGGGCTGTTATGTATGGGCCAAAAAATTTTCAAGCAGTTGGTCTAGAAAACAGACTGGGTTAACACCAATACTGACATCAGAACTCAAGTAGTCTTAAGTCTGCGGTTTGGTACAGATTTTTTTTTTTTGTTAGAGGGAATCTACATAGAGTTGATGTTTATCACCCTTAAGATAAAGTATCTCGGATACAGGAATCTGATTTCAGCCTACCATAAATAGTTCATAGCATTGGTAGAACTAACAGTAATCATTCAGGAAGGTTGTTCCATATTAGAATATCTTAAAGTCATTCTTAGCTACCCAAGACTTGCTACTGAGCCTTTCATATTCCTCACTTTCTGTGTGTATGTCAAAAAACTTAAATTTTTTTTCTGGATGGACATGATGTTTGAAATGGTTGCGGTTTTGTGTGTTTTTGTTCTTACTCCCTATTATATCCTGTATCTTGGTCATTTAGTTCAAATGTGCTGACCCTGCCCGTGCTGTGGCAGAAGTTACAGGTTATGGTGTATATTTACCAGCTCTTCAGGCAGTCTAAAACCAAATTTCTAAAGTGCTCTAAAAGTTTTACCTTTTCTTGCTCTGGCTACAAAAGGGCAGTTATAAAAGATGACCTCATGTTTTTTTTAAAGCGTTTGTCAAAAAGGAGGAACTGGCACTTAGGCAGGCATCTTATTTGGAGCCAGTTCTGACGGTAACATTGAGATGAGGACTACAGACCAGCCAAACATGAAGGTTTTCATTTTTTAATGAAATAACATCTGGAATAGCACGAGACTTACAGTTCTCCTCATCTTAAAAACTTTTGGCCATACTAATGGTGCAAATTCTTAAACTAAACCTTTCTAAATGAATTCTAGAGAGCTGCTAAATTTAGAAAATGCTGAAAGAGATCCAGTGGTTTTGTGTACCTTGCCTTTTGTTTTGCCTGTCAGCCTGTTTGTTTCAGCCTGATTTCCCCTCTGTGCTACCTGGCATCTCTGCTTGGGACAGTTGCTCTCACTCCCTACCTCCTCTTCCTCCTGCTCTTCTGCAGTACAGCCTGGCCAGCGCTGGGTTACCCACGAGTAACTGGAATTGATTAGGCTGAGATCCTGCTGTAGAAGAAAGGAGTGACATTTGCTGTAGATGATGTGTAGAAGATCAGAGAACCCAGTCATAGAAAGATGCTGCAGCTTTGCAGCAGTGCTGAGTGTTCAATTTTTGCACTGAATTCCCTCAGAGCAGCTTCTCTTGGGCTCTGGTCGCCTCAACTCTGAAATGTGTGCTCAGCGCTCATAACGTAATTCTTTTTTTTCCAGTTGACTCTTGTCAGCAGATGACCTTGTGTGCACTCTGAATTCCCTTTTAAAGCCAAGGGGGAAGGAAGGGACCTGAAGGAGGGAGAAAGGAGGTTCAAGCCCCTTTCAGAACATACCATCGGGGTGTGTGGCAGAGCTATCCAGCCAAAACCACTGTCAGTGCCTGATAACCTCTCAGTAACATACTGGAGCCATGCTGGCCCACGCCTGGTGCGGGTGCTGCGGAGCCTGCCATGCCACCGGCCTGCAAAACCCGGCAGGCAGCGATGATTGATGTGTGCATTGATAGCTCCCCCAGTCCAGGCCACATCAGACCTGGGAACATGCAGTAGGCCTGTGCCTATTCCCACATGGTGGGAGATGGATCAGCGGCTGGCTGCGGTACGTGCGTGTGCTCGGGGCGGAAGCTGATGAGGTGAGGGCAAATGTGCTTGGGGTCAATGGGCTGGGTGGGACTTGCTCCTGTGGAGAAAACTTTTTTCCCCCCTTGTTTTTCTTTTTACTCCTTCCCAGGAGGAAAATTTAATGTGTAGTGCAAGGTTTTGTTAGGTTTTTTATTTTGTCTTCTAATTTGGGAGAGCTCCAAATGCTGGTTACTCTACTGGAACACAAGAACAAAAGACTAAATAAGTAAATATATCCTGATACTCATTTCTGGGATGCCTATCCAGATCCACAAGCAGCAAAGCCAGGAGAATCAGGAATGCTATTTGTGAGATGCAGGGAAGTGGTTCGCCTTGTCCAGCAGCATGTGATTTATAGTTACCCTTGCGTGCTGTTTTCAGAGCAGGGTGGTCTGGTTCCCTGGAAAAGGTTTCTCAGCTCCAGACAGTTGTGGAGGAATTCATTTTGGCTCAAGTACCATTTCCCTGTTACTCTGCAGCACTCTGGAGCTGCCTGGTCTCCTCCTGGCCTCCAGACCAAAGTCCACAAATGTGTAGGAAATGTCACAATGTCCACCCTACAAATATTACTAAGGGTAGGAAATGTAAAATAAACCATAATGCCTTTTCCCCTGCTCCATCTCCCAGGGCTGTGTAAAGCATTGTCTGCTTGAACAATACAAGCTTGACAGACCACTTTCATATTTTGATTTGTAAAACAAGTGGAATATTTTTCTCCTTTCTTCCTTCCCCTTAATATTTATTTAAGTCTGAATTAATACCAGACCCTCTTTTTTTTCCCCCTCTCCCTCTCCTTTTTTTTCTTCCCTGAGTTACAATTGCTGTAGTCCTCAAATGATGAGTCGGCAGGGTCATGGCAGCAATAATTGCATGTCAAAATTAAGGTGTCTGATCTTTTGATCTATGGTGACTTTGAGCAAGTATTTCTCATAAGGAATGGCTTCCTCCTCTTGTTTCCTTCCCCCTTCTCCATTTCAGAGTTTTATGCCATGCTTGACATTTTCAAGTTTTTCCCCCGATTTTTAAAAAGGCCCAATAAGATATTAAATGAGGTTTTACCGTGTCAGACCCCTCAAGGCTGTGCATGTGCAGTATGTTTTACACACCTGTGGTTCTGGCAGCCTGAAAAATACCAGTCCTCAAAGTGTTAACTTGTTTTCGATAATCAGATGATAAGAAATGTTAATATTTAACTAAAATATTGGGGTTTTTTACATACGGCTTCTATTTACAGTGTGTAGGCCTGTTCCAAATACAAATTTGAGAACTAGTTTAACTTTATTTAGTTTGGTTGCAAAGTCAGTCCCAGCAGCACGTACCTTGTTCAGAAAGGCTGTTGTCAGCTGAGAGCTGAGGGATGGCACTCAAACCGTTTTCCCATGTGTGTCTCAGTCAGTTCTATTGATGGGCATTGTTGCTCCTGGTCTTTTCATGCCGCTGGAGCGAAGCAAACAGCTACAGGTCTTATAGCAAAGAACTGGTTTAAAATTAAAGTCGGTTTTGTGACAGTGGCTCCTAATGATGTCAGAACATGTGTAGAAAAGATACTTAACTGCAGCACAGACACGTAAAAGAGAGATGGAGATGTCCTGATCCTGCTTTCTGGAAAATTAGGAATGTAGCATTCATGAAAGCTGCAAGCAAGATTTTGTATCTCCCAACTCTTTTGATGCTAGATGACATTATGGAGTTGGAAAAAGCGAAGCAGATAGCATCAGCTGAGAAACAAGTTAGTTGACTAATCGAGGAGGACAAAGGCTGGAGAAAATGAAAATGTTTCAGAATAAAGGAAACTCCTGCTACTGAAAATAAAAGTAGTAGCGATGGAGAAGTGGGTGGTATGTGAATGCTACTAAAAGTGATTTAATCATGTTGAGTATTCAGAAGACTGTCATATGATTAACAAATCATATTTTAATTGTTAATGTATTAGTGATGATTATTTACTTAGCAAACTTCCTTCTTCCCTCTCCCAGAGGGGAAAAGAAGCAGATCTGTGAAGAGAGCAAGGTTGGGAACAGAAGAGCTGATTGCTCCTGATTAAAGTGCGATGTTGAAGGATAGGCGAAACTTTTCCAGTTTTGCAGTGTTTCAGGTGCCATCTCATTACCCTGGGACTCTGCTGATGTGTTGGGTGGATAGCTTAGAGAGGCTTTCTTGCTTATGGCATAGACTAAGGAATAATTTAGTGAAGAGCATTCCGTTTAGTCTTTTTCAGGTTAGTTTATTGGCTCTGAGACAAAGTTGATCTGTGTCCTTTTGCATATTGGAAGTTTTGGGCTTGTTTTGTGATTAGTGTTGCTCAAGCCATCTCACCGTGCTGGGGAGATGGCTTTTACATGACTGAAAGGCATTAGATATACACGGGGCACAAAGATGCGTGCCCGGTGCTGCTTTGGTGGGTGCAGGTGGGAGATGCTACAGTAATGCATCTGCTGTCAGCATCACCTTTCTGCTGCTGGGGGCAGGGGAACGGGGCCACGCACATACTGGGTGCGAGCAGGACAGCATCGTCCTATGGAGTGTAGTGAGGACAGCCTGGTTACCCTGAGGTAATTAGTGTAGGAGGCAGTGTATCTTCACAATGGAGTTGAAGTCTGCAAAGCAGGAGGAAGTGCTGGTTTTATGTATTGATGTTCATGCAGTGGTGTGTGGCAGCGTGGCACCGAGCCTGTGTGCTTTATTTTTAAGGCTGAAATACTAGACTTAAAAACCATACGCTTCAGAAATTAAGGTGGAAATTTCATAGCTGTGTCATGCACATCAGAAAATGCAGTTTTGAAGGATGCAACTTTAACTACGTTAAATTTCAGAAACCATTAGTGAAATTTGTGAAGTCCACAGCTGTGCAGTCCTTACTGTTTGGCAGGGACGGAAACTGTTTTCGTAGGTACGTGAATCTGCTTTCATACAACACTGCATGATCTAATTATATCTTTCTTGGAAGACTGCTAAGCATGTGTCCTCTGGCTCACGCGCCCTCTCCTCTTTCCTTCTCCCCACTCCTCTCCCTCCCCGTGTCCCCAAAACCTTCGGCTTTGTGGTAGTAGTCAAAAGTATCTTCCTTGCTTTATTTTTCAAATAGTACATTGCTCAGGTGGTCGGTCATGTCCGTAGTTAAAGCAACCTGACAGTTTCTGTGTATGTGACCTTGTGGTCACTGTTCACAAGTGACTTTTACTTTCCCTGCCAGGTGTCTGCCGTGGTCAGAAATGGTTTGCTGGTTTTTGAGAATGAAAAGTGCAGGAAAGTGTTGTTCCTACTGTAAGAAAAAAGTATTGGATAAGAAGCCAAACGAACAAACCCACTCACATCTACTGAGTTAGCAAGCTCCAGTGTACGTGAATAGGGACCCCAGGTTTCTCAGGAATGGGAAGGAAGCAGATGTTGAGCGAAAGGTGATTCTCTGGTACCAACAGTATCTCTTTTGCTGCCTGAGTGAAAGTTCTTGCCAACTTGGATGGTTATAACTCTCAAAATACCAGTGTGTACTTGCTCAATAGAAATTTGTTTTAGAAGGATTTATCTCGAAGAGGTCTTAAGCACTTAGGCACTCATCAAAGATTTTCATCAAAAGCATCCACTTATGATAAAGCTGAAGAAAGTTAGATGTGTTCAGTGCTTGGAGGTCTAGCTTCATTGGAGAGGAAGTAGCTTAAAAGTCAGGTGTTGACTGTGGTGTGGGTTGAGGCATTCCAGTGTGGGTGGTGTAGGATTCTTTGAGTGGCTGCTGAAAGAAAACAAACAAAACCTCTCACTATCTGGTTTGTTGTTTTTCTTGTGTTTGTCTTTTTTTTTTTTTTAATGACTCTTCTGTTTTCCAGGTAGGTCCAGTGGTGTCTGATAAAAATGTGAGGAAAGAAGTAGTTTGGGGATGTGTTTTTCTGAATGACTAGTCAAAGAAAGTGGAAATCATTCATTTTTATACTTTCTTCTCAAGTCTTCCAGGGTATTTGGTATTTTTTTACTCTTCTTAATGTCCCCATTTTGAAATGTGACCTTCTTGATACTTCCCAGCTGGTTGTGCAGGTAGTCAAAAAATGCCAGGTGTTCTCAAGAATACTTTATTGACACCTAAAATACAGATCAGGGAGTGCTTTGCCCAGCTGTAATCTCAAAGAGGAGGCATCCTTACCATGAACCTTGAAGGTTAAATAGTTTAAATGCTCTGTTGTTGCCATGGCTGAGAGGGAGATATAGAGATACCTGTGGCAGTAAAACCACCTCAACTTTTAAGTGTTGCAGTTGGGCTGGCACGTCCCTCTGGGAGGCTTCTCCTGCAAACTCTTCAGTGTGGTTTAACTGCCCAGTTATTTTCTATAGAGTTGAGCACCACACCATTTTCTGGAACTTGTACACTTTTGTTAACATCAAAAATGCAGCCGGAGCATCATCTTTGGCCAAGGGTTGAGAAGAGGAGAGAAATGTCCTGTAGTTGCCTGGAGGGACATTTTGTTACAGTGGTCTCCTGTGGCTGTAACTATGCAGAGATTAGTACCAGGAAAAGGCATTAGTGATCAGTATGTTATGGTGTAAGTACTGGCTTCTTTTTTTGTAGTGCTTGGTCTGCTTTTCCTTCAGGAATAAGTACCTGGAGACTGTTTTGCTTTTTGTTACGTATATTGTATGAAAAGCATAACTTTGTTTTTATTATTATTTTATTCTTTTTTAAAAAACAACTTTGTGGGTTTGTGGCGCTTTTTTTTGGGGGGGGAACACACTAAGAGAATCTGAAGACATAAATTTAAACTCTTACTAGGTGAGGAATGTATATAGAAGATGGAATCTAGTGCTGCACAGGGAAAATATTTACTGCTTTTAAAATCTCCATCTGACATGGAGGTGGGCTTGTGGCTTTTCTCCAAGAGAGGTTTGGGGGTCCCACACTTAGCTGCGGCATATGTGATATGTAGAGGCTGGGGTTCCCGAAGCGGGACCTTTTCTCTGAGGGTCAAGAGGCTGTGTACGGTGTGTGGGGCATGTTATGTGCCTCAGGACAGAGTCTGTGAAGACCAGCACAGCAGTTGGGTGCTGCCTGGCCAGGGAGGGACCAAGGGGGCAGCTTTATGCTTAGGGTCCTCCAAGGCAGCAGTGCGGGTGATCCTCTGGTCTCCTCGTGCTGAAACCAATGAAGAGGGTAGTTGGAGCAGGGCTATGATCCACCTGCAGACTGTTTGGGGAAGGGTCTGCTTTTTCTCAGCAGCAATCTGGGCATCAGTCATTCGAAATGAATTGCGAATCCACAGTGTAGGGAGAGGGTGTGCATGACTAGCTCACCTCTTACGGGCTTTTTGTGCCAGGCTCCAGGCAAGCATTGCACAAGAGCATCTCTCCTCCTATCTCTTTGCTCCTTTTTTAGGGCAAAAGGGACTGCCTTGCACTTTGCCATGCAGTCCTTGGTAGGAATCCTGTTACAACCTTTTTGTGGTGGCTATTCAGTGTGCTTAGACACAACAGACAGCATTATGGCCTCTGGAGGACAGGTGCTTTCGAAGCAGGAGCCCTTAATTGAGACAGCTTGTGCATGTAGTAACAAACATGCAGCAGACTTTAAATTTGTGACTTTTATAACTTAACTTCAGTGCCAATACTGACTCACAGCAGAGTCACTGTCCAGATTTTCACCCCATGTGAAGAAGATAGAGGATGGTTACTTTGTGGGTGCGTTAGCTCTTGCCAGATGTCTTCCCAAGCATGTTTCACGTAGTCCTCCATCTTGATGTGAAACATAGTGACTCACAGCATGGATGGTGACTCACTGATATCAATTAAACATTAGGATCCTGAAGGTGTGATTCCTTAAGCTTTGACAAAAAAAAATGCTGCCACAACATGAAAAAAACACTTGCACATCTGTATAGGTGGCAAATTCTCTAAATTGCTGTACTGCTATGAAAAAAGCTTTTGTTTTTTAAATGTTCCCTTTCCACCAGTGTATTTTATATAGAGTTATACTGAAACTAAAATAACAATATGGTCCTATTGGTTTAGGAAGTCACTTTATCAGATCTCTTGCATCAGGAGGCTGGATGGGGGACCAAAGACAGGCAATGCCTGGGGACACAAAGAAATCCCAGGGAGCACTGTAAATTTAGCAGCATCCTTCCTTCAGGCTGGGTGCTGTTAACTCCCAAGTGGGACACCAGGGGATTCAGCCGGCGCAGTTACAGGATTTAATAGTCTCCCTGCTTGTAACAGGTTAATTTACCTTTTGTAAGAGGTAGTAGACGATTACTGTCTAGTCTCCAGCCAAAACAGTCTCCAAGTGCAGATTTACTTGGAGTGCCACTTGAACTGTCATCAGCACTGCCCAGCCAGCACTTTGTTCTGCAGGAACATGGAAGCCTGTCACTCCTTTCTCTGTGGAGCAAATCTGAGTGTTGTGTTTGCGGGATGAAACTACTGGCACTTACAGCAGGACCTGCCACGGCTCCGGCACAGCTGCGCTGTGTGGCACGTGTCGGAATACACTCTGCTGTGCCGAGCCCAAGTGTCTGTAAGGGGAGAGGCAGCATTGATGCTATATAATGGCTCCTGCTTTATTTCTAGCTCTTCAAAGCTGAGTCTGCCCTCCTCTGCCTTTGGGATTTCCATGGGGAAGGGAAGGGGGAGCACAGGTCTCTGGCAAAAATCCTGTACTTTCAGCATGACAAAGCCTTGCTGGTTTGCTCCACTGCTGTGTTAAGATGGGTGGGGACAATACGCTAGCTATTAAATATGTATTTTGTCCTATTAAAGTCATCTTTACCTGAGGCTGCTTTTGACTGCAGCATCCGTTTTTCTTTTATGCCCTCTCCTTATTTTTCTGTCTTTGTGAGTTGAATGTCCTGGTGGGACCCACCACTGTCCTGCCAAATTTATTTTGGGTAACTGCTTCACACCGACTGCCCTCTGGTTTGTGACAGCTGCCGGAGGAGAAACCGGGGTATGCTTGTGTTCTTAGTACTGAGCGAGTCATTTGGTGTTGCGGCAGATTCTCTGAAAGTTTGTGCTAAAGCAACTGTTGAAATATGTCACCGTTCCCTATTTGCAAATTCTGAGGGCTTTGGAGAGTGAGAGATTTGGGGAAGGTCAGGGTCTGTGCCTGTGTCTGTCAGCACCCATGTTAGGCTGCCCTTGTAGGCTTCGGGGGATCAGCTCTGATTAAACACTCGCTCTGTAGGCCAGTGTAAACCGAGAGCTGGAAAGGGTCAGATGCAGGGTTTGCAAGAAAATGTGTTCTTATTTTTCAGAGCAGCTGGGGAGTTGGGCAATAGCTTTAAAACGAACGCATAAATGACGACTTGCAGATAAATTATCAAAAGGAGTGGGTGCGTTTTAGGCACCACTGAAGGACATGCTGATAGATTGACTTCTTCGTTTAAACTCTCTCTGTGTGCCAAAGGGGTTTGACATCTGTTGTCCTGGCCTGAAATTCACAACAGCCCTTCATGAGATTTTGGCTCTTCCAGCCATGAACCTTTACCTACGTGTAATCTGGTACCACATATTCTCTTTGTGGGGCTTGTGCAAGGTCTGGCTCTCTTCGAATAGCAATAGTGAGCTGTAAAAATGAGAAGGCACGAGGATATTTGTTTTTTCTTTTCGCACTTGGATGACATCACTGTTGCCCTGACAGCAATAAAATTAAAAATTAACAACTTGTAGAGATTGTCTTTAAAAAAAAATTCTTGCATAAATATTACTATTTTTTATGAACTTAATTTTCTCTCTACAAACAAAAATTATTTCCCAGTTTTAAGCAGCATATATACCTTCTGGATTGTGAAAATAAATGCAGAGCATTTGAAAGCCTGCCTGGAGCTCAGATATCTCTCCCGAATTTTGTTTTGTTTGTGGCTTGTCTGGGCAGATATTTTTCTTTGCTAACTGGAGAATGGTTCTATAATTGCAAATATTAGGAATTGCATTTCCCCCACTTGCTAAATACGTCTAAAAGTTAGCATCTTTGGAGAGCAATTCTCACTGCCTTGCTGAGCTGTTTGCTGCAAATAATTCATAGCTATTTGGTGGAAAAAATACTTGGTCATACTACTTGCTTTTGGTTCCTTAGTGCCTTCAGTCTGTAGGTCAGAAGATCAGAGGTATGTTCCAACTTCTACAAGTCAGTGCAGCGAGGAACTCAGAAATACATTCAGCTAAAACAGTAAAGCTGGAGTAAAGCTGGCACATTTCTTTTGGCCACAAAAGTGCTATACTTCTTGGTGAGATGGTATATTTTAGGGAGGATGTCTCCTGTGGTGTAGAACCAGAGGGCTGAGTCAGATCTAGCCTTCTTTGTGGAAGGGCTGTATGTCGTGGAAATGCTTGAAAGTACAGTGCACCTAACTGAACCCTTCTGAGGGACACTTTCTTTTGAAGTTGCATCTGACTTTTCAAAATACATTGCATAATTTCACTTTGTAGTTTTGGCCATGAAACTTCAGTGACTGGTGTCAGGGAGGGATGCTACTATTACATTACACACGAACAGCCATTTATTCTGCAAAGTTTCAGTTCTGGAGCATCTGGCTCTCCAAAGTTAGCTAAACTTATGTTCAATGAAATGTGCATGGCTCCCATTACCATCAATATTTGAACACTCCAGAAACCATGAACAAACATAACTTCCTACTTTTTTTCAAGGGTGTAATAGTACTATCCACACTTTACACATAAGAAAGATTGAGTTGCATGTTTGAGGGCAATGAGGATTTTGGGCTAAAGCCAGGAATGCAGCCTGACTCTCCTGAGGCTCAGGCTAATGCCTCAGAGGAAAATGTCTTGGAGTTTAGGGAAGCCTTCCTAGAAACCTTGCTGTTCTCATTTTTCTCATGCAAATAAGGCAGCACTCTAGTGACATCGTGCCTGAAATGTTCCACTTTCTCTTCCTCTGGACAGAAAGGGTAACTTCATTATCAAGGATAGCTTTAGTGTGGAGGTTCAGCCCCTGCCTGATGTCTGAGCTATGAAATGGTGCTGTAGGAACTGCTGTCCCAAGGAGTCATGTGGCTCTGCTGGGCTCTCTGGCTGCCCTGTCTGGCTACATGCCAGAGCCTGGGTTTTCAGACCTGGGCTGCTGAGCCATGCTGTTAGTCAGTCTTCATCCCCTTCTACCACCTGGGGAACTGGGATGCTTTTCTGAAAGCAAAAGTGTCGTGATGCTCTGTCCATGGGAGCCTGGAGCAAATGGCCATCAGGGGTCTGTGGCAAAGCAGCTGCTTTTCCCCCATGTTTCCAAGCAGCCCTGAGGAGGTCAGGAGAAGAACTTGCTCTTAAGTTGATGGGCTTGCTGTCAGTGGGCTTCACAGGGCCCTGGCAATAGATGTCTGGGGCTGCTACAGTGAGATGCTCAGCTGCATTAGTACCTCCAATATCAGAGATACACTCCTTAGTTCATACTCACGTGGCCTGGGGAGGGGGAGAACCAGGCGTTGGATATTGTCGTTTTTGTAATTAAGGGCCCGATAAAACTTGCTGAAGTAAACGAGTCTTTAATTTGCTTCTTGGGGTCTGGGTTTTGACTTGAAGGGGAAGGCTTTCCTCTGCCATTTCCATGTACTTGAGTTAGGACTGACATTTGGAAGAAGCTCTACACCATTAGTATGTTTAAACACATCTGAGAGTAACTCATGTATTTCAGTTTATCTGTCTTTTTTTTTTTTTTTCTTCCAGTGGGATCTTGTCTGTGATTCTGCCTGGAAAGTCCACATTGCTAAATTCTCCCTACTGGTAGGATTAATCTTCGGCCACTTAATAACAGGATGTATAGCTGACTGGTAAGTTAAAAACCTTTTCATGCAATGTAACTATAAATAAACAACAGTATTAAATATCGCTTAGATTTTTCTTCTACTTTATATTTATGAAGAACCTTTGCGTAATGATTTTCTCATGTTCTGAAAGAAGCATGATGAATTAACAGTTTAAAACTATGTCTTAATTGCTTGAACTAAGTAATTTATTTCAAGGAAAATAATATGAAAATAACCTATTTCATAGTTGACTTATTTTCTGCTGACACAATTTATTACAGCTAGTACAGAATTAAGTATTTTCTAATGACACAAGTAAAGCCTTTAGTTTAGGGTTTTCTTTTTTTTCAGCCAAGAGATATGGCCAACAGAAATTGGAAGGGGCATTGATTTGACTGAATACAAGACTAGTGTAATGTTAACCTTGTGCTTACACAGTATTTTTCAGGGGGTAGAAGGCTGGGTTTTTTTGCAAACCTTTCCATTGTTCTATTTTTAAAGTTCTTATTAAGCAAACATTTTGATGTAGTGTTAAGGAATCGCTGACTTAAGTGTTGTTAATATTGGGGTATTAAATTTAAAAGCATAGAGTGCAATTCCTTAAATTGCAGTAGTGAAAACATTATTGGATACCCCAGTTATTCTGAGAGTTGAGCTTTTATTTAAAGAAATGGTCTTGTAGTGCAAAAGAGGGAAAAAAAATTAAAGGCATGACTCAAGTGATTTCAATGGAAACTGGCAACTGTGCTGGAAGCTACTGAAATGACTGGGACAGCATCACAGAGCTATTGTTTCAGATGCTGCAAATGTTGGTGCTTTAAATGGCCCCAAGTTAACTCTTTTGCCATTCATTAAAACACGAAAAGAAGAAGAAGAGTTGCCTATTAGGGAGATCTTACAAAGCCTCGGCAGCTCACTAGTCAGTTGGGAGAGAAAAGGCCCCCTGCAGCTGTGCAGTAATTTGGCTTCAGCATTTGCAGCAAAATTGCATCTTAATTCTTGAATAGTCACTAAAAGTTTTTAGACAAGTGAGGAATCATGACTTTTCAGTGAAGGAGGGAACATGCATGATGAAATACGGTTGAATTTGATTAAAATACCAAAGTAAAACAGGCTTTAACAACACATAGAAAGTATAGTGGGGAAATGAATGAGGGATCTTGCTTAGCTTGCCTAAAAAGGAATCAGTGTGGAGAAAGCAGACTTATTCCCAAGTTAGGAAAATGCTGCTATAATTGACAAATAAGTCACAAATAAGTGAACAACTTGTTGCCTAAGGCCCTGGCTTTGAGAGAGAATTTGCAGTAAGCAGATTTAATAGCTCTCTGCCACCAAAAGGAGCATCCTGGTCTTCTATCCATTTCTGTCCCCAGTGTGTATTTTGTG
Organism: Phalacrocorax carbo; assembly: GCF_963921805.1. Taxonomy (NCBI): domain Eukaryota; kingdom Metazoa; phylum Chordata; class Aves; order Suliformes; family Phalacrocoracidae; genus Phalacrocorax; species Phalacrocorax carbo. The sequence continues at coordinate 93,493,794 of NC_087514.1, read as the reverse complement.
CTGCCATGTGTGCTTGTTGGACCCCCCTGCAAGCTGCTTAGCTGAGCTAATGCAGTGTAAAATTACCCTGAGATAAAAATGAGATGTTTTTCTCTCCCTCCTTTTTTGTTGTTGTTGTTGTTTTGGGTTTTTTTTTTTTTGTCTCTTGAGTTTAGGAGACCTTAAGGAAAATCTCTCTTCCAGCTGTGGTGGAAAGGAATAAAAGGGTAACTTGGTCGCTGGAGGGAACAGTGACCCCTTTGCCATTTTGTGGATGACCAGAAGGGACATGGTTTGCTGCCACCAAAGATGGTCCTCATGCTTCCTTTTCAGTACCCATCCTTGCCATCTCACGTAACTGATCCCGCAGGGGCCCTGTGCTGGATAGACTTTTTGTTATTTAGCAGTAGCATTTGGGGCTGGTAAAAAAAGACCTAAGAGGGATTTACTTTGCTATTTAATCACAATTTGAGTTTCTACTAAGGCAAGGGTTGTGTGGAGAGACAGATAGAAAAGGGATTGTACCTGTAAAAAGAGAAAAAGAGGAAAAATTTTATGTTGGTCCCTAGCAAGAGAAGGGGAGATTAAACAGAGTAATGTATAAAAGTGTTACAAACTTTCAAAATCTGTTTTCATTTCACTTATACCACTCACCTATTTAGGCAATTGGAAGATGCTTTGGGGTTTGGGGCTTTGCTTTTCCTTTTTGAAAGAAGGCTTTTTAAAGTGTGGCAAAGGCGTAGAGTGTATTAAGGTAATTTGCTAAGCAAACGGTGTGGTCTGTGTTCAACGTACAGTAGGTGTGTATTCTTGGATAGCTCTGTGTGGAAAATCTATGGCAAGAAGGTCTGTAAATATGTTCGGCTGTGTGAAGATTGACTGCGCCCAATGCCTGAATAAGTTACTTGTTCAACAGGCAGAGCGCCTGCTGGCATTTTTGCCTGCTCTGGACAGAGGCTGTCAAGGTCTCTGTGGAAGGCTTCCTTCTGGAGCAGCTGGCCTTGGTGTTCATGTAGCATCAAGACAGTAGGTCTCTGCCTCTCATTGCCCAGTATTGCCCCTGCTTTGTACCTGCTCTGGTGCTTTTTGAAGCCTTTGTGCCAGTTCAAGTCCCAAAACCTGCAAAGAACAGCATGGGAAGAGCAATTTGATCAGCTGCAAGAGCAAAGCTTAGTCTTTTCAGATTGGCAAGGTACCTGCGTAGGAGGATGGGAAGACAGGTCTCGTCCTCAAACCCGTTTGCTTTCCCCCTGTGGTGCAACTCTGACTATGTTAGAAGTATCTTTTTGATGCATCTGCGTATCGCACTGTGGATTGCAGATTCTTCAAAAGCCTGGGGGTGCTTGTACGCCTGGTTATGTACCTGTGCAGGCAGCATTTAGTATTTGATCTGGATAATAGTATGCAGTGTAGGCTGAGACTTTTGTGGCACGGAAATCTCTCTGTAATAGTTTGGATGGCAGCAGATAGCATCCCAGGGCTGCTTTACCAGGGAGATTGTGTATGGATTAATTTCTCACAAGCATTTCCATGTATTGCTAGTCAGATAGATCTGCCTACATGTAAAAGGCTTTTCTGATACTCTAAGACACCATCCTGTCAAAATACTGCTGGATCACCAAATGTATGGCTGATAGCTGCCCTCAAGTTTTGATTTTTGAGGAATGTACTGCGTGCCCTGCTGAGGAAGGAGAATAGTTTTGTGTCTGGGAGGAGGTGCTGATGCCTCTTACTAGAGGGCTTATCTGGCCTCAGCTTTCACAGGCCCAGGAGGGTCTTGGATTTCCTGATTCTTCATTAGCAGCAACCATTCATTTGCATAACTTGTATAATGTTAGAAGAAATTCTGTGTCCTAATGATGGGTAACCTCCAGTAAAGAGTGGGAGGAGGGGGTGAAGGGAACTGATATATGCTAAGCATGAGGTTGGTCTTAGTCAACATCAGGGAATGGCAGGTCAGGCTTGTGATGAGAATTAAGTTCCTAATGCTGAGTGTTTGCATAATGCCTTTCATCTACAAAACATTTCCACAAATACTAATTAGTATGAATTACAGCGTGGCAATTACGAAAATAGGGCTACGAAAATCTGCACAGGTCGCTGATAACAAAGTTCATAGGGATTTTTTTTTTTCTGTATTAAAGGTTTCTTATGAGATACTTCCCCTCCATGCCCAAGTGCTCTGTGTTCCATAAATATAAAATCTGAAGCATACACAGCAGTAACTGTTCCCAGTGCATTGCATATCAGTATGGCAGTGATACTGTGTTCCCACCCTGAGGTCAACAGCAGCTCATCTTCTGGTGGGCTGGGTTTGTACGTTGACTACGAGCAGTCTGCTTTGACCTTGCTGTCTTCAGTTTGCACATTAGTACTTTCCATTTTAAAAAATTGAATGGTTAATGCCAACTGGTTAAATCTTTGAGGTGCCCCACAGGTGATGCTGCAGCTGAAAAAATATAAACCTGTCCTCAAGCAAGGAGCCACGACATTGCCTTCTTAGGTGTGACTTTGAAAAAGCGCGAATGGTGACACACATACTGGTGCACTCTTCTAGTTCCCAAAAATGTCAAAAATTATAACCATGTCTCCTTTTCAACCCTTCACCTCATATTTTGTTCATCTTGTTCTGTTTTAAGTAAAGCAAAATCCAAAGCTTTAATTGTGAATGCATACATAGAATATATTTTATAGCTGCTGGTAACAATCTGCTGAAATAATTGAATAGGAGTGCTTCAGTTATGTGGAACTGGACGAAGTTGTGAGATTTAAATGCTCTTTATTGTGCTGACATTCAACCTGATGGCTGGCTTGCAGCTGACAGACTACTTTGAATGGGTCTGTGAAAGCTGCCTACGAAAAGCAAGTTCATCTATTCTATGTGGAAATGGCATATGGAGCTGACTAAAAGGGATCCTCGGTTCCACTGGAAAACTTGTGGGAGTTGACAAGTTGAAAAATTTTGGAAATCTCCACATAAAGATCTAATTTTTGCTTAAAAATAGCTATGTGCTTTCGTGCTTTGTATCATTCTCCTTGCACTGGAGTGGGGGGGAAGACAAGTTTTACTCATATGCTTAGTGTTTATGAGATGTAAAAATCTCATATTCCTTTGACATAGAAGAGCCAAACTCTGCAGCAAGCGCCCCCATGTTCAATGGCAGGATAGCTTTTCCTCCTCATCAGCGCTGCACCAACACATGCAAATACAGGTTACAGCTGCAAAGCCTGCCTGCAAAGGAGGACTGCAAATCCTCATGCCCCTGTTGCCAGTAATCATTTTTTGTAGCAGTTTCTTCCTCACCCTCCAGTCAGGCTGGTTTTGTGGGTCTCTGCAACCACCGTGGGGATACAAGGTGGAGGAACTTGAAGCTAACAGTTTTCCTGTGAGCATTACTATCTGCTCTCTAAGACTCAGTGAAGCAACATGAGCCCTGTTTTGGACTCGGTCTGTGTTTGTTAGGCCTGCCTTCAATGAGGCCAAGAATAGTAGTTTTTTGAGCCAGCTCCTCTTGCAGGTGATGCTAAAAAGCACATCTGTTGGAAAGAGGAGACCTCTGCAGTAAGCTCTGTGACTGTAGACTATAGAGTAATAATAATATACCATGTATATATTGTATAATACCATACACTCTCCCTTGCTACTACAGAAAGCTCTGAGAGGTTGCTTTTAATCTCCAAGGGACTTGTTTATGGCCTTACAGGAGTTCCTAGATGTTTCCTTGCTTATCTTTGGTGTTTTGAAAATGATGGTTAAATCAAGTGGTAATACAATGTGCTGCCTCTGCTTAATTCCATCTGAAATGAGCTTGTCAGTGCAAAGCTGGCTGAGGAATCTGGGGTTTAGTAAGCAGAAAAAAAAAAGAATGGAGCAAGCATTTAAAACGGGTGGCAATATTTGGAATGGATTGCACGATTTGTTCACCCCTTTGCCAGTTGTAATGATCTAGTGTTATGTCCATCCTGGCTTTTAACACTCTTTCTCCATGCTTCCTTATTTTTAGGGTTGGTCGACGGCCTGTACTGCTCTTCTCTGTCATATTCATTTTGATATTTGGACTGACTGTGGCACTCTCAGTGAACGTGACCATGTTCAGCACACTCAGGTTTTTTGAGGGGTTTTGCCTGGCTGGAATAGTCCTCTCCCTGTACGCACTGAGTGAGTATGCCTTCATCACCCATACAAATGTGACTTTATTGAGTACATGGTTTGCTGTTCTCTGGCTTTCAGCTTTTATCCAAACAGATGACGCTAGAATTGTATGGACAGATAAAGCTTTAGCCTGAGTTTTGGTAAGGAGGTAGGGGTTTTGCAGCTGCCTTTTTAGGCTGCTACAGAGCAGTCTGTGAAGCTGTTTGAAAGCTTGTTTCAAGAGACTTATACAGTGTTTTGGTTTGCTTGTTATTTAAACCTAGAAGTCATCTGTGTCAGAGCCATAATGTGTAATGGGAGTGGACTTCACCCCACAGTACTGAGCTCAGTAGGAGAGTCCCCACTTTCACTGTCTCTAGCAGTACGTAATCTGGCACTTTTTCAGAAATTCCTCTGTTACTTGCAGCAAGAGATCCCATGTCCCTGCCTCAGGATTGTAAAGTACAGCAAAAAATACATGAGAATAAGAGCTTAAAGTCCTTTAAAAAAAAAAAAAAAAACAAAACAAAAAAAAAAACAAAAAAAAAAAAACCACTGAGAGAAACTTGAGGGAAAGCTTGTAAGAAATGCCTATGTGCTCTGGGTAAACTTGTAGCCAGAACATTTGAAAACACCTTTCAGAAGTCTTGCCTTTGGAGAGTACATGCGTGATGCCACCAGCCTAATCTGTGTCCCCTGGATATTCTCCGGAGAGCTCTGACTATTTCTGCTTCCTTGGTGTTTTTGTAATTAACAGGTAGTACCACACCAACCTAGGAAAACACAAACTTTCCCCCTCTTTATTATGGTTCTGGAAAGCATTATCTAAATATTTCCTAGAAGCTGCTGTACAGATCTTCATACATTTTTATTTACTTTCTATTGTAGATGGTATCAAACCCATTTAGCTTTAGCACAGTATCCTTACTCTGCATGGAGTGTTTCACAGAATTAAGTTCCACAGTTTTTGGTTTGGTTTTGGTCTGCACCAAGGGGAAAGCAGCCTGACTAGAGTATACAAGGGTTTGTTCTGTATTGCGCATCTTTATTACAGCTGATACTTTTTTTTCCTTCTCTTGCCTTTGGTCATATAACGTCTAGTAAGAATTTTTCACCAAAAACCAAAACTAACACTGAAGACATTACACTTCTATTGGGAAGCGTTTTAACCTGTGTGGTTCCTGTGGGAGGGAGTTTCAGCCATTACCAGTATAACATTCAGCTGGAAAATAGGTTTGTTGGGATTTTTCACAGCGCAGTGCAGCATGTCAGTTTTTATTGGTTGGTGTGTTGTTTGGTTTGGGTGTGTTTTTTTCACAAAGTCATTGCAACTGAAGATTGTCGTGGGGAAGTGCAATCTAAGTAAAAGTTTCATTATGGGCCTTTTGAGATCAGAGCAAGGGAGTATATGTGTCACCTTAGATCAGACAATAGCTTGCCAGCCAAGGTTTTCATTCAGCAAATGGGAGATCCTGGTTAGTTCATGCTCTGCTTGATCCAGAGCAAGGGTTTGAGTCTGATTTTCCTTCCTTCTCCCTGCAATAATTCAGGTGTTTGCTGTAACCACTGGTGTATGGATAGACAATGCATGAATAGAGCTAGTAGGTGTTAGGAGTGTTCGGTGTGAAATTAGCTGCAACCTGAATATCAGTGTACTTCTATGGAAATGAGAGAATGTGAAAGATGCAGCCCCTGCACTTCTGGTAAACCTTTTGGCTGGGGAGGTGAGGGGAGAGGGATTTTCTGTATTAAATGTTTTCATTTAAACAAACAAAAAGGTTGTCATCTTGATGTAGAGTAGTGGGAGATGATTAATCCCTAAAGTCTTAAGAAAACGGGAGTAACAGATTTTGTTTGGTTTTGGTGGTGGTTGTTTTTATTTTCATACTCATAATCTGTTAAGCTTCCTCTCAATTTAGATTTACTATCTTTCCCTTTCTGCTGGAGTCTGTAGCATGCCATTGCACACTCTTATGGAGTCATCTTCAGTTTCATAGCCCCTCTTCCCTTGCTCTTAATGGCCTTGATTTCTTCCCCTGGAGGTTTGTTGCCCCCGAATTCCTGGCTGGCTGCCCTGAGCAGAACAATAGAAAGTGGAAAGTTTGATCTGCTAGACACAGTCATTAGCCAAAGTTTTCAAAGCTACTGTGCAGAAGCAAACTGTATAGGCTTGCATAGCCTACAAAGGTAATTAGCCTGCTACAGGGACCCTTTTACACTGTGTTGAGCTTGCTAGTTGTGCCTGGATTTATGGCCTGCCTAAGGAAAATTGTAAATAACAGTCCTGGATGCTCTGGGAGTGGGAAGAGCACTGAAGTGCTGTCTTTAAAATACAGAGCTGCCAAGGTTGAGTTACCCTCACCATTCAAACCACACTCTTATTAATAGCCTACTGCCGTTTTCCTACCTGTCTGCCCAGAGTGAGCCTGGGGGTGAGCCTTGCCTTCTGTGGAGGGACAGCACTGAGCACTTGCCGCCTGTGTTCCTCTGCGGGCTTTCCGCAGTGTTGTAGCAAGCTAGCTTTTTGCGGCTCCAAGTACAGTCTCTTGCCTGGAGCTGCTTGGGACTTGTCTAAAGAAACCACTTTTGGACGTTGATTTATTAAACTGAAAAGTTTTCTTGCAGCTGCTGCAGTGTTGTTGGAAAAGGTGTTTTAGGTGAAATATTTCTGGTGAACCTGCAGGAAGGGACATGCTTTGTGCAGGTGATGGTGCTTGCTGTGAAGGAGGGAAGCAGAGGAGAAATGAACCTGGGGCTTTCTCCTCCCAGCTGTTGTGGGTCACTGCAACATCTAGGAGAATGAAAGGCAGTTAATCCTTGTTCACTGAACAAACACATGCAGCTTTGAAGGGCTTTTGTTTCATGCTGATGTGGGCAGCAAGAGCTTCTAACACCTTCCAGAAGTGGTTTCCTGCCCAGTACCAACCTTCAGTGGGTTCCTGTGCTCCTGAGCAGCTGGCACACATCTTGTGTGGTGAGGCACCAACAAGGTCCCCAGGAAGGTCTCCCCAGGAGAGTGAGGTGGCTCCCAATATGCCACGCTTGGCAGTCATCTGATGCACAGAGCTGGAGCTGCCTGCTGTGATATGTTGGTTAGGTCCAACACTGTTTGCTGATCAGATTTCTGCAGAAATGGGCAGCGCCTTGTTGGAGGAGGGTGCTGGGACTGGATGTGAAATCTGGAGAGAGAAATGGTGGAGGGGTGGTCAGCAGCACTCTGGCTGCAGTGGTTAGAAGGGGATATATGAAATGTAGGAAAGAGTGTAGATTTGGGGGACTGGAGGAGGACAGGTTGTTTAAGAGAAAGCAGGGGGAAAGCTATTTTTGTTCCAGTATTTGTTGCTGCCTGCACAGCCAGGGAGGAAGGACGGGCATCCTGCACCTGTTGGCTCAGCATGGTTGGATGCCCAGCCGAAAAAGAGGAGGTTTGAGTTTACCCATTTGGGTGGAAAGCCCTAAGCTGGTCCTACAAGGAGTTTCCCTTGGACAGGCCGAGAGGGAGGGGAAGAGGTGTGGGAGTCCTGACCAGGGACACATGTGCCTGAGTAATGCCTCAGCTGGTGTCTGTGGACTCATAGCAGGCGAGGTGTGCCACTCTTACTGGTTGCAACTCATGTGGGACAAAGTACACTCGACAAATGTGGAAGTTGTGAAAGAAAGCAGATCTGATTATCTCAAGGGTGGGGAGGGTGTTGCTTCTGGGTCACTTTAGTCTCACTGGGGCATTGCCTTGGCCTCGATCACAAGGCAGCCTTTTCCTGTGTGCTTGTGCAGAAGGCCAGGATGCTGCGGCTGACTCAGCACGCGTCCCTTCCTTAGGGCTCGCTTTCATGAGCTGGTGTGAGCTGATGCCAGAACTGTCACGGCTGAGGGCAGGAGTTCCCCCTCCACATTCTCCACCTCTCCTCTCACATGTTGCTGCCCAAGCCACACTGGCACCAGTGTCTGCCTGAGCCCTGTGCAAGGAAGCTGTCCACCATCCCTCTGGAGAAGCCCAAGTGTGCTGCTGTTGGTGCAATGTGCTCTCTGAACTTGTCTCCCCTTTCTTTGGGAGGTCTTCTGCTGGGCATCATGTCCTTTGTGCTGCCTGAGCTTGGGGGATAGAACAGAAGTGGGGCCCTGTGCTGGGTAGGGCTGGTCAAATGAATGAAGGGAAGCAAGGGTTCCCTTCCGGCTGATCACTTTCTATGCCATATCTGTCTCCTCCCAAATGTCCCTGCTTTTGTCACTTCTGGAGTTAAAGCTAGGATGATGTTATTAATTAAACAATTGAAGGGGGAGAAGAGGAGGGGAAAGTTGTATTTTTTTCTGGTAAATGCTCCTGGCAGGTTTAATGAGCCTCCTGTTAAAGTGCTGTGTGCCTTCGCTACCTGAGCTCAGACAGCACAAGCCATGGCATGGATTTGCACACAGTTGCAGGCTGTTCAGCAGTTTCATGGGTGACTGAGCTACAGATTATGCTGCGAAACTAGAAAGTCTAGACTTGAATGAACCAGCAAAATAGACTCTGGAAATAGCTTTGCTGAAAGGGAGACAGCATCTTCTCAGGTTGGATCGAAGAAGCAGGAATGCCTCTCCAATGCATAGTAGCTGGATGAGCAGGCACGTTGTTTCCCTTTCACTAAAAAGGTAGAAACGCTGTTGAAAATCATAGGTTGCGTTTCAAAAGCCTGGAGAAGCTTGACAAAGGCTTACAGGCTGGTTAAGATGTCCAGCTGTGATGTATCTTTCTCATTTATAGCTAGGTTGGTCTAACCTGTTACTCCTGTAAATTACACAGGCGCTGATCTGAGAGGCTAAATGTGGCTTCTTAAGATTTTTTTTAACATGTATCCTGGAAAGCTAGAACAGTGTGCTAGAAAGCTTGCTCCAGGCTGAAGAATAAGCAAGTGCCAAAACAGAGCATGGAAGCCTCTGGGTGTTGGGCCGTAGTGATGTCAGATTTGTAAAATAATCTTGCTTCACAGAACCACAGAATGGTAGGAGTTGGAAGGGGACCGCTGGAGATCATCTCGTCCAACCCATGCTCCGTTCAGGAGTCAATATAAAGGATAAGATTATTCTTCACACCCCCAACCACCTTTCCCTCCCTCCCAAAAGTGTATAGGGTCTGAGATCCTGGAGCATCCCAAGTTTATAACTCCCACCTTTCTTGGAGTTTGATCTAAACAATATAGTTGCATGATTTTATCCTCCATTTTCCTCTCCTGACTTTTCAGTAGCAAGCGTGGCCTTGGCTAGGCAAGGCAGGTGAAGCACTGGAAAACCGTAGGCTCTGAAGCTATTCTGGGTAATCTGCACCAGCTCAATAAATAACTCTGCAAAGCATTCCCAAATCAGAGGATGTGGAAAACATCTGACTCCTTTCTAGTGCATTGACATGTGCGTTAGCTCTGCAGTAACATGCAGTTCTCTCCACTGACAGGTCTGTGATAAGATCAAGGTTGTTAAGCCACCTACCTTCTGTTTATGTAACCAGCCTTTCCTTGCTCTGAGTCACTTGACGCAGATCTAGTAGGAGTAGTCGTAGAGGGATCCACTGAACGAAAATCTTTCTTGGTCACCCTAAAGTGACCATTACTTGTTAAATGATACAGAAGAGCTTTGCTGAAAGAGCAGCCACAGGCTGTTGTAACATTGAGATGGGTTGTGAGTTTCTGGAAACAGCACTGCTGCGTTTTGTTTTTTTTTTTAAACATTTCTTGAACGAAGCTATTAAAAAGTATGCAGTAGGAGCACTCCAGCTACTCAAAAAAAGGACTGTGCATGCCTTTTATCAAATGCCTGGGGGCTCAATTTATGCGAGAGTGGAAAAGGTTATTGGAATTACAGTACTCTCCTTATAAGTATAAATCTTCCTTGCTCTACATTGCCTTGTTCAGTACAATCAAATTATGACTCTGTGTATAATCTGTTAGCCTCTTTCTCCTCAGTACTTCCTCTGAATTTCCTTCCCTTTTCTGATGGTCAGAGTGGATATGGACTCTTCTAGGGACAGAGTGTCTGCCATTAGGGCATGGGCTGTCATCCTTATTTTAACCCCTACAAACTGTATTCTGGAGCAGAGGTGCCCTTGACACGTTGCTAATATATTGTCCCAAATCCTGGAAAAACTGTACCATTTGAGGCAGCCCTTTTGAAATTAATTTATACAAAGTCTTGAAGTATGCCAAAGGGGAATAAAAGGAGGATCTTTCTAAAGCTTCCTGGGAGGTTAGAAGATGTTCAGTTAATGCAAAAATTGCAGCAGGATCTAATTTTAATAAGTTTTTCCATTTCCGTTACCGAAAGACTTATGTGCTGTCAATGCGACAGAAAAGCCCAAGGAATTAATTTTATTTGAGGTACTTTTTGTATGACTGGTCAATTGGGAATGCAATTAAGATGCAACACTGCAGTTGTTATACTTGTGATGGTGATGAGATTAGAGTACAGTTGCAATTTCTCTGGTTCAAACACAGCTTGCATTTACGATTTAAAGTATCTGTCTTTTAATTGTTCCAAACCAGCTCCAGCACTTTGGGTGACCTCAGTATGTGAAATCTTACTTTCTCTCATGCAAATACTTGTAACTGCTCAGGACTGTAATTACACTTTTTTAATTTATCTTTTTTGTCTGAGCATAGGTCTGCTCATCCCTGTGGTGTAGCGAGGAGCTTGCTGCGCTGAAAAGAAACGGGTGTGGCTACTCTCTTCCCCTCCCAAATTCCACTGCATTGTCTCAGCTGCTTATACAACCATGGCTTCAAAGTGTAAGGGGGAGTTTAAGATGGATGTATAGTTAGATACAGAAAGTTGCCTTTCACTTGCAGCTCTTTGACTGGGCTAAAGTGGTGTTAAAGCCTTTCTGTAAGTGTAAATTTAGGTGTTTGTTTCACCACCCCCGCCTTTTTTTTGTTGTTGTAAGACGGCTGCTAAACAGCTCTGCCTTGCTATGTACATACAAGCTAATGTCCAGCATCGTGGAGGGTTGCTGGTACCAAAAGCTTCACATAACGTGTGTGCATGCATCCATGCAAGCCCTGTCCAAAGCGACTGATGCTGCCATTCGGACGTGGGTGGTCTGTATCTTGCAGAGCCCTTTGGCTGCCGCGCACCAGCGCAGCGCCCCTGCTAGCCTCCCTCCTGAGAGCGGGTCTCAGTAGCACTGCCGGGGAGTCCTCCCGTCAGGAGGAGCGCGCTCCGCCATGGCAGCTGGGTCTGCTCCTTCTCACCAGGACATCAAAGCACAGAGCCTCCCTACTAGGCTCTGCCCAGTGCCTGAGCTCCAGCTACTCTGTGTACTTCGGCTGGGGAATGGTTATGTACTTGCTGTTAGGAGAGCAACGCTGTGTCACTGGTGTATGTCTGATGTTGTTGCGGGTTTACGGTTAATCCCGTACTTCCGTGATCTGAGAGTTATGTTGTAGGTGTGTTATTTTTCCTCTGAGAAACGCAAGTGGTTTGGAAACAGGGATGTGAAAGCTCTGCCAGTTGTGACTTTTTGCTTGTTTGTTTTTTCCTAGCAGGAAACTGAATTTGTTGCAGAGAGCATCAGAGAGAAGTTGTACATATAAAGCCTATTCTGCTAAGTCTGTTGGTTTACTGAGTTTTAGCTATCCTGTTCCTCAGCTGTGTCCTTCTTACACTTGGCAGAACTTGAAAACTGGATGGGCTAGCGTTGGAAACGTGATAGGCAGCAACGAGCTCCGGAGGTGCCCTTAAGGTAATCAGCCTGCAGGGTTGAGGTTTTTCCCCAGCTGCTTCTTTCAGTGAGGCACAGGCATCCACATATTTCTCTTGTGTGCATGTGTTAACTCTCTGCCACGAAAGGAAGTGCTTATAGGTTCATAAATCACCTATGAATGAATGGTACTTCGCTTCCCTTTCCTGCCTGTCCCTACAGGCTAACTTGTCAGGAAAACGTAAGCCAAATTATTGTGGTAACAGGATGAGCATAAAGGAAAAACCACGTGTATGAGGGATGTGGATTTAGAAGTTATCTGTAGTGACTTGAATATTTAATTCCAACAGCAAATGTCAGCATACAAATTCACATAAATATTTATGTGAATTTTCAAGAGGAACCATAATTTAACAAGGCTAGCCAAATTTCCATCCCCAGTCAGGCAGACATGACTCCTATTTTCTCGCTTACAAATAACATAACCTCGTGGGGTTCTTACTAGTTCAAGTTAATTAAATTTCACTCAAAGCATGAAATTTGCAGGCGGCGCTTGTTGCCTTGTTGCAGTTTCTGCAAATGCATATTATTTAGTCAGATACAATGAAAAGTTCGCTTTTGTTTTAATTCTTTAATTCATTGTCAGTCTGCAGAATTCTGCTGTACCAGCGCTCATATAACTTTTTTTTTTAAAGAAAACTGCTTGATCTTGCATTGTGAATTAATTTGCTTAAGTCATATGCTGCAATTACTGGTGGACCTAAAAGTATGAGCTATGTTTTGGTCTTTTGAGAACATCTGGTCCCTTCTTAAATGAATTGTATGTACACTTGCGTAGTTTTTTAGAGATAAGTTGAGACATAAGTGCTTGTAAGTATCTTGAAGATTTGTTTGCTCACATTCTCTGAATTCTGGTTATGGTATGAATTCTGAGAGAAGAACTCAGTTTACTGAAGTCTAATGAATGACATGCAAATCTTTGCAAGCACTATTCCAGTTTTGTATATACGAGCTGTATGTCTGCTTTAGTCCCCATACATTCAGTGAGGAATCTTTCAACTATAGATAATCTTGAATTTAGGCTTGGTAACAAAACAGATAAAGATCTTAAAGAAAAAGGGTGTTTGAAGAAGGCTCTGTGGCCTGGAAAAGTAGCTGTCCCTTGATGAACAGTAGCAGTGCTGAACTGTGGGAGAGAGCATGGTCCTGTATTTGCATCAGAAGTTCTGGATCCATGTTTGTGTGCCTCTGTGGGTGATTTCTGCAACTCCTAGATGCCCCAGTATCTCTCTAATTGGCTTGTGTTTGGAGGAATTCAGGCCAAACTAACCATTCTTGTGTCTTCCCCTTCCAGCTTTCTGTCCTATTCCCGTGGCAGAGATCACCCTCTTGTAGAGAAAACTATTAGCTCATACACTGATGCCTCAGACCTCTCCCAAACAGCCAGGCATTTAAGTGCAAATATATCTCCATCAGTGGCTTACCTCACATATTCAATATATTACATTAAGGACATGCATTTCATTCTGCTGCTCTTTATTCTCTGAGGAGAATAATCTCTGGCAGAAGCAGCAGCAGAGCGCAATGTTTGCACATGCCCTGGCCAGCTGGGGGTGTGAGGAAGTGTCCTGGTGTGGTGGAAGAGGGCAAGCTCTGCTGGAGTGCAGTGTGCTGTAATTAATAATTCCATTAAAATTGCAGACTAGAAGACCCGTGTACCTTGGTACTAAGGCACAGGTAAGTTACTTTATGTACCATCTGTTATCCAAGCGCTTGAGACATTCTCTGGAGAAATGATGAGGGCGTTTTCTCCATGAAGTGTTTAGTTCAATAGGTATTTAAGCATATGGACCAGGGATCATTGTCTAAAATAAATAAATTAACGAATCCCCAGAGTTTTCTGGACAGCAGTTTCACATCAAGCAGAAAGAACAAAGTGCCCCTCTGTCAACTCCTCTTTAAGGGTCTTCTCGAGTTCCAGTGCTGCTTCCACCCTGATTTCAGTCCTGTACTGGTAGGCAGTGTAGCTGACTCCTGGGTATAGAGCTGTTCTCCCTTGGAGGACTCGCTTTACAGCTTTATAAGATAAGTCAGAAGAAAAGTAACAAAAAAACATACAGGAAGCAGAATCAATAACGTGGTGAGACAAAAAGCAATATAAGGGAAGAAATATTTTTCTTATTATAGCAAACAAAAATGGATTGAAGGCAAGGAGGAAAAACAAGAGCAACTTAAAAAGATTGTATAACAGTAGAAGTAGCTTATGTGGTGAAACAGCAACTGGCGTTCCTAATAAAATCTCATTTTGGTTTCATTTATAGCTTTAACTTTGAAAAGGGGGTTTTGTCTAGAACTTGCCTGACTTGTTTTTCAAGGCACAAAACCAAATCTGTATTTCTAGGAAGCCTGAAGAAAATTAATTAAAGAGCTTTTCAATTATAGATCCATGAAAAATGGCTGTGCTTTGAAAGTTAAATAAATCAATAAAGCTGCCAGTGTTAGTCATCTATTGAAAAAAAGAAAAGGCTTCTCTGGTTATCTGTACAAGTAGAGAAACGCAGTTACTACACTCCAATGCTTTGGAATTTGGGCAGGAGAAGCTTTGATTATAAGAACCTTGACTTTACCCATATGAATCTTTTCAGATGTTGTATGAGTTGAGTTGTGAATCAGCCTGAAGTGTTGTCCCATCCTTACTTAGTGTTTTTTTTTCCTAGTGTCTGTGCGAAATCTGGAAGAAAATATGTAAAGTTCAGTCTGCATCTTGTAAAGTTTAAAACTGACAGATTTGACTTTTTCAGGAGGCAAACTTCACCCTTCTTGACTACGTGTTTCATTGCAATAAAATAACTATTCATGCAGCTGCCTTTCCTTCCTTCCTGACTTTTCCTTAATGTTTTAATGTTCTTTGGCTGAGGGTAGGTGCTTCACAGGGGCCTGAGATCAGTAGTGTGTGGCATAGCAGAGAACAAGAATAGCCAATGCATGACTCAAAACCAGAAAATAAATAGAATATATAATATTTACAACAGCTGCCTCTTCTCTCTTGCTGCTGGTAAAGGAGAACGTGGCAGAGATTTTTCTAAAAGAAGAAATCTGCTCCTATCCAATGAAGAATAATAGCAGCAATTAAAGATTTTGTATCCTAGTTATTTAGGACACAAAACAAAACCATGGCCAGACAAAGCGGGCAGTATGTCACGCTAGCTTGTGTGAATCTGAGTAGCGCTGCCATCTTGGTCCTGTACTTTGCTGGGATCCTGGTTGGAAGTTCTAAGTGCCTGCTGGGATTTGCATTGGAGATACTAGTGCTTTTTCCTGCTAGGACAGCTTTGCGTATGTATAACTTATGTTCTAATGAGGAGACATTTATTTACCTGTAGCCTCTGTCCCTCCTTCAGGCCACCGATGCATGTCCTGCTTGCCCAGTGCCACTTGGCTGCAAGCCAACAGCTGTAGCATGGCTCTGCTCGCAGCAGTGCAGTGCAGGTGAAATATCTCACAGAAGTGGACTTCTTGGAGAAATAACCCGCCCATCCATGTGGGAGAGGGCCCTCTATTTATGTGTATACACAAAAAAGATCCTTTCTGCCCTGATTGCGGGGAATAGTCAAAAATCTCAAAATGACAGTGCAGGAAGTTTGGCCCTGCTCTCTGAGGGAAGATCTGACAGCGGCTTGGGGACAGCTGAAGCTGACCTGGCTCTGCCTGCTCTGAGTTTGCCCCTTCTTCCGTGGCTGTTGCTTCTACTTTACGGCTGGCCTTACAGTGAAGTGATTCAAGGGTGTAAACCAGCAGAAAGCTATTCATTTTGTTGTTCGGTTTGGTTTTAAGTCAGTTTTCCTGGATCTCCTCCCTACCCCCAGAAGCCCACCGCAGGATCAGATGAGTGTGGGCAGATGGAGGGGAGCAGGAACGGGTGACTGGGGAGTCAAGGAGAGGGGAGGGACTGCAAGAGCCGTGATACAAATTTGATTTGCCTTGGTGCCCTGCTGTAGATGCAGTGTAGGAGCCCTTGTGGTTGCACATAGTGCAGATTAATCAATTCTTGTGAGCTTGTTGCAGCAGCCTTAGGTGAGGAAGTTCTCCTGGTGAAAACAGGTTAGGCTGTTACGAGTCACTGTGATGCTTGCCTGTATTCAATGTAGGTAATTCGTGAACATAGGATGTAAAACTTTCTTACAGGCTCTTTTAAAGATTAGACAATGTTTAATTGCATTTTGGCAGAGACAGCAGGTCTAATATGATTAGGAACGTATGTCTTGGACAGGTTGATGTTTCCTCCCAGGATAGCTGTCTTTGAAGTAGTAGCAGATGGAAGACCTTCCACTTCTAGGCACTCACTAACTTGTTTTGGAGAAGAGTGGATAAACTGGCAGCAGAGAAAATTATTCTTAAAAGTAATTTATGAGCCTCTGTATGGCTTTAACTTCATTTATTCAGCTCTTGGAGTATGGAAACTAGCTTTGGATTTATTTAGAACTTCGAAACCCAGTTGGAGAACCAAATATGATCAGGTCTTGGTTATGAGACTTCTACTTTTTTGGCTGGCTTTTCTTAGCAACATCCAAATTAGCGAATAAATAGAAGCCTCCAGTCTGCCGATGACAACAAATAATCTGTGATTCAGAGTAAAACATCTTGATCATGGACTTGGCAGTCCTAAATCTTCAGGAGCAGAAATGCAGACTATCAATCTGATACTACAGTACTGAGAAGACCCAGTTTCTTTGAAAAGGTCGTTTTGTTGCTGCCCCTTCAGTTCTACTTCAGTAGATTTTATCCTTTAAAGAGACTAGATTTTATTTTTGGTTTTAGGGGTAGAAAAAAAAAAGTTAGGGCTTGAACTGAGGGGCAGAGATGATGATGATGTCATCTAGGATAAGGATGCTGAAAGATACTCTGCACTGAATTGTCTGACCAGCTTGTATGACCTTGATCTTCTACTCAGAGCATTTGCAAAGTCTTTGGCATTGTCATAGTGTTCTTTTTTTTCCTGCTTGTTTAATTAATTTTTGATTGCCACTTAGGTGGCTGCCACAGCATGTCCATCTCTATTTTAAAATATTTTACTGTGTGAAATAAGGAAAATACAAAGGGAAGTTTCTTGTCTTATGTCAAGGCTTCAGCTGTATCTCCTGTTGGTTTTGTTATAAATCGCAGTACTGAAAAGAGCAAGTATCACTTTCTCAACACTGGCAGGGAACAGTGCTTATTCTTTGGAAAAGATATCTGTAAGAAATGTATGCTACCGTACTTGTTATATTAAGGGAATTCACTAAGATTTGTAAGGTTTCTAGGAAAACAAATTTGTCCTGGTCATTCTGAATTGGGAATATTGTACTGCAAAATATTATGTAACATTCTAATTTCAAATAATAAAATTTTAGTGACTTAAATTTAAGATGTTAAAGGTAACAAGGTTAAATGCCAAATCAAACAATCTCTAAGGTGTTTTCATACTACATTACAAGTATACTTCTACAATATGTAACTGGTATGTAATAGCGCTGTTGTGATGTTAGCCATGAGGCAATTTCAAGACAGATATAATTTCACTTAAGCTAAGTGTAAAATT
Source organism: Phalacrocorax carbo (assembly GCF_963921805.1). Taxonomy (NCBI): domain Eukaryota; kingdom Metazoa; phylum Chordata; class Aves; order Suliformes; family Phalacrocoracidae; genus Phalacrocorax; species Phalacrocorax carbo. The sequence goes on along the minus strand of NC_087514.1, from coordinate 93,476,442 downwards.
ATTATACATTTGAAAAACCTGAACATACACACTGTCAAAACTTTCATTGACCGTTTGTTCTGCAAACTGGTGTATCTTCAGGAATAATCTGTTTTCCTCTTGACTGAGTTGTACATGACAGGAACGGGATGTGGCTGGCGAAGCCGTCCCGTGTGGTCTGTAGCTGGAGAGGTTGGCAGCGGTGCATTCTCCCCTGAAACCCTCTTGTCCTGCCCTGGCGCAGGTGTATGTTGAGGGGCACTGTCAGTGCAGTGCAGGTCTGGAGGCCAGCATTGTGGCTGCCTGTGTGTCCAATACCTGGGCCTCAGAGTACCTGTGTTTTCCTGGCAGTCTTTCAGGAAACATTCTGCTGCATGGGAACTGTGCTGCAGCTGTGATCCCAGTAAGATACTGATATTCAGTAATTACTGGATATAGTGTTACCGTTGCTGTGGCCACCATGTAGGAGAACTGTGTTTGCACTCTTTAACTGAACATTAACCCCTGAGGGTGAACCCTGGGGGAATTGCCCAACAGCTCCTGCTTCTGGGAGGAGCGGCCCTGCTCACCTGCATCTGCGTGCGTTCTGCTGGCTTTGACATTTGTCTCATCCTCTTCAGCCACTTAATCCAGCCAACAAACAAACAAAAATTCACTTTTCTTTGCTAGGCTGATTTTCTGCTCTTCTCCTGAAATACCTAATTAGGGAGCAAACAGATGTAAATGTCTGGGGAGCTGAGAATGCAGGAAGGTGGACTTTGCTGATGGGGTGGCAAACTGCATTCTGACCAGCGCTGTCTCATGAAACTAAATCTGAAAACAGCAGAGGTATGGCCCCGCATTACAGCCCTTGAACACCACAGCCAGTTGCAGAAGTTTCTGCCACATGTTGCCACCTCCTGAATTCTGCTACTTTTTCTGATTTAGCTGGTTTTATAATGGCACTCAGAACCAACTATGCAAGGTGATGGGGCTTAAACAAAAAAAATTCAAAAGTACCTCTTGAAATATTACTCCACCTCACCACTGCCAGTTGCTTTGCTCTGTTTGTTAACAGATCCACCTTAGGGTTGTTGTGTGACTGCATCAGCAGTGGAATTGCTGCAGATGAGGGAACCATAACCTGTAGCATGCTCTTTTCTCTCACACCTTATCATTTGTGTGCATTCAGGATGAACTGTACGTAGATGAGTTTCTCATGTACTGCAGAGTACACCTCAGATGAAGTAGAATCAAAAGGGAAGAAATCGGAGCATAATATTGTGGGGAAAATGGAATTCTTAAAGTATGAAGTTTTCTAATGGCAGCATGCAACCTTGTCTGACACGGCTACAGTCTTTAGACCCCAGCAAAGGAAGTTAAAAAAATGATGAGTGACAAATGGTGTGCACGTGAGTTCCAGCTGAGGTGGCCACCCTCCCTTGGAAAGGTCAGGGAGGGGAAGAAACTCTTTTTCACTCCACTGTTTTTAGTGGAATGTCATGGTCTTTTTTTCATTTGGAATTCTGAAATACTAGCAGCAGACCTAGCAAAAGATGGGTGTATGGGTGAATGGTGGCTCATGGTTAAAAGGCATATGGGGACATGTGACTTAGGGGAGGGGAAGATTAACTAAGTATATATACACACACATATTTCTTCTTTGGAAACTATATTGTGTTGAGATAGAAACTTTCTACAGGAAATGCTTGATTTTTCTTGTATCTCCCTGCACTGGGGAAACTGTAAATATTTCATTCTGAGACAAATTTAATTTCTGCATTCTCTGGAGATAATGTGGTGCTTTTGAATGCTATGTGTTTTATTTCTCATGCCTGGATTCCTGGATTCCATATTTTCACTACAGTTTCTTTTCTTGCTAAACTAGTCTGTTATATCATGCGACCTTTAGGCAACAAGGACAGACTTAAGTGAAAGCAGCGGTCAAAATATTAAAATTTCGTGGGATAGAAACTCCCCATCCCACACACAAAACACACATAATCTACTGTTGGCATAGTCTCCCATGCAATACTTTAATTTCTTTTCCTCTGTATCAAGTTCTTAATGGCCTGAGACTGGCTTACAGAAAATGCTGACTGAACATGATTTGGAATGGCCTCAAATATTTGGTGATATTTGTGTGCTGCATGGTTATGCAATGGGAGAGGCAGTTGTTCCCAAAATCTGCAGACATTAGTATCATAGTGTTTACTGATGCAGTTACTTGGTGCAAATATTCTTTCCTGCATTGATTTTTAACTGGGATAACTGAGGATGGCAGTCTAAATCCTTCGGATGGGAAGTAAGAAGACCTTTTCTTTGGAAGCTCCTAGAAAGCCTGTGAGCTATGGAGTTAAAGGCAAGAGCTGCCAGGCCAGGCCACTCCTGCTGTCATGGATGCTGCTGGAATCCTCCATTGCAGAGGGGAACAAATTTCCAAGTGCTGGGTTGTGGTTTTTGCTTCATTTCTTTTGAATCCTTTTTGTGGGGCTTGGAACCATTTCATCTTTCTGTGTACCTTATTCCAAAGATAGCGTGTGGAAGAAGCACAGTGAAAGATAGGCAGCTACAATTTGCAAACTTAGTTATCTGTGTGATGATAAAAATAGTATTGGATCAGGTGCTAGACTTACAAGGAGATAACAAAGGCTTTTTAATTCTGCTGTGCTTGAGTGCTTGACTCTTTTTGCAATGTTGATACATTGCATGTGACATAAGAGGAGACTTCATTTTTGTGTATGTGCATCATCTCTTAAGCTATCTTAAGGGACAAATTTCTTACTGTGGCATCAGGTAGTTTCTCTGTGGACTTGAAGCCTTTGACTGAAATGTCAGAGGACTGTAGGATGAGCATTAATGCATTGGTAGGCTGTCCACTGTCACTTTCATTGCCTGGCTTCTGGTGGGACTAAGCACCCTCACACTGCTCGTGGTGCTGAGGCAAGGGATGGGGAGGGAGCAAGCCCTGCCTCTGGGAAGGCTGGCCTTCAAAATAACTGTGGAAAACAGGCTGACACCCCAAAATCATGTGTAAAGCCATTGTGAGAGAACGTACCACCGCCTCTGTAAGGGGCGATGCTCTGTGCAGTGCCTGGCTGGCAGCTGGTAGACGGACCTGTTCACATGCACCTGTATGATACAGGAGTGTTTCTCTGTGTGACAGATGCAAACTATTGAAACATGGCTGGAAAGCACTGGGAGGGTGTGGGCAGGTTGTGGAGGTGGTGTTTTGACCACTGGTGCAGGCTGTGGTCTGTGTTGTGCTTTCCTAAAGTAGCACAAATTTTTGTCCTCTGGTTTGTTACGTTAGCAAGGGATTGTACAAATTGTTTGTGTGCGCAGACTTTGTGTCATAAAACTGTATTAAAAAAAACCCAACAGCAAAAGCAACATAGAAAATTCTGAGTTGTTTGTTAATGCAGTTATTTAATTCCCAATTTGGAATGTAAAATTGGATTACTTCTTAACTTAGGAAGATTCTTGTGTTCAAAGGAGAAGAGGTAAAAAAGGGTTAAATCCAAAATGGTGCTATTGCCTTTAGGTCTCTCAGTATGGAAAGATTATGGGATGCAGTGTGGTCAGCAAATGGCTTTTGATTCAATACGGATGCCCTTCACCTGAGCAAAGGCATATAACGCTCTGTGTGTGTCTGCCTTACTATTGACCCTGATTTCCTGGCAGTGCCACTTAATGGCTTTTGTTTGGAGACAGGCCTGGGCTGAATTCCCCAGCCATGCTAGTGTGATCTGCCCTGAAATGTCCTCCACCCCAGGAGTCCCCACTTCTCCCCGGAGCACCGAGGGTGCCGGTGGCAGCAGCTGGCGTTAGCATTGCTCACTGTGTTTGGGTTCTCGGTTGACACAGCTCCGTAATGAAACACCTGATGAGTCAGTGTTACCTAAGCTCACTTGGGTGTATGGCTGCTGCCTCCTTGAAGACCAGGGTGAAGTTCTGTCTGTGTCTTGAGGAGGCTGTAAACCACAGAGATAGCGTTTGCATGCGGCTACGGCTGCTTTCTTCATGTAATTTTGTAATTCAGTACCTGTAGGGAGAGCAAATTGGAAGTGAAACAGGCACAACCAGAAGGAAATGTATGTGGCCCTCACGCCCCCAGGCAGCACTTTTACATAAGAGGGACACTTTGGAGATGCATATTGAAATTGATTTTCATCTTTCTGCAACATTAAACAATCAGCTGGTTTTCAACAGCAGTTCACAGATGAATCTGAGTCAAATCAGGCAGATTAACTGGAGGACAGCCAGATTGGCAACGGTTTGTCATCTCCTGTTTAATACTCACAGCGTAGAGTGATACACACATCAGAGACTTAAAACTTCCCGCCTTAAGAGACAATGCAGTAAATTAATCTGTTGAGAAATTGCTGATATTCCAGCCTCCCTAGCAACTTTTTCATTAACCAAGTTAAATACTGCTAGCTGGAGTTGCTCAACTCAGTGACGCACAGCCAATGCTGGAAGACTATTTTGCCTTTTTTTTTTTGCATTTTGGATCTAAAATAGGTTCTTTGGAGCTCATCTGGGTTGAATGCACTGAGGTGAAACTTAATTCCTGTCAGTTAATAATAGCGATTCCTCATTCAAACACAGAATATGCTCTGCTCTTACTCCCAAAAGTAGGTGATCTTTGTGTGTATATATCGGCAACAGACTTTTTTTCCCCAAAGTTACAATGCCTGAGGGCGCGTATGCCCATCCCTATTCTGAATATCTGAATTTGGGATATTGTAGTGACTAGCCTGACTTCTGAGAGGCAAGGGTGTTAAGGAGTGTCTCTTCAACCTCCAGCAAGTCTTATCTCTAACTTCCCAGTATTTGTCATCCTGATTATTTTAAAAGGAAAATAGATGTATTTAAAAGCTTTTATTCATCGTCATGATCCCTCCTTTGGTTTGTTGGTGGGTGAAGCAAATGTGCTCTAGTCTTTTGGGGGCTGAGAGGGAAAAGGTGGAAGGAGGGACAAAGCTGCTACTACTGTGTACAGTATTTCTTTTTACTTATATTTTCTTATTCACTTTGTTCTGACAAAAGGAAGTTAATGCAAATGGTAAAGTTTAAATGGCTGTGTTGCTACCTGCAGGGAGGGGGAAGTCAGTCTACAAATTAAAGTACAAGGTCATTGGAGCACTTATCTACCTATAATATAGGTATGTGTGTCTGAACTACTGAATATTTTTATTGCTGCTGCTTTAATAATTAATCTACCCTTTGGGAGCTGCAGGCTTTTTGTTCAGGATTAATGTACTCTTAACATCCCCGTGTCTACCACCTTGTCCTGAAAGCAAGGTGGTAGCACAAGAATCTGCTGTATGGGGGCTTGTCCCATCTTTGACCGCATGTTTGTAGAAAGTGTTTTTAATCCCACTCTGCTGCTAGGTTCAGATATAAAATCTCCCATTCTGTTTTGCAGATCTCTTCCACGTTAGCTAGGAGGGCTGGTCTGTTAACAACTAGCGATAGTAAATGGCAGCTTTCTCTGAACTAGGCTATGAAAGAAGGCATGTGCCTGACCAAGAGGGCTGTTGAAAGCCTGTCTCTGGCTAGGAGCGGGGAAGCTCTCACACCCTTGAAGAACAGATCTCGTGCCTAGAGGATGAGCTCTTTCCCCCATGTGAAGGGCTGAGTCAGACTCTGTTCAGGGCCTTCCTGTGCTTTCTTGAGACACCTCGCATGGTGAGGTGTTATTCAGATCTGTCAGCATGCACTGCAGGTTGTTGGTGCATTTGTGTTTTGTGTTTTTCCTGTTCTGTCTTGTTGATGTAGAAAGGTGACAAATCAGCACGTAATGTCTGCCACAGTGAAAGTGGTGCGAAGTGGGAGTGCTTGCTCACTCCCATTTGTTTCCTGAGATCCTGTTAAGTTTACTGGTGTTGCTCTCTAAAATGAGGAGCTCTTATTTTTTTTCTGGTGGGAGAATCAATATTGGGTGCCGTGCTTTGCCCTGTTCACCCTTCTGCTTTCCACTGAATGCAACTGATGCCTGCCATGGATTGCATGTTGTACAATCTGTTTCCAAGGTACCGTTGATGAGGAAGTCTCCATACATTGCACATCATGCTGGGCAAGATGGGGCAAGGGAAAACATCTTATTTTATGCTTTAAGGCATGTTTGGTATGTGGACTTCTGACCCCTGTGTTGCAGGGAAGTAGGGAAGTGAGGCTGAGATGAGGTTGACTAGCAGAAGTGTGGAGGGTGGCAGAGGCAACACGCTCATCTCTAAGTAGCTTTTGTGGTGTGTTGCTGAAGACAAAGACACTGTGGTAGCCAGCTTATGCAAGCCCTCCTAACTATGGAAGGAGGGATTCCCCCTAGGATTTCCTTGTGGGAAGGCTGAAGAAACAGAAGGAAAGACATGAAAATGAGGGCTGGTGAAGCTACATCTGTATGTTGGGGGGAGGGAATGACAAGGAAACTTCATGTAGAAAGGAGTAACAGCAGCATTTTGATTCAATATCTTCTTTCTGAAACCCAAGGAGTAGAAAGAGAGGGACAAAAAGGTGGAGAGCCCTGCTTTCTAACAAGATTTGTTTGCAGCTAGGACCTTGAGTGACTTAGTGGCCAATATAAGCCTTTTGAATCAATCCCTTCCCTGCTGTGTATTTAATTTTTTTTATATATGCTGAGCTTATATTCTGAAGGTCTTTTCAGTGCCACCAATGACATCTAAATGGAGTCTTCCTCAGTGAATGGTGGGTTTTTTCCCTGTTTATAGCAGCCCACACACTTAAGACCACATGATGTTTGCGTTCATGGCTGAAACAATGTTTTAACCCAGGTTTCCAGAGGCAAAAGGCCAGGGTAGTACTTTTCTGCCTTATCAAGCTGTTTTCAATTCAGTTGGGGCATTCTTCAGAGTATCCAAACAAGGTCGTACAGGTTGCCTAGAAGTAATAGAACAGCTTGGTTGTATGCCTGCTGCCCAGCCTCCCTGGTGGGAGGGTGTTTCTTTCTAAATCAGCAAAGAAAATTGGTTAAAACCCGGTCTGTGCCTCCTTTGTTCTCTCAATGCTGTTGGTAACTGTGTGCATGATGAGTACTGGCTAGAACTGATGGCTAGTATAAAAAACAGTATTATTTTTCAATTTGGTGCTTTTCTTGGTCCATTCTATCAATTTGCAGCAAAATATCCAACAAATAAGGCAAGGGTGCCTCATCAGAACAAAGCATGCAGTCGCCACAGTGAGCATAGAAATACAGAGCTCTTCAAACACAGTTAAAATAAAATGAATATACACACTTCTAGGGTTGCTGAGGTTTACAATTTAGCTTGGAACACTGCTATAGTGGTGAGGCTTCAAGTAATCAGAAATACTGCCTGTTTCTTGTAAAGCCATATGGATTTTACTTTAGAAACAAAATAATTACTAATTTTGTTGTCTAAATTTTAGCTTCCTCTAAGAGATAGTTGTATAAAACCAAAGCAAAACCCTAGCAGCTCACAGTTTAGTTGCACTGGTGATGTGAAAACCTGAATTGGATAGCACAAACTTGGGTACTCTTCCTTTCAGGAACTGAAGAGCATGACTTAGCGCCAAGGTTAGACGTAGCCTCTCTTAGGGAGCCAGGTGTATGTACAGAGGTCTACCATGCACAGATTCGCAAGTTTAGTCTGAGATGCACGCTGTTTATCCTTACACTGCTTCAGCTGCGGCATGTCCATGTTGTAGGGATAATAACCTGCCTCTCTTGCTTCCCTTTGTATTAGAGAGAATCAGTTTGCCCACTTTCCCTGGCTGTTCCATATGCACCACCCAACTGACTGTTGTCTGTAATTACTATCTGAGCTGTTCTCAGTTTACAGTTATTTATTTGTCTTGGAAACTGGCCAGTGTTTTCCATAGAATTATTTCTCTTTATTGAAGTTTTTATAGTCATGATGATTTAGGCAAAGCAAAGCAACTGTTGGCTTTGGTGTCCCAAAGCCTAACTTAGGACTCAGAAACCTTTATTTACAGCCCAGAAGCATGCACTGCTCCACGTGTGGGAGATAGTAAGTGTTGTCTCTTGCATATATGCACCTAATCTTTTGTCTTCCTTGAAAATGTGAGGGTTTTTTCTTGCAGAGGTAGGTGCTGTATAACAATAGTAGAAGATGCCCTAGGAGATAATCTTACTTGTTCTTGGTTAACCACCAGCAGACCAGAGCAAAGCAAGTTTTTGCCAGGTGGAAGGGCAAAACTAGTACAGGAGGACCCTTGGCAGTCTGGAAATGGCAAACTTATAGGCATGGGACAACATTTTGTTGGTAACAGCGTGGGCAGACCTAATTAAACAGGTCTCAGTGGACAATGTGTTTTGCTCAGCTCACTGCAGTGGCTGTTTGGATTAGCTTTCTCACTTGTATTAAACCTGTCCTATAGTGCTGTGGGTGGAGGTGGCAAACTTTGTTTCTCCTGAGGTAATGGTTTTGCTTATTTGAGGTCAAAGGAGGCCAGAAAGCCAAGTTAATTTAGTGTGGGTTTCATCTATGAGGTTTCTGGTGCTTTTTTTCCATAGCAAAAGCTTGCAAAGTATGGAAAGAAGTCTTGGTGACCTCGTAATTGAATAAAATGAGACTGCTAATTATGTTTAGGAGGGTTGCTTAGACGGTCGTAAATATTTCTCCTCACATTTAAGCCCACAGACTTTCTTTTTTAAGAAGAAAAGAATTGAGGGTGGGTGTTGCTGCAGTCTGTGGACTCCCTGCTTCTGTGACTTCTGTGTGGTTTGGTAAATTGCTGCCTTGCCTGCCTTTGACAATCAATGGTTCTGGGCAATTGGAGGGTTATAATTGTGTTATCCCACAAGTGAGACTTGAAGTGTTCACCTGATCTTGGCTTCCCTTTCCCTCCAGACAGGGGTGGGAAGGGATGCTGCCCTTTGGGTCATGCCTGCCTGTTCCCTGACCTGAGAGGAGCGGGGGGCTCTATAGAGGGAGCACCACAGAGCAGGTGGGACCCCGGAGGCTTCTCTTGCTCTGTTCTGTCTCTTCAGCTCTCATGTTCAGAAATGTGGACAAGGCAAGGAAAATGCTGTGCATCATGGGTACCCATGTAGTTAACTCTAATAAGGCTGGGGAAGGAGGAGGAGGAGGCAGCTGGCTCCAGGTTTCCTTAGGTTCTCCCACTTCTGGCTCTGTTCCTCTGTGTTCCTACCCCGTCATGCCTCTCCCTAGCTTCCTGGCAGCTATACCCCATGGCATACTGTTTTCATCCCCTTTCAGGCCATGCAGTAGCACAACAGAGCCTTTGTAGCTGGGCTCTTCATTTGGGGACACTTCAGATGGGAGCTGTGTGGCTGGCACAGCTGAGCAGTAGAGCTGTGGGAAAGCTTTGGAGATACAGGAGGGATGCAGTGGAGTGAACCATGTGGAAGCACACTGGCGTTCACTGCTGTGGAAGCGTTTCTGCAGAGCAGTTGCTGTGTGTTCACATAGCAGTAAAGCAAGGCTTAGCGTATCTGTAAAAGGGAGGAAACTTTTTTGATGTCAGGCCAGCGGTAAAGAGGCCAGAGAGATCAGCAGTGGCAGCTGCATTGTCCGCTTTGAGAAGGAATACCTCTTCCTGGGAGACTTCTTGGCTCCACCTGCAAGGTGCTTTCATCCACTGCACAGCTCCTAGTCCACACTGTGCCCGGCGGCCAGTCTGTGACTCTATTAATAATGGCCCAGCACTCTGTTACACCAAAAGTCATCGAAGTGCTGTCCTGGGGGGGGCTGCTGGCACTACAAGAAGCCCTATTCTGACTCAGTATGTTGATGCTGTGCTGCAAGTGCATCTTGTTCAAAGGCTGTACTAATTATAAATTGGTCTTGGGATAAAAATATCTTTAGCTGGCTTGTCTTTGTAAACAACCTGTGATGGTATTTGGAAGCACGACACAGTTTTCATGTTGTAGACAATGCACATGCTGCATGTGAAGGACTTTAGCAGTCATGGTACAGACCTTCCTCGTGGTCAGGCTGAAGAAAAAGAGGGAAAGAAATTTTTTTTTACTATGAGAGATGGCAAAGTGGACATCAATGAGATTCTCTTCCCTGCAATTCTGGGAGAGATCTGAGTTTCCCTCAGTATTAGGGGAGGAAGGGTGTTTATTATATCAAGCATATGCTGTAATAGTGCATTCTTTTTTTTAAATAAGAGAAAGCCCTTGAAGCACCTTCTGTCCTGGCCATGTGAATTTGGGTGGAATCTGTCCTGTGCATTGCAGGACAGCATTTGCCTCTGTGTGTGCAAGAAATCGGCTGGTTCACTGCTAAATCGAATGACAGCACGTACTGTCAGCCACGAGGTAATGTGCCCTACTGGGAAGGGATGCCAGAGGCAAAAGGAAGAGCCAGGTGCCAGCTGTCAGCGACAGACAGCACACGCAGCACCTGTAAGTGGATCCAGTGGAAATGATGCTGGGTAAGGCTTCCAGGAAGACAGCTGTCCCTGCGACAGGACTCGTCTGTACAGCTGGAAGCTGCTGCAGTGTGGTGGTGAGAGGAGACCTGCAGCCTCTTTTGGCCAGCACGGGGCTGATCCCAGCAGACCTGCCACTCCGCTCCCAGTGGAGCGGAGCCCCTCCATGAACGTCCTCAGCCTTCCTGCGCACTTCTTATGCAAACTTTCCAACGCGTGCCGGGCATTTGGGAAGCTGAATAATGCAAGCGTGCTTTTCAGTGAGGCAAAAGCACTTTGCCTTTCCTTTGTTCTTCAGCTCAACCATGACTTAAACCAATGTGGTACAATGTATCTTTCCAGTTTCCTTTGGGTAATGTGTCTTGCTGGAGGTCATAGACTGACCTATGTTCTGAACTCTGCTTTTCACAAAACAGGCAAAATATGAGGAGAGGAGGGAGGAACAGTCAACAGCCTTGCTTAAGTGCTTCCCAGTTCAATAATTCGGTACCACATTGACAGTCTGGAGGAGAAAATGCCTGAAATACGCAAAAGGGCTTATCATCTGAACTAAATTATTCATTGGAACGTTAAAAGAAGGGTATGCAAAGACATAAACTGAGCACACCCAACCGCAGGCTGTAATGAGCTAAAATACAGGCAGGGTCTTGGGAAAAGACCATACAGTCTCAATTAGCTCAGCACTGTAGACTGCTTGAGTGTGTATCAGCACCTTCTGCACAAGGACAGTGCCAGGTGTTCATTGTGTTTGTACCCTTTTTTTTAGTAGCTTAAATAAAATCGGATTTAGTCTGTGTTAGCAACAGATAACAGCAGTGCCAGTTGAGTGCTGTAAATCTGGTGAATAAGTAATGGCAATTGGAACCTCTTTGCTCCTGTTGTCTTGCCACTCCCTAGGTTTTCTAATTTGTTTTTCTCCTTGCTGTTTGTCCTGCAAATGCTTATAGCTAGCGCTTTATGAGCTGTCAGCCTTCTGTGTGTCCCCATCTTGATTCAGCTCTGTTTTCAGCTCTTGAGTACATGTATGCTTGAATCTGTCTCCATCAGCATTTTAAACATTTACTTCCTCCTTTAGTTCACAGGTTCTTTTTTTTTTCTTAGCCATTGCAGCTTTAACAGTTTATTTTCTGACTCTGTTTTAAAGGAGGTGGGAATCTTGCTTCTCTTGCATGATCACTTGCATACATCCTCTCTGCATTTCAGAGCAAAAGTGAATGATGTGTTGAGAGCTTTAGAATAGGTGAGCAATGAAGAGGTTTCTCTCCTCTTTATTTTGGTCTTTCTTAATGCTGTTGTGGAAAGGCTGGATTGGAGAATTAGGTCTTGCAGGGTTTTTTAAATGCTGTTAAGTCTGTTTTCTCTGTCACTAGTAGTGCTCCGGTGCTCCAGGCAATGTCATTCTCTTCACAAACTCGAAGGTCTTGCCTTAACCTTGATGACAAGCTCAGATGTTACAGCAGTGTGATCTAACTCTGAAAAGTGCTGGGGCTTGAATAGAAGTCCGTCTGCATTCAGGATAGTAGTTAATATGCTTGAGGTTGGTCAGTTTGTAAGGGGACTTAAGCGTTTCCTAGGATGAAGACACTTTTCTGTGCATTTATTTCTCTCTCCTGCCCCACTTCTCTCCCCCTCATATATTAATTAATAATAATCATGGTGTGGGTGGGGATTTGCAGAGCCAGAAATTAAATGAACCAGAAATGACCCAGGAAACTCCTGCCATTGTACATGTGTATATATAGCTCCTAGACAGCCACAACAAAGAAGACACTGCTGATTATTTTCCAAGTAACTTTGATGGAGACATGAATAGAAAAACGTGTGTGAATATTTTTGGAAGATATCTGAGCAAAACCTCTAAATTTAGAATTTGCTTGATCTGTTTTTAAACAATGTTTGAGAATAACAGCAACTTAAAAAAAGAGAACTTTTCATTGAAGAATCAAAATCAATTTTAGTCTTAAATGAAGGCCTGAAAAATTTGGACAGGCATTTTTTAGATGTACTCAATAGGTTGGGAGGTGTGTGGGAGAAGTCTCTTCATGAGAAGTTGTTCTGTATGCTCTTGGTGCTGATATCTCATGTGGTGCAGAGCTCATATGAAGCAATAACAGGAAAAGAAAGCTATACAGAGAGCTGCAAAATATGCTGATTCAGGGATAAGAAACTTTACTATCACAATCTGAATGTTCCAAATACTTCAGACTTCTTTCACTTTTGATGAATTAATTTATATTCCGTTATGCTTCTTGGCAGTATCTTAGTTTCTGCACTGCAGGAGAGTCTGATTCTCAACCTAAGAAGTACCAGTGGAGGAGGGAGAATGGGCATGTAGGTTGGTATGCAAATAAAATGTGAATGGCTTCAAAGAGGAAGACTTATCGTGCAGGTTCTACAGTGGAAGCCACAGGTCTTTCTCATTATTATACATAGCCTGGGAGGCATTGCAGAGACCTCACATGGAATTGGAAGAGTAAGCACATATTTCTTTCCTCAAAATGATTAGGGGTGGAGTCATCCCTACCTCCTTCATGTGGGAAAAAAATTTAGTCTTATGTGCCTGACTCCGTAAAGAACTAAATAGTTATCATTGTCCTCTCCTCTTGCTCTGGAATACTCTGGTTTTGGTTGGATGACCTTCTGTTTGTGTCATCTAGACATCTTTCTGGTCCCTCTGCATTTTCAAACGGTCTTGTGTCCTGGGAAAATGATGTAGTTGGTTGATCTAGCCTAGTCCATTGCTTGTAGTCTTTCAAATTAGAGCCTGTGTTTAGCTCTGTTCACCATCTGCTGAGTTCAGGCCTTTCCTTGTCTGATATATTAGGCTGTTTGCTCTTATAGTTCCAGCTAATTTGGCACGGCTCTGGTTTATGCCACTTTTAGCTCTGCACAGGGGTCCATTTCGTTCATTCCTTTCGGCCGTATGAACAGTAAGAGAAGTGTCCAAATCCTCAGCACTAGTAGCTGCATCCAGCAGGTCCAGAGCCCTCTGTGCATATAGGGCACAATGATTCTGAAGAGATAGATGTGCTTTCTATAAGGATCAAAACTGTTTATTTCTTGTCACAAGAGGACGATATTTTTGATTGCAACATCATTCAGACTTTTTGAAAAGCGAGAATCAGTGGGGTGTTGACCACTCTGTCGTGGTTTTGCTTAATTTTTTACCTGCTCTTTGGGCTGTTCCACTCCCCCTTCATTAAAACTGGGAAGGGCTTCTGAAGGAAGAGTGTGTCATCTCAAAAATGAAGCCTTTCCTTAAATTATGTTTTTTTCTTGTGACTGCCATTCAGAAAATAAAGCTTTTTTCTTTTTTTTTTATTTTTCCCCTTCCCTCGGTCCAAGGTGTAGCCGAGGCTGATGCTGGCAGGTTGACTGTGGGAACAATTAAGCATTTCTATTCTTGTCATTTTAAAATTTACAGTGTTATTACTCTACAGTTGACATGCTGGCCTGCGAGCAATGGTCCAAATTTGATGTAGGTAATGAACTCCCATGCTCCCAGCAGATTGCATGTTCTTTGGCAAGTATGTGAACCATCTGAAGTAACTGGATGCAAATTGGCAGATTGCTTCATAGAGAGCTGAGGTGCAGAAAAGCTGCAATTGCATCATGCTCAGGGTGAGATTCCCTGCCTGCTCGAAACTTATGGGGAGAACAAGCAGCCCTGGATCATAACTGAGAGGCATCAGCAAACTGTGATCTTCCAGTCTATTTGATTGCAAATGAGCAGGAAGAAAAACCTTTGGACACACACACAAACACGCACAAAAACCACTGCATTTGGGTTGGCTATAGGCTTGTGTGGTTTTTCGCATGGCTGGGATATATTTATCTCTGCATTTATTGCCATAGAGTTGGCACTGTGGAAAAACTGGCATCTTGCATACCAAATTACACAAGCCACTTTGTCCTGAGCCTCTTTTCTGTAACTTAATTTCCCATGCCTCTTTTATTAGTAATCATCGTGTATCTGTGAGCAGAGGGTGACACATTGTAATATGTGAAGTAAAAGCAACTGCAATGAAATCAGATGATTGACAGTAGGGGTGGAGTGCAGGGAAGACAGCTTGCTTTCCTGACAGCTTGACAAAGCATGTTAGTTCACTGTGGGTTTTTTTTCTTCTGGTTTACTTGGTTTTAATTTTGATCCCCTGGTTGGGCTCCGTCTCCAAGTGAAATGTTCATTATTTACATAAGGCAGCGCTTTTATTTCTTCAAGGTAAAGGCTTATAGCCACTTGTATAAATAGAAGGACTGACAGGATTGATGCAGAAATACAGGTATTAGGCTGGATTTGCCATGTGTCATACATTCTTCATACTCTTCTGGGCATTGTCACACAGAACTGTGTTTGCAAAGGGCACTGCTGCTTCAGGGTGTTTTTTTAAGGTGTTTGCTTTGAGCTTCTTCTCAGGTGTTGAAATGAAATTCAGTTTGCTAGTTTATCTGTACTATTAAGCCTTCAGAAAGAATGGGGAGAGTATTTTGATTAGCTTTCATTTTGTCCTGTGCCAGACTGAACTGATCATCTGTGACAGCATCGAATGAACCCTGCAGAAGTGGAGGGAAAAAAATTCTCCCTAGTGTTGTTTGTACTGCTAAGAGTGTTCAGCAAATATGCTTGCAGGGATTCAGCAGAGCTTATAAGTAGTGAGTATAAAGTTGGGTTAGGGGTTTTTTTGCCTTTTTTTTTTTTCCAGGCACTAAGTACTGCATAATTGAAACTTCATTAAATTGTTGAACCAATTCATATATCCTCCTCTGAAGCAAAGGTCAAGATTTCTTGGCACAGGCAAACATTTAACACGTATTGTTTGGATTAAATAAAAATCTTTCCTGCTGGCAGCCAAATTTCCCATGTCATTTCATGCTCTGTGCTGCCAACACATTCTCCCTTCTCCATAGTACTTGTTATGTCATATCATACATACCAGCTGCAGATTTTTCTGGAATATCAAATCAGCTTGATCTGAAGGAAAAAATTTTCATTTTGAGTTATTGCATCTTTCTATACATTTTGTATATTATACTCCTAAGGCTGTATCTGACACAAGAAAATAAGCCTTCATCTTGGGAATGTGAGGGAAGAGTCATGAGCAGCTTATGGTAATTGTTAGGACTGGGTGGGCATCAGAGGAGAAGGTCAACCCTTGCTGCACCAAGGCTAAATTATGGATATTTTTAATGGGTTAGTAGCTAATTTTGGGAGTGCAGATCTAAACTGAATATTTTGGATCAGGTTCTTTCAGGCAAGTTTTGCAGCTTACTCAAATCAGTGACAGTGTAAATTGGTGTTAATCAGAACCAAGCCATTTTAAGCATGCTGGCAGGTCTCTTTAGTGTGCCAAGAAGGCCAGAGCACTTAGTCTGAAGGTGTGACAGCTCCCACAACAGCAACGAGCATTTCCTTTAGGAGTGTCCTTTCTCTGGCTTCGTGGTTTCTCTATAGCTTGTTTCCTGTGGCTGCATCAGGTGGAGACTTGTCTTGTGGAAAAACTATGCCAAATAAAGTCTTACTGCATGGTTCAGGCCACAGTCAAACAGCACTCTGAATTTCCCACCTTTGCCTTAAATTTTCTGTCTCCAGGCCCAGATGCTTGTCATTCTATGTAACTGATTTTTTTTAAGCCTGTTTTCCAAAGAAAATCAACTAATGTAGCTCATTCAGTCATTGTGTATCCTCCTCCTTGCTCTGGTGCTTTCTCCTTTTCCCTTGCCCCCATCACTTTTGAGCCTGTTGACCAGTTTCGGTCATGTGAAAGCAAGCCAAAAACCTCAAGGTATCCTCAAGGTGGAGGAAGGACCTGGTGTAGTTCAGGCTTCATTAGTGGCTCTGCTTATGGGCCACTTGTTCACTCTGGCAGGAGCCATTCAGAGACAAGAGTAGGACTTCAGGACCAGCACATTTGGGATGGACAAGACCTTTCTCTAACTCCTAACTTTCAGTGGAGGCTGAACTTACAAACTGGGCAATGTCAGGTGTCCCAAGTACCGTTTGCACCATGGTGAAAACCATGGAATTTTGTTCAGCTCCTTTGTTTGCAAGGCGCTCTGCCAGCAACAGACCATAAACTTGGCATGCAGCTCCTCATCATTACCTTGGCTTTCTCTCTGAAGCCAGTTCTTACCAGGCTTGAAATTTGGGAAGTCAGAAGGACAAATCAAAGAGAAGGTGTGTCTGGAATCAGAGAGTTCAACAGGCCTGCAGGCAGGGAATGTTGGAGCAGCTGCATGTGTTGTTTCAGAGCAGCTCTAACATATTTGGCATTCAGCACATTCAGAGGGTGCTCAGCTTCAGCTGAAGGGCAGGAGGAAGGGTTTACAAGGATTTTATGGGTAGCTAGCAAAATAGGTAAACCTCATATGGCATTTGAGCTTTGCTAGCCATTGCCAAGTTTCCACAAGTTTATAACATGGGTGCTTGTGTAAACAAGATCTCAGCCCACACCCTCCTCCTGTGTAGGTGGCCATGGAGGTTTCACTTAGAACCCTGTGGATGCCTGTGCGCAGCTATGGTAATGACTGATCTAATGACTGCAAACTAAACTCTAACTTTCAAGTCTCATTATGTGGCTGACAGGGCTAGGAAATGCTTGTGTGTCTTGAAGCTTCCTGGACAAACTCCTGTGATGTGAAATATTTCCCATTCCTGGAGCGGGCTTCCACTAGAGGCAGCTGAATAAAAGGAGAAGGAGCACAGCCTGGAGATGAAAGGGAGTGGCCTTTCCTTTTAGTTTAAATAAGTAGGTGTAAAGTTCTGAGGGTGGTTATTGTTCAGACTTGGTTCACAGGAGGCTTTACTGAAACCTGTGCTGGGCAGGGCTTGGGGCACTTGTCTCATTTGAGGTCTGATGGAGGTTTGGTTGCTGGTGCAGGTGGAGGTAACCTTCGGGCCAGGGGATGGTTGGTGCTTTGTTGATAGAATACATCCCAGCATGGCAGCAGAGTTCAGTAAGGGGTGGCACAGAGGTTACAGCTGGGCGTCTCCATCCGGTGAGCAAGAACCACTGCCTGTTGGGGGCCCATGTTGTTCCCAAGCCTCAGTTCCTGAGGGAAGTGTGTCTTCCGCAAGTTATGTATCTTATACTTAATACATAATACCTTTCAAACAGAGGAGGATCCTCGGTTCCCTGCTCTTGAAAAGAAGAGCTGAAATGGAGAAGCTAGTATGGTCCCAGCAACTCTTGGAGCAGAGTCCCGCTTTGGGCCACTTTTAGACACCCTGCTGGTGCCAGAGAGAAGTCAAGATGGTCCCCTAACAATACAGTGTCTCTGAGGTGCCACACCAGCAAATGATGCCATGGGTTTAACACCTATACATTGTCACTGGCTCCTCATCTACTGCTTACTACATGTGTAAAGCCTCTCTTCATTAGGCTGGTTTGGGAACTGTAGGTCATGACCAGTGTAGAGCTGCAGCTTCTTTCTACCTTGCTACTTAAGGGGTTGGGGGTGCTTCTGTGAAGTAAATACTGCTGTTGGTAGAGCAGTGTCTGGAGTGGAGACTGCTGCTTCTCACACAGGCATTTCTGTAGACCAAATGCCTCTGCATTTTGTAGACAAAGTCTCTGTAGTGTCTTCAAACTGATGTGTCATGTGTACGTGTTTGTAATAGATGGTAATGAGGAGGAGCATGCTTCCAGCTGTCTGAGGGGTAAGGATAGGCAGCAGAGAGGAGGGATGGGAAGACAGAAACATTTTCCATCCAGTCTCTAACAGGAAACACTTGATCACAGAAAGGCCTCATGTGGGAGGACCAGGATTTCTTGAACTTGATTGTTCTCTGAAGTTGCCTGGAACAGAAACAATCAGGAAAGAGTGACAGATTTCATGTGTGAACAAAGACATTATGTTAGATTGTACTGGAGAAGTCCAGAACAGTGGCCCACAGGGAAGTTTGGGCTATTGCTTTTCTGGTTTGTTGATTCAGACCAAGATGTATTTACAGTTAGAGGAAGAGTTTTCAGTTAAGTGTAATGTACCAACTAGCAGAATAAGGAAATCCTTGCACCTTCCATTGCTGTTCTTAAGATTTCTGCTGTGATATCTCTCCTGGAAAGGAAGTTGGATAGTTTGTAGAAATCTCTGAATTTCAGATATTTACTGACAGGCATCAGGCTTATTCATTTGTCTGAAATTCTCGCTTGTGAGAAGGTCAAAATCAAACCCACTTGAATGCAAACACTGTTTCCCTTTTATTTGTTCTTTGGAATAGGCTGGAAAGAGCCTGTTTGTGAGGATATGCAAATTATTGTTTATAGTGCTTTAGTCCTTGGGCTTCCCTATAAACATTAGGATAAGAAGAATGTGTCATGATCATCAAACTGAGCTGAATTTACGTGCCTGGCAATAAGACTCTGTTGGGAAATTGAATGAATCTACTTAGGGATATATTTACAGAGGAACTGTAGTAAAGCCATACGCAAGTGAATTTAAATTTAATTAAATGAATTAAAATACATTTGTCTAATCGCCCTGACCTAAGTGTCATTTGCTCCATAAATGCATTTTACCTGTTGGCTTGGGGTTTTGTCTTTAGCTGTGTGCTGTTGATGTTTGCTTCTGAGATCTAAGAGCCTTTTGCTTTTTTTCTTTAATCTGGGTTAACAGTTTCAAAGTTGTTCCTGAGCATGGTCTTTCCTACATCTCCAATTATTAAATGCCAAAACAGTTAAATAGCCCCTTACTCCCCAGAGCTTAATTGAGGAAGAGCTTTTCTAGTGTTAGAAAAACTAGGAAGTTATTGCAGTGGTCTTGGCCTCCTCCCACCACCCCATAGTCACACAGCTCCCGTGTCTTACCAAAACTGACATCAGCAAAATACGGTTGCAATGTGCCGAATATTAAGACTGTGGGTTTGCAATACAGTAAATCTGGATTCAAGATGGTTTTTGTGGCAGAGGCACTCTGCAGCCATGTGGGTTGATAGGTGTATTCAGTACAGATTCACTCTGACTGTTTTCCTTTGCATGCACAAAAACATATGAAGGCTGGTTTATTATCTTTTTTTCCCTTGGCAGACCTCCGTCAGTTATTGTCTGTCTGCCACTGTTGGTGCAGGTCAGGTATTACTGTCCTGCCTCGGACAGTATTGTTCAAGTCCTGTCCAGCATTAGACTTGGCTGGCTACTTTAAACCGTGACTGTTTCCACATGCCTAACTGCCTTGTTGATGCATTTATTTTTGTAATTTTTTTAACTTAACACCAAGTCTCAGGCTTTGCTGGCTGAATGAAACAAGGTCTAAAGCTTCTTTTGATGTTGTTTGACGCAGCTGGTGACAACCATCAGCGTCTTTGAGCCAGAAAACCTTCCTCTACCGGTACTGGAAGGGTGGGCTGAACAGCTTTAAAATGCAAAACATTTTGAACATTTTGCCTGTCAGTCAGAAGGACAAAAAATAGTTGGTGAGAAAGCAGAGAGGTGAAAGAGGCAGATTGTTTCATGTAATACACAAAATTGCAGTGGGTCTCCTGGTCAGTGCAAGAGGTTGTTCCTGCTGGTGACTTCAAATCCCAATTTTGGATCACATCTTAAAGTAGACAAGATATTTAGAATGGGAGTTGGCTATAGATTTTATATTCTTGCCTTCAGACAGCAAGGCTGAAACCCTAACTTAAAGACAGAACTTAATTATTTAACACTTTTTGAAAAGGGGAGTAGGTGATCGCTGGCTGGTAGTAATTCAAATGTGTTGACTTGTAATTAAATATAGTTTTCACATTCATTTGGCACTATTCTGGGAGAACTGGGTGGGTGCATGCTGTATCTGTACACACGCTCACTGAAGCAGTTGTAGAGCTCAGCGTATACTTGTTCAGATCCCTGATTAATAGCTGTTTTTTCCTTGTGGTTTGTGCCAAGCTGCACTTGGATGGAAAATGGAATTAAAAAGCACCAACATCATTTAAAGACTAATTATTAGTGAAATAAAAGCTTGTTCAAATGCTCTTCTGTTTGAGCAAAATAGAATTTTACCAAAACATGGTTTTGTTCTTTAAAGCTATGCAATGTCATTAAACAAAGGAAGCATTGTGGCTTTTTGTTTCTGATCGCCACATCCTTCAAGAATTTAGGTATTACAGTAGATAACATAGTGGATACATGAGGGAAGAGAAGAATAAGCTTTCCACATCCAGAAACTTCCTCACTCCCCCAACTTGCTTTCAGTGGCAAGCTCAAAGCCCATAGTAACAGGTTAATTTAGGCAAGCTTAAATTTGCAAAGTATTTTTTGCCCATTTGGGGAAAAGTGTAGTTGTCAAAAGCTGCATTAGACCTTCTGCAAACTCTTGTTTCAGAGCATTGGTCGATGGTTTCTGTATGCTCAATGTCTTTTTTTAAAGCTTCAACAGTAAATCAGTTTACTTGAAGACTGTTTTGAATTAATTTAGTTTTAATTTTTTCAGAATTAATTTAGTTTATGGTAAGCATACTATGATTTCAGATGTAGAATTAAAAAGACTTGATTAAGAGATTCAAATAGGTCTGAATTAATTCCAGCTGGAAAAGTGCAGAAAAGTGTAGCTTGGATTTGAAGGGTTCCTCCTTGCTCCCTAAACCATCACCTACCCCAGCAGCTCTTGCTTTTGCTGTTAACCTTTTCTTAAAATAAAAATGGGGTAATTATCATACCTGAGCTATCCTCAGATGAAAAGCAACACATTTGAATAGGTTTTCTAGAAAGGAAGGCTAGCCCTATGTATTGCAGTGCAGTACTGGAGATAAAAACTAACCAGCGGGGGTATGTCTGAAAATATGGTGGGGTTTTCTTGGGCTATCTGGTATCTCTGCAATGCACTTAACCTGTCAGCAGGTTGGAACTGAAGCCTTTCAGATACTGCTGGTCATGTAAGAAGGAACATCTTCCACCCACTCTTGGAAGTGCCTGGGTCACTCTGGGGTGAGGGCAAGCAACAACAAAAATATCTTTTAATGCATTTGACTTTCTAAATTTATCTTTGCTCCCTATCTGACTCCTGTGGTGTTCTCATGTCAGGGAAGACTGTGTATTTGAGTGGTGTTTGCAAGGAGGCTGGCACAATTCCTCTGTCAGGAGCTTAGGAACAAGAAAGGTCAGTGTATATCTGTGTAGGTGGGTGTGTGCCCAGTGGGGGAAGGAGAATCAGTGGTTTAAGAAGAAAGGATATTAATTTCTTTAAAAAAACATATTTTTTTTTAGTTTCACTTCTCTGGAAGGGGAAAAAAACCCAAGTGGTCTTTGTCTTAAGTGCTGTTCCCATTTGCTCTTTAACAGTTCCTTGATTTCTTTTTTTTCCTGTGATGTCTGAATGAAATTGCAAAGTCAAAGGTCACCAGAGCACCATCAGCTTACTTAAGTGCACTTGAAGATTTAGCAGGTTTTATTCATCATTTAGAAGTGGAGGTCTACAGAGGTCTACCTTGCAGATGCAGTGTAGACCCAAGTGTTCTCCGGTTCTGGAAACAACTTAGCCATAGCTATAAAAATGGCACAAAGGATGGTAGGTAAGTCTGTGTGGAGCTCTGCTCCATTTAAATGTAACAGAAGCAAGAAATGTTCTGGGGTAGATGGGGTTTGGCTGTGGGAAGGAGCTGGGTGCCAGGCTGCTTGGGATGCAGCACCTTTGGAAGGGAAGACGATGATCTCTGAGGATGGCTCAGCTTTGCTCACTCGGTGGCTCGGCTCAGTGCAGAGACCTGGTACACCGCCTGTTTTTAGAAATAAACAGGACTGCACCAATGAAGTAGACAAATAGTGTATTTTGGGTAGTGTCTCTGAGGATGCCCCTTAGGAAGGGAAATGCCTTAATTCCTTCATAGCACTTGTGTTCCTTGATTTTCCATGCAGCAGACATCCCCCATCCGGTTCCTGAGGAAGAAATTACTCTTCTACAAACTCTCGCTTCTTTAGTCACTTGCCTGTGTGTGCTTATGAGACTTAAGAGTGGGAGGTGTTACTCTGAAAGAGCTATCCCAGTGCAAAGGAGAGTGTTGCCTCTCTCAGAGGCCTCTGATGGTAGCCACTGAAGCGTTTCAACATAGCGTTCACATAATGGCTAATGCTGAAGAAAATTGAAAGAGGGAAGGAGGGGAGGTCAGGCTGCTCATTCTGGGGGATTATTTATTAAGCCTCAGATCTATGCCTTTGGATTACAAGCAAATACGGCCCGCAGTGCTAAGTAGGGAACACCACAGACTGGTGTGTGTTTGTTTTCTAATGCAAAATATGGAAATCTGCTTTGTTGCCAGCATTGTAAATGTACTAAGAAATTATTTCACTATTGCCTAATTCCACAGACATTAAGCCCTTTAGTGTCCCAGGGTGTCGTGTTCACTCCAACAGAGACATACACGTTTGGAGCTTGTACAGCATTTTTGTAGCGAGCTTCTTGTGGGGAACGCGCTGCAGTAACAGAGAACTTAATTTTTAGCCACAGCTTTGCGTATTCTAATCCTGTATAAAGTGCATTAGGTCTTAGGCTTTGGGTCTTCATATGCTTCAGGGTATGCCTTATTATAGGGATCAATTTTAATTCAGGCAGTAATATGTGTGGAAAATCTGGTACTGTAATGTAAGACTGTCCCATGATTGTGTGGATGTTTTTTTATTAAGTGCTTCATCTAAATCTCCTATAACTCTTGCAGACATCATTAGTTTTCTTAAAGCATTATGAAAACCAGACCTACCCCTCCCACCTCATCTACATTTACTCACGTAGTTAGAAATTCAGTGCTTTGGTTACTCACCTCCCAAGGAGGGTGTTGAGGATCATTTGGTATTTCATTCACAGGAGTGTGTCCGCTGCTGTGCCGGCGGTACTCTGGTGACGCATGTCACTCCCCAGGGCTGCACAGCCAACCAATACCAAATCCAGAGCTCCTTCGTGCTGGTCAGGACTCAGACAAGTGCTGCATGTTACAGAAAGTTTGGTGCTTTGAATCTTTCTGGCATAACTTGACAGCTCGCTGTTGAAACTGGCTGCAGTATGTGGCATGGCAGTGTTAGCCCCAGTCTCTGGTGTTTGTTTTGCACTTCTTTTTAATAAGAGAATGTGCTTCTGCTGCCAACCTCTTCCCATCCCTGCTCTCCCGTTTTCACCTCCTGCTCCCAGCCAGCTGCACGCTGTGTTCCCCTCATAAACCCTACTGTGTCCTAGTGCTGAAGCAGCCCCAAGTCCTGGGGAAGGGATGAGGGCCCGAAGTGGGCTGGTGTCAGTGCAAACATTCTAGAAACCGCTGCACTAGAGGGATGCTGTTTGTTGCCCCACACGTGTGCAAGGCTTGTTCCAAGCGAGCCATGGGCAGAGCCAGTGTGCACAAGGTGTTCTCAAACCTGTGTGCTCGGGGGGCGTGCAGGGCACAAACCCCCTTGTTGGAGACTAACAGTTTCTGCTTTCACTTTTCACTGCTTAAAATATGTAGCAGTTTTGTGCATGTTTTTACTTAAAACAAAACAAGCCACCCAAATAAAAACACAAACCACCTCTTTAATGCCAAAATATTTTGCTTTTTCTCCCTGCAAAAAAATTTGGATGAGGGGAGAAGTTCACTTATGTGAAAGAAATGGACTCCACCTCCCAGAAGAGGGGATCAAATAGTGTGGGTGTCCCAGCCGCGAATAGCGCTTGGGAGTACAAGGTGTTAATTGCACCCCAGAGCACTTTGCAGTTAGCTCTTTGCAGCCATGGTTTTAATCAATACGGTATTTTTAGTTCTGTCAAATTCAGAATGAAATCATGTCTCAAATATTCCTTGTTGCTATCAACTTTTAACCAACCAAACTTTAGAAAACTTGTTCCAGCTGTTATGGGGTCCAACTTGTGAATCTTCCAGAGATTGGATATTTTTAATTAACGTGGTTGTTGGAAAGTGACTACAATGGATGTCAGCTGTGTTATGATAATACTGGATACTGAAGCAAGCATGGTTTCCCCTTATACCAAAGCATTACAAATCATTTCCAAAATCCATGGGCCAGTTGCAGTTGCCTTGCTTCACACAGAAAGGTCAGGAGGAGGATAAAGATGAAGTACTTCTCTCCAGCCCACCACCTTTCTGGCAAGACATGGAAGAGAAAAGCGTATCACTTTATGGTGAAAGAGCATTACAAATCACGTTGTAGCTAGGTAAATTCCCCATCTCATTTATAAGTATGGGGGGGGGGGGGGGGGGGGGGGTTGTTTTTGCTGTGTTCTTGAACTGGAATAAGGTATTGCTGTGGATTTCTACAAAGCTGCTTTACCCTGTCCTGGGAGCTGACAACCCATAAGCAAATGTGAAGTGACTGCTGCGTATTTTGAGAGAGAGTACTTTTTTGTGTTAGGATGCTGTGGTGATAAGAGCTAGGTAGTATAAATACAGATAAAGATTAACTGCCTTGCATATACTGTGGCACACAGTGGTTTAGTGGTTTATGTGTGAAACCATGGAAGGAAAAGGCTGGAACAGACAGACCTTCTACTGTTCGGTGTGAAATACCTGTTGGTGTAAGGTATAATCAAGAGAAACTTGGGTGTCTTAGGGTGGGTGTCTATAAATTATATTCCTGTTTTAATTAAGCCATATCTGTTACACATGACGATGTTTCCAATACTAAAAATGTCTATGTGGTTACTTTAAAACTCAGCACATTTTGTCAAAGTGGAAATAGTGTGGTTGGTCACTAAGTGGAAACATAACTGAAGCGTGGGGTCTAGGATAACTTGTTTCACAGACTGCAGGAGTGTTTCTAACATTAGGCTCTCTTTCTGCTGGAAATATGTTTGTTAGCTGAAAATGCTGATGCTATGTTTGTATGGCTCTTTCAATATCAAAAATAATGTCCAAAACAATCTTCTGAATCTTATTCTAATGTTGGTCAGTTAAGTGCTCCATTCCCTATTCTGTTTCTGACATAAAGAAATATTAAATTCAGATGTCTCTATAATGACAATTTCCGATTCTTTCCTGAAATAAATTGTGCCTTCTATGAATGTTTCTAGGAGGTTAATGAATAATTGACTACCGAGAAGAGGGAAGATCCTTTTAATAGGCAATTGAATCTGGTGTGATGTATGAAAATTAATAGTTAGGCCTAGAGCTTTAAATGTGACATAAATAGCTTGGTGTAGATACACAATATTTAGACGTGAAGATGTATTTACTATTACCAATTCCAAACATTGTCATATGTTTTACATGCATCTCTGAATAACTTTAATTCTGTTTGCTAAACAATGAAGCCTAGAGCTTATGTGTTTAGGACCTGTAATTGAACACGGGGACCACTGTAATTTTATATTCATGTTTAGGTGAGGGAGATGATACCAAAAATAAGGTGTGTTTTTCTTTCTTGTTTTTCTTTTCCCTCTTAACTTTTTTCTTTTTTGTTATGCCTTTGAAGGTATTTGTGCAAATTGAAAAATCAGCTTTGACTCTTTATCCTGTAGGTAGGAAAAGTGTGCAATGATTGTTAAAATGAAAAATATTTTACAGCTGTTGCTTTTATAGTTGGTTTTATGTTAGCTACTGATGAGCCGGTAATAAATCAGTGCAAGCCTCCCACACCTACCCTTTTCCCTCTTGGCACAGCACTCAGATATTTTTTGCTCCATGCCCTTCTCTGTGCAGTGAACTGCATGGGGAGTTTTCCTGTTTTGAAGGAGGATTTGGAAATGAAGTCGCTGGTGTACTTCAGATCTTAATCTTTTTTTGATGTTTGCAAATATATCTTTGCCAGTCAGCCTGGTCAACATTAAAACCAAGCTCTGCTGCCTAAAACCTGGAGACTATGTCTATATCAGTGTTTCCAATTTCTCATATCTGGAGTCCAGAAATTGGCTATAAATTGAGTTCCCTGAAAGGGAGGAAGGCCATGAGTTAGAGTTTAGCCATCTCCTTGCCAGCATGCTAGTGAACTGTGCTGCCTGCCCTGTGCTGCATGGGGCTGAGCGAGGCAGGGGCCGATGGTTCGCCTTGTTCCAATTCTGTGCTAGCTTTGTTTGCCTTGTCCTTTTAGGAGCTCCTATATCACTTTCTCTGAGTCATAAGTGAATATGTTGATGTGGTTAACCTTGTACCTGGGTGTTGGTTTGATAATGATGATGCAGAACAACACAGAAATTTTATTATAATAATAATCCCTCCTTTAATTCCGCCCCCCGCCCCCCAAAAATTATGATTTTCTTTTGCTTTGATTTTTGTTTATGTGATTATGCAGAAACGTTGCTGGTGATACCAGTGCGGCGATGGCAGCCTGACAGTAACTAGCTCAGCAGTTCTCAGGCTTTTAAATCCTCAGCCTTCCTGTATCCATTTGTTTCCATTTCAAAGGTGGCCTGCCTTTTAGATGAGTTTATTTTAATCAAATGCATGTGAGTAAGTGGATGTGTTATGGTTGTGTTATTTATAGCCCTCCAGTGTCAGATGCAAAGTGATCTGAGCAACAGCTTCTGGCCACGTTAAAAGAAAAGCCATTTCAGGGTGAAGGTTATACCTGTGGTTTAATCCCACATAGACAAAGGTGCAGGTGTGTGTTATCTGGATTTTGGGGTGAGGGAAACCCATTACTTGTACTGAAACTGTTGGAGGTTGATTGTCTGTTGTTGGAGTGCCCACCCTCTGTATTTGCTGGCAATTTACCCTCAGGCAGTGAAAGCTGGAAAATGCAAGTAGGGGGCGAGGGCAGGGGAATGATTTTTAGCATACATCTCAGTGCGCTGGGAGCTGCAAGTCTCTTGCTGGAGAGTGGGCAAAAGCTAGCTTTCTAACTTATCTTCGTGAAAAGGTCATTTTCTGTTTCACCACCAGTGCACTTGTTCTGTGCAGTGGAGGCAGACTAGGCAGAATAACAGGCCCCTTCACCTCTTACCACTCTGAGACTTGGTGGTATTTGCACTCTCCCATACCACTGGGCTGCACTGCGTACAAAGTTGGGCGATTGCTGCGTAGCTTGGGTGGATCCTGCACCTGAGGCTTTCGGGGAGAGAGCAAAGAGCTGGACTGCTGGGGCTGTGCATGCTCCAGGCTCGGCAGGCCCTGACCTTCAGCGTCAGTGGTGGACCCTGCAGGGCATGGTGGCCGAGTGGTAGGAGCAACCCTCCGGGAGCCGCACCAAGGCAACTGTGGAGCCGAACAAGTACCACAGCAATGTAGTTGGCCCTGCTTGCTGCAGGAAAAGCTCCCTGCCTCTCAGAGCTGTTTCCAAGGACCTGCAAGCAAATGTTCAACTACTGCAAGGGAAGACCACTTTTCTTCAGTCATTCCCTCACATTTCTAATTTAGCTGAATGTATAATCTAGAATGTGATACATTTACTAAGGTTACTTATGCAAATAACACCAATAAAATCTGCTGCGGGTAGCAGGGCACTTAACATCAACTCAGATTAAACCAGGAGAAATTTCAAGACAGGAGAAGCCTGTGCTGTGGTGGATCTTCACTGACAGATATTACCTATATACACAGACTGATGGGTGTCTTTTTCTGGGTTAAAATGAGGACTGCAGAATCCCACGTTTCTTTCACAGGCAAATTCTGACCCATTCAGGCACGCCTGTAAACAGACACAGATATCCCAGGCAACATAACTCATAATGACAAAAAAAAAGAATTAACATTGTCATTTTTTATGTGCTAAAAAAAATTAACAGTGCATTTTGCTGATGTGTAGACACAGAAAGGAGCCACGGTGATGGTGATTTTGTGTGTGATAGATGAATACAGCACATATTAGTCTGTGGCCCTGGCTTACCCTGAATGGAGGTTTTTTGCGCTGAAACAGTGATTGTAAGGGCTGGGATTTTTTCATGTTTAGAGTTGTTGCAATATCATAGGACAATGCAGCACCAAATAAGTCTTTGCAAGCACATTCCCTCCGAGGCTCTGGCAGGCTGGGTGCTGAGCAGCAGTTGCCTGGCACCTCCCTCACCTGCAAGTGGGTTAGGGTGTTGGGTCACCCAGCGTTTGTGAATGCCCAGTGTTTCCTTTCCTTTCCTTTGGACAAGAGCTGGAAAGGAAGCTGCTTTATTTAGAAAAGGGTTTTGCTTTTGTTTTTTTTTTTTAACTTCTGTCTATTCTTACTCTTGGTAGAAATGGCGTTCTTTCTTCCATGTGAAACATCTGGCTAAATTATAAATGTGAAGAAATGGCTTAACTGAATTGCTGTGTATGAGTGACTTTGAAGAATTTTCATCTGTTATGTAGGAAGATCTGTTAAAATAAGGAAACAGAGACAATAACAGAAGCTCCTGTTCTTAGAAACCAGAGCATAAACTTGCCCTGGGGCAAGGCTGGTGTTCTGTGGTGAGGCTGGCAGTGCTGCAGGAGGGTACTTGTGGGTGCGAGCCGGTTTCTCACCCACGGCGAACATGTCCACCCATCACTGGGGAGCCACCCAGAGCAGCCCCAGTGCCCAGTGGCTCCAGCCTGAATTTCAAGTTTTCCAGGAATTCCAGCTCCTACCGCATTTTATATGAGAAAGCAGTGATTAAACTTTGCCTGTGACTGGAAGCATCATGCAAATGGGCATTGCCAGACTTGCTGCCCAGTTCCCAACTGCCTCGTGCAGGGTCTTTCTCCAGGGGTCCAGCCACTCCCAGCTGGGGAGTGTGGGCAGAGCTCAGTGGAGCTGTGGTCACCCCTGGGGCAGGATCCCCAGGTGGGACCTGTGGGCATAATTTCTTTTGCTCAAATCTGCGATCCTCGAAATGTCATAGCTAGGAAGGTTCCCCCAATCCCTCAGTTAAACCTGAAGCAGACAAAGATCTTTTCCTTTAATGACTGTACTTTGAATAGTGAAAACTAAAAAATAATACGGCTGTTTTACTGTAGTTCCAAAATGGCATAATATGCCTACTTCTCTTAGATACGTGACGGAAGCTTTTTGGTTTGTAACTTACAATTTATTTTATTTTTTAGGGCCTGCAGTTCTGAACAGTTTTGCTCTTTATTTTTATCACTCTCTCTTTTTACTCCTCCTCATTTACTTATTTATTTTTGCCCTTGGCTCGGAATTCCAGATGCATCACAATTATATAGCCCTCTGAGCTTTATCCTTCACTGAGCAAACATCAGAGTACAGTATGATAAATATGACTGTTCTTTGGCAGCTCTCTCTGCATGTCTTTAGTAGCTGAAGGCTTTACAGCACTTCCAAATGTCTTTAATTTTTTTTTCTTCAAATTTTGATTAGAAGCATCACTCCGCAAAACAGAGGAGCAGTTTTCTCTGCTTCTGTAAACATATATAAATGTAAGTGGACGTTAATTTTTTTTTTTTCCAAATTATGCCTTCTACTTTTTTCAGTAAGAACAGGTCTTACAGATGTAGTTATTCTTAGTCCCCATGTAAACCAGAATGCCTTTTGGAGATAGCTCTTTAATCGGTAACTTGGTAAAATCCGGGTGTTAGGTACAAGGTGGTTTTCTTCATTGGACTGTACAGCTTAAAAGATACACTTGAAGCCAGGAATCTGTTCCTCCTTATTTCCACATGTTTTTGAGACAACAGCTTGTAGGTTGGTGGTGTGAATTGTCTGGGGAAGGGCTTTGCCCTCCTTGCCTGGGGATGTTCTCCCCCGAGCCACCTGCCCACAGTACATGCCTGGTGCTGCTCTGGGGTCAGGGTGTGTGGCATCTTTTGTTGGATGTGTGGTTACCTGGGTGGGGAGACAAGTGCCTAAGATGTTTCTGTGGTGCTCACGCTGGAGGGGACGTGTACCTGCGGTGCGCTCAGGTTTGCTGCGTGCCAGATACGTGCTGGTATGGGGACTTGCCCAGAGGAGGGGCTGAGCCCTGGGCGGGGTTGCCGAGACCACCTTGTAACACCAGGAAAGGCAGGATCAACCACAGAGCCTTTTTTTTCTCCCATCGCCCAACATTTATTTCACAGATGGACATTGTTGTCTAGTTTACCATGTTCCTTTAAGTGATGGAATATGGTTACAAAGCAAATCAGTGTTTGAGCTGAAAACTGAGCTTGTACCTTTCTAATTCAGCCCTTTCTTTTTTTAATCTCCTTATGGGCTCTGCAAGAAGACTCAAAGGAAAACCTGGAAACCATAACAATTATTTCTGTTGTGTCAAGCAATGGAGTGATTTGTTCATAGCTCAGTGTGGGAAGGAAATCTGATATGACGAGCTGGGGACAATCAGTCTACGCTTTGGTTCCCTCTACCCTTCTACAGCCACTATCTCCTTTCTGCCACGCTTTCTCCCTCTCCTGCTCCCTGCACATTTCTCTATTGCTACAAAAGGGGGGTGAATATGGGAGATTCTTCTGACATGCCTGAAGCTGCTCCCTGAGCAGGAGAAATCTAATACCACATGCCTTGCTCCTCTGGCATTGCATGCATAGGCAGCAGCATGTAAAAGTCACGTTGTCATTTATGTACTATAAGCAATTTAGGTATTGCTGCACAAAAAAATATGATGCTCTTAATGGAGAAACTGCTTTCCATGTGCATTTGTCTTCAAAGTAAGTAGCAGAACTTACTAGAGAGAGAACCTCCCAAATGTCCTCTGACCTTCAGAGCATGGCTTGGCCATACCTAAGCAAGGTGAGGTCTACACCAGGCTCTACCAGCTGGTGTCCTAGAGAGTACTGCCTCTATCCACAGGTCTAGTCTTTGTACCTGTGATGGTGCAAACTCAGTGAAGCACCACTCAGTAAGAACTGCCATTTGAAACACAGAGAATCACACAGAAAAATACTTAGGAATTGGAATAAAAAGGCTGTTATTCACCTTCCAGGAGCACGTGTACATCTTCACATTTTTAGCTGCAGTGTGATGTGTACAAAGATTACTAATGTAATCAGAAGTAGTGAAATCCCCTTCTATGAACTGCAGCTGGATTCTTTCCAAGAAGCTCAGTTTCCTTTTAATGTTGTGTTATTAATTAGCTCAGCAATTCATTCTGGTTTTATTTGGAACAAATCAGTGAGTGTTGCAGTCTTTGAACTCTTCTGTAAGTGGTAGGAGTTTTCCTGAAAGAGGCTTTCACTGGAGAAAAGCGAGCATCCTCCACGCGTGGTTGGCTTCTGCTTGGCGAGATTGGTGTATTCCCAGCCTACTTGCCAGCCTCTGTGGAAGAAGGATATTAAGAAATGTGAGCTTTCTCTTTTTCAGAGTTATTGCAAAGCAGTAGGAGGTTTTCCATCCATTCAGCAGAACTATTTAGCTCTTACCACAGTTTTCTCAGGATATATTAGTATTTTACCCATGTAAAGCTACATATTCTTCTTGACTGCGAGATATTCTTGAACAAACTCATGTGTTTTTCAGGGATGATCCTGGGAAAACTTCAAAGCCTAGTGGATGTTTTGGGGTGGTCTGGTTTGGTATTGCATTGACAACCTTAGCACAGCAATTTACAGGGAAATAAGAGATGCTGGAGGCATTATAATGCCAGTTGCCCTTTTATTGTTCTTCACCCTCAAGTCAGGTTTTACCAATTCAAGGAATTCTGGTACTTCAGGGGAAAAACTTTTCATGGATGGTATTTGTAAAGATAGCACGGAAGAAATTAAAGGAATGTTTAAGCTTTGGCAGTTATGAGATTATTTTAATTATGTACATGGCAGTAGCATGTGAGGGATGTTCCACTGTGTGTGCAACTACAGATGCCGCCCTCCTGAGTTAACCTTGGCTTGAAATAGAGATGTGCTTGAAGAAGGCTGGAAGGGGAATGCTCTTTACCCAGCAAGTTTTCTGCACTCTCATTGAACTCGTTGAATTATGCGGCTTGTTGCAGGACTGCCCGTGAACCACCCACAAGCTGACCCCACCATACAGAGCACTCCTCATGCGCAGAGTGGTGGAAGGTGTCCTATATAGCATACTATTCATGTATTTAATATAAAGAATAAAAGCCTGTAGCTAAAAACTTAAGATTTCATTTTGAGTGAAAACTACAAGAACTTTAATAGCTTCTGGAAGCAGGTTTTTTTTTTTCCCCCAAGGTTGGGTGTCATATCTTTTCCACTTTAAAGTCAGTTGACTGAAAGGAAATCTTAACTGATCTTTCCTTTTTCCCCTAGAATAGATTTTTTTTTTTCGTCCCTTATGGGAAGGTTACTTGGAAAATAAAAGCTTGTTGGGAAATGGAAGAGGAAAACCAATACCTGTACTTTTTCTGACTTTGCATTGGCTGTTTTTGTATCAAAAAGAGTTTTCTCGTCGCCTATATACTAGTACAGCCTCATTTTTCTTTTTGTATTGTTGTAGGTTTAAAATTAGAGACTCCACCAGGGGCCATCCTGCTGTGCCGATTCTGGAGCAATGGTTGCATGCACTGGTCGGCGTGGTCCTTGCTCATTGCATGGGCATTCCCATTCTGTCTGCTTGCCTTTGCCTTCCCCAGGCCTGTGTCAGGTTTGATGCTGAGTCCTGGAGACAGAGGGCTATTAATGTGAAAGTCACCCCATTAGTTTGAGCAGCATTTCCTTCTCCAGTGAAAACACCCAAAATATAACCAATTATTGGCTCTGAATCTCCCAAGCCCCACGTCCACAGTGTTCATGAAACATCTATCCAGACTGCCTAGCATAAATCTTTTAAAAACAAGGGTGCTCCAGGGGCCAAATGTGTGACAGCCTTTTACAAGCATGCTTGCTAATTGCTTTTGATTAAATCGCCCGCATATCTGCCAGCCCTTGGTTCATGCTTTCAGCCAGCGCTGTGGTATTGCGGGGTCTCCCTGATGCTGGTGACACCACCTGAATAACTCAGGTCCTCTGAAATGGCATGGGGTTCTTCAGGGCATCACCCAAATTTCCACTGATTGCTTTTGACATCAGAGGAGGGTCAGGGAAGGAAAAGGGACTAGGGGCTTTCGCTTTTACAATTATACATACATATACATACATGTATGCATACATATGTGTGTGTTTATAAAGACGTGTGTAGGGGTTTAAAACCGTGTTTCTGAGTGTTTAATAATGACTCACCCAAACATTTGCTTAGGCTCTGTGTATGTAACCATTTGGCGTGCTTGTGATTAAGTTTACACAAGCTGAAGGAGCAAGGTGCTTCCATGGGGCTGTGCCTCTGGTGTGCGGTGCTTCAGGCAAGCCATCCTTCTTTGGCGCAAGGGAGGGCGTGCAGGGCAGGCAGTGCTTTATTAGGACCTAGGGAGCACCAAATAGATTTCCTGGCTATCCATTTAAAGGTTTCCTCCGTGCTTGTCTTTTCTGCTCGGTAAGCTAGGCTGCAAACAGCTCGAGGCTCCTGTGTCAAATTCTTGCTAGCAATATGCAGTTCTGCTGGGAATATGCTCAAGTCCAGGGCTCAGTGCATTTATTCACTTGTCCAACAGCATGACAGTAACGGTGAAAAGCTCCTGCTTTCAGGAGCGTCTCATGGGGGATCAGTGCTTGAGGAGAGAGGGGCTTCCCCTCGCTACCCTGCCACCTCAGAGAGCTGGGAAACGTTTAATAAACCTGAAACAAGGTTTTAGACTATTATTTCTTTGTTCTTGACTTTTCGAGGACCATCATCTGTCTGGAGGTTGCAAACTGAGATTTAGAAATAGCTGCTGTTGGAATATTATTTGCCACTTGGTTAATTAAGAGATTGCAATTCAGATTTATGGCTATTGAATGTCTTCTCTGTTCTTATTTTAAGTGGCTACAATATTGTTAAAAATTCACTCATAAATACAGATGCAGAACCCTTTCATCTGAAGCATCAAAGAAAATTAGCTCCTCTGACACCTCTCGCACTGGGTTTTGTTTCAGCTGCTCTCATTCATTCCTGTCAGAAAAAATGCCAGTTGTGATTTAGATCCTGCCAAGAGCAAAGGGGCCAGCTGTTACGAACAGCAGAGGTGTTCAATTTGCAGAATATTCCTGTGATCAGCTGTGTATTTCCTTTAGAGCAAGCCACCTTTTTGGAACAGGGAAGAATCTAATAGATTTCTATGCAATCTTAGTTTTGTGCAAAAATAAACAAATATTGACATTGGTGTGGAGAGTCTTTTAACTGGCGGGGGGGTTAGGAAGTTATAGACCAGAGGTGAAAGATAATTATTTTTTAAAGATAGCACTTAACATATATGAAGACATATCTCACGGCAAAGCTTTTTTCATCACTGCTGTTGCAATCGCTTTTAAACTAAGTCGTCTTCACTCTGAAGTTAGTGTGTTCTCTATCTACCAGTTCCTTATGCTCTCTGTCACTGCTGCTTAGGTTTCCAGAGTCATCCTCCCGGTTTTGTTTCATAATTCTGTTATTCACATACAGGAACTGTCATCAAAAATCAGTCTTTTTTGGGAGCTGCTGCATGGCAGCAGCAGAGATGCTGCTGCTTTCCTCTGAAAGTAGGATAGATGGCAACTGCAGTACAACAAATGTGATTTAACATTTCTTTGGTTTTATTACTTTATGAACGGCAGGCAGCGTGCTATGTTAAAGGTTTCCTACACAGTCAGCCATCTGTTTTGTGAGATGTTGTTTGTCTTGTGCAATGTAAAACTTAGCAAAAACAGACAGTATGGGATGAACAGAGGAATGACGTGTGCTTCCTTCTCTGCCACTGATGCTCCTTGGGGAGTCAGCTCAGATCCAGAGTGGGATTGCGGGCATCGCTGTCTCATGCAGCGGTCTTCAAGCTGCTGCTTGGGGTCTCCTCTGCTTGGAGGAGCCAAGCTCACCCTTGCCCTGCCCAGCTCCCTGCTGTGAGCAGGCCTGGCCCCGGGAAGGGGCTCTGCTGCACATGCATCTTACCAGGGCGGTCCCCAGCTCCTGCATCTGCATTCGTGGGGGGGTGAGTAAATGCCCTGCATCAAACCTGAGCTGGATCTGTGTCTGTGGTCCAAACCCTCCACCTGAGGGTAGATATGGGCCGACTGCAGCTGGGAGGAGAGCTCCTCCTGAAATATCCCTACGTAGCTGAGCAGCACCGGGCCTGAAATAGGGTTGGCATGTTACTCGTTTGTGCTGGGTGTGTACAAAGAGAGCCTGATGGCTCCATCAGCTTGGGTTATGTCAGCACACGGACGACTGATTTGACACCCATAAAAAGTGTTAATTAGATATAAATGGTAGGCTAGGGTGTGTTTAAAAGAACTCCCCACCAAATCTATGATGTGTAAAAAAAGTACCTCTGAAGGTATTTTAGAATAACTTCTGTCCTGCTGTGCTGTTGGGGGAAAATAATCCCATTTTTCTTACTTGGTCATTGGAGGTTCAGTCTATTACTGCTCTCTTTGCTTGGCAGTGGATTGGATTTCTCTATAGAGGAAATTAGATTCTTCCTTTTCTTCCACTCTGTCTCTGTCCTGCATTTACATCAGTTGGCAGTTGTCTCTGCACTGCAGTGTGCGCGATAACCTTTCCTTCCACGCACTGCTTTGTTTGCTGTTCTCTAATAAACTCTATTTACACATGGTGCTTCCTCCCTTACTTCTGGTGACAGCAAAGACAATTGAGGAAAAGTGCTTCTTGTCTAAACTCAGCCAGGAGCGAGTGTGGGCTTAACCTGGGCCACTTCAGCCAGAGCTGAATCAGAAGCGTGCAATTAGCATGCACACAAGATGGGATGAGAAGTGTATATATAGCTTGTGGGTAGGGCTTGCAGCTCTTAGAAGTTTGTGTTTAGTAACCACCTGGAAATTTGGGTATATAAGCAATTATGCTGGATTTTATTTATTTACTTCTCCCTCTAGCAGCCAGCTGAAACTTAAAGGCTTGTCTAGGAGATATTAATAGTTTTTGTTGCAATTTTATCTGGCTGGCTAGCCACAAGTGATCCTGGGGGCCATGTTAGTCTAGGAATATCCAGCGAGATGATCTCTTTACAGCAGAGGCAAATTCCACAGAGTGTGTTGGAAAAAAGAAGAGGTCCCTGAGGTTTGAGAGAGCTTAGTGGGAATTTGGAAATACAGCAGCAGTGGGGACTGGGTTGCGTCCCAGCAGTGTTCGAGATCACTGTGGTGGAGCTGCTTGTGCCAAAAGGCTCAGCTCGGGGAGCACGGCGGTGGTGGGACATGCTGGAAGTGCTGAACAGCTTGGAAAACTAAGTGCTGTCAGATTTTTTTTCTTTCTTTGTGCTCAGTTGAAAAGCAGAGTCCAAATGCAAAATCCTATCTTAGGGCCACAGCCCGTGCTTTTCTCTTGACCCGGCTGAGCAGCTGCTGGGGGTGAAAGGCAAACACAGCCCTGGCGCTTTAGGACGCTTCCACCACTGGGAATTTCTGGTGTCCCGCATTTTACACCTAAAACTGCGTCGCCTGACCTTCCTGCTCAACTGATAGTATGGGTCTTGTTCATCTGAGTCTGATTGTTTTATTCTGTTTTGGGATAAGGGAGCACCTTGAGGGGTCCTTAGAGGGAGGGAATTAAGAGTGATGGGTATATAGTAATATGGGGGAAACCGTCAGAAACTGAATTTCTTTCTCTCTCTCTCTCTCTCCCCCCCCCCCCCCCCCCAAATATATTGTGAAACTGAACGTGAATCTAGAATCAGACTTCCTCCTCAGGGATTTTTTTTCAGTGGGAATACCGCTCCCCAGCCTTCAGGTGCTTTGTCCTGGCCATTTTCTCCAAGGAATCCTCCTGTATAATTACAGTCTTGGTGTCTCATAGACTGAAACTGGGTGGGGAGAGAAAACTATAAAGGCACAAAAAGCAGTCAGCTTGTGGTTTCTGATGGAGCTAGCACTTGGACGGTGGTGCAAGAATTTCTTTGGGATTGGAGATGGGTGAGTGAATGCTGGAGAGTTTTTCAGGCAGCGTGGTTTAACTTCTTTTTCTTCTTGATATATTATTTGCAAATGACTTACAACTTATTTTCTTTTTTTCTTTAAATAAAGTTATTTGCTCTTCATCCTTGTGCAAATACCCTATGAAAATAAATGTCAGCCTTTGAAGACAAATGAGGAGGCTTCTGAAACCTGGAACAAATCATTTGTTACTAGCGCACCAGTGTAAGACCAAGTGAGAAAGGGCGGGATGTGGCGCTTAGTCCCTTCATGGCAATGACAGCTCACCCAGTGGGGTTTGGAGGAGGTGGGCTATGCAGGGCCATGCTCTGTGACAACATGAACTGATGTTAACCTGCTGTTACTATAGTTGTCCCTGATCACCTGTCCGTGTGTCCGTCTCCTCCAGATGGACTGCTGCTTCCGCAGCTACAGACAGAGAGGGTGAGAGAGAGGGGCTGGCTGGAAAGGGGAAAGGGCAGTATGGCAGATGTCAGGCTACAGCATACCTGAATAATTTTAACTCAGTTTCCCATCTTCTTTTTAGAATTTGCCTGAAAAATTGTTGTCAAGGGTATCAGCCATGGGGTTTTTCCATCCCAGTGCCAGGGAGAGGACAAGCTGTTAGCAAAAGCTACTTGCACTTTCCAATCTAAAATCAATGTGCCCCTTGTCACCACTGCTGGTTGCATTTCCTGTGGGTAACCTGTTGTCTGACTTGTGGTTTTATCATGCCTTTCTCTGCTGACACCCAGGGGCAGCAACCTCCTGCACAAGGGAGCAGCTCTGCACGCCATGGGGCTGAACCCCCGTGGTGTTGCAGAGGATCTTTGTGAGCTCCCTCCTCACCCACAGCCCAATGAGTCTGAGTGCTTGCAGTCGTGCAGCAGGCAGAGCTGAGCAGTGAGCCCTTCTGGCCTGTCTGTGTGTCCTGTGCAGCTCATGCAGTGCACTGGTCGGAAGAGTGCCCTGGTCCTGTTCAGGGCAGGTGCTCTAACTCCCTGCACCATCCCACCTGAGCTGTCAGCGGTGTTGGAATCTTCCTAAATTTTGCCAACCATGCAGAAATATGTGATGGGGTCCTGTCCTTTCCCGTAAATCCCAACCTTTTTGGTCAGCTGTGAGGGACGATTGATTTTGGTGTGGAATAATCCAGAGCCCTGTCATCTTTTCCAAGCTATTTCTAGGTTTCTGAAAACTATATTAAAAAAAAAAAGGCAAACCATTTCAGGACTCATGGCTCTCTGCAGACACGCTAAAGATGTGTGCGGGTCCAAGATGTGCCATACCTCATCCACCTATGGCCTGATTCCAGAAACATCTTCCTTTTTGCTCCGCTCCCTAGATTCTTCCAGGCACACCTGCTTCCAGATGAGATGTAAATGGCATGTACCGGTCCAAGTACCACCTAGTTGCAGTGAATTAATTCACTGATACTTATACACGGCATTTTTTTGGCAAAACTGCTGGTGCAGTAGCTGAAGGGCCTCCCAGCACTTCATATGCTCTGTGGAACGGACCTGCTTTTGCCTGTGAAGGCTTGTTCAGGCTTTCCCTTCTTTCTAATGAGAATCCCAAAGGACTACGCAGGGGGAACACAGGGGGAGTGAAGGAGAGAAAATGAATCCTTCTTAAAGAAAGGTAATTTCAGTACTCCAACACCTGCTTGGGAGATCTTACCTGATCTGACGCCAGTGGTGTGCTGTGGGCTGGCTCCGATGACATAACGATGAACTTCAGTTGTTTCTTTGTTTTAGTCTGTCAAGAAAATCTTACTGTAGCCTTGCCACTGTTGTCATATGGCATGCAATGTAGTTCAAATGAGGACTTGCATGTGACAACATTGGCTTCAGACCATAGTTTTCCTGGTCCTAAAAACTACTTGCCGTGCTTTTTTTTGGACATGTTTGGAAAATGTTGCAGGTTTGAAACTTCTGTTGGACTCTGTATTCACCTAAGGTGTGAGAGTGTACCCAGACAAGCTGCTTGTTAAAGCTAGATGGTCAGAAAGTCTGACCAAGCTCAAAGCCCTGTAGGTCTGTCGGGATCCCAGGCAGCTTTTCTCAGGCCAGCATTCACCCTCAGATGCTACTCCTCTGAAACCCAAGGGCTGCCCCTGCTCCAGGAGGAGCAGACCAGTGAAGGAAGTCAAACCAGGACATCTCCAAGGCTGTCTCCGGAGGGAAGTGTGAGGAGCGTTGGGGACAGAGCCCTCCTCAGCAGGGGCTTTGCCCTTAGCATGTATCTAGAAAGTTTAACTAACACACTAGGGGTGCATGTGGCTCTCTTGAGGGTCAGGTAGCGTCATTGCTGCAATGCTGGGGGGAAGCAAAAAGGATAATGGATGAAGTAGTGGGAGAGATGCTCTGAAATCTGTCCTCTTAGTATAAAAAAACTGTTGGTTTGAAAGTCTTTTTCTTGAGCTTGGCCTTTGTCACTAGGAGCAGCCAATATAGCTGCTGTGGTTCTTATTCTCTTTGTTAATATTTGAAAATATTTCTCATGGCATTTCTAAATAACTCAGTGAGAGACTACATAGAAAGACAAAGTTGTTGGGTTTTTGTTTGGTTTTTTGGTTGGGGGTTTATTTTCTCCCCAAGGTCTCTAAGTAGGCAGACTTTGCACAACCACACTCATTCTCTCATGGATTTCACTCATGCATGCTCTCACACCTGTGCTCTCACAAATACCAAGGCATATGTCCACGTGGTCTGGCCAGGGTCACTTGTGTGGCACAGAGGACAAGACGCAGTGGCTGCTGCATCCTCATCATATCCCTGAGGTTGTTCATGGCGAGCAGCAGCACGCCAGTTTGGGGTTGCTTTTCATACCCTTTAGAAGTTGATGATATTCACAATTTTCTGCTTTATTGGTTTTTTTCCCTCATACCTCATAATTCTCAGGCAAACTTGATGAATTTCTGTTCTCTCCTTTTTTTTTCTCATAGCCTTGATATTTTATGACTCTAATCCTGTTCTTCCTCTTTTTGATAACTTATCTGTAGGTCAGGTTGTTCCTCCTCCTTTTGGTACTTGAGTGAAATCACAGGTAGGGTGTGATTGACACAATGGGTATATGCCATTCCTTTAACCTGTGCTTTGCCCATCCTTCTGGCACCTGCTTACTTGCTCTCACACATGCATACACTCATATGTGCACACAGGCTTTTACTCTGCCTTTGTTCATCACGAGTTTTAATATTTCTGGTACAAATTACCGCATGCAGACTCATGGAGTAATGTATCTGGCCCCAGTGCTGTTCCTTTTGTGCCAGAACGTGTCTCTGCTCATCCTGCGTGTTAGTAGTGTGTTACTTTGAGTGCATTAAACAACCCCCAAAAGTGCTTGAATCCCTTGTAAAAGGGGCACAGTTCACACTGGCATTCCCTGTGGCAGGTTTGAGGTCTGTGAAGCTGGTGAACATTGATTCGGTCACTTCTGTAGTACAAGGATTTACAGGATAGGGTCTGAAAGGAGGATTTCTACACTTTATTTCTGCATTTCCCAGCCAGAGGCATGAGCCACACAATGAGCCTCCTGCATTCAGTGTCTCGTGTCTGTGATGCCTATGGGGCCTGGGTCTGCACCATACATGTGGTGAGGTGGTTGCCTTCAGACTGGCTTATGCTTACGGCGGTTCTGCCGCAGGGATTGACTGGATCCCGCTTCTGCGCTTGTGATGCCCACTGTTACTGGGCATCTACCAACGGTGGGAAAGTCG
Organism: Phalacrocorax carbo; assembly: GCF_963921805.1. Taxonomy (NCBI): domain Eukaryota; kingdom Metazoa; phylum Chordata; class Aves; order Suliformes; family Phalacrocoracidae; genus Phalacrocorax; species Phalacrocorax carbo. The sequence continues at coordinate 93,435,697 of NC_087514.1, read as the reverse complement.
GTCCCATGTGTCCTGGGCACGTCTGATTTCACTGCCCAAGTACGGCAGGACTGCGTTGCGCGCAGGCTTCAACTTGCCCATACAATTGTTTGCCTGGAACTTGCGGCAATTAGGCAACATGAGTTGGTGATCTACTGCTCTGACTGTGCTGCCTAGAGTAGAAATACTAGGCAAAATATTTTCCATGCCTGTCTCGTTGCCCCCACAAAATTTTCCAACTAGAGCAAACAGATGCGTCCGGGAGTTTTTGGTACTGATGGTAATTTCCATGATTTGTGTGTGTGACAAGGCTTTACTTGATTCTCCGTGCTCCACAAAGTAGTTGAGGTGAGAACCTTTTCACTGAGTGGGGAAGCTGGAGGTTTCTTGCTGGATTTGCCACAGGTGGATAAAGCTGATCTCTGCCTTGTAGTGATTTTATGCATGTTGATAATTTATCATGTGGACTGGGTGGAAATTTTTGTGGCCACCGAGGCCTCGTGCCTGGGTGGATCATGGCACTGGTGGGAACATCAGCAGGGTGCCTTTCCTAGGGCTGGAGCAGGGGTGCTGCAGCGGGTGGCTTTGCTGGCAGAGATAGAAAAATGTTGACTGCTAGATACTTGCTAAAAACTGCAGTGCTGAATCTTCTATTGCATAAAATTGATGCAAGAGATGTTGGAAAGTCAGTAAGCTGTCCTAATATGTAGAACATTTCAACATCATGTGGAGTTACGTACTATGCACCAGTGACTTAATGAAACATAATTTTATTATTTGGACACCTCTTTCTGACTTCCTATAAAAGTTGTTCTCCTCTTGGTTAATTTTTTTTATCTGATGCTAACCTAAACAATGCAGTTGAAATGCCAAAGCCTTACCTATCTAATGCAGACTTCTCGTTTCTATAGCAACAAAACTCGTCCTTGTGCTTAATGAAGGAATATTGGAGTTTGAGTGACTGGGACTTTAAGGTTTAGAAAAACCAACAGAACCACTTTATATTTGAAGATTAGGGAAATAAAATGGAAATGACCTCTTTGCACAGAATTTAAAAAAAAATAATCACCTAGGCTTGGGATACTTCATTAGTAAGAATTAAACCATATTTTTTCTAATTAAAATGTAAAAATCTTTTATAGCAAGTGAGAGTCTTTCAGGGTTGTTGCCGCCCCCCCCCTTTTACAAAGCTGCTGTGTTTGTGGTTAAGCTAATGAAAATTTGGGCTGCCTCACAACAGATACATTTTCCTTCAGTATTGGCAAAAATCTGTTGTCAGTTTTAGTCATTGGCTGAAAAGAAAGTGGGGAAAAAAACAGTGTGTGATGTTTAATCCTATGCTTGATCTGCAAGCTAGTTCCTGGTCAGCTAGTTTAAATCTGTGTTACAGTGATTAATGCTGAACAAGCTACAGATGAGAGAATGCATGAAGGAGCAGCTGTCATCTCTTCCTATTGTCTTATGGCTTTTCAATTAAAATTTTAACAGCTGTTAAATTCTAATTTAAAACAACCATAGGAAACATCCCAAGGAAAAGCAACAATAGTGACAGCAATATATAATGAATGTTTATAAGCCTATGTTTCTATATCAGCGTGCTGATAACTACTACACAAAATTTGTGGCAGGCTTATTGTGTTTAATTATTAATCTGCAGAAGTGAATGTGGGCAAATGGGATATATGAAATAGGAGCTTCTATTGCAATCTTACTGGCAAAAAAATAATATATTTCCACAAGGCAGTCAAATTTTCAGCTACTACTGTGATTTTTTTTGTTTGCTTTTTAAAGCTGTGGTTCTGATAAATTCCTCTTTATTTCTGAGGACTAAATAAAAGGTAGTCAGGGTTTAAGGAAGCTTTTATCTACTGAATGCACTTGTCACAAGGCAGCTGAGGCAACTGATGATAGCGGCGATGGTAGTAAATTACCCCATAGCAAAAGGAAGGATGGAGGACAGGATAAGACAGATGGAAGGCTGGCTCGTTTGAAAGTTGATCAAGATTAGCTATTGCGAAAACAAAAAGCAAACCCAGAAAAAAACCCATTCAGCAAAATCCAGTTTGAAACTGGCTGAGTCGTAGCATATTAAGCTGTGGGCAGGTGGCATCCCTTATGAGCTGGGCAGCCGTATCCTGCTGAGAGCTGTGCTCTTCTGCCTCGCAGCAAACTAATTGGAAAGGCATGCAGTCTCTGAGAACTGTGAAAAGGCTCAACCCAAAATCTTTGGATTGTATTTTACCCTATGTTCCCTTTAAAAAAACAAATATCTTACAATTTTGTAAAATGCTTCTCTAGGCAGAGACTAAGGGAAAGCTGACAATGAGGATATAGCAGATCTGCAGGAGATGCAATAGGTGTATGGAAGTTGCATGTTTGCACCGCAGCCAGCTGTTAACGGGCTTCTCTATTGCTGCTAGGGTATTTGAAGATTTATGTGATTGTGCATAAGTTTGGCCAAAGGTCTTGAAGGGCATTAATGCCCTGAAAGTTTCACGAAGAGTTGCTCTGTGGGTGCCTTTGCTGGTGGGAGGCTAACATGTTTGCATGTGCTCTGTGTTTCAGGGATAGAGCTCTGTCCTCCTGGGCACCGGTTCATGATCACCATGGTGGCGAGCTTCATCGAAATGGCGGGGCAGTTCCTCATGCCAGGACTGGCTGCCCTCTGCAGGGACTGGCAGGTCCTCCAGGCAGTCATCATCTGTCCTTTCCTGCTGATGCTGCTTTACTGGGTGTAAGTATTTCTTCCTCCTGTCCAGTCAAAGACAACACGAGTTCCTGATGTTGGACTTCAGAGGTGCTTTGCTGCCTGGAAGTGTATGTGCTTCATAACACATATGAGCCTTTCCTTTGTTGCTACCTTAACCTTTTGCAAAGAAATTACTCTTAAATAAGAAATAATACCTTTATAATTTACTGTAGCGCACACATGTTACATGCTGCGACATGGTGGGAACTAAGGTGATGGTCTTCTTTTGCTGAGCAGCAAGTTGTACTTTGCTCTTATTCTGGCTGTTACTTCCCCTTTAAAGATGAAAATCATGCTTGAGAGGATGCGTCTCAGCCTAGCTGTTAAGTTTGTGGCTGCACAGCTAAATTTTCCCTTAAAACCTGTATTGTGGTTCTGGGCTGTCACTGTTGGTTTCTTTGGCTTGGGTTAGCCAACCTAGGTTAAAAATAACGTGTGTCAGCTCTTGAACGAGCGCACTTGGACATCTTGTATGCATGAGGTAACCACCCCTGAACTAGACTGCCTGCTCGATTTTGCATGAATTGTGCATGCCGTGCCAAAGCCGGTCTGCACTGGGCAGTGGCTCGGGATCATTCCCGCAAGGAATCCTCCCCTCCCGGCTGCTCCCAATCCTCTCTACCTACCGCGCCAGCAGCACTGCAGCGTTGGTGCGGCTATCCTGAGAGAAGTAGGGTGGCACCGTGTCCATCTCCACCAGGACTCTATATATCTCCTAAAAAAATCTTTCTTTGTTGTTTTGTCTTAATAGTGATACACAGTGGTGGTGTAACACAACAGAGGCTTATGAGAGCAGTGTTGTACAAACCATAACAGTAAGAACAGGTTAGATCATTCATTTTAAAGATAACATTAAGAAGATTAAAATATTTAGTTGCTGTACACTGGAAAGAGTGAGGAAAAAATGCCACCGCACTATGCAGGACCAAGTTGTTTATGTACCGTGGGGGGCCAAGCTGCCAGTTGTAATGCCTGACAAGTTGCAACGTGTAAAAACTTGTTACAGTGTGTAACAATTTTTAACAGTTATATATTTTTCTATTAATTCATGAAGGCCGTACAGAGTTCTCCTGCATTCGTGGCAGTAACCCTCAGCAGGGATTTCTTCGCTTATCCCCGAGGTAGACATGCCACAGCTTTGGCTGAGGACAAAACGTGGCACACTAGGAAAAGTTGCAAGTCCTTCACAAGATAATGGCTTTTTTTTTCCCCCACCGCCCTGTTTTCCAACATAAAACATCTAAATAGTGTCATCTTGTCAGTGTTAATCTTGATGATGAATAAGCTAGAGTGTTCTTGTTAATGTATGATACTGTTCTCCCAAACCTGCCATATGTTATATGCATGCAAGCACACACGCATGGAGGCCTACTACAAAACCTCCAATTGGGATGCCCACCAGCTGGAAAGCATTATATCCGCCACTGGATAGAACACAATATCAAACATAATGTTTACAGTTATTTGTGTCCAAAAGGATAGTAGGATAGTATGAAGACACCTAACGAACACGATAGATGACATGGACAGCAGTAACCCCTCAGCAGTCTTCCGGAGGTGGCACATTTTCCAGGTGGCTGAGTCAAGGTTTCATATGTTCCTGTTGAGAGGTTGTCCCTCAGTGACAATGAAAGCAATAGAAAATGCTGATATTTATTTCCTGATCTCAAAGAGCTCTGTGGCTTTTTGGCTGGACAGGACAGGCAGGCCACGCAAATAGATCCCGCTTATATAACGTGTGATATGACAGCTTGATAAGTAGTGGTAACAGCCAAAGTAACAGGATTTGCATTGCCCCGGGTTTTTGCATTTGCAGAAATGGACTCTGGTTAGGATGCTGGTTTAATTATACTGTCAGTACAGTATGCACTTTTCTCTTAGGCTTTTCTCTTCCATCTGTTGCATAATCTCTGAAAGTGCTACCCATTTATTACCTCTTTCCTTTCCTCCCCTCTTCCCCCGGCATTGTGTTAGGGAATAGTGTGGACCCTCAGCATATGTTATAGATGAAAGAAGAAATTGAACTGATTTGTAATAAAAGAAGAACTGGAAAATTGCACTCCTTTTTAATTCCCCATCGTGTACCCAAAGCAGTGAATTCAATAACCAATGCTGTGATGGCCCCTGTGCTACCTCCTCCTTCCTCCTTGCTCTCTTTACTTCCATCTCCTGCTGTGAGAGAGCTGTTTGCTCCTCCGTGCCGGGGCCTAGCCCTCTCCTACCTATAGATTTGCTCTGCTTCCGGCCTGCACGTGGCAGGCTATACTGTCCCCAGGAGATAGGTGGCTGAGCAGAGCGGGAAGGTGGGCGTGGATCAGGGGAAAGGGTGAAGCAGCAGGTATGTCTAGGAGGGATGGGCTGGGACATCTTACAAATCAAGCAGATGCCTTTGCTGAGCTCGTGTGTGTGTGTGTGAGGTTTTACCTTCACCAAGACACAAAGTTGTAATAACTGGGCTTGTTGCCCTGGGACAGACCCCTAATTGACACGCTCCATACAGTCTTGGCATGGGCATGGGTTTGCTCTGCATCTGGACAGGATCATGGTTCTCCTTCCAGCTATGCACAGTACCTTCCTGGCCTTTTTCTGCCTGTCAAGGACTCAGCTCTGCTCGTAGAATTTCTCAGGCTTAGGATCTTTATTCCCAGGGTCCCTCCTACTCTTCTCCCTCTCCTCTCCCAGGCAGCAGCTCTGTAACAGGAGATGAACATTTCCGCCTACCCACCCACTCCCCTGATTTTTTTATTTGACTGCAAAAGGCTGGTCCTTTCCTTGCCGATGGAGGAAGTAGAAGACTATCAACCAGGTGTCTGCAGTCAGTTCAGCCTGATCTGGGAGGCTGCTCACTCCTGGTAGAATGCTGTCTCAGCTTCATTTACATATATAGTGTTTAATGCCAGATGATGACCAATGAAGTTGTGATCAAATTTCTGTGCAGAAGTCTGCAGGGGCCAGGGGTTTGGCATTTGTGTTTTGGTATGGTTTGGGGTTTTTTTTTGCTTTTGTGAAGGTGCCTAGTTTGTCAACAGAAGGTGCAACAATAGGCGCGTACAAATGACCCTCGGCTGCAGGGTCCGTGCTCCACAAGTGAGCTTGGGCACTTGCACAGCGACAGGGTGACCAGCGCTTCCCCTTGCTGTGCCTGACAATCTGGGTTCAAAGCAGCCCAGGAGTTTTTAAAGATCCTTAAATGAATCTCCCACTGCTCACACTGAGTGATGGAGTGGCTGAAAGATGGGAGGCTTCAGCACTTCCCGTTTGAGAAACTTGTAGGAGCTGGAAGGCAGAGACAGCATTTGTCCCTGTGATGCCCCTCTCTGTGGCTCTCTTCCTTCCATGGGAGCAGGTGCTCCCCACAGGGTTTTTGTTTGGGACCTGTAACCTGTAAGTGGACTGTTCCAGAAGTGTAGTTTTTAGGCTAATGGCTGAGGCTGCCCAAATCCAGAGCCAAGCATGGGGAGATTTTGCATTCAGCGAATTCTTAATTTTTCAAAACATGCTTTTGCAGGACAGGGCTTTCTACAGGAGGATGTGCCAAAGCATCCGTGCAGCTCCAGTGGTAGTAAATAAGCTGACAAGCTGAATAGCTGTCATCATGGCTGTTACATATTTTTATTGCCTGATATAATTTGGATTGCAGTCTGCCTGACTTCTCTCCTTTTTTCTTCTTTAAAAAAAAAATTTATCTAGGATGGAGGTTTCGCTAAGCTGTCTTCCAAATTGCATCAGCCTTAAAAGACAGTACTATAATGGTGCTATTGCCTTGTTCCCTGCTTAGAAGTATAAGAACTGAGGCAGCATCCACAGCAAAGATCTGTTCTTTGTGAAGGAAATTTGAGGTTTATTATATCTTTGAAGTTAAAGTAGTTGCTAAATTTGTTCTTAGAAAGGTCTTTTGGAAGATTAGTGAAAATGAGGTCTAAACAAGAAAGAAAAATATGCTTGGAGTCAGGTCTGAAAGTTTTCATATCTATAGAAGTATGGGAGTTTTTCTTTAAGATCTACATATTTCTTTTGGTTTTGTATGAAAATAAACTCATCTGTAAAAAAAGAAGAATGATCAGTTAAGCTGATGACTCAGGTAAATATCAGCACTTGAAGGAAAAAACGGATGGAAGATAAGCTTTTTTATTTTGTAACTTTGTGTGCATGTGTGTATTTTTAAAGCAACTCAACTAACATAATATTGTCCTTACTAGGGGAAACTTTTAGAGCAACAACTGAATGTTGTCTGAAGAATACACAATATTGGCCTCTATAAAAGAATGACTTAAAGGCTGTGTATGTGGAAGAAGATTTCTGACATGTTTAAAAATTTAAAAAATCTGTTCCATTATAATCCTAAAAAGTAATTCTTCTCTTTCCTCTCTCCGTCTTTACAGGAGAATCCAAATCACTTCTGTCAGCCTTTTTCCTTTTTGGTCTGAATTACCATGTGTTAACTGCACATCCCATTCATTCCCTGCTTGGCAGCAAATATCTATTGCAGACAGTGCTGCCTCCTTCTCCCAGTTCTTTCAAAATTGTATTAACAGGCAGAACGCCTCTAATACATTACAAAATTCTAATATGTCCTATTTCTAGGTGATAGGATAGTTCCTATATGACTGGTGAATCTGTGTAAAAGAAAACGTCATTAATTTGCGCATTCTGAGTCTGTTTTCCCTCTTACTTGTTTCATAAGTGATTCTTCTGCTTTTTGAAAACAATTGTGTAGCTCATGAATGGTTAAATGAGCAGCTAAACACTATCAGTTCTTCCTCTGACAGAAACTTGGAAGCGACCTTAACCTGTTTTCCATCTTTAAAGTATTTTCCCAGAGTCTCTTCGGTGGCTGATGGCTACGCAACAGTTTGAGGCATCCAAGGAACTGATCCTTCAGTTCACGCACAAGAACAGGATGAACACAGAAAGTGACATCAAAGGAGTGGTTCCCGGTGAGTAGGACAGACAGACAACTGCAAATCCCTCTGCTCTTCTCTAAAGGCTGCACGTGGCATTGCTGCCCAGAGTTAATGAATCTATTTACTGCCTGTAAAATCATCCCTTTCATTCATTCATTCATTCATTTTGCTTTTCTTGCAAAACCATTCCAAACTCCAGCACTGTGCTTAAAATTACTTGGCCTGTTGAACAGTCCTAGTATTTATAGTCTCATCTTGCAGTGCCATATGTCTTTGAAGACATCTCTTGAACAATTTTGCCGTGGCTACAGAGTGCACCTTCAGCCCCGCGTGCCTCTGGAAACGGTGTTTTAAGGAAGCTGCTCGTTGGGATCCTGCCCATCACGCAACACTTATTTTGTTGGTTTGGAGAAGCAGCAGCGCTCAAACCCCATGTGTTAAAGAACAAGCCCTGTGCAGACCTAAAACATGTTACAATCTCCCTTAACCACATTACAATCTCTCTTTAAAGACTTGCTCCAAGAGCCATTTTGCTTTCTTCTCCTTGCATCATCTGAAAGAGGCTGCTCTAGGGGAGGAGGGGCTGCAAGTGGCAGTAGTAGGGTGTGCAGTTTTTGGCTGAGAGTCTAAATTATTGTTCCTTTGTTTACTCATGCTTTTAGAAAGAGCTGACAACTCTTATCACCAGGATTGTCACTGAAATAGCTGTGCTCCTGTCTTGCAGGGTGCTTTGCAGAAGAGACTCTGTGTGTGTGTGTGTGTGTGTCTAATTACAACAAAGGTGAAGAGTTTCTGGATCTTCACCTTATTGGTCCACCTGTCAGATTTGGGTCAGGCTCCCCTCTTCCTCTCACAGGCCTGATGGTGCCCACAAACACCCATTTTGCACTGTCACTTGCAATCTATATCAGACTACCCACTAGTCAGAAAACAGTGGAAATGTGGAAATGTTTCTTCCCCCCCAGCTTTTTCAAACCCTACCCGGTCTGACTCCAGGGACTGCAGGAAAACCTCACCTGGTAGCTCTGCCTGCAGGTGGGGGTGATGCTTCATGCACTTAGCCGAAACTTGCTGCCGAAAGTCCCTGGGGTACCTGTAGCTTTAGTCAGTCAGTGCCAAAGCATCAGTCAACACTGGAACAGACTTCATCCAGAACAGAAAAATGTCACTGTTAACATCACTGCTTAACAAATGAAGCGGTCGTCTTCAATGAGGGGTGAAAAAAATCCATTTGGGGTCTGTGGTATTCATACCCAGGTCACTGCTGTGATTTCTGGTGCAGTTGGCAGACTGGTGTTAATTGGCTTGTTTACACGTGAATTGTGTGTCTGGGGTTACAGTTCATGGATCTGCATCGCACACAACGTGGCTTTGCAATGTAAATGCCATTTTTCTGGTAAAGTTCTGAAAAGCTGGGGGGAATATGAGCAGCCATTAACCTGGTGGTCGCTTTCCCCAGACCTCCTTTTTGTAGATCTTTCCCAGGGTAAATGATGCATCTTGGAAAAAACTTATCTCTGAGGCAACGAAATGTCTTACAGTTGGACTTGGCGTTTCGCAACCAACTCTAAATTTGTCCTTTCTCAGTTAGCCAGCTTCTTGAATTTGCAGATGAAATAAAATGGGAAAGAAAAAAAAATTACCTGAGTTTTGTTTAAGGTAAAATGATAAAGATGCAACTGTCTGCTAGAGGGATTTGTTTAAGCCGTGTATAATGATAATTGTCCATGGAGGAATGCTAAGTGTCAAAGTGGTTTTATGACTATTATTTGTGACTGATTACTTTTTCCAGCAGTTTCATAGTAGGGGTACGCCCCCGTTTAAGGAGGGACTCCCTTCTATGTGGAAAACAGAGCGTTATTACACATCTTGACGCTATGAATTCTCTGCCTGCAAATACATTTAGATATAGCAGTTGTCAGGACATTACCCTTTGCAAAATTTAAATGATATAGAACATGGTCATTTCTACCTCCTTGCTGATCTGGATTTTTTGGGGATGTTGCTGGGGTTTTTTTATTATTTCTTCCCTCACCTTTTCTCGTTGAATTCTCTCTGCAACCCCACATGCTAAGGCTTTCCTGACCCAACTCTGAAGGGATGCTGGATTTCTGTAGGGAGAGTAAGAGAGCAGCAGTATCAAAAGGATGAAATGAGCTTAACTAAAAATTTTGGAAGGAAGGAATTCCTCTCTAATTCTGAGTACATGGGAGTGTTGATGGTCTGAGTGAGGACAGGAGAAAAGTAGAAATCCCGAATGAAGATTGTGATCAAACTGCAGGCCATGTGTCTCCCAGCGGGTCCATAAGCAGAAGAAAGCATTTCTCTGCTTTTGTGTGTTACAATCACATACCTGTAGTTGGTGTAGCAGGGAATGGGTACAAAGCTGGTACTTGTCTGGGAGAAAGGATGCCACTGAGCCTGATGCAGATATCACCTACCTTCCCTTGACTCAACTGTTGAGCTTTCCTATCTGTGTGGAGGGGTTTTTGTTTGCAATTCGTTTTATTCTTTGTTTTCCATCTGAAAGGACTGAAACCCATTTTGCTCTAGATAGGGGCCATTGTGTTGCTGGTTATTATTCCTCGCTGCATTGTCATAACAGCCTCCTGTGATGATTGAATTACTCCCAACATATTTAAATGATAAACTGCTCTCTTGCAGTCCCTTCCAGCTGGAAACCCCGCTGTAATTTTACTCATATGTACCAGTCAAATTAATGTATCCTACATAACAGATTGTTACAGGAGTTACAGTAGTTTTGTATGTACCCATTTTGGCAGCTGATATGAGTTCCATAATAAAAAGAAGTAGTGTTCGGGTGGGTTAAATATTTCTGGGATGGAGGAAAATGCAGTTCTGAATTGCTGTCCAAGCAATGAACAGGCTTATTTTCCTTTCCGAAGAATCGCACCATTCCCATTGCCTGCTGAAAGCTTTTACTTGACCATTTGGCTACGCCGCCCGTAGTGGAAAGTGCCGCTAACCTTCTGTAAGGCCTGTTTGCTCCACAGGGAGGTGGTCCATGTGTTGGGTGGAGAAAAAGAAGGAAAAATTATCTGCTGTTTTTAAATCAATCCATAGGGCGGGAGCTGTTTGCCAGGGCTCTGCTAGGAGATGTCTCTAAAGAGAACAACTAAATGCCTGGACAGTGGTCCAGCTGCAGTTGGAAGGTCTGGCAGCTGCGGTAACAACCCCTCTGGAGAAAATCAGCAAGGGCAGCTGATGGGCAGTGCTTGGCCAGCAAAAGAGTATGCATAGCAAATGAATTAAAGTGAGGCGAGGGATGTCGATAGGAGTCCAGAGTGTTGTAAATTAACATCGCCCTTGTCTTCTCAGTAACCTGCCCCAGGGGTGTAATGTAGTGCTTGTTGTTGGTCGCAAAACCAAAGGAGAGCTGCCCTCTCGACAGCTTCAAGTGGCTTTATTTTTTAATGATTAGTTCACCTTGTGATTTTTGGCAGGAATAATTTGCCTTTGTAAAGAGATTTTGGTTTTATGTGGTCGTATTGTCTTCTTTAATGTTTAAGAAATCTAGGTGTGTTAATTAGATCTGGTGAAATCATCCCTAACGTTTTGAGTCTAAAAATTTCACCAGCTGGCTCAACGCTTTGCCCTCTTTTAAAAAGAAGTTTAAATTAATTTTTGCATCAATAGAACGATTTTTATCCAACTGCATATTGAAATGTCATTTGTAAAACAGGCTTGGTGAGATTTGTTGACAAATATTTCAAAACGTTATTCAAAAAAGTTAGCTTCAGTCATGTGCAAATGGAATATTTTTATAATATTAATTCAGTAACGGGTTTTCACTGCCAGTTTCTCAAAAAAACTTCCCCATCTCTTCCCTGTTCCCATGTGGAACAAGGAACAAACATTCAGTTCAGTGCAACTGCAGGACAATCATTTTGACTTGAGTGAAATGAATGCTAAGGAAGCATGGAGGTCTGTTTAAAGACCAGGAGAAAAGAGTGTTTAGGGGAATTGGAAATCCCAAAGCACCAACTGTCTTTACACCTTTTAAAGGCATGTCATACATTAGATGGCTTGCCCTTATTTTGGTAGGGTGCATGCTTTTTCTTCATGTGGGGCAAAGGGTCTCTCTGTTAGCTGGAACAGATGGACTGCTGCAAGCTGATCTCTGCTGCACCATCGCCTAGTCCTGCCGGCGTGTTTGGGTGTGCTGGGAAACGCACCACTTGAAAAGCTGTATCAGCAACTACCTGAGTGTCAGACTTGATGCTTCCATGGAAACCCACCCTTGTGCGGTTCTCCTTCTCTTCCCCTTTGGTGGGCAACATTTCAGATGTTCCTTAACATAAAAATAACTGCTTGACCAGGCTGAATAAAAAAAAACCCTTTTTGCTCATCTCTAGATGAAAACCAGAGTGCTGCTGTGGACAGAAAGGTCATAGCTTGTTCCTTTCCAAGGTTCCTTTCTAAGCTTAGGGAAATAACATTGATGTAATTACAGAAGTCTCCAGCAAAGATCAAGCATCCAAATAAACACAAATACTTTAGCATGCAGGACATGTTGTGGAGAGGGAAGAAGGGGTACAGTCATGACAAGTACTCTGTGTGTGTGTGGATTGCAGTTAGGAAAGATGTGGTTTTCGGGGGCTTTCCTTTTAATGAAAAAAAAAAATTGTTTACCTTTCTCGCTTCTAAGCAACATGCTGCCATGACTTTTCTGTTATACATAAGTTAGTTTTCTGTTTCATTTTGCTATATATATTTTTTTTCCTCCTAAGCACGAGGCTTGGATCTATGTACTTGCATGCTTTTTTTTCATTAGGTAAATAGCAGAGGGAAAGGTAAAAATGTCTTATGTCTGAAAGTCAGTCTCTTTCCCTAATAGAAGAGTTTAACTCTCTCTCTACAAAGCTTTACTCATATCATAGACAATCACACCTACAACTACACTGCTGTTTTAAATCTTGTGGTGGATGAAGAGCTAGGAGTATTAGCCAGAGAAAGCAAGCAAGTTCCTTGGCCCCAGAGTACAGGTAACTACTATTTACAAACCTGCCAGATGTGTTCCTTTACTAGATCCTGTTTGTTTCTTGTTTAATGATGCCAAACCTAAATATCCCATGCAAGTCCCAGGGGGTAGTCAGGTGAATGTGGAAATTTAGTTAAAACAGATCAAGATGCTACCTGAAGGCATTTTTTAAGTCTTATACAGGACTGTGTGCCAGCCACAGAGATTTCCATCTCACACAAAACCAGACGGTGATTTCTGTTGCCCTCTTGTATGTTAAATCAGCCTTCAGGAGGGGCTGGGTTTCTCCTGGTGGTCCCCCATTGTCCAGGAACAGGAACTGATGGAGTTTGTGTAACTCTTTCAGGACATGCCGTACATGATAAATAGCTAGTAACAAGAATAAAACTGATCAGTGTAAGTCCTCTTCTGCTGGCGAAGTCTACAGAAATGGAAGAGGAGAGCCCATGTGTGTCCTGACTGTATCCCTGCGAGAGTGGTAGTAACCCCTGCAGCAGCAGGGTTTGGAGGGGACGGGGGGAAAAAGGGAGCACTCAACTGAGGACATGCCTTTTGATGCCACTGGGAAAAGCCAAATATGCTAGAAAACTTTTTTTAAAAAAAAGCGGGGAGGGCCTCTATTGAAGCTTGAATGATTCTTTCTCACCAGTTGAGTCCTCTGCAGACTCTTGCTGGCTGCCCTCCAGCCTGTCGCAGCTGCTCCGTGCCCGGCTGGCACACTGGCTCATTGTCCACAGTGCCACCTTTCCTCCCAGAGGGGCTGGCTTCACAGGGCAGGAACCACACGCAGAGGGCTGGCAGCAAGCCCTGGCCCTGCCAGCGCTCCCCCAGCCCATGTGCACCGAGAGGGGAGAGGATGGGTGAGTCTGGATGTGGATGTGAGGTGTTAGGAGAGGAGACTTTGGGAACCACGCGGAGGTGGAGGGCAGTAAGAGGGACCAGTGGACAGAGAAGAGAGGAAATAGGAGAGTGAAGGTTGTGGGAGAAAAGAACAAAGGTAGTTGGAGGGGACTTAGAGAGGTAAAGGCAACAAGGGACTGGGAGGGACTGGGCTGTAGAGGAAGAGGAGAGGAGAGCTAGAGCATGAAGACTAAAGGGGTGCAATCATATGCTTCCCCCCTACTCCAGAGCAAGCTGTCAGGTGCAAGGATTCAGTCTCAGCACTCTTCTTGTGTGAAATCCACTCCTAAAATGTGAGTCTCACCCTTCTGTACTGCCCAACGTACCTGCTCTGCCTGCTGAGGTTTCTTCCATAGCTCCAGCAGTAGATAGGTAGCAGCATTGCATGTGTAGATACCTGAAACCTCCTGATGGCCCAGATGCGGCTCCACATGATGACATTTGAAGTATTCTTTGTGTTGTTTTTGGTTGGGTGTTTTTTAATGTTGGTAATGTTAGAGGAATGTAAATGTTAACAAGTCATGCTCTGGCAAATGCAAGAAGTTAGGTTGCCTGGGCAACCCTTGCTTGGCCTCCTGGCATGAAGGCATGATGAGACAGCCTTTAATAACATTATTACGACCTATTTTTTCCACAGGGCATAGGATGGACGAATCAGTGCATAGGATGGACGATGCTGTGGGAATGAAGCTGTTGTCTGTTCCTCATTTGTTGCAGAATTTGGAAGGTGTGTAGTGAATGAGGCAGAGGGTTGCAGAAGGAAAGAGGACAGTCTTGGGGAAATGAAGCTGAATGCCTCCTGAAGAGCTGTACTCTTTCCCTCTGTCTGCCAGGGATGTCCTTGTACGATGATGGAAATTTCCCTGGAATCAGGCTCTTCCAATGCTGTCGCTAATCACAGTTTCTTCAGTGTCTGTCTCTAGTATGTAATTCTGGGACTTGATTTACAGAAACCTGGAGCATTTATAGCAGCACCTACAAGGGGTATTGCTGCATTTCTCATTCTGGACACTGTTACTCTGTATCTTATCACCCTGTCTGCAAAACAGGAATAATCTTTGTCCTTTCTCTTACAAGAAGGTGGTGGAGATTATTTCATTGGTCTTTATGAAGTACATGAACATCCTGACAGCACTATAGGAATGTCTCTGAGGAAACCTATGATTTTGTATTCACTGGGAGGTTTGGATAATAAGGCTGAGGGACACATGTTGAATGGGAAGGGTAGAGACATCGTTAATAGCTGCCCATTTGCCAACTGCATTGAGCATTCTGGGGGAAAAACTAACGTGTGATCATCTAATGAAGTGTTGTTATCATAATGCATACGAGCAATTGAAGATTGCAATGGCAACCTTACGTCTGGCTTTTCTTATCTTTTTTTGAATGTAATTAGAAATACAGGATTGAAACAAATTCTTGCAAGCAGTCCTTTGCTGTTAAAGTCATCGAGTTATACAGTTGCTCTCAAGAAATTAGCTTCATTTCAAATACTGTTAGTATTTATGTCCCGTGCTTTTGTTGGAAGGCCATTACACAATCCAAATTGCCCTTGTAGTAGGTACATTTTAGCATTCAGTTCAAATACACTATAGCTGTCCAGGTTCTTTGTCTTTTTCCCCTTCCCATTTGCTGCTGTCTGTGACTATCTTTCTTATCTCTTTGTCTCTTTTCCTATGCCATATAAGCAGACAGCAGCCCGGTTCCTTTGCTGAGCTGAAGTTCTCCTCTATCTCCTCTCCTTTTATAAATAGGCTTGTGAAGGCTTTAGTTTCTTAAATACTGATGACCAGAATTGTAAAAGAGAAATGGTGTTTCATTGTCTGAATTGCAAATACCTCATGGACGCAACAGTCTGGTACCTTACAGTCAATTGTGATCAAGTAGTATATAACCAAGTCCAAAGCCGCATTATCTTCCAGCAGAAGCATTTCCCATTAGTCCCTGAGTGTCTTACCTTTTATTTTGTGTTTTTCACTTGCTTTTGCCACAAGTGGTCTCAAGCTCACCCACTTCCCTCTGATGTCCCATTTCTGTGCTGTACTGCTGGCAGTGCCTCACTTTGTCACCAGCAGACTTCATTGGCACATTCCTAAGGTTTGTGCCAAGCTCCCTAGTGAGGCTGTTAAACTAGATTTTTTTTTTTCTTTGAGAATAAGATGAGTCACGCCACCAGTAACCTCCTGCCATCCGCTTATGATTTCCCTTTTTCTACCCCTTATTGCTATCTGCCCACCAATCAGCTCCTTACCCACCTCATAATTTCTGAATGTGACTTGATAGCCTTCAATATTCCTTTACAATTAGGCTTTTCAAAAATGCAATGTATCATGTTGCTAGCCCTCCATGATTACAAAAGTAAATAAATGAGCACAAAAGGAGTTCAAGGAGACAGAAATCCTAGAAGGTATAAATAACGCTGTGTACCAGTAACTCGGTGTGGCTGTGAGTAGGTTGCTTCAGCTCTGCATTTTGGACCGATCTACCTCCTGCTGCAGAGCTGTTGTGCTCTGGGGTTTGATTGAGCCTCTGGCTGGGCTTCCATAGCTCTTTTCATGTTCAGAGAGCTACTGAGAGTATCATTCAGCAGCCAGAAAAATCCAGCAGAAGTCTATCACCACAGGACACTTGTCATTTTGGACATCCTTTTTCGGCAGCTTGATTTGAGCTTTGTCTATTTTGTCTTTGCCAAGTGATGCAGAGATGGGTGGCTTCATTTGAAGGCTTTAAAGATACTTTATGATTTTGAAAGCTGTGCTCCTGAAATGCAGAGGATCCCATGAGAATTCAACAGCGTTGGGAGTTGGAAGCTGGTAGGGATCCCCTCCCCACGAGTCTTTTAAAGTTTCCTAATGAATAGCTTTAATTTCCACTGAGATATAAAGAGTAAGCTTGTTGACAGTTTTCCTACTGAGTCCCTGAATAGGAAGCCTAGAGTGTGTGTGGGCTCTGGAGTATGGGAAAACTCATAATGGGCCTGTGAGTAAATGGATAAAAATATTTTTTTATTTTCCACACTCACCCTTCTGGTAAACCAGTCAGGACTGAAATGTTTCATGCAAATTCCTTCTGAACTGGTGACTTCAGTGCAAAATCAAAGAATAGGTTGTGGTAGGGGGAGTTTTCCTGGTGTTATTCTACTGACAGTGCAATAGTTTGCTTCCATGGGGTTTTAATAGGCATTGCCTTGACTTCTCTTTTAAGACCTTAATGTTGACCTATGAAGTCCAGACAGCCTCACAGCTGCCGCCCTCCTCATGCCCATCGTAGTCGGTCAGAGCAGGTCATAGAATCATTAAGGTTGGAAAAGACCCTTAAGATTATCGAGTCCAACCGCTAACCGATCACTGCCAAGTCCACCACTGCACCATATCCTCAAGCACCACATCTACCCTTCTTTTAAATACCTCCAGGGATGGAGACTCAACCACCTCCCTGGGCAGCCTGTTCCAATGTTTGACAACCCTTTCGGTGAAGAAGTTTTTCCTAATATCCAACCTAAACTTCCCCTGGTGCAGCTTGAGGCCATTTCTTCTCATCCTATCGCTTGTTACTAGGGAGAAAAGACCAACCCCCACCTCGCCTACAACCTTCTTTCAGGTAGTTGTAGAGAGCAATAAGGTCTCCCCTCAGCCTCCTCTTCTCCAGACTAAGCAACCCCAGCTCCCTCAGCCGTTCCTCATAAGACTTGTCTCCAGACCTTTCACCAGCTTCGTTGCCCTTCTCTGGACACGCTCCAGCACCTCAATGTCCTCCTTTTAGTGAGGGGCCCAAAACTGAACACAGGACTCAAGGTGCGGCCTCACCAGTACCGAGTACAAGGGCAGGATCACCTCCCTGCTCCTGCTGGCCACACTGTTCCTGATACAAGCCAGGATGCCATTGGCCTTCTTGGCCACCTGGGCACACTGCTGGCTTCTGTTCAGCCGGCTGTCAACCAACACCCCCAGGTCCTTTTCCTCCAGGCAGCTCTCCAGCCACTCCTCCCCAAGCCTGTAGCATTGCTTGGGGTGGTTGTGACCCAAGTGCAGGACCCAGCACTTGGTCTTGTTGAATCTCATACCGTTGGCTCTGGCCCAACAATTCAGCCTGTCCAGGTGCCTCTGTAGGGCCTTCCTGCCCTCCAGCAGATCAACACTTCCACCCAGCTCGGTGTCATCTGCAAACTTACTGAGGGTGCACTCAATCCCCTCATCCAGATCATCAATGAAGATATTGAACAGCACCGGCCCCAACACTGAGCCCTGGGGAACACCACTCGTGACTGGCCACCAACTGGATTTGCCTCCATTCACCACCACTCTCTGGGCTCAGCCGTCCAGCCAGTTTTTAACCCAGTGCAGAGTGCACTTGTCCAAGCTGTGAGCAGCCAGCTTCTCCAGGAGAATGCTGTGGGAGACAGTGTCAAAGGCCTTACTAAAGTCCAAGTAGACAATGTCCACAGCCTTCCCCTCATCCATTAAGCGGGTCACCTTATCATAGAAGGAGACCAGGTTAGTGAGGCAGGACCTCCCTTTCATAAACCCATGCTGGCTGAGCCCGATCCCCTGGTTGTCCCGCATGTGCTGTGTAATGGCATTCAAGAAGATCTGCTCCATGACCTTTCCCGGCACCGAGGTCAGGCTGACAGGCCTGCAGTTCCCCGGATCCTCCTTCTGACCCTTCTTGTAGAGGGGCGTCACATTTGCTAGTTTCCAGTCATCTGGGACCTCCCCGCTTGACCAGGACTGCAGATAAATGATGGAGAGTGGCTTGGCAAGCTCCTCTGCTAGCTCCTTCAGTATCCTCGGGTGGATCCTATCCGGCCCCATGGACTTATGAACATCCAGGTGAAGGAGCAGGTCGGTGACTACCACCTCTTCAACAACTGGGACTTCATTTTGCATACTAGCTCCATCTCGCAGCACAGGGGCCTGACAACCCTGAGGATGACCAGTCTGGCTATTAAACACTGAGGCAAAGAAAGCATTAAGTACCTCAGCCTTCTCCTCATCTTTCCTGGCAAGGTTACCTTCTGCATCCAACAAAGGAGGGAGATTCTCCCTGGCCCTCCTTTTGTCATGGATGTATTTATAAAAACATTTTTTGTTATCTTTAATGGTGGCGGCCAGTTTAAGTTCCAGCCGGGCCTTTGCCTTCCTAATCTTTTCCCTGCAAAGGTTTCCCTTTCGTGCAAAGCAGGCTACCTCCACAACGGCAGGCGATTTAAATGAGAGTCAGTTCTGTAGGTGATGACTTTTTTGCAAGTCATATAGCTTATTTTTTGCTATCTGAATGATATTTTAATTATTGTAAATTATTGATTTTGGGGTGGTGGGTTGGTTGTGTGGGTTGATTTGGTTTGGTTGTTGGGTTTTTTGGTTTGGTTTTTTTTTTGAGAACATCTGACTGGCGTATATAGAAATAAAGGATTGAGAAAGTCATCATAAAGATAGATAGTGTTGGAGATTTAGGGAGAGTCATTAATCTGAACCAGGTGACTTAGATTTGGAGTCTCAACACATCATAGAGGGATGGAGGAGTAAATAGCTGGTAGAGCCAGAAGGCTTTCAGTAAAAAGTCAGGTGCTGTTTGCATTCTTTGGAGTAAGGTTTGAGGCCAGTTTCCTTTCTTTCATTTTTTTCTTTCTTTTTTTTCTCTTCTTTTATTTTTGGGCTTTTATCTTTTTTCTTTTTTTTTTCTTTTATCTTTTTTCTTTTTTAATCCTTGTAATTCAACTACATTTGGAATCTCTTGGGACACTTTTGTAAACTGATGCTATGAATGCATGGAGTATAACCCCCATCAGAGAAGAAGCAAGGGTCTATTGAAAGGAGACTGCTGCATGAGGCAGGTTAGAGAAGGGGTGAAATCCCCCTTCTGTGGGATCCTTGCTGCAGCTGAAGCAGGGGATGTGTTTGTCAGTTCACGTAATCCATGGGCTATTCGTTATGTGAGGGTAGAACAGCAGTTCAGTGAAAAACAGTAATGGGAATTAGTTCAGAAGGACTGATTTATAAGAAAGGTTAAAAGGGGGTCTGAGTGCACAAGAGAAGGATGCATGACAATAAATAAAGAACATACGGATTGTAGCAACGCCTAATGAATGAACAAAGCAGGAGTGGAGGGCAAAGTAATGTTTGGCTCTGCAGAGAAGCGTAACCAAGTTAAGTGTTGGTTCTCTTAATTCTGTTGACAATAAAATCTACTTTCTCTTCCCAAAGAAAAAAGCAAAAATCACTTTGAGAAACAAAAAAGAACCCAAACTGAGAAAATCCAAAGAATATGGCATCAGGGATTGTCATCTGCTGGTGGAGGAGATGTTTTACTTTGACAGGCCAGATATGGTCATTCTTAGACAGTTTGAGAGTGAACCCTTATGTCTACGCGAAATCTGCATTACATGTGTTGTTTGGGTGGTGATTTTCATCATTGCCCTTCAGATGAAATAGTAAACAGTCCTCAACAGCTTTTCAAAACCTTGTGCTGCTTCTAATGCTTGCTTTGACTTTTTTTGCTGTAGAAGGTTTGGATTGGGCTCAATTATAGGTTTTATAACTATGTTTTATCTAACTGGTGGGAATTATTTTATTCTCACCCCTTTCAAGAATCTTGCCACAAAAATAATTTTGGCCTTATGCTTTGAGATTAGGTACCATCTTTTTTTATTGCTTATTTCTTAATCTAGCCCTGTTCCATTGCTGAGCCTGCTGAGCGCTCCTATAGTACAAATATTAATTTGACCGATTTCCTCTTTTGCTCTACCTCTGTTCTTATGCTTTTGTGAGCTTCATGCTGTGTACGTTCTGGGGAGAAATGGATATTATCAGGTAGTAAGGAAAGTAGTACAGCAATGTTCTGCTTAAGTACAATCATTAATGTAAAATACCCTTTGCTTCTTTCCTCAGAAGCATTCCCTGTAGTTGCTCTAGAGAGAATATCCGGAGTGACCTGTGAGCAGTGAATAGCTCGACTATTTGCATATAAACAATGTTTCTTTGATTTGTTATTTTTATGATACAATTTTCAAATAACAGCAGGCAAATGTGTGTTTTGTTTTGTTTGTAAATCCAGGTGATTTATCTCTTGCTTTCCCTCCGCCCTGCTTCTTTTTGTTTTTCCCTTGTCTTACATCTCTTAGAGATTGCTATTCAGTAAAGTAAGGCAGAGGTCGGGGCAGGCCAGTGTGGACAACTGAGGACACTCAGGCTAATTGTGTATGCACAAGGGGAACAGATGCATGGTCCAGAACAGGGCCACACTGCCGCCTTTAAAAGCAGCGCAAGTCTTTGCCCTAAAAAACAGTCCTAGTCTGTACTCTTCAAGTGCATCATTTTTACTTCTTTATAGCTACGGCCTCTGCAGTTTTTACTGGACTTTATGCCCTTGCCAATGTCTCACTGATCCAGTAGCTTGGAAACAGTGGTTTTGTTGGCACGCTTAGGTAGGTGTTCAAGCTCTAACCTAATGACAAACGGGAAGTAAGCAGTGCCCTTCATTATTGTCCCATGCCAACAAGAATATCAGATGCAATATTTGTGAGGCTTGTGCGTTACTCTAGCATTGCAAAGCAGTTAGCTTTCAGCTGCCCAGCACTTTAAGGACATGGTGAGGCTTTAGTTCTGAAACACAAAGACATCACTGATGATGATGCCCAAGGATTTTTCTTTAAGGAAACGTCTTCTGTTTAGGACATCCATCAGAACAATTTTAAATATTTGAAATGTGGGGCAGGAAGAGGATGAGCTGACATGGTGTCCTAGCCACTTCTCTCTGAAACCTGGATTTGAACAAACCTCAAAAGATTCCCACAAAAAATGAGTTTGAGCTCCAGTCCTTTCTTTGGCTTTTCAGGTGTGCATTGCAGAAAGGCAGCAGGTCTTGTAAGTGTGCAAGCACAGTCCTGCATGGGGGGGGGGGGGGATTGGAAATTAACAGAATCCTGAAGTTCTTAAGGAAATTTTATACCATGCTTGCTGGGACCAAGCTCCGTACTCTCCCCATTTTACATACGTGTTTTAAACTGGGAGGAGGTTTGCAGTATGAAGGAGTTCTTGGGCAGTTCTTCAGCCCTAAGAAGGTTAAGGGAAGCCTGGAAGAAAGGAGGAACCTCGGTGGACTTTAGGCAGGTTTTTAGCATTTTTATAGCTCCTGTTAGTGTAATTGATAGTGTCCTGCTCTCCAGAACATCCCTCAGAGTATCTGTAGTTCACAAGCAAAGCTTCTCCTTCTTGTTCTCCCCAGTGAAAGAATAATTTTGATTTGGTTTGTTTCAGAGCTGGAAAAGGAGATCACCAGGAGACCAAAGAAAGTCTGCATTGTTAAAGTGGTGGGAACAAGGAACCTGTGGAAAAACATCGTAGTATTGTGTGTGAACTCGTAAGTCCAATCTCCTTCTGTTTGGATAGTTGTGTGGTTGGTGAACTGGAAGCAGTAGTGGGAAATGATGGGAGAGCTCGTCTGTTTCCTAGTGTGGGACCATTCACTAATGTCGCTGATAAAAGATCCTGGAAAAACACCAGCTGTCGGTGGGAATTATTTTTTATGGCAGACATGGAGGAACTCGTTGGCTGTTTCAAGCAGCAGCACCACGTGTCTTCTCAGGTGTTGTGCTGCAGGTGCATTGCTATTGCCAGTGGTCTCGCATGGTCACGTGCTGGTACATGCTCATGCATGCAAGGCATCCTGGATGGGATTTTTGAAATCATTAATGTCACAGGAGTGCAAGTTCAAGTTGTTTACATCTGATGTAGCTGTGTTGCAGAAGATTATGTTGCTTGCTAGTAAATACAAGCCTGCTCCCTTGTATAACAGCTGTCCTTGATCGGTCTTCAAAAGAAGATTACAAAGTGCTTCAGCACTCCCGAGTCATGTACGGGGCACCCAGGGAGAATGTGCGGTCTCACACAAAGCAATGAGATGTCTGCATCCCAAGGCTTCAGCTTGGATATGCTTACATGGGCAAAACCAGGCATCTGCCTGAGGATTTTGCAGGTTACAGGCTCTGAGACCTCCTGTCCAGAGCCGAGCACCTTGTAAAGAGGAAGTAGGTGGGCTGCAAATTTAGCTTCTAACCAAACCCAACTTCTGTGAGGGCAGCGGCAGTGGATTTTCTAAATTTTTATCTTAAAAAATGCCCATTTAAGTTCCTGTCATTATTTTTTTTCAAATGGGAGGTGGGGAGAAAACTGGAAATCTTCCATCCTCTCCTCTGTTTAGAAGTACATAGCTGCCTTGTGGCTTTTTTCATCACCACCTCAGGGCCCTGCTCTGCAGCCTTCACTCCTGTTAAAAGGCTCATGGATCAGTAATAACCCAGAGAGGACTGCTCCTGTGCTGGGCAGATAGTCACCCAGAGGCACACGGTCTTCTGGGGTCAGTCTCCAGCATTATCGGTTGCAGAACCAGCTCTGGTTTTATGGTTTTTGTGTGTGTCTCCCACCTATCAATGGGTGACTCCCTCTGTTCTAGAACAGTGTTTTCCTCTTGGGCTGAGCCAGTAGATTTAATAGCCAGTATTAACTGTATTTATGAAAAATGTTTGTGTGGGGAATTCTTCCCTTCTCCCTCACCCTTTTTAATTACACACATTTGGAAATTCCCTAAGCCAGAACTAGGCAGCCTGAAGAATAACTTCTGGCAATAGCACATGGAAGCTGTTTGCCATCCAAGTAGAGTGTGAAGCAGATGTGTGTTTCAGGAAATAGCTTTCATGTTTGTTTTTAGTGGGTGGAAAAAAAATATTTAATTTTAATTCTGTTATTCCCGTTAGATGAGGCTGTGCTAAATTTTAGTAGTGTGGAACATGGAGAAGGAACTTTTTGCAGGGAAAGGTAAGACATCAAGAGAGATAAATGTATTTAGTTTTAAAAGCAACTGTTCTGAGCTGCTTAACAAGTTAAGATAATACAGTAACACCTGGGGTAGCAGGCTGGAAAGTGAAGTCCAAATGATACATTAATTTAGTTTATGGGTCATGGCCTAAATAACAACCTCAGCAAGTGTGTTTGCATGCACAGAAGAGAAAGAGAGAAGGTACACACTGGTTAACTTTGCCCTACCTTCTTATTAATATTTTTTTGCTGATTAATATTTCTCTTACGGGAGGAGTCAGTTATAATCTAGATATCCAAAACAAGTTACATTCTTGTGTAACAGCAAGTACTTGTGCTACGTTTTTATCCGGGGGAAGGTGTGTGTGGCACTGGGGGTGTGTTTTTGAACTATAGCTTTGATTCACAAGATCGCAAGAGAAATTCCCCAGGCCCTGGGCTGTCATGCACTTAGCGACTGCATATTTCCCCAATTGTTTCTATGCTTATATTAATATCCAGTTTACACTGACAGAGCTTCAAATTCCTGGCCTTCAGGAGGATAGAGGTCTATCAGTGTAATGTACCTGCCATTCATTTTTTGGAGACCTGGATCTGTGCCTGCCTCTCTGTCAGGTACAATTAGGGACATGAGGTTTGCCTCTGGCATTTAGACCAGACAGGAGGCCCTTCCCAGCAGGGGTATTTGTGCTGCGATGGGGGCAGTTGGGAGCATTGACCTCCTGTAGAAGCTCTGCTGCAGTTTTGCACCACAGCAGGGGTGATGCTGGGGCTTCTCATCTGACTTCTGTAGCTCCAGCCCCCGTTCTTCCTTCCCCTCTCCTTTCCCTTTTTTTCGAAGGGCAGGGAGGGTTTGGCAAAAGGGGAGAGGAGAAAGAGGAGTGAAATGGAGTGGAAAATTATTGACCACTGGCATCACAAAGAGGTTTCTAAAATAAGTGTAGACACGTTGCTATGAAGAGTGGTGTAAATGTGTAGATTGAATTAGGCCTTATTGTTTCATAATTGTAATAACCATTGCAACACGTGTGACTTCAAATACTCATTCCTAAGGGGTTTTCGGTTGTGACAGGCTAGCTTGGGAAGTGAGATGCAGTCTTTAGTACAACCAAATGCCACAAACAGGGGGGGTCTTCCTGGAAGACACATCTGTATTGCGCGGTGTTTTACTGTCCAAGTGCACAGGCTGCTTCACCACAGCAGCACTGGCTCTGTGGCTGTCAGCAGATGCACTGGGAACAGAGAGACATCCTTCTCGAGGTAGTGTAGTTCTCAAATACACTGAGAAAACCAATCATGCACTAGGAGTCCTTGTAAAGTTGCTCATACCCTAATCATACCACAAGCAACAGCTATATGAATAAAGCCAGTAGGTTGCAAATGTCTGGTTGAATAGAGGTTTTTTCTTCTGATTCTTTTGATCATTGCTTATTTTTACTGTAGCACCTGGAAGTCTGAGATGAGTCTTTTTTACACTAGGTGTTATATTCCTGCAGCAGAAGAAACTCTTCTTGCGTTAATGTGTTTGTACGTTGGATTATGTTGCAGTGTGTGGCTGCCCCCTCAGCAATGATCTCTCGCCCTCTCCTGCTTCCCCTAGGCTCACTGGTTACGGCATACACCACTGTTTTGCAAAAAGCATGATGGGGCATGAAGCGAAGATGGCGATCACCCACAACTTCTATGCGGACTACTACACCATGGCTGGGATTGCGCTGGCATCCTGCCTGGCCATGTGCCCAGTGGTCGGGTTTCTGGGGAGGAGAGGAGGACTCCTGCTTTTCATGATCCTTACAGCCCTGGCATCCCTTCTGCAGCTGGGCCTTCTCAACTGTAAGTTGGAGACGAGAGCTTTCAGGACCACTTGAGTTTGACATGCAAATAAGGGACCAGGAAATATTAGCATTTCCTTTGCCTTTCTCAGATTTGACATGCTGTATACCTGCTTAGCTTAAGAAGCTGAGTTTGTTTGAAGGATTCCCCAAACGCTTGTTGTCTTAGGTTCAATAACAAAAGGCATTGTGTTCTGGATGAGTCCCAGTGGTGAAGCCCATTGAGCATTGGTGCTGCTTCTAGGGCTGTTACTTAAAAGCAAACAAACAAAAAAAGCTTTTAATTTTATTTCAGTGAAAAAGCCTCTGGGGAAAGAGCTGGGCAGGGACTAGGAAAGGAAAACTTTCCCACTTGAGTCTGCTTCTCAAATGGCTTCTAAACCAAACAGAAGTTAAAGCAGTATGTGTATGTCCTCTGCCTGCTCTGAGCATCTTGCCACATGCAAATAATATGCAGGTAGCTTGGAAATATGCAGTTGAAAGACCCTGCATTTAACATAGTGTGTATGTATAGTCCATGTGAACGTATACACATGATTGTGTGAGGTGACAGAGCTTTTCAAAGGGGTTGTTTCTGCCAAAAGCAATAGTGTCCCACCTCCCCCTTTGCAGGTGGTGACCCTTCTCTGGCCCTTTTGAGCTGCTTCAGCTATTAAAACTGCTACAGAAATATTCCCTTTCCTTTTTTATTTCCTTGTCTTAATTTTCTGTTGGTTTAGGAAGTTGAACTTGATAGTGTTGAACAGAGAAGTGCTGAAGCAGAGGAAAGGTGGGATGTATGTTGCCAACCCTTAGACCCCTGTCCCATGAAACTTCAGCCCAGGGAAAGCAGGTTGAGCCATCCTTTGGACAAACTGGATACAAGACAAACACTAGAACTCTGGTTGTTGCTCTTGTTCATTTCTAAGTTTAGAAATAATTAAGGGCTTTAATGACAGTTTTTTTTGCATTGAGGATGGAACGATTTCACATTCCCACATGCTGAAGGCAGCCTGGAACCAGCAAGAATTGTCCATATTTACATACTGTCTTTCCTGAAAGCGTTTACTAAGTTAACCTTTAGTGAACATGCTATTTGTGGGAATGTGGGAGGGAAACAGGGAACCTCTTTCATGACATGGAGGAAACTCCAAAATCGCGTGTGTTTGCTCCCGGCTTGGCACAGTTTACATTCCCTTTTGAGCACACATTTACCATGTCCAGCAGTCTCAGCTGAGAGTCAGAGAAGCCCCCTGGCCCCACCTCATCTCCAGCCCATTGACAGACTGTGACCAGTCACATGCAGATGCATACTGTGCGTGTGTGCGACCTCCCAAAACTCTGTGTTCTTGTGGTGGTGTCCATCAGGGTCCCTCTACACTAGATTTGTCTGATTTTGTTTTTTTAAGGATGTCAGGTGTTTGTTGAAGCTGCTGAGGTAATAAACATGTGATTGCTTAGTGGAGAGAAAGTGTGCCAGAGCCGTCAGTCTGCTCCAGAGCCATGAAAATCGGGTTGCAGTTTTTCAGCAACAAAAAATGGGGTAAGGGAGGTGGGGAGGAACACCCTGTAGGAATCATTACAACCTTTTCCATAACAGGTTCAGGTGGTTTTGTGAGCAAAGTTACTAAAACTAAGAGCAGCCATGGGCTCTAGGTGTGTTCTGGCATGCAGGCTTCTCTCGAAGCTGTGCATCCATCAGCCTTCCCCACTCTGCCCTCACCCCTTTCTTTGTGAGAAGAGGAGGGAAGGGCAACCTTGAACTTCAGAGCAGCTTGTCCCCGCTCCAGTCTAGATCATGTCCCCCTTCTTCCTCAGAAGAGCTAGACAGTGTTTGCAGAGAAGCAGTGACCCTGCTGATAATGAAACCTGTTACAGCCTCCTGTGTATTTTAGCTTAGCATAATTTGGGTGTAATTAGCAAATGAAATCAGAATTTGAGAAGAAGGGCGAGAGAGGGAGAGGGGTATTCTCCATCAGCAGCAAACCTGTGGCAGACCTTGAGGCTTGCCATGTTCGGCCCTTCCTCTGGACCCCAGGGTGTTGCCTGGGATGTCACAGGAGCCTGGTGGGAGAGCACCAGTAAAGCTGTGCCGGGCTCATGCTGCT
The DNA here is from genome assembly GCF_963921805.1 of Phalacrocorax carbo. NCBI lineage: Eukaryota > Metazoa > Chordata > Aves > Suliformes > Phalacrocoracidae > Phalacrocorax > Phalacrocorax carbo. Next base: position 93,408,432 of record NC_087514.1, on the reverse strand, counting down.
GCCCTTCCCCTTGCTGCCCAGTACTGCCATGTGCTCCTTTGCAGTTAGGATGCATGGCAGCTGGTGGCTAACATGACACATGGACCACCAGCTCAGGGTTTTGGCGAAAGATAAGTCTCCCACCAGTGTGACGGTGTTGATGCCCAGAGTTTTGCTCTCTAAAGCCTCTGTTGCCCATACCCTCAGGTCCACAGCACAAGGGCAGTTTCTTTCTTCCTCCTTCGTTAATGACAAAGAAGCCTTTGTGTTAATCCCAGTCGTAATTCTGGGGCTCTTAAAAATGCTTTACTGCTGTGTTTGTTATCACTCTCATTAGCATGCTGTCCTCCAGCTGAAAGGGGCCCCGAAAAACAGCATGTCCTATCTAGTGGCCACAGGAAGATGTGCCAGTTGTGGCATGGGAAAGGAGAAGTGTATGGAGGACTAGGGTGGCATGTGGGATTTACCAATATTTTTTTCTTTTCCTTTGGATAAATAAATATGTAACAACAATATGTTCTTGTTTTCTCTCCCTTTCTCTTTTATTTTTATCCTACTCTAACTTCTGCGATCTTGGATCCAGTGATCGGAAAATACAGTCAACTTCCAGACTCAGGTATGGTTTACAGACGAGTCTGCATTATGCTCCCCCAGGAGCTGGTAGATCCGAAAGGCTGGGCCAAAGCACCCAGAGCAGAGCTGCCGCAGCAGAGGGGCACAGGGGGAAAGCCCACTTCTACACAGTGCCTTGGGACCCAGCTTGTAGGCAGGCCTGTTTGTTTATGTGCAGTCTTTCAGTGTGTCATCCCCTCCACATAGTCTGACTCGCCTCCACATATCAAGAGAGGGTGCAGAAGTCCCCCAAGATTTATTTTTAGATATGAAGCAAGGCTTTCTCAGAAAGTCTCTTTCTCAGAAGCAGCATTCCCAGTTAGGTCTTTTCCAGAAAGATCTGAGATATCAAAGTCCCTTCTCGTAAGGCGACTTAAGCACCTTAGAACATACCTCCCCGGGCACTTTATCCCAGGGCTGTAATAGCAGTACTGTAATAGCAGGCTACAGGAGAAAAAAATTTACCCTTCTGTATTTGATTTAACAGATGTGTCCTTGCCCAGCTTTTCCAGGTCTGTTCTGCTGAGCAGTCACAACTCCCTGCAGGGTCAGCAGTGCAGCCTCACCCGCTATGCAAGAGTTGCCAGGGTGCCTCTGAGACCCGTAGTTTGCAAGGTCCTTATCTGCTGGCAGTATTTGCTCTCTCCCCCGGGCTTAGGGTGCACTGCAGAAAGGGCTTAACCCTGAGCAGGATGTAGCATATTTTGGAAGTAGTAACCTAAGAGCTTGTGAATACCTTTTGCTCTCCTGAGAGCTGATTATATTCAGCAAGAACAAAGCAGGTGTTACTTTTCATTGCATCCAACTGAGAAAGTGCACCTGCCCGCTGATGAGCGACCCTATCTCTGGTCAGATCTTAGGATTTGGCTGGAGACGCATTGGCTGCAAAGCTCCAGTCCTTTCCCCAGCACTCCGTTAGGCACGATGTGTTCCCCTCGTATGGTGCAATAGTGTCTGCAAACAACGTGACCTCCTTGCTGGCCAGGACGGACCACATGAGCTTGTACAACCCTGAATCAGATATCCCTTCCCTACCCACAGAAGGTGGCAGGTGGGGATCAAGTGAGGGGTGTATTGTCATCGTGGCCAGGAGGCAGTTTCCTTTAGCTTTGTTTAGATTTACTGGGGTTTGTCCCTGTGCTTTATAGACACTGTTCACTCCTGGAAACCGTGCTGCCATCCAGCTGTGAAATGATTGAGCAAACAGCCTTGCAGGACACCGGTGACTTAGGGGAGCGCTTCACCGTCCTTGACAGCGGCTTTTCTTGCCCAGAGCTGTCAGGCGAAGGCTTTCAAGCCGGAGGTTAGACAGAGTTTGCAGACTGATCATATGCAGGGGCTTACCACAGAGATGGGAGCGCTTTTATTTCTTTCCCCTCTCATCCTGTGAGCCTCTCCAGTGCCTGAGCCACCAAGTTGTACCAGATGTTTGGCAGCTTGATGAACGCTGCCTGCCTCCGCTTGTCTGTCAACCGTGGGAGGGAAGTGGCTGGTGCCTAAGAGACTGCCCAAAGATATGTGTTTTCTTGGGTTTTACCTTTTTGTGGTGGCTGGGCACAAATAATTCAGAGATCACTGCCATTTTTGGCATGACATTGTGATTATTTTTTTTCACGTATGTTTGTGTCTCGGGTGCTTGGGGAATGGATTTTAAAAATACCAGTTTTAAATTAGTATTACAAAAATGACTCAAATTCTTGTCTAGGGAGAATGAGTAACATAAACCTGTTTTCTTGGGTTTTTTTCCTGGAAGTTCAGCCTCATTCTCACCTTTTATGAAAACAATTGTCTTCATAGGTATGAGCGACAGCGTCAAAGACAAATTCTCTACTGCGTTTTCCATCGTGGGTATGTTTTCTTCGCATGCCGTTGGAAGCCTCAGCGTGTTCTTCTGTGCTGAAATCACACCCACAGTAATCAGGTGAGACATCGGAGCACCCCTCTTCAAACGGTGGGGATGAAATTATCCTCGTTTAATTGATAACTGGCTGTGTAACTTAACGCATTGTATGGGAGGGGAAAATCCCCCATAACTGGAAACATCGCAGCAATTTTTGGGCCACTCTTTAATGTTGCTGCAGTCAGTCTGCCTAAGTAAATGCCTGTCTGTAGAGAGAGGCTTTGTTTCCAACGGCTCCACCTTGTGTCCTATCGTGGTGATTATCAGCCCGCCAGGCACCATATGAATTGCATGCATTTGCAGTGCACTACCGTCTTAAATACTCAGCTGAACCAGATCGTGCAGTTGAACTGTGTTGTTGCTTCGCTTGCTCTGCTGGGTTTGTACAAGCAGTGACCATGTGAGTCTATGGCTTGATATTAGAAGACAAATTCCACGAGCGTGCAGAGGAGGGCGTAGGTGCAGGCAATCCCTGCCTCCATAGGGCAGGTTAATCAGGCCAGTTATAGGGGTGCTTTGGTGAAAAGGAGGTGGTGCAACGTGCAGTGTTAAATGCTTCTGGTGTGTATAGGTGCTCTGCAAGCCTGCCTCTCCTGCAGCAGCACCAGTGTGAGTGGTCCGCCTTTATTGTGGATAAAGTCATCTTTCTCTCTGCACACAGATCTGTCTTAGCAGAGGCTCAAAGTTTTTCTAAAGAGGAGTGCTTTCAGCCTGGGCAATAGCAGAAATCAGGCAGATGATCTTTGCTGGAGAGCTTCCCATAAAATGTATTTGTATAGTCAGGTTTTTGTACCATTTTATGTATTCACTGTTATCTTTCACAGTATGAAGGTTGCGCTTTTGTGTTCTGAATTATGCTTTCAGCAATGCCACAGTGACTCAGGAATGTAGGTCATATGGGTGGGAGGGAAAGACTGTGGAGGGAAGAGGATACTCCTTTTTTTTTTCCTCCAAATTGTATGCCTTTTCAATAACTTTGCAAAAGTATTAAAGCAAAACTGTCAGCTGAGTAGCCAGAGTCTCCTTGATCCATGGCCTTTTCTTCCAAGCTATCTGACTTTGTGAACGTATTTTACGGATAATGTTATTTCCACAGGGAAAGTCAGTGTGAGAGGTGAGGAGATTATACAGCAGACCGAAGCACTAACAGCTGTTTACTTATGTGCGTGTCGGTCAGTTTGGTGGTTTTATGCCTCTTTAATTTTCCCCTTGTCTTTGTTTGAAAGACATATAGATAAGGAATTGGCCACATCAACCAGAAGAGAATCTGCCAAGTAGGGTCAGATGCACCATGTGAACTTAGCAAGCTTTTTTCCTTAAATCAGTTATGTTGCTACAGGGAAGGATACAAAATCCTGGCTGGGAGACGAAATTCTGCTTCCCCTGCCTCTGCTGGGTGACACAAGCTGGATATGCCTCAGGGTCCCCATTTATTAATAGGGATGATGACACTCTGCAGTGCTTTATAGTCCGACCACCATGAAGCTCTTGATACAATCTATTCAGGGCTGTAATTAGGAGGTGGAGCTCAGGATGGTGCATAAACCTGTCTCAGGCAGAGCTGTGGTTAAGCTGCCTTGTCTTGCATTTTGGTGAAATCTGGCTGCTCCCTCATACCCTGTTCTCCAAAATACTGCCTGGAACGCCCTTTAGTGTTTCAGACCATCTTAATATGCTTTTGGTTGAATCTTGAGGAACCCTATGGAAAAGGGAGGCAGAGAGAGCACTGGGGCCATCTCTGGGGTTTCCCTGATCAAATCCTTTACCTGTAATCCCCCATCCCTGAGGGAGGATAATGGCACTGCTGTTATCTGGGTAGCGGTGGCATGATAAAGAAGCGGTAGCACCCATCCAGCTCTGCTGCTGTGGTGTTCAGATAAATGGTTACAGAGGTGTAGGAGGAAAACAGCCATCTTCATCACCAAGAGGTGCTGCCTGCTCCAGGTCCCACACTGTCACATGGCACAGAGAGGTCCTTCGTACCCTTGCATTGCACCCCGGTCTCCTGGTGCTAGGTAGGAGGGTTTCAGCAGGAGCTCCTGTTCCTTGTACCAGGGCTTCAGTACAGAGCTCCTTCCAAATGCTGAATTTAAGCACTAAGTGGCATCAATAATCCATCTCTAATAATCTTCATGAGAATACTACTGCAGCCTACACGGCTACTAAATAGGAATAGGCTGAGGAAAGCATGGTGTGTCCTCACCCCATCCTCTGCGTGCTCAGTTACTACCAAGTGGAAGAGAGATCTGGGATTTTTTTCTCTGTGTCCTGCTTTTACACCTGCCCAGCCAAAGAAATGGGCAAAGAGCCAAAGAGTGGGCAGCGATGGTCAGGTTAAGAGGTTTACCCATCAACAGCTGTCTCAAGCCAAATTTCCAGTGGGGTACAGTGCTGTTTACTGGGAACTGAACCGGGCCCAGCTTTTCAAAGGTGGTTTCTTGCCCCGCAAGGCCAAGGGATCCTGGTGTGTTACTGAAGCTCTGGCCTAGGACTAAGCGCACAACAGGGTGGCTTATGTACATGAAAGGCAGGAAAAAAACATGGAGCTTTTCAGGGACTGGCTTCAAGAAGTGGCTAAACTGACTGTACAAAGCCATAAAAACCTCATCTGAATTTAGCGTTGGCCCTGCTTTGTGCAGGAGGCTGGAGTAGGGGCTCTTCCGAAGTCGTCTCCAGCCTGAGTAGCGCTCTGGCTCTTTTATACTCTGAGCCATGCCACATGTCAGCCAGTTTGCTCAAGACCGACAAATGGCCATCCAAAGATATGATTAACATTTCTCTGCTCCCCTGAGCAGCGCTGAGAAGGGCAAATCCCCTTTAAGTTTAGCTTGGTTTGAGGAAAGAATATCAGCAAGGATGTTTTGCTGCTGTCTGAAAAAACACTGCAGTAGTGAGTGAGGAAATTCTCCCCCATGAACAGGGAGGCCCTTTCTGAGGACAAAATTTTGGACCAAGACCCCTTTGCGATTTGCCCACGTCAGGACCATAAGCCTCACACAAACCATCCTGCCTCGCTGCTGCTGGGCGAGCAGGGGTCGGGGGAGCAGCTCTGATCACCCGTGGGGCTGGGCCATGGGAAAGCCCCCCACAGCAGCCACTGCCAGGCAGAGGGTGAAAGGGGAGAGACTGCAGCTTGCTGTGGGTGCCAGCAGGCCTCGCACTCCCTCCCTTGGCTCTGCTCTGCCCCTTGGAGTGTGTTTGAAGTACAGATGCCGACCCGCTGCCATGGGAGACCTTGTACTGAGGAGCAGTGGTGCCCTGAAACACTCTGAATATTTTTGGTTTCCACCTGCTACCCCATGACACCTGCAAAAACAGTGTGAATTATGAGGGTGCTGCCTCTCTTGCCCTGTATCCGTTTTCCTGATGTGCACATGAACAACAAAAAAAATTCCTGACAGTATTTCCAGTTTTCTTTTTTTCCCCTCCATTTTCATATTTGCCCTCTAGTCAAGCATTTAAAAAAATCTTGTAGGATGCATAGGAAAATGTATTTTCAAGCCTTCTTCAGCCAAGTTTTGATGGCACTGGGTAAAGTAATGCCTGCTCTAATTACTGACGTCATATGGAAAAAACTTATTTTCCCCCCTCCAGATCTGAAGCCACTTGACCCGTAATGACAGAGCCATCTTTGTTGTTGCCTTTTCCTGTTTCCTTTCAGAGTGCTTGATGTCCTTCTACAGCAGCTTTTAAAACTCACCTCAGGTCCTTCTCAGGGGTTGAGATGCAATTTAGCCGTAGCAGACACTGATGTAAATGAGCCGGGCTTTTGTTGCTCCAGAGCCAGCTTGGAGAGTGATTTGCCATGCGTTCAGGGCTGGTTGTGTCGATTACTTGTGTGAGTGTATTAATGAAGTTGCAGGGAGGCCGGTTGCACAATGGCCGCATTCAGCTGAGTTTCTAAATTGCCATCGGAAAGCTGGCAAGTTTTTAATAAGGCCTTTTGCAGTATTTGGGGAAATTACTGTTGTCTGTGAAAGATGCTCTGCCGAGTCTGGAGAATTAGAAGGTACCTACGTCAATTTTTGATGCAGTCAGTGTCCCAAGAGCATCTTTTGAAACCTGTGCTTGCTGCCCTTTAGCTGCCAAGTAAGCAGCTGTGGATTTTTGGAAAGGATTGGGTGAAGAATAGCTTTAACATGATGGTGGGCTGAGTGAATTTGGTATTTGTAGGTTTCTAGTGCTGTGATTTCTAGTATGTTCAGTAGTCGATTAAAGGTTTTTTCCCAAGTAGTTGATGTAAAGCAGTTCATTTGCCTTCTGCAGTTGTCTTCTGTAAGATCTGGTTCTCGTTAATGATTACGTCTCTGCTTCAGTTCCTGGCCCAATGGCGCCTGAGCCTGTCTGATCACCACAGGGTTTGGGAATAGACACCCACAAGATGTCCCTCTGCAGGCAGCATGGTCTTTGGAAAATGAAGGACAAGCTGCCACTTTCAGAGATTTTTGCAAAAACAAGTCACTTGAGGGTGATTCTCTTCTGGCCGGAGACCTCGGTCACGCTATGGCAGGCAGAGGGAATGGTCTGCCCAAGAGAAAAGCCTGCAGCGCTGCTTCTGTGTGAGGTTACCCAGCAGGGACAGGCCACGGGACCGCGAGCTGTGCCTCAAAACAGGGTGGGCATGCACATGCATCAAGAGGTGCACCAGCCCTGCCTGCTCCAGGACCTGAAGAGATGTTGATAAGCAATATGAGGAATTGTAAAAGGGGTTGCTTGCATAGCCAAGCATCAGGAGAGGGCACTGAACTTGGCTTGCACAAGCAACTTCCATGCTTATAACTACAGGAAGATCAGGTTATTTTCACAGAATCATAGAATGGTTTGGGTTGGAAGGGACCTTTTGAGGTCATCTAGTCCAATCCTCCCTGCAGTGAGCAGGGACATCTTCAACTAGATCAGGTTGCTCAGAGCCCCGTCCAACCTGACCTTGACTGTTTCGAGGGATGGGGCCTCCACTACCTTTCCGGGCAACCCGTTCCAGCACTTCACCACCCTCATTGTAAAAAGATTTCTTCCTTATATCCAGTCTAAATCTACTCTCCTTTAGTTTAAAACCATTACCCCTTGTCCTGTCACAACAGGCCTTGCTAAAGAGGTTGCCCCCATCCTTCCTATAGTCCCCCTTTAAGTACTGAAAGGCCACAACAAGGTCTCCCCACAGCCTTCTCTTCTCCAGGCTGAACAACCCCAACTCTCTCAGCCTGTCCCCATAGGAGAGGTGCTTCAGCCCTTGGATCATTTTTATGGCCATCCTCTGGACCTGCTCCAACAGGTCCATGTCCTTCTGGTGCTGAGGGCTCCAGAGCTGGATGCAGCGCTGCAGGTGGGGTCTCACCAGAGCAGAGCAGAGGGGCAGTTGATGGTAGTTTTGCCCAAAGTTACAGAATCACCTCCCTCGACCTGCTGGCCACGCTGCTTTTGATGGAGCCCAGGATACAGTTGGCCTTCTGGGCTGCAAGTCCACATTGTTGGCTCATGGCCAGCTTTTTGTCCACCAGTACCCCCAAGTCCTTCTCCACAGGGCTGCTTTCAATCCCCTCATCCCCCAGCCTGTACTGATATCGGGGGTTGCCCCAGACCAGGTGCAGGACCTTGCACTTGACCTTGTTGAGCCTCTTGAGGTTCTCACACGCCCACCTCTCCAGCTTGTCCAGGTCTCTCTGGATGACATCCTGTCCTTCTGACATGTCAACTGCACCGCTCAGCTTGATGTCATCTGCAAACCTGCTGAGGGTGCGCTTGATCCCACTGTCTATGCCATTGATGAAGATATTAAACAGTGCTGGTCCCAGTCTGGACCCCTGAGGGACACCACTCATCACCAGTCTCCATTTGGACACGGAGCCATTGACCACTACCTTCTGGATGTAACCATCCAACCAATTCCTTAACCACCGAACAGTCCATCCATCAAATTCACATCTCCCAAATTTAGAGAGAAGGATGCTGTGGGGGACCATGTTTTCACACCTTTTTTTTTTTTTAGCTTTAACGTGCTTTCACTGCTTTTGATGTGCATGTATGCCCTCAACACACAAGCATGCTGAATTTAATAAATAAGCATTTCTGCCATATGAATATTTTATGAAGTTACCTATTTAGAATTTAAGTGTTTCACCAATGCTAACTTTTTCATAACCTTTCTGTGATACAAGAATACACAAGAAGAGCGAGAAAGACTGAAGTGAGGGACCTACCTCAAGAGGAGGTCTCAGAAATTAATCCTAAACTCTTGTTCTCCTATTCTGACCATTAGCTATGTTATCTTTTTTTTTCTGAAAATTAGGCATTTTATTACAACATCAGTATGATGAGAGGTTTCTAGCCACAATATGTTTTTACAGAGAAAATATTGCAGCACTCAGTGTTTGGTGTAACAAATCAAAGCAGTGGCCTGTAAAGTCTAATCTCCTGCCTCCACTGCTGATTGATGCCACATACTTTAGAGGCAGCCAGAATTGACTTCCGCACCTACTGCTTCTTGGTGTGTCTTGCCTAAGCTGGAGAAGGCTGGCGTGCTAAGCAAAAATGTGGTTTTCCCTCACTGAATATAGGAATACTTGGAAATGGGCTGGCTACACGCTCACATGATAAAGCTCCTCCTTATGTGGGGGTAGTTACATGGGTGTGAAAAGATACTTAAGGGAGTATAGTTATTTCCCCACACTGAGGCAAATAGGCCGCAATGATCTACGACAGCAAAGCAACTCCCCAACTCCCTGCTGGAGTAACTGTGCAGTATGAAAGCTGTGAGCTAACCAGGTTTGCCTTAGAGATTGCAGATGCCCAGGTGAATGCGAGATGGGGGTGTAGACCGGGGGACCTGTCAGGGCTGTGGGCTCCCCTCCCCAGTGCCAATGGGACTGCGCTGGCAGGAGCGGGCTGTGGGGCCGGGCTCTTACCTCTGCTGTGTTTTCAGGGGAGGCGGGCTGGGGCTGGTCCTGGCCAGCGCAGGCTTCGGCCGCCTGACTGCCCCCATCATGGAGCTCCACAACCAGAAAGGCTACTTCCTCCACCATGTCATCTTTGCCTGCTGTACACTCATCTGCATCATCTGCATCCTGCTGCTGCCGGAGAGCAAGAACCAGAACCTGCCCGAGAACATCCCGGATGGGGAACATTACACCCGGCAGCCGCTCCTGCCGCACAAGAAGGGGGAGCAGCCCCTGCTCCTGACAAACTCTGAACTCAAGGATTACTCTGGTCTCCACGACTCGGCAGCTGTGAGCGACGGGATCTCGGAGAACACCACTGCCAACGGGATGAAGTCAATGTAACCGGGCGTATTTTTTTTTTCTTTCCTTCTTTTTTTGGTTGGGTGGTTTGTTTTCCCTTCTCTTTCTTTTGTATTTTATTTGATGCTGTTGTGCAGGAGGAGCAGCACTTTGGGCAAAGGTGTTTTGCACAGATTTTACAAACCAGTGATAAGAGCACAGACTTGGGGTAATTCAACTCTGCTGCTAAAGCAACTTTTGGCATCTTCAGCTGTTGTGCAGATTGCTCTTGAAAAAGTTATGGGGGAAAAAGACTCATCTGAGAAAAGACCTGGCTGGAGGTAGCCCTTCAGAACTCTTTTTTTCCTGCCATTAAATATTTATTTTGATTTTTTTCTCAAGAAGCACTTTATTTCCTTTTCCTTTCATAGATCACAAAAATGAAGCCATTTTATTATAAGAGGTGCAACCATTCCAAGAAAAAAACCATGGGGGTTGGGGGGGGGGGGGGGTGTTCTCTGTTTTGTTTTTGTGTTTCTTTAAAGGAAAGAGGGATCCATGGCAAAGTTGAATTGACTGAAATTTAGACTTGTGCAACATTCTTCTGTCTAGGAAGTCCAAGCGCCCAGGTTGCCTGCTGCGTTTGTATACACCAAAAAAAAAAAAAACCACCCTGTTGTGACTCTGACTGCATTTTAGGCAGCTTATGTTCATTTTTATAGCCCATATGCACTTAAAAGTTACTTTCTAAATTAGTAATTTTTTTTTTCACCAATGCAGTGAAGAAAATCCTACCCAAACAAGCTGATTCTTCAATGTGAATCAGCCTTCTGCATTTTAAGAGTCCATCAATCTATTTTAGATGGTTCCTGCTGGTTCTTAATAGTAATGTAAATGATTTGACCAATGACACAAAAATCAGTTTTGCCGAGAATGGCTTTCGTTAGGAGGAAGCCTAGAATCTCTGACTGACTGCTCCAGGAGGAGAGCATAGACCAGCAGGGACAAAAAGTAAGGAGCATGGGCTATGTTCTGTACTTCTACTCCAAAAGGCAGCGCAGCTGGGATTCCCGCTCCTGGGAAATGAGCGTCCTGGCATTGCCTTATGTTTTTTTAGAACCAGGGTTTTTGTTTTCAATTTAAGTGAACAAAATATTTAAGTGACTGTCAGAAAGGAATGAATTGATACCCTGTGAATAATGACTTATGGGCTGCTGTTGGCCATCTTGGGGCTCTAGAGATGTTTTCTGGTTCTGACCCAAGAATATATAGTGAATTCACCCAGATTTGCCCCCTTCCCTATTTTATCCTGGTTTTATATTCAGGGCAAAAAGTTTACTTAAATTGGATCAATCCTACTGTAGGCTAAGCAAAGCAAACATCCAGTTTGTCTCGTACTGTGCAGATGGCACTTTGATAGGGGCCACTTGACTTCTCTCCTCCAGCCCCCAAACCAACTATTTCCTTTGGCCATCAGCTTTTGGTTCTCACTGTGTGAATATCGTGAGGATCTAGTTCAATGCAAGGACTTTGTAAACAAACAGCTTTCTTGCATTGTAGTTAACCTCCCTGCTCTCCCTCCCTGCTCTCCCTCCCTCTTCTCCTTTCTCACTCAGGCCATCCATTTGTGATTGCTCAGTAGTGCAGACGTTCAAACAAATGGAGCAGCAGGATTTTGATGTTGTATTGAGTGTCCATATGATTGCCACTTTGTTTGACGTACAGCTTGCGTTCGTATGCATGGAAAGCGCTTGTTTGCACTTTCCTCCTCTACCTTCCCTCCCCCCTTCCTCCTTTGCTGTATATATTGTCGATTAACTACTGTACCTAACAATTTCCATCCTCCATTAGGCTGCCAATGTCCTCTTACAGGCCCCAATAAATCAGAGATACGTGCTCCCTGGCAGACAATGCAGTAGCGCAGCCTCAGATGCTGACAAGTGCAAGGGGACCGGTAGACCTGCAGAAGCGACAGAGATTGTTGCATTCAGAGTAACAATGTTGTCCTAAAGCTGCTAATTTTTGCACAGAAGATGTGGATATTTGGGTTCTTCTTGAGCCTGGTAAGAAACACTGGACCTGTTGATGGTAGTTTTGCCCAAAGTTACACTACTGGTTTTTTTCACCTTTGCTAGACTTGCTGCGACAGCAAGAGCCTGATCGTCCTTACATTCAAATTTTATTGTTGAGCTTGAGCACAGCTGCTTCTCTTTGTTCTGTGCTGAGACTGCAGTCTGTGTTCACCTAAGGAAAAAACCCAGGCCTTCCCCATTCATGCAGTATTCATGTGCCAAGTTTGTGCAATAACTTTTGCCTTCAATATGAGTTGCTTGTTGCAAGCCACACACATTGGGGTGGGGGCGAGTTCACAACAAAAAATCGAAGTAGCAAAACAAAAGTCTTAACGAAAAAGGTCCTGAAAGCAGAGCAGCAGGGGCAAGTGCTGAGGCGGAGAGCGGCATCCTGCCATCCATCGTGCCGTGGAGCCAGCAGCTCCTTCGTTCACGGTCTCTGCGCGTGTGTGCTCAAGCTATGGTTACGTCTCTTCTAAACCATCCACAAAGCCTATTAAACTGGCTGCTTCCAGCACTGTCAGTGGTCCTGGTGTGCTCACCACTGTTGTCCACAGCGCTTTATCGTTTCCTGTTCTAGTGGTTGCTCTCTGATGACAGATGGGCCCAGGGAAGAGAATGGTTGTTTAAACTTACCGGCATTTACATAGTAAACACACTAGGTGACAGGAACATGCAGCAATTTATTTTTTAAAAAATTATGAAATTCACTTGATTTGCTGTTTTTTGGGGTTTTTGCCTGAAACCAGGTAGTCAGTACTGATCTTCTCCAATGTGGGGAGCCCCGACTTCTAAAGTTGGTCTGGCCCTCTGCCTCTGTCACGACAATAAAACACAAACTAACTTCCTGCCTTGGCAGCTCCAGTTTTGCTCCTTTTCCTAAAGAGATGAACACTTCTGTGATCATTATTTTTTTCCAGATGCTCTCACAGAGTTGGAAAGTTTTTGCTAAGCATATCTTGTATGGAGGAGTCGGGTACCAGGTGATGCAGCAGGGCAGAAAGGAAACGCGGAGATGCTTACCCTGCTCAGCCTCGTCCTGGGGCAGGACAGGGGTCTCTGCTGGGGTCCCTGTCTGCCACACCATCGGCTCCTCGGCCCCATCTCCTCCACAGCCATCACCAGGAAAGGCTTTTCTCAGGTGGCTCTTCCTGGCCACTGCAACAGGGGACACGGTCAAAGCTGTCCTGTCCATTTTGGCCTCTTTCTGTGAACCTTCAGTAACCTCTAAGCCCATCAGTGGATTTTGCTTTGGGTTTACCATTTAAGGGCTTTCTTCCATCTTTGTAAGTTTAAACAAAAATGTGAAAGTGACATTATGCTTGATCTTGGGGGTTTTGCCCCCTTTTAAGGTTTCAGCACTACTTTTGTTGCCAGGCACACTGCAAATGGATAACGCTAGTTGCCTGTTTGCAAGTGTTTTGTGGCCACTCAGAAAGGCGGCTGTGGGATTTACTTCTTCGTTTGGTTGAGCAGGCTTTTTTTTTCTTTAATGGAAGTATTTTACTAAACTGTTTGCCACTTCCTGGAGCCAAACACTAAAGGTCACCAAATTGGAAGCAGAAGTGCCATTAACTGAACTCCGTGAATGTCAAGTCAAGTTGCGCCTGTAGCTGGCACATAAGACAAAGCAGGGGGATGATCTCCCCTGCCCTAACTCTTTTTTGTTTGTTTGTTTTCTTTTTTTTAAGAAAAATGACAAACCTCATTTTAAATGTATTGTGTAAAATGTTTCGGGAAAGGAGTACGGTGTGTTATGTCTAGTGGGTGAGACCTCCCTCCCCATCTCAGTTTCTGATGAAGTTTTAAAGAATCGTGTTACTGTACGTTTTGATCATGAATAGTCTGGTGGTGCTTCCTCATAGCACAAGCTTAAATCAAGTACTGAGAACAGTCTTACAAGCTAAATGTCTGCATGATGTTACATCTGTTGTACCTACTGAAAAGAACTTTGTATGTAAATGTACAGAATAAAATGACGTTGTCCCATCAGTTTGCTCTCCTTGGTCTGGCTCCCTCGCAGCGACTTCTGAAACAGCCCGGCAGCAGGTAATGTCAGTGACACCTCAGCAAACAGTCCTACCCTCCTCTACAAACAGAATGAGCTGATTGTAAATCAGGCTAATTAAATCAACACATTGATTTGCAACTAATTATAGTCAGTCACAGAAGAATAGTTGACTCTGTTTCCTGGGTGGTGCAAATTTGAAAGAAAATCCCCCCCCCCCCAACAGTTGCTTTTTGCTATTCTGATCTTGAACTGCAGCCAAGGACCAGCAGCTCTTCCCACCAGGGATGGAAGGGCCCTCTGTGCCCACATCAAGTCTGCAACGTTGAAGCTGCTGGGTGTTCAAACCCCTTTGTGCAAGAGGCTCATCAGGGTCACGCCTTCTACATCAGTGACACCTCGGTTACGGGTTTTAACTGCTGATTATGGTGCCACAACAAGGTAAGTTCATCAGTTTTCTGTAGGTTGTTAGGACAGTTGTCTAGCAGCAGCACTAGTAGTTTTTGTTTGTATCAGACGTAGTTTGTCTGAGTCAGGGCTCAACTTGCAATGCAAAAGAAATAACCTGGACTGGCTCACCACGTTGCTATGCTCAGCATTCCTCCAAACTGCCGTGAATAACAGGTGGCGTCGTATTGACAGCCGCAAACCCTCACCGTGCCATGGGCTCTCTGCTTGGTTTGGGGGGTTTTTTTTTATAGTTAACATTTAGCTGCCCTTCCCATTGAACAAAGTAGCACGTGGGCCGGCCTTTGAAAGGATATCCATCCGACCTAAAAGCAAGTCCAGAGATGCAGCAGCAGGATCCTTCACTGTAGTGATAGTGACTGCTCTGATTTTTCTAATGAGTATAGTCAATGTACATATGTGATGCTCTTCTAGCAGCCTGACAGATTTCTCTATTGCTCCAAAATTCAAGCTCTGCTTTTTCTTCCTACGTAGCCCTCGGGGATGTACGAAAACCCTTTGTGAAACCCTTCCAGTGTTCTCAGTGCCCACGGGATGGGAAGAAATCTAGCGTTTAGCACTACTACAACAACCAACAGGGGCTAAGAAGATAGAGCAAAGTAATGCTCATTCTATACTAGAGCTTTTCAATACAAAACCTGTGATTATTATTTGAACGCTAAAAGCTGCAATACTCTGTTCAATACTGTTCCTACGTAGTAGATTAATTGTACCAGTAGAATTTGGAACCGATTTCCCAGCAGATCCCAGTACAGAATGCATGCCAGATGCTGCATGCACTTTTACGATGATGTTCTAACATAGTGACGTATTTTCTACTCTACTCACCTATCCCCTACTTAACAGGGTAACAAATTTGAAAAAAAAAAATAATCCAGGTCCCGCTGTATTTAGGTCCAGCTATATTTAATAACAACTGCAAATTCAATCAAAACAATACAAAACAAATATACTAACATAATGTCAGTGTGAAAACTGCAATCAGTTTTTCTAGAACAAAAACTTGGGTTATTTTACAATGATGCAAAGTCAGAACTTCTCTGGAAACGCCATCATTTCTTCTTTGATCCTGTTTTCTATGAGTAAGGTGAAATTGCTGTCTGTGTTTTGAAGATTGTAGCTGACAAATATCTGTTTTTTGGTCTTGCTGGCTAAAACACAAAACAGAGTATTCAGCCATAGTTTGCTCTTATATAAAAGTGATGATGGTATTCAAGCAAGTCTTTTAAAAAGCCATACCATGCAGGTGTCTAAGGCAACATTCCCCACTCCTGCCATGCTGGACCCAGTTATAAAGGAACAGCAGAACAAATATTTGCGCATTGGCACGCTGGGCAAAACACTGAAATCGGCGATGTAAACATGGTGACTATCAACTAGTTTTTGGCCTGATGCAAAAAGCCATTAGTCACTGGAAAGCCTTGCAGTGCTTTTAGTGGATTTTGACCGCTTCTTAAATATAGTACAGTTTAAGTGAAACTACAGACTATACTGGACACTTAGCACTGAAATCAATCTAGTTTATGAGTTGATAAGTCTATGCAGTGAAAAACAGAAGGAAAGAGCAAAGGAAAGAGATCAGGCCCCAATTAACCAAGTTCTGTTTCACTATGAACCCCTAAAAAGGTCCCCCAAGAGTGTGCCCCACTCTCGTCTAAGCCAGCTGTCAATAATTTGGTTTCCTTTAACCTTTATTTATACGGTGTCCATGAACACTCCAGGAGGCGGGAGAGCCTGGGCTGAATACGATGAAGCCAAGCACAAGTTCCAGGCTACTGTAATGACAAACACCTAGAGAGAGGTGCTGTAAAATTAAGAGCTGCCTTCCATGACGGAGCTAATTAGAAGTGACAAAAATAATGTCCCCTGGGGCAGGAAGAGTTAATTATCAGAGTAGAACAGATAACACCAAGAAGTGTTTTGTAAATAAAATGGAATCCTACTTAGATTTTACCTTAGTAATACAGCAAAATTGTAACTATTACACTGCTAAACACTAAACTCTGTGAAGAATGTAAGAACTGTAGAGGGAAAAATAGGCACTATATTTAAAGCAAGTTGTGGAAAATAGAAGACAAAAAAACGGTATTTGGGTCACAAGATATTCCTGGCAGGGAATGAGCTGGAAGCTGACAATCCCAGGGATAAATTAGACTGTTCTGCTGAATATTGAAAAATATCATCTGAGTTTTAAAAATTAAAACTAAAGGCACCAGAACTCCTAATATCTTAATCCTTTTTAAATGGGAAAACTAACTACAGGAAACCTATATATATATATACATACACATGTATAGAATTATACTTAAACAGCACTTCTGAGGCATTTTCATTATGCAAATCAATTTATTATGATTTTCCATTTTAGCAGGTTACAAGCTACCTGCTTAGCAAGTAGAGCTGCTTCTGAAATGCAAGAACTTATTTGCCTTTTAAGATTTTGCGCTACAAAATGCTGATATAGCGCACCACGTTCCTCTGATTGCAAAAAAAAAAAAATTAGTACTTGGCACCAGATTTTGTGGTAAAAAGCAGCATGTTGTGTAAACACTAGTACTTCATTATCGTGCCCTAAATGAATGGAATGCTAATTCTGAACTAATTAATACCATTATCCTATCTAACGATGTTACATCGTACACTGCAGCGGCAAAACTCAACTTCTTAATGATGTTTGTGTAAGCTACAATCTAGTCTCTGGGATGCTGTTCCAGCTCCAGGGAACACTGTGAGTCCCTCAGGGCTGCCTATGCCAAGGAGCAATGCTCCCAGCGGGACCTTTTCTGTCCCCATTTCCCTGGAGATTCATTGGGACACACGGACTCTTGTGACCAGGGCAGAAGAGGGAAGATCTTATGCCTCCACAGAAGACCACCTGGCAACTTTAAAGTAAAGCAGAAAACTGCAAAAGACAAGGCTTACCTATAAAACCAGCAGGGCTCCTTCCCACACAGCCTGGCCACTAAGCCCTATTGCCCCAGCCCCTCAAAGCGGGGGAAAAGGCTTCCTCAGCAGCCCATCGTTCAGGACATGCTGAGTGCCAAGAGGCACTACGACAGCACAGACCCGCTCCTAAGACCTCATGGACAGGGCCAAGGCCCAAACCTAAGCTTGAAGAGGATCCCGGTGGGAGAACAGACAGAACAAGTATTAGGCATAAGACCACTCACGGTGGAAAAGAGGTGGTGGAGGGGAACTGTGCCCAGCTGGGAAAGACTCAAAGAAGAGGTTGATGTGATCTTCACCAAGAATCTACCAGTCCCTGCAGAGGGAAGCTGAAGACATGCTGCTATTCAGCAGCCACTGCAGCCGACAGCGCTGTGACTTCAGGATACGCAGGTAAGGGAGGCACTAATGGACAGGACTTTCTCAAGAATCGGAATCTACTAACCTACAGGAAACCACCTTTTAGGATTTGGGTTTCTTGACTAGTAAGACACATCTTGTACCAGAATGATCAGGCGGGGTGGTGGGAAACAGTCCCTGCGCCTAAGACAAACAGGTACAGGTAGAAATAGGTAGAAAGAGGAATAGGAACATGGCAAAAGTGTCTTCAGCAATGGAAACAGGGAAAAAAACCAACCCTGAATTAAGGGAGAAGACAGAGCCAGTACACCAAAGGCAGCTGTTCTGGCTAGGACCCCTACCAGGCTATAAAGAAAATAATGGTAGAACATGTATGCTGATGCACGGCAGTGTGAAACTCCTGCTGCAGGGCAGGGAGCCTGACACTGCAGGAACAAAGGGCAGGTGATGGCATGCGTCTGGGAAGTATAAGAAATAAACCCACTTATGTTCAAATGGCATCATATGTTATGTAAGTTAGTGCCTGCAAGGACCAGGATGGAAACAGCATGGAAAAAATGGTGACAGCATAGAGAAAAGAAAAAGATACTGCCTGCCTGAAGATTACCCCATGGCAGGATGGTTAAAAAGGCTACCTTGGAAGTACAGGTACAAGTCAGATTTGAATAGCATCTCTGTTTTTTGTGGGAGCATCAAGGATTTCATTTTCCAGAGGAAAACTTACCAGTAACAGCAAAGCTTGATACTTCTAGTCAAGGCAAAACACAGATTTCCTTACCGAGCACTTTGTGAAACAAAGAAGATACAAGACGCTTATTGATGACCTTGAAGATCCACTGGTTTCAGAAAACTAAACAATTCTGGAATAAGTGACCATGAGCCAACTTAAATTGCTGGACTGACAAAAGCAAGCATAAAAAACAAGGTGTAGGATTTCAGAAAGAAGATTTATTTCTCTTCCCAAAACTCAGTTATGATCAGGTGAAGAGGAAGCATGTAATTATTCAAAGCCAGAAGCGTATTATTGACTTTCCAACCAAAGTTGAAAAAGGTCTACAGGCCTTCCTCAATACAGTATGCCTTAAGCAGAATAGCACAAGTAAGAATTATATCTATAATGAGTATAAAAGGGACTGGCCAGCAAGGAAAACTGCAACCCAGAGGTTAGATGGCACGGATACAGAGGAACACTGTCCAAAAGCCTAGCTGGGCCACAGCTGGCAAAGAAACCTTATGACAAAATAAGGAAAGATACTTAAAGCACAGACAAAAAAAGAAGATAGGAAGGCGCATTATGCTCTGAGGAGAAAGAGTAACCGATACCCCAGTACCAAGCAACATTATCAGTTCTCAGTAACAAAGTATGTGACATTAGCAATGTAAATGAGGAAGGACCTTAAAAAAAAAAGAAAAAAGTAAAAGAAAAAGGCTGCAAAACTTAGATCACTCACTGGGAGAAAAATCAGGTGACCCAGACAGCCTCTGTCCTAGAACACTGAAAGGATTACCAACTCTAGCTATGAAATCTGCAATAAATCTTTAAGAGTGAAGATAGCATATGTGCTTAAAAAAAAAAAAAAAAGACAGGAGAGGGTGGGAATCACGGAGACCCATTAGAGCTGTCAGCTGGACTCCAGTGCTGCAGAGAAGCTTAAAGCAAGGTTCAGAAGAAATGAGCAATGAGGAGACCAAACAGAAAATGGAATCAGCCGCTACACTTTATCCAGAGTAAACCCTCTCTGACTACATTTTTACTAATTGACTTCTTAAGGATAATGCACTAATTGCACATAAAGAAAAAATGTTATACAGTACCCCACAGAATTATTACTTAAAGTGGAAATACTGAACCCAGTATATACAGAAAGAGTTGCCACCAGGGGAGACTACAACTGTGGTTATTAAAAGATAAGTTATCAGGATGAAGAAAGGACGCTAGTATTGTTTTTCAAAGATCAGTCTTGCGAGCAATCATTTTTTTCATATAGGCGTTAGTGGCCATGGAGAAGAAGTAGATGAAGAGTCATGAAACTGCCTGACAGTACAAACTCAGGACGTGTTGCCTATAACAAAGATCAGCACACAGATAATTAAGAATTACGTGACCTTTCCAACAGAAACAACAGAAGTAAGATGGGATTGAGCAGCACAGCATCTTGCATTTAAAACCAGCTAGCAAGTACTTCAGCAGTTCACCAGCTGGAGCTGCATCAGTTACTGGTAGGTGATGATGAGTTACCAGCATGATGCAGCTGTCAGAGATGTGGGAGTGCTAGGATGCATTAGGTCAAGTATTTTTTTAGACATACAGGAGTTTGAAAGTTAGCATCCAGATTCAGAAATCTGGCTACATTGGCACTGCACTAGGTAAAGCAGGACACACTGACGCGTGCTGAAAATGGAGAAGTCCCGAGAGGTGCCCATTACATGCCCCAGGGACAGCTAGACCAAACACTGGCATCTGTGAGATGATTCACGACTTTCCAGGCCAGAATGTCTCAGAATTTA
Source organism: Phalacrocorax carbo (assembly GCF_963921805.1). Lineage (NCBI taxonomy): Eukaryota > Metazoa > Chordata > Aves > Suliformes > Phalacrocoracidae > Phalacrocorax > Phalacrocorax carbo. The sequence goes on along the minus strand of NC_087514.1, from coordinate 93,388,365 downwards.
GGGGCTGAAAGGTGCAAGATGTGAAGAGGGTCAGCTTCATCTTCAGGCAAAACACACACGCCTTGCATGGTGACCATCCCACCCCACAGCAGAGAACTGAGTTATAGAGAGGAGGTCACTGAAAATCCTGCTTGATAGGCACAAGTGCATGCTTCCAGCTGAAAAATGTGAATAATGTGAATGATGTAACATAAGTGTGCTGGCTGAACGTGAGCCAGCAGTGTGCCCAGGTGGCCAAGAAGGCCAACAGCATCCTGGCTTGTGTCCGGAATAGCGTGGCCAGCAGGGGTAGGGAAGTGATCGTGCCCATGTACTTGGCACTGGTGAGGCCATGTCTCGAATACTGTATTTGGTTTTGGGCCCCTCACTACAAGAAGGACATTGAGGTGCTGGACCGTGTCCAGAGAAGGGCAAAGTAGCTGGTGAAGGGTCTGGAGAGGTCTTATGAGGAGAGGTTGAGGGAATGGGAGTTGTTTAGTCTGGAGGAGGCTGAGGGGAGACCTTATTGCTCCCTACAACTACCTGAAAGAAGGCTGAAGTGAGGTGGGTGTTGGTCTCTTCTCCCAAGTAAGAAGTGGAAGAACAAGAGGAAATGGCCTCAAGTTGCATCAGGGGAGGTTTAGGTCGGAATATTAGGAAAAGTTTCTCTACTGAAAGAATGGTCAGGTATTGGCACAGGCTGCCCAGAGAGGTGGTCGAGTCACCATCCCTGGAGGTGTTCAAAAAACGTGTAGGCGTGGCACTTCAGGGCACGGTATGGGAGGCATGGGGGTGTTGGGTTGGCAGTTGGACTTGATCTTAGAGGTCTTTCCAACCTTAGCGATTCTATGATTCCCCTGCCTCACACCATAGGCCAGGGTCAGGATATTAAATAATACAGTTCTGATAACACGCTCAACGTGCCTTGAGGCAGAGACCCTGCCAGCTGAGGCCAGGCAGACTTGAACGCTGCTGAAAAGATGCGAAGCGTAATGGAGACGGCGTGAACCTGCACCGCTCGGAGGGTCTGCGGCCCACGGGACACCGGCGCCCACTCGGACCGGGGGTGGCGGCTCCAGGACCACCAGAAACCGCTCTGCCCGGGGCCGACCCCCCCCCCCCGCGGAAGGCAGCCGCTCCCACCCCACCCCCCCTTCCCGCTCTCCCCGGATCCGGCCCCCCCCAGCGGGAGGGCGCAGCCGCCGCCCCCGGACCTACCCAAGCGCTGGGCCAGGCAGGCGGAGGCGGTGTCGGAGGGATCCCCCAGGAGCGAGGCGGCCACCGGGATACTGTCCTGCAAGGAGGGCACAGCGGAGGGCAGGGCTCAGTTCCCGAGCGCCGGGCGGGAGACCGGGGACGCCGCCAGCCGCCCTCCCTCCCGCCGGCCGCAGGGCCCCGCCAGCCCGGGAGAGGCGGCGGGGACACTTACGCGGGGGCTGCACATGGCGACGGCCAGGCTGGCGAGGGCGGGCGCGGCGCCCACCCAGAGGAAGAGCGAGTCCCGCAGCCGCATGGCGTGGAAGTGCACCCGCTGCTCGCCCAGCCGCCCGCTGAAGTCGTGCAGGGCGATGCCGCCCGCCGCCGCTGCCTCCATCGGCCCTTCTCCCGCCGCGGCCAGGCCTCAGCCAGCAAGGCCCCGAGCCGTCGGCCCGCCCCGCCGCCCCGGGAGGCGGTGCTCCGCCGCCCCCGGTGCCGGCTCTGCGCAGCCGCCCGCCGCGGCGGAGTGCCGGGTGCACGCGTCCCCCGGGCGTGTCCCTCCGGGCGTGCACACGCACACACACACCCCCACCCACCCACCCCTCCGGTGGATGTACACCCGCGGGGGGGGTGCGCACACCCGCCTCCGTGCACTCCCCCCCCCCCGTGTACGGCTTCCCCGGGGGTGCCACCCGCCCCGGGAGGTGCACACGCACACGCACACACACCCACCCACCCACACCCCTACAGCCGCACACACCCCCCCCAGTGGCCCCTCCACAGGGGTCTGGGGCCGCGGGCGGAAGGCGGGGGCAGCGGCAGCGGCCGGGCCGGAGGAGCCCCGCTAGGTGGCAGGTGGTCCGCCGGGGGCGGAGGCATGGCCGGGAAAGCGGGGGTCCCCCGGCTCCGGTCCGTCGCCCGGGAGGAGCCCCCCCGGGGTTTCAGACCTAGGGGAAGGGGCTGGCGCGATGCCGTGCGGCCTCGGAAACCCGCCGGGGACCGGGAGGGGAAGGGTGGCGGTGACCTTGGCTTCATTCACTTCATTCAGCTCTGGAGGTTTTCAGGGTTACAAGGAGATCGACAAAGCAAGCGATTCGGGTTCACTGAGCTCCGGAGAATGTGGGGCTGTGAATTAAAGGCCCTCCTTTGAATACTAATTTTGTGGGGCCCCCGCACACTTTCAGCAGAGCACAGCTGAGCTGGTCATCACCAAAAGGGATTTTCTTTCCATGTGCCGCCTGTCGCTGATAAGGATATAAGGATATAGGTGGCACGCTGATGGGCCTGAGCCCTTTACAGTTAGAAACATATATTTTTGAACCACAGGCAGGGTGTCATCTCTGCCCAAAGAACAAGCATGTTAATGACACAGATTGGTTTTTTTAGTTAGAATTTCCTCTGCCTCCAATTTTGTATGTATTTCTAGAAATCAAAATTTCCATTTCTGCATTCTAAAATTTCATTTTCAAGTTGAAGGAACAGGGAAGAATAGAATCTCTCATCACTTTTCTTCCCTAAGCTGCTCCGATTCTTCTGGCATCTGCCAAAAGACAAAATCCTCAGCCCTGCTAACTTCTGCCCGTGCTGCCGCATCGACACTAAATCCCGAGAGGCGGCTAAGCCCGGCTCAGCTGCTGTACTCCAACATCCTATGGCACAGGGTCAGCTCTGGGGGGGGGGGTCACAGGCCACCTCCTCCGCCCTACATGTGTCACTTGCTGCTCACACAATGCATTGTGGGACGTTCAGTGGCAGACTCTGGCTACTCCTGTCCCCTGCTGCTGAGGCAGCGTCAGGCTTGCTCTGGTCCCCAGCTCTCCCTCAGGTCCCTGCACCGCAGCCCACCCCAACCCTTTGCTTCTGCGTGGGTTGGCCTCCCGCAAGATATGCGCAGAGGCCGGGGCTTGTGTTGGGCTTGAAAAATCAGCCTCTCCCTGTCCCAGCAGCCTGTTGCAAGCTGACGCTTAGCCTGTGGCAACTGCAGAGGTCAGGCAGTCAAACAGGTGACAAAAGCCACCTTGGAAGGGGGCAAGTGCTGGCTGCGTGCACCAAGCGCTTCTCTCTGCCTTGCGTTCCTCTCTCCACTTGGGGCTGTGGGGTCGCTCTGCACTCAGTGGGTGGGGTAAGGCTGTCAGCTAAAACAGGGGAAGCTATCGCAGGCCGGGAGCGTTGCAGAAATAATATCTAGGCACAGGATAAAATTTCTGCTGAGAGCCACACAGGTGGTTGAGGGTGAGATTCCTGTGATTAGGCACCTGTAGGCGATGGAGAAGATTTGCCCCAGGCTTGCTTGATCGGGGAGAGAAGCCAGCAGTTTTAGGTCACGGTTCAGCTGAGCTGCTTTAGGTCTCTCTTTTGAGTGAGAAGCACCCCCCTCCCTGACCAATTTCCATTGACTCCAAGGGAGGTTAGGGTGAACTGTAAGATCTTCACCTGGCACAGCTTTGCAGACAGATTTATTCATGTAAGAAAAATCCTGCTTTGAGTGTTCACAGCCAGTTTCTCTGCTATGCTGGGACAGAGTTGGCTTCTGCAGTGGAGTCCCAGTGGAGGCTCTAACCAAGTTCCAGCCCAGCGTGTCTCTTCCCACAAAATAGAAGTTTGGGCCTCCTCATGTGCTAAACCTATGTTTAAATGATCTGCTGGATTGAAGTAAGAGTATTCTGTTTTCTTCCCCGGTCTTTCCACATCAAGTACAAGTTTCTTGTGTTGCTTCCAAGGCTGTCTACAGGTTTGCTCCTCCCTAGGGGCAAACTGCCCCTATTTCACCATGCTCCAATCTGTTTCTCTTCTCAGTAGGAGCCTTCTCCAAAGTGCTTGTAGCTTTCCTTGGGATCCTAAGCCCAGCAGACCTCTAAAGGTAAGCCACAGGGTTCCTCTGCACATAAGTAGTTCTATGTATTTAATGCTTTTCTGTGAAATGCAGCTGCCGTCTGTAGATCATGCTAAATCCTTGTTTAAGCTTAGAAGAGGAAAAACATTCACCTGGCAAGTAAAATGCTGGGTAAGCATTTTTATTTGTAATGCAGGTGTTAAGAGTGAGTGGAGCTGTGCAGAACCGGACCATCAAGTGTGAAATGAATTTCCTAATTACAGTGCTGCAAGGCCATTAAAACCCCTGCAAAATGAGAGGGGAAAGTGCTCCAGCAGCACATGGAACCTCTTACCTTCCCTTCAAGGTGCTCATCTTATTTTTTTGTGGCCATGAAAGCTGCGCCCATTAGTCTGCCTTATTTGTCAGGTGTAAGGCTAGCATGAGCCCCAGCTGCAGTGAGACACCAGATTGCTTTATCAATAGTTTGCTAAGGTTTAGCAAAAGTGCTGTGTGTGTATATGGATGTGTGTACATATATTGCTGGTCAGATGAGATCCAAGTCCCAGGAGATGTGGTTTAAAGGTATCTACTTCTATGTTCCTTAGTTAGGTTGCCTGCAAGAGTTACTAGATCCTAAACCCTGATTTTTACTGCCCACCCTCTTTCCCCCAGTGCAGTTTTAAGCCATGAGTAAATCTTTTTCCTGGTAACTAAGGAGTTAAGAGATGTAAAGCACATAGTTATGAACCAGGATGTCACCAAGAGAAGCAAATATTTTCTGATTCTAAAATGCATCCTGTGCTTTTGCTCCTGCGTGATTAAAGTGTGAATTTGACACATGAGAAAGCAGTTGATCATTAGTGTGTGTCAGTGAACCTTCTGTTGATGCCTCAGGACATGCCAGTTTTTTTGATTTGTTGTCCTTTTTGCAGAGGAGTAAATGACCACTTGATAAAGCCAAATGAAGCCTCCCAGACGCTCCAGTGAGGCTTCAGGGTACCAGGTTGCTGCAACAGTAGCTGTGCTGCAGCGCCAAACTTTCAGGGGCCCGCTTTGTGTTGAGTCTGGGAAACTCTTATGTAGGCTTCCCTCAGTGACACTGGTGGATGAAGGGGTCCTTTTGTCTCCTTGTGCCATCCGGGCACCCAAGGAGCTGGAAAAATACTTCCTTTTTTGTCATCATCGCATTGTTTTTCTCAGCAGGATCAGTCCTCTGCTCTAGCTTGCTGTGGCACTGCTCAAATGCTTGTGCTGGCATTGTGGAGGACAGAATCAGGCAAGCAAGAAAGGGAGAAATGTCTCACCATGGCTGTGACGCTGTGGTGATCTGAACTCATTTTAGGTGGGGCTGCCCCAGTCCTGCTTTCTAGTACTCATTTGATATGATGATGAGTCAGTTCGGGGAACCAAACTGGTCAAAAGCTATTCCTGGGATGGGATGTTTGTTTATTTGTGGTAGGAACCTGCTCCTGAAACCATGGCCACAGTGCTCCCTCTTAACCTGAGGGCTCAAAACACTTTGTCAAGTGCTGGTCAGCCTGACTTACGGTCCCAGAAAGGAGATGGGAGGAGAATCCAGGCTGGAACTTTTGAAAGAGTTGCAGAAAATGGGGGCATCAGACTGGTGAACTTGTATGAAAATCACAGTTTAAGAGATTTGCAAGGGGATTGCACCGAATCCATGCTATGAATCTTACAATCCAAAGCAATATCAAAGTCAGCCCTCCCTCCGACCCCCTGCAAAAGCCCACATCTGAAAAAGCACCCATAAGCAAATGTAAAATGTAGATGTACAAGCAATTCCACTTCTGCAGTAGCTGATATGACAGTGTTAGAACTGCTATGATAACTCCTCAGTGCATCTGTTGGTGTCTAGGCAGGCATTGCTCCAAGGAAATCCAGTTCTGATTTCCAAAATACTTAAGGTACCAGCTTTTTCCCTTGAGGAAAACCCTCTTTTTTTGGGGGGGGGTGTTTGTAACCTCGGCTGTTGGGATTTCCCTGCCCAGGTGGGGTGAGGCCTGGGACGCACGTGGCACGGTGCTTCTCTGCCTGTGCAGCTTGTCACAAATGGCTGCGCAGTGTGTTGGACTAGAAATCGGGCCGTTAGGTTTTGTGCCCAACTGGCACAGTGACCTTGTGCAAATCCCTCCTACTCTTCTCTATTTTGTTCCTCTGCAGACTGGAGGAGTACACAATAACCCTTGACTATCTCCCTACAGCTGAATGAAAGTCTGTGTAACACGCAGCTCATAAGGAGCTTCATGAACCCAGACTAAATTTCTGCTGTTATCAAAGGAGGCATTTTCCTTTTATTGTTGCGTGAGTCATTGGAGAAACTTGTCTTAGGTCGCATTTGCGACATGTGGGTTCATTTCTGCTGGACAGGAGGCACTAACACGGAGTGACTCATCGCTCCCCTCAGGGACAAGAAAAGGTTTACGCAGCCGACCGGAAATCATATTTTATATGCAGCTAGACCGCTTCATGGTGGAGAATCCCAAAGCAGCTTACAAACACTGGCTCTAGCGTGTAAAAGCCAGCAGCTGCAGTGAGATCTGCAGGTACAATGGGCTGTTACATACCTGTGACCTGACAGGGAAGGGAGCAGGCATGAAAGCCTAATGGAAATGAGTTTTTGAATAGCTGAGAAGGGAAGAAGAAAAGAGGTGGTATTGAAAAATATTTTCCCTTATATTGCTCAATTTAATGCCTAGATCCCACATGACATAAAACACACCTGACACATCCTGCTATTCTCCTGTCCTTGGGTCACCTAGCGGGACACGAGGCTGGGGTAACACACGTAGGGTATGTCATGTGCTTGAACCAGAGGGGATGCCAGTCTGCTACTGACTCGAGGGCTGACTCGTCTCCTCAAGTTGCAAAGTGTTATGTTCTTGGAATCATAGAACCAGAGAATGTCCTGAGTTGGAAAGGACCCACAAGGACTATCGAGTCCAACTCCTGTCCCTGCACAGGACAACCCCAAAATTCACACCATGTGTCTGAGGGCGTTGTCCAAGTGCTTCCTGAACATCGTCAGGCTTGGTGCTGTGACTGCCTCCCTGGGGAGCCTGTTCCAGTGCTCCACCACCCTCTGGGGGAAGAACATTTTCCTAATACCCAACCTAAACCTCCCCTGGCACATCTTCCTGCCATTCCCTCGGGTCCTGTCATCAGTCTCCAGAGAGAAGAGATCAGCGTCTGCCCCTCCTCCCCGCCTTGTGCGGAAGCTGTAGACCACAATGAGTATCCCTTCAGCCTCCCCTTCTCCAGGCTGAACAAAACAAGTGACTTTAGCCACTCCTCGTACTGTTTCTCCTCTAAACCCTTCATCAACATCGCGCCCCCCCCCCCCCCCCAGACACTCTCTAGTAGCTTTATATCCTTAATCCCAAACCCGCACACAGCACTCGAGGTGAGGCCACACCAGCGCAGAGCAGGACAATCCCCTTCCTTGACCAGCTGCAATGCAGGGCTTGATGCACCGCAGGATGCGGTTGGCCCTCTTGGCTGCCAGGGCACACTGTTGGCTCATGTTCAACTTGCTGTTGACCAGAACCCCCAGGTCCCTCTCTGCAGAGCTGCTCTCCAGCCTCCCATCCCCCAGTCCGTGTGTATATCCAGTGTTGCCATGCCCGCGGTGCAAAATCCTGCACTTGCCCTTGTTACGTTTAACATGGTTGGTGATTGCCCAGCTCTATAATTTGGGTAGATCTCTGTGCAGGGCCTCTCTGACCTCAAGAGGACTTTCTTAGCCGTGGAAAGCACTGATTCAACATGTGGTGCTGGCAGCCACATAAACAAAGATTTGACCAAGATTCAGGTTGCTTTGGGAGGGGAATGAAATTCCTTTTTTTGAAAGATTGTTGTTGTCATGGTTATGGGACTCGCTGCACTTCTAGTCTTTTCCCCAACCCTCTGGGTACTTTCCCTTTGCTGATGCCAGAATTTCCGTGAATCTTTTCCTTCTTAGACCAGGCCTTGGACTAAATAGCCTGTCACAGAGTCTCTTAGCTTGCAGGTCTGACTGGACATGCCTGCACTCAGATTCTCCCTTTCTCAAGCATGTCAGCAAGTGCCTGTCTCTCAGTCTGGTCCTCCAAACGGGCACTCTCATTACTTTTTAAAGTAATGCCATGGCCTTTTAATTTTTCCTTTTGCAAGCAAAACTAGATGGACAAAATCAGCTTTGATTATTTTGCTTCCTCCTCCCTGGACAAGCAGAGAAGCCAACAGGCCTGACATTGTCCCTTTGCAGCCCTTCAGTGTTTGCTCAGAGGTGGCTTAGCTCAAGCCAGTCTTTTCTCTTGGCTTTTCCTTCCTGCTGTGTTGAATACAGTGGTTTAGCAGAAAGAGTAAATATCCCAAACAGTAGCTTAGACCTGTACATTACTAAAGAGCAGCCTGACACTGTCTGATCCATTAAGGATGTGGCTGTTTGGGCCAGGCTTTCCAAGGTTATAGTACAGTTCTGGAACAGCATGATTTAGATGAGGGATCCATTTGATTTCCTAACAGCATTTCAAACAGCTACTGCTGCCACCTAATCAGTGTAGCTGATGTTATTGATGGTTACACAGAATATAACTTTCATAACCATCACTTCAGTGATCTGACTCCAATCTCTGAAATTAAAAATATTTTAAATAATACTTAGCACGAGTATCCAAAGATGGGTGTGTTGCCTATTTGCATGATAACAGAACAGACAGGATAGTTACGCTGTCAGAGCGTGTTATCCTACGAAAATGTTATCAGAGTTCCTTTGCTGTATTTTCAAAGTCAAATAGGATCCCAACAGGCTGAAGCTGTGTCTTCAAACAGTCTGTGTCCCGTCCTTGAACGGCAACTGAAAAATATCTTTGCCTGCTGCCTCTCGGAAAGCATGAGAAATCATCTCCCTGTTCTGGCATTTGCAAAAGCTGGTACCAGGCGCCATTGCTGCTGCTGCTGTTAGTGAGTCCTGGCAGGGACGGTGGCCTTCCCCAGGACTCAAATGCTCGCATATGCATGAAGACGCATAAAGGGACATTTGTTATGTGTTTCTCATGAGGCAAACACAAATCAGGAGAAAATTATGCCTAAGTCATGTAGAGAACCACAAATGGGAAAATATGAAGAGAGAGAAGGACAAAGAAATTTATGGCATTTTCAAGTGATACCTTTCTTTAATAGATTCAGGATCTCAGCCAGCTTCTACAGAAATCAATTGAAAAAACCACCTGCTAGCTCCTGCGAGCCAAAGATAAAGCTTGTATGATGGACTTCACTTAGCAGTTGTCCAAAATGCTGCAATTCGGGCTCCCGAGTTATGGCTGGATGGTTTGCTCACGTATCTGCTTCACTAGGCTGAGGCTTCAGCCTGTAAAACCCACACAGCTCCACGGGCACAGATTGACTCCCTCCCCTGCAGTCCCCTACAAGCACCTGCCACCCACCTACCCTGTGGGCCCCAAGTAGCACAGCAGCCCTGTGTCACCGCACTCCAATTTTGCCACCTTTTCCGCATCTCTGCAATCCCAGCGGCAGGGATTCCTTTAAAGTACCAGGGGAAGGAAGGGCTGGAAACTTGTTTTCATCTCTGCTGCTGGTTCTAGCTTGGCAAGGATGCTTCCAGCTTTAATAAACCAGGTGATCAAAGCCTTTGTGTAAATCCTGCCATCAGAAGACAGGTTGTACTGCTGTACTGACAGCACACCAGAGCCCTCTGCAGGTCCCCCAAATCCTTCTTTTCTCAGCTGTAAGCTCTTGACACCCAGATCTTCTCCCTCCAGCCCAACATGGGAGGGCAACTGATGTCGGAGAGAGAGAAATTTTTCCAAACAGTCATTTTCTTTTCCTGTCAGCCAGAGATTTAATACACGTCAGTGATCTGGGGCCATTTTTTTTAGCCTTCAAAATTATATTTATTTTCTTTCCAGTCTTCTGAAAGATGCGTGTCAGAGGCACGAGTGTGCAGCCACTGCAGCTGCCTGATAAGATCTTTACGATTCATTTGCACAACCATGCCTTTTGCAAAGGAAAAAAGAAAAGTGTTAACGAGTTGACAAGCACACTCTTCCTTGCAGCAAGCAGCGCTGCCAGCCGCAATGTTACTGCAGGGAGGAGAGAGCAGGGTGGTGGCAGAAGACCTTGGGAAAAAACGCTTTGTTCAGTCCGGTTACAAAGACTCCTGCTTACTTAACGTACCACATCCTAGCTGGCCGAGCAAGGCAAAGGATTCAGTAGAAACTCCACTTGGTAACGATGCAGGGCAGCGTGTTGCTATCGGGGTTTCAAGGATGGGTCCTTGGGGTGGAAAGAATGTTTAATCGAGGAGGATCAAAGCAAAAAGGAGCGTTCGCTAAGCACGTGGCTTCTGTCTCACTGCGGTTCCAGATTCTGACCTGACAGCTGCAAATGAGGGCTCGACAGTGGTTTTACCCTCTGACACTGCCATTTGCAACCAGATCCGCAAACTACGCAAATTTGCCCCATCTCAGTTCAGTCCGAACACACACACACACGCGAAAAAAATCCTGCTTAGGAAATAAAGGACCAAGACCAGATTTCAGGAATAACTCAGACAAGCTCGTGAATATTTTCTTTCATGCCTTGCTCTTTTGCATTTACTGAATTTGTTCCACATGAATGTAGAAACAGCTGCATCAGCACCAGCGCTGAGGCTGAAACCTTATTAATATTTATGCCTGGAGAGCAGAGCACACAGGAATCAAAATGCCTTCCCATCATTAGTTAGGCGACCCCAGCATCCGTACAGCATCTTGCCTCGTTTGGGGGCCAGGCAAGCAGATTTATTAGAGAGCAGATCAATTTCTCATCAGCACTCTCACCCGATCACAGGAAAACTGCCCATTGCCTCCTACCTGCTCTTTGCTTCTCATCGTTCAATAATTTCCTAATTAGGGAAACCGTTTTTCATCTCTCCTTTGCACTTCTGTGGTTTATATTCTCACCTGTTAAATATGGTTGGAGACATTATTAGATGCTTGAATTCTTATTATTTGCTTGTATGAGGGTATACCCGTAAGCCTCAGTATGAATGAGATGAAACAAGAAATAACGCTGTGATGGATCCAGCATGTGCTAGTGGGGACTGAGTTCACGATACATAGTGCTACACAGGTGAAGGGCATCGTGTGGTGCCAGTGTGACCCTCACAGCCTCCTTTGGGACTTTTTACTGCTGTAATTTGTGCTGACAAGGTGCCGCAGTGAGGCTGGGGGGGTTCCCTTCGGAGACCGCTCAGCAGGGTTCTGGCCGACAGCTTTTGTTTTGCGAGAGCAATCCTTAGCCTGCCTAATAATGAGTAACTGGTTAGCAGGTAGCTGCTCTCAGCAAAACTGAAACATTCGCATATTTTTAACTAATTGATGGAAATGGTGGCTTGTAGCAGCAGTAAAAGAGAAAAATATAATCCCACAATCTGGTTGAAGCCGGTTGCGGGGAGGATGTGTAGCAGCCCCAGGTGGCTGCAGCAGCAGCCCCCAGCTTCACCCCTGCCGAGGCCAGGGACGCCCTGAGATGGGCAGCATCGGCAGGGGCTGTGGGGCAGCAGCCCCAGCTCCAGGACCTTCTGGCGAGCATGGCAGCACCAGCTGAGTGCACCTGCTCCTCTGTGGCACTGCTAGGGTAGGCCTGGGGGCTGCAGGTACAGCATGGCCATGGCCCAGGGCCTCACCTGCTGGGGCTGGTCAGGTGAGCAGAGCCCACCCAGCAGCCAGGCTGGTGTGGGGCCACTGCTGATGGCATGGCCACCCCTCACTGCCCAGTCCTGGGGCCACCCTGGTTTTGTCTCATCGGTCACATGCTGCCATCCATCCTGGGTACTGTGGCCTGAAGACAGCTTGGCTTTCATGAGCTCTGGGGTTTAAGCATTGCACCGACAGGCAGAGACAGCCCCTGGTGTGCTGGCTGGGCAGGGAGAGGTGGGTTGGCCTTTGCTGCTCCCATGAACACGTTCTCAGAGTTGACATGCTGCAGTTTGCTGCTGCCTCCCTGTTTTCTTCCTTTAGGATCTCACAGCTTTCCATGCTGGTGTTGCTTTTCCCCTGTCCTTGAGCTGCTGCTGATCGTGTTCCTATAATCCTGTCTCTGCCTGCATTTGTACATTTTTCTTACCGGGTGTGGTGCTGCGCTGCTGACTTTTCCATAGCTTAGCAATTTTCTTGAGAGCCTGGGCAGAGGCTGTGCAGCTGGGCCATGTTACAGATGGGACTTTTGGCAGGGGCAAGGCTACCTAGGGTCACAGTTAGCACAGAGTCATGCCTGCTACCAGCCTTGTCTGCTTCTTGTCCTTTCCCACCAGCTGGCTCAGGTTGGTCTGGCTGCTGGTATAGCCTTCAAGAAACCCATGTGCCAAAACCAGGAAGGTGTGTAGAAATGGAAACCCCAACAAAAAATTTTGTTTGCATAGATACAAAATATTCCCTCTGTGTGGGCACCACCACCACATTCCCCCAAAATGTACCCAAGGTCCTCCTGGCCTGCCCCTCCCTGGCCCTCCTCTGAGTTACGATAATGCATGCTGAGGAGCAAAATGTTGGTTTGCTCTAAATGATGTAATGAGCCACCCTAGATGCAGGTCATCTACTGTCCAGCCTGCTCTGTGGGGTAGGACCTCAACTTGCAAGAGTCCGAACTTCTTTCTCATTTTTACATACCACAGCACCCCGCCCCTCAAGATATGGAAAGCTTAGATGCCATTCTTGGGGGTCTGGGTGCACCTTCAGGGTCTTTAAGTCCTTCACGTCTTTCTGAGAGTAGCCACAGGCAAGGACATGACATGGGATGCTGAGCATTGGGATGGGCATGTGTTGTGAAAGGAAGAGCAATTTTCTTTTTAGGAAAAACCTCCTAATGACCAAAAACTGCTGCAGTACAACGCACAAATGCACATATTTCTTATTATAAAGTAAAATGACTGGATCCTTCCTTCAGGCTTTTGTTAGCTGGCTTTGCAACCTTCTGCATCCTGCAAGGGAGTTGGGACTTTTGTCGGTGACCACTTCAGTAGCTTAAGGCCGAGGCTCTGACAGTGTTCACACCCAACCTTGTAACTGGGAGGATGGGACCCATGAAAGCAAGGGGGGAGAGGATACATTGGATAAAAGCGGGTGGATGCTTTGAGCTTCATTACACAAACTCTTGACTGAGGTCGTGCTATTCCTAGTCTTGTACGACGGGTGAGGATGGCTGCGGAATAACCCAGTGAGCCAGCATTTCACCCGCCCTGCTGCCGTGTCTGCCCTCCCGTAGTCGCGCTGCTTTTATAAACACCCTGGGAAATCAGCCGGGCGAGTGAAAACGTTGCAGGCTCTTTTTTTTTTTTTTTTTTTTTTGTTGTTCCTTTCCTTTTTGTGCAGCTCGTTTCTCCCGGGAGGGAGCGGGAGCGGGGGGGGGGCGGGGGGCGGTTGCCGGGGAGACCGGGGATGCAGGAATCCAGCCGGGGCGGGCCCCGGGGCTGGGGAAGGGGCTGCGCTGACAGACAGACAGACACATCGATGTGAGGCAAATACAGAGAGGGGAGAGAGGAGCACCGGCAGCTAACAGCTGAACAGTTTGTTTCCCAGCAAGTAATTTGCAATAAGCCACGCTGAACCGTTGGGAAACCCTCTCTTTCAAAGGCTTACCTTCGAGTTAGGCAGGACCTTTTCTGAAGCCTCCTGCAGTGATCTGAATGGCTGCTGTTCGCCTCTAAAGGGTCTGGTCTGCCAAAAAGCTAGACCTGGATTTCCTCCCTCATCTCCCAGTAATGCAGCTGGTTTTTTTAGAAATCAACATTTCACGTTGGGTTTTTTTTCCTTCTTCTTCTTCCAGTCTCAACAAGTTCTATACAGAAGATATACTTGAACCTCCCCGCCCCCCCTTCAAAAACGTGAATTAATTTAAGATAAAGCAGTTGGGGTGGGTTCCTTTCCTCTGGTGTTAATAATCTGTTTTCCTTGAGTTGGATTTTAAAATGGCTTCCTTTGAAGCTTCAAGCTCTTAGGAATGAGCTTAACGTAGGTATGGAGGATGTGTAATATCAGCTGCTCCCTTTCCTGTCGAAATGTCAATAATTCCTCTAGTAAATAACTGATATGCACTGTACGATGTGCAGAATACTTGGAAATCATAGCAGCGAGCACTCCTGGTACCTGTCTTTTGCGGTAACCGAATTTTGCTGTGGCAGTGTTTTCAGGAGCACACCCACCGCGGCCATGGGAAAGGCTGGCATGACTTTGAATCGTTACCTGAAGCGGTCAGTGGTCCACCGGAGCTGCTAATCTGCAAGTTATTTTTAAACAAGTAATTATAGATGTGGATGTTGATTATGCAGTTAACATGCCACAGGAAAAAAAAAAAAAAAAAAGATCGCTCGGAATCAGAGCTACACATTGTTTGCGAAGCGTAGTCAACCAAATAATTAAATTCCTCCTGGCTTAGACCAGTAAAAACAGATTTTACGGGGAGTGCAAGTGATCGGATTTATTTTTCTCAAAATCACTGCAGGAGAGACGGACCTGAGAGTGTGTTTGCCGGCATCCCCTTTTGGAGGTGGGGTGCCTTCTCCCCGTAAGGCGGACAAAAGGAAGGTGTGGATGCTTCGGCATATCTATCAGGCGAAACAGGGTCGTTCTGCAGATTGCCTTGGAGGAACGTAAAACCAGATCTAGAGCGAGCCACAGGCAGGGTTATCGATCTGCATAAACGAGGTTGGAAAGATGAGGGAGATCGGCACATGGATAGAACAAAGGAAAGAGTACATCGAAGAAATATGCGCCGGAAACGGTGATGAACTTTTTAGCTGTACCTCTAGAACAGCCGCAACCTTAAAACAGCGGGTGGCTAAAACCGGGTTTACCGGGGTGCCGCCTGGCGCGGGCTGCGGGGAGCCTGCCCGCCTTGCCGGGGCTCGGGGCGGTCTCCGGGGGCGCCGCTCCCCTCCCCCCCCCGGCGCCGCACACGCTCCTACAAACCGGGGTGCGAAGCAGGCGCCACCCGTGGGGACCCCGACCACACCAAAGGGCCCCGGGCGCGGCGCGGACTGTGCCGCCCCTCCGTGCCCTGCCTCCCGCCGACCTCCTCCTCCTCCTCCGGCGGCGCGGGCATGTGCCCTGCCCGTCGGCCCTTGTAATGACCGCCGCGCCGCCCCGGGCTGCCGGAAAATAAACCGGGAAAAGCATCTCTGCGGCGCACATGCTCAGCCTTCCCTTGTCGTGTGTCGTCCCCCCACCTTTTCAGCTCCTCGCCTTTCTTCGTCCCTCACCGTGTGTAAATCCGCAACGAAGCGACAAAGTGCCGCGCGTTTGGAAGACCCGGTTACTGCAGAGCTCGGGGGTAACACCCCACCCCCCCCCGAAGCCCCCGGCGCCGGTGCAGCAGCACCCGCCGTCCCTATTGTCTGGCTGAGGGTCGCTGGTGGCCGCAGCCGGCCGGGGGACAGCGCGGGGCCCGTCGCTTTTCCTACAGAGCGGCTCCGGCTCAGCTGCGGGAAGTAAATCCGAGCGTTTTAGGCGGAGAAAGAAAAGCTGAGCTCGGTACCGGGGGAGCGGCAGGCAGGGACGCTCGGGGACGGCAGGGCGGGCCGGGGGCGAGGGGTTACACAGCACAGCCCGTCCTGGGGGTGAGAACCCACCCGCGTCCTGCCGGGGGTGGGTGAACTGCGACAGGGCGCGGGTCTTCTGACAGCGGGCGTGGGGCGGCAGGGCGGCGGTGAACACCAGCGCTTGGTGCTGCCGGGGGGTGCGGGGTCTCCCGCCGGCGCCGTGTGAACGGAGGCACCGGCGGGGGGATGGGGGGGAGTGGGGGCGGTAGCAGCTGCCGGGCTCGCCCCCCTCCCCTTTCCCCCGCCGCGGCAACGCCCGCTGCTGCGGCAGAGAAAGCTGCTCGTCTCGGGGAACAAAAGGCTGCGGCGGCGGCGGGAGGGCGGGGGGACGGCGGCCGCCAGCATCGCGGCGGCGGGGCCGGTTTGCACACGGGGGAGGGGGGGGGCAACAAAGCCCCAGGGCGGATCCCCGGCCGGAAGAAGGGCCCCCGGGACCCGATTCACTGGCCCAGGGCAGCCGCCCCATCGCCGCGCTCCGCGCCTTTGTCCCCGCTGTCAGCGGCGAAACGGGGCGGCGGCGGCGGCGGCGGCGGCGGCGGCGGCGGCACCGGTGCGCGGCGGCCGCTCCCGGCGAGCCCCGCCCCCCAGCCCCGCCCCGCCCCCCGCTGCGGGAGACAATGCCGCAGCCCCGCCCCGCCCCCGCCCGCCCATTGGCTCCGCGCCGTTCCCGCATGACGTCACCGGCAGGGCGGGGCGCGGCGCCCGATTTAAGGGGCGGCTCCGGGCGCGGCCGCCGCAGCGGCGAGTGCGGGAGCGGGGCGGAGAGGCGGCGGCGGCGGCAGCGGGGCAGCGGGGCAGCGGCGGAGATCGGCACCATGCGTGAGATCGTGCACATCCAGGCCGGGCAGTGCGGCAACCAGATCGGCGCCAAGGTACGGGGGGCGCCATGGCCCTCTGCCTGCGACTCAGGGGCGGTGCCCGCGCAGAGCACCGGGCTGCGGGTGTCCCGCGGCTCCCACTGCTGGCAGGGTCCGCTTTCCCGCCGGGGAGCACCACCAGGTTCGCCCCGGCGCGGGAGGGTCGGTGCGGGGCGGCTGCCGGCGGGGGAACGTGGGGGGCTTCTCTGGCGTGGGCGGGGTGCGCCGTGGGGGGGGTGGGCAGACTTGCCGTCCACCCGCTCCCCGCGGGCTGCAGGGGTCCCGGGCGGCGGGAGGGAAGCGGCGCCGAGCCGGTGCCACACCCCTCACGGCGGTGGGGGTGGTGGTGAGGGGCGCGGTGGCGGCCGTGTCTGGCGGGGGCCGCCCCCACGCGCGGCGAATCCTTGCGCGCCACGTCGCGGGGCTTTGGCCAGGGGGCGCGGGCGGGGCGTGGCGGCGCTGACCGACCCCCCTTTCGTACCCCCCACCCCGGTCCCCGCAGTTCTGGGAGGTCATCAGTGATGAGCACGGCATCGATCCCACTGGCAGCTACCACGGAGACAGCGACCTGCAGCTGGAGAGGATCAACGTCTACTACAATGAAGCCACCGGTAACGCACCTCTGTAACGAGCTTCCCTCCCCGGTGCTGCCCGGGGGGCGGGGGGGGGGGGCAGGATGTCCCCGGAGCATCCCGCTGTGAGGGCGGTGCCCCAGCCCTCCTTGCAGCAGGTGTCATCCTGGCACAGCTGTAACAGCTGCTTTGTATTCCCACCCCCACCTACCTCACTCCGAATTCCCTCACCCTCTGCACACTGGGCAGCGAAATGCGGGGAGGCGGAAGGGAGTGCAGCAGGGCTCCTGCAGCACTGGCTGCCGGGCTGTAACGCTGGTGCTGGTTCCTCCCGCAGGTAACAAGTATGTCCCCCGCGCCATCCTGGTGGACCTGGAGCCCGGCACGATGGACTCTGTGCGCTCTGGCCCCTTTGGCCAGATCTTCCGGCCTGACAACTTTGTCTTTGGTGAGTGAGCGTGGGCTGGAGGTGTCCCAAAGCAGGAGTTGTGGGTGCAGGAAAGGCTCAGAGTGAGTGACCTGGGGTCACTGGGTCAACTGACATCCCAACAGGGCAGTGGGGATGGAAGTGAGGGGTGAAGCCTGTGGGGCAGGAGAAGCGGGATCATCTCCATTCCTCCCCGGGGCAGTAACGTGGTACCTTACTTCTGGTCTGCCCTGTAGGTCAGAGCGGGGCTGGCAACAACTGGGCCAAGGGGCACTACACGGAAGGTGCGGAGCTGGTGGACTCGGTCCTGGATGTGGTGAGGAAGGAGTCGGAGAGCTGTGACTGCCTCCAGGGCTTCCAGTTGACCCATTCGTTGGGCGGCGGCACGGGCTCTGGGATGGGCACCCTGCTCATCAGCAAGATCCGGGAGGAGTACCCCGACCGCATCATGAACACCTTCAGCGTCATGCCCTCCCCCAAGGTGTCGGACACGGTGGTGGAGCCCTACAACGCCACCCTCTCTGTGCACCAGCTGGTGGAGAACACGGACGAGACCTACTGCATTGACAACGAGGCCCTGTATGACATTTGCTTCCGCACCCTGAAGCTGACCACTCCCACGTACGGAGACCTCAACCACCTGGTGTCGGCCACCATGAGCGGCGTGACCACCTGCCTTCGCTTCCCCGGCCAGCTGAACGCCGACCTGCGCAAGCTGGCGGTCAACATGGTGCCTTTCCCCCGGCTGCACTTCTTCATGCCGGGCTTCGCCCCTCTCACCAGCCGCGGCAGCCAGCAGTACCGAGCCCTGACGGTGCCCGAGCTGACGCAGCAGATGTTTGACTCCAAGAACATGATGGCCGCCTGCGACCCCCGCCACGGTCGCT
Organism: Phalacrocorax carbo; assembly: GCF_963921805.1. Taxonomy (NCBI): domain Eukaryota; kingdom Metazoa; phylum Chordata; class Aves; order Suliformes; family Phalacrocoracidae; genus Phalacrocorax; species Phalacrocorax carbo. The sequence continues at coordinate 93,370,035 of NC_087514.1, read as the reverse complement.
ACCTGACGGTGGCCGCCATCTTCCGGGGCCGCATGTCCATGAAGGAGGTGGACGAGCAGATGCTCAACGTGCAGAACAAGAACAGCAGCTACTTTGTGGAGTGGATCCCCAACAACGTGAAGACGGCCGTCTGCGACATCCCCCCGCGCGGCCTCAAGATGTCCGCCACCTTCATTGGCAACAGCACGGCTATTCAGGAGCTCTTCAAGAGGATCTCGGAGCAGTTCACGGCCATGTTCCGGCGCAAGGCGTTCTTGCACTGGTACACCGGCGAGGGCATGGATGAAATGGAGTTCACGGAGGCTGAGAGCAACATGAACGACCTGGTCTCTGAATACCAGCAATACCAGGATGCCACTGCTGATGAGCAGGGGGAATTTGAAGAGGAAGGAGAGGAGGATGAGGCATAAAGTCGAAATGGGTAGGAGTTAAGTATAGTCTGAGCAGGCAAGTGTTCATTGAGCGGAGGAATCTGTGCAGTTGTGCTGAAGCATGCATTTTTTTAATTTGGTGCTCTCCACTGTTGCTTCTGTCAGCAGTTTTGTATCCTTGACTGTCCAATGTAACAGTAGTTGCAAAAATACTTCAAAGTCTTCTGTTGAAATGGTTAACTTCTCAAACATAAAGGCTTTTTGTGTCCTAAACTGTCTCCTCTTACTTATTTCTCTCTAGATCAAGAAAATAACTCTTGTGTAGTTTTCTGTAGCTTTACTTCTCAGTGTAATTCTTAACATCAATGAAAGTTAAAATCAATAAAACAAGATATCTGAGGCCATGAATCTGGCAGCTTGAGTGAACTTTGCAGTTGCTCAGCTTAAAATGGTAGCTAACTTATGGAAACTGGTGGTTCACTGTTAGACACTCTTGTGTGTAGCAGCTTAACCTATTGTTGGGGAGAAAGCTGCCTTAACTAATAGAAATAAGACACTGCACTTAAGAATCCTGCAACTCCTATTTATGGACATACATGGTGGTGAGGTCAGCGAGAAGGTATTGAATTCTGCATTACAAGCTGTCAAAAGTGATTTCACAGGATAGCTGCAGGCTTCCCCACTGCTATTCAGCAGGTCTTACTTTACTTGTTCCAGGGCCTATAGTGTATGCATATGGGTGGCTGTCTGTGATTTGACTTGGTCCTGAACTCTCCTGTCTCTACATAGGAAAAGTCCATTGAGAGAAGCATGGGTCTGTACCATCAGACAACTTGAACTTGAGTAAGAACCTGAACTTGCTCTTCAGGCATAAAATTCTTGAATGTTTCCTAATAATAGTCATTAAGCTGCCCTTAACTGTAAAGGCAATGGCTCTTCAGGGCTATCAATTCCCTATAGGAGGTAAGAGTTGATGGGCAGACTTCTAGATAACACGGCCCAAAAGGCTGCCCAGAGCGTATGTACAATCTTAAAGTAGTGTGGTAGATACCCTGACAATAGCTGTCTCCCACAGCCAAATTATGCATTTACAGGGCTGTTGTTTGATGCTCATGGTCCCTGCAGCAGGAAATGGACCTCTACCCAGGCAGGTGCATCTTTGCAGAGGTAAGTGTGGCTTCCTTAGAGTGTGGGGGGGGGGGCCTTGTATTGCTATATGCTTAAAGGATGCAAGAATCCTCAGTGTGCCTACCATGCAGTTGTCAGTAGTAATAAGGCCTATGAGACTTCATACTCCTGCATAACAAGAGTAAAATCCCCTGTGGAGTGTAGCAGCTACCCAATATGTACGCTTAGTCCTTAGTTCACCCAAATGCCTCTTAGGAAGTGCTCCTGCACTAAAAAAAAAAACAACGTTTTGAGAACTGCTACCATGTTACAATTACTGTGGTCCTTACTGTTCTGAAAGAGCTGGTGTGTGCAACCTCTCTTGTAATCCTTTAAGGAAATGGTTGTAAGGCATTACTGAAATAAAGACTTAAAAGGGAGCTACTGTGCATGCTAACATCTTGCCCATTTTGGCTCTCTTAATTGACCACTGCCTGCAGACTGCTCTGAGTGCACCCTGTTCCTTTGCTGATGAGCCTGTTATCTTACAGTGAGACCTACGATGGTGTGCAGGACAACAGACACTTGCTAAAGCTTTTCTCTCATCTGTAGGCTTCATTTCTGGTGTACACCCTGTACAGAGGGATGAGAAGCACTTAAACTGCCTGAACTGTCAGTAAACAAACACAACTGTATATACGCACGATAGTACTTGTGTTCCTCAGCACTTGTGCAGTTCTAGGATTAAGCATTAAACAAATTGAGGTTGTTTTAGTAACTGAGTTACTACATGCTGCCCCAGGCCCTTTGGGAAAATAACAGCTTATCCGGTTGTCAGAGTAACCTTCCCTTGAAATTACCTGGCTGGGTTGCACTTGAAACCGTTTATCATATAGCTTTGTTTGTAAAGCTGAGAAGGGGAGCCAGCAAAAGAATTTAAACAAAGTTTAACTAAAATGTGAGAACCTGCTCTTTGATAGTAAAGACCTTCCTTTCTGCTGTGGGGGTGTAGCAGGTTTCACTCGTGTTCAGCATGTCTAGCTTCTAATTCTTAGTGTAATTACACTGTCTCTAGCTACCCAAGTAACACATTTCAGAACAGCTTCCTTACTAGAAAGTGGGACTCCATCCTACATGGCTTGCTGCTGTTTGTATCCTGTTTCTTTTTCTCTAGAGAAAGAGAAACCATAAATAGCGATACTCTAGACAGAAACATGTTCTTTCCTAAATCCTACACAGCTTATTTGCCAGTCATAATTATTTTAAAAAAAATCAAACCATCATTTCAGTAGGAGCTGAAAATACAGGAAAGGGAGATACTGGAAGATTTAGAGGGGAGGTTCAAAACTCCTTGGTAGGAACAGTAAGTTAACCATAAGGAAGGATGAGCCTTTTACTGGGCCTGGGGGCTACAATACCATTTTTTTTTTTCCTGTTGGATCTTTAAGCTTTACCTGTATCTATCACCCAGGAGACCATGCACTATAAAAACTGGAGGCTGACTGCTGTATGCCAAACAACAAACAGATGTCTCTGCAAGTGCTCATGGTCGCACTTTTTCTGTTTCACAGAGAAAGCAGAACCACCGAAAGGAATTCAGATTAGGTAATCTTACTACCTTCACCTTTATTGGGTGTTGATTTGTATTTGTCCATGTGATGAACAACACTTCTAAGGCTAAAAGTCTTGCATGAAGCATCCTGTCTGGAAGAAATGAGGATAGATGGTATGGTCTTAGTGGCATGCAGCTTAAGCCACTTACAATGACTCACTTGTGTTGAGATAGAAGTTAATAATATCAAGCAATACGTTTTTGTTTTGACGTATCAGTGGTGGCCTGCAAGGAAGCAGTCTCCTCTGTTGACAGTTAGAGCTGATGATGTTGGGGAAGGGAACAATGTTGGGGTTTTTTTGTTCCCTTTGTTTAACGTGTGGCATTTTTAAAGACATTAGCAGAATGTCTTGACCAAGGCAAACAACTTTTGTCCACTGGTAGATGCAAGATGGTAAAGCTAAATAAGGCTGTAAAAGCAGCTAGGTACTATGTAGGTTTACTTTAAATGGAAATGGAATGAGGTGTGGTGGCACTGAGATGCCATCTCTCCTAATTTCCATTCCCTGTTTAGTTCTAGGACCTCAGTCTAAGCCATTGTAACAGCAGTGTTGTGGAAGGATAGTCCAATATGTGGTCTGGTTCTTCAAAGCATTTAAGTCTGCTGAGAACATAGGCCTACATCTGTTTGCCAACAGACGTTTTCCAATCTGTCAAGTGGGAAGCACGAACAATTCTTCCCAACATATGTGAGGTACCCATATATGTCAGGAATTTGGTTGCATTAAACATACAGTGGGCTCAGTGGTGTGATAAGAATCAAACCTGAAGCCCATCCTGTTGACAGGTGTATCCTTCCAGAAGGTATGAGGTGAAGAACACAGTAAACCCAAGTAGCAATAGGATTTATAACCTGAAGAAGGAAGGGAATACAGATCTTTGGTCTTCTTCTCCAGCCAATTCTCTGCAAAAATGGAGTAAAACCCTGATGATCTCTGCAGGGAAATATGCTCATGGGTGATATTATCATATGCTGCTTACTTCAAAAGAGTACAGTGCTAGTAGGTCCTTCCAGGTATCTGTGCAAATGCTACGTACTTAAAGGAACCATGATGGACTGGCACAGTCCTTATGGGACAGTGTTGCAATGCACTCCTGCAAAATACAGCTCTGGTGCCTGGAGGGACTGTGGCAGAGTGGTGCAAGAGGGACAAGTTTTCTACCTCACCACAAAGAGTTGGGGCATCTAGCAATACTCTCCACACCAGAAAGTGTTCTCCCCTTGCTTCCTTCATCTTTTGCCCCTCCCTGTAACTTACGTGTAAGGTCAGGATGAACCCTGGTACTGGCTTGGAGTAGGGTAAATTTCATGGTGTTCCATTGAAATCACTTTCCTGAAAACAAAACCAACCAAAACCCACAACACCCAAACCCCCCCACCTCATTGTCTTACTACATTTTTTTTAAGCGCTGTTAAATTATATTAAGTGTTGCTTTGCAGTAGGAGATGCCTCAATTATTGCTTTCTGTCCAATGAAGCCTAATATTTTTGTCTGCTAAAGAAAGCTATGAGGAGATAAAATCCTCTCTGGAGAAATCATGTGACTACCCCCTATATTTGGTACGCACTCTTTCTTCCAAGGGATGTCATTCTACTTTTCCATTCCACATTAAAGCATAACGAACAGATGCTTTTAGGGACCGTTCAGATGTGGTAGCCTGCCTAGGAGCTATAGGCAGTGCTGTTCCACTGAACCTGCTCATTGTAGGGGAGGCACTGTTTTCTCAATTACAAATAATCCCCTTCTCAATCTTCCCGTCTATTTTTCAGCTGCTTCTACTTTTCCACAGGACAAAGCTCGTGACTATTTTGATGTGTTATGTGTGTCTGAGGTAATCCAAGTAAGGTTATTTTCCCCCCTTTCTTCAGCTGAGAATAAACCTTTATAAAGAAGTATTAGGTGCTAATCTTGTATGTGACTGAAAAAGATTTTTGAGAATTTTCCCCCTTCCAGTCTAAAATTCATTCATGCTAAGCACCTGCCTTTTGATACTCCGGCAATCACCTGTCCTGGTCTGTTTGTTATTTATTAAGATTGGTAAGAGCAGCCTATGGGATCACAGATCCTTCCATTTTAGATGGTTATCTTCAGCTTGCCTACATGAACATCCAAAATGGAAGCATTTTGTCACAGGAAAGTGCCTGAGGACACGGTGCGTTTTGGAAAAAGACAGTTCTTGGCCCTGACTACTGGACACTCGTCCAGCTGGAGCCCTCTGAGCATTTGGATTCGAGGCACAGGGAGGGTACTGGGGGGAGCTGTGAAAGCCTGCCCTGCCCCCCAGCCATTCTGCCAGCAAGGGCACAGTGCAGGTGACAACTCTTTCCTCTCCCTGAGCAGTTTAACAAGGAGCGATTTGTTTCCTTGCTCCTTGCTTCAATCCTATTTCAAGTATTTTATTTGTGAATCTGCCAGCAAGAAAAATTGTGTCTTTTTGAAATGTGTGTGTAAGAAGGCTATCTATTTACAGTATCTAAGCAAAAAAGAAATAATTGAAGAGTAGGTCATTCCCTCTTCCCCACTCAAAGTCATTTTTCCCTTACGGGCAGAATTTCACTTGTAAGGGAGGAAATCAAGTTAGCTTTGTTAAATTCTTGTTTATTAACTTTTGGTTCTTGTATGGTAGAGATTTTCTAACTGGTCTCAATTTATCCAAATGTCATCTTTTATAATAAAATTATTTTTCTCACTTGGCTTCTTTGGTAAATTTAAGGCATATTTTCTTTCCTTTTATTTTTTTTTGTTAAGAATGCCCCTATCAAAGCAAACAGAAATATTAATAATAATCCAGCTTTAGCAGAATGTGAAAACACTTCCTCCAGATGATGAAATGGCTACCCTGGCAGAGGTTGTATAGCTTGTTCAGTGAACAGTTCTCTGTTGTTTTGCACTGAAAAATGTTTCCACGTTTTCCATGAATGTAATAGAAAGATACTGCCTGCCTTTGTAGTGAATAATTAAACAGGATTTTGAAGCAGAATTCAAATGGTGTCACAGCAAGCTTTACAAACATCAGATGAAATTCAAGCATTGACTTCTTACAGTCTGCTTCTCTGCATCCAGCATAATGCTGGTCTTATAATTAATAAATTAACTGTATGGCTGGTTTTTGCAAATTCCACCTATGATTCCAGCACCACCCTAGCAGGCAGAGAGAAAGAGCAAGCTTGGGTTAAATATTTCCAGGGCGTTGAGAAAACTGCCGCTTGCAGAAGTGGGTAGCTTCATGGGCTGGGCCGGCCTGATTCAATATCCTCCAGCTGCTGAAAAGGTTGGTGCTACTCCCCTTGCCCTGCTTCAGGTGTTTCCTTTGTGTTATTTCCTTTAGGCAGCTCCAGGGCACGTCTGACCCCTCTACCAGTCAGTTCAGCTCCCTAAACTCCACAGTTAGGGACAGTAAACTGGGGGTGGGGAATAAGTTTTTCCTTGGATTAGGGAGTGTGCCAGAGGGAGAAATGGTGCAAAGGAGGAGGAAAAGACAGGCAGTGGGAAGCAGGAGAGAGCAGAGCAAGATGTTTGGTCAATTCGGCACCTAATGTGACAGCACCCTGAACTCTCCCATGGGGAACCTAGGCTATTTTAAGCAGTGTACATTGAATGCCACTGCAAGCTACTGCATCTCTTAGCAGACATCTCAAGATGAAATTTAGAGCTTGCTCGGTGTCGGTTTGAGTTACAAGTAACTATTGGATTGCAAGATAGAGCAAGGAGGCTAAGGAACAAAAGAAACAGTGACTAGCAGATCAAAGCTGCTATCTGTGCCTTGTTCTTGATGACGTGCGGGGAAATACGCTACCGTGGAAAATGTGATATCAGCATTTCATTTATATTGATGCTGGACTCTTAGTCATCTCTTGACTGGAGGACCCAGTTTGTAGAGACAGAAGATGTAGTTCATCTACTGAGTGATCTTAAAAGGTAGATGCAGCCTGGAAGGGGGCAGGAGCCATCTGGCTGCTACCCATCACATCTGGTGTGCCAAGCGGAAATAATGAGAGGCTGCATTGTTTTGCCTTTCTTCTCAGTAAATCGCTGCCTGATGATGCCATGTGATCATGTTTATTATGGTAGCTTTGGAAGCCAGACGAGTGGGGTTCTGTTTGCTGGGTCCTGTATAACCACAATCACAGGAATTCCTGACTCTCAGAGGTTATAATCTAAGTTCACAACAGAAACCATAAGGCATGGAAGAATTATTAGGTTTATGAGGAAACAGTCTTTCCCTCAAAAGGAGTGTGGGTCATTTTAGAATTGACAGTGCCCTAAATTGCACCATAACGTGATGTTTTCTCACATGTTTATCCTCCTTCCTCTTTTGTTCTTGGCCAAACACATAAACAGGTACAATAAACACAAGTACAGAAGACTACAATGAAACTGCTTTTGCTCATTCATAAAAGCATGCTCAGCGTTGTAGTATTTAATTGCTTCTAGTACCTCAGTGGGTTGTAATTTTGAAATAAAAATAGATTCTCCTTTTTGGTATTTTATTACTAGAATTAAAAATACCTTCACGATTATTCCACCCTCTTGCTGGCAGAAATAGTCTTCTATCTTAATGCAGATGGCAAGTGATTAAGCATCAGATTCCAAAGGTGAACTCAGACAGTCTTCATCAGGTGGAAATAACAATAAGCTAATGAACAGAGCCTGCTCATTTGCGTACCAACAGAAAGACTCGAAAAGTCATGTAGCCTCTGATACACATGCCTGAACAGTACATGATGTCGCCCATCACAAATAAGTGAGAATAAAGCCATTATCAGACATTTTGTACACTTGAGCAGCATTTACATTCGTACATTTGTGATTCTTTTTAGAACAATGGGAAATTACAGACGGACATGAAAATGTTGTGGGATCCCTGTTGCCTCCCTTGTGCATCCACCTCCTGGGCTCCGCTGTTGCCTTGGAAACGGGGAAGGTGGCGTTTGATGCAGGCCGGGTGCAGGCTGCGGTGCTGCTGGCAGATTTTGGGCTGCTGAGGGGCACAGGGGTGCTCCTGGGCACAGCTGCTGCCTTTGTATGAATGGGAGATCTTTGACTTTCACTTGTAAGTCTGACCATTTAGAATTTATGGAGCTATATTAAAAAATACAATAGGGAACTCCCATATCGATTTAAATAGCATTGATGGCTAATATTTGTTAAGGTGTTTGCCAAAATGTAGGATTCCAAATTGACATTCAAGTAACTGACATTTAATTTGCTTCACTGCATGTTCATGGATGCTCAGCATTGCTGTAGATGAGGGCACTTATTAGATGCATAAACATGTACCTCCCTTCAGGTATTCTGTTTAAAACCTGGAGCAATACCCCCAAAAAACCCTGGTCTCTGCAGAGAGACCAGTACGATAGCATCTAAGAATTAGACAGATTCCATACAGAAGCTCAAAATCTTTAACAGAATAACAATAAAGCCCCAAGAAGCCACTCTATGCCTGTGGGAAGAAGGCATGGCAAGGACGGTTCAGGTGCCTTCAGGAGGGGAGTGAGCATGCTTCAAGCTGCTCCTTTCTAGATTGCCAGGAATACTTTGGCACTCAAAACCCTCTTCAGTGCCTGCGTGGATCCCACAGAGATACAGTTGTGTTGCAGTTCCAGCGGTAGTGAGAAGATGTAACTGCCTACAGCAACCCAAAAGGGCGGGTTATGGCTGTAGCAAGTAGAAATGTATATATGCACGAGTTGCATGAGCAGTAACAAAGACTGCCTGTGATTATGTATTGCAAAAATACATCAAAGGAAAATACTGACAACAGCCAGGATTTAAAGAACACAAAATTCTAGAGAAGGTGATGAAAAGATCTTGGTGCCAGCACAATTTTGGATATTTTGTGATTGCAAAAGCCATGCGTAATAATGCCACACGCAGTTCCATGTGTTGCAAAGCTTAAACCAGTCCTTGCTCATGACATTTCCCAGCAGCTGAGGTTTCTGCATAAGGGGAGAAAAAGAGCCACAGTGCATAAGCAAGTCAATTCATTGGAACAAACTGGGAGCCACTTTTGAAAATATGGCCGAAGTATTTTTCCAAGGTCACAGCAGCCAAAAGGCAGGCAAAGATATGGTACTTCTTTAGTATTTCCTGCTGTGGATGAAAAAATTGAGTGAAACTGGTGACATTATGCATCGATTTATATTGTGTTAAGCACAGCTCACCTGAGTAATATGTAAACAACCCTGTCCGTTCTGGCTGCAGTTACTTTTCTTCTTGATAGTGCTAATGATTTACCATATTAATTATTACCTCACCTTTGCAAAAATCTGCTGGGTTTTTAGATGGTGTAAGTGCAATTGAATGTTACAGTGTGGCACTGACATCCATAAACAGTCAACCTGGTGTTGCTGATCACACACAGCCTCCTGCTCCTTTCTCTCCTTTACACAGAATCACAGAATTGTTAAGGTTGGATGGAATCTCTGGAGATCATCTAGTCCAGTCCTTTACTCAGCCTGGGAGGGTCAGCTTGAGCAGGTTGATCAGGGTTGTGTCCGTCCACTTGTGTTTTGAATATCTTCAAGAATGGAGAGTCCACAACCTCTCTGGGCAACCTGTGCCAGAGCAAAGAATGTTTCCTTATGTTTACATGGAATTTCTTGTATTTTGCCTTGTGCCCATTGCCTCTCCTCCTGTCACTGGGCACCACTGAGAAGAGCCTGGCTTCATCTTCCCCATCAAGTATTTATATATGCTGATAAAATTCCCCTGAGCCTTTTCCAGGACAACTAGTACCAGCTCTCATCCTCTTCTCATGTGACAGATGCTCCAGTTCCTTAACCACCTTCATGGCCCTCCACTGGATTCTCTCCAGTATGTCCATCTCTCTCGTACTGGGGAGCCCAGAACTGGATGCAAAACTCTAGATGTGTCTCACCACAACTGATACCCTTCCTTGACCTACTGGCAATGCTCTTCCTAATACAGCCCAGGATGCTGTTGGACACCCTTGCTGCAAGGGCATATTGCTGACTTATGTTAACTTTGTGTCCACCAGGACCCCCAGGTCCTTTTCTACCAAGCTGTTTTCCATCTGCGTGGCCCCCAGCCTGGACTAGTGCCTGGAGTTCTTCATCCCCAGGCACAGGAGTTTGCATTTCCCCTTGTTGAACTGTGTGATGTTGCTGCCAGTCAATCTCTCCAGCCTGTTGAGGTCCCTCTGGATGGCAGCATGACCCTCTGGCCTATCAGCCACTCCTCACAGTTTCGTGTCATCAGCAAACTTCCTGAGGGTGCACTCTCTTAACATATAAGTCATTAATGAAGATGTCAAACAGTGTTGGCCCCGGGATCAATCACTGGTGTACAACACCAGTAGCTGGCTTCTGCACTTTGTGTTGCTGATCTCAAGACCTTCAGCCTGGCAGTTCAGCCAGTTTTCACTCCATCTCACCATCCATTTATCTAGGCCATACCTCATCAGTTTGCCTATGGTTATGTTACAGGAAACAGTTCAAACACCTCCACAAAATAAACAATGTTAACTGCTCTTCCCTCATCTACCACGCCAGCCACTTTGTACTAGGAGGCTACCAAGTTGGTCAGGCATGATTGCCCCTTCATAAATCCACGGTGACTACTCCCAGTCACCTTCTTGACCTCAATACGTTTGGAAATTATTTTCAGAAGAATTAATTCCATCATCTTTCTAGGAATTGAGGTGAAGCTTGCTGGCCTGTAGTTCCTTGGATCCTCCTTCTTATAGTTAGCAGTGACACACACTTTTTTTTCCAGTCCTTGAGAACCTCTGAGATTGGCTTGACCTTTCAAAGATTATCAAGAGCACCCTCACAATGGTATCTGCCAGCTCCCTCAGCACTCAGGGGTGCATCTCATCAAGACCCATGGACTTTTGTATGTTCAATTTGTTTAAATGTTCCCCAAACTGATCTTCCTCTACCAAGAGCAAGACTTCATTGCTCCAGACTTCCCAACAGGTCTCAAAAGCTTGTGATTCCTAAGAGCAAATCTTATCAGTGAAAAATGGGCAAAGACGACACAGAGTACCTCAGCTTTTTCCATGTCTTTTTGTCACTGAATATGCCCCCTGCCTTATTCAGCGGTGGGTCCATATTTTTCCCTAGACTTCCTTTTGCTACAGATGGCTCTGCAAAAGTTCTTCTCACTACCTTTCCTAACCCTGCACAGTAGGACAGTGACCCTAAGTTGCTCCTGGATCACCTGATTCTATTTCCACCTCCGGAATGCTTCCTTGTTATACATGTGTTTAGTCAGGAGCTCCTTGTTCATCCATACAGGCCTCCTGTTACCTTTGCTTGATTTCCTGCTTATTGGTATTGACTGTTCTTGAGGCTGGAGGAGATGACCCCTGGAAGCCAATCAGCTCTCCTTGACTACTCTTCTCTCCAGGACCATCTCCCATACGATTCTTCCAGACAGATACCTGGAGAGGCTAAAGTCTGCTCCTCCTGAAGACCAGAGAATTGTGATCCTGCAATTTGCCTTGTTCCCTTCTATTAGGATCTTGAACTCCACCATCTCACAGTCACTGCAGCCAGGAGTGCCCTGAGCCTTCACAACCCTGACCACTTCTTCCTTGCTTTTAAGTATCAGGTCCAGCAGAGCGTCTCCCGTTTGGACTCCTTGATCATCTGTGTCAGGAAGTTATCAACAATGCACTCCACAAAACTCCTGGATTGTTTGTGTCCTGCCGTGCTGTCCCTACAGCAGATATTGGGGAGCTTGAAGTCCCCCTTGAGGCCTAGGGCCTGTGAATGTGAGACTTCTTCCACTTGTCTGAAGACCGTATCTACTTCTCTTCCGGAACAGGAGGTGTTTCACAGACACCCACCACAACATAGCGCACATTGGTTTGCCCATTGATCCTGACCCTTTAGATCTCAGCTGGCTCATCTTACACCCCCAGGCACAGCTTGTGCAGTTCTGCTGCTCTCTCACACAAAAGGCAACTCCCGTTCCTCGCCTTCCCAGCCTAAAGGGCCTGCATCCCTCTGTCACAGCACTCCAGTCATGTGCCTTACCCCACCATGTCTCTGTGATCCCAGTGAGACCATAGCCCGGCAACTGCACCCAGATCTCTAACTCTTCATGTTTAATGCCCCTGCTGCATCTGTTAGTGTATGGCACTTCAGAGAGGCACCCAAGCCTGCTGATTCCCCAGGAAAAGCACGAGAGCTTGTCCTGCATGCCGTCCCCGTGGCGCTTCCATATTGTGCTTGAGGTCGACCCCCTACGGCTCTGCTGTACATTGTTTTGCATCCTCTTTGCTAACCCGCTCCACCGCTTCCTCATTTGATTGGGGGTTGTCACATCCATTCCCTGGTCCTAGTGTAAACCTGTCCTTGCCAGGTTGGCCTTCTGCATGGCAAAGATACTTTCACTACTGAAAAATTTACAGCCATGAATCGATTAACATTTTAGAGTCAAGTTCAATATTTTCTGCACAATTTATTACCAGACCCTGCTGAAATTTATTTTTGATATTCTCCTCGGCAGCAGCGCAGATACAGGCGTGTGTCTCAGTTGGTTCAAATATATTCTCATTGTTGCTCTTGAACTGTCCCTCCTCCCTCATCCGCCATGTACTTAGCTCAGTTTATTTCTATGAGGGAACAAGGAGAGATGCCAGATGGAGGATCCAAAACCTTCCAAAATGAGGTGTATGGCAGGTGTCTGGTAAGACAGAACATAACTTCACTTATAGGAAAAAAGATATCCCATTCCTACGGGTGTTCAAACTGCTGTTGCTCCCAGACCACTCCCAGAAAAAGCCATTCTTTAGCAGCATAAAATTTCATGCCAGCCCTCCGTGCTCTGAAATTAGAGCCCCACATATAGAGGTTGGGCAGCGCTATCTAAAGGAGGGTTGAGCTGCTTGAAGGTGGCTGTGGGCTCTATTGTCACCACCCAGTCCTGCCTCGTTCCAGGTACCTGAGCTATGGAAGGATGGTTCTTGTGCTTAAAACATACCAAAACATGATTAAGCAGGCCTGAGCTAGAAATACAGGCTTGAGGGTGCTAATAAAACATAGCAGTGCATGCTTTGCTGCTGCGGCACAGCAGAGACAGAGAAAGTAAGGGGACGAGCTCCAACAGGTGTGCAAAGAGGGGTTAGGGGGGTTTTGTTTGGTGGTTTTCATTTTTTTTTTACTTTTTCAGCCCAAGACGCGCCACGCCGTGTCTGATCCTGGCCTGTCCCTCGCCGGCTGCAGGCGGGGCTCCTCCGGCGCCCCAAGACAGCCGCGTTCTGCCTGGGGACGGACCCCCTCTCCGGGTCGCACCCGCACCCGGGTCGCACCCGCCCCCAGACCCACAACGGGGTACGCGCCCCGCCCCGCCCCGCCCCCCGCTGCGGGAGACAATGCCGCAGCCCCGCCCCGCCCCCGCCCGCCCATTGGCTCCGCGCCGTTCCCGCATGACGTCACTGGCAGGGCGGGGCGCGGCGCCCGATTTAAGGGGCGGCTCCGGGCGCGGCCGCCGCAGCGGCGAGTGCGGGAGCGGGAGGGAGAGGCGGCGGCGGCGGCGGCGGCGGCGGCGGCAGCAGCAGCAGCAGCAGCAGCAGCAGCAGCAGCAGCAGCAGCAGCAGCAGCAGCAGCAGCAGCAGCAGCAGCAGCAGCAGCAGCGGGGCAGCGGCGGAGATCGGCACCATGCGTGAGATCGTGCACATCCAGGCCGGGCAGTGCGGCAACCAGATCGGCGCCAAGGTACGGGGGGCGCCCCACGTTGCGGGGCACCAGGGTCGCACCCCGTGGGTAGCACGCAGCCCCCTCCCGAAATGAAAAGTGGCGCGGGGCTTGCTAAGGCACGGCGGCTCCCGCTGCCGAGACAGCCCCCCTACTCCTCCCTGCCCCGTGTCCGGCGGTCTGAGCTGCCGCGGGGCTGGGCGCTGGCTGGGATGCGCCCCGGTACCGCAGCCACGGCTCCCGAGGGGGGGAACGAGAGGTGTTTCAGCGCCAGGGCTAGCCCCCAACCCCCGAGGGCGCTGGAGGGGCTGCCATCTTCTTGAGGAGGCTAGAGGGTCTTAAGCTGCTGCTAGACAATGGGAGACAACCAAATTGAGATACCTGGGGACTGTCATCCTTTGGATACAAGCTGTAAAATCATTAATTTGAGTTTTGGTGCTTCAGCTGCCTGCCTCCCCTCTGCTAATTCAGCTGCTGTGGCCAGACAAGCCCTTCTGTGCTGACCCGCCTTCCTCCCAGGCAGCTGCTCTGCCATGCAAGGGAGTGGTCAGGGCCATGGCATGCAGAGTCAGTGCTGGTGAGTGTGATTGGCACTGGCCAGCTGTGGTTAATAATTGCCCTTTTCCAAAAATTTCTTCTAGTTCTGGGAGGTCATCAGTGATGAGCACGGCATCGATCCCACTGGCAGCTACCATGGGGACAGCGACCTGCAGCTGGAGAGGATCAATGTCTACTACAATGAAGCTGCTGGTAAGTGTGTCTGCTTCCTCAGATGTCTTTAAATAAATGGGGAAGACATGCCAGCTCATTGAGGCTGGAAAAATCCCTGAACAAGAGCTTTAATCTGCCAGTGATGCCTCTAGGAGAGCTTTGTTCTCAGAATGGCTCTGATAACATAGTCTTGATGGAGACAGTCTCTCTCTCCAGTGAAATGCGGGGAGGCGGAAGGGAGTGCAGCAGGGCTCCTGCGGCACTGGCTGCCAGGCTGTAACGCTGGTTCTGGTTCCTCCCGCAGGTAACAAGTATGTCCCCCGCGCCATCCTGGTGGACCTGGAGCCCGGCACGATGGACTCTGTGCGCTCCGGCCCCTTTGGCCAGATCTTCCGGCCTGACAACTTTGTCTTTGGTGAGTGAGCGTGGGCTGGAGGTGTCCCAAAGCAGGAGTTGTGGGTGCAGGAAAGGCTCAGAGTGAGTGACCTGGGGTCACTGGACATCCCAACAGGGCAGTGGGGATGGAAGTGAGGGGTGAAGCCTGTGGGGCAGGAGAAGCGGGATCATCTCCATTCCTCCCTGGGGCAGTAACGTGGCACCTTACTTCTGGTCTGCCCTGTAGGTCAGAGCGGGGCTGGCAACAACTGGGCCAAGGGGCACTACACGGAAGGTGCGGAGCTGGTGGACTCGGTCCTGGATGTGGTGAGGAAGGAGTCGGAGAGCTGTGACTGCCTCCAGGGCTTCCAGTTGACCCACTCGTTGGGCGGCGGCACGGGCTCTGGGATGGGCACCCTGCTCATCAGCAAGATCCGGGAGGAGTACCCCGACCGCATCATGAACACCTTCAGCGTCATGCCCTCCCCCAAGGTGTCGGACACGGTGGTGGAGCCCTACAACGCCACCCTCTCTGTGCACCAGCTGGTGGAGAACACGGACGAGACCTACTGCATTGACAACGAGGCCCTGTATGACATTTGCTTCCGCACCCTGAAGCTGACCACTCCCACGTACGGAGACCTCAACCACCTGGTGTCGGCCACCATGAGCGGCGTGACCACCTGCCTTCGCTTCCCCGGCCAGCTGAACGCCGACCTGCGCAAGCTGGCGGTCAACATGGTGCCTTTCCCCCGGCTGCACTTCTTCATGCCGGGCTTCGCCCCTCTCACCAGCCGCGGCAGCCAGCAGTACCGAGCCCTGACGGTGCCCGAGCTGACGCAGCAGATGTTTGACTCCAAGAACATGATGGCCGCCTGCGACCCCCGCCACGGTCGCTACCTGACGGTGGCCGCCATCTTCCGGGGCCGCATGTCCATGAAGGAGGTGGACGAGCAGATGCTCAACGTGCAGAACAAGAACAGCAGCTACTTTGTGGAGTGGATCCCCAACAACGTGAAGACGGCCGTCTGCGACATCCCCCCGCGCGGCCTCAAGATGTCCGCCACCTTCATTGGCAACAGCACGGCTATTCAGGAGCTCTTCAAGAGGATCTCGGAGCAGTTCACGGCCATGTTCCGGCGCAAGGCGTTCTTGCACTGGTACACCGGCGAGGGCATGGATGAAATGGAGTTCACGGAGGCTGAGAGCAACATGAACGACCTGGTCTCTGAATACCAGCAATACCAGGATGCCACTGCTGATGAGCAGGGGGAATTTGAAGAGGAAGGAGAGGAGGATGAGGCATAAAGTCCCATGGTATCAAAGGAACTCTGTAAAGCAGGCATGTGTACCGAATGACTTCTGATAGTGGTGGTGAAGCATGTTCTCTAGAAACTGTGTACCCAGTTATTCTCTTGGCACTTGTAACTTTTACAGATTTCTCAATGTAACAGTCTGAATCCCAGTTATGACAATGTTTTTGTCCGTTAATAGTAAGAGCACATAAAGGCATGTATTCTAGATCATGTTTTCTGTCTTTCTTAACACCTCTATTTGACACAGAATAACTATTTGGCCTGTAGGGCAACAAGTAATTGTAAAGACATATCAGAAATCTTGCGGCACAGTGGTGTGCTCTGATCCACTGAGGCTTACGTATTCTCAGAATGTATGCTTCTCATGCAAATATGTTGGGTTTTTTTTACGGGAATCACACCTACCTGCACCTTGAAAATGGAAAGCCAACTAAAATGTCTGAATAAGGCAAGGACAAATGTCTTCAACTTGTTTTATAGTTTAAGTCAGTGTAGGAAATCTTCCACTTGTCTGTTGAAGTCCTCTGCAAAACGCAGGTGTAGATTATGCTTTCCTTCTGGCATCAGAAGCAACCTTAAAAGAGGAAAAAAAACCCCCAAACACTGAATATACTTTATATTCTGTAAGTATAGGTAATTAAAATATTTGTTGCCTTTTCCTTGCTCTTGGTTACCCAGCTACAGAACTGTAGTAACTCTTGTTTTAAGTACTATCCCTCTGTATGTTGTTCAGAATGTGAACCACAGCAACAGTTGGAGCAACAAGCATGGTACGTGCCCCACTCTGGGAGGATAAACTAAGCTTAAAACAAATTTTTGTGTCCTGGTCCTAGTTTCTAGGAACCTTTTTGGTGGTCTGCATAGAAGATAACATTCCAAAACTTATGTGAGCTGGATGCATCTTTGAAAGATATGTGAGTTATCTGAGCTTTTTTGCCTCTTCCAGAGAACAGTGGCAGTGCTGGGCAGTGAGCACATTGAAGAGATCACTACAGAAATGTAGATTTCTTGTCACTACCCAAACTTAAGAGTTTGAACTTTGTCTAATCTTTCTGCAAAAAGACAGTCCCAAACTGACACTGTTCCTTCATACATTTAAGTAAAAAGGGAAGTCAGGACTTCATGAGCTATAACAAACTTAGAAGTAGTAGCTGTGAAAAAAGTTAAATCTCTGTAATACTGATATGAGTGTGACGGGCCTAAAAAGCTACCTGGCTTTGCTTTTTCTCTGGGAAAAACTTTATACAGCAGGTACATACTGACACTTCGTTATATGGGTGTGGGAAATTCTTTAAATTATCTTACCACATGAAGCAGTTTCAACAGAGCTAAAGCTGTCTTGACTGATACTTTGCTATGTTGCCTTCATGTCATCTAAGCTGTGCTACAGCAAGGGTGAGCTATCTTCTGGTGGTGACAAGTACTGTTTTGTCTTGGGGGGAGGGAAAGAGTAATAACATGTGAACATGCCCAGCTCTACTAGTACTTCTGAGTTTCATTAAGTCTGTTTCTTCAAAGACCAAGCAGTGCACAGGTGCACAAACCTACAGTGCTGCATATGCTATTAGCTACTGCTGTTAAGCCACTGTAATGCTACCAAACTCTAGCCACACCATGGAAATACAGAATGGTGGCGCACACTTTTACCATGAGAGTAACAAGCAACATATCTGCGCTAAAATCAGCAAAAGCTTTTTCTGCTTTACTACTGGATAAAAATCAAGGCAAGAAAAGTTGACAGAAGCATGTGTTACTGAAAACATGCTAAATTTAAGGTTTTCCTTCTGCTGCATGATGGAACATGTCATCTCCAGTGCAACAAGGGAAGGAGGTGATCATGTACCAAAGTATTAATTTCTGAGAACGCCATCAGTCTGATTTCTTTTCTGATAAATACACATATGGGGGAGTGCTTCAGCTTGAATGTGTGCAATGAACCACTTCACATTTTCTTGGATACTAACTTATAACACTGTTTCCTACTTGGCTTGTCTTCCAAAAAGAAGCTGTTGGATCCTTGTCTAGTTTTTGTGATGTCTTGCCTTAGCATCTAGAGCATTTCAGAGCTCTATGAAACCTAAAAGGATGATAGGTGTTCTGAGCAGGGCATGTGGGAGTAACTAGCTAGCAGACATGGAATAAAGCACCTGCATGTGATTGTCATGTCTTGTCTTTCCTGTGCGTAATGCATTTCCATGAACAGTGGGGCTGACTTTGAGATAAACATATCACTCAATTTTTTACAGAGGTGACACCAATGAAATAGTTCCCTACACTCTGCATTCACAAAAATGGGTTTTGTTCTCCTAATTCTTTCCTCCAGTGTTAATCATCGCAGTCTGTTATTAAGCAGTAATAGAACTTTCTGATTTGTGTGCAAAAGTATGAAGAAAATTCAGCTGGTGAAATCCCAGCTTTTTATAGGAGGCATTTCTGGAGTTTTCAGATGAAGCAGATGGTGTCCTGAGATTTTTCTTTATAAAGTAATGTCTCTGAGCATAGTTGCACCTTTTTTTTCTCATTCTGATTTTTTTAAAAACACTGAAAATCCATGGGACAGCTGAAAAAAAAATCTTTGAGGCGGCTGTTGATATCAGCAAGGCAGAACAAACATTGTTATCTTGTGCTTCTTTCTAAGAACTGGGAATCTGCCTCCATTCGTAGCATATGAATTCACTGATCTACTGAATGTGAGAGACCTCATTTCTGTCCCAGCAAAAGGAAGGCAATGGCCGTAACAGAGGAACTGAGAAGAAATTTTCTTGTTTTGATAGATGTTAGGGAGTGGTTCTGTATACAATGTAGAAAGAGGAAAAGGACCTTACTTGGTTTTTCTTGGAGGATTTCAGGAAGGAGCTTGTGAATATATTGTACTTTTTATATTGCAAGGAAGGTCCAGCTACACTGTTTGCATTGTAGCTTGCTAGGAAAGTTTAGAATAGCTCTGTGGCAGGGGCAACTTATCCAAATACTTTTTTTTTTCACGCCGTAGGTTTGAACTGCTTCATTTCTTCAACAATGGTTTATAAATACTCCATCATATAACTTACCGAGAGCCTTTGATGTGCTTATGAATGTATTCTGCGTGAGCTTGTGGAACCAAAGGGTCTTTCTCACCATGAATTATAAATGTGGGACATTTAATATCTGGCAGCAACTGTTGGCAGATATTACCTAGGGATAAAATAAATTAAGGTCACACTTCATTTTAAAATAGTATGAAAGACTGAAACTGCTTCTGTAAAGGACTGTAAACTCCACTGGGTTCTAGCTATTGCCTCTCCCTGTGGATAGTGTACCACTAATCTTCAGGGCAATGTAATCAGGACTTTAATTAACATTTCTTTCTCCAGAATGTTACTTCACTGAAATTTGCTTCATTAATGGATTCTAGCACAAACAGATAGAGCAAACGAAGTACTTCTGTCCCACGTTTGCCCCAGGCTCTCTGACTGTTCCAAGCAAACACATGCATCTCTTTCCTGGCTTTGTTCTTTTAGGCCTTATAGTCTTATGTCCTTCACGTTTATGCTACATCTTGTAACATGCGTTGCTACTTTTATCAACAAGTTAACTTAGGTCAAACTCCACTTTCTCGACCCTTTGCTGTCTGCAATGAATAACCATTTAAATCAACTGGTACTAGAACTACTCAAAGGTTATTCTTCCTGCCCATTCATCTTATAGGGCCTCAAGAATAGTTTTATGCTTGCTAGTCTTTAATCTCACTAGAAGTAATTTTAATGCTTTCCCTTAAAGACTTCTATTTTTTTCCCCCTTTCCTTTTTCCTCATCCTTTAGTAACCCAGGTTCCAAACTCTCTGCCTAACTTCCCATGCTCTTGCAAGAGATTCTGTTGGCAAAACATACTCGATGAGGTTTATGTTCCATTTAGCTTTGAGCTAACTTCATCCTATTTGTAGTTGTCTCCGTGCAGCTACCAACAGCCGTACAGTATGGCTCTAAAGCCATACCCTGTTTCACAAGGTTTTTCCAATTGTTTGGTTTTTTTTTATATAGGGTTAGTTTGCAGTTATACCAATTAAATATTTTCATCTACAACATGGACCTCAAGCACCTGCACAAACGTTGACTGTTTTTCAGAACAAGTAACAAGTAAATTTATTTACCTAAGGACATAGTTGGCAAACTATTATTTCCTAGTTTCCAGGTCCTATGACTGTTTCATACTATAACCACTAGATTATACTTTCTCCAATAACACAGAACAGCAAGAAGAATCTTGAATTTTGCAGCATTGTGCAGCTTATTCAGTTTCATTAGGTGTTGACATCTTCTAAAAATTAATTTCTTATAGCTTTTCACAGTAAAATCTGTCACATTTAGGGCAAATAATCTTATTTCTTTAAAAGAGCTTGAGTTGTTTTTGACTAACAGAGGTTTCACTCTCCTTTATTAACTCTGATGGGTTTTGTTAACCGCTTTTCTTGTATTTGCCATTAATAAATTTTTGTGCAGTGCGTTTCATTCAAAGGAGGACTGATTGTGTTCGAAGTTGCCCTCCCTGAGCTACTCCTGGAAAAAACTGCAGTCGATAGTCGCTCATCTTTTTTAGCAAACGTTAGGCCTCCCCCAATATCTGACCCAGTTACAGAATCTAGGTAATTCAGCTCCTTGTTACATGTCTCTAGGTGGTTTCTTTTTCTACAGTCACTCCATCTCATAGTGTTAGAGGCATGTGCATGCAGTAGAAGGATGGCACAGCCAGAGTTTCACCAGTCTGGGCTTTGGACTTAAATTAGCTTTAAGGAGATGCATTCTAGAAAGGGTAAAATAAAATTAGATCATAATTTATTACAGCTCTCTACTGGAAGAAATTCTAGTACAGTGTTGCTGATCCTGTGCAAAACTTTATGGAAAAAATACAAAATGAAGGAATATTTTCCTTGTAGTACATGCTGCCTGTTAGTGTATGTCACCTCCTCTCTTTCATTATGAGGGCTACAGGAAAACGTAGGTAAGAGAATTACAGACTCCTGTTTTATGTACTATGTATTTCTGCTTTAGGAAAATTAAAAACAATTTTCCTTTGAATTAAAACAGAACTGCAGGTTATTATTCATTGGATCCTTGGTTGCAAAAGTCTATGTAGGGTAATGGCAGAAATCTTCAGAGATAAACATTTAATAATTATTACATCGTCTAGTTTAACTATTCTTTTTGGATTTTAAACACCTAAGCGATGTCAGTACTGTTTTTCAAATGTGTTTTGTTAACGCCGAGTTCTCAAAATCTGAACTTCCTTCTTTTTTAACTCATCATATGCTACTTGTTTTGAAATAGTGCTTCAGCTCCTCTTCACGGAAACTAGAATGAGCACACCTCACATTTGGGATATCTTAACAATGTCACCAAGAGGTAGTCCTTCGACACAGAGAAGAGAAAAAGGCTTGAGCAGAATCTATTCTGGCCAGCCTGCACAAAAGCAATGATTTAATAATGTAGTTTCATGGTGGAACAAGAGGACGGACTCATCAGCTAATGCTTCCCATAAATGTGTTTTCCTCCTGTACCTTGCTGGTTCTGCAAAGCGTCTACAAAGTAATTGCTTTATTCATGAGTGTGAGTCAGGCCCAGCTTTTAATGCCATATGCAGAGTCCTTCCTTTACTGGCTGCTAGGAGTACTGTTAGATTATTTTTTTTTAATCCAGAACCGTCTGCTACTATAATTGCTTCAGTTTAACATTGTAAAAGCCTTACCATCTGATTTTTCAGCAAAGTAAGATATTCCATCTACCCAAGCCTCACAGGTTTTTGCAAAGTACTTATGTCCATACATCTCTTCCAGTGGTTTCTTGACCTTTTCACTCCATTTTGAAACATCTCGGATACCTACACAAAATAATATTGAAATATGTTAAGTCCTTTCCAGCAACAAACTATAACTCAGTACTGTCAACACCTAATACGAGGAAGTTTTCAAACCAGACCGCAGATATGTATTTCAAACTTGAAAATGCACTGAATATTTTTAAATAATTCATAGCATTGAAAGGATATTTAAAAAGGTAGTTTTATGATCTGCTGCTGGAGTCTTTCTGAGTTGTAGAAGACCATCTCGTTATTATGGTCACAAGGAACAACAGAAGAAAAATAATAACCAAAGAATCCAGTCCTAAAACTTCTGATGTTCCTTTTTGGAGGGTTCGCAGAAGAGGAGCTCAAGGAGGTACCTTGTTTATAAAATGCAACTGTTTTATAACAGCGTGCTAGAGCTGGCAATTCTTTTTTATATCCTTCAGCCTTTTTCTTTGGCTCATGGATGGAAGTTCTTCCATGGCTCCTACCAGCATTCAGAGGAAGGAAGCTCTTACTAAGGCATTCCAGCAGGCTGACATCATGGTACATTTGCCATAGTCTTCAGAAAAACAAGCAACTCTACTTAGTAGAGCCCCATGACTCATGGCAGACTGGCTAAAGCTGTACAAATAATCTGACATTGCAGTTATTTATTTACCAGGTTTACCTATTTTTCCCCCTCAAATTTTCAGTACTGCTCACAAAGCA
This sequence comes from Phalacrocorax carbo, assembly GCF_963921805.1. Taxonomy (NCBI): domain Eukaryota; kingdom Metazoa; phylum Chordata; class Aves; order Suliformes; family Phalacrocoracidae; genus Phalacrocorax; species Phalacrocorax carbo. The sequence goes on along the minus strand of NC_087514.1, from coordinate 93,347,345 downwards.
GATACCCACAAGGGTGACTTCTGCTAAACTATATTTCAGCTGTACAGCCTTGTATCAGTAAAGCCCAAAACAATGCTGACATAGCAGAGAACCTGAAAGAGACCTTAAAAGCACCAAATCATTAAACAGCAATATATGCCATTAGAAAAGCTTTTAATTGGTTTCAAATAGGAACTAACAGAAAAAAGGAGTGAGGTGTTAATTAACAGACAGAACCTGTCCAGCCAAATGAGCAAGGCAGTAGTGACCGAAAGTGCTTATAACAACAGCTGATTGGAAAAGAGTTTGCTCACCCCAGGCTAGCTGTTACTGAACAGCTGTTTCCCTTATAGAATCTACCACTTTATCCTTGCAGCTGACCTTAACTTAAGAAGGGGGGGGGGGGGGGGGGCGGAGCCAATGTTGAAAGAACATAGATACCAAATAGACACCTTTCCCTCCTACCAAACCTTCCATTGCAGCTGAGATGCACTGATGGGCCAGTTGTAGAAGGCTTGCACTGCTGTAGTCTGAGCTCTGACACCCAGAGGGAGATGTTGAAAGCACCAGTCCAGAAAGAGGTCAAAAGTCAGCATTGCTGTAGACACTCCGTATAAAGTACGACTTTTTTTTTCTTTTTTTGACATTTTAGCTTGTTAGCTGATACTGATGTGCAATTCACAATTACATAATAAAAACTTCATAAATATAAAAGCATGTAAAGAAATAAAGCAGCACTTTTAAAGAGCTGAAAAGCATTTTGCTTACTGAACTAAAAATATACCACTACTAGTACTAATGAAAGTGCTTTAGTATGGGTGAGGTAAGTTCACATGTGCAATACATACACTTGTAATTTAGCTGAAGCCAGACAGTCAGATTTCACAGGTGGCATAAATCAAACTCCAATCACTGAAATGAAACTATACGGGGTTACATTTGTTGAGAGCCTGCATGGTTAAATCCTTTAATTGCTACTTTCAAAAGGAAATATGGTTCCTTTCTGAGTTCACTAGCAGTTTTTGCTATTTTCCTTTAGAGTGAGAAATGATCAGATTCTACTTCATGAGAGGAATAAGGATGAGAAATCCCACGTTCCTTTACTTTGCAAAGGTTTTGTAACCACAATAATTAACTTCAAAAGGAAGGCAAATTTGAAATGTATCCTGGGACACTGACTTGAATGATTCATTTGCTTCCTGAACTCAGATGGTAAGTTATGAGCTTGTTTTCTTACTGTTTATGTATTATATAGGCCCTAGAGGCAAAAGCTGTTATGTGCTAGCCCAGTAGTTTTCTGTGGACCTTGTTTAAAGGCTGTGCAAGATGAGAGACAAGAAATCAAGCCTGGGGTTAATAGTATTATTTGGAATTTATTTTTAGGATTTTGTTACAGACACAAAAATTTGACCTTCTGAAAACTACTGATGAGCTATTATAACCTATGGTTTTCAGCAGCGTAAGCTGGTAAGGACTTGTGTAAAAAATCTATTATACTACCCCTGGAGTAATTGTTAGGGAGTTTCTCCCTATGACTTTAACCTACCCCTATACTTAGCAACTTTGTGACTTTTGTGTGATGCTCCTTTAGGTTTATTGTGTCCTCAACTCTGTCTCTACTTAGCTGTTACATGACTAAGATTCTTAGGTTAAGAAGAAATTAAAATAATTATTTTAGGATACAATCTTCAGTCTGTACATACCATTATAGATTCTCACATCCTCTTGAGTAACACTGGCATTTGCTCCCCAGACAACCAATTTGTGGATAAGAGTTGGATACTTTGCAGCTGCAATGAGTGCTGTAATTCCACCGTCACTCCACCCCAGCAAAGAGAACTTCTTAAATTTCAATGCCTTGATTTGTACAAGAAAGTTACATGCAAATAATCAGCTGGTTTAACAAGTAAATATCAAATATGTCTTGAAAACTAACTGTACAGATTTAGACACAACACTTCATAGTTGAACTAGTTAGCTTTCATTATTAGAAAATATAATTTTTCTGCTATATGTAGAAATACTTAAAAAAAAGGTCAAATAGTTACAAAACAAGAAATTACACCTGCCCTTCCAATATTCTACAATTACTTAATGAAACAGGCAGCAGCCATATTAGATTCTTACTGCATTTAAAAAGGCCCTCTTGTAATTAAGAAATGTTTATTTACAATGGTGAGTAAAGACCTTTTCAGAGAGCCTGATGGTATCAAGAATCTGTGGATTCTCTTGGTATAAAGTTGGCAGAGACTATCGCAGTGTGGGATCATAGGTAATCCAAGACCAAGATGAATTTAAGAAAAATAAAAGTTTAAGACTTGCAAAATGGAATGCAGTGATCTAATTTACTGATGTCAGCTGATCTAAAAAAAAAAATAATCTGTTTTGTAACAACCCAAAAATGCTTACAGTCTCTTCAAATTTTAGTGCCTAACTCACATTTTCTGAAGCTTTTAAGTACACATTTTAAAAGTTACTTCATAGTGAATTGCAATTCAAAACATTAATAATGAAATTCCTCCTTTTCCGAAAGGAAGGCTCAGCAAAAAATATGAAACCAAGACCTTAATTCATTCTGACTTGTACAATGCTTTCCACTAGAACCTGAAACTCTTGTTTCCTCATATACCACAATCTGTGGTGGTGGGTACCAGCAGGGGCAGAGGAGAGGATTTTGTGTGTGTGATGTTTAGTGGGCAAAGGGTGGGAAAGGTAAAGGCACTCAGAGCAAATGCACCTGAAGGTCGTACAGGGACTGCAGTATTTGCTGCTCCATGTATAGAAGCCTCAGTTTGTGAGTGCTTTTGCAAACAAATATAAAGATGTCAAGTGGTTTTGTTTTTTGATTTGGTTGTGGTGGGGTTTTTTTATTTGCTCCCCAAGTTATAGCCTTTTAGATGTGATTAAGGAAGATATTGTACTTTTGGAGGAAAAAGAGCAAGTTAGTTGAATGAGTTGTTTTGGTGCTTTGTGTTTTGTTGTTGGAAGTCCAGGCCTGCTTTCTTTGGACAGAAGAAAGCAACAGTTCAGGCAATGAGAGAAACAACTACAGAGGGAGAAAAAGCAGTTCCTAGTCTGCTTGTAAAGTGAGGCACAACTTTATCAGTAAACTTGATACCTAGCAAACTTCTATCACTATCAGGCTCTTCTGGTTTAGACTTCTTCCTTGGCATTAGGCTCACTGTAGTGTTGCTTAGTACTAGATTTCACTCTGCTAAGCTATTATTACTCAACAGAAAAGAAATAAGGTAGGGGAAAGAAAAGGACATGTGAAGTAAGAGCTGACAGCAAGAACAGACAACCTTGAATTTTAGCAGCTGATCAGAAGCTGGCCCTGGCCTGACGAATGTGTGTTTATCTGTGACCAACTTTCAGTACTGTGCTGCTGAAGGGTTACTGGTGTCTTGGCAAGTTTCAGGAGTTGGCAGCATTGCTTGTAAAGCTTAAAGTTTTGCTGTTGCTGCTTCTCTTCTCCTACTGCCACTAGCAAATTCTGGATCCTAACGTTGGCCGATGGGTGGAAGAGCTGATTAAAACGTTTATTCTTCATGCCAGGTTATTTGACAATGCCTCAGCTGAGATCTCTTTGCCTCCAGTATTTCTCTTGTTTACTAGCCATTATCCTGATGCATTCTTTGGCTTGTCTCAGGACGCCTTTGCAGCAGGAGGAATTGAATTTATTCTTTGCAGCCTTCCAAAAAACAACATGCTGTAACAGATGTGTTGGATATGATATGCACGTGTGCTTGCTTTAATCTTGAACTACGTACAGTACAGGCCTCTACCTAAAGTGGCAATAACCTGACAGTTGGTTGCATGTCCTCAATTCTGTGGGTGATTTTGTGTTGGCCTTACCCCATAGTGAACAAAATCTCTTTTGAAATCCCCTCCATCCAGGCCTTTGTGAAATGCAAATGATCATGTATGCTGTGACAGAAGTGACTTACAACTGTGAGCTGCAATGCAACAGTAGCCTGTACCCTCCGCTTTTATTGCGCCACAGGGAGTACACCACAAGTCAGGGTTACAGCTGATCCACGAAAACTTGGAGAAGCCCAAGCCCATCCTTTCACTAGGGCAGTAGCTCTGAAGAGGAAGAACCTCTTAAATATCAACACTAATTATTTCCATGATTGTTTTAATGGTATTGGCTTTTGCTAATGTGAGGCATTGGGATGGAGCGCAGCAACGTGGACTTCCTTGGATTATACTCCTTTTATACTCCTTTTATTTCAAGCAAACTCCTTTGCAGAACACATACGGTGATACAGAGCAGTGTCATCTGCATCAAGGTGCTAAACACCTTGCAGAATTTCAGCTTTTGTTATTTGAGAAAAACCTTGCAGCACTCACAGCTCCAGCGGAGACACCAGAATCTGAGGGAGCCTAGAATACAGGTTCTGAAGGCCTACCTAGATGCATGGGTTTCCCGGCTGAATGCAGGCAAACCATGTGCATTATAAGGCCCTCCACAGGAGTTATAACTTTGTTTTATACTGGAAATCCTATACCGGAAACCCTAGTTGGGATGATTCTTTGGGATTATGCTAACCTTTATATGTTATGCTAAAATAGAAGCAAGTTACCATGCTTGGGAAGAATTTAATAATTTATTATATGCTTGTGCCAATAAACATCTTCAAAAAACCAGGATGCTACATCTCGTTTGTTTTGGCAGCTTTAGAGCTTGGTAGGCTGCTGCCCTGTTTGACAGGAGACTACATGGTTACGTTCTCTGTGGGGACAGCACTGTTTTCTATTTTGCACTTATTAGAATTCGGATGGAGGCAGGAAAGGGGGTTACAACCACACAGACTGAAAGTTTGTCACCTGTCCATGGCAGCATCTTTATTTTCTTCGTTAGTGTAGCAGAAGAAATTGGTGATTCATAGTGAAAGGGGATTGCTTCTATGGCTACAGGGCAGAATTGTGTCTTAATCCTGATTCTGCTGTCAGACTTGTTCTATTTTGCTACACAGAATGCTCCAGGAAGGCTGCCTTTCCATTTTCAGATGGGCTTCTGCAAGGTTACTGCTTATTACAGAAATACAGTTGGATTGACTGTCTGAATCTTGTCTCATATTTTTGGAATTTTAATGCTCTGCCAACTTCTTAACATGGCCAAAGAGACTGTATAGCTTAATGTAACAAAGCCAAAATACTAGTTAAAAACTAAACCAGAAAATAGTGTTAGCGCTTACAGGACAGAATAAGAGGAACACAGAAAACCAGATTTGAAACAAAAAAATCTGCAGATGAAGTAGTAATAATAGCTTTAGGTCATATTCTTTGTAATCACAAAAGCTGTATTAGTTAGTAAGACCTGGTATGATCACAGGAACCCTTTGATTTCCCACAAAAATTATTCCAGTAACATGCTGTAAAATGCAAAGTGTCAAGTTAATTTTTAGAATCAAATGTTTCTTGAAATGGGCTGCTCGAGGCAAAGTGCCAACATTCTGTTAGCCAGGAAATTTTCTAAGAGCCTTTCACTACTGTAATTCTTTCAGTTAAACCACTTAGCATAGACCTTGATTTTAACATACACTTTACCTAAACGTACATGGTTCTTGGCTGCAAACCTCTTAGGGCAGGGTCTTGGAATAAAAACATATTGCTCTATAATTAATTCCCACTGCTGAACCTCTATGTATATTGCAGAAAAGATGGAAGAGGAAAATATTTTCCAGAACAGCGTGCATCTGCCCAGTTTTAAGCCTTCATTTGTATGCTCTTTTGCATAACTTGCTGTCGGCTGGAAACAACCTGCTTAGCAGTACTCTTCCTCCTTCTCAGAATTTAAGGAAAACAGCATTAAAAAAATACATAAAGTAATAAAATCTCAGAATAGATTTACCTGCATAAGATCCACAGCATCTTTTGCATCCCTCTCAAAGAAATCTGGAGGAAAGTCTCGAGATGGAGGAATGGACTGTCCATATCCCCGAGGATCCCAAGCAACAATTGTGAAAAGTTGCTTGTTCATAAACTTAAGCTGTGGTCCAAAATCAGTTTGACCACTCCCTGAAACATCATTATTTTTCAATTAAAGTAACCACTGTATAATACATACATAGTATACATATTCTAAATGGAACTGGGGAAACTTGAATCTGAAGTCTAAAAAAGAGCTTATCCATCAACAGAAATACACCCTATCTCTAATTGTAACTAACCATTGCAATGCCCCAACAGGATGTACCACAACAAATATCTTTAGAACTATCTGCAGTATGCTCAGACCAAACCATTTCTGGTAGGTACATAAGCTTATAAAAAACTGTGCTCTGCCCAGATGTTTTAATACAGAATCTTAAACTCAGTTACCCGGGTAGGGATTTATCTTTTAACAGATTTAAAGCACTAGCATGGTCACTGCTGTTTACCTGGACAGCACAGGTGCAACTGAAAGGGGAGGAATATACTGACTCTAGCTACAAATTTGTAGGTGAAAAGTGCTGTGCAAGACAGTTGTTCTTATTCTATAAAACACTTCTATGAAAATATTGGTGCTTAAAGCTGATCTGTTGCCTCAGTAGACAGTGGTGACACAAAAGCACAAAACTGTAACTTTTGATTTCTTTATTTTTCCCTAGTATGTACATTACCAAAATAAGTCACATACAGCAATTTTTTCTGATGCAGAACAGCTTATTTTATTGATGGCTCAGACCTTCAAAGGATTAAAAAAATTAAGTACTCCAGTCTATTGTGCGAAGCTATCTACAAACACCAGCATGAAGGTAAGACTGCAATTTACTTATTTGCATTATGGTCATATGGTAACAGTATCACATACTACTTAATCAAAACCAGTTCAGATCTAACATATTATATTCAAGTGATGTAAATCAGATATCAAATTGGCTATCCATCATTATATTAAAAAGGCTGTTTAAGGGCACTTAAGATTTTATTTTGTTTACTTGGAGAAATGTCCCCAGATACCTCCTACTATACCATCAACTGGTCTAAATGATAAAAGAGGCTGTACATAGCATGCTATGATGAGCTGACTACAGCCTGGTATGATCTCTCACACCACCAATTAATAGCTAGAGTCAGAAGCAAAATATAATGTTGTCTGAAAAATATCAATGCAAGATGATTAATATTAATCACGCATTTACATAGTCTTTGTATGAACCTCTGCACTATTATGCATGTGCTTGTTATACTGTATTTTTTCAACTTAAAAAATACACACTGCTGAGAGCATATCTGAATGCTGTGTTTTCTTGGTTTTCTAGTTAGAAAGAGAAGTATCACTTTTGTTTTCATGTAGTTTACTAATAGAGACTAATGAATTCTATTGACTTAAATGCACTTATCTTGCTGCCACAACAGCTGTTAGACTGTAAATACTCTAAGTAGTACACAATAATATTGAAAACTTAGTATTGGTACAAAGGGAAGAAGTATGTGACAGTCAGAATGTAAAGCTCGCCCTCACAAATTGCCAAAAAGTATTAAACCATAAATTTAATAAAGATAGTAACTGTTTGTAATAATGCTAACTGAACAATAACAATGTACCCCTAATAATAATATTAGTATTACTCACAACTGAAGAAATACATTATTTCTATTTAAAAGAGTTAGCATCGCAACAGGATTACTCATGTAAAAGGCTGTTTAGAACGAATAGGTTGAAACATATGACTGCTAAAGCACCCCTGGCATTAACTTTTTTCCACCTTCCCCTTGAGAATTCTTTGAAAGAACGAACCACTTCATGAAGACTTGAAAATGTTGCTGCCAAGAAGAACAAACTTCCTGCTCTTCAGTTCTTGACATTCTATCATCTTGATGCAGCAACTCAGTTAAGCATAAGCCCAACTCTGAGCACAGTAATGGTCCTACTGACAGCCTGCCATGAATATCTAACAACTCTGATTGGTTTTTTAGAACTGCAAGAATTTGAAAAAAAAAAAAACAAACCAAAAACAAAAGCCTGTGTTAATTTTAGAAGATTGTTATCAAAAGCAGTGGTCTTGATGGACAGATAGCACTTTGTTAGCAGAACCTGTTGTCCATCTCAAAAAGCCACTGAGAATCTTAATGATGTTGCCCTGAATAACCAAAACATAAAAACACATTTTTAAGCAAAAAGCAAGTCTCATCTTTGCCTTTTTCATTATAATAATGACTGCAAGTGCTGCATTATGTCTATTAATTCAATTGTAATGTACTTAGTTTCTAAAAAGAAATGTATAATTCAGTCTGTGTAACAAATACAGCTGACCAGATTTTTTTACTCCCCGCCCTGTTATTTTGCACCTTGTGTAGCTATTTGTCACCTGTGCTGGACGCCCCCTTTGCACAGTTAAATCCAAAAGTGCAAGTGACTATGACACAAGTCAAGACATTTTATAAAATGTGCCTGGTGAGATAAATGAAACCTTTAAAACCTGTTGACTGATTGCAAGAACTCTGCCTTTTCCTGTCTGTTGTATGTGTCACAATTTTTTTAATGACAATGCTCCATAATCAGGTGTTGAACATATTGCAAAATAGTTTTGTGCATTCTAGCTTGAGACCAGATGGTGAAACAGGTGATCGCTGTACAAAGATAAGACAAAACCTCCAGACCTAGCATTCCGGGAAGCAGAAGAACTGCATGGCTTCCTTCTCCTGTCTGCTGATAATGCAGGTGGACTCCATTCACTTGGATTTTGGCAGATGTTATTGAAGTACTAGGGATGGGGGAAGGTGAGAGAAATAGGAAAACATTCAGGCAGTTAATTCTCAATATTACATGGTCATTCAGGGAATACAGATTAATTACTTTTTTCTAGATATTAACGACAATGCAGTGAGATTTAAATGAATCGCCTTTCAGGGGTGCACAGAAGACTAAATTAAAAAAAAACCTGTTGGGAGCACAGAAGTAGTCAGTTGTGACCACTGTGTAACATTTGTACTAAGGTTACACAAATGTAATTAAATGACTTAAGTTAAAGGGGAGGGGAAAAAAAAAAGTCTGGACTGTGCAACAAGGGGAATATAAAAGCAGCTTTACATGGCTACAGAAACATGTTGAGAGAAAGATGTTAGAGAAGAGAAACCTCATTGTGTCACAGCATACTTTTGAAATGTCTGGTATTCACCTTGCAATTACTAAACTGAGCCTCTCCATCTGCCAAAGAAACCACAATCTATTGTTATGATTCCTCATGAACCAGAGGGTCTACAATGAAAACCACTGTGCACTGAGATAAGGGTGGAGAAGAAAAATGTGACCATAATATATCTGTCAGTACAATCTCGGCAGGAGATAATCCTTAATTGGAAAATACCACATGACGAAAAAACCCTCCCATGAAAGAAGTACCACAGAAACCAACAGAGTAGGCAACATCCCAGCCCTGGCCCTACAACCCCTATATTAACCTTCAGTACAAAGCAAGACATATGTGTAAATGCAAACAGGTAACCTGAGATATCATGTCTAGACACAGATGCCTAGTGAGAAAGCAAAAGTTGCACAGATTGAAGGTATCTTCTTAACCGTATAAACTGTTGCATCTGTTCTCCCAAGCAAATTTGTGCCCTAATGGTTGCAAGACATCTTTTCACCAACCTAACTCATATTACTACCTTTAAATAAAATAATAAAAATTTTGCCATTTCGTTGCCTAATGGTTAACCCTTATTCCCTACACTTCTCAGTTTACCTAGATTAAATATTCTTGCCCCATGAATTTAACCAATATGAATCTCACACGCATACAGAAATGCTCTTTTCCAGTCTTACACGTAATAATCTCTATTCCATGGTATGTACTGTGCAACTTACTAAAATTTCATTTTTAACATATAAGTTCTGAACTAATTACAGCACAAAAGCATAGTCCCACCTGTACAGAGTTTTAAATGGTGGAGTAAAAAAATCCCATAAACTCTCATTAAAAAAATGAACACTAGCTCCAGTGAGCTCCAGCTTCCAGTATATAAGTGGCAGCTAAACTACAGACCCTGCCCAACACAAAGCCAGGTGGATTTAAATAAAATCTTCGTTGATATGACACAACCAATTGTGCCACATGCCTAAATATAAGCGGTGACTTTGCAGAATAGGAGCGACTCTTTCTACCTGTGAAGATGCAACTTGACAACTGGAGTACAAGTGCAGATCTGTGGCAAAAATACAGTTCCAAGAAACTCACTGTGTTGTTATAACTTTAGTGAGTTTTGCTGAATTGTTAGGCAAATGTGACTGAAGTGCTGAGTTGGACTGTAATGTTAAACCTCCTTTAAGTCCATATATCACACCTGATGTGGCTATATGCTTCACAACTTGAATTTCAAACGCAGTGTTCAGGTGGCCTTCTTATCCCCTTTTTTTAATATCTGATTCTTGCTTTTTTCTATTTATAAAAGAAAATATTTTGTTATTTTTTTCTTTATATACCATTGTTTGGTTTGTCGTTTATTTCAACAGGTTATTTCATCATAGTTCTCACCACAGCAAATGTACACCTTGATTTTACTAATTTTTATAGCAATATGTGATTTTTTTTTTTGCTTCTGATTAGTAATTGCCAAAAACATTTCCAGTTGTGAACAAAACTGAATAATCATGGTCCTGTTACCTTTTTTTAAAAAAGGTTACCAACGTGTAGTAGCCAAGAGGTTGGTAACCAAAAGATTACCAACAAGTAGCCTTGTAGACAAGGGATATATATTCTGCTTTCCTGATTCAGATGCTAGGTATTTTTCTACAGTTCTACATCTTTCAGGATTAACTATTAACATCAGGGGCTTGGAAATTTTGCTGAGTTTGTGATGCTTTTCTATTCTTGGATTGTGCCTCAGTGTAAAGTCCAATGAAATCCAGGAGTTTCACAGAAAGAGTATTTTAAATACTTTCTGGGCTAAGAACAAATGAGTTGGGTTTTTTTTTAATGTGCTGAGAAACTGTACCGGAACTGGCTACACCTAAGACAGATTTGGTCTTCTCCACACCAACTTTCTGTGAGTCTGAAATCACTTCAGTATGCTTGTCAGCATGATGACTTCACTTCTGTCAAGTTTTCGTAAAGACTGCATTTTCCATTGGTTGGCATAAGCAGAAACCACATTAAAACAAAACAAAACCCCACTATCTTGTAACTGAATTAGTAGCGTTAAGGTTTATAGCTTTTTGAGAAGCACTGGTTACATACTGACTATGTTTACCAAGACAGTACAGGTGCAAAGTAGGCAGGTCTTGTACCGTGCCTTGTTGGAGGCCACACTTCACCTCACGCTCCGTAGGAGTGAGCTTAATCTGGGAACTACCTTTCTGTTCCAGCTGTGCTACAATACAACCGAGTCTTTATCTGTGCAGGGGAAAAAAATTATGGTATTATGTCTGTTTTCCTTAATAGGATCTGCAGAATAAGCAGTATTATATAGATTACATATGCGTATTCTCTTTGCAACTTTGGCAACCTCCAGGAAACATCTTATCGGCAGGTGGCAAAGAAGCAGGGCGGTCAGCAGCACGTCCTGCCTTGCAGGGGGAAAGGGGGCTCGCAGGGGGAAAGGGGGCTCGCAGGGGGGAGGATGACAGACGCTGACGAGAAGGGGCTGCGGAGCCTTGCTTGCACAGGACCTTGCAGTACAGGGAAAGCAGCGAAGAGTTCTTCCCTCCCCAGCGTGAGGAACCTCCCTGCCTAACCGCAGAAGTCGGCACCTCAGGGCACTACCGGAGTCCCTGCCTTGTCACACACCACCCCCCACCCCACCTCCCCAAATCCACACCCACTCTGCTAAAACGCCTTGTTCACCCCCCCGCCCCAGCGCGGTGACACCCACCCGGACCTGTCAAATGTCACCTTCCGCAAGCCCCGGGCGAAGGGGAGGCATGAAGGAGCAGAGAAAAGGGGTAAGGAAGTCGCTGTGGTTTTTACCCGTAGGAGGCGGCCGGTCCCCGCGGGGTGAGCGGCGCGGCCCGGGCGGACGGCTGCAGGAGCAGCGCCCGGAGGGCCCTGACCGCGTTACGCCGAGCCATTTTTCCCACCGAGGCCGCTCAGCCGGGGAGGGAGGGAGAGAGGAGAGGAGGCGGGACAGCCGCCCCGCCGCCCCTCCTCTGTCCTTCCCTCCCCGGCTGAGCGGGCGGCCGCTCTGCCCCAGCCTGTCAGCTCCGGGCCGTACCGGAGGGGACGAGAGGCGGTACCGACCGTCTGCTACCCGATTGGCGAACGCCGGTGTCACTCAGGGCAGGGCGGTGTACTGGCGGCCGTCTCTGAGGGGAGGGCTTGGCGGGCGTTAACGGTCACCCCGCGGCGGGAAGCGCGCGTGAGGGCGGGGGCTCTCTCCGGTGAGGGAGTTGTGGGGCAGGAGGTGGGTGTTGTCGGTTTCTCCTCCCAAGTCATTTTTCCCCACATGCAGCGCGATTTCTGATCCCACCGGTGATCCCTAGAAGGGAATGCGCTGCCCCGCTTGGAGGCAGGAGGCGGGGGGAGCTCAGGGGCCGGCCCTTCTCTGGCGCCTCCGGAGAGGGGAACAGCGCCCAGTCCAGCGGCAGGTTGGCAGAGAATCATAGAACCATAGAATATTTTGAGTTGGAGCACCGAGTCCGGCTCCTGTCCCTGCGCAGGACAACCCCAATATTCACACCATGTGTCTGACGGCGTTGTCCAAGTGCTTCTTGAGTAGCATCAGGCTTGGTGTGGTGACTGCCTCCCTGGGGAGCCTGTTCCAGCGCTCCACCACCCTCTGGCTGAAGAACCTTTTCCTAATATCCAACCTGGTCACCTGCACCGGCAGCTGTGTCCAGGAGTCTAGTGCTGTGAGCACCTCTAACCTCTGCCTGGGGTGTTTGCAGGGAGTGAAGATCCCTGCCCTGGCAAATACAAGGGACCAGGTCATGAACTGTACCTCCTGCTCTGCCCAGGGTGTGGGAAGCTGTGTGGACTGTGAGAAATCACAAGATGTGGTGGTCATCTGTGACTCCAGGTCACCCTGGAGAAAAGCTCCCTGAACAGCTAGGGCAGTTGGGATAGTGAGGGCATCTCTGGGGATTGCAGCTCCCCTAAGGCGATGCCTTTGGCAAGCTGACCCCAGGCCCTTGGCAGGAATTATTAACTCTGCCTCACCAATATTTTCTGTTGGGTCTGCTTGTGGGGAGAGCGCTCATTGCCTGGCCAAGGTCATTGGCTTGGCAAGTGCCCATACTACTCAGGGCTAGCCACCTCTGGAGTGGTCTGACTGCCTTTGCTCACCACAGCACTTGGACTCACTTTCTTCTGGACATCCTCACAGGTTGCTTATAAAGCACCAAGGAGACTGAGACTGACGGCTTCCCCTGGTGTCTGCTTTCCAAGCATGGTGGAGAATGACCAGCTGGAGTCGTGGCCTGCCCAGGGCAATGGTGTAGAGGGCTGTGGAGGTAGTGAGGAAAACAGCAGAAAGGTGCAGAGCTGGTACCAGGCTTGAAACAGATCCAGGAAACAAGGTCTCCTGCCTTGTACTTGGATGAGAGGGTTTTCCCCAAGACAGCTCAGTGTTACGTACTAACTCCAGCCCAGGGGGGAGTGGGAGTCACTGAGCAGTGACTGCCCCAAGAGTCAATAGTTATCAACCTTCCCACTCCATTGCCATTTGTTTGCATGGGACTAACAAATCTTAGAGGTGAATGACCGTCAACAAATCCCAGTGCATAAAGAGATTAACTCAGCTGTGTGAGCATACTGGTTCAGTTTATCCCCTGAGCAGATCAAACCATTTAAGATTAAGGTCTTTAGTATGGCTAATTACAAGCAATCCATCATCAGGACAAGCTGCCTTCACTCTTGCCCAATGACATCTACAAGCCCCTACAGTTTCCTTGGTTCTTAGGCCACTTTCAGAGGCTCATCTTTGTTGTGAGTGTCACTGTCTACATTTCTTTCTGATGGAAAATGACTGGAGGTGACAGCTGACTATTCTGCATTTAGGGAAATAGAGGTAGTTTGGTCTTCTGCTACACAAACTGATGTTTCTTCTGAATTCTGCAATTACCATGAACCACAAGGAGCTCTTATTTCATGTTTCACTGTGAGCTTCAGAGAGAAAGGCCTCAAACTTTTCGTGTCCAACTTCACTCCTGTTAAAATGCCATTCAGTCTGATCTTCTTGTATATCCTCTACCTACTGTGGCTGAAGAAGATGTAACAACTCCTTGGAACCTTTGTCGAAGAACTGAGGGATAAGGTAGAAAGGGTTCATCATACAACATAGGGGAGAAAAGAGGTAATTAGAAAGGTAAAACCAGAAGCCCTCACCAGATGAGAGAAAAGGGAGATGAGGAGGTATGTATATGTATATCACTTAAGAAAAGGATGGGATAGTTCCAGGTGGATGAACCCCACTGTCAGTGTGACAAAAGCTGAGGCGTCTTTTCGCAAAAAAAGCTGTCACAGTTGAGGTGCTGCACCCTGGCATTGTCTCCAGGCCTTCAGTCACAGCTATGCAGCATATGAGGCCTGTAATGCACCTGTTCCTCTCCCAAGCACTTGGGACAAGACCATGCAACCACTCTCACAGGCAGTATCCTGCCTTCTTTGGCCTGTGGAGAGAAAACTAACATGACAGATGGGGCAGAAATGGCACTGGCAAAAACTCTTTTTGTGTGTGTGGATAATGGTGGGCTCGGTGAGGGGTGACAGGAGAGAGCTGTTCTAGAGGAGACAGTTACTTTCTGGGCCCAGAGGGCAGCAGCACCAGATACAGCTGTGGAAGCAGGACCTGCCAAGGCTGGATCCCGCAAGGTGGGAGATCATCTGGGGACAAAAAGAGTGCAAACTCACAGCTTCAAACTGTATTCACCCTACTCAGTTCACCAGAACATCCAGTCTTGTTAGAAAAGCAGATTTGGACATAATTATGGGTAGCTGGGAGAATTAAGTATTTCAGCTGAACCATTTCCTCAGAAATATTCTCCTGAAAGGAGAGAAAATCCTTTGAACAAGTCAGACACAGGCTCACTCTTACGTATCCTGTGGAAAGAGTTGAGAACAACTGGGCACTAGTTCTGTCCACTCCCATAAGATGTTTTTATTTGTCTGGTTACTGCTGATGGTGCAGGTTCTGGGGACTGTTTCTGGCCATTGCATGAAAAAGAAAAGAAAAAGAAAAGAAAAGAAAAAAAAATGTTTAAAAGAGATAGCACTGCTCTGCTGGTGATGTGTCCCTGAACACAGACTTCCCTTTCCCTCTTAACTGCGCTGTCATTTTTTTTGCCCCCTTGGTGTTGCCCCATCTTACCAGTATGATTATCTCTACAGACAGAAGCTTGCGTTTAATGGCAGCTTCTGTGTGAGGCTGCTGGCAGGATTTCTCTCTGAGGTCCACCCAAGGCTCTGGAGGACATCACTGCTGCGCAGTGGGACTTTGTCACCTGTGATCAACCCTCACAGTCCCTGCAGC
Source organism: Phalacrocorax carbo (assembly GCF_963921805.1). Taxonomy (NCBI): domain Eukaryota; kingdom Metazoa; phylum Chordata; class Aves; order Suliformes; family Phalacrocoracidae; genus Phalacrocorax; species Phalacrocorax carbo. Next base: position 93,331,970 of record NC_087514.1, on the reverse strand, counting down.
CGGGCTGCACTGTCGGTGCTGCATGGATTTGTTCCTTATGGAACAGAACAGCAGTGAAAACGGTGATTCAAATGCCATTTCCCAGCCCACAAGTATTTTCCCAAACTTCTTGTGAGGGGCAGAACTGCAGAACAGTGACATCTTTCAATATGCCTATTAAATTGCCAAGAGTATCTTCTGACTCCTGGTTGGATAGAAAATATGTCTACAATTTTTGTACTTCCTCAGGTTGTAGAAAAATCTAGAAAAGATCTAGTCAGTTACTGATATAGTGGGCTCCTTGAGACATGCTGGAACATCAGGCAGAAAGACTAATTCTGGCTCTCCAGAGGCATTAATTTCACTACACATGGCATTTTTGTACCGGGAGCAGTGATCCCATACAAGATACCAGAATCATTACCATTAGTGGGCCTTGAACTGTGGAGCTTTCAAGGAGCAACACATTTGTTAGGGCTGGCAGGGCACTAATAGGCTTTAGTGGCCATGATCAGCCTCAGCTGGGGGTCTCTTCCTGCACCCTCTGCTCATGGGCCCAGGGCCTTTGGTCCCTGCCCCTGCCACAGCTGTGGTACAGTCGTATCAGTGTCTGATGGGGTCTCTGCTAACCCAGACACTGTTGTTATCCTCAGTCTGTGACACGCTGACTGATTATTTTTGTCACTTCTATTTTAGCCACTTCTGTGAAGGGAAATATCCTGCTATTTTTGTTCCTGTTTTAATACTTGGGCTCTCGTGCCTCTTGGATGTTGTGTGTTAGAGTAGACAACATTTACACCTTAAGACAAAGCCTCATTGCTCCAGTCCCACAAAAAGGTAAGGTTTGCATCGTGGTGAATCGACAAATTCAGAACAAAGATGTGAAAATGCTGATGCTTCTATGATTTGGTATTGACCTTCTGAACAAGAAAGACTGAGTAGATGTGGAGTGACTTTGAAGCTGTGAAGCATGGAGAGAAGCAGCGTGTGTTTTTGTAGCAGGAGGCCTGTTTAGCTAGAATACTAGCCAAGTTGAGAACAACTGGACTTGTACTGCAAAGAAAATGATGCTTTGTTGTAAGCAAAACAGCTAGTAGAAAATGATCCTGGATGCCTTGTCTCAAAGAACATTTCAGACTGATGGAGAAACTAAGAGGCAGACATGCATTTAAGAATTGTTTTCTTTATGTTTGCCTGAATTTTTCTTAGCAAAGGGAAGTTGTCTGTCAGCTTTAGTGTCCGTGTGCCATTCATGAGTAACTGCATTATCAATCTGAAGGGCTGAAGTGCAGATGTGTTAATGTGAGGTGGTCTCATAATTTCAAAGTTGAATATGATCTGCATCCTGTAAATCTAACCAGAATCTCGGTATAACTTTTGTTCAGATTCAGGGCATTTTAGATTCAGAGACCTGAAATGGCTCCAAATACTCCAGTACGAAAGCAGAAGTAGCTTCTGCCTTGGAGAGGGCAAGAGTAACATTTAGAAGATGGTTCTTGATATGGTTATGGAAGGGGTTGAATCTATTTTAGTGAACTCAGTGACCCAGATATCCATTCCGGTGCTGCGTATAGTTCTTTCGACTTGAGATGTGTGTGGGGTGCACAGGAATTGCAGCCCATCATTCAAAATCTAAGCAGTATTACTGGTTTGTTAAGGTGATTAGCATGGATTAATCTCAAACAGCTCTCATCAAGCGTCTCTCTGAGCTCTATAAGCTTTAATGCTTATTATCTGATCACATCTTAGCTCTGACAGAAGTTAGTGTCTATACCAAAGAGATGAGGAAACTGCTAAACAGAAAGGAAGTGACCTACTTAGAATTGTAGAGGAATGGGAGAGGAGAGGGAAACCCAGCAAAAGTCAGGAGTCTGGTCTCCTTTGTTTCGCTCATAGGCAATGCTTTCTCCAGCACAAAGATAGCTTCTAGACTTTGCACCTTAGACCCTGTTCTGATCCGAACTTCCCCCTTACCTTCTCCCAGGGGGTTGTATAAAGGATAGAGTGTGAGAGCTGCACTTTCCCTAGCTGCCATTTTGTGGCAAGGAACAAATGAGCATCAATTGGCTGACTCCTGGTGCTCATTGGTATGCTCAGAGGGGAACCTGGCATGCTGTAAGGAGCACTTTCTGTAAAGACTGGGATGAGAAGGGGGTGGAAAAAATGCCTGGAGGACACTATGATCCTGAGACGAAAGCTCTCCCAAGTGCTAGGTAGCTCTGATGTGGCTCTGCTTGTACTGGATGAGCCTTCCTGCTTTGTTTCCCTGTAGCTCCTTCTTACCATGTACAAGGCTTGGGCATGTTTCAGAAACTCGGAGATTCTTACTCTATTTTCCATCTGCCTCCAAGGCTGAGAGAAGGTTTTCATATGCTGTAGTATAATGATAAAAAAAATCTGTCAGAGACTAGTGATGTAGTTCAAAGCTGTTAGATCAGTCAGAGGCCAAGTTCTCGAGTATTGCCTCAGAGGAAGAGGAGCTGTATGTTGCCAGCTCAGTTCAAATTTCACGCATCAACTACTTGCAACAGTGTCCTCTCTGAGTTTTTCATTCAGTATTATTAATTGGTATTATTGAGCCGATATTTTGGAAGCAGTAAAACTTCCCCAAAATTCTTAGTTGCTTTTATGCTGTTAGTGGGGACATAGTAACAACATTAACCAAATAAATTACCCTGAATTACATGGACTCTAATCTTCTCTGCATTTAAGAATTTCAGCAGGGATGGGCTGCTGTGTAATGATTGTAGCTACAGGGTGGAGGCTGTACTTGAATGGTATTTGGTCATTTGCTATTAAGCAGTGTTCTAGCCTAGCCTCTGCAGAAAAAGTGCCTAGACTTGCTGCCTAGAGTAAAGGAGAAAGCCAAAGCAACTGATTCCAGTGAACACAAGAATTCTAGCTAGGGAACTCTTTAACATTTTAAACTAGTGCCTTCTGTGAGCTGAACTCAACTAGCAATAAAACCATGATCTAAAGTCTCAAAGCTCTTCTCTTAAAAGGGGAAAACATATTGTCCTTGTGCATCGGTGGATGAGTTCACTTGCTGTAGAAGCTCTTCAAGGAGAGACCATGAGAAGGAGGTCTGCTGCTGCAACCCACAGCCTTTTTCTTCCTGGCTTGCACCTCATTGATCTTACGAAAAATCTCTGTAAGGTTGCTGCATTACTGCCGCCTCTGCCCTTGAGGCTGATAGCTTGCCAGCTTGATCTGAAATTACTGTTCTGTCCTTACCCTTCATGGCAAAAGAAAGATGAGAATCTCCTGTGGGCCATAATCTCTCTCTTCCTTGTCCCCATTATTCTCCTGCATTTTTGATCTGTCATGATAGGTTGCGGTTCAAAAATCAACTCGATGTTTGATTTTTTTTTTTTTATTATTATTTTTGGGGGAGTGGGGGTGGTAGATGAAATGTGCAACCCAGTAAGGTAATATTAGCTGATCTCTCTCTGTCATACTTAACATTTCTGTAAATTTTCAGGCCAGGGAAGAGCACTAGCTCTTTTCTTTGGACCTCTTGTACACAATTATGTTTTACATTTCACCTAGTTAACCTTGTATTGAGACTTATAGCTTTGGTTTTGACTATATCCATCATAAGAAATGAGACCAGTCTTAATTAAAAGATATCAGAAGGATCCACAGACTCCCTAGGTAGTCTATTCCAGTAGTTAATCATCCTTATTATTAAATATATATTATAATTTTGGCATGCCTGGCTGCAGCTTCCAGGCATTGAGTCCTATTATGTGGTTTTCCACAATGTGCAAAAGAGCTTGTAGTAATGTATATTTTCTGCCCACAAAGCTGAATCTTTGCTGTGATTGAGTTCTGTAAGCATTGTTCTGAAAGAGATTGTCTCTAGCTTTCAGTTGGTGGTTGTTTTCTATATCGTCTACAATGTCACCTGAACTATGAGCACTAGCCTAGAATTGGACTTGACAGCACCAAAGCTAAAATGGCCTTCATCTCCTGCATCCCACTTTAAAGAGCTAGGACTGCCCTATGCCTGTCTTCTTCTGAGATGCTTCGTGTTTGTGCTCTACATCTCCATTGTTGTTGTTTCAGAACATATATAATAAAGAGAAAATGGAGCACTTAATGTAAGCCAATTAAATAATCACAATTCATTCTGTGTGCCAAATAAGATGAGGATCTTATGAGTGAAAACTAGCATGCTGTGTAAAGACTATAGGTATGTGAGACTTAAAAGCAAATGGGGGATAGGGAATCGATGTAGCAGTACAGTGAAACCAACCCTATTAGAACATAAATGGACTTTGCAGATCTGTTCAGGAATGTTTCATGACATAACGTAGTAGCCAGCGATTGTAACTCTGTGGACTGACAACAGAGGAGAAGACCTGCCCCCTGCCCCATGTCTTTCTGTATCTGCTTCAAGAAGAGTAAATTATTTCTGGAAAGTGTGTGCTCATCATACTAGAGAATTATGTTTTTTATCTGTCTGTTATACTCAGAACTTATAGAAAAATTAGCATGTTGCTAAGTCAAAAAAGTAAGGCAATGCAATGAATTCAGAGGAATTCAAAATATAAATATTACTGTGGTATATACTGATACACCCCAAGCTAGCCTCAATGGAAAGGGAAGTACAGGTTTTAGCATACATTAAGAATTAATATATAAATGGTCCAGCATCCGGGTGGATGACACACTCTGTATTGTTCTCTGCTAAATTCTCCATTTTGGGAGCCATTTCCACTATTGCCTTGTGCTAAGTAGGTTTAAAGATGACAAGTACGTTGGTGCTTGCTATGACCCCAGTTTCATTTTGCTTCTACTAAAATGGTGGCTGCTGTATCAAAGAGCAGAAATGTATTCTAACTACACTTTTATTAAATTGTTAGTATTTTGGACAATAACCAGAAGCTAATGAACACTAAGTGCTTTTTCTACAGCATAAAGAATGACCTGGTCCAAAACATCTGCTGGAAATATTTGTAGATTTGATGGAAGTAGAAAGTATTGGCCTTCACAGGAAGAGTCTGGCATAATTATTCTTAGGGCATTAAAACGTACAGCTCAGTAATTCTTCTTTCATAGATCTTGCACACTGAGATTATGTCAATACTAGTAAGTTAAGAGTGGCAATGAACACTCCCTGGCACCGAGATACCATCACCTGTGCTACAGAGCTGTTCTAGTGTTTCCTGACGTAACTTCAGTGCTGTGAAATAGCCCTTGTGCAATATTTTGGAGGTTTAAATAATCTGCTATTCTGGCAGCAGGCTGTGGCATGCCATTTAACCTCAGTGCCCAGGAACATTCCCAGGTACATTTAATTTGTTAGTAAAAATGCAGCCTAAGAGATTCAGAAACTAGTAATGCTCTGAGTCCCCAGAGTGAGTAGGAGAACAGGTCTTCTGTTATGTGGTAATAAGGCACTTTCCCCTTCCCAAAGCTCTTACTTTGGATGGTGTAATGCTTTAATGTCTTTTTTCACTGTTTCATAAAGCAGATGAGAAACTTATAATGTAAAATCTTTTCTACCAAGCAATGTAAAAATCAAATGCAGTATTAACCTGTGAAAGATGCTGATTTTATCAATTATATACTTTTAAAGCCAAAATATTTTTTGCTTTTATTCACACTGATCTTCTGCATAATTCCAGCAATCTGTATTTAATAAACACTATAAAAAGATTTAAAGAATAGTATTGTATTGTCTTAGAGCAATCTGGGATAGTACCGTTGTAAGTATTGGCACTTCTGGCAAAATTTGAGAGTTTTGTTTTCTGTCCAAGTTTTTCAAGGAGTGAGTCAGTCTTTCACTTTTTATTACTGACATATTAGCTTTGCTGAAATGACACGCTTTTGTTCAGAACTGAACAAGGGTACCAACGTGTTGCAAGATTGAATCTAGAAATTTTGTATAGCATCTTCTCCTTGAATCAATATTACTATTGCATTTGGTTGTTATCTTCAGACAATCATTTTATTCAGAAGATGCTTATTTTCTTTTATCCTCTGGAAGACTAATTATCTTGACATACTTTTTTTGATTTACTGGAGGTATTCACTGAAAACTGCTTGGCAGAAAAAATGTGTTCCATAAAGTCTGTGCAAAAAGGAGAGCTCCAGAAAGTCGGTTCAGAATTATTACTTGTTATTGGAAAGTCTTCAGGAAAAAAATGCCCTAATTTTCCCCCAGTTCTCAGTCAACTTATTCCTCATTGATTTGCATCAAACTAGTAAGAAGATCCAGTCTTTGGCAGCCAAAGAGGGCTTTGGCAAGCTTTCCAACTGTAGCACCTTTGGAACCTTCCCTCATTACCCACTTAAGCAGCATTTGGTAAACTTTTTCTTTTAGTCCATCGCGTTCATAGTCATGATCAATTTCATCAATCTCGGGATCACAGAAGCCCAGTTTACGAGCGCAGTGCTTCCACTGTTTAGCCAACTTTTCTCTCACTAGATTCAGATGTTTCTCGGTCAGGATAGTAGTATTGTCTGCAAAAAGAAAAAGAGTATAAGAAAATAGCATTGTTTAACATTTCTTCTGCTCCTTTCACTATTTCAGCTGTCCTCCCCCAACTATTTATTGGTAATATCTGGAGACAGAATTTTAGTGATAAAATCAGAAGTGAGTTTCATGGAGGCAGTATTCCCCCATGATGCCAGGAAAGAAACTCCCAGTCACAAGACATGTATTAACAGGTCAGTTGCTGGACTTGCTTTTTGATCTGAGGCTATCATAGTTTGTCACTTAAACCTGCAAAATTGAGAAGCTTATTCCTAGACTTCTTATACAGCTGACTGATATCTGTATGGTACATTTTATATTCTGGGACACTACTAATTTGTATACTCAGGAATACACAGGGATAGTTTAATTCAGTATTGACCAACAAAATTAAACACAATTTCAAATTCTTCCAATTTCTACCCAAATGAAGTGATTATGGCCCCAAGCCTGTCAGTGTTCAAGAAGCACTTGGTCAATGCTCTTGGATATATGGTTTTACTTTTAGGTTTCCCTAAAAGTGTGGTGTCAGGTGCTGGACTTGATGATCTTCATGGGTCCCTTCCAACTCAGGATATTCTACAATTTAAACTGTATGTCAGGTGAGGACCACCAATCCTAACCTTGCTTCTACCAATTTGAGTGTAGTTATCCCTCTTGTTCTTGATGCACGTACATCTATCCTTGTATCTGGTGCCTCATAAGAGGTCATGAAACTATATGAGGTACACAGTATTACAGAACAGTATTAGCACAAACCCATACTTGTTTTATACTCCTAAGTATGAAGCCAAAAAGGCCCCAAACAGTTATTTCTCATGTATCAGAGGGAGAAAGCTGTACCAGATAAATACGTCAAAACTAGGGAGATTTTTCTCTTACCAAATATACCCATCTCTTCATACTGCCTATAAATTGCTTCTGTAGCAACAGGAGAAGTGCTGATGGGTTGACTGTGCTCTTCAATCTTCATGTGATTGTAGGATCCTATTTGAATTCCAGAACTGTTACATATGTTGTACTTGATGGAATCTTCTGTATAAGGAAATTTAATATAATTTTATAAACAATGGCATATGGGTCAAAATGTCAAGAAGTAACATAAGGATGAGCTACGGAGGAAGAAGGTTCTGTTAATAAGGGAAGTGATTAAGTGGTTTTATTGCATTTCATGTAGAAATGGCCAGTTACTGGCAACTGTGAACATATTTTCATTACGCAGCGTGACATAAATGTACTTTAATGAAAGCCCATCCTATTCTAGTCTATGACAAAATGCCATAACCAAGCCTTATGTGCTGGTAGTTACTAGACTGTAAATAATGTTCCCTGCGCTTTAGGGATGTGTAGGAGCAGCCTCGCTTTTTGTTGGCTAACAGCTTCAGGAGGTCTTGACTTGAAAGTGTTTTTTGCTTAAATCTGTAAAGCCTTACTTCTGCCTCTCAGCTTTACTTTTCGTAGACTTAAGTTCAGGTTCACAGTTATGAATTCAAAGTTCTGTGAGACTACAGAAAATAATTTCTAGTTGCTCATAAGGTTTCTATACTCCATGTTATACTATGCTGTCTTGATGGCATCTCTCTTTCACAATGTATTATTTCATCCCTGCTATCTAGGAGTATATTCTTCAGTTGTATCTATTTCACAGTGAATCACAGTTGACTGCTTGCTCAGTGTTTGTTTCAATAACATTTCTCTCTCCCTCTTTTTAAAAATTTTCATTTTTTCCCCCTGTTCTGTACTTTTGGTTCTATGAAAGGACTAGAATGTTTTATGAGATACCTTAGCAAAAAAACTCTACTCCTTTAGTGCTGAGGATTCAGGCCTTCAAATAAAAATCAACATGTATATGCACCAATTTCACAGATAAATTGTGTACATCTCTGGGAGTTTACATCTGTGGTTTACTGTATGTAATTAAACACCTAATTTGGTGTATTTTGCTTACAGTTACCTGATTTCCACACATAACATGAAACTAATTGGCTATGCTAGTCTCGTTAGGTGACATGGATTTTCTATTCTTTTGAAAATGTTTTCTGAACTCTGTTTTGATAATTATGCATTAAATGTTCTAACTCCAGTTTAAATGGTGAATACCACAACCTGGGTCTAAACTTGTAGTACAGGTACTTAAAATGATAGACCAAGCTCTGTATTTAATCACCCCAAATGATGGTTAGATGCAAAAACATCCTTGTTACACACTCAGTTGCAATTTGAAGTGTGAAAATCTATGGTTGCATGTGAAAATCTGAGTAAATGCATTTAATATTTGTTAACCTGAAGCTACTAGTCAGAAATACTTATATGAATGAATGACTAGTTTCTAGAAGTTGCACAAAAAGGAATGCATTTTATCATGTCTCAGAATACTATGATTCCTGTAATCTATCATTTTCTTTGAGGTGAAGGACTCAGGAAACGTGTTTGTATTTTTAGCTTAAAAAAAAAAATCGCTTATGTTTGCTGTTTTATTAACAGTAAAAGTGACTGTGCTTATAAATCTTCTTTCCCAAGCTTCTACACTTTGCTTGCTTGTCCCATTTGGATCATCATTTAAAGACTCTAAGGGGCATATAGTCAAGAAGGCAGAAACCTGCTGTTTCAAATTTTCTTTGTAAGTGTAAACCACTTACAAATTGGACAAGCCTTGAAAGGGTTAATTAAAGACTTCAGGGTGCCCCAAGCAACACAGCTTGAAAGGAGCATATATTAACTCCTGAAGGACAGGACAGAATTTCAGGGGTTTAAGACAGTTGAACTGTGGAGAGCTGTGTCCCAAGGAAGGCTGATCAGCACGAAGCCTGTAGCTAGGGATTTGTATTAAAAATCCAGAGCAAGAGAGAACAGGTGTCCCAAATGCACATGTGGTTCAGGAGTAGGGTAGAGTCATAGCAACTTGATGTCTAATCTAAGAAAGTGACAGGTTCAGGTGTACGGGAGGTCTTACACTGCCTTCAAGTTTTTAAAAGCTTTTACATAAATGATATCCTTGATCCATCAAATACACATTTAAAGGTGCATGTAGGTCCTGCTAGAAACAGGAATTAGTTTTACATACTGGTACTGATAACTTCAGCTATGGTTAGAGGTATTAAGCAATAACATCAATGATTTCAAGATCGTGAAGTTTTTTGCTTTACTGATGAGGATGCAATGCATAGCCTGTTGGCTACAAGGACAGATGAAGGCTACAGCACTTACCTGTGCTTCCTCTGTGTGCAGTAGGATGATATGCAAAAGTTCCTCTTGTGAAAGAAGTGGAATCCTTGTTACCTAAACAAAGAGGGAAAACAAACAAAAAACATTTGCCAAAAGCATTATGTAAATAAAAAAAATAGTTAAAAATGACTGTCATGTTTGTAACAGTATGAATACATAGTTTGTGCTCTTCGATACAGAGAGATGAGAAGCTTTTTAATTAACAGATTGTATCTCCTTGAATAACTGTAGTTAAAGCAATGACCTTATGGTTTCACTCAGTGAATAACAGCATTACCACCCTTGGATACCAGTGAGGGTGATGGGCTTCCACATGGGTGTATGAATACCTGGCTAGTAGATGGCAGTGTGGGATCACAGCGCACCACAGTTATGGGCTGAGCTGCCTCCTACCAGGTATTCAAACTGAAAATTCCAAGTTCCCAAGTGTGCTCCAACTGCTTACTGCTGAGACTGATTGAAGCTTGTATTAGCAGGCTGCTTGTGACCGGCTTTAGCAAAGGCATGGGACACCACTGCATCTTCTGCCGGTGGCAGTAATGCCCAGCAGAGATGTAACTTCCTGCCCAGGGCAGTAATCAATCTGGATACCCACAGATGAGCTCTGCGACTCATGATGGGGCAGTAAAAGTGACTGGGTTACGGTCACCCAACAAGTCAACTAACAGCTGAATGCAGCTGCAATGCAGCTCCTCTGCATCTCGGTCTGATATCTGCCACACTGTCGTCCGCAGCCTCCCTATAACTGTTTTCTTTTTTTTCTTTCAAACAGAAGATTTTACTTTATTAGTGATGTCGACAGTTTTAATCCCTTCCTTCTGACATGACAGCTCTCAGATTCATTTCAGTAAATAAACTCACATAAACAACTAATCACAGCCTCTGCATAAATAATTTAACAGAGTAACACCTTTGTGGCACTCTGCCTGTAAACAGCTAGGCATCCTTAAGTTTTCTTGTGAGATGCCCTGGAAAAGAATGCCACACTGAAAATATCCAATATTTAGTAGGAGCAGGCTAACATATCTCATGCTACTTCTAGTTCCTAAAAGTTACATCTTATAGGCCTCTAGTTACCATTTATTTATACTTTTGCCAATCTTCAGTGTTCTCTTCCTTGTCTTCATATGTTTCTAGTCCACAGCTAGCTAGCAAATACTGACAGAAGCTCTCCACTGGCACCAGGCAGAGCTCTCTGAGGAAACCGGTTATGAGCCTTAGCTCCTTGAGCTCAGGACTCTCTTACCTTGCTGCAAATCAAGCTAAAAATACCCATGTATTTTCTGAAATGCTACAAATGTTTCTGCACAAGCAGAACCTATGGTACAGATGTTACATTTTTGAGAGTCAAAAGCTTTCCCTTGCTTTCCTAGAATGATTGGAAGCAGCTGTTGGTTTTGGTAGCTGCTGTAGCAGTATCTGCTGTCTACTATTACTTGGCTGGTAGCTGAAGAGTTAGGCATTGGGTCTGATGCTCCTCTGTTCCACTGATGCTTTGACGTTAACAGCCTGACATCAGTGAAAGCAGCATAATAAAGTCAAAGCTAGAGCGCTTTAGCAACCTGAGTGAATTCAAATAAACAAAGAGAACTTAATGAAATAAATTCACCTTTGCTATACCACAGATCAACTGTTAGTAATAAGTAGGTGGTTGTTACACAAACTACAAAACACTCTTTGCCACTTCATTTTTAGAAAAGAAGTGTGTCTTCAGGAACATAGGTGCTGGGGAAGGAGAAATCTCACCCGTATCTGCGTCTGCAGTCTTTGGATACCAGTTTACATTCGTCGATGATGGGAGGCTTGGGCCAGATTCAGGCACAGGAGGTTTATTTAGGCTAAAGGTACTGGCTGAACACAATCCATAGGTACCCTCTGTGTTTCCTGTTTGAAAACTGTTAGGGTTTAGCCCATAAAAAATATCTACGTTTCCCCATTTTGGTGGTGTTGCAGCTGGCTGTGGCCGAAAACATGGATTAGTGTTTGATCCTGTTTTTTCAGCTCTTGGATACAGTTCACTCCACTGAGGAGTAGATGACTTTGCAAAGGGATCGTAGGAAACTCTTCGTCTCCTTTCTTCCTCTCTCATTTCAGGGGTGTATACTACAGGTGGAACTGCTTTATCCATCCAGCTTCCAAACACGTGGTAGTTGTATTCACACTGAAGTTTTCTTTCTAGATTATCAGCGGATGTATATGAGGTCTCGCAGCTCTCAACAGGCTGGTTCTCAGGGGAGGGAGCAAACAGGGCTTCGTTAACCTGACTGGTCATGGGACCTTGAGAGCTGTGTAGAGAATTAGGCTGATCTGAAAGAGAGGAAAATTAAATATTTGAAATACACCAAAATACAAGTATATAACTTGTTGCAATGACACTAGAATCTATTAATATACCTTTACAGTAATATATAAAAAGTGAAAATATAACATTACTTCCAGCATAAGCTGTGCTTTATTTTAAGGGGTGCCTTTACTGAGAGGTATTACTGATTTTTTTATGTAGGAAGTACAGGCTTGTTAAAGCTACTGGTGTCAAAATCTCACTTAGTCAAGTGGTGTCAGGATTCACTGCATACTCTGTCCATATTGACATCAAGTTCTGGAGGCATTTGTAGGGTCTGGTTTAATAGTGTGTCTCCCCTGGCATTAACTGGAGTTTAATCAGTGCAAAATGGGAATGTAACAGGATGGAAAAGAACACTATAATAGGTGTTACTTCATACAACACAAATAATTTGTCATTAAAGTCACATTTGCAAATAATTATGTAAAATATCCCGTCTGGGTATTTCTTGATGAATCATTTCTGTCTAGTTTACTCTTCATAGTCCCAAAGAATACATTTTTATAAGTAACACCTACCAGATAAAATAGTCTGTGTCATCTGTATCTTTCAAACTAATCCTCACTATCAAAGGAAGCTCTACTTCAGTCTTGAACTAGATTGAGTTATGATCTGGATCATGCTGCAGCATTCCAAGTCTAAATAAGAATGTAAAAATCTGCTTGTTACTCCTTGTTCTTGTGTTTTAAGGGTAGGACTACAGATGCTTAAAAAGTTCTGAAAGCTTCACAGGTGTCTAGAAAATACTGTATGTTGCCTAAAGCAAGGGACTCTTACAGACCACTGTAAAATTGGAATAAAGTGTATGTATGTGCTACTATTTAGCTCAGATAATACCAGTGAACTATTCTTGGCTTGTGGGTTTTCTCTTTTTTTCCAAATTACATGAATGCAGTCCATATTAGGCAGGACTGAAACTAGTTACTTTTGATGGCTGTATATTAGTACACCTTCAGTCTGACTCTCCTGGCTTCTTTTGTTACTGCTGCTAGAGAGGGAGTGGGAACAATAAGCTAATACAGAAACAACTTAATCAAAAGTGACAGCTATTAGCAATTTAGTATTAGCATAAAGTATATGGCATCCATTCTCCATGGCAAGCTTGAGTTGTACGAACAGATCCTATGGGATATCTTTCACTACCACTGTCTGAGTAGTGCCCACTGACTGGAGAAAAAACCTGACTTTGACTGACAGGCTGTCAAGATATTATCTCTCTGCAGTGTAGATTCACAATAAAGCCTTTTGTATTTAAAAAGCAAGAGCACCTGTAATCAGCTGTAGTCATACGTGATTATTATACTCATTTTAAAAATATAGCAGTGGGGCTGCCCTACTAAGTCCATCAGTTCTACTGAAGAACAGTTATGGCAAACCCAGCTTCGGGGAAGATTTATTAGTTGCATGTTACAGTTTAATATTATTCATTTAATAATGTCTTTCAAATGGTGTAAGCAAACTTAGCAGGATTTAATTTCTACTGAATTTGATATTGTTGCTTGTAAATCAGTGTTGCAAATATGATCCTAAATCCTTTGCCATTAAGAAACTTAGGCAGAAGAATTCCAGGTATGTTACTACAGAAGTGTAACTATATCATCATGTATTAGTGAGACAGCTCTTTAAAACCATGAAGCATGCAACTGATCCAAGATTTGATAGAAAATATGAGAGAAAGGAGAAAAAAATTAATCTATTATTGCTCCTCAGATAGATTCTATAGAAAGCATAAACAAAGCAATACATTACAAATATGTAGCCTGGGTGTATTCAGAGCATTCATAAGAAAGGCTGGAGTGGGGAAAACAGAAAGCCTTCATGAAATTAAAGCCTACAGACCAAGCAGCTGGCATGACTAAAAGGATGGGAAGAAAGATCAAGTATGGAAAGTAATTATCAAAGTAACCATTGAAAAGTCTAATGTTAAACAAAACTTTTGGCATGGGAGAGGAAAGCAGAAGAGTGAACCCATTTCATTTTACAAACTGTAGACTGTGAAAAATTCAATATGCCAAGTATGACTTTTGAGAGCCTGGGAGCAAATTTAATCTTTTCAGTGATTACAATTCTTTCTGAAGTGCTGAAAAATTGAGTCTCTTCATGGTAATGGTAAGATGGTAAGATTACTTAATTACTTAATAGTAAGATTACTTATTTTGTACATGTACACAGCTTCAGCAGAATACACAGAATAATGATGTGCTAGTAAGTGACTTACCTACTTGACCATTACTGGTATCTTCTGCTACAGCATCTATTTGAAGGGATTGCATTCTATTCAGCAGTTCATTTGAATCAGGCCACATTTTCTGCATGTAAGAACGAACAAATGATCAAGTTGCAGGCAAAAGCTTAACCAAAGGGTATACCTTTAGAATAGGAAACAGCACAGCTTCACAGTGAAGTGACCGGGATGAACAGATTCTGTGAATCTGTGGAAAGAGATCCCATACTCTTATAGAGAGCACAGCCTGACAGAAAATATACCATGCTTTGCTACAGATGGGCAAAGTCTTTTCTTCAATGAAGGGAGGAAGGACCGCAATGCAACTGAGGTATGCAATACTCTGAGTTGGCCAAATAATACCCTTGCCTACATGACTACGAGCTTAATCCAGACAGAGTGGTTTTGGATTGTCTGTCTTGTACTTAATAGCTAGACTTTCTGCAAGCAACCTCAGTGATGCTGCTGAGGCAAAGGTAGCAAACGTGCAACCTGTTTTGTGGATTTATATTTAGTAAATACATCCATCAACAGGGAAGAGGTAAGGAAAAAGATTTACATTCAGGTACAGCTACATTGACTTTTATGAAGAGTATTAGGAACAAGGAATTCAGAGCAAATCTTCAGAAAGATGCAGTACAACTTCCTGTCTGTAAATCCTTATCCTCACTTCACTAGAGTGAAGGCAAAATCCATTCCTGTTCTATTCTTTTGATATTCCCATTATTTAGACTTCACTGGAAGTAAAAAAATTTTTTGCCTGGAAAAATTCTCAATTTTCCCCAGTGCTTCTTACTTGTAAAATAATTTCTAAAAGTAGGGTTTGGGTTTGTTTTTTTTTTAATTAACCCCCCCAAATACTTTCACAGATTGCAAATCAACTACTACTGTCTCTTCACAAAAAATCTACTTCCTTCTGAAAGCAAAAGGTGACATTCTAAAGCCCATTACAACCTTAGGTCCTTAAATTTTACTTGAGTAACTTAACTGCTTGAGCACAGGATTTGGACTAGATGACCTCCAGAGGTCCCCTCCAACTTCAACCGTTCTGTGATTCTGTGGTCCTTTTAGTTAGGAGGCTGTGGACTCTGCTTCCACAATTACTAGTGGTGGGGGGGGAGGAAAAAAAAGGGCTATGCCCAAACCCTCTAACTCCAGTTCCTGCTGAAGCTGTACCAGTAGTTCACCACATTGACTTACTGTATTCACATTGTGTGCCCTGATCGGAGTGGATGCTTTCCTTCCTGAGAAAGTATAGACTCCTGGCCCATTTTCTAAATAGTCCTTTGGTTCCTGTGAGTTGAGAGGTATATTTGCAGAGAGCTAATGCAGCTAGTATAATTGGCCAGGATCCTGATTTGGGGCTGCTACCATGAATTAGATGTATATACTTCACATTGTGAGTTAGCTTGGTCAAATCAGCCCAGGATATTTGTTTCATCTTGCAAAACTCTTGCTTTTTTGGACAGTCACTGGTACTTCATAAACATTACATGTTCTCTAAACCAGAAACTTTCATTTCCACAATGGTAGACTTGGTGACAGAACGAAGCACTTTGAAGAAAACTGTAAATGAATGGTTTCACAAAGGAAGTTGTTTTTCTTTTCTTAGTTTAAATAACTGGGTATATACCCTTCTGAGTCTCACTTCATTGCAAAGATTAAACCCCTAATGCCAGGAGTTCTCCCTGATAGCTGTTAGCACTACTGAAGTGAGGAAATTGATGAAATCTGTGATAAAAAGGTTCCATAATCAGCCCAATTGTTCAAGAATCACAGAATAGTGGGGGTTGGAAGGGACCTCTGGAGATCATCTCATCCAGCCCTGCTGCTTGAGCAAGTACACCTAGAGCAAGGTGCACAGGACTGTATCCAGGTGGGTTTTGAATGTCTCCAGGGAAGGAGACTCCACACCCTCCCTGGGCAGCCTGTTCCACTGCTCTGTCACCCTCACAGGAAAGAAGATTTTTCTCATATTTAAGTGGAACTTCCTCTGTTCCAACTTATGCCCATTGCCCCTTGTCCTGTCATTGGGCACTACTGAAGAGCCTAGTCCCATCGTCCTGACACCCACCCTTTAGGTATTTATAAGTATTGATGAGATCATGAGAACAAGAAGTTCTCATTCTCTTAACTTCAGTCAGGAAATAATTCTTTTTATTATAATTTATAAACCTACAGCCAGAAAAGTAAGAGAAACCAACTTGGACACTCAGGAAAAACACCTGATTTCAAATTTTCCCTGTTATTACTGCTGTATAGCTTCCTGGTTTCACGCAGTCTGGGACTTACAAGACACTGCCTGAAGGCAGGACAAAAACTACCAAGAATTTACAGTGGCTTTTTACACTTACTCTAAATCAGATTCTGCCACTTTTGAATCTCTAGGAATAATGTATTATTTCATGAGTGAGACCTATTGGATACATGAGGAACTCTTGCAAACTATCATTATAGCGTCAGAGTGTTACTCAGGTGGGCACAGACCTTGGGGGACCTCAGACAGGGTCACCTATGGGATCAGAGTTGGTAGCTCAGAGCTTTGTGCAGCTGGGTGTTGAAAACCTCCAATGACGGTGACTGGACAAACTCCTTAGGTAACTTGCTCCACTGCTTGGCTGTCCTCATGGGGGAAAAGTTGTTTTGTTTTTTTGTTTTGTTTTTCCCTCCTATATCCAGTTTGAATATCTCTTGCTTCAGTTCATGTCTGCTGTCTCTTGTCCTCCTACTATGCACTGCTGTGAAGAGCTTGGCTCTATCTTCTCAATAAATTCCTCATAGGTAGGGGCAGGCTGCTATTTATGTCCCCCCAAAGCCATCTCATGTCTGGGCTGAAATAGCCAAGCACCCTCAGCCCCATCTCATATCTGCTGCCCATGACACTGCTGGTACAGCCTGGGATGCTGCTGGCCTTCCTGGCTGCCAGGGAGGCAGTGCCTGGTGCCCAGGTCACTGCTCAACACCAGCCTGAGATCCTTCTCAGCAGCGCTGCTCCCAGCCAGGCAGCCCCCGGTTGGCACTGAAGTCAGGGTTTATTCCAGGTGCAGCATGTTGGATTTGTCCTTTCTGAATTTCACAAGGTTTCTGTCACCCCATTCCTCCAGCCTGTAGCTGGCAGGCTTGCCCTTGTGGCTGTAGTGACTGGTCCTCCTAGTTTGGTGTCACCTGCACACCTTATAAGAGTACTCTCTGTCACTTCCCTGAAGTCACTGATAAGGAGTAAACCAGGGAAGGTCCCAGTATAGTAGACCCCTGCAGTCTGCAGTTGTTGCTGGCTTCCAGGTGAAGTAGGACCCATTAACCTCTACCCTCTGAGACACAGCATCCAACTTGTTACTGTCTGGAGGGGCAGATGAAAACATCCAAACTTTGATACAAGAATATTTTGGGAGACAGTGTTGAAAATCTTCCCAAAGTTGAGGTAAATGACATGGACTGCTCTCCCCTCATTCACAAATCCAGTCATTTTATCACAGAAGGAAATCAGGTCGGTTAAGCATGATCAGTCTCAAAGTGGCAGAATCTGGCCATAACTGGGGTTGGGGAGAGGGGATGTGGGGAACTGACACTTCAAAATGCTTAGAAAGTTACTCACTTTTAACTTCTTGAGATCATCTTCAATATTTTTTCCCAGATTTTGATAGTAAAATGGCTTGTATCTTTGACTAATTTCTGCAAAAAGAAAAGAACTAAGTGAAAGTGGCTTTAAATGGAAAATAAGTGATTTATACTGTTAACAATTTGGATGGATAACTATTGAATAAAGCCTTGTATGAAGTCAGAAACAGGAAAATTATACATATTTGGAATCTGTTCACATGGCTCATTTAGCCTTAACATAGTAACAAGAACAGGATGATTTCTAGGTTTTGGGGTTTTTTTTCCTGTCCTTGTATTGCTTTTTAGGCTGAAAGCTCACCGTCTACGAACTGTGGCTGACAGCACCTTGATTTGTGGCAACGAATCTTTCGGCCAGTCATTTTAAGAAATAAGATACATTCAACTGCATCCAGCTATTTGATAAACAACTAGCCTGTCTTGCTAAAGATGGAATTACTGAAATAATCTACTAACATGGTAAATATCAGTGTTTTGCATATGGGAAAATTAGAAGTTAAGACCCAGTGCAAGCATAAACTCAATCCATTAGCAGCATATTTTACAGGTTAAATGTGGAAATAGTAGACGAGTTCCTCCTGGTATGCAAATTTCCTCAGAGTATTTAAGTACATGCCTTTTGTATATGAAGCTCTTAGTGCCCTGTCTAAATCCAAACCTCCATTACCTGCTATGTATAGGGTTTTTTGTGTTTGGGGTTTTTTTTTTTTTTCCTTGTTGTTGTTTTGGGTTGTTTTTTTTGCATTGTGTGGGTGCATTTTTTTGGGGGAGGCAGGGGGATGATAGTTTGGGGTTTTTTAAGCACTGCATATTGAGGCAGAAAGAAGAGACAGGAGGAGATAAAGAATTTTGACTTATTTGCTGGATGCTTTTAGTATCCTTCCCAGATCATTCAGTCAAGACTCTTACTGACTGCAAGTGTTTTGGGATCTGACCACATGAAAGTATGATTAGCTAGTCAAGGGCTGTTGCTCATGGAAAGCTAAACTGGGAGACCTTTTGAAGCTAGTATTGATAGGGTATTTTCTCGGTCATACCCAAGATAATACTATGTCTTTTGATGCTAGCTTTTCTGTAAATTCCAGCAGGAAGATTATACTATGCTGGAGACAAATTATCAGCAGGTATGTAGTGTCTCAGCTCCACCCACTCACTAGTATTTCTTAAATCTGTAAATGTTGTACCAGATCCCGTTTTCAGTCAGGGTACAGGGAGCATGCTTTACTGGGCATGTGAATTGATATTTCTTTTCAAAGCAAAAATTTATATTTTAAGAGCAAAAACACTCAAGTTTGTTCCGCTGCATTACAAACTTGATGGATACATAATAAAAAGAATCCCAAAGCAATGCCTTACCTGCAAAGGTTGGCCGTTTCTCTGACTCTTGCTCCCAGCATTGTTTCATTAGGTCAATAATTTCCACTGGACATTTACCAGTGACCTCCTTCAGGTCTGGTCTGTTTCCATTCATGATGCCAAAGCAAATCTGCATTTCATTTATACCATCTGAAAAATAAAATTTCCTATCAGATCCTGGTCATGGGTTTTGCTACCTTTCTGTAGGTAAAAGAAATAGTGAGGCAGCTCCCTGTGTGTTTGTGGATACATAGAAGAAGATATCTAAGAAAAATATCTGATCTACAAATCTCTCACATGAATGAATTTGAATTCACTGCCCTAACTTCCACAGATCAGAATTTATTTTAAGATTAATGGATTTACTTTTATATGTAAGACATGCCCAGTGTGAGTAAGGGCGACAGATCTAGCTCTCTAGAATCTGAATCTCAGTTATGCTCTCTACTGGGTATGAGCACAAAGATAGCCACATAGGCAACATTTAGCCATTTAGTTAGCAAAAAATCCATTCAAAATGGTAAACACGTTACTCTGGAATTCCACAGTCTGCTCCTATTGCTCTACATGAGCACATTACTGCATGTTGAGAAATAAGCACCACACAGCTGAGAAGCGGTAACTGGCTGCGTGACCATTCCTGGTAAAAGAAAAACCACGCATAACTAGCCCACCTTAGGAAATAGCATACATCAAAGTTTCCATCCTGGCCTGCCCAAGGTCTGTCTAACATCTGCCACTGAGTGCAGGTGTATGCCCATGCCATGTGGATAGATTAGGCTCATGCCTGCAGATCAATTCGGATGTTCTTGTCCATGCTTAGAAGTCAGGAATGGTGCAACTATTGTCTCCTACTGGCCATGAGGTGCCTAACAGGCGCTATTCTTGGGCATAGGCAATTTAATCTACTAATCTGAGTTTTATAACTTTAAGTGCTTAACATTTTTTACTTAAATTTTTGATAGAATCCTTTTGGAAGTAACTTACATTCATATGGCTCTTTGTTAGCAAAAATTGCCCAGATGACTATGCCGAAGCTGTAAACATCTGATTTCTCCACAGGTTTTACATTAAGACAGCGTAAATGCTCTGGGGCCATATAGAAAAGAGTGCCAGCGTTGTTCTGGCACGTGCTCTTAATTTGCTTCTGTCGGACAGTCTCTTCTTGGGTCAGCCGACTCCAGTTCTTAAAGGAGGCAACACCAAGATCTGCAATCTGAAAAATGAGACACATCACAGTTAGTGCTGTAATGAAGAGGAGATGAAAAAGCATCTCATGCAGCGCTCAATTTTGTAATGAATAGCTGGTAATAACTTATCTAAAAATGAAACACTGCAAAAAACGCAACTACAAGAAAGGAAAACAAACTATTTACTGTTTTATGGGTTTTTTATCCCTAAATAAAATACCACTGCCAACTGGGAACCATTAGGCTGAACCTTCATTATTAACTTAACCCCACTTGGAACAATTGCACCATGTAAGGAAAAAAGTTTGGTTTTGCTAATATTGACAATCACATTCAAGATCTGCTTGCAATGCTTGTGGCAGAACAGAAGAGCTGTCAAACAGAAGAGTTTGACAGGCAGCTGTCAAACTGAGTTGTGTAACCCAATCACTTCTGATAAAACTGAGGTGATGCCTTGCCTCGCTTCTAACTTGCTTTTCTTTTCTCTTTTGTTGCTTCTCACTAGCTTATTGTTCCTCTTGAGTTTCTGAAGGTTTGGGCTAAATTTTGAGGTGATGTTTTCGGAGGAAGAGGAAAATGTGACACCCTGCTGAGAAAGCAGGAGTCCATGTTCATGTCCAGAAGTGAGAAGTCGTCTAATGTGATAGAGGAAGATATGTTATAAAACTTCCTAGACTTGCAGTTTCCTAGAACAACTATTTCCCTTTATAAATATTGGCAATGTTAGATACATTCAAGCAGATAAGGCAGCAGTATGACTTAAATGATATTTTTGATCAAGCTGCTTAAGGAAGTCTGATTTGATTCTGAATTTGATCCTGGGTCCCAGTTCAGTTTTCACGCAGTGACGTGCATGATAGCCTAGTTTGATTCTGTCCATATAAGCAAGTTGAAACCCCAGAAACCATCCAATTTACATTTAAAGCAGATCATGATGGGGTTTTTTATTTTTGTCAAAAAAGTATAGTTTATAATCTTATCTGTAAGCTGCTCATACTGCACTAGGACTTGCTATTCTACTAACCCTGTCAAACCAATTCTCACTAACTTATGAGTAAGAAATATCAACTGACAGAGCTTTCTTCACAGGAGTTTATTCTGTGGTTTCATACTGTAATGGGGTCATTATTTCAGCAACTCACCTTGACCGTCTCTGGACAGGACATTTTGAGGACTGCTGCAAATTCTACTCAGGTTTACTCAGCAGTAGGCTCTGTATCTATGTGTCTTGATCCAAAAACCCACTAAAGTTAATAGAAGGGCTTTGGAACATGCTTATAAACCATTCTTCGAAGTAGTTTCCTGCTGCTTTTTTGGTAGCTGCTGGCTGTCATTTAAAAATGATGACTAAGGGAAAAAAGAGAGAGACAAAAGAGGAAAAGATAATAGGCAAAAGAAGGAAAGGAATAAAAAGGAGGCAGTAAAGGCAGGAGGAGAGACTACAGCAGTAAAGGACAAAAGACATGTTCCATAAGACATTTTATTTTGTTTCAATCTCTGTGTATTAAGGTTTGTTTTTTCTTTTTAGCTGTTTTGTTATTTGTAGTTCATTAATTTTCAACAATATTACTCATTTTTTTAATACTCTTAGTGATTCTTTTTTCTCCCTGCAGATGGGAGGAAGATTATACAGTTCTCAGGCTGTCCTGGTTTCAGCTGGGATAGAGTTAAATTTCTTCGTAGTAGCTAGTATGAGACTATGTTTTGGATTTTTGCTGGAAACAGCGGTGATAATGTGGAGGTGTTTTAGTTGTTGCTAAGTAGCGCTTACACTGGTCAAGGACTTTTCAGCTCCCCATGCTCTGCCGGGTGCACAAGAAGCTGGGAGGGGACACAGCCAGGACAGCTGACCCAAACTGACCAATGGGATATTCCATACCATATGACATCATGCTCACTGTATAAAGCTGGGGAAGAAGGAGGAAGGGGGGACATTTGGAGTGGTGGCATTTGTCTTCCCAAGTAACCGTTACACGTGATGGAGCCCTGCTTTCGTGGAGATGGCTGAACACCTGCCTGCCCATGGGAAGGAGTGAATGAATTCCTTGGTTTGCTTTGCTTCCGCCCACAGCTTTTGCTTTACCTCTTAAACTGTCTTTATCTCAACCCAGGAGTTTCCTCACTTTTACTCTTCCGGTTCTCTATCCCGTCCCACCAGGGGAGTGAGCGAGCGGCTACATGGTGTTTGGTCGCTGACTGGGGCTAAACCATGACACAGGCTCAGAGGTTTTATAGGCTACTATATGTCAGTGATCCACTGCTAACACTGTTAGCGGTAGCTTGTTAGACTACAAAGGAGTTCATCTACCAATCAGGAATACTAACCAAGGCAGCTGGACTGGCTTCTTCAACCCAAACCACCAGCTTTCTCCATTTACATTCTAACAAGTACCTTAATGTGGAAGTCTGTGTCCACAAGTATGTTTTCTGGTTTTAGGTCTTTGTGTACGAAGCCTTGCTCGTGCAGATAAAGCATTCCTTCTGTGATCTCCAGCACAAAACGCCCTTTCACTGACAAAGGCAGTGAGAGCTAAAATAAAGAACAGAAGTACCATCTATTAAAATAATGCTGCTACAACCATCAAATTAAAAAACAGTGTTTAAAAAAGTTTATTTCTCAGTCCCAAGAGTACCTCTGCTCAAGCCAGGGTAAAAAAGAACCAAGGTCTTTCTTGGATCTAAATTTTTGCATTAAAGTAATTCTAGAGTCACCCTATATTTACAAAAGTGTTGTTCTTTAGCAAATTCTCCACAAAAGCTCCTGTAACTCTGAACCTGTAACTGTGGTCTGCTCCTCTGTGATGTACAGGAAAGCCATAGCTGTCCTCTGCTGTCTCTAGAGAAGGTGGGCTTCCACTGGCTCTTTAATGCAGACAGAGGAATAAGAAACTAAAGACTCCATTATTTGGAGATAGCAGTAACATCTTGTCCCTTTCAAGCACTTAGCGACCCTAAGGAGTGGCAAGGGATGAAGCAATTCACTGCTCACTTTCTGTAGCACTTTCATCATGTTCCCCCGGTCCACATATTCCATCACAAGTGAGTAGTTTCCGTCTTCCAAAATTACACCTAGTAGTTTTACCACACGGTCATGCTGCAGTCTGTGCATAATCCTGCCTTCTTCAAGGAGGGAAGCATTATATCTGTAAAATAGAAATTACACTGAACTTAGGTGCCAGGCTAGAAAGAACACAGGGATGAAAATGCTGTTGACTCATAATGAAAATTATGGCCAAAAATGTCAACATCCCTACAGCCACTGCAAGATGAACCATACCTTCATCTGGTTTGAATTAATACAGCTTTGCTCATGCCAGGTTATAGTCTCTAAGTCTCAGATGCCTTGCATGAAGAGTCTCTGCTCAGCCTGATTTTAGGTCCTGCTTTTCAGAAAGTGCATAAGCATTCTTGTTGTAGGTGCACTCACTGCTGGTCGTGTATGTCCAAATCCCTGAACTGGGCTGGGATCAGGACAGCGCAGGGCTGAAAGAGCCTTTGGACAAGGAGGATCAACACACACTCCACTATCTCTTGTACAGGAAACTGTACAGGTCTCTTCCCCAAAGGGCTGGTATTTGTGTTGATATTCAAAATGGATTTATCACTGGGGATCCAGCCACATACTGGATGGTGATAATATTTACTAATGATTACTGATTTAGGATGAATTCAAAGCCTAACTCTTTGCCTGGGCCTCAGTGCAACCCATCAATAGTCACAGGTACACAGCTGGGAACTCACTAAACGTGCTGAAGAAGGATGGTACCTATTATATTAAGTAGTCTTTACTATTGCTCCTGTTCTAGTCATCAGGCAAAAGAATGTAAGAAAATCTTGAGACGATGTTGCTTGCCAGTGCTTTCCTGCTCTGTGACTAAAATGAAACTGCTTCCTCCCTCTGTGTTCCTCTAGTACAGGAGAAGAAAATGACTGTTTTGTTTGCATTAGGCTCAGTTGTAAATTTGCTTAAGACTTTTAGTTCAAGAGCTTAAGGAATAACACACTTATGAGTCCGTGTAGTGAGAAGGTAAAAACACAAACCCAAAAATAAACAAGGAGGGCTTGTCCATTTTAACTGTGTTCATCCCAAACTGTCAGTGCAGTTTGTAAACTTCCAGAATCTCTTAATTTGCTTTCTACCAGCAAAAGAAAACCTCAGTTTATTTATTTATTATAACCCAAACTAGAATAACATGGGGTTTTGTCTCTCCCTAGTGGATGACTCATGGGAGAGTTTTAGGATTGTTACTGCTCTGAGGTAGCAGAGCTGCAGTGTGACCTGAATCCACTGAAATCAACAGCTAATTCAATTCTTGAATTAAATCAGTGGGCTTGGCTCACTCTTCTTTTTCTCAAGGGAAAGAAGGTTACATTCTTGGTATTCTACACATGGGGTTGGAGTCCTGCTGATAGCTCATGTGTGTTTAGTTCGTAGTGGACATCTACAATTGGACAACTGTATTGAATATTGATCTGCCAGCTTGAAAGTATCATGTGCCCTCTGAGTTCCTGCATTTCCTAAGTGTGCAAGAGTCCCCTCGATTCTTAACAATTCACATTAGTGCTCACCTTGCAACAGAAAACAGGAACTTGACTGGAACAATGAGTTAAAACTAAAAAAGTTGGCTTGTGAGGGAAAAAAGGAAAATTTGCAGGGCAGGTGCTAGTATTGCCTCAGTATTTTCCCCACATACAGCATCTCCAGAATCCAAAGATATGAAAATATTACACTTTATTTAGATTTATCTCCATTGAGTTTATATTCCTTAGACTAACTGAAAGATAAAATTCAGAACTAAGATCTGTAACTTACTCTGTGCGCTGGGGTCCTGTATACAGTTTTTTTAGTACTACATATCCATGTTTCTTGTGAAAGCATAAAGAAATTGTTCCAAATCCTCCAGCATCTAATTGTTTTTTTTCAAGCAAATCCTGGGTGTTCATGTGGATGTCTTCCAGAGACATGTTTGCAGTCTTTGTGGCTTAGCAATTATAACAAAATCAAGTACCTTAGTGCTTCTGGACCTGTAGCATAAAGAGGAAAAAGAAGTGTCATCAAGCATTTAGTTGTTCCACTAAATCAGACTCTGTGTAAGGAGTGGGACACATGCATATACTCTCGTGACCCTTATGAACAAAGGCCCTCAGTTTGAAACCAAAGATGCTGTGGTTCTCACAGGATCAGACCAAAAGATCACAATGATTTATCCTGTCAACCCATTGCAATTACACTAAGTTGATGTAAACCCGTTTCTTCACCTGAGGATCTGAAAGTGCTGTTAATAAATAGTTTTTATCCATATAATGTGCAGTAGATTGGTACTGTCCCTACACTTCACATGTGCAAAAACTGAAACCCAGGAAAATCAAGGGCCACAGTCCCAAAGGCAGGTAGTGCCTAATGATTCTGACAGATATCTCATTTTCTGAATTGCCTGCACATGGGCCTGTCAGGTGCCTAGATACTTACATAAGTATAAGCTACTTTTTAGGCATCTTTGCAAGTCCAGATCCAAAGGGTTTGCTTGAAGCTTCAAGCAAGCAAACAAAAGGTTCCTCTGGAGGGTGAAACAACCCAGCTTCTGTGGGAAACTTATTTTCACAGCTGTCTGAGTTAAAGGAGACAAATGCTAGGAAGGACTGTGGTGGGGAATATAAGGCAACTTCCCGTCAAAAAGAAGAGGAACAAAGAAATTTTTAAGGCTTGTAGTAACTCTTAAGTTCCCCAAGAGAAAAAAAAAAAAAGAGGCTCCCCAAGCTCTCTATGAAATAGGTAGATAAGTAAACCCCCATCGATGCTAGAATAATTTTAAGCCTTTGATAAAGCTGTGGTGCTCACTTGCCTAACATGTCTCTCAGGAGGTAAAACCTTAAAAGAAGGCTGGGCAGATGGCACCTTCAGCACACGCCCGCAAGCTGCATTGCTAGCACAGGTGCAAGCCACAAGGTCTGGTTTTTTCCTCACTGAACTTTTAAGCTCCTTACATCAGGTAAGGAAAGAGTTTGCTGAGAAAAGATGAAGTCCAAGAGACTAGCAGGGCTGCTCAGTTTCCATTCCTCTTGGCTGATGATGACGCAGTTATACAGAGCTGGGAGAAAGGCGCCATTTCAAAGTGCGGCTACGAGCAACAGTAGATTGGCTCATTTGGGTAATTAAGAGCTCTAAACAGTGTAGCACAGGGATTCCCAAATTTTTCAGACCAACAAGTGACTGTTAACTCCTGTAAACTACTGTGTACCTGTATCATCAAATCTCTAACTGAAAAGAATGCTTAATGTTGTTACGATCATCAGCTCTGCCTTCGTTACCACAGTCTCCTTCTGGAGCCTGGGAACTAAGCATCTGTAGAAAGTAGGTGTCTGAGGGAAGAGAGATGTTTATGTGCAGATTTGGAAATTGTCTGGTCAGTTCAATCCTGACAAGCCAAAATAAGGAAGAGTAAACAATTAAAAAAACAAGTTGTGCCTCTAGAAGAGAGAAAGCAAGAGCTTCCTCTTCCAAGTGTATATTTACTCTATGGGCCATTACTGTATAGACAAGGAACATCCTCTCTATATCTGGAGCAGTGTGCTTTCTTCAGACTTTTCTTCTTTGGCTTTCCTGCCTTTGAAAGGAAGCAGATTTTGTTTTGCTGGTGTGCTAGCCTGCATTATGAGTACAGGAGTGAGGATATGGCTGCACTAATTTAGAAAGAAGGTAAGCTCTGCTATTCTTAACAATTGTTAGGGGAGAGGAGATTGTTGCTGCGTTTTGTTTGTTGTTGTTTTTTTTAAAAATTTCTTTAGTTAATAAATTAGCCGAGTAACAAATGACTCATAGCAGTGCCAAGAATACTCCCTGTTGCTCTCACAGGTGAGCTTTTGTCTCCCTGGAAGTTTCTGGTGATGGTTCTCTGGCTTTCTTGGGGTGGTACTACTGACTTGTGCAGGCAGGTTGGGTGTCACAGGTACAAAGGCCTGAATTCAGTGGTAAGACTTTAATGTGGCATGAACTAACATCTTTCTTCTTTATCTGGGGTCTCCCTTTCATGAATTGGTTCAAAGTCATGTATCTATGGTAATTTTTCCATGTTAACAGTAATTATGCATCTAGGTAGTAACTATTCTTGTAAGAATTGCACGTGCTCTTCTTGTGAATGCAAATTAGATGTGTATTTTTGAATGCTGAATCTCTAAAGCTGCATTAATGCTGTTGATAGCTTAGGGCTGCCATTCAATACAATATCACCTGATGAAAAACAGCCCTAACGCAAACTGCAACAATATAGGACCTTTTTCCTAATTATACTGCTAATTCCTGTTCTTGCCAAGCAGCATGTAATCACTGTAACCAGAAGGCTTGGAAGTTCAGAAGAAGTGATAACTTCTGAAATCATAAGATATCTGCTGAAATGAGCTGGATAACATTCAACAGAGGGAGTTTTCTCATAAGATGGGGGGAACCCTGCTCCCTGGGAATCCTCTGCTATTAGGATGCTACTACTTTTTGTAGTTGTTATTAAGTGGTGAGGTACTCTGAGTAAAAGCTCTTTGATCGTAAGACTTATTTCAAACCCAAGGTTTTTTGTAGGATGGATGACACAGGAAAGCTATCCCTAGCCAGGCTTTTAAGCAAAGACTTCTTGTTTCAGTGTACTATTTAATGTGAGGTATGGCTGATGTTACCTGGGAATGTCGGATGATAAAGAAGTCAAGGAGCGAAGCTCAAAGGCTGAAGTTCATTCCAAGCTTACTGCTTTTTACTGAGATACATAGTAATTCAACTATATCCTCGGTACTGATGATACACCAACGCATGCATTACATATCTGTAGTTAAGAGAACAAATTCTGTAGTTTGGTGTAGCCTAACCTTACAGAAGCTACGCGAACTTCTAGGGCTTAACTTCTGGTCTATGAGGTAGCCCTCATCTGTATACTTGATCAATTATAAAGCCATTTTAAAAAAAATACTATTCTGAACATCTGTATTAGGGTGTGTTCATATTTAACAAGTGCCAACATGTATTATGAAAATTTTGAACACGGTTACTAGAAGAGAGGGATTTTTGCCCACTAATATGTTTGGGTTTTCTTTAGAAAGGGATAAAAGTGTAATGAGTGGTTTGTAGCATTTATCTTTTTAATGCCATGGTTATATTCTCCCCTCTAACCCCCGAAGAGCATACAAGCTCCCAAGAGTTGTGACCTGGTCATTAGGTCATATCGGGCCTGATGGCCATTCAAAAGCGGTTTGCTCTATTCTAACGATTTGCTGCAGACCTGATGCAGATCTTGTGCAGCCCACAGGGTTAAGGAGGATGGCTGAGCCCATTAGCACAGCGGGATGAAAAAAGGTCAGGCAGTAATTGCAGCCCTTTTGGTCTAATGATACTCACAAGTTCTTGAGAGGTGGTACAAAGTATAACTGGAGAAAGCGCAAGTAAGTTTTGCAAGCACTAAAAATTGTGGTAGCTTAGTTATCAGTCAGGAACGGAAGGGAATAGCAAACAGGAACCAAAGCTGGTATCGCTAATACGGGTGACAGGAGATAAATGGATGGGTGTCTGCAGCCAAAGGCAAAATACTGCGTGTGTGGAAGATGTTTCAAAAGCTGTCAGTGCATCTCAGCGCTACTGCTGTAACTCTCATCACCCTTCTGTGAGGGTTTTCGGCTGCTGCATCTTTTGACCGAGGAACGATTCGCCCCCCCACCCGCCCATTTGGAAACAGCAAAGGAAACACCTGTCAGGTCAGCAGCAGGTTACAGAAGGGATCCCCGGGAACGCTGGGAAGAGCCAAGACAAGGGAAGCAAAGGCCTTCATGAAACACGGGTTTTCACAGAGATAGAGGGAGGGTGAAACGCCCTGGGATCGTGGGTAGGAGCAGAGCAGCGGGCAGCCGGGAAGGGACCAGGAGGGCCTCTGCGCAGCTGCTGGCACCGCTACAGCCGTGGCACAGCCGGTTCCACTTTAGGACAGAAGCGGTCACGAAAACGTGTACTCCTGTACGGGAATCAGAGCGGGCTGTCTCGGCAGAGGCACCTCCTGCGCCGCAGCCACCGGAGGAAGGCGGCAGCCGGTGCCGGGGCCTCCCGGCCAGGCCCAGCTGGGCCCCGGGCGGGGAGCACCGAATCCCCGTCCGCTGGCGGCGCCCTGGGCAGGAGGCGCGGGTTTGCGCTAGCCTAGTTCCTCGTTGGCCGACCTGACATGTCCTCCGCCTCCTCCCGGCGGCTTCCTGCCGCCGAGGCCGCCTCTCCTCGCACGCACGGCTCTCCCGCCGTCCCGCTTCCCGCCGCGGCGCCCCGCGAGTTTCCCCGCGGCCCAGCGACCCTCCCCTGCGCCGCCGCCGACGGGGGAGGGGGGGGCCGGGATGCGCCGCAACCCCGCCGGGCCACCTCGGCCTGGGGCCCGTCATCCCACCGTCCCGGCCCCGCCCAGGCAGCCCCCCGGGACCCGGACCCGGACCCGGCAGCGGCGGCGCCTTCCCAACACGGGGGCGGCGCGCGGCTTTCGGTTTCGGCGGGGCAGCCCGGGTCGTCCTGTCCCGTCCCGTCCCGGTCCGCGGTACCTTACTGCTGCTGCGGGCCAGTCTCCTCCGTCTTGCCGCCTCCCTCGGGAGGGCCCGGCGGCGTGCGGGTGCGCCCTCACCGCCCCCTGCGGAGCGCCCCAGCTCCGCGGCAGCGGCAGGACGTCCTGGCCCGGCCCGGCCCGCCCCGCCTGCTCGGAGGCGGAGGAGGCGGCTCGGTCTCGCCCGAGGGCGCCGCGGAGCTGCTGCTGGTCCCAGGGCTGCGAAGTGGCCGGGTCTGCCCTCCGTCGGAAGGAGGGCATGAGCCGTGCCTGCCCCAGCCGGCCCGGCGGGCAGCGCCTCCCAGCCCCGCTGCCTCCCCTCTGCCAGCTGCGGCGCCGGAGGCAGTCAGCTCCCATTGCCCACCCGCTTGTGCCAGCGTGGTGCGGGCCAGGAACGGTGCAAACCTGGCCACGTTACCGAGACTGATAGCAGTTGGAAGTTTGGTGCGTGGTGGAAAGGCCTTTTTTTTTTTTTTTTTTTTTTTTTTCTCGGTTTTGGGGTCGAAGAGGCAGCTTTTCGTTCAGAAAGGGTGGAGGCAGGAGTTTCTGTTTGTCAGCAGAATTACTGTAACAGGTAACAGTCCTGGGGCCAGCTGCAGAAATACGTAACCTAAAAAGACTGCCTTAAACCATAAAAAAAATGTGAGTGCGATCGTTTCCACTCTTAAAAAAAATGTCAGCAATGGAACCAGCGCGTGCCTAGTGCATCCCTGTTTTCCACTGATTCTGGATCAGCTGGTGTTGAACCAGAACAGGAGTTTAATGCTCTGAGAGCTCCAGCGGCAAGGGCTGATCACACCTACTGTAATGAGGAGACTCAGGACAGTTATGCTGAATCGCCAAACGAAGCTCGTCGTATTTGGATTACAAGACAGTTCATGTCCATTTACATTGTGAGGTATCATAAGGGACAGCGTTACTAAACCCGCGGTGGAGAGAATCTGGGACGTCTGTCCACTAAATAAAGCAAAAGCAAATCCAGACATGGTAACTCTGGTGGGCCGGTCATGCAGTTTTGGTCTTCCGTTGCAATCCTAGACATCACAGAAAACTTCTGATAACATTTTACTTTGGAGGTTTTCTGATTTAGTTTGGGTTTTTTTCTGCTTTTGAGCTTTGTGTTGTGTATGTGGCTGAAGACATGGGCTGAAGCCAGGAAGTAAGATGGCTAAATTTATAATTGCTGGTTAAAGAGGTTTCAGTCTCATTCAGTGGTGGTTTGCCAACAAGCACTCAGGAAAGAAAAAACAAAAAAAAGACAGAAATTAGCATTTATTTGTTGGTGGTTAGGGGTCAGTGTTGCCATTTATGACATTCCTTCTCAAAATGAATAGGGAAAATACATTGATCCAAAAATGCAATCTGAATTTAGGGAGAAATCTCTTAATCTTCCTTTCTTCTCAATCAGAATTATCCTGAACTGGACGATAATGCCAGTAGTTTTAATGCTTTTCATCATAATGCATTTATGTGAGCAGAAGTTTTCAATTTTAGTATTAATGAAAAGAAAATAAGCCCATTAGTTCTCTTTTTACTTTAACTGAAACTTTCACTAATCTCGACCAAACTTTCACTTACTTTGTGCTAAAAATCTCAGCCATCTGATTAAAACTGACAGAAAAAAATGTAAAGACATAGAATTCCAAATACCTTTTTTTTTTTTTTGTAACATGTAGCTGTTTTTATTGTCAGCAGGATGGAAATTGCTGTATGTGAAATTTTCAGGTTCTGTTGCATTACTGGGGAGGGGGATCATCAGTGGACAAAACCCAAAGCAAATATTTGTCTGTAACCTAACTTTTAATCTAAAGCTGAAGCAAAGCTGATTGATCCCACTGCTGTCTAACAGCTGTCAGGATATTATGTTGTACAGCTGATTTTACAGAGAGAAGCATGGTTTAAGGTATCTTTGGCTCACCAATGCAACAAAACTATTGTATTTCTCTGAGCCCCCAGAGGGCCGAGGTGGGAGAAACTGCTGCACTGTGCCACCAACAGTGTTGATGTATGGGGGGAAAGGCTGTATCCCCCCGGGGAGTCCAAAGGCAGAATGGGATGCCCCAAGAGCTTGGGAACTGCTGTAGTTTATGACTGACTGCAGCCACAACTTTTCAGTGAAGTTCAGAAGATGACCATCTGAGGTCTCCCCTAGATGCCGAGGTACGGCCTAGCAACAGACGACAGAAATACAAGGGTGTACATGTAGACTACGTTGAGACGATTTCATCTCCCCTTGGCTTCGTATTAAGATCCTGTAAGGACATCACCTTTGCTCTGCACATCTTACTGGAATACATGGTATTTGCAGGTGTGGCAGTTCTCTGTGACAGTCTGTTACTTGGGCAAGACAGTTAGGTTTTGGTTTATTCTGTCTGTCTGATGTTAACAAAATGCTTTCTCGCTTCATCAAGAACAATTGGTAATTCAGAAACAGCTATGGGGTATTTTAGCTGCACAATCCTAGGGAAGAAACTGGTCTTCTGTCTCCTCTACTGAGTTTTCCAAAGAAATCAGAGTTCCTGTGCATTCAAACTGCATTAAATCAATACGGCTGAGTCTGAAGGATTTTTAAAGTATCTTAGGATGGTTGGAAATAATTGGTTGTGAAACACTACTTCGCTAAAGTGTACTGTTCAGAGAAGTAAGAACTTCACCACTATTTATTACCATTAAAATTTTGTTTTACATCAGTCTGCACTAAGCATTGTGACACAAATTTTTTGCATCTCTTTTGTGGAGCATAGGCTCTTTAGGCTTTAGGATATCTACTAACATAGTAGGATTTTTCTTTAAAAAAAAGTTGTACATGAATTATGCATGGTATTTATTATTGGCTGTTCCTCTCTTCAGCACAATCTTTTGATAACTTGTCTATTGCAGAGCATAATCCTCTGCAAGAAGGCAGCTAACTTCAGTGACATAGTTCCAGGAATCAAATATTAAACCAAAGAAAGAGATATCTACACCTGCCTTTAAATGTTAATTTTTTTGAAACCTGGATTAAAAGCATCTTACTGCAAGAAATCAGTCTTGGTTTCTCTAGGCTGTGAGGCCTCATGATAACATAGTTCAGATGGGGACCTATTTGTTTCCCTGTGTTTTTTTTGAAGTTGCAAGCATATTTTACCTGCCATTTCAGAACATCAAATAGAAGAAATTCAGTTATGATTTTGGAACAAATTGTCACAGAAAAAGACCAGAGCATTGCCTGAAAGTGTGTGGGAGCGGAGGACCACCAGCAACAAAAATCAAATCCTCAGACTAAATGGAAGAGGAAAGCATGTTGCTCTTATACCCTTCTCCCCAGCCTGAAATGCAGCTAGAAGTTACTCACCTAATTCTAGCTTTATTCTGATTAAATCAATGCTATTTTGACAGGAATACATTTGACTTTTATCATAACGTGATTTAGCAGGGCAATGATTCTTTAGATCAAAATGGCTCTAATATTTCCAGTGCTGCTAAGAAACTAATACTGCCACTTCCTTTTTCCCTCCCTATTAACCACAGACTGCTCTCTGTTGGCTTTCTGCATGGTAAAATGTAAAATTCTCCCTTGAGTTTTTGAAAGGTGTGTGCCAGAACATACATGCACCCCTGCACAGGGTGTTGTATAGCAGGCACTGAAAGCATGTCAGGACAAGGACATTGACTTTTGGCTCGGCACCCACTGGCACTGCTCAGTTTAGTGGCTTCCAAAGCACTGCAAGAGCTGCACCCTTCAGCAAATGTGTTTTAATCTGTTATGTATCCACACCCAAGACAGAGCTCACAGCTCTGATTACCTATTCTCTGAACAGGTACAGGAGAGCTAGACACGAAATAAAGAAAAGTGACAAGAATTATGAGGCACGTGGAACAATTTCTGTATGAGAATAAATTCCACAGATGAGGATTGAGAATGACCATGGAAAGTTACAGTTTAATAGTGGTTCTTAGTTTCCCCCTATCATATAACCCCTTGTATACAGTGGCTTTCAAATCGGAATGATATTCCTGAAGAATTTACTTTAGGAGTTAAAGCATGTAGAGAATAGTGATCTGGCTGGTATAGTCTACTTGCATTTCAAAATGGCTTTTGACAAAGTTTCATATCAATTTTTTTTCAAGGACACTAAGCAGGTAGGGAATAAGAAAGAAGCAGAGAGACATGTTTAAAGATAGGCCAAGAGGGCAACAGTAAACAGTTGGCTCTCAGAACGCAGGGAAGTTACAAGTGCAGGGATGTGAGCTGTTGAAAATTATCTGGAAAAGGATATGAGCAATGAGGTTGAGAAAGTTTGCTGGTGATACAGACTACTCAGAGGAGGGGGACAAGGAAAGCAGGCTGAGAAGAGTTCTGGAAAAATGGTTGGGTGACTGGGCAATGAGATGGGAAGTGAAATTCAAGTTATGTAAAGGAGTGCACGTGAGGGAAAAAAAAACACCTAAATTGATGTATAAAATAATGGCCCCTGAGCTGATTGTTACCACTGATGGCCAAGATGTAGAGTTACAGCACATGAAAACATTAAGGAAAGCAAATCGTATGTCAGAGATTATTAGAAATGGAGCAGAGAAAGTAATTTGAATCCAAGAGTCATGGAGTTTACTCTGCGTGCACTGCTGGTCCCCTCTTCTCGGTAACACGATAGTGAGACTGGATGAGTTTAGAGAAGAGCAACAAGGGTGACCAAAGCCCAGTGCCTTCTCTTGGAAGAACTACTGAGCAGGACAGGGCTCCACGGCCTGGGAAGGAGATTATTTATGGGAGATGATGTGCATCTACAAAACTCTAAGTGCCATGTAAAAGAATGGATGGGACCAATCATTTACTGTTCACTGGGAGGAATCAAGCAAAGCTACTGGGAACCAAGTGCTTCATCCTCCCACTCCAATGCCTCATGAAAGGAAAAAGCTGACCTGCTGAACTTTGCCAAAAAATACTGGCTGCTTCAAGTTGGCATGAATTCAAGAGAAGACTGAACAAAAATCAGAGCAGAGATATATTTGGCTTGGTAAATACAGA
Source organism: Phalacrocorax carbo (assembly GCF_963921805.1). Taxonomy (NCBI): domain Eukaryota; kingdom Metazoa; phylum Chordata; class Aves; order Suliformes; family Phalacrocoracidae; genus Phalacrocorax; species Phalacrocorax carbo. The sequence continues at coordinate 93,296,994 of NC_087514.1, read as the reverse complement.
GAAAATATATATAGCTCAGGAAATCCCCCAGACTAAATATAGTTGGAGCCCAGGACAGTATTCAGGGTAAGTGCTTATTCTTCCTGGCCTATAACCACTGGGGAGACAAAAACTTGGGCTTGGAGGATCCTTGTTCTGACCTAGCACAGCCACTCTTCTAGACTTACCTTACAAATATCCAGTGTAATACAGGCACTTAATATACCATGTGTATGGGAGCTGGCATGCGTCTGCCAAATAGCATCAAGAAGTGCATCTTCATCATATAGGTCAGTCTGAGATTCTTCATCAAACAGTTAAAACCACTAAGCTCTGTGATTGATCCAATACAACAACATTTGGTTTGACAGTTGTAACTTCTGCTTTCATATCCACTTCCTTCTTTCTTGAATAGTTTGGTAACTAAACACAGGGAACATAAGGATGATTCCTCTCCTTTACAATTTTAATGTTTGTGTTTGTCATTCAGTCTCTCTTCAGGTAACTTGAAGTTGTTTTCCTCAAGTTTTTTAGGCAAGAATCTACTTCCCCCGCAACTTATGTGCATACCATTTTCGATTTTATTCCCTTTCACTTTCTTTTTCCTATACAGAAATTACTGAGTCAAAGCAAATTTCGTGGTTGTGTAACCTAAAGACATTGATTCATACACACTGAAGCAGACATCTGCAACAGCTTAGGGCAGCACTGCTTCCAGGCGTCTGCCTCTGCTAGAGGTGGCCCTTCACTTCATACGGTGACAAAAAGGAACATATGACTCTTTCCCTGCGGCAGCAATTCCCAGTCTGGTGTATCAGCTTACGCTGCCGCTCCAGAATCTGGGTTCAGCCTGTTTATGATCCAAATAGCCCTTAAAGAAACATAAGGGTGGGGCATAACAAGGCTGCTACAAAGAACGTATGGCAGGTGCACGCTCTGTATGCAGAGGCCTAAGTGTCATTTGACAGTGACTCAGAAGACCGTTTCTTATTCAGGCCACAGTGCAAAGGCAGCTGTTTGGTGAGCTGATCAAAGCAAGAAACTGTGTAGCTAAGCAAGAAACCCACCCTTTGCCATATGCACAAAAAGGGTTAACAGCTCTCAAGCACAAAAATAATCCCCCTAAAGTTCGAGGTAGAAATCATGGATATGAAGAGCCAGTCATTTTTTCCCACTAGATGCTGGGTTGTAGGCAGACAGTGCTCCTGCAGTTTAACAGGTAAGGCATTCTGTCTTGCCGACTGCCGGTGCTGGCGATCTCCAAGGAAGCCCATCTACGCTGACGCTAGAGAGGATGCACCCAGCTCTCTGGACCCAAGCAGCAACACTGACTGGTGTAAAGGGGCAGAAAGCGGATAGGATTTCTTTTTGTCTCTATTTAGAGTAAGAATAATAGACAACTCCCTTTGATTTTAGGAAACTACACACTTTACAAACGGTAGCTGCATTCTATCAAGAAAGGCAACACATGTGCATACTGTTATACAATATTTGTATTTGTTTTTTTTTCCTTTTCTAGTATCGTTCATAGCTTTAATATTGCTCTCTAAATATGTGGAAAAGCCTAAGACTGTTCACAAGGCTTTCCAGCTGTCTAAGTCACTGTGCAACTGTACATCCTTCTGCATTATTCATGATCTGGCTTCATAGCTCAAAGGCACAAGTGTATAGCTCTCATTTAAAAGAACAGGATTAGCCATATCAAAGTTGAGTATGGGCATCACGTTCCCTGGCAAATAAAAAAAAGTGGCAGCTGGTATAAAAAGTGTTAAATGTGGCAACATACTTTACTGTTTCATAAGCAGCAACAGTATAATCTGCAATTAAATACTGCTTGTGTTATCAACCACTTGTAGGCAGGATGTCACTGTTTATGTGAGCAAGGATAATTCTTCACAGAGTTTTGCACCCATCATTGAAGAGAATGCCTCAGGATCAATGAAGGTAAATGCTATATTGTCAGTTAAGCTGCTCACTCTAGTACTCAGGATGCTTATAATACATTTGAAGGAGGAGATAAGCATTCAGATATTGAGATAAAGCACCAAAAAGAATGAAGGAAAAAGATATCTCTGTAGTCTTCTACCTGAAGATTACTTGAAATACCACTCAGGAGAGCAGTTTATGGGTTCTTCCTTCCAAAGAGTCTTCAGGCGCTGGGCCCATGCAATCAGCATCTCCTTCCTCTTCTCCTCAGAGACATACTCCGGAGCGAAGCAGATGTGAGGTGCAAGAACTTTGACACCACAAAAGTGCATGATTCCATGCTGGACTCAAAGCAAAGAAAGAAATGCCTCAGGAAATAGTAATTCACTTTCAATTCAAGAACGTGGAAGATTCAAATCTGAAACTGTTTCATTGACCCAATATAAAGCAGGTTTTCTAAACCTGTGCATTTATCAGCAGAAGGGAAATAAATTGCAAAAGTTCATTACCTACCCTGGCTAGGCATTAAGAAGAATGACATACAATACACTGAAAAATAAGGTCAACTTCATTTATTCTGCTCTGTGGAAATTTATTTGTAAGTACTATTAGACTCATGCTATTAAATTTGCAAGGATCAGAGACAGCCTAAAGTTCATTGTACTGTTTGAATCTCCAGAGATTGTGCTTGAACTGCAGTGTATTTCTCATCTACTTCTAAGTACTTTTTTAACCTTTTGCCTCTGGCTTAGCCAAATGATCCTGAATGAAGGCCACTTCCTTTCCCATCAGCTCAACTTGCCATTTTCCCTGATTATTTCTGAATTCACAGTTGCGTTTCACATTCTTTGTCATGTTGACTCCCAAGCTGTGCAGCTAGATAGCCTCACAAGGACAGACAGCTAGTAATCACAATGGGTACAAGACCAAAGAATTTACGCACATCATTGTAATATATCAAGAAGTAGCTAGTACAATGTGCCTTACCACCTAAATTTCTCAAAATGTGTTTGCTACTTCTGATGAAAGGGTAGCAATAAGAAAAGCCATGCTTTCATTTACTGATCATTAATGCCAGGATAATGTGTGACTCCCCTCCTGCCCTGCACCCTAGGTGAATCAGGTAGCTATGGGGAAAAGAAATCCTGCGTGCTCGGGCTAAAAGAAATCCTATAACACCAGAAAAACTTAAAAGGCTGATGGTATAAGCTTTCTCCAGATTCCAATCTGGAGGAAGAGGCGCACAAAACAACTTTAAAACTCTGTGGACTTTTAAAGTAGTCTCAGGATTTTAGAGCCCAATTTATAACCTGCAGATTCTTGGAACTGACAGCTTAGTTTTTTCTTATTATATTGTATTTCATATAAAATAACAATACAACTGTTAAAAATAATTGGAATAAAATTTAAGGCAAACAACAACCAAATATTCATATAGAATACCTGCATGGGCCACAGGAGGTAGCGAATATCACCACTGATACCTCCTTTTGCATACATCTCTCTGCTTCCTCCAGTGGTGAAAGAAAACAGGGCTAACTTGTTCTAGAATTAAGAAAGCAGCACTTGAGTTAGGCATGTTTAAAGATGAGTGGCTGAACAGTTCAAGAGATATTCAGGGGAACCTGGACAGCATAAATTTCTAGAGGAGGCGGTGTCCTCCTCTTTCCCAGACCTTACGTGTAGTGGCGGCTCTGAGGCAAAGATTGATGACATACAACTAGACAGTGGACTGTGTGTCAGGGCTTTGGGCAGAGACAGGTTAAAAAGAACAGGAATGACATTTCAGACATCTGCATGAAGCAGGGCTGACGCTTGCTCTCCCATACACAATGTTTGGAATACTGTGGCTGGAAAACACTCTACTGAGAATATCTATATTCCTGTTCTTCCTGAATGCAGGAATTGAATGCTACAGTCCCCCTTCAAACTTGGGCTTGCTTGTAACTTGCCAAGGAATAATTTGAGAACAAACCCCCTGTGTTTCTTCTGCCTCTGTAGCTGTGGTATTAGCCACAGGCTTGTGCTTAGCTTCTATCCTCTCAGTTTTAGCTTCTGTAATTGAAATGACATTTTTCCAGTGCAGTATCCAAACTGCCTTGAGCCTGCACTCAGCATGCAGCTACAATCACTGGGGATTACTCCTATTCTTCTCAGCGAGGCAGCCATTTCTGAAATTTAAACAAACTGAAATGCTGGAATATGAGAGAAGACTATTCAGATAAGAATATCAGAAATTACAGAGATTAAGATGTAGTCAACATAAATATGAAACTAATATTGATTGTTTCTGGATGCTGCAGTTGTTACCAAGTAAGATCCATCAGACGGTGGGCCAAAATTTTCCAGGGATATTCCCAGTGCCATGGAGAATTAAAAATCTGTGAATTGTCATCTAGAGATACTGATCTTACCTAATTTATAAGCTACAGAGAAGAAAAGGTTGAAAGGAGATAGCTAGGAGAGAGGCTCGTGCACTGGGTATTTCAGGTTTCTGATTAAGTTTTATAGTTTAATTACAACCTTTGACATCTAACCCCAGAACAGGATCTTCTCACCTGTTCTAGTATGTCACTCGTTACAGATTTGTGCAGTCTTACAGTGGTGGGAAGAATGGCAGGCTATGGTTTTAGAATACTGATCCATTTAAACTGTTTGCAAGCTGTATGCCATCCCAGCGCACTCTGATACACGTACCAAATTGTAAAGCCCATTTTGTAGGCCAACTGAAAATCTCCAGAAGATTGCTTAAATCTTTAGGAACCACTGCATTCTCCTCATTGTACTACCTTTCAGACAGTTTTAACAAGCCAGAAAGTTACTCGATACGTTACCAAAGCATTATTTCAGGAGAGTGTAAAGCAAAAGCTTTAAACAAATCTAAGACCAGTACCCTCAAGAGCATTGTGCAAATCTCGATCTTAATAATTCAATCTCAAAAACATACCTTGAGCAAACCGGAATCGTAACAGTTTGGAAATTCGTGAGCAAATCCTTGGACCAAGACTCTGTCCATCCAGCCCTTCATGATTGCTGGCATGCTGAACCAATACAAGGGAAACTAGGCAAAAAGTAGATTACCTTGTTAGCACAGAAAGTCCAGTCCATCCTTAGGCCTGGTCTACAGGCCAAATCCTATTCTCTTCATCTGTTCTGGTCTTGTACATGCCTTCTTCCAGCTCTCTGTCAGGAGAGGCAGTAACTGTGCTTGGCAAAGATAACTGAAGTGCTTTCTGTTTGTAGTAGTCTCGGGTGCATCCTTGAGCATCTATAGTGCACTAACACCATGGTGAATGTGAGGGCTTCCCCACAAATCAAAGTTGGAATATGATGAAGCAGGAAGGTGCCATTTAATTGAAACTTAAGACTGTACTGTACAGAATTGTGTCTCCTATTGCTGAAATGCAAAATGAACATAGAATCTAATGGAGAATGTGGTCAAAATGCACACAGAGCACCTTATTACCAGGACTGATACTTGGTGGTCAGTTCTGATCTGCCAGTCTGCTGACAAATGCCATGTGATCTGAAGAAAGACTTACTTTCACACCCTGCTGACATGATGGCACATGTTCCTGTGTGTAAATCTGTGTTTGCTTTGCGTGAGCTCCAAGACAAAGGGACAGTATTGGGCTGCCTGGTAACATGGCATGGTTCCCATATTGAGAATTATAGTATTATTTTGCACTTGGTACCTTCTGGTCTGAGTTGCTCAATGCAATTGATCTGGAGTGCAGGTAGTGTGAGGACCAGTCTTCACAAAACCTATGCAATCAGACTACTCTCAAATATTAATTTTTAAGTGAAACACTGCTGTGAATTTTACTCAGATATTTTAAGGTTCTAATTTCAGATGCCTTCCCACTCCTCAAAAATGCCAGTGTGGAGCCATTATTTGTGTGCAAAATTCATACTGTGCTAGCACAAATAATGCTTACAGATGATCTGGTATTTTTGATATTTTCTAAAATCCACATCCTAGCAGGAAAACCTGATACCTTGAAATTGCTATGCTGGATACAGACTGGCAGAGCTGCCATCTCTTTTTACTCTGGCTAGATTCAATGTTCCTAATGAAATCTATGATCTTCTCACTTACTGTTGCTTTTCTTTTGTTCAACCCTGTACATTACAACTGAAGTCTTTTAATACAATTTAAAATAATGACCTGAAAAATCAGTAAGTCTGCTTCCTGCACCTTCTTCTGCTCTTCAATCAGATCACTGGACAAATCTCCTCTCTTGTAAGCTTCCCATGTCTCCATGCCATAATTGAACTCTTCTGAGTTGTGCAAGCAACCTGTGGGTAGAAGCAAACAATCATTGCCTGCCCTGTTTCTAGCATCACAGCCAGATAAGAATTAAATACAGGTTGCAGTCTACAGTTCTAAATTGTGGTACTGCTTTCCATTTTTTCCCTACTTTTTTTTTTTTTTGTGGATATTTGGCATCATCACAGCTGATACTGATTTGATTTTACACTGGAAGGGAATGTAGTGTCTCAGAGTACTAAAACTTCTGCCTTTCTGTAGCAACATATGAAGTGCAATAAGAGGACCTAAGCTTGGCTTAAGACTCTGGTGATGCAGGTGGATGATTTAAGAGGATGTAAGTGAATTTTGCTAATTGTTCTACCTCTGCGTTAGGGATCACTGAAACCACCATGCAGTCACAAGCACTATGTAGCTGCTTTTCAGCTGCTGTAACTGGGAAACTCAGGAGAGGCTGGGGAGCCAGTATTGGCTGGCCCTGCTGACTCCACTACAGCTGGGTGAGCTGATTCAAGTATGTCTGAATCAGACATATACATTCATTCTGCTGATTCAGCTAGTAGACCATCAATCTCTAGCAGCAGAGAGAGGCCATAGCCTCATGAACTAAACTCTAGCAAGTCACAGAACGATATCTGAAGGCATTTCTCACCCATGAGAAATGGACTTCAGAGACTGATTGTGGATATGTGCTAATGCATTTTTCCCTCTCAATAATGTCACTATGAAATAAGGTTCATATTCAGGAGTGGACTTTTAGAAGCGCTTACATCTGGTCACTAATAAGTTTATTCTTGTTTTTGCCAGTGCTTGCACTGGACCAGTGCTGTTTGTTTTTCATTCTTGTTTTAATGAAAGCGACAGTTTCAGCCATTGCAGATTATGTTATGGCTTTGTGTTTCCTAACCTGGAAAAATACTGGGGCTAAATGCTAAGAGCGCAGTGAAAATATCACATGAGAAAAACAGTGATGCTCTTGTTTGGTTTAAGTCTTAACTGCATTATCAAGTCATTTTCAGTAATCACATACTACCAAGGTAGTCGGGAGGTGCCAAGAGAAGTGAAAAGCCCAAGCACTTAAGTGCCTGGAGCTAATTTGCAGTCAGCATTTGTAATCTTGTTCATTAAGAAAAGGTGGTTCTTCGAACGTCCCTGCAGTTGATTGCAAATACTGTAAAAAAAATAAATATTTTCCCTCATTCCCTTTAGTCTAAAGCAAAACACTGTTTCACAAATCCATGCTATACAGATATTTCATTTTTCTGATTGAGGGGCCATTCTAGTGATCAGATTTATTGAAATAAAGATGTTGCTTGTTGGATTTCTACACTGACATTTCTTAGTCACTGCTAATAGAAAACAAAAAGCTGGGTCTTGTTAGTTGAGGGATGTTTGCACAAAATAATAGCAACTGTTGTTCGGAGTGCACCTAACAGCATGGTTCTGGATTGTTAATGCAGCAGGGTAGACAAGGTAAAAGTTTGTCTCATCATTATTGTTGAAAAAAAAGCGTATTTTAGCTAGTCTCACCAACAATGTCATTTCTTGTTGCTCTTGGCTCGAACTGCATTGCATATAAATCAGACACCGTGACACTACAGCCCTGCTTGCTCAGTTCTTCCACAGCAACCCCCTTCAAAGATCCATTCAAGGACTTGGGCTCTTGATGTGCATAGACTATCAGGACTTTTTTCCCTGGAGGCAGAAAGAAAACCAGAAGATACCTTTGAGTATAGGAGGCAGACACAAAAGAGTTTGTGGAGCTGGGGCCTGGTCCTTCATTTTTCTGTAGTGTGTTTTCCAAGCGGCACATAGTAGTGAAAACAGAATGACAGTGGCAGCATTTGACTCCTGCTCGGCAGCAATCAGTGACTCGTGAGGAATTAGTCAGTGAATGCCCCCAACCCAGCAATTTTGTGCTATGCTGGGCTTTCCTGGGTGGAAAGTGGACAGTGGGTGCATCCCCATAGCAGGTCACACTGCCCTACATCAGCACAACCCAGTCCTTCCCCCTGAGTCAGCTTTTCTGCTTATCTGATTCTGCTTCCTCCCCTCCCCGCCCCCCCTGCCAAAAACTCACCTAACAACAGGGGGGGAAAAAAAGAAGCCGTCTGCTGGTTTAGTTCCCTAGGCTGGGTCAGACAAGTTGCAGCGCAAGTGTGAGGGGCAGGCTAGGACCAAAGTAGTGCCAGCTTAAATTCCCTCAAAATGTTGTGGAAACAGCTTCTGAGAGCTCAGAGCACCTTCCTACCGCAATGTGGGATCCCCTCATTGTCCAGTCCAGTGCTGTGCAAGTGACAGCTTCAGCGTAGATGTTTAAGATGCAACTATCCTACTTCAGCATCATCACAGCGACTTCAATAGAAAGGAACATGATTTTTTCGTAGATGTGAGAGTGAGCTGTCTAGTGTGTCTGAACTGCTGACAAAGTGGATTTAAGGTAAGCGAGTGGCAAGTTGGGACAGAGCTTCTGAAACTGATGTAACAAAGTGTATCAGATCTTACCTGTTTAAATTTTTATTATGTGTAGGCCATTCAGTTTTAATAGTTCTCTAAAAAAAAAATCATTCATCACTGAACACAAGGGAAAGGTCAAATACTTTTATGGGGCGGTAGTTGTTTATACGTGAACACTGTGGAGAGGGAAATTTCCAGGGACTATTGAAAATTACTGGATTTGCAAAACACGCAGCTCTTGGTTCCTAACAGCCAACACAAACTCAGGCGTCTCCCGAGTCTGGTTTCTCCAGGGGACACAGAGGCTGTACAGCCCAAAGCACCACTGGCTTGACAGGTAAGTTTAAGGTGTCAGAGATAATCAATAGAACCTGAGCTGAATGCTTGAAGAAACAAGACTTCATTTTTAACCTAAATTATAAAGGGTGGTTATTTCTCCAGTGTGCATGGCATCCACGAAACAACAGCTTTGCCAAAAGACAAAAACTTGAGGTCAAATGTTATGATAAATTTAACATGCATATACACTATTTAAACCCCTGCTCCATAACATATTCTGGAACATCAAGAGCAGTTACCGCCTTGCTGTTCTTGCCAACTCTCAGCAAATAGGTAGCTCGGTGGCTGGAGGCGACGCAAGGTCGCCGATGTGGTGCAGTGAATGCTGTGAGCTGCGGGTTTGCTTCCATTTCAGCAGAGCTGAGGGCACTTGGATGTGGTGTTCAGAGAGAATGGAGTTTTCAAAGACATCACTGACTGAAGGAATTTCAGTCATTTGAGAAGGTAATACCATTGTATCCCAACTAAACATTACAGATATGCCACATACCAGTGTGCCCAGGCCTGAAGTGAACAGCATTTTTATTAATATTTGTTCTTACCTGCCATTTTCCGGAAGCACTGAGCAGCTTCTCTCTTGAGAATCCGATACGGCCTGTGAACTCAAATGACAAATTCCTCATGTGAAAGACGCCAGGAAAAGGTAGAGTGAAAAAAAAAATCGCTGTTTCAGTAGGAAACGTACCATTCTGTGCAGATGTGGAGGGGCTGCGAGGGGAAAACAGCGTGTGAGTGCCTGTGTGTGCATGCGAGAGGGCCTGTGCATGTATCCCCCCCCGCCTGCCGTGTGCCTGTCCCGGGGCAGAGGCCGGGCCGCCGGGGGGGCCGCAGCCCGCCGGGCCCCCGCCTTCAGCCCGCCGCCGGCACCGAGCGGAGGGGTCGGGCCAGCGCCGAGCGGCTCCCGCACGCCCGCTTCACCCAGGCACCGAGCGGGGGGCGCATCGCGCCGCTGCCCCAGAGAAAAAGCCGGGCGCTGCTCCTCCTTTTCTCCCTACCCGCTAAAAACCGGCTTCAAAGCGACGACAGACCCCGGCGCGACGCAACCCAGCGCCGGCCGCGCCGCTCGCCTCGGCCCGGGGTGGCTTGTACCTGCTGCCCGCGGCCCGGCGTACCCCCGCGGAGGGGCTGGGAGCCGCCCTCCCGGCGGCCCCGCTGCCGGCCCGGCCCGGCCCGGCCCCGGGGACTGCGGTGGGGCGAGACTGGGCGGGGCGCGGCCGGGGCTGCTCCGGCTCCGTTAGAGTCGTCGCGCCCACGAGGTGCGCGTCACCCGCCGCTAGCGCTACCCGGGGTAACCGCTGTGGGACACACGGTGCATCGCACGCTGGCTGGCCTTTCTTTATAACGGCTGCTGCGCGTCCCCGAGTGCCGCCGGAGGGGAGCCGGGGCGGCTCGTCAGTGGGTAACCTCTCTGTCTGCTCGAAGCGTTGGGTGAGTCCTCACCCATCTACCAGGGGCCCAGTACCATCGGTCGTGGGTTTTGTGCGGAGAATCTTAGGTGGAAATCAAGTGACTGGGCCCAAAGCCCAGGGTAACAAACGGCTGAGCAGTGTCCTCTTGCAGTGGGGTGAGCAGACAAGCCCTGTGCAAACCTTGCTCCACCTGCGTTTTTCACCTGCTGCCCTCCGTGCTGTCAGGATTAGGGGAGACATGCACCCCTCAACCGTCTTCCCCGGCTTCTCAGGGAGAGGGTGTCACACAGGGTGCTGCAGGCACTGGGGACGGCCCTGTCTGGAAATGGGCAGTGAGAGTGCTGGAAACCAAGGCTACGGCTGTCACTCACCAACATATGTTGAGCATAAAACATGAGCCCATGTTCTGCTTGCCTGCACTCTCCTGGTTATATGGGAAACAGTGTGGTAAAGAACTGGGCAGGGACTCCAGAAACCCAGGTTTGAGTTAAAGTTTACTTCCCCTCAGGTAGGATGTCTTGTTTTTGTCTTTTCATCCCTTCTGGTAACAGAAATAATGAGACCTTCTGAGAAAACAGTTGGTGTTTAAACGGTTAAGGGCTGTTGGTGTTAGGATACTGCTAACAAGTGGAATTCTACTTTTGTGAAGACTGGGCAAAAACTAGGAAGGAAGCTGAAAGGGACATAGCCCAAAGACTTTGAGTGTTGTTGTTTTGTTAGAGTTGGTTTTTTACAGCTCATACAAACGACCAAGCTAAAAGTATGTGTTTTCCTTCCTTTTTTCCCCTACGCATAAGGCTGATTTGGAGTAAGACATGGGAAACTAAAGAAAAAATGCCAGCAGTTTATATACTGTACCTACATAATATTATCTGACAGACTATTTAATATACCTCACAGAAACAGTAAAAAAAAATTATACTGTTCCTGCTAACTTTTCACCATGCAAAACTTGCTGAATATTAGACTATTTCGAAGGGTTTGGGGTTTTTTTTCCCCCTGTTCCTGCTTTCCTCCTCAGCACTCACCCTGCACTGGAAGTTGTTTCTGCTTGGACATCACCTGGGCCTTGGCTGGGTCTCTGCCTGGTGCAGCCTCCTCTGGGGCCCTCTTTCCCCTCCTGTCCTTGTCTCTTGCTATCAGGAGCCTGGTCAGAGCAAATGATGGCTGTTGCCCAGCCCACGTGTCCAAAGCTTTCTCTGGAATGGGTGGGAGCCAATGCGTGCTTGGTCTTATCCTTACATGGAGTATCAGAAACACTCCTGGATTCCCATCCAGGTTTTGACATAGCTCCTGGACTCACACTTCTCTTGGTCTCTTTTGGAGGTTTAATGTAAAGAGTGAACATAACATGTAGAAAGTAAATGGCCAGTTTTCTCTTGGAGCGCAAAATTTTTTTGTCCTCCCCAATATATATTGTTATCCTATATATTATTGTTAACAACATTTGAAAAGGTCTACCTAAGTATAAAAACAGCATTAAAAATGCAGTAGATTTTGTGGAGGAAGGACTTCAGAGAATGCATTAATGATTGTTCGGATGGATAGACACCTATGTTAAAATATTTCACAGGTGTAAAAGGGGAGAGGTGTTTTATTGTACTAGTGGTAAATAATAGGCTTTTAAAACCGGAAAATACTGTAACACTGTAGGTGTGCATTGTGATTTTAGACAAAAAAAGCTGTAGCCTCAGCCTTGAGGAGTTTATGAATTCGAAGAGCATGAAATCATTAAATATTTATCTACATAAGATTGACAGTAGTGTTCTCACTGTAGAGGTGACACCCCTCTCCCCATTTCTGAGTAAGGTTGTAAAAGTTTACAGGATTAGTTCCTTCATTAATTCCTAATATCTCCTAAAGTACCTTTCTTTGAAATATTGTTGGAATGATCTCTAATAATTTTACAAAATAATAGAAAAAATCCTTTTGTGGTTGTCTTTGGCCAAGACTCATTATAAGGATTTTAGCAGCCACATTCAGTGACTTCTTAGCAACCTTGTGAGCACCCATTAGGTTTCAGAGCTCTTCAGAGAGTTCTTTGTGAAATTCAAATGTCATAGTTTTAGGAATCCATTCATTTTTGCTATTTGGGCAACTGTGTAGGACAGAGTGAAGTTTCTTAGAATCATAGAATCATAGCCTCCTTCCCTGCTAGTCTTGTAGCCTCCTTCTCCCTCTCCTGCTTCCCCTGCCTCCATTAAAGTTAATTAGCGCTCAGGAAAGTGTTGCGGTAGCTCAAACACCCTCTGAGATTTCAATTTTGCAGGTTAGGAATGTTTCTTACTATCTGGGGTTCCCCTCTGCCCCCCCATTGCATTTGATGCCCCTCCCTCTAGTCCTCCTTGGCAGTAAGAAAGGGGTTTTTTCCCATTAATATTTTTCCTGTCTAAGTCTTAATTGCTAATTAGCAATGGAAAAAGTAACTGTGGCTAAACTGGGAGAAAATTCTCCTGTTGCTGTCAGCTGTCCTTGAGCATTGACTGAGCGAGCCATACCTCATAGGAAGTTTGGATATTTACAGTTTCTCTTGCTTTCAATTGACATGAATTCCTTATCTAACACAAGACAGAGAACATAAGAAAAGTATGACAGTGGTTCATACCAAGAGTCCCTTCAACCCAGTACCCTGTCTCCAAGCCCGCTCACAAGTAGATGCCTAGGGAGGAGTAAAGGCAGGTAAGCACGTATGATACTGATCCCACTGCTCTCAGCTTGCAGCTGTCTTCAGGCCTGGGCACGTTGTAGTTTGTTTATATAGTAACCTCCAATTTACCTCTCTGTCAAGCGCTTTTCCCAGTCTCCCTGAGAATCCATGCTGATCCCTGAAATGTGCACTGTCTGCAGACTCAGTCCCTGCTGTGTGAGGAATAAACACTTTTTTTGCTTTGCATCTGGTTCTTGTCAGCTTCATTTGATGCCCCTTGCACTGGGAGTGACAGTGAACAATCAGTCCCTGCTCATCCCCTCTGTCCGTTGGTGATTTTGTAGAAGTGCATCGTATGCCTCCTGAACAACCTCTTTTCTGGATTTGAAGGGTGTTCTTCAGGGGGTCTTGTTCAAAAACTGTTTTGTACTTTCAGTCCTTCCTAGTGCTCTTCTCTGCCCTTTTCCTGTTCTGCTGTATCATTTCTTGAAGTGAGGAAACCAGATCTACATATAGTGTTCACAGTATGGACGTGCCTTGGATTTACTCAGTGGTGTAATGACTTTCTGCTCTGTGTTCCTAATAGTTCCTACTGTAAAATTTGCTTTTTTCAGTGCTACTGAGTGTTGAGCTGAAGCCTGTTGGGAAGTATCTGTCATAAATAAAAGGTTTTACTCCTGTGTGGTGGTGGTAGTCAGCTCAGAGCCCTTTATTTTTAAATGTGAGGCCAAGATGGTTGGTTTGTCTCCCATAAACATCTCTTACGATTCACAGAGACTAAAGTTAATTTTTAATTGCCTGTCCTCCCAAGCGGGGTCCAGAACACAGTGCCAGTCTTAGTTCCCCTATCAGTTAGAAACAACCCTCACGCTCAGTGAATGCCTCACCTGTAGGAAGAATTTGGCACAAGTTGGTTCCTTAAATACTGTTCTTCCGATATATTCTAGGCATACTTTTCTACTGTTATCTAAAATACTTTAACTTTTGATTTGTAGCCCTGAACCGTCTAGTAAAGATAAATTACTTTTTTTTTCCCCTCTTTGAAAAAATTATTAAGGAACATGTGTTTCTGTTGATTTTATTGGGGCAGGGGGTTGGACACAGCTGAGGAGGGCAGAGATACCTCTTTTTTATACAGTTTCAATATTTGCTTATTGGACCGCTTACTTAGGATTTCAAGAGCTGGATTTAATTTTGTCTTCAGCTTGAGGGAAACCAAAAACTGATTCTTAAAGAGTGATCCCCACATCAAACTGTGAGCTATTCTGGAGCATGTACATCTTCGGTTCCTGTGATATCCTGTTGTCTGGTGTCCGTCTGTTTCACTGCAGAAAAACATCTTGGGTTTTGGTGAAGGAAAAGAGAGAATGCAGGCATGATTTTGTCAGTTAGGCACTGGGATGGCCTTGGAACATGAAGACTCCAGTCCCTGTGTTAAGCATTGCTGAAACCTTTAACATGCAACAGCAGTTGGGTGCATACATAGCCCCTACTATGCTCTAAAAGAAAAGCCCATGCTGTCTTTAACTAAGGTTGGGCATCAACTGGGTGAAAGTTTTGAAGATAGCAGGACGTAGTTTTTGCCTAGCTTTCATTTATGTGATTTTAAGTCATCCTTTTTTTTTTTTTAAATTAAATATCTAGTTAGTTGTTTTGTTACTGTTTCCTCTGAGGACTCGTTCATTCCTACTACAAGGAAGCATAGTTAGCATCAACTGAAGGAAAAGAGAAAGTTCTCATAAGTAGGAAACTGTGGTTCATGTCAAGATAAACTTTGAAACTGAAACGTAAGAGACTGCACCTGGAAATCTCAAGCAAGTGGCCTTAATTTAGGAATTTTGATGGGATATTAACCTTACCTTTTTCGCTTTCCTTTTAAGACATATTTTAGTTCCCAGGTCAGATAATTCTGTTGCTGTGCTTCCAGTGGTGGTGCTTTGGATGTCTTACATAGGCTTGGATTTTGGTCAGATGAATTACCCTTAAGTGACAAAGCAAGACTGAGATATGAAAAATAAGGGAAAACAAAGCACCCAAGAAAATAGAAAGTACACGGAAGGCCGCAAAGTAGCCCTGGTGGGATGATGATCACAGAGAGATTTATAGCAAAATGGTAATCAAGAGCTTGATGTGGGCTTAGGTGGTTTTCCAAGGCAAAAACTTGCCAAGTACTGGTCAAGAAAATCTCTTAGCTAGTAACAGGGCATATTGGACAGCTTGCTTCTATCCCCTACTGAAAGGAAATAGCTTGCAAAATTGGAAAGGACATGTAACTAAAAATGGAGATAATCATTAATATAAACCTTTTCATCAAAAGATGGTTCCTGATTCTCTTTCCCAGTATGGAGACAAATTTCACTGACTTCCTCCTTTCTTTTCTGAGGTGGAGGGTCACACTGTCTGCAAGCTCTTCCCCTCCTCTTCCTTCACTAGTTGACAGGTAGGAAGTGTTGGGATAGCCTTGGGCCACCAAATGGTATTCTGGGAGCCAGACACATTTCTATCTGCAGTTTATTTTGTTGCTAAGTATTTTATGCTTCTTTGAAACCAGCTGTTATCCTTAATGAGCCCATTAATACTCTCTTGAATTGTTACCAGTTAAGTCCCATGAGCAATGACTGATTTTAAGCCACTCAGTCGTATTCTGCACTCAAACCAAGCTCCATTTTGTACAAAGGACTTTTAAAATCCTCTCTGTTTTGCCAAGAAGCTTTTGTATTCTATTTTCAGTAATAAATATCTACTCTTAATATTGCTCTGAAGTTACTGAGTTTAGTAATAAAAACTGTCCCTGATCATAAGGTATATATAGCTAGGAACTGGAGAGAACCAGCTCAGTGACCTGAAATACTTGTCCAGTGGCTATGCTTTCAGAGAACTAAACTTCCTGAACCCATAACAGTCCCTTTGAAGAGTGACAGGTCATCAAAGTATCGTGATTGCTTTAGGAAGCCCACTTCAAAGATGCTGTAACAGTGCAAATGTTATGACATAGGGTATTACAGTCAAGAATGGAATAGAATAGACTATTTCAGTTGGAAGGGACCTACAATGATCCTCTAGTCCAACTGCCTGACCAATTCACGGCTGACCAAAAGTTAAAGCCCGTTTGGACAGGGTACTGTCCAAATGTCTCTTAAACACTGGCAGGCTTGGGCACTGATAACCTCTCTAGGAAGCCTGTTCCAGTGCTTGACCACCCTCTTGGTAAAGAAACGGTTCCTAATGTCCAGTCTAAACCTCCCCTGGTGCAACTTTGAACCATTCCCATGCATCCTATCACTGGGTACCAGGGAGAAGACATCAGCACCTCCCTCTCCACTTGCCTTCCTCAGGAAGCTGTAGAAAGCGATGAGGTCACCCCTCAGCCTCCTTTTTTCCAAACTAGACAAGCTCAAATTCCTCAGTCGCTCCTCATAGGACATGCCTTCCAGCCCTGTCATCAGCTTTGTTGCCGCCCTCTGGATGCATCCAAGGACCCTCACATCCTTCTTACATTGTGGGGCCCAGAACAGTCAACCTCTCTCTTCACACTCTACCCTGAACCCCCGTAACTGCTCTCCACTTAGGTAGACATGCAGGTGGGATTCTTCTCTCCTAATTTGAGCCATGTAAAAGTTAGGGCATCTAGTCTAAACTCTGTCGAGTGCTGAGCGAGCTAGTCACTCTCAGGTGCAATTCCTTTCACTTGCCTTTGATGCTAGTGGAGGAGACGTACCACTTGGCTTACAGCAGACATCTGGCAGTATCTAGGTGGCTATGGGGAGATGAATGCTGTCCTCCTCTGGCAGAATACTTGGACTCCCACAGCTTTTTGAGCCATAGATATTGTCACAGGTATGTAAAACACCCAGGTTTTTCAAATGTATAAAACCCAGCTATATAATGTTAAAGGGTAAGGAAATAAGCAATATTTTCATATTTCACTACCGTACTGAGGCTAATTACTGTCTGATACTGGGTTGTGTTAGAACAGCATTATAAAATACCTGAGCTAGAACCATTTAGTATGAGTCAGAAGCTATAAACCAGAAAGCCCTCTGCTGGGAAGTATTTAGAGTGAGCCTAGTGCTTATTGTTGTGATGGTGCCAGCAAAAATTATACAGCAAACGAAGTACAGTAGAAGCAGGAGAAAGGCTAAAAATCTGCATCTAACAAAGTGACTGCAGGGAGAAGGAACTAGGTAGAGCCACAAGCAGGCATGGCACCAAAATATTACACTTTGAAATGAAATGAGTTTTCCAGGTCATAACTGTGATATACTGGCACAGTGGTACGGGGACATCTGTGGTGCCTCTTCATGCGTCATACTGCTTTGTGAACAGACAGAGACCTTTGTTCCTCAGACATGCCTGAATAATACTTCCTACACTAGCATCCCATAAGAAAAAAAAAGTTGTTTGTCAATTGGTGGTAAAAAAGAGAAGTAAAAAAGGTCAAAACAAGAGTATCTGAATATCTAAAAACACCTAAGTGCTTTTATTTACATTTTCTTCTAATACCTCACAAGCATTGAAAAAAAATTGGGTTGATTATAGGAAAAAGATAAGAAAACCCTGCATTTCAAATACTTCTCAGAGAGAGGAAATAACTAACACATTTTTTTGCCTCCAAGTTATGTCCATTTATGGCCTAACTTTAAAATCTGCATGCTAAGAATATGTTATTAGATATTATAATAAGACTCTCAAGTTCAAGAACTCTGAAATAATCAGGTTTGTTGCTTCAAGCCAACAATGAATTGAATCATCAATCAAAAACGTTATAGATGCCAGTGTAGAATACAAACATCTACAGCACTGAGGTTGATTGATTCCTTCAGCAACTGAACGAGATTAGGATTTTGTTTTCTTTTTTTTACCCCCGCTTTATCAGATGATGCAGCACACAATATTACCATCCTCAATATCTGTTGTATAAATTAATGTGGAAATGCTAATATATTTGTGTGTGCGCACGCATTTTCTTCATACAAATTACAAAACGTGGGTTAGGGTGCAAGGTACAGTCATCTATCTTAAAGAGAAATTAATTAGAATATAACTGTGGAGGAACTGTTTTAGCTTTCCTTATGCCTTTCCCTAGGATTAATACAAAGTTTATTGTACACATTGTTCTGTCTCTGGAGTAGTGCATTAAGGTTTTAGAACACCGTGTATCCAAAGGGTATCTGTTGTGCCCTCTAGCGCCCAGTGCAAGGGTCTGTCTTTACAGCAGAGGGAAGCCTTCACCAAGAACGGGGTTTTAATCTTTGATGGAAGTTCTATCCTAGAGGAAATGTTTTAAGAACCTTTGTCCCCGGTGATAATAAGCAGCAATGAAAAAGGATGCTAGCAAATCGGTAGTATAAGAGAAATCCTATTTGATATTAGTTTTCTGTGACTATTGCAGAAAATACATCCACTGGGAGAGCAATTTCTAACCAGTGAGTACTGCGGCTCTGCACTGAAAAAGGAAGAACAAACCATAATGTCTTACAGAAAATATTTTTGCATCAATCTGTACCCCTGTATGTGTCACAGTAACACTGTAGTTATTCCTAGGCTTCCTTTGTCAGGTAATAAAGATGTCAGTCACCCTCATATCGATGTCTCTCCTTAAAGCAGTAAAGTTGATGGGCTTGTGTAACAGGAGGAAGGAAGCAGGAGGGCTGCGTGACTAACAGCCTCGTACTGTGACCTGTTTTTCTCTCAGTCTGTCTGTCTGGGAGTGAGTAACGGAAATTGAAAATGGTAACCTCTGGGGTTAACAAGTCTACTGTACCTCTAAATGAAAAGCAAACCATCAACAGGGATAGTGTCCCAGGAAACAATTCTTACCTGCTGTTTAGCTTGTTTTTAAATCTTGTGATGTTAAATATTTAACACTACTAAAGTATATAAATGAAATATGTATTTAGAGCTTTTATCTATTTGAAACTTAACCACAGCTTCTGCTAGCAGATTTTTGCCAAGAAGTATGGGGACTAGTTCTTTCAAGTAAAAATTGTGGGATACATACATTTGTTACTTGTAAATCAGTAATCTCTTCTGTATTTTCTGACTGACAAGTCTGGCCTGAGATCTCTTCCTAACACAGGCTGGAATTTCAAATCTGACCATAGACTCAGTCTTCATGTGTAAAGCACAGCAGATCTGTGATTTGCCTTAGCACCTGAATAATGAGAATCTTTGCCAAGCGTGACTGTCTGTCTTTGCCCCATTTGTGATAGCAAAGGCAATAGGGTGTGTCTGCGCTTTCCCTCAACTTCTTGTAGAATTGTTCATGTAAAAATAGAGTGAAATGAATATTAACTGATATGTAAAGAGGTAATAAATGGGCAGTTTAATTTCAGGGGAAGGCACTTTATGGCATATTTGAACTGAGAGTGGCAATGCATTAGCTGTGATATTAAAAAACACAAACACATCTGAGCATAGTTTTCTGACAAGGTACTTTAAAATCTGCTGGTATTTTACAGCTCTACCTGTTTGATTTTGAACACTAGCTCCAAACGGAGTTTTAAAGGTATAATTTTTTTCACAGGAAAGGTGGAGGAAGGAGAAAGAAGTTTTTCTACACCAATGTTTCTTCCCTTAGATGAAAAAAAATCTTGGGAGACCTGTTTCTATAGTCATTGTGCTTCAAAGTTACTTTCTGTCCCAGATGTAAGATTTACAGCCGTCTATTATGATGAAAGGGTCATATATCAAGTTGACATTCTGTTCTCATATTCAGGTTGATGCTGCTTTAGATTTGAAAAGTGAAGCTGGAAAATAGCCCCGCTGTTGGCTGAAGTCTGTTGTGGTAGGGCGTGAACATAATTCCATAAAGCTGATAAACTCTAGTCAGGCGTCATCATGTACATCAGGTGCTGCCTCTGGTGAGTCCAGTGGTGTGTGACATAATGTATTTCAGAAGCAACTAATTTTAGATATTCTTTCCAAAGGGATTTTTGCAGGTTCCTCTTACATGCCAGACTACTTATCTGAAACATCTGCTGAGAAGTCCCTCCGTGCAACTGCAAGTCACCTGGGGAGAAAGCCAGGAAAACAGGGGGGGGTGCACCCACTTGCTCAGTGTGCCACGAGCTCACCCTGGCAAGGTTTATTATGGGACGTACCCATGACAGTAACTTGGTGATTGCTTCCTGGTTACTATGGAGCCTTTCATTGATGGAATCAAGATAAAATATGGGATTGAGTCTTGTACAAGAACACATCATCCTGTGATCTTACATTAACCATCAAGGTAAAAAAGTCATCAAAGTAAACTTGTTTTAAGATACAGTCTCCTACCCAGGCTCAAGGTTAGCAACCTGGCATTGAAATAGTGAGCAAGTCAGCAATGATTAGCTTCAAAACAAATCCAACTACTTAGCCAGTGTTCAAAAGAATACTTCTGCAGAGGGCATAATTCTGGGGAGAGGCTTCTCTGAATTTCTGCCACAAAAAGACTCTCTAAGGTTTCAACAGGAGCAAAGCAACGTTTAATTGTATTTAGTGTCCTGATACTAAATAATTCAGCCCGTGGTGAGCAATAGGAAAGGGAGGACGGTGCTTGCCAGGCCGAAGCCCAGAGGAGGGTGCTGGAGAGCCGAGAAACGGCACTGTTAAATGCTTTCGACTCCTTGAGACACGCTGAGCAGTAGATCCATCCCCATACCAATATGTTTCCTTCTGTATTGGTGAAGCTGCAAAACAAATAGGGAATTAGCCAAAATCATTCTTTTGTTTATCAGATACTTATGTATGTGGATGCTCATCCTACACATACCATCTTCCAAATTCATCTCATGACTCCTTTTCATCACTTCATTTCTGTGTGATTCTGCTGAGCAGCTATTTTGTTACCTCCACCATTCTTTCTTGGACTATTTTATATATCAGACAAAGAATCTAGATATCTTGAGTTTCACCTGTATATTTAACAGTTTACCTATAGAACAGATATTGTTGCTGAAGAATAATAATTTATATTTGATGGACAGGCAAACTGATGTTTAGAGACTAAGGGAGACTCAGCAAAAGATATAGCCATCTCCAATCTGCCTATGTGCAAAATTTCAGCCCTTTAAACTGTTCTGCTGGCCAATCTGTTATGCTTAAAATCCACCTGGAGCAAACTTTCTGACTTAGGATTTGCCCAGGACTGTTTTAGGTAATTATTGCGTAGTATGAAACACAGGGACAGCCCCTGGAGCCACAGCTGGGATCCAAAGTTCTTCCTGCATTAACAGGGCCAGCCACTAGGCTACAGCCTTGCTGTGTGAGAGCTGCTGGTTCTTCGGCTTTGTTCTACAGGTTGAAGTCTCTTCAGCATGGAGGTGCCCTGCCTTTCCCCAGGCTCACCTCCTGCTCTTCTGCAATATCAATGGGCTTGGTGGCTGAGGTGCACTGAGGTGTGAAACCTGTGATAAAATACTCGCCGGGGAGGCAGGGTTTGAATTCCAATCTTAATCACTGGGCTACAACAAAGAAGGAGGAAAATTTATAAATTGGGATGTGCACACTCAGGAAAATAAATATACCGACTTTTGGGTATGGGAGTGGGGAGCTGTGGGGAGCTGTTCACTAAGGATGTGCCAAAATGGTTGTGGAAGCAGATGATTCAGGACATATTCCTGATATTACTTGCTCTTGTGTTACTGCTGCCTAGCTGCAGGTAATCTGCCTTTTTGTGGCCCTGAGATTCCTGAGCCCAATGTCTCTTCACCTGGATGTCCCTGTCAGCTCTTCTCTGTTAACTGCCCCAACATAGGCTGCAGCCAGCAAAGGGGCTGTCATGGGGACCGCTGGGGTTCTGCTAGTGACCCCCTGGAAAATGGCTGCTTGTATCCCAGCCTCTCAGCCCCTGCCAGGTCAGGGCCCAAGCACTGTCACAGACTGCTTACCCCTGAAGCAGGCCTGAGCTGTGATGCTTAGATAAATACATGCTTTTATAATACTAAATATATACTATAAGGCTTTGCAGCACTGGAGCGTTACTGTATCTGATAGCTGCTACCCCCTCCCTCCCCCCCAGCCTCGGGATTGCAGTCATCAGAGGTGTGAAAGGGTAGTCGTAACAGAAATGTAACTGCTGCCCATATATGCCTCCTCCCCATGCACAGACAGGAGAAAGGAGAAAGGCATTCCCACAGAAGGAGATGTTATTGCAGTACACATGCAGAACCTGGCTTGGAAAGCTGCCCTGCAAGGTGGAATATTACAGTCTTACGGACCAAGCAATATGAGTTTTTGGCAAATGGCAGAGGTACCTTAGGGTGATGTAAAGTCACATATTCATACAAGTTGTTGTTAATTCAATGATTTGCATGTGCTTAGTGTTTTCTCTTTGAGAGTTTTGGTTTGAGAAATATTAAGTTTGTTGCTGTAACATGAACTAAAATCACCTCAGTGTGCCCCATTACTTTAGATTGCTTCTACGCTTGGTCTGCATGACATAGCTGGCAAAGACCAGCATATGGTTCAGAGAGCTATGTCCCATGCACTACGTGGCATTAATCATATAGCTATATGCATACTTTTATCTTTTTTTTTACATTGCTGTGGGGTATCCCCGTTTGTGCCCAGACCTCCTACACAAAAGGCACAAGCACAGACTTACTTCCCTGCAGCACTGTAACCAGTCGTGCAGATCCACCACCGCTGCAACAGCATTGTCACATTTTAGAATTACTTCCTTACTGAACATCTGTGCTGCTGGCTCCTTCCCCTCCCCCCTTTTTTCTTTGCTAGCTGCAGTATTGCAAACCCCAAGAGCAATGAGCAGAGCTGAGAAATCCCCCAAACTCAGTTATCCGTGCAGCTACTCAGCATTGCTCTCACAGCACTCAGCATGTGCATTGCTTCCCCCATTGGGTTTTTTGGTCTTTTCTATGGCCTACTGTCATTTAGCTTCGTGCGTCACACCACCTCAGAAGCCCAGATAATTTGTTCTGGGATTAATTGCTGTGGTTCAGGAGCTCAACCTGAAGATCAATACAGCTGTCTTGCTTTGCTGCTCTACAGCAGTCAAAGCTGACAACAAAACCCAAAGAGGAAAACTGAAAGTGATATGAGCTCCTCTCCCTCTCTTCTCCCTGCAGAATCAAACACTTAACCTAAAGAACTCTCCATACATTTTTAGATAAAGAGACATCATGGTCATCTTGGCTTTTTTTGATTGTAATGTCTCTGTCTCCCGTAACAGAATCCCTCACTACTGCGGTTTTACTCTGTGGGAAGATAGCATAGCGAGATATGTTTCCTCTCTGTCCCGTGTCCCGTCCCCCCCCCCCCCCAACTCTTGGAGCAGAATTTTACCTGGAAGAGTGTGCATTAATGTTTGTGGTAGAGAATACAATCATGGAAGATTATTTTTGTTTAGAAGCAGAACAGTCAGGGAGATATGTGCAGGAGTGGGAAGCAAGAACACTTCATCTCTGCCACTGACAATCTCTTTGGCCAGGGGGAAGTTGCACAGACTCCTGTTTTGAGCATTCATTCACTTAATATAAGTTATCTCGATTTTTGGATGCCTATCTTGAAAAGATGGAGCGGGGGTGATGCCAAAAGGGCCACACAGCACAAGTGGATTCCTTAGAGTCTCATTGGCAGTAGGCAGTTGTTGAGAGCAAGCTCAGGTTGGGCACCTAGAAACAAAAGGCTACTTTTGTAAAAAGGGCTTTAGAGCATTAGTGTTACGAAAATGCTGGCTATCATGAATGCTTATTTCAAAAGGTAGGCTAGTGGCCAAGATGACTCTTCCAGGAGAGTGAAGGTAGGAAGGGCAAATATCCATGGCTCTTTCCCAGTCTGCCTTCACACCTGCTTTGCCTCTGCCCCAGTTGGTTGCAGGAGAGACATCACCTCTGTTGCACCTCCCCTACTGCTGCTGTCGCTCTGGGGAATCATGGTCCACACGTGGTACGAAGGCTGACAGCATCATGCCCCTCTGCGTGAGAAGGGCCCAAGGGTGCCGAAGCAGGGATGGTCCCTGCTCAAGGATAACTTTGCTGTGACTGAGCAATTTTGTGTTGCTTCACAGAAGAGCCATGAACTATGATGGTGGTTTTGAGTTGCTCTTAGAAGGCCTTGCTGCCACACAATATGGTGGTCTCTTCACCTGAGTTGTTTTTTTTGCTGTAAGACAGAATACAAAAAAAAAAACCATCAATGGAAAGATGGGAGAAATGGGAACAGGAACATGCACTACATGTTTCTGGTCTGTGTAAATGCATCATAGAACTGAGCTTTAAATAATAATAAGGTAATAGAAACCTCTGCAGATAACTAGTCATCTGCTTTATTAGCGATATAACAGGAGTTAAGCAGGAACATTTAGCCTGTGACCAACAGAAACCAATTTCTTCCACTTTTTGTTCATCTAGCAAAACCTTTGACTGAGATGTGTCTACGCTGCTGTCCTTCAAACATCTACATTTCATGTCAGGACTTCTTACTTCATCTGCAGCAGTACATGCAGACCTGCCTAATACTGAGTACCTAACATGATGGGGTACGGATCACACTTGGATTCCTCTGGGCACTGCTCTAAAAAAAATCATAGGACAAATAGTGAGCTGCTTTCATAACCTCCTAAGTGTCAGTGGTTACGTTGCAGAGACGTTTAGTCAAACCATTCTTCCTGGCAATACGTTTCAAAGTACAGCATTGTTTTCAGGCCTGCTGGAAACATGCCAGGTTTTTTGCTGAGCCTTACGTGTGCTGGGGCGTGACTTGGGGTAAGGCTATGTGAATATATTGCCTGCAGTGTTCACTAATTCTGATGGTTTCAACCCTTGTTATGTAGTGATTCATTTCTTATGGCAGGTAATGCGCCTAAAACTCTTCTTATGGTTTCTTATGTGGGTTGATACTTGACTTGCTAATGCCAGTGTCTTCTCCTCATGACATTGCTTTTTGAAAGTATTGATCTTTAAGACAAATTTCAGTTTCATTTTGATTACCATATCCAACCTCCTTGCTTGACTTGCTACCCTGGAGCAGTATAAAACCTAAAATAATTCTTTCACTATGTTGAAAGGTCTTTGGAGAACTATGTCTTAATAGTTCTTTGTGTATCCCATAGCACTGATTATCTGCTTTCCTGCTTCCACAATACAACTGTATTTTGGAAAACTGCCCACTTACAATTACATGCTAGGATTCATGTAAAAGATTATGAAAAAGCCATTTATATTGTTTGAAACAGATGTGGGAGTGCATGTTTGCCTCTGTCTGCAAGATCAGTCTATGCAAGCACCTTGCTGACAGCTTTTTTTGTGTCCATATCATCGTCACCACTCAGTGTCACCTACTGTTTGCCTTTCCCTAAACTCCGCTGAGAGCTCTTCTTGAGATGGGGAATCTGTGCAATAAGAGGGAAATGGCAGAGTTCTAGTCAGATGTCAAACACGCATCACTTTTTCCTTGCCCACAGCAGAACTCACAGGTGAGGGCTGCATAGAGGAATACTTCAGGCTGAAAGTGTATTACACAACTTACCTAACCCCTCTGCACTAGGGGACAGATAGGCACATTACGTAAAGGGGAAGATGGCTCAGAGTCATCAGCATCCAGCAGAATTTATGACAATTGTAGCGGTGCTGCCGTGTGTGAGAGACACTACTTGGGAAGGTTTCCTCTGGCTTCCCATGTAGTTAGAAAGACGTATGCAGAGCCAAGGGTTGAGCTGCAGAATATGTGAGTTTGGGCTTTGGGCTTTGACGACTATGTCTGTCTCCAGATCCCAATATTGTACAATATTATGTGCCAAATATTACTAATAATTTTGGTTCTTAAGCAAAGAGTGTGGGTGTGTGGAGAGAAATTATTGTATGCAAGCGATTCATTCAACTGTGAAGAGAAGAAAGTGAGCCTTTATTTCCCTGTGTACATGATATTCCATATAGAGCGACATTTGCTGCCTTCAGAGATAGTACAGGACCAACAGGAAAACAGCTGTAGGCAAGAAAACCAAGAAGAAATCTTCAGTAAGACCCAGAATCAAAACCAAATAACATGAATGAAACTAAGACTGTGAGTCCTAGATGTAAATCTTCGCTATTGATAATAAATGAAATCATTGTTTTGTCAACAGAAGGGCTCACCCTGGCTTGGGTATGAGTCTTAACATTGGTGGGGTGCAAGGTTTAAGCACTCAGCTGAGTTACCTAATGTAACATCAACTTTTACTGCTTAATAGCCTGTGTTTATTAAGCCAACATACGTAGTCCAAGATACCATTTCTGTCACAGACATAAAAATCTTCAATTTTACTGGCAGTTTATTCAATGTCAGAAGTCCTCATACAGTTTAAGAGATTGTAGATTAGCATTAATTAAAATAGCTATGCAACAGTGTATGTAATTACTGCAGGCACCCTAAGCACAGCTGCAATCATAGCCACTTCCTCTATAAAAGAGAAGCCAAAAGATTTTATCCCCGTTTTTAATGAAGTTATATTTCAGTGTCTGTATTCCAAAACTCTTCCTTGGAAATGAAGCCACATTCAGAAAAAGTCTCACATCTGTATCTCATCGTTCTAGTTTGAAAGATGGAGGGATAAGCTGATCTTGTGGGGATTTGAACCTCCACTGTCAATAAATCTAACAGGAACCTAGTGACAGAGCTTCTGCTGATGTACCTCGCCAATAGCTGACTCTGTAGGATTTGATCCATGGGACATACTAGTGTAATATTCCTAATAAATAATATTAAGATTCCTGGTAGTAGCCTGCATTACAAAACAAACAAAACCAAGACATTTCGCAACCTCTGGCAGTCACCGCTTTTGTGGAGGAACTTTGTTGCAGAGGAGTTGAGCTCAGCTCTGTTATATAGTGTCTTTTCCTTGTAAATACTAGGGGGGGGGGGGGGGGGAAGGCTAGAAGCAACAAGTGTTTCAAAGTATCCAACTTAATACTGAACCCCATGAGGCTGAAAATCCTATGTAGTGAATTGATTGCATCAGACTGCAGCCTGATATTACTGTAGCTACTCACTTTACAGTGCTGGCCTGCAAAAGCCCTCACAGGAAGACCTTGTGAAAAAGGAGAAGTTGTTTAAAAGTCTTGTGCTTCCTTCCTTCCTCTCTTGGGCTGCTGCAGTAGTATCTAAGTCCTGCTGCATACTTTGGGGGTTGTTTGACTTTCTTCATACTTGCCTTGCTGAGGAACATGCTGAAGGACTCAGAAAAGACTTTGAGCTCGCTTAGAAAGTGCAACAAAAATAGTGGAGGCTGCATGAAGGGGTTGCAGGGTTTAGATTCTGAGGAGTCTGGCAGTGATGTGGAGGCTGCTCCCAGTGCAATAGTAGTGTGGTACCTTAGCACGTGTATTGCACAAGCCCTTGAAAGGAAGTTGTGAGAGAAAGCAAAGGGACCGCATACATAATGAAACTACATTATGAGTAATGAAAGTACCACCCAGCCTGTCAGCCTCCCTTTCTCCAGGAGCTGTTTGAGCCTTCATTTCCTTGTATCTGTATTCTGCAACTGGATGTTGTTTCATTTCCGTGCCTGTTCAGAAAACTCTTCCCTTGTTAGTGGCTCAGAATGTTTCACATGTGAGTAGTGCCACCACTTTCGCTGCGGTGACTTACCGAGGGAGCATGTTAGCCAGGACCAGCCCAGCGCCAGTACTTGGCCAGAGATGTCAAGGCTGGGTAGATGTAGGAAAAGATGGAAGAAATGGGAGATGAGATACAGTGGAACTTAGGAGAGACTTCAGATGCTCTTGGGACAACAGAATAATGGTGGAAGCAAGTGCTGCTGTTGCCCTGATGATCGCTGCCCCTCTGAGTACACCCATCCCTTCGTCAGTAGCCTGCCTTGCTTTCCAGGGCTTTGACAAAGGCAAAATTTGTCCATTTGGATACCCTTCCTTTGTCTTCTGGACCTTATGCATGCCATCTTTTCTTTTAATTATTCAGAAATTGAGTGAAGCTGTACAGTTCTCATTTTACTCTACTTATATTCCCTACAGATGCTCCCTGGGGCCAGCATGGTTCCAGCAATGGGATTCTGTGTCAGCTTTTCTAGGAGGCAGCCAACTGACCAGACTTTTATTGTGATTTTGTGGTTAATTTCTAAGAAAATAGCGAGAGCCATAATTCTACCTTGGAAATATGAACTGCCGCGTCATGCTGTCCACACCAAATTTACCACCTTCTTGTTGTCCTGTTGCTTTAGAAGAGCTTTGCATGAAGACAAAGATATTTCCTGGTAAAGGAGCGTGTCTCAAGTATATCGATGAGTGTAAAGTCTGGCTGCCTTGAAATGTGAGCAGCTCCAGGTTAGAATGGCTGAGTTCTGAGAAGAGAGGGGAAAAGCTAGAAGGCTTATCTGCTAAGAAATTAATTTGTGGTTTGGAGGAATTCTAGAAGTGGGCAAGGAGCTAAAGCATGGAACGAAGCCTAAAATAAAATTCCAGTAATTTATTTTGAAACAAAATTAAAAAACAACGGTACCAAAAAGCCACCATGTCCATTTATTAAGGACTAACCCTGTCTTCTAGTGAATTTGCTAATTGTCCTTTTAAAAAATTAAACCAGTATGATTTCCTCTCTTTTTGTTCTTTCTTCAGTTCAACTTACTTGTGACTGTTATTAGGACAAAGTTTGCTAAGGATGTTTTGCATGAAGTTATAATGTATTACTGATACTTTACATTTTATACAAACTGAACTTCTGCCAATCACTCCTGTGCTCACCAGAAGAAATTGAGTCTTGACTTCAAGGACACATCAGAACTTGAATAGTGTTGTACTGATTGGCTGCCATTTGTGGTTTTTTTTTTACACAGATGCAGTGTCCTAAGAAATCTTTTCATTGAACTTTATGTAATTCATTCAACTTAATGTCAAGGGTCCGATTCGTAGGGGCTTCTCTAGTCCCTTTCAGACCTGGCGGGAAAGTTGTTATGACAGAGAAGCTAGGGATTTTCCCATCAAGGGAAGTCCCCACTTGGTGATGAAGCAAAGCTAGACCCTTAAAGATACCTTTTCTTTAGAGGCACATGAAAAAATTTCCCCTCTGGCATATTGGCTCCAGGAAAATCATTATATGCTGTCATTATCCCCCTGTAATTAGGGGACTGAGTATGTTACAGATGTTACAGAAGGCACCATTGCTTCCCTTGTTGCTGCAGTGGTGTGCCAGGCATAGCTTACTCAGATCCAAGTCTCCAATGAGCTGGTATGTAAGAGTGAAACCAGTACAACTCCAGTCACATAAATTTGCCTTCATTTTCTATGATCTTTTTCTTTTAGTCACTAAATATACGTACATATGCATGTACTTATATGAAAAACATGTATTCACATACATAATAGAATGACAGAATATAAAGCCTGCACTAAAGCACAGAATCCTTATTTTTTTTCTGAAGTAGAATTTGTTGCTAAATATTTACACATAACTAACTCAATGACAATGAGGTAGCCACTTTCCCCTCAATTTATATAATATGTATTTCCTTTGTGAGAGCTCCAAGAGCTTGATACGTTGACTAGATATAAAACATAAAAAATGCCCCTTGAATTGAAATCAATGCATCTGTACTCGTTCTGTGACCTTGGATCTTCCCTGGCTGCTTGGTGGAATCCCACATGCTTTCTACAGGGAGGGTTTTTCCTCCGCCTAGAACTGTAGCTCTTCAGGTTTTATTTTAGAGCTTATCTAGTTCCTTTTCTTCCCTCCCATTATTAGAAAGGTTAATTTCATGGAGACCACTTGAGGCACTCAATAACCTAGTTTCCACCAATTTTCACAATATTGCAAATGTGCAGGAAGGTCAATTAGTTGTGTAAATGTAGGAGCTGCCTGGCAAATTTGAAGGTAATCATCGCACATTTATGTAGTTCCATTCATTACCAGGGATCTAAAGGTTTGGCAAATATACAGGAGGAAGGCAAATTGTATTTACTGTGCTCAACAATGGTACACAACCAGCTAGAAAAGAAAGTTATGAATGAAATTGAAAATTGAAATGCAATTTCAGTTTTATTTCAAGTTGATTTCAATTAGTGTTTGATCCGGTTAGAATCTGTACTAGTGGGAATCAATAACTGATGGTTTGAATTTGACCACTGCACTGACCTTCACAGCCTACATTTGCCAAAACTGACAGAAGATCCCTGATGTGCTTTCTCTCCTTCACAAGGCAGTAGTACAGTGTTTTCAGCTTCTTTTCCCTGAGAGAAGGTTGACTTGGAGACAAGAGTGCTCCTGTGCAGGTTCAATGTTGTGCTTGCATTTTGGCTTGCTTGATATGTCCCATCCAGATATGAACAAGGTCCAAGACTGGGGTATGGAATTATTCATGAACGGTTAGTTTCACTGTGAAATGTGCTCTCAGGCAAGAGGAGCATTTTCTACCAACATTTTCTGGTAGCCCACAGCACCCACATCCTCTGCAAGTGAGAAGCAATAGGTAACGAGGATGGTAAAGACACCACATGTGTTCTCTGAAACTCACAGGTCAAGATGAGGTTAGTAATTATAGAAAACTCCTAAATGTTACCTCTTGGTCTTCAACCCAGGAGAATCCCTAAGCTCCCCACCCAGCCTCTCTTCTTGAAGAGCATGTAAGAGGTTATGAACAAAATTTTGTTTGTTTTACAGTATCTGAATGACTCCACTAGCACAGTGTTTGATATAATTATCTTACTATACTCTTGTGAAAAATAAATTGTTCTTGTATTAGACTGAGCACAGAGATGATTCAAGTTTCCCAGCACTGTTCAGAAGGAGTCTATGGCAAAAGAGAAGCTGAATAGCTTTGGATATCTTGAAAGTGCCACAAATTTGGTATCATCTTTATACCAGTTTGTGCTTTCCTCCGGGTTTCAAGTGGGAGGTAATGGGGAAATAGCAAAATGCAGTGTTGCAAATACAAGTTTTCCAGGGATCAGCCAAAAGGCAAGTATGATACTCAGTTGGCAGCAAAGAAAATAGAAGTGGCCCTGCTCTGGAAGGTTTTCTTTTGCCTCTGTGTGCTATGAGGAATCTGCTTGTACTGGTTAGCGTGTAGAAATTGTGTGGTGTTCCTTTAAATAGCTGTCATTATCTGGTGTGTTTCCCTGTCTGAAATTATTTGAAATTCACCCTGCTACAACAAGTAGATAGACTGATGTTTTAAAACAATAGCAAATGGTGTGTGTGCACCCTAAAATGCTAACAGAGTTCCTTTAGAAGATGTTTGGCATGAACATGAAGGACAGGCACATGATACAAATATCACACAGATTTTGGAAAATGGTAAGCTGCTTGGTTACCTTCATCTGTGTCTGGTACTTGGTCATTCCCTTCAATATCTCAGAGGAATGAGAGAATGAATGTTCAGTGATACCTGAAGTGAGGCAAATTTTGATTGGAAAAGACTGTGACTTGGTTTTCCCACAGGCTTTTTTCCTGCAGGACTTTCTCTTCCTGGAAAGTTGTTCTCTGTGGCTTGCAGCTCATGGCAAGCTTTCTCTCTAGTGCCCATCTGGTGCTTTTAGGAGCTGAGCCAGCTTTCTGCTTCATCTCATTACTCCCACTCAGAAAAATTTTCACAGGAGAGAAGAACTGCAGATATAATTGCAAGGGGGTCCCTTTTCTTAACCTAGCACAGCACTGTCAAGATTTTCCATGGTTTGGGTGTGGGTACAAGTGCTTTGCACAGTCCAGTTGACAGGGCCAGTGTGGCCACTCAGGGAAGCAGGGAAGATGGCTGTTTCTTCTGTTGGCTCCATTTGCAAGGTGTCAGCCTTCCATGTGGAGGTGCTTGTGTCCATTTTTGCACTTCTGTTCACGTGACAAAAATACTGGCTGACTCTTTTTCCATTGCCACACAGCTACTTCTTTCCTAGAGTAAGCACACACTTTGGCTGGTGGAAGAAAGTCTTAACTGTCTCAAGTCTGAAAATAAGCCCTTGTTTGTTGCTAACAACTGGCAGATGCCTTCTGGGGAAAATAATGAACAGGGGAATGGAGGTCTGTGGGAATTTGCCCTTAGAACAAGGTGAGTTGTAAAGGGCGAAGCAGAGCAGGGGATGGTGGAGAGGAAGAGTCAAATCTGTCAAGGGGTTTTAGTGTAGCTGCGTTAGACTAGAAGCAGCTGCTGGTTTCACCTGTAACTGTGCTGCACTGAGCAGAAGTTATTTGAAGTTATAACGTAATTATATTTGATTAAAATCATGCAACATTTACCCCTGCTATGGCCTTTAGTATCCAGGCTTGCTGCCTACCAGTTTGAAATAGTTATGTACTAAATATCAGTCTGGTGACAATAGCCTCAGGCTAACCGAAAGGTGCATTCTGATGGCTGACTCTTTTGAAGAGCTTGACTTGCGTCATTCTCTGAGGTAAGACAAAGTATGTCCATTTGGCAGAATTTCAGCATGGATCTGGGGTATTTTTCACTGAGAATTTGGATGCACCCTGTTCCACAACGGAGCAAGACTCTAGGACAGGGATTACAAACAGATTACGGTTGAAAAGGCTTGGCGTGAATACCTGTGCATTGATCTTGATGAACTACCTAGTACAAATAAGAGTCACATTCCTTTGCCATGGATCTAAATATTTCATTATATTGTTTGTTTGGTCCTTATTTCATCAAACTGAAGAGAAGGAGAGCATAATAGTCTGTGAAAGATTAAATCTGGACCCAGGTTTCTCCAGGCAACACCGGTGTGAGTAAATTTATGTCCAGTCTCCAACTGAAATTCATTTTACTGCTTTATTGTCCTTTAAAAAACATTTCTTAGTGCAAAAGAGCAAAATGACTCTATTTTACTCTGAACAGCATTTTTTCCTTCTAGGATTTTTGGTTACATGATTGATTAAAGTTCATTTTTTCTTTGGTAATGAAGCTACTACTAAACTATCTGTGCATGCAAAAAAGAGAATATTAGAGTTGAGATTCACAGTCTTCTTCGTTTTTAATTTCTTCCATTTTCATATTCTTCACATAAAAGTCAGTCCCTGATTTAGATTATGACAAGATATATTGACAGACACCCATAGTGAACTATTAATACAAATTTTTTTCCCTATGGCTCTTTCTCTCTCATTCCTTCTTAAAATAGAGGGAGAAAGTAATAATTTAGCATGAATTAGTATCTGTGGCATAAGGATCTAGTAGAAGATTTTTATCTCAAGATGCAGTATAGAGACAAGGAAGGAAGTGGGATGTCAAGTGAGAAGCTCCAGGATCTGATTAGGTTACAAGTCCAGATATGAATTTCAGTGCTTGTCTGAATCTCTATTTCATCACTAATGTAAGAAGAAAGGCAGAACTGGAATTGGGGGTGAAAGAATTCATACTGTGTAATGTGGGTCCACTGAATTGCAGCTACAAAATTAACACTTCAAAGCAATGATCCAAAGAATATTGGTTGCACTACTTCGGTGTAAACAAAAGATGTCACTATTAGATGCAAAATGCATTGAGCTAATTAAAGATTGTTCTGAAAATATTCAGATCATTCCATTATGATATAATAATGATTATTTTTAGTTTCTTTCTTTCTACAAAGGGAAACCACTGAAGACACTCTGTGAAACTACTTTATCTGAGAAAAAAAACCCAAATTCTGATTTACGAAGCTCCTTTCTTGATAGGAATGTTTATAGAAATGCTTCCAAGTTCCTGTAAATGCCCCCACGTTTCACATATCACATCATGTGAAGCTGCTCTTGACCCTAAAGAAGATGTGGGTGAATCATTAAACCAAAATGAAAGAAGAAGAATATGGAGAATAGAAAGTTTGTGAATTGTGAAGACAGAACATAGTACAGAGTGGAACAAAAGGGGAAGTTTCGAAGCAGTAGATATTAGAGGAAAAATAGCACCATAGAAGAGATTATCTCCTGCCCTCTTCCATGTTTTAGTGGGGTTGAACTAAATGCAGTAGAACAGTGTCTGGTACAGGTATGGATCTCAATTTTCATGATCCCATTGAGGTCAAACTCCTATTGCATCTTCTGGAAGTAGGGCTGTATTCATGTGCTGTAATCAGGCTAAGCAGTAGGGCAGTGTTTTCACAAAAGGAGCATCATTAACAACAAAGCTGTATCTGCAGGCACAGCCAGACTCCTTCCAAGGTCAGTTGGGTTGGCCTATCCTGCCCTGTTGTTCGGAGTTACCTCCTCCAGAGACATCCTGGGCTGGATCTGAAAACTGTTACCTGGGCTGACTTTCTCTCTTCCAGCTTTCCTGAGAGTTTCAAGCTCTTCTCTCTGCTTCTCAAGTGTGATAGAGCAGAACACAGTCCTCAGGTTTTCCTCAGTCTTTATGGAGGTCAAGCTCTCAGAAGGCCAGGCTGTTTTCTCAAAACCAGTATTTGGAAGAAATATCCTACCTGCATGCATGATAGTCTTTATCCCTGCTTCCACTTCTGTCTAGGCATCCTCTGCTAGACTGTCATGATTCTTGTGCATATTTTTCAGTGTTTGCCTTTTTTTTTTTTTTCCTGAAGTGTGAGCACAAGATTCAGAGAGGAGGTAGTTCAAGGGAAGAAATTAATTGTCCCTCCCTTAGTCCCTTGGGGAATCTTTTCAATGCTCAGTACCGCTGGAGACTTGCATTCATTTCTCTGAGAGTCCTGTTTGCTCTGGGGAACTTCCCCATTTAGGGGGAAATCCACATTCAGCCACAGCTGGGGGAGTCCCAGGCAGCTGGACAAGAGGCATGAGGGGTGTAAAGGACCTAGAAATTACTTCAGAGAAACAAAGGTGTATGTGTAGACAATATTCAGTGCACACCAGTGGACATAACTGGACTTGGAGACTTGAGAGCTAAGCCTACTAGTTATTCCATGATGAAACAAGTTGGCCACCATGGTCCTACTCCCTGGAAATAGTGAGTTTGGAAAGTTGGTGAAAGTAAATTGTGGAAAGTGATGGGAATTTTTGCCTGATAAAGCACTGGGGAAAAGCTGAGTAGCTACATGAGGATTTCTTCAGATGAAAGAAGAACAGAGGAGGCCTCTGATGTTTGCAGAATTAAAAAAATAAAGCTTAGGTTCACCAGCTGG
Organism: Phalacrocorax carbo; assembly: GCF_963921805.1. Lineage (NCBI taxonomy): Eukaryota > Metazoa > Chordata > Aves > Suliformes > Phalacrocoracidae > Phalacrocorax > Phalacrocorax carbo. The sequence continues at coordinate 93,261,978 of NC_087514.1, read as the reverse complement.
GATGTAGAAATTTTATCTACTATGTTGGGTCACAAGCTGGTAAGATGTTGTGCATGGAAGGGATGTATATGTGTGTGAACGCACGGGCAGGCACAGTACAATAGGAAGCAGGCTGTGTAGCTCAGCTGCTTGTGAATATACCTAGAAGTTGAACCCATTCTTTCAATATTTATTTTCAGGTCCAGTTTTGATTACTGGCATTATGCCATTGATCTAACAAATCACTAGGTCAAGTTAACTCTGGACATCATCCTATGCTGTGCTTAGGATGAGAATTTATATATACATTTGCCTCCACTTAAGCAGTTTGTTCTGTGAGAATAAGTCAGAATAAGAAGTCTTTTTGAATCTCAGTTTTGAATCTATCCAAACCAACAGAAGTTTTTCTTATTTGTTTCATAGGGTCTTTAGACAAGAATATAATTTCCTAGCTGAATGATAATGGAAGTGTTAGTGGTTTGATCTTACTATAGATGAAAGAGTACAGTGCTATTTTTTTCCCATCTTATGAAAACTATAAGTTAGGTGACAGCAGAAGATGTATTAAGAAATATTCAAATGTTGATAAAGGTGTTGATCAATTCTGGATCCCATAAGAACTTCTCTGAAAGCTGAAAAGCACAGGTTTCTTTTAGTTTCCTTACCTTGGCATCTCCTTAAACAAATCAGATATGTTGCTCAACAGAGCGTAGTGTTACATTAATTATAGCGCGCCACACAGCATTTAATGAGAGCAAACTCATTCATTTAAATTCAGAAAAAACCCTAAAAGTCCGAATACTTCTGCTTCCTAAGAAGTTTGTATAATATATAGAATTTCTATTTCTTAAGCTATTTCTATCATTGCCACCTTTCCCTAAATTTTTTACCTGTGTCTCTGTATAGTAAGTGGTTACATGATATATTTATAGATGTTCTTTGGATGCCAAATCACGTTTTTATTTTCTAGCAATTTTAGGATACTCCTCTGTAACTGTTCTTTCCAAGTATATGTTTGTAAAATCTTATATATAGATCAAAATTCTGCACTGGTTCAATAAATCTCTATATGTATAAAGCCTTTCAGTCATGCAACAGCATAATCACCTCACCTGGCACTCATATCATATTCCAGTAGCGGCACATGTAGACATATCTCTGCAATGCCACTGGATACTGATTTATAAAAAAAAGTATATTTAAAAAATCTGCTTAGATATAAGTGTTAGGGAGCTCATCAGAGCTCTTCATTTTTACTGTATTTATTTATAGCTTATTGATTTCCCAGGGTGTCCACACTGAAAATATATGTTGTATGGTGTTGTGCCTGGAAATTAGAGTAAAACTCATTTGCAGTAGGCTTTGTGCAACACTTTGCCATTGTAGTAGGTTCTTTACAGTATACTCATTTTACTTGACTCTGGTGGAATAAGGGAGCTACTGATATATCTACTCTAGTAAATAAGTATGATTAAACTGTACAGTTTGGTACACAATTATCTGAATTATGCAAGCATTTGCAAATCTCAGCCAGGATACTTGAGAAGCAAGTTTTATTTGGAAAATGTGTAATTTACAGAAGCATTATAGTGTTTAGGAATGCTGTAGAGTACCATAGCATTAATACAAGGACAACATATTATCCATTATTTTGTTTATTAATTTGTGTATATTTCTATTAGAATTAGAATTTTTACTCAGGTACTGCAAAATCCATTGCTATTGAGGTGGTTCTCTCCTCTTAGAGCTTATAATTTAAAAAAACCCCAAAAGGTAAGAGGAACACCATCTGGTAAGGAAGAGGGAACTTGAATTGATCTCGCTATTACATAATTTTTTAGGACTCACAACAAATGAGCATTTTAAAGGGGAACGTGAAGTAGGATAAGTAGGATAGAAGGATAGAAGAAAATACAAAGATGTAGAACTCAAAATTTGATAGGTGGCTGTATCACAAGTTATTTGGAAGGACGCTTTCATACTCAGCATTTCAACAGCAAACAACGCGCTAAATAGATTAGGGCTAGACTGTGACAGGTCCTACAAAGGGAAGACTGGTAGGATTACACTTAATATGATAAAAAAGCAAGATCAAGAGATGTCTCAAGAAAGGAGATTAAATCAAAATATCAAGGTAGAAAGTTTGCCTTTGCTGAAACATTTGCATGGTGCAAGACTGTGCTGCCAAAGCTGGCAAAGAAATACTGGGGGAGAATGATTAACCATATTAAACTTACACTCATGATTACACATCCACAGTGAGTTGTCAGAAAGACAGGCTGAGTTGTTAGCTTGGCTAAAATGATTCATGCCTAGAGTGGAAATATGGATTTGTAAGTGATGAACGTGAAGCTGTTTAGTGCACTGGGGGAGTGATTATTCAGAGATAAGGGGCAGCGGAAGAGAAGGGAACCAAACCCAGCATTTGACAGAACACCCTGCCCCCTTGGAGTGCTGGATTGGAGCTCTGTGAGCTGTTAGAGTGGGCAGAGGAGAATTAGGAGACAATGGAGACCCTGACGCCAATGAGTGTCAAATTTTCAGAAATGACATTGTAGTTGTGTCAAGAACAACTGGCACAGCACGAACAGGAAGCCTAAAGTGCTAGAATTGTAAGCTCTGGTTAAGAAGAAGTCACCAGAAACGATGGTGAAAATAGTTTAGTTAAATTCAGTGTTGGGAACTGAACTGGAGGAGGCCTGAGGTGTAATTAAAAAAACAGCTCTAGACAGCGACTGTGCTTACAGGTGCCATGTTCAATGTACCTGGAGTATCTGAAATCATTAGTTAGGTTTACTTGCTAAGTGAGACCACATTGTTAAATAATTCTTAAAGAGCTCTTCTATGTTTTGAGTATAAAGCCTGCAGGAAACAGCTGTAGCTAGTTAAAGGAGAAGCCTGGTAGTACAGGATGAATTAGTCAAAAGAAATGAAAATGCATGTAAAGAATAAAAACTGAGTAGCTGGCTTGGTAAAAAACCAACCCAACCCAACCCAAACACCTCACCAATGCAATGCAAACTAGACAAAACAAACCCAAACTAATAAAGGTGCATGGTGAGATGGAAGAAAAATAACATGGATATTGGAAATTAACAACTAGAAATAATTGATAGAGTTCAGAAGAATACATTTTAAAATCAACAGGAAGAGCTACGCTAACACTGCACTGATTTTGAAGAGACAAATTTGCTGCACATATTTGTATCAATTTCTTGTATGTGAACATTGGCCATTATTTTAGGCATTTTGCCTTTTTAATAAAAATTATATTTATTTACTCCCTAATGAATCCTATTCCAATGGAGATGAAAGAGAAAAAGGCGTAGAAGTAGCAGACTTAAGGTTAGAATATAATCAAGTTTATTTGTGTTGGGAGGAGAAACAGATGGACAGGAAAAAAGGTTAAGAAAAAAAGAGAGGGAGTAATGCAAGGAAGTGCAAAATAGACCAGGAGCTGGAATAGGGAAGGATACTGATGGCAAGACAAGATGTTAAATGATGAGAGCAGATAAAAACTTCTACCTGTGAGGTCAGAAGGAGGAGAAAGCTAAAGAAAAGGCATGAAAGAAAGCTAAAGTGAGGAGGAAAATCACAGCGTATCTAATCAATTATCACTTGAAAGAAATTGATGGTTTCTGATATGATTTAGCACATCCTTAAAGTTCTCAACCAGAAAGGAGACCCCTTCTGTTAGATACTAGATAGCTGTAAGGACTCATCTTAACACATTTGCTCTGCTGGGCTTTTCTGAGAGAAATCAACCTCTTTCCACAAGTATCTTCTTTCTAATCATAAATTTTAGCTCTCAGTTTACATTTTCCTTTTCCTTTTATGAAGATTATTTTTTCATCTGAGAAAGGTGGTTAAATGAGTTTACTTTGCTCTGGATTATTTGTTTACTCCCCAACTCTCGCTGTATGAACCCACCTTCCTATATCACAAAGTTCTTCTACTGTCGTTACTGGAATGAGTGATCTTTCTACACAGAAATGTAGTGAAGCTATCTTTCATCTTTTCTTTCTAAAATGCTATCAAGAAGCTGCTGTCAGTATGGGTTCAGTCTGCTTCTGTCCTGTAAATTTCATTTTCATTGCCTGTGGTAGAAGATCCATTTTTTCTTCCTTATTCAGACTAAAAGTCTTTTGGAAAGCACCAGAAGATTTGTTTGAATGTGGTCTGTATCTCAGATACAGAGGTAACATTTAGAGCTAACTTCAGGATGGAAGAATAAAGGGATAGATCTGAATGATGAAATGAAACGTGGAAGTAGTTGGAACACTGCAAGTCAACAAACCAAAACTAAATATTTTAAGTTCTAATTGGAATGCACCCAAAACTAGCAAAATGTTTCAGTCAGGAGAAGAGGGTGAGAAAGGCTTTGGGAAGTTCCAGCAAAAGCTGAGATTTGATTAAGGCTAATCTTGAAGTTCCCCCACCCACATATGTCACCTGATATTCAAAAATATGCACAGAAAACAGAAACTGTATGGAAGATTTTAGTTTCAGCTGCATTTCCTAGCCTTACTTACAGGACCAAGATGAAATTACAAAAGTTAATCTCATTGGTTCTCTTAGAAAGTAGGAATCTCTTCTGAAAGGCTGCAGCATAAGGAAAGATGCATTTCTTAAAAGCTGCCCTTTAAAAGATGAAGCAGTAAAATATGTTGGTGTTTTTCTTAATTTCTGCTTAAATCTCTACATTCATTCCATAGAATGGATGTCCAGTTATGCTTTGGAAACATAACAAAATATATTCCTGGCTGAAAAGATGTTAAGATCAGCATAAGCAGATGAAGAAGGGTAAGAGGGAGGAAACGGTGTTACCTCCATTTTCCTGAGGTGCAGCTTTTAGCACAGCCTTTGGATATGTTTACCCTTTAGACTTCGATAGGTAAATAGATACCAAAGGTAGCTTTAAATAAAGAATTCTGCTTTCACAATGTAAATTAGATGTTTCAAAGTCTTCATGTATTCCAGCAGAACTACTGTTGTCTCTGAACTAATTCATACGAAGCTCTGCGCTGTAGACCCACTGAAATGCAGGAAATAACTCCAAGTTTTATGAATCTCAAATCCAGTATCTTTGCTACCAGCCTTTCTGTCATCCAATAATAAAGACGGAACATGCAAACTGGAAGGAGAGCTAAGATAATGGAATTAATTTTTAGCTTACAGAAATTATCTTTTTTACTTAACTGAGGAGATGAACTCTTTTAACAAAAGGAAAAATAATAGAAAGCAAAAAAACCTGTGATGCTGTAGAAAATCTTAAGGGAGTCATCAAAGACTGCAGAAAAAGTGCACAGAAAATAATGAATAAAGTAGATATAATGCCAAATATAAAACTCTGATCTCTGGATCCCTATCTTCAGTCCCTGATGACTGAAAGGAAGGGAGGAGTGTAAGAGATCTGATGTACAAAGAAAACTGCAATGTTTAGATACAGCTTGAATATGTACGTTTACAGAGCTGCAGAGGAAAGGTCCAGGGGAAAAAAATGCAAAAGGCTAGCAGGGGAGAGCTACAATGGCTGCATTTTTGTGTGAGATCCCTTAGCAGTAAGTGATATAAGGAAAAAAGAAGCAGAATCAATGAATTTGAGACTAACTGAGGTTGGAAGAGATCTCTGGAGGTCGCTTAGCCCAAGCTCCTGCTCAAAACAGGGAGCATGTCGGAGTCAGATCAGGTTGCTCAGGCCTTGCCCAGTTGGTTTTTGTTACACACAGTCTCTCTGGACACCTGTTCGAGTGCTTAACCACCTCCTCTGTGACTGGGCATGAAACTCTAGAGGACCATGTTGGATGTTGGAGAATGGTACAATCATTTAATTTTAAAAGGATGATTTCAGCATTAGGATGAAGTGCCAGAAGTTGTCCAGGAATGAGGTTTCAGGACTGGCAGGTCAAAAGCAATCTTGTATAAGCCCTTGAAGTATGGCACAGAAAGAGTAGAGACTTCTATAAAAAACTCCTGTTAGCTCTAAAGATAAGAGAACTTAAGTTTTATTTACATTGGTAGATAGACAGTTAATTTTTATGTGATTCTGCAGATGTTATCTCTTTCAATGGCTGACCTGCCGATACTTCTAATCCCAGTTTATGTCCCCATCTGTCTGAAATGTTCATGGTCAGATACCTTTCCTAGCATTTAAAATATTCTGGGGAATGAGAGCCATCTTCTGTTTAGACGTTCTTTTTGGCTTTCAAAGTATAAGGTGGAATGCCTTATAGTGTGCAACTATTACCCAAAACCAAAGTCAGTAAAAATGTTGTTCATTTTGGTGGAAGCAGAGTTAGGCTGACACTTTGCGGTTTTGAAAATTCTACCTATAGATGACAATTGAAACTACTCAGAATATTAACTGTGATGGAAAAAATGCATGAGTAATAATACTTGAGACTGGGAGTTACATCTCACAATCTAGTAATGCCGTGTACTTGTGTAGGTGCCCGGCCAACTCAGTTTTCTCACCTATATGCCGCACACAGCGAGTGGCACCCTGCCTCAGGCAAGGCAGAACTACTTTATTATCAAAGTGTATCTCAAGAGGGGCACAAAATAATGAAACAATAGCTCGAATGTCACACGCGCACAACAAGTACACACAGCATGTAGCAGACTCCCAGCTAAACAGCAACCCAGACACTTATTCAACTGGTAAGTAAAATTTAGAGTAGTAGTACATTTCAGGTCCTAGGGAGAGACTTGCACCTTGTGCAAGTTCTAGATTACCTGCTGGAGTGTGCCGTAGCTCCTCACAAGTTTGTGCAGCTAGGCTTCACTGCCAAGGTGTCAATGAAATAGGAGTAGTTCTGTTTTGACGTCAAACTCCAGTCAAGCTGATGTTAGGATGCAGCTAAGGTGGGTACCTGGTTTCAGGAACTGGATAGTTTTCTTCTGTTTCTTAATCTAGAAGTAACTACAATGTCTATCTTTCATTTCCAAGAAGTGTAGTGCTTCTGACTTTGCTGCTGCCCACATAACTGTCACCATTTCTCCTGCATTTTTGCTGAAATAGCAACCTTTTCTCTGGCCCGCCACCAAACCAAAGTAATGATAGCATTGCTGAAGGTTCATTAAAAAGACATTTGTGTCTAAAGTCATGAAAAGCCAAAGGCCAGTGTAACTGTGACTCTGTTCTGAAGTCAGCATGGAAGAATGTCACCTTCTGTAGGAACAGCTGACATCATCACTTGCACTGGTGACCAGAGAAGGGGTTTTCCCCTGATTTTACCTCTGCCCAGCTCGTAGTCATGACCAACTAAAGGAGGCGATATTTGATTCAGTTCTGTGTGAAAAAGTTCAGTCTTTTGCAGCAAGGACTTCCACAGCTTGACTCAATGTATACAGGAGCACTTCCCTTGTTTCACATTATATTCCAGTCACTCTGAAAGCAGGGAGTGTGCATAGAAAATACTAAGGGACATAATATGATCTTCTGGAGAAAAATCTTAAGGAGAAAAGAAGCCATCGCAAGCTCTAGATATCAGGCTGGATTTATGCTATCATGTTACACAGGAAAATAAGCACATTTATGATGGGAAATACTGAAGATGAAAAATGTGAAACCCCATTACTGGAAGCACTTTACAGAGTAGAACTGCCCTTGAGGTATTCAGTCTGGCTGAATTAGTAAAGCTGAACTGAGCTCAATGAGCAGTAGATACTGCTCTATGTAAAAGATCCTTATTTTGAGTCAAAGTTAAAGAACAAAGGAAGAGTTGTGCCTGGTCAGACTGGTCAGATGGAATGTCCCTTTAGCCCTTTTCCAATGGTGGCTGAGAGCAGATTCCTAGGAGGGAATTAAAAGGTAAAGTAAGGATATAGTGAAACTTTTCCAGAATCTTTTTCTGGCCCTCAGTAGCGTGTAGCTCATGGACTTCCATTGCCAAAGGCTTTCCTGTTCAGTGGTCTTCTATGGATTTTTCCAGTTGCTTATTGATCCCATAGAGCACCTTTATAAACACACTCTTTTGCAGCAAGGATTTCCACAGTTTGGCTCAATGTACAAAGGACCACTTCCTCTGTTCCAGCCTGTTCTGTGCAAGTTTTATTGGATGCCCCTTAGTTCTTGTATTGGAGGAGAGAGTAGGGTCAGCCATTACCTATTCACTTTCCCTATGTCACCTTACTTTACTAGATCTCTAAATACATCCTTTGTCAGCCACCTGTTTTCCATGATGGAGTCTTCTGAGTCCATATCTCACACAGCAGCATATTCCACACTTGCATAGGTAATATATGTACCTGTGAATTTTTCTCAAGCTTCCAGATGAACAGGTGGTTTGGAAGGAAGGCTTACGGACTTGAGATGTGTTTTCCGCATGGAAAATTTTGGTTAATTTTTAATAATATATTATTTTCATGGAAAATGGTGAGTTTGGTGGTAAAAGCATTAAAGTTTTAACAATCAATGTTAAAGTTTTAACAATCAATAACAATCTTATCTCTGTTCATCCCATAAACTAGTTTAGAAAGTAGATATTTTGGTTTACTTGAAAGCCCAACTTTACTTTTATACTGGAAACCAGTTTAGCCAGAAAAATTCAGCTACTCCTCTAGGAAAAAGGTCCAAAATCAAACTACTCTGCATGGTTGCTTTCATTCTCAGTGGCTGAAACCCAGATTCTTGGAGGGCAGAAATAAAAGTCAAAGGTAAACTTTCATAAAAAGGGAAGCAAGCAGTCAGTTGTAACTAGTGTTTGACTGATCTACCCTTCATGTTTTATCCTTTTGCAGTTTGGTCTCTGGACAATTAAAGTTAGTAAGGCTTGGAGCTGTAATTTGGGAGCAAGAAGGGGACTGGAAGGAATGGTAAGATGAGTAAAGGACAAAGATTACGGGGAAGGATAAAAGGGGAGTTGGATAAATATGTACTGCAGAAACAGGGTAATCTTTCTTCCACATATGCAGAAAACCTGTGCTTTGGCTGTTGGATTAAGTAATGATTCATCACTGCAACAGAATAAAGAAAACAAATTTATAATTTCTTCCTCATTCTGGCTTTGCCACATGGGCAGAGGAAACCAGCTTCTTGGTCTTAATATTTCACATCAAAGTTTTCAGTAGAGAATCAAGTATGCATTGAAGGTGCCAGACTAATAGCACAGAGACCAAAATCCTCTGTATAACCACAGAAAGGCTCACAGAGGCAGCAGCAATGTAGACTTCCCAAAGATGGACATAGTGCAATCTTATTCTGAGGGAATCCCTCTCCCTCCCTCCCTTCCCTCCCTCCCTTCCTCCCTCCCTTCCCTCCCTCCCTCCCTTCCCTCCCTCCCTCCCTCCCTCCCTCCCTCCCTTCCTCCCTTCCTCCCTTCCTCCCTCCCTTCCTCCCTTCCTCCCTTCCTTCCTTCCTTCCTTCCTTCCTTCCTTCCTTCCTTCCTTCCTTCCTTCCTTCCTTCCTTCCTTCCTTCCTTCCTTCCTTCCTTCCTTCCTTCCTTCCTTCCTTCCTTCCTTCCTTCCTTCCTTCCTTCCTTCCTTCCTTCCTTCCTTCCTTCCTTCCTTCCTTCCTTCCTTCCTTCCTTCCTTCCTTCCTTCCTTCCTTCCTTCCTTCCTCCCTCCATCCCTCCATCCCTCCATCCCTCCATCCCTCCATCCACAGTACTAGAAATAGTTGAGTGACCTCTTCTATGTCAGCAACTTGTTGGAAAACTTTCAGACTTAGGGGCAAGAGATACAGCTCTCTTGATTTCAGTGAATGCTGCACTTGATGGACCGGAGCTGTCTGTCACCTTTTGGTTTCCAATAGAACATAAACTATGTTGGGAGTTTTTGAAGACAGAGACATACAGTAGTTTGATTTGACTCAGCAAAAACAACCCCTTTTACAAAAGGTCTGTTTCAAATTTCTTTTAGAGGCAGAGAGGCACTGAATGTGCAGCATGGACAGGATGTCAGAGCTCCTGTTCCTCGAGAGTTGGTGCTTTGTCTTGTTCTGTTTCCTGATGAACTGTAGAAAACATTACTTCCTGTCACTTGTGTTCTAAAATAATCCCCACTGTCAGAGTGAATAAATCAAGAGAGGCCTGCGTGTTTCAGACAGCATTCTGCTGCTACATAGATTGTCCACCAAAACGTCAAATGGAAATACTTTTTCTTCTGTATGATCACTCCTGCGGATGTCAGTTATGTATAAATAGAGGAGGCTTCAGCAAGGAGAGGACAGAAGAGGCAGTGGAGCAGCTGCTATCTGTTTGCTGTGTGAACTATTTTTCCTTTGAGCTTCTTGGGATTGGTATTTCAACCAGTATAAGCTATTGCCACCTGGACTAGCACCATCTCTACTGCTCAGCTGTGAGTCACAGCAATACGCAAATATGCATAGCAGAAACATATCTTGTGAAAGTCACAGCAGCAACTACTTGCCCCAGGGTATGTGTATCCCAATGGCTACAACTTCCAGTAGCCCTCCTTCTTCCTACATCCTTTCTACTGAAGACTCTTCTTCCAGAAAAGACAATACACAAAGTGACGTGTGGAAATGTTAATTTGATCACCTCTTTAAGTTGCTTCTGTTTCCTGTATTGAAGGGGCCAACATATTTGATTAATAGAAATGCTAACCTTTTGCAAATACATCTGTCATAATGCTGCTGACCCCAAGATGTGGAATGAAAGTGAATCTGGTGAAGGTGTTTAGATTCATGCATTGGGTTCATGAAGTTCTTCAGGTCTGGCAAATCTGCAGTTGTTCTTTAGCTCTGGCTTTTTAGGCATGTTTTTCTGGGCACTGAATCTTTGGAACCACCTCCAGAAAAGGATCTTGTGGTCCAGCTGCCCCAGATCATTTCTGAAAGTTTGTTCTAGTAGCTTTTGTATTTGTTATTTCTTTCCTACTGTGATATTTTATGTTCAGCCCTGCAGGCAACCTGGTGCCATTAAGCCACAGCCATCGTATTGTTCTGCTCTGCTTCCAATTTGCATGGAAAATTAGTCATGTTAATAACTCTCCATTGTTCATGTCTTATCTTCCTAAGTCATGTTGGAGAGCTACACAATACAAGCCCTTTTGTCAAAAGACTTCTGTACACTTTAAGGCATGAAATGATTTGCCTTCAGTGAATTCACATTAATTCAAGGCTTTTAGGGACTTACATAAAATCAGCCAGAATTCTTAAGATTTTCTTAATTTCCCCTCAGGTCACATTGCCCACCTTTGCCTCTGTTAGCAGTCTTTGACCTAAATACTTCTGCCCGTGCTACTGCTGAGCCTTGTCATGTTTCAGAGGGAGACTGCTTGTCGTTCTGCGAGGCGATGGAAGGCATTCAGCTCCCAGTGCAATGGAAGAGTACTCTCTCAGCTGAGGTTGAATTAAGATATTGATTACAGATATCACTTGAATTCAGCAAACAATATTTGGCCTACCCTTGCATTCGCTGCAGAGGGGTTTGCCTGTTCCTACAAACTGACAGGATAATTGGTGGTTATGTGAAGATACTGAGGCTTTTAGGTTCGTTGCCATTTTCCCCCATTTGTATACATAAGATAACGCTCTGGAAAAAAAATAATGGTCTTTAGCAGTTAAGTTCATGAACATGTTTTCCTAATCTTCAAAAACTGCTGACATGCTCATATCACAAGAAACAAAGTTAATGTTTGATGGGTATAATCCAAGCTACGCAAGTAACGCTAATATAAGATGCAATGTCTTGTACATAACTGCAGAAAACTGGAATGTGTTTTTAGAGTATAAGGGAGTACTTTAAAAAACATCAAAGCATCTTTTCAGTTGCTGTTTAAAACCACTCTTGTTTCTCAGTTTTTAAGCACTATCACTCAGCACTGGTTTTGCTTCCTAATGTTGATTTGCTTTCAGCTGAGCTTTTGTTTCACAAACTTTGTGAAACACACCTGCTTAAACACTTTGGCAATATGGAGCAAATCTGAAAATGGCTCAGTATCTATTATTTCATAACTGAAACCCAGTCAGGTTTCTTTTGTATTTTAGTATTATATCATAAGCCACACAGGAAACCTACCTTCATTTCTATAGTGACTTATTCTAGAATATTTGGTCAGATATTATCAACTATATAATATATTAAAATTACTCAGTGTTGGCACCACTCCTAAATACAAGCCCATCTACATGCATTACAGCTCTATTCAGATATTAAAAGACTATAAAATGAGTTTCATTTTCTGCCAGATGACAAATAAAGTAACCATCAAAGCAGGTGAAATAATCAAATTATAAAAGACACTGAAATTTCCTGAAATGTCTTATCTCTTCACCTACAAAAAGATTAGGTCAAGTGAATCTTTTATGACAAATGGTGTTCCTGTTCCTACTGAAATCAATGACAAAGTTTCATAGACTTCACTGGCAGCATAAGCTGTTTCTGTTAGGCAGTAAAAATACAAACCCTAGCGTGACTTCGTGGACTTCAGTGTAAATTTGCATTAACCCTACCCAAGTCTAACTAGAGTTTGATGACTGCATCCCCTCCAGGTGAATTTGACTCTTTCCAAATAAAGTACAATTGTTCACAATGAAGAAACAGAAGTATTTTTGCTTACAGAACCAGGTTCAAAGACATGAGTTAGTGAAACAAAACTTAGTAAGTCTACCGATAAGCAGAACATTCAGCCCATGTCATCAGCATTGCCTGATGGATTTCAGTGGAAATATACTGCTTTTTTTACAAGTAGTGCTCTGGCAGGCTACACAATTTCCTTTCCCATGTTAAGGGGAAGCTTAGACATAAGGAAGACTAAAGCTTTCTGGTTTTTAAAGAGACAAATACATCTCCTTGCTCCCCACCCTTCTCCCCATTCCAATTTCTCTCAGCGTTTGAATAACGGTATTTTTCAGAAATGTTTTAACAGGATTCCCCAAACCCCAAAAGGCTCATTAAAAAGCCTGAGCTTGAAGGAAGGTCCTTTTGTAGATTAGTAACTGGTTAGAGGATGAAAAGCAAAGGAGGGAGCTACTGATCATTTTTCACAATTAAAGGAAGTTGCAAGAGGAAGGCAGGGGAAGGAGACTGTGCCAGGTCCTGCACTGTCCAACACATTCACAACTGGGGTGGAAGAGATGGTGGATGGCCAAGGTGGCTGATGATACAAAGTTGTTTCCAATAGTCAAAAACAAAAGCTGCTTGAGAAAGTAGCACAGGGATCTCCCATTATCAACTGACTGGGTAGTAAAATGGCAATGCTGATAAATACAAAATAGTGCATATGGGAAAAATACAGCCCTAATAAATGCAAACAGTTCTGAATGAGCAGTTGTCACTCAAGAAAGAGATCTTGGAGTCGCTGTAAATGTTAGCATAAAAACAGCTTTAAAAAAAAGCTTAAAAAAAGCTTAACATTCAGACCAGGGACTGGGTGTGCCCTTGGCTCACAAACCTGACCTGCTGGTTGCCAGAAACTGGAAGATACAAATGGGGAAGGAACCCTCTGTACTCACCCTGTTTCTCATAGGTGTCCACTACTTGCCGCTGTTTAGAGAAGATGTGGAGCTATATGGATCTTTACTATGAACATAGAACAGCTGCTTTTATATCCTTATGTAAAATGAACTGTTTGAGAGTAGATCTAACCTGGAGTCACAAAAAGAAAGTGAAACTAGAGAGAAGTATACAATCCGCGAACCAACGTCTCAAGTCATGCATGTACTCAACTCCCAGGCAAAGGACCAAAGGATCAGAACAAATAAAAAAGCCTCAGAAAAGACCACAAGGAGACCCCAAACTAACGCCTGATAGGTTAGAAGCTTGTTGGGTGTTGCTGATGCTTTAGTACAGGGGATGACCAAAACTCAAAAATACCACAATAAAACATCACAGAAACACTTGAAGAGCTCAGAGACAGAAGTGAGCAATACGTTCTGCAGCTGCAAGGTGTCCAGTAGGTGCAGAAGAGACAGATATCAGCTTAGTGAACAGATTGCATACAAGGAAGACAGTATCAGCAGTTCCAGTAGTTCTTTCCTTGGAAAAGGACACTGGCTGAGAAGATCAATGAGCTCTCAACCTGAAAGTAAATGGAACCCATCCCAGACTAGCAATTCTTATCTTCTGTGACATAACTTTACTGATGACTGTGCCCGTTGTGCTGGACAAAGCAGGCATATGGGATGTTATAATGTCTGAAAATGTCTTTTGTTTAGTGGCCCTGAATTTACACCATGTGCAGTGGAGTACAGGTTTACATATCAACATCAGATGTTAATCTGTACTTAACTGGGCCACAACAGTGGAATAGTTTGCTCAGCAGACACAGTGCTCATCAGGAAGTGATGTTAGAAGAACAGGGATTTGCAGAAGTATGGGGAGACAGATATAAAGGCAAACAGTAGAATTTCAAGTCCTGGCATCGTACTGCTTCCTGAGTTTGACATGATTTGCATCCCCAAAGGTACTAAACAGTTGCTGAGAGTAATTGCAATCATACTGATCCAGGGTGCCTCAGGTGGCCATATGCTTAGAGAGGAAACACATTTTTTATTATAACTTGCAGAAGGCAGGCAGGCAAGGGGCACTGAGCCTGCTGCTTAACCTGAGAACATCTTAGTGGTTTACACCTATACACCCAAAGAGGTATATTTCTGGGCTGTAAGCATGCTCTGTGCTCTGCTTCCCACTCATCTCCCATTCTCAGCTGCCCCACAGACCGCTCACAGGCAGCCCACTGGACATGCAGAATCCCAGATGCACTGGAGACATACTGCCAGACTTTCTAGGTAACCAGGTAGCTTGGAGGCAACTTTGGAGGGACACTCTTGCCACGGTCAGACAGGTAACTGCAACAGGCCAAATTAACCAAACCAAGTGAAAACTCTGCAAGGAAAATCGAATAACTAACCCTGGGTGATAATCTTCTTGTATCAAGAGCAGCCCACCAGTACAAGCAACAGTGTAAGGGCCTCAAGAGTAACTGAATATTCTTGGAGAATGTAGTCAATATGTTGGAAATGTAAGTATTTGGACTGTGTTTTTCGTAAGTGGTATTTAAGGGCTACTGTCTTAGATTTTGGCTGAGAAAACAAAATATGGAATAGAGAACAGTAGCTTTAACTGTTTTCAATTTTCCAAACACAGGAAATCTTAAGACATATCCCATTAAGCAGAAGCTGTTGGGAAAATGTCATCAAAATAAAGATCTCTGCCCAGTGTTTTTGCTGGAGGCAGGCCGTGATTACTGAATACCACAGTCTACACTGAGTGTCATGTGATGGTGGAGGGATGGGGAGCTACCTCCTGGCATTGACCACAGCTGCTTCTGCAGCTGATTCAAAGATTCCTGCTGACTTTGGCAGGTCACACCCCAATGGCTCTCAGCTGATGGCCGAACAGCTCAGTGACATTCACTAAGTTTCAAGGGGAGCTTCAAAACTGACCTCATTGTACTCCAAAGAGTTTTCATGGACTGCATAAGACAAGTCCAATAGATATGATGGTCTATTGGCTTCCTGCAGAGAGGTGTTGTGTTCCCCTAGGATCACGTGCATATGAACTGGAAGCAGAGGTTAGGTTATTATAACATTTTTTTCCATTTGAGGACACTTTAACGTGTGCCCAGAGAAGCGAATACATACCTAGCTTATCAAGGGAACGCATTTGGATATTTTCACCCGCACTCAGCAATGGACTATTCTTAGTAACTAATAATATACATGTGCCTTGCAGCATGCTTTTTGATAGCCCCATTTCTATTCTCTAGGGATCTAATATTTTAGCATATTTCCAAAGAATCCTGGATTAAAAGAAAATGTCTTACTCTCTTTATAACATGGCAGTTTCTCACAGTGAAAAATAAATAGAGCTGCTGCTAGGACCAATTCCTTTCTTATATATGCATTGGAGGTAAAAGTATCAGGCTGACCTGGTAAATATCTGCAAGTCAAAGCAGTATAAATTAAGGCTTAGAACCGACTGCTATAAATGTTAAAGGAATTATGTATTTTTTAACCACTCAATGAATTTAGAATTTTCAAGGCCTATTATTATTTCTGTCTCTATTTTCAAAATGTTTAAACCAAGCACCCTACAGCACTTCATTTGCAATCCTTCATGAGTTTTAAGGCGGATTCATTTTTTTTTAAAGCCTGAAGTACACACAAACAAAAGTAGCTGCTGGCAGGTTTAGAGACACAGAGGTGCAGTAATTTGGTACATGGTTGCCATGGCAGCTAACCTACATCTAAATTATCCTGTACGCCTTTCTCAGCCATTCTTTAGTGTTCCTCCTGACTGAATTGTCGGTTCCTTTTTTTTTTTTTTTGAGACCTGCCTTCTGCAAAGCCCTCCTTTGTGCCTCTTTGGCCTCATGCGCTGGCTCAGCCCTCTCATCCTGGTGTACTCCATATTCTGTTGATAGTATCTGTTAATGGAAGGGGAAGTGAGAGGAGTATGAGGCAGAAGGAGATGATGCTCTTCCAGCTACTCTGCCTGTTCAGAGCAGCTCTTGAAAGCTGATTTTTGCTGAAGTAAACCACAGCAGTAACTCCCTTCAGTTGCAGGACTCAAAACTTGCTGCAACATTGTTGATTTTGATGAAGTTACTGCACATTGACAGTGGCATAATAAAAGCCAAATTTGGCCTTAAGACAGTGAATTTATCAAATGATGAATGAATTCTGCTCCGTGGATAAATGGCAGTAAAGCAGAGTGCTATATCTTCTATCCAGAAAACAGCCTTTGAATGCTTTAGCAACTATTATTACCAAGTAGAAATATTAGAAGAAAGGGCAATGAGTCCTCCAAGTTCTTTCCCCTCCATTGACATCCCTCTCAGCACAGTTAGAAAACAAGCCCTGTACTATTTATGAATTTTAAGGTTTTGTTATTTATTTCTAGTGAAAGAGTTCCTTTCTGTCAAATCACTCTGTTTCAGAGGAAAACCATTCCACTGGCTACTTCTGACCAGTCATCCTCTTTTTCTCCCTTCTTGCCACCTCTGAGAACTAAGTTGTGACACCACTTCAGGGGAACCCAGCCCAGGTCTTATCAGTTCCAGCCAGATCATGGATAGCTGACATGCCTTCTGCCTATGGCTGAGGGTTTACAGAAAGTGAGATCAGAAGATAGGAAGTAGAGAGTATTTACTTACTTATTTTTAACATAGTAAGGTGAACATACTGTCAAAGCAGAAGTTTTGTCTAATTTTTTATGAAGGTTCAGTTTCAGTATCAGTTTAGTTGTTTGTTAGTTTTCAGGCAAGTGCCTAGAAGACAATCACTGCTGCTGAAGAGTTGGCATTGCCAGATACATTTGCTTGCAAATTCAAGAAATGGGGATTACTCAATTTATTATCCTCATATCACAAAGAAGTAGAAAAATCCCCACATTTGTAGGGTTACAGGCCATGCAAAGTGTTGTCTCTTTTCAGGGATACTGAAAGCTATGAGATGCACAAAGAGATTTTTTCTCTTACTTTCTGAGTTCAGTTATTCAGCCCAGTCATCTCAAGGTAGCTTACTTTTTAAAGTGGACTTTCAAAATATTAAAACAATGCAGATACTAAGCACAAGGAATAAGATCTTGAGAAGTGACAATGACTAAACACTTTATGATGATTTAGGCTTGCTGAAGACCTGCCCTCATAAATGCATGATGTGGTAGTTTATTAAACAACAGCTGAAGAACTAGAGTGATCAGGTTTTGGAATAACTGACAAGAGGGTCAGGTCTGGCAACAGTATCAGGAATCCCCCTCTATACCTGTGGGGAGGAAAAAGAAAAGCTATACGCCATGGTAAATGTTTGAGAGAGAAGTGGATTTCCTCCTACTGCTTTTTAATATTGGTATGTTACACTCTCCCACTCTGATTTGTGCTCTTGCACTGTAAAAAGCTGCATGCATGCAGTAAAATTCTAATAAGGGAAAGCACTGCAGGTTGAAGTAGGCATCCTTAAGGGAGTCATGAAACTTGAAAATAAAACAGAGAATCACACTTCCCGTTCAGAAGGATGGGAATGCGTGACGCTTCCCATTCAGAAAACTGTCAGATGACTAAGTTATGTATATACTTGTAGTCCATCTGTATTCTGTAATATAACAATTTCACGTGAGTTGTCCATGCACAGTACTTTTCAGGGCTCTTTGAAAAGATCAGAAATATTGTTATTTGCATTTTACTGATGGAGAAATTGAGTTATGGGGAACTGAACTGACCAGCCCAGACTTCCAGCATATTGACAGCAAGGCCTTCCAGTTACCATGGACCTCTTAGCACAACACAGATCCCTGCAGTTATCAGGGATATTATTTACTGTTTATCCTTTTGTGTCACAAAAAGAAACTACGTGCCAGAGTTGCTGACAAAGAATCTTTCATTTTGGGGGCAGAATGTGTTTAGTAGTTATTACTGCAAGCTGTGATTCATACCTTTTGGACCTCGGTCATATTTTGCACGGCATGAGAATAAAGTAAATTACATTCTGGAGAGCTTTGCCAATGAAATATTAAAGCCAATATCTGTGATAAAGCTCACTGCTATGCTTTTCAGTGGTATTGAGGGGGAGGGGAGGGGAGAAATGCAGTACATTAAGTCAGGTGGCTATCCTTCCTGGCCTTACAGAGAGACTTCTCTGGTGTTTTTGTGGCCACCAATACATGATACACACTCCAAACTCTGTGGAGCCTCAGGGAGGAGGAGCTTCAGGAATGGTTTAAAAGAAAAAGCAATGTCTCCTCAGTGTTCCCGTTCTGCTGCAAGCTGAGGCAGAGCCAGCCATACTGCTAAGTGCAAGAGGCTGGTGGGTGGTGTCATGTGGTGAAGCCAAAGGCCTGATCCCAAATGATCCATGTTGAAGCATGTGTTGACTTCCCACTACCGCGCTGGCACAGTTCCACAGGGGACACCCAGGTGTGCAGAAATCACTGGGGGCTGGCTCACACTGAGCCTCCCCTAACACGGGTTGAGGTGTAGCTCAGCAGTGCTTCCAGGGCCACCCAGTTCAGATGGAGCAGAAGTGGCCTAGCCTCAGCAGTCCATGCTGCCTGCTTTCCTCTTACAACCCCAGGATAAGATTACTCAGCAAACCTCTTGCTAGCACCCTGCCTCCTCACCAGTCACTTGACACACCCACCACTGTCACAGAAGCTGGCCCCAAACTGCCTGCTGGCTGCAGGCTGTTCGGGAGCTGCGGACTGTGCTCCTCCAGCAGTGCTGCTCTCAGGCGTGTTCCCTTCCCCTGAAATTAAAGCATCTGTGGTGATGACATGGCTAGTTCAAGGCAGGAGTTTCCCAGCTTCTTAGGCAGTGAAACCGATGGCTTAACTTCTGTCGGCTTTCAAGTATGTCATTGGCTTCTTTGGGAACAGCACCGGTTTTTGAAGATGTGGCAATGCAATGACGAGCCACTGCAGAGGCAGGTGGTCCCACTCCCTGTCTCCTCATGCACTGGTCTGACCCCATGGGGAGCGGGCTGTCACCCCCAGCCTTCTATGGGGTTAGTCCTCTGAACAAGTTCAGTATTCGGTCAGGTGAGTGTTGGGGTTGCTTAGGGACAGGGTCACAGCTATACTGTTGGGAGTAGTGTGGGGGACATGTGACTTCCTCGTTGGCAGCAGCTGGCATTTGATTGCAACTGGAGGTTGCAAAACTGTCCTCTTAGAGGGGCAAGCACTGCCTTTATGTAATAGTCCCGTCACTCATCTATTCATTGCTTCAGAGTTCATCCAGCAATTATTTTATACCTGGCTTTGGTGCCTGTTGGCTTTACCCTGTTCTCCATCTTTCACCCTTCCACTGCCTCCCTTGGGCTGTAAATGCCCCAACCTGCCCCATCCTACTGAAGTGTGCCCAACCAACAACATCTTGACATGACAGAGCTTCAAGTCACAGGCGACACATGAATACCTGTGTAGTTATGTTTTGTTGATTTTTGTGGGGTTTTTTTCAGTAACCTGTTTGTGTAACAAGTGCTGAGACTAAAGATGCAGTTGTCTACAGGAGGATATTTTAAGTATTTCTATAAAATATTATATGCTTCACACTGATGCATGAATAAATGCATAGGGAACCTGAATGTGGCTACACAGCAGCATCCCTCTGGTCTTTGTTTTGTATTGGAGCCACTAAGGATTTCACTTTTTGGGGGGATGTTATCAAGCTGGTTAATGGAGAGATCTTATGTAGTAATGTCCTGTCCCTGCGTATTTAAACTGTGTGTATCCCTTAGGTCCTTGCCTGTGCTCCCTATTATATTAACTCTTCGAAGTAAATTTCCTTCACTAACCATGAAAACCCCAGTCACCACACTTCCCAAAACACATTGCTGTGGCTAGCGGGATATGGCTGTATCATGTCACATTTGACTGTGCATTAGGGAAAAAAAGCATGGGTTTGGAAGGACTGAGCGTAGCTTTGAAGCCACACCTGCCAAAACTCTGCCATAAGCATTTTTCCCTGCCTGAGGAAGGGGGTTAGACCAGACAGTCTCCAGCAGTCCCTTCCCACCTCAGCCACTTGATCCTGTCATGTTTCATATAATAGAATCATAGAATAATATAAGGTCGGAAAAGATCTCCAAGATCAAGTCCAACTGCCAACCCAACACCCCCATGCCTCCTATACCATGCCCTGAAGTGCCATGTCTACACATGGTGACTCCACCATCTCTCTGGGCAGCCTGTTCGAATGGCTGACCACTCTTTCAGTAGAGAATTTTTCCTGATGTCCAACCTAAACTTCCCCTGATGCAACTTGAGGCCATTTCCTCTCGTTCTTCCACTTGTTACTTGGGAGAAGAGACCAACACCCACCTCACCGCAGCCTCCTTTCAGGTAGTTGTAGGGAGCAATAAAGCCTGCCCTCAGCCTCCTCTTCTCCAGGCTAAACAACCCCAATTCCCTCAGCCACTCCTCACAGGACTTGTTCTCCAGATCCTTCACCAGCCACATTGCCCTTCTCTGGACACGCTCCAGCACCTCAATGTCCTTCTTGTAGTGAGGGGCCCAAAACTGAACACAGTATTTGAGGTGTGGCCTTACCGGTGCCAAGTACAGGGGCAGGATCACTGCCCTACTCTTGCTGGCCACACTATTCTTGACACAAGCCAGGATGCTGTTGGCCTTCTTGGCCACCTGGGCACACTGCTGGCTCACGTTCAGCTGGCTGTCAACCAGCACCCCCAGCTCCTTCTCCACCATAGAATCATTAAGGTTGGAAAAGACTTCTAGGACCCCTAGTTTCCTCTAGGACTTCTAGTTGGCTTCAAAATATTTGCTTTCTCCTCTCTGTTTGTCGTACTTAAGGCCACGAATGCCCTCCACATGTTTGCCAGCCTGTCACTCCCGCAGCGCAGCTGGGATCAGGGGGCAGGGGACCACGGCGGTGTCCTGTGCACGGGCGGTTTCGTGGGCCTCATCGCTGTGGCCAAGCGCCTCTTCTCGCCCCGCCGCCCGGGCACGAACGACGGGGAGGCACCGGCTGGCGAGCGGGAGGCCGCCCAAGGCCTGCCGCCGCCCGCCAGGCAGGCCTCCGCGCCCGCCTGAGGCAGGAACAGCACCGGTGCGTGGTGCGGCGGGCGGGCAACACCTGCCCGCTCCAGCGCCGGGCGCTGCAACTCCTGCCCTGCCCTTCCCGGGCGCGCCGGCACCGGGCGGTTCCCGCCGGGGAGTCGCGGTATTGCGGGGTACGCCCGCGGGAAAGAACCCAAGCCCCGACTCCACCAGCAGCGGCGGCGCTTACTCATCCTCTCAGGAATGGGGCGAGGCCGGGCCGGGCCGGGCGCCGCCGGCCGCCACAGGTGGGGCAGGTCGGCGGCGCGGGGGGCGCCGGGAGGTGTAGTTCTGGCGGGCAGGCGGCGGCGGGGCGGTGCGGCGGGGCGGACTACAAGGCCCAGGGCGGCCCGCGGCCGGCGCTTTAACCGAGCGTTGGAGGGGGGGTGGTGGTGGAGGCAGTTCCTGGTGGTGTGTCCCTGCGGCTTGCTGCTCTCGGGGGCGGCCGAGCGGAAACCCGCCTCCGGCAGCCAGGAGAAAGCCCCGGCCAGGGCGGCGGGGAGATGCGCCTCACCTTCCCCAACAACGGCAAGCTGCGGCCATCCTTAATTAACAATTAGCTCGTCCCTAGTCACCCCCCCCTCTCCCGGCAAGCACTGTCCCATGCACGCTGACCCGCCGCCGGCAGCTCGCTAGCCGGCAAGCCGACGGCTCCTCCCGCGGTGCTGGCGTGCGGGTCGCTTAAGCCATGGGGAATGGGATGAACAAGGTAACGCCGCTCGTCGTTGTTGCTGTGCGTGAGTGCATGTGCGCGGCCGCGGCGCGGCGCTGGCCGGGGGTGGCGGTCCCGCCCCGCCGCCGGCCCCGGCGCCCCCTCCTTTGTCTCGCCCCCGGGCGGCGGGCGCCCGCTTAAGGAACAAAGCCCGGGGTAGGAGAGGTTTTGGGGTTTGGGGTTTTTTTTCCCTTCAACTTCGGGGGTCCCCCGCCCTGGGGGGGAGGGAAGCAGGCAGTGGCTGCGCCGCTCCCTCGGGGCGCGCCTCCTTCCCGGCCGCAGGGCGGGTAGGGACGGGGCGGGAGGGCGGGCAGCGGGGAGCCCTAGTTTCGGTGATGCTCGCCTAGGCTTCCCCTCCGCGGGCGAAGCGAGCCCGCGGGGCTGAGGGCGGCCCCGCGCCCTCAACGGTCGCTAACGGCCTCAGTGCCCCCCCGCCATGCTCCAGGCAACAGCAGCAGCGCAGGGCCCTTCGGCGGGGCCGGCCCCCCTCTCCTCTGTTCCCCGCTAGGGGTGCCCCAGGGGGTGGCTCGGAGCGGAGCCGGCACCCCCCTGGTTTGCGGCGGGACCCGGAGCGGCCCCGCGAAGCCAGCCGGTGCGGGATCTAACTTCATCCCTCGCTCCCGCAACCGGGATGGCCGGCGCCGACCAGTGCGAGCTCTGAGGGCGCGGAGCGGCCAGGGTGGCCCCGATGCTGGGGGGACGAGAGAGCGCTTGGCCCCAGGGAAGATCACAGTGAGGAAGGAAGATGGGTCTGTTTTGCAAAGGGTGTCGGCTTTTTGGCAGTGGGGGCTCGCTGTAAGAACCGATTGCCCTGGTGTGTCGTGGGAGTTACCAAGGGACAGCTGTGATTTTTCTTAGTATCTCCACCTCTATTTTAAACCAGGTTTGAAAGTGTCGTGGTAACTAGCCTTTTATATATAGCTTACTATGAGGAGCAGAAGTTGAGTCATCTCTTCTGTCCAACATCCTGCTTTCAGTACTTTGGGAGTAGCCGTGAGCGTGGCCTCCAACAAAGCGGAGGAGAAGAGCTAGGAATAGCTCTGACATCCTTGGCCCTGGAAGTCAGGTTGGTGAGTGTGCAGAGTGCCCAGTGTGCCATATGGGAGTTGAAGCCTTTTCATCCTGTGGATAGAGACACTGAAATAGAAACTTCAGGCAGGGGAAAGATTTGGCTGGTTAGTCCAGCTGAGTTAGAGGGTAGGAGGTAGAACCTCCCTTGGTCAGTCTCTCCATTTTTGGTTTTGAAGTCTGGGGGTAACAGTGTGATGTGCAGCCATTCCTTGGAGGCACCTTCTAGGAGTGGCCAGTTAGGAAGAAACACAGCTGGAGAGACTCCTTTTAGACTTCTGGTATGTTTGTAGTATTTTATCAAAACATTTAGAGGGACAGGATATGGGATGCCAAAGTTGCAATCTCAGGTGGGGGGGTGGGGAGGACAATTGTCAACGCTTTGAAGCTTAGCATTCTTTGTCTGCATTACATCTTGCCATGGTGGGCAGAAATTGGCAATCTGTGACTCCAGGCAATTTGGTCACTTTTAAAAATCACTTTTTAAAATTCTTTTAAGTGTTACGCTGACACATACCAACCAGAGCTTTTGGGACAAGCACAGCACTATGATTTTTCTCCTCCCTTCCTAAGGCTGTATCCAAGACGATGAAATGTTCAGCAGTTTGGGAGGAGCTGGTTCCTTTAAGGAGGCTACAACTGTGTTGGGTACTGGCCATGAGGGTTTATTTTTGTAGGGATCCTGTGGGTAGGTCTGGTACTTGCCACCTTCAGAATGTGCCCCGGATCATCTGTTCCCTTTGATCTTGTGAGTCAGTGAACGCTGGAGGGGCAAGAGGAGGCGTAGGGCCATCAACAGTGGGGTCATCAATGCCGACAGTGGGGGTTGTTTGCTTGACGTAGTATAGTCTGTCAATACAAATTGCCTTAGTTTCCAACTGAAGTGTGTTTTTTGTGGTAGAGCTATATGTGGATGGTAGGGAAAATAAGCGGCTTATCCTACGGCGGATTATTTTGTTTAGAGAATCTCTTTGTACTGGTGCCAAGGAAAGAGGATTAGTGGTGACCTGTAGTGGGTATGGTAAGGAAAAGCTCCAGAGATTGCTACAGCTGCTGTGGCTGCTCTTGGATGCTGAGCCTTTCTTAGTGGCATGGTCCCCTCCTATTTTCTGTCACATGATATTGATGTATTTCGTAGCAAATAGCAATTGCACCTGACTTTACGTGGCCATTAGTGCTGGAGGCTTGGCATTCTTTTTAGGAGGGGTTTGTCTTTTGTTGCTAGTTTTCTCTGTAAAATTAGCTGTGCTTAGTTCTTTTCCTTAAGGCCACCCAAGCCTCCTGACTTTTCCCAAATTAAACTGAACTCATTGGTTCATAAATACCCTTCTTATTCTGTTCAGAGAAGGAAAATTGGCTAGTGAGTGTTTATTGAGTTACCTACTATTAATTGTTAGTGCCTTTTTTTATATCTTTTAAGTACAGGATGAGTCATGGGGTCTGACTTAGGAAATTGTCTGGGTGGCCTGATTAGCCTTTGCGCTTAATGTCTAACTTCAGCTTGACCTTTGAATACAAGTCAAAGTCTCTGGCTGAAAATTACAAAGAAGTTTTCCAGGAGCTGAAGTCTAGGGGCTGAGATGCTGACAAGAGATTGTAGTACTTAGAGTTGATTATCTGTGAAAAGGATATGCTTAGTGAAGAGGTTTTTTCTGGGTTTTAGTTCTTGTTAGTTCTGTTACAGTTAACTGCCCGTTATTCATGCAAACTTTTCTGAAGGGGTGAGTTGAGTGTTATCTCTACAAAAAGGACAGATAAGCCCTGCTCGTTGTAGGAGCTGATTCATAAGAAATGTAAATCAATGTGGGTAGTTACAGCTGATGAAACCAGTTTTATGGAAGGCAGTGAAGCTGTGCCAGTTCACATCAGCAGCGAATCCCTCTCCCTGACCCGTGACACTCTCTTGTACCTTTGGACAAGGTAGGCTTGTCTGCTGCTTCTACAGCACCTGGCCATCTCCACAGAAAGTACGATGAACCTCTCCGGAGCGCCCATCAGTACTAGCACATCTAGAAGCAGCATTGGGCAAGGGGTTAGATGCTTTATTATAACCATGTGTCTATATAGGAAACAGCAGCAAAGTAGCCCTTTAAGCCATTTTCCAGAGAGGACTGGTAAGAAGCGGAGCAACTGGAGCAACCATCATCCATTGCAGGGCTCTGCCTTTGTGCAAGGTGGAGAATGCGAGCTGTTCTCATGCAAGGTATAAATGAAGACAGGCGTTGGTGTCCTTGTTGCTTGGTTGTGCATTCTTCTACATCTGTTATTTGGTCCGTGGTCATTGTCTCAGTGTTTCGGATGATATAAAGAGGCTACTGTTTTTATTCATAAAGCAGTAGTTGAAAAGTTCACAAAAACAACCACCTTATTTTTCTTCTCTTCTGACTCCCACCCCTTCTCTCTCACACGCCCCTAGCAGCCATCGGCCTTCATTTTGTGTGGCCTGGAGTTGCAGTTACTGAAGGCAGTGTGAGATGACACAGCTGAAAGTTCCCAGCCGTAGTCTAGTGCTGAAGTATTAGTCAGCACGGTATGAAGATTCACTTCTTTCCAGGTAGCTTTCACCCATAGTAATGTTTCTTGCTTCTAGAATGACTAGGACAACATGGGTAACATCTGTCCCTGGCTGCACAGTGTCCTAATTTCCTATCTAGCATACAGCATTGCCTCATGGTGCACAAATGCAAACTTCTGGATTTTTCCTCCTTGGCCAACGATAATCTAGGGAGCCTAATTTTTGCAACACCCTGGTGTTTCTTGGTAGCTGTAATTTATAATGTCTAACCTTAATGACTGTGACTAGAATTTAAGCTTTTATCCTCTCTTGAGAGTACATATTTGATGCAGAAATAATGTCCTGGAGCCTAAAATGCCATAGTCTACAGTAGTGGTGGTATGATTTGAGATTTATGCTGCAGATAAGACATACCAGACAGCTATTTAAAAATATCAGAAAGGCTTTTTTTTTTTAATTTTTAAGCGTAAGTCAAGGGAGCTGGCTGAGGTGATCTGGTTGGTGAAATTTGTTCATAACTTGACTACCTTTTGCTTTAGAGCATGTTTCATGTTTTTTTTGTTTGCAGAATTTGGGCCTTAGCAGCGGCCCTTGGGTGCTCTGCTCTGTGGAGCAGCTACTGGCTTCTGATTCCTAGCCTGGGATGGTGGCCTTGGAGCTGCACTTCTAGCAGAGTCATCAAGTGTGCTTAAAATAATGAATCAGTCCATGAAACCACGAGTCTTGTGCATGTGGGAAGGGACAGGGGAATGGTGTAGGGGTTCTTTTCCCTGCTTGATACCCTGGCATTGGAAACTGCTCTGCTGATTTTTGCCGCCTTTGTAGGAATGTCAAATTCTTACAAATTAAGAGGGGAGGAAAGGGGAGAAATCTGTCTGAGCTTATCTGGGCAAAACTTAGAGATGCCTGGTTGCACCAGACTAATGAACCATTTTCTTGTCTAGCTGATGTTGTCAAGCAGCCCTTAATTTGTAAGCAGGTCAGGGTACAGCAAGGGTCCCAGAGAAGTGGCCTTTCAGTATCAGTGGCAGAGCTGAGCCCTGGGGTTAGACCTGGCATGATGTGGCAGGGAGAGGGAGATCACCCAGCAGGGCTCAGAGGGAGGAATGTTTGCACAAACCAAAGCTCCAGGGAGTGTGAGGAGCGCTGCAGCCTTTCTGTTTTCTGCAAGGCTAGATAAATAACACTGAACATAATGTTTTTATCAGATGAAAGCCCTGGACCTAAGGCAGATCAGAAGCTGTTTTGCAGGCCTGCTAAACTTTGCGTGGTAAGCTGGGTCACCTTTCAGCAGGAAGGCTGCAGTGAAATGGAGGCTAGGGCGATAATCCCCAATGAAAAGTCCTTCATGACTTTCGGAACTTCGCGGCTGCTGGACCGAGCAAAATGGGTGGAGTTTTCCCTTTAAATAGCTGTGCCCAAGAGACTGTTGCTGCTGTTGTGGTGACATTTGGGTGTTGCTAAGGCTCTAGGAAGTCAGCGCTGACATATCTGTATTGGTGGTATGCTCTGCATGCACTGAAGAAAAATGGATTGTACTGTTTTACCACCACAGTTCTGGTCTCTTCAAAGGATGTGGGCGTGGGTCAGAGACCCAGGTGGCAGAGAACAAAAGTCTTGGGCAGAAAATGTGGGTGTTTGTGCCTGGGGTTTTTTCACGTCCTTACTGCTGTTCCCAAGTTGCGGGGGTTATGAGAGGGTGGGAGGGGTAGCACTGCTGTGTCACCTGCCTTTATGTGTGTGCGTGCACGTGTCCTCACACTGCACAAACTCAGCTCAGGCTACCTTGAAACTCCCCGGTTAAAGAAAGTCCTATAACTGAGACC
Source organism: Phalacrocorax carbo (assembly GCF_963921805.1). Lineage (NCBI taxonomy): Eukaryota > Metazoa > Chordata > Aves > Suliformes > Phalacrocoracidae > Phalacrocorax > Phalacrocorax carbo. Next base: position 93,234,417 of record NC_087514.1, on the reverse strand, counting down.
TATGCAGGCTTCTGGGAGTGTTGGGGTGAGTAAGTAGATCTGGGAGAGAAACATGCAACTCAGAGACTTTCATAAATTCTCTTTCTATGTGAACACACAACTCATTGTTTGCAGTGATTTCCTCTGTTGAAGAGCCCCACAGTGCTGCAGCCCTGACTTGCATGGTTTTGCCCCGTGAAAGACTTGAAGGATGTCATTTTGCAATGTTTTGTCCAGCTTCCTTAGCAACCCTAGGCAAATCACCTTTTCTGTATGAAGTTTCACCATTAGTTAAATGAGGGTAACTCTTATCCTGCTGCGGGGGGGCAAGGGGGAGGGGTGTGTTGTGAGGCCCACTTCGTATTTGTAAGCCACTTTTGCTATCCTTGGAGAGCCTTCAGTATGTGAGAGTCTCCATGATTAACAACCCCCAGCTGTCAACGAGCACTCTCAAAGTGTGGCATACCTAGAGCAATGTAGTTTGAGAAGGTTGCAGAGAGACACAAAATGTTGTCAGCACTTTTTAGGTGGCATTTGACAATAGTCTGCTAAAGTAGTATGTTCCATCCTGTATGCAAATTGAACTTTGTCAAATTGTCTTACCACAAGATATCTGTATTTGATACTATATTTCTTTCTCACAGATTCTGCCTGGCTTGTTCATTGGCAACTTTAAAGGTAAGACTAGTTTTATCATTATCTCTAGGATTACTTAGCAGGGGTCTTAAGGTGTTGTTTTGCAGGCCTATGGAATTCTCTGACATCTCTGCAGCTTCTTTAACCCAATCTTGCTTCATTTTTGGATTTACCTGGTAGCACGTAAAGAACTTGTTTGCTTTCTCATCGGTGTGCTGTGCTGCAAGTACTTTAAGAAAAGAAAAATGAATACCATCTCCTTGGAGCGTGCTTCAGCTGGAATTCCTAAACATTGGCCTGCCTTAAATGATTCCTCTGCTTGGCAGGCAAGCCTGTGAACCGGGCAGATTCTTTGTAAGGCTTATTTCAAGCCCTCCTTACAAGTAAAGGCTTAGTATACCTCCTGCTCATTGCTTTCATTATTTTGGTTATTTATAACAACTGCTAAAGAGTTCTGTTATCGCTGCTTGTGAGACTGATAGGTCTGCAGGTTGCTGTCTGACCACTGATACTTGTGCTGTCCATGTGGCAGATGTAAGACTCTCTGGATGTTTTTCCTTTTTGCATGAGGCTTATTTTTTGTGTATAGAAAGGCAGAACTATATTTAGAAAACACAGGAAACTTTATGTAGACATCCAAAGAAATTACTTGTTCTCAAAGCACTCTGTCAGCATCAGTTCCAGCTGACTGTCCCTACTCAGAAGCAAACCCGTTGTGCTCGTACAGTTGTTTTGATACATATAGACCCTGCATTTCCTATGGTTCGGTACAACAGCAAAACAGGATTCATAGGGGCTACTGCCATATCCTGTCCTTCCTGGTTTGACTGATACCACAGCTGGTCTATTAAGACTGGACAGCATCTGCATTGGATTCAGACAGTGCTGCACCTCCTCTCTGCCTTGTGCCCACACTTTGTTCCTCCCCCCTCCCCCCCGGCCATCCTAAAACCTGTGATTTCAGTGGCTTTTGCCCTATTTACCTGCCTCTGGACCTGCTGACCCCTGTTGCTGGTCCAGCGTTTCCTACCCCTTGGGAAGTGGAGCTGATCACCTTGAGAGGCAGCCCAGAGGTACCTGTGGAGTTAAAAGCTGCCCTTTGCCACACTGGGATGCAAACACAAGTACAAGGGCTAGTGTGTGAGAGGGAGTTATGATGCTGTGGTGAGGAAAAAGAGAGGATGGAAGTGAGTTTATACTGTTGGGAATAGGTAATGAAAGGAGAAAAAAGAAAGCAGGAAAAAAGGAAAATAAGGAGGGTGGTTTTGAAAGCACTTTGGATGGACCACAGCATCTGCCAGTGACAAAATTAACTAACTTTGTCACAGTCATGTTGCTTCCTCTTTTTGGTTTTTTTTTCCTTTCTTGTCAAGTAATTTAGGAGGAGGGTGGGATGGGAGGATGTTTGATAGTAGAGTCCTCTAGGTTTCAAGCTGTCTGGTGGGATGGGCCCAAAGAATGTGGCTTTCAATCTGTCCCCCTCGCTGTGGCTGTCCTGGTGGTAAGCCCTTGACAGTCTGCCCAGGGGAGTGAAACTCAGCCGGAGCATCTGTTTCTTGGTGCAGATCTGTTTTCAGCTGATGAACAGTTTGACCAGCTGAGGGGAGTTGGCCACAGTTGTAGAGTGAGTCAGCATCTCTGCTGATGCTGGGCCTGCGACCCTCTTGCTTGTGCTGCTCTGGCCACTCAGCTGTGCACCTTGCAAATGGTCCTCAAATGGCATGTCAGGTCACTTCTATGCATAGCTAGAGGCGTGCATGTGAAGGTGGCGTGAGTGGGCAGTGTTTCTGGGAGTCTAGCTGAAAAAAAGCAGATGCTGAAATGCTTCAGCTACCTCCATAAAAGAGAGTAAGGATGGGTTGGTTTTAATCTCAGTGTTTGTGCTATGGAGTCTGCTTTTTAAATTGATTAAAACACAAACAAAATGTTCATTTATTTATTGCTATGACCTTTGCTCACACTGCATTTAATCATTGTGTTCTACCATTGTGAGTATCTGTTGTTATAATCTCAAATTAGCTACTGTACCTGGAGAAGAAAAGTTTGGTGTTACAGTACTTCACTAATACAAAAGCAAACTTTTAGAATTCTATCTTTTTTCTTCTGCATTCCCTGCTTCCCAGCACTACTCCCCCTCCCCCCTGGGCCTCACTGCTTAAGAGCAATGGCAATGAGCTCTCTGTGCAGTGAAGTCATCCCATTTAGGAACAGGCTGTTGGTTAATCACCAGTGTATTTTTCTGGAGGAGTTTGATTACCATGTTCTTGGGGCATGCTCTGATTTGTGGCAATTAGTCAAAAAGTGACTAATGAATTTTGAGACTGCCATAAAGGGGATTGTTGACTGAGAAATACTCAGCAGCATATACAGTTGGGATTGGGTAGAGATCCTGATTTGGGCAGCTGAAATGTCTAGATACTTTTAAAGACATGAGTTTACAAAATTATTTCCTGTAATGCACCTTTGAGCAGTCTCCTATTTCTTCAGCTTGAGACTGATAGCGTGAATTAAATGAAGTTGCATCTCGTCAGTAAGAGTAACACTGAATCCCTGGCGTTGTGCATCTCACCCTGACACAGGGCTTAGGAATCGTGGCACCCTCTGGGTCTCTGTGCAGTGGGAAGAGTTGAGCCCCTCAGAAGTGAGTCAGGGGAATATCTCTGAATTGCTCTGATCTGCCCTCTGGAGGATAGCCTTCCCTCCTTTCTCCAGTGACTTTGGGGAACCTGGGCAGGCAGGGTTTCCAAAGCTAGGTCAAAATGCTGTTCTAGACACACTCCTGTCTCCCTGCTGCACGGGAGACCTCTGGGGACACTGATGGACTGGGAGGAGGCACAGTTGTGCCAGGTGGGCACCTTCCTGCTGAGTGAAATCAGGATGTTAAAGATGTTAAGCACTGTATTCCTGAAGGGCTGTTGTCTGGAGAAGGTATTCAGCGGTTGTTCTGATTGGGGAATTACTATTCAATATTAAGCAATATCTCTACTTCATGTATAGGGTTTCTTACTGTCTTTTTAGGCCTAATCGACTCAAAAACAGTCCATGAGGGAGGAAGTGCAAGCTCCTCTGCATTTGACTGGGAGATAAACTGAGGCCCGAGGGAAAACTTGTGAAATAAATATGTGGCAGAAATGGGAGTTGAGCTTGCTGCTTCTGGTTTGTCCGCTGCTGCTGTGGCACAAACCTTTGGGCACATAGGATGAGAGGGGCTTTTGTAACCACCTTAGGATCTTTCTACCTTAGTTATGTGTAATCCTGGTTATGGAAAGCACTGAAGTATATGCTGAAATCTCCCTAAGTCCACAGGACTTGAGCATGTCTCCAGAAAACCTCCCTGTAAAAGCATAGATTTCAGCATGTGCTTAAGTACTTGTTATCTTATAAGATCATAACTGTGATTCTCCTCATCAATAGCACATTAAAACTGTGGTGTGTTCCTGAGAGTGTATTTGAGATTGTGCAGCTAGAGGGCAGAAAAATTCAAGAACCACCACAGATGTCCATACAAAAATACCAAGACTGAATTTGGTCTGACAGCCCAGAAGGAAACAGCTATCAGGCTTCTTCAGTAAAAGTTAAGGAGGAGTTATTTCGTTGCAAATGGGAGGGTGGGGGGCTAAGAGAGAAAAATGAGGGAAGAGAAAGAGGAAGCTAATGCTTCTACCCACCTCTAGTTTGTGGGAAATTTTGGGTTGTTCCAGCTGTACCTTACAGATGAAATGTAATCCTCAAAAAAGGCAAAATATTTATTGTGGGATTGCATGCCCACATGTCTTCTGGACTTGGAAACCTGATGTCCCTTGAAAGGCACCTGTGCTCACAATGAAAATAGGTGCTTTGTTCCCTAAGAGACTGATACGACAGGGCTTTTTAGCCTTTTTCTCTGCACAAACAGAAAATAATACCATTTCTTCTGATAGGAGGTTCTAAATGGGTGCTTGTTTGGTTTCAAACCAAAAAGTGTAGCAGTAGTGAGCACCAGAGACTCAAGAGTGTTTCTACCTTGAATATTAATGAGATTGTGTCCTTGCTTGCTTGTAATCATATTTGGAAGATTTAAGTTTTTCCAATGGAATATTTGGGGTTTTTTTATCTGAAGGGGAAAGCCATAATATGAGATTTAATTCCCCCCAAAGAGTCCAGTGTTGCTGTGGATGAGCTGGAGAGTCTTGGGAAAGTTTCTGCCCTTCCTCTTACTAAGTGTATAAAAAGGCAGTGCCCACCAAGTGGTTCTGCTGTGTTTCTAGATCCAATTAATTTCTGTTATCAGCTGCTTAATTATTTTTTTTTGGGGGGGGGTGGGGGGGGAAATTCCCTTTTCTAAGGCTTTATTTCAAGTACTGAAAACAGGAGAGGGTGAAGGTACCATTCCCTTTTTCAGGTTCATCTTTTGAAGGAAGATGTTTTATAAGTACTCTAGTTAAACAGAGTACTGGACTCTTTTCTCACTCTTGAAAGGTCCTTCTGAGAGCCTGGGACAAAATACCTATTAGAACATAACGTGAGTGGGGACAGGAGATGTGGAGTTTTGTTCATGTGCTTAGTTTCTGTTGTGTGTGTCTCTAAGTGTGGATCACTGGACTGTGGAACAAAGCTCTCCTGATGGGAAACCATTCTCAGTAACAGCTCTTAGTGCTCTGAGCTACTGGAGAGGAGAGAGGAGGTTCTCTTTAGGTGTCTATCTCTAGTTCTCTCCAAAGCAGAAAATAAAAGTGTAGACAAACAGTTGCTTTATTTAAAAACTACAAATTTGGTGATGATGAAACTGTAGTCTCTATACATCTGCAGACTGAAACTTAATACAGTTGTAGGTACTGGGCTGGCTTGCCTTCTCTATGCACTTAACTTGTTTTTGTATACATAGCCTAAAATTTTATACTGAAAACTTAATACTTAGTAGCTTCTGTGTTATAGGAGCATGTCCGTCTTTTCAGACTAACAACAAAGTCAGAAATATGGGCCTTGGAGGAGGAGGAAGGAGGGATGCCTAGAGTTTAAGATAGCTGGTTAATGGGAAGAAAGGTGACAAAATGAAAATAAACTAATCTCACTTATTTTGTGTGGAGACCTTTAATCTTCTAAATTCACAAATGAGTTGCAGTTAAATGTTCAGATCAGGCCCATATCACTGTAATGCTTTTTTCCCCATTCCTGGCAGGATGCTTTTGTATTTTGTTGTTAGCGGTAGGGGTGGAAAAGACTCTACAGCTGTTTCTTCCCACTGAACTCTAAAAAGGGATAAATCTTTATTCCTCACCTTCCATCTCTATGGAGTTACTAAAATACTAAAGTAAGACAGAATGCTGGTATGTACGTTTGAGACATCGCCCTAGTATTGGAGTTCTTCTGTCATTGATGTGTCTACATCAGAGTGGTTGGCGCAGTATTGTCTTCCTTTTGCATGGGGGGAATAGAAGCACAATATGCTAGGTGATTTGCTACCCAGTCACACAGTAAAGCTTCCCAGAGCTGCTGGGAAACAAATTCTATCCTGTTCCCCAGTCCCATTTTTGAAGACTTTGCTCTTGCTTTTGCAATTAAGTATTTGCAGCTCTCTGCATATGAGTTAGAGGTTCCTCTAGCAGTCATAGAATGAAACTGAGGGAAAAGAAGCTAAGTATGGGTTTGGAGGGAGAGAAGTTGTCTTCCTCAGTGTGAATTGTGTCCTTTTGTGTGAGGAGAGAGTTTCCCAAGGGCTTTACTCAAGTCCATGTCAGCTGGGAAGCATTTCACTGTATGAAAGAGAATATTAGGTAATATGCTGTGAAGAATAATGCCACATTTGAGGGACCCTTTAGAGATGCACAAGATGGACTCTGATAGGATTCTTTCATCTTCAAATTTGGAAATGGGGCATTTCATGCTGTGATTTCAAAATGTGAGCCTGCATGTGGTTGTACAGCACTGTGCTACAGTAGAGAAGTTAAAATTGCTAACGGTGATTCTTCTGGCTTTTGGTGGTCCTTTACATAACCCCTTAATTTTTTTGTAATATATGGTATGAGACTGTGAGTGACAGGACATCTCATTTGTACTGCTGTTTAAATAGCTTGGTCTGTAGTATCCGTAGAGACTTAGGGCAGGTGCCCGGGAAACCAGGGGAATTTCCCCTTTGTAAACTGTTTAAGGTTAGATCCAGCTAATTCACTCATTGGCTGGGAAGCTTTTTCTCATCTACTTTTGTGATTAGAATGGTGGTTTCCTAAATATATTGAGGACCTGCTGGCTACCCTGGGATGTAGGTCTGGGATAGCCATTTCCAGCTTGTTTCTAGGAATACCTGACATCTCACTGTCTTACTGTATAGTTATGATTTGTTGAAATTCCTGTAGCCTCAGTTCTTCAGTTAACTGAAGAACTAGGATCTTTCACTCCTTCTGAGTTGTACTATGTCCATTAGGCCTTTCAGACTGGTTCAAAGCAGTCAACATTTAATTTGGATTGTTATCTTCTTTTAAAGCTGTTTGCCTTGTGTGGCAAGATGTTTCTTGCCATGTGGGTCATACTGATAATTAAGAGACTGGGGTCTCGTTGTGGTAGGTATGGATTAACACTGTGAATTCCAGCCATCAGGCTGTGAAATCTGCCCTTAACCTTTGGAGGGCATAAAGCAGTGATTTTTTGGGACACTTAGGCTGGCTTCTGGGCTTCCAAACCCTTGCCTGCATAGGTGTTCTCTGAGGAATCAAGGCTGGCCTATAAACTGTTAAAAAACCTAAAGGTCAGGTGGATTAGGAGACGTCTCCAGACAAATGTTAGTGCTTCTTCTTTGAAATGCGCATCCTGAGATTTTTAGGAAATTTTAGTTGTTCTATGAAGCTAGACCTTAAATCTGTTTCAGATGGAATCTGCATTAATTCTTTTCTGAAGGATTAGGCATCTGTGTTGATCATGCAGGCTTGACCAGTAGTAAGTGAAATCAGTGCAGTTTTGATTCTTGTCTCCATTTTATTAGCCTTAGAGAAGCTTTCATAATTGGATTAGGTTTAAATTTAATTGCCTGTTATTGTGCTCATGTGGATTTCATCTATGGGGCAGTATAATTAGATGTCCAATTCCACTTTGTGATGTAGAAAAGGCATCGAAACTTTATAGTAGAGTGGAATAAGATGAAGCAAGAGATGCTAATTGAACTCTTGCACGTACATAAAGAATGTACAGGTGATGCTATTGTTATTTTTGTACCTAGAGAGAGCCGGTTTGAAACCTTTGTGGTCAGTGCTCTTTTCTTGTGTGCAACCAGGCTAATGTGAACAGATTGCATGGGCAGATTTGGAAGGCAGGTGTTCACATCACAAAACCACTGCTGTAATTGCCATGCTGTACTTTGCCATTCTCAAGAGAAAAGGTCAAAAGTAAATGGACACAAACTAACCTTTACCTGTATTAGTGGTTCTCTGAGGTCATTTTCTGGCATGCTAATGGTTTAGTATGGGGAAGGTTGTTCACTGATGACAGATATGTTTTATCTTCTTTCTTAGAGAAACAAAACCTATGCTTTCGCAATATCTAGCAACAAATTTTCAGTCGCCTCGGTTTGCTTTCCAGTTTTGAATGTTTGAAACCCTAGTTGCAGGTCTAGGAACCACCTTTTCACAACTGCACTTCCTTGCTGCAGCATTTTGCTTTTTCATATGTTTGATATCTTTATCATTTCTATCTCTCTTCAGACTTAAAATTATGATACGTATTGGCGAAATGCACATTTTTCCTTACTAGTCTGCAGGAAGTAGGAATCTGGTTCTTGTTTTGGCGTGCCTCAGTTCAAGTGATACAGTTGGCTTCACTTCTCAGACCTGGATATTACAAGGTCTATCTCCCAAGTGAAAAAATATTTCTCCTAAAGGGGGATTTGTGGGTATAGAGGAGGTAAGCTATTTCTTGTACAGCTCTGCTTGTTCAGATGGTCATCACCTGCACACAGGCATACACAGATTTATATTTCAGATGCAAAATACATGAAACTTCTGACTTAAGAACACATTCCTGAGTCACTTAAGCTTGTTCTTTATATAGTATATAATTTGTTTTGGAGTTAGAAGTGTGTCTTCCCGTTACCCACTCTGATAATGATGTTCTAGAACAGCTGCATTTGGGGTTTTGGTTTACTTTATAAAGCTTCAAAAAGAAATGTACCAATGATAAGTGATTTTCAACATGCACAAGGGGAAAGGGGAATGGGCTATTTCAAGAGATTAAAGAAATTATCTTCCTTTTTTTTCCTTTTATCACAGATGCCCGAGATGTAGAGCAATTGAGTAAGAACAACATTACGCACATTCTTTCAATCCACGACAGTGCCCGCCCTATGCTTGAGGTAAGACGGGTGGGCGACTCCATGGTAAATCCTTACTTTGCAGTTGACTGTTATAGTAGTCTTGGGGTTAATTTCTTATTCTGTACAATTGGTGTTTTGAGACTGATTTTCTTGTGGAAATGTTTGTCAGCTGTAGTTTTGGGATCCAGTCACAGACTTTGTTGCTGCTGTTATAACAAGAAATCTAGCTGACAAAGGGGGAGACAATTACAGTGTCAATCAATAATGGGACTGTTATTAATTTAACAGTAAAGGTAAGTTTCCTTCCATGTGGAGTTCAAGTAAATACAAACAACAACATGGCTTTTCCCCCTTCCCCACTACCAACCCTCCTTTGTACTTGGGGCCCCTTTCTTGAATCTTTATAGCAGATGGTTGTGCAAGAGCTTTGCAGTCCTTTTCTGTGTAAAATAGCCTCATTTAGGCTTGGGGTGTGGGAGGAACTGTGCTCCCTCATATAATACATCTAATATAGCAGAGCATCTGTAGGTCTCCAGCACTTTCACATGAAGTATTATTCCCTATTTTACTGAAGGGGAGTTGATCTGAAGAACTGAAATAACTTGACTTGCTGTGTCATTTTGAGCAGTGGAAGAGCTGGGATCAGGCTCCTGTGCTGGGCTGTTGTGCTTTCTTCTTTATTTCAGCTTACCCTGGAAGGAGGGGAGTTTGTCTGGGCTTTGTTACACCTTAAAATCCTGCTATTTGATATATGTTGGGAACTGTTGTCCCCTTAAATTTATTTGTCCCTTTCCTGTATTCCACTTTTAAATACGGCAAAATAGTGGGTAGGGCAGTTGCTGGTATTGCCCCTCAGATGCTGCTGGGAATCTCTGCTTTCCATTCTCTTCATGTAAAATGCCTCTAGTGAATTCATTGCTTAAACTACAGATTTTCCACCTCTCCCAGGCAAGTCAGTAGGTAAGCTGAACAAAAGGTGTCCCTAGTATGTCACAATTAAAACTAAAATCAAGTTAACGGTGAATTCAGGGTTGACCTTGAACTGAGAAGTGCGCTGAAGCAGAGCTTTAGCTGTTGACTTTATTGTACTACCCATTTGACTTCTGTTATGCCTGATGCTTGTCGAGTCTGAAACATACTGAATTTCAAGCCTGCTCTTAGTTGGAGAGAAACAGTTATACTGAGTAAGGAGATGTAATATTTCCTCTAGGGTGCTGTTATCTAAAATGAATAGAAGTTTTCTTTGTTTTACTATGATTAGAAAAGTAGGAAGACTAATTATGGCACAGATCAGCTGCAGCCTCAGGCCAGCGTTTCTTGTGGTGGTGGTACTTTTGGCAGCCCACATGCTGCCTCCTTGCTTGTGGTGGTGCATCTGTTTGTGGGGCTGCATAGTAAATAGATCTGGGATCTTTTGTGGGTTAAATATAACCAAGTCAACATTTCTTCCTCCAGCTACCCCCACAAAAGACATGAGGGATTATATTTACCCAGATCTGTTCCCAATCTGGTTCACAATAGCGTCTCAAAAGTTACAGCGGCATGGGAAACAAGTAGTGGCTGGTTGAAGATGGGCTTGCTTTATTCACCTGTGCATCTAAAATGTTTCTCCAGCTATGCCTTCTGTTTTCTCAGCATGCAATATACTTCTTTATGTGCTGGTAATCTGGAAAACAACTGTTAAACCTTTTCTTCAGTTCATGAAGTAGTGGAAGGATTGCAAGTTCTGTTTGGGAGCTGAGCTGGTAATTATCATTCGTGGTCTTACAGAGTTGCTTGTTTCCAAATAAATGCATCTGTTTAGGAAGAAGGGCCTAGAAAACATCTGTTAGGTTGTGTTACTTCCTTTGTTATTTACATCTTTGCCAGGTTGTAGGTAGGTTTGTGTGCAGCTCGCGTGTCTGCACTGTGCTTGGGGCTTGTTCTCAAGTCCATTGAAGTCAAATGGGAATGCTTTCCCCACATGTCTCCCTCTTCCCCTTTCTCCCAGACTGCACTTGTGGAAAGTGAGGGCTCACATTTGTGTTCAGAAATCTGTCTGATGTTATTCAGATGTTTAAACATGGAATTGCAGTGGTATGAGAATTTTCTTTTCCTGAGGTTCCCTGTTTTGTGTGGGTATTTATGTGAATGATGATTGTCTGTAAAAAGCTACCCTTTCTGGGACTGCAGTAGTTGCATTTGCCTTTTGCTAACAGTATTTTATCTCAAGTATTTCCTAGTCAACCTACAGGAAATACTGCATTAAAGTTTGTGCAAGCCATGGAAGGTAAGTGTTTTTAGATACTGAAAACTCAACAGAGTTGCAGTAACATGTTGTCGAAGAGAATTTGGCCCTTTTTTGTCTGTCTGGAACAAATGAATAAGGATGCATACCTTAGCTCTCAGAGGTGGCAAATTACCCATGTCTTGTTTTGTCAGATTTTGAAGTTTCAGTAACGGCTGTTTTGATGCAATGATGCTTCTGATACAGTACTTCAAGCTGATAGTGGTGGGTAGGGAATGAAAATGACCATCTTTGTTTCATTGTCTATGCTCAAGAATGCTATACTCAACAAATAACAGCAAATGTCAGAGTATGTGGTGAACACTGACTTGCTACAGATTGTAAAATTATTTTCTACTTTAGTAACTTACAATATTGCTCCTCTCTATGATGTTACAGACCATTTTTACTTGATTGTGTTTAAAACATTCACAGTACCTTTTAAAAACTGTGCTTTCCTCTGTACTTTATATACAGCAGTGTTTGGATATAGGTTGCTTACTAGAAAATGATTGAAGTGTTTCACAGAAATATTTGTTGTATTGGTTTAAGTTTCATTGTGTGTGCCTGTTGAAGTAACTTTAAAAAAAAAACACCCCAGCCAAAACCAACAAACCCACATTAAGAACGTTTTCTTACTGAAATCTGGTTTTACACATTATCTCAATGATCATTTACAAACCCTCATGGATGTCTGATTTATGGATGGCTCATAATCAAAGTTTGGCTGTAGGAAGTTATTGCGTACTTTCATGCTAGAATAACTGGGAAAAGTAGGTTTAAAAATCAGTTGGATTCTAAGACTTTTTATACCTTTAGACACTGGCAGCCTGTATTAAGTACAAGACATAGAATTGTTTTGTAAGACTTCAAGTGATTTAGACTGGAAAGAATTTGCCAAAATCTGGCCTGAACTACATTGCAATACTGCTCCTTAGTTCTTTTTGTATAAACTGTTTCAAGGAAATTTGTCTTCTAATAAAACCAAGCCTGAAAATAATTTATATTTAGAAAGCATCCTAAGGCTATTACTCCAATTGAAGTAAACCACTGTTATACAGAATCTTAACCACTTAGGTAAGCATTTCCTTAAAGATGCACATTTTAACTCCATCAGAAAAAACTATAGGTGGCTAGTGATGTGTCCAAGAGAAAGGACTGCATGCCATGTGGAACAAGGTTTGTTATTTCAGATGCACAGAAGTTACTCCCTGAGTAAGAACAGTGTCCAATAGCATCATGCATGTTCCTGCAGAGGCACAGAGGCTGTAGCCCTGGTGAGTCAAGTTGGCTCCTCCAGACCACTTTGGATAGCTGCCCATGGAACACTCACAGATGTTTTATAAATCCACACAAAAGCCGTATACAGAGGAGAATAATTAGGTGTCTTGCCACCTGCTTGCTAATCTGTTTCCTAGCTACTTCAGGTTTTAAAATCTCTATTCAGAATGTGAGACACAAAGGTGGGTGAGGAAACAGGTATCTTATAGTGTCCTTTAAATAATAGTATATCTGGCAGTGACTTTGTTGTCTCTCTTAGTAGAACTCTGTTTTTAAAGTTAGGACAAACAGCTGTTGGGGTTGGAGACCCAAAGGTGTGACTACTGTGATATCCATATATCCTAGCTGGTGTGGTCAGTCAGTACCCACAGAGAGTATGGAAGCACTTTTAACTAATCTTGGTAATTCTTCCACCTGTTGCTTCAAAGGACACCAGCCAGGTGTTACTCTGCTGCATTAGATCTGGAGTCTAACAAATTTTGTGCCAATTGACTAAAGTGAAGGGGGTGAAGACAGCTCTTGTTAATCTTGCCTGGAAGAATCTGGTTGCAGGTCCATTGAAGCTAAGAGTGTTTCTCTGTGGATTTTCCAGGTGTTTGACCCTGTTCTGGGGGATGTTACATAGAGATGAATGTGGGCCCAAACCAAATAGGATGTTGATGTGGATTGTGCAGCTTCTTGAAAACAGCTGCGTCCCACTCTGGAAAGTGTGTGCTGTGGGGGACAGACCTCCAAGCGGATGAACTTACAGGATCCTTAATTCTCACTCTTACCCTTCCCCCCCTCCCCCAACCACACACACACACACACACGTGCTTAAATACTGGCCAAAGCAAGATTGCTTCCTCTGGTGCACTGGGCAGTGATTGCTGTGTGTAATGCAGGAAGGAGTACAGCATGGGTCCTGGGGGAAGACAGGGTACTAGAATGTCTTGTGGTCAGTCAGTCATTCAAGTCCTGTCCCAGAGAGGCAGGGATGGTCCGATGACAGTCCGTGGGTCCCCATGCGGAGAACCCGCCTTAGAGAACTGTGCCGATATGTGTGGCTGACAAATGATGTCACGCAGATTCAGACTGGAAGTAAGTAAGGCTTTAACCGTGAGGGTAAGTAGTTGCTGAAATGTATTGCCAGAGGCAACAGCGGATTTTCTCATGTGCTTCATTTTTGTGTGGAAGATGATTCAAGTAAGGCTGGGTTACAGAGGTCTCTGAGCTTTGCACTTTAGTCAGAGCATTTCAGTCCTTGGTCCATCTGAGATGCTTTGAGGTGCCAGTTGTGGTGACTGTGTGCATTGTAGACACCTGTCCATCAATCAGGAAATGGACTGAAACTACCAGCTTCTTTCACACGGTCCACCACACATTTGTCAGTTACTAGTAATTTTACTGTTGCTTTTGACCTGCACCAGAGGTTTGATCTAGTAAATGTATGAATCCTGTTACCAGTCACCTGTGGTTGTGGAGTCCTTTGGCATTAATTTATTTATAGCATTATCATTGTCAGACTGACCACTGCTGCATCGCAGGAAGTTCTGTATGCTGCACTCATCTTGGAGACGTCGTAACAATCGCAGTAATGTAGGTCTTAAATCAACGAGAGTTTACCTGGGCATTCCTGTACTGTCCTCTGCCACAAAAGCTCTCAATTTTTCACTCTGTTAATGACAGATTGCATTAAGAGTAGGATTTTGCATGTGTGCTGCTTCTATATGAATGTTAGTTTTCTTTCTTTGTTTTCTGTTGCTATGAAATATTTGTTTTGCTTTTATTTTTAGTGTGTTGGTTTTTTCAGATGGGGAAGGAGTATATCAGTATATGTGATAGTTTCAATTAAAGTCATTTGGATGAAGCATGAATAAATGAAAACCCAACAAAATATACACAATTTTTTGGGTTGGGGGGTATTGTAATCTCTCTCTGTTCAGTACCAGAGTTGGCGTAAGCTTTAGGCATCTCCATTTCATGTGAACAGCTGATCTGTGTCCCTGCGATACTCATGTATCACATGGTTCTGTTTCAAGTCTTACCATTTGTGGGATTTCTTCTCCAAAATAAGTGTGATCCTAAAGCACTGTTTGGAGATTTTTGAAGGTTGCAATAATGTCTTCTGGTTGCTGAGAAAATACTCTGTGATGCCTGTGAAACACTTGCTCTTCTTTTTCTCTAACTTTCTTAAAATACTAGCTTTATGGCTTATGTTTTTCCCCCCTCATTCTGCATAGTTAACCAGAGCACCTGCAGAGGACATTATTTATTTTTCTTTGTATTCTGATGCCATTAAGCATATCTTCTTAATCTGGTACATGCTATCTCCAGACCAGTGGTTTCCTTCTCTTTTTCCTGAATTGATGACTGACTAAATAAGTGTTGATATGGTAGGTGGATGGAGGGGTGGGGAAGGTAAAGAGCTAATTGCTGACTGAACTAAGCATCTTTCTTGTCCAGTCTGTTAGCTTATGCAGCCAGTACGACTTAAATGAACTGTATCTTTGAAAATAAAAATACTTCACAGGCCAGGTGTAAAGAATTCTACTTTTTTTTTCCTTGCAAATCTTAAAATGTCAATCAGGGTAGAAGTAGGGTTTCAAATACTCAGTATCTAAGAAGTTGAATTGAAAGGGAAGAGCACAGTTAAAAATCTGTGCTGATCTCTTAGAACTATCTTTCATACTCCCTGAATAAGCAGTCTAATGCATTAATAGAGTACAGCCAACAAAAAGGTGCTGTAACTGGAACAGAACCAGAAAGTGTGTGGAATAGAAGTTGTAGAAAAGTAAGGATGCTATGGAGAAGCTGTATAACTTCTCTGCACCATTTTTTTCTCTGCTGAATGCTGTGATGTACCTATTTTATAAGGTGGTAAGGGTGAGAAAGCTGCAGCTGGGGAAATCACAAGAGGAAGTGCTGGATCAAGTTTATGAATTAAAAAAAAAGGTGCATGACTGGCAGGTAAATCCAGATCTTTGGAGGAAAGTGAAGAGCTAAATGACTGAATACTTATTAAAACCGAGAAATGTTTTTAAGATCAAATGGTCATAGCCTGCAGACTTCATAGAGATAATGCATTCATATCAGCTTGCATTAAGATCTGGAATCTCATTTAATATTTCTTAAGTCTGGCTGGATGTTGTAAATCTTAATGCAGTTTTAGCTGGGCACGAGTCTTGCATGTTTACAGATGATCTTTAGACTACACATGCAGTTTTTTAGAGAAGGAAAGCAAACTAAGCTATAGACAAACGGAACTGGCAGATCTGGCACAATACAAGTAATCGGTTTAGCATAGTTTGTGGAGAGTATTTTTGCAGCTATTTTAGTTTTTGCTATAGAAACCTATCATATGTGCTGTTAGCACTTAATGTGATGAAATTAACCCTGGGGGAGCTTTTGCTGAAGCTTTGAAGGGGAATAGCCTAATCTCCTCTTAGTATTATAATTCTTCCTTTCCATCACCAGTTTGTGGAAACTACTTTCCTTCTTCTCACGGTTGCATGTTCTGGACTGACTTTATTTGGTTTTTTTTGTAGGTGTATATAACGGGGATTACCCTCTGCTAAAACAAAAGAGAAGATCCCAGTGTTGTGTCCCCAGCTCCCTCAGCTGATAACTCTGAAAGTGCTGAAAGCTGCCATAGTGCTTTCTTTGGTTCTGTAATCCGAAGGAATAGTCTCACACAGACAGCAAGTCCATAAGGCATTTGTCTGGACTCTAAAGCATACCACTGCTCAACACAAAATAACTAAATAGGGAAATATTGGGAAACTTAATCAGCCCTGCTTTTTTTTTTTTAGAAAAAAGCGTATGCTAATTCTGGACAGATGCTGCTCAGCAAGTGAGAACCACCAGTTTATTAAAACTGTTAGGATGTTGGATAGCATACAGAAGTCTTGAGCTGTAGGAGGTCATTCATACATGAAAATTGCACTAGATGACATGATGAGATAAGACCCTGCTGGGTATGGCTGGTCAATGTTCTCCGCACAGGCTCTGCTGTCTTTGGTATCCAGCCCAAAGACTTACGGGAACTGTTTAAGAGGAAGATGGCAAGAAAGCCTTCAAATCAGAGTTGTTAATATCATATTGCAACATCATTGCTGTTGTATAAAGCTCAGCTCTTCAAATTAATAATTTAGTCAAGTCACTCCACTTCCATCTGTAGCACTGAGCTCTTACATTACCAGTGCTGGAAGCTGTCAATTTTCAGCCTTTACACTACCATCAAGAGGAAGTGTATAAGCACTTCTTCTAATAAAAAACTTAACTTTCTTCTGTTGTTTCACTGCCTTTTCATGGTAAGGGTTTCCCCTCATGAGATGTTTCAGAAGACCATGCTGAGCAAAATAGCTACCATTTTTCTTTCAGGTGTAGCAGCACCAGAAGATTCTCTCTAGTTTGAAGTAATGCCCTGTCTGGCTTTGGCTCTGCGTGTGAAGTTGGCAACTCTGACTAATTTTTCAAAAATTACTTTGGTAGCCCACCAAGAAGCTTCCAAGAGACTTCCACAAAGTGGCTTTTAAAGTGAGTCAAGCCAGGCCTTCATCATGAGGTACCCTTGGCAGATGCTGCTGTGGTGATGCACTAAGTTTGTTCACTGTTTGCATTGCTCAGCACATGCTACCTGTGTCAGGGGAAGCACATTCCTGTAGTGGCAGATGGGGAGGAGGGAGGAGAGGATGAGGACCGTGTGAAGCTTTCAGTGGCAAGCTCTTTGCACGAGATGTTTAGACCAGTAAATGCTTGGTGTTTCTCATTGTTCGGATGCAGTGTTGACCAGAACAGAGCAAATGCTCTCACCTGCTCTGTGCAGAGGAGATGACGTGGAGAGTGTGTTAATCCATGCTTGCAATGTTGAGCATATTCCAGAGGTGTAGTGATCATATTCCAGCATTCCCTAAAAGAAAGAGGTAGGTGGGATATATTGTTTTATTGTAGTACTTGGAGACCCCCTTGAGGGTTCAAGGACCAAGTGCGATAGGTAGTGCTCAGATATCTAATATGCCCTGACATGCCTGGGGGCTTGAATACATCATGTAGTCAAGGCAGACTAACAACATCCTTCTTCTCAGCTGAAGTATGTAGTCCTGTAAAAATATTCTTGGTGTGTCCTAAAGGAGATAAACCACCATTTAGTATAAACTCAGTAGTGTTTTCTCACACTCTGCATTCCTTCAGATGAGCCAGGTTAGAACTGGAATTCAGGATTAGAATTAGAAATATGTGTCACTCTTTGCACAAGTAAAATCCATAACTCTCTGACATTTCCCTCTTATAATCTTAAAGGGTGATACAGAGGAGAGATGGGGAAGGAGGGCTTTAACAGGACACTTTATATTTGTGATTGGCACATTCCAGCCTTAATGATATGGACTTTTGAAAAGTGTCACTGAGACTACTTCCTAAGAAAACCATGAAGAAATGTTGCAAACCCCCCTCATGATTTGTAAAAACTATTGTATTATTCAAGATAACACAAACCAAATGTATAAATTTTATTGTGGGATCATCCTGCTCTCTGTTGTTCATATTCTTCATGTAATTTCAATTTCATTTATAATATTTTTCAAAACCAAACCTGTGTGGTGTTCACTAAGGCCAATTAGTGGTTGTTTTTTGCTGAAACACAAATGTATTTTCTATGAGTCATTAATAAAATCAGCACTGATGGTGATTGCTACAGAAAGTAACTGAAAGGACAAACAAACGGTTGAACGGTTTTCAGTTTAGCAGGTTCAGTTTGGTGCATTACTGGACAAAACCCTTGATAAATTCTCGTTGGTTTGGCTTGAGGAAGCTTTGTGCTGGCTGTTTCCCACTTTAGCTTTTTTGCTGAAATGCCCCTAAACAAAAATAAGTCCTCCTACCCTCATCTGTTGATGTGACGACTCAAATTAACACATGGTTTTTGACTAACGTGAAAGAACTTGCCAGGTGCTGGAGGTTTTCTATTTGCATCTGGGTTCACAAATTTAAGTTTAGGGGTTTAGGTTTAAAAAAAATTTCTTGGAAGTCGTTGATGGTATCTTTACATAAATTTAAATAGAGGGGTTTAATGCCAAAAATACAATCCTGCTCTTCAACTTTTTTTTTACAATGCCTTCTCCACCCTCCCCACCCTTGGAGAACAGAAATTTTATAATTTGAGGCTCTTTACCCCTCTCCTCGCCTTTTAACATCTGGGGTTCTAGATTCAGGTTTCCAGTGCTAACTAGAACTTAAGAAATGTTGTATGTACGCAGTGGCAGGGACAATGATCTGAACAGCAGCTGTAAAACACATTACTTGGAAAACCCACTAAACATGAAATAATGAGTAGCATTTTTAGTCCTTCCTCTTATTCTTATGCATACGGTTTTGCTAAAGCACTCAGCTGTCCAGCGATTTTTATATAAAACTTTCTTTCATGGATAAACTGTATGTTAGTATGATTTAGGGTGTACTCAAACCGAGTATCATTCTTAATGACTTCAGAACCAATTTGATCATTAGAAAGGAGCAAACATCCATACAGGTGCTGCATTTGTCTCACAGTACTGTTCTTTGCACCTTATCCTGTTCGGAGTCGAAATTAGTCTTGGTATTGTGCAATTAAATTTGTGTGTGCTCTTCAGAGATCCTATTCTCAGTCACTGGCGCATTATCTGACATGTAGCACCTATAGATGTGTCATTTTGCTACTGCAAAGTTCTACATGTTCTACTTGTTAAAACTGGCATTTGGGTGTTTTAAGTTTAGTTAAAATGAAGCTGGAGTTTTTAAAATAGATTATAGGTAAGTAGAATAGAAACAGTGTTCTTTAAGAAACTGGGCTGTTACATTTCCTGAGCTCTTCATGAAATACTGGATTTAATAAAGATATAATTATCTTTTTAAAAAGCTGATCATATTAGAAAGGTGTTCTATAGTCTTAGTGACTTTTCCAAATGTGAGAGAACTCTTCAGTTTCCAGTCTTAGTAGGTTGACCTCTAAAATAATTAGAAATTTGAAAATTACTGTAATTTCATGAATACTTCATTAACTGTAGTATAAAACCTCTGCATATATAGGTGCGCGCCTAAACCTTTTTGTTTGTAATACCTCAATAGTCACTGTAGAAAAACTGACCTAGTTCTAGAATCTGTGATGAAATTGTGCAAGTGTTGTCATTGTTTCTCAAATAACAGTGAATTTTAGAAATTTTACTTAACTCTCGCTTGTTTCAACTTCGACAATCTTGAAATCGGAATACTTGCTCTAGTTTTGTTAGCTCTCACTGTATCGGTTTAACTGTAGCATTTAGTTTCAGGGCCTAAGAGACAGAAATCTAGTTTTGGTGGTTACTCTGCTGAAACAGAAAACAGAAAAGTAAATTATATTTTATTGTACTGATTGTTTTTTAGGTAATCTTAACAGGTTAAATGCACCAAAAGAAATAGGAGTGCTGCTTTTATTTGATGAGGGGGTCAGTAAGGATCATCATGTGAATAATAAGGAAAAAGTTGAGAAGTGTGAGTGTTGGGGGTTAGGGGTTTTTGGTCGTAAACACGATTGGTGGAGAAAGGAAAGTGAGCAATGATATAAAAGTAACAAGTGGAAGGTAGTAGTGAATCGAGATGAGCAGAAGAAAGCTGTGTTCAGCATCTCATTGTCCTAGGAGCTTGGGTTTGAGCACATTCCATATGCATGGAATGTTTTATTACCTGAGAACGTAATAACTTCTGTTCAATTAAAAAGGTTGAACCGACTTTTTTAAAAAAATGGGTAATCTGGGAAAAAACGTGTTTGGCGAGATAAGACGACTGACACAGAGGTCAGCTGAATAAATGTTTGAATAATAATAGCAGCAGTATTTAATAAATAAAGTGGATGTATTCATGTAGGAATTAGGATAACATTTCTCTTTTTATTAGTTTTTATAATTGCAAGCTTTTCTCTTTGCTTTGAAAAATACCATGTTTTGGGATGAGTTTGCTATTCTGTGGCATCTAATTTAGTGTGTGTAGGTGAAATGGTACAATACCTGTTTGAGTTGTTCTGTGAATTCTTCCTCCACTGGATAATTTTTAGAGAATTGTTATTTGTAAGGAACAAAACAGAGTTAGTTTAAAACTAAATTAATAAATGAAGGCTTCTATATGGTTGACATCAAATTTGTATTTTGTCTTCCCATCTTTATTAATATGCAGTTTTGGTTCAGCTTTGGATATTGCATTTGCAAACAGATTCAAGGTGGTTTAATGAAACTGCAGACTAGGTACTGATTTGGAGCTTGTTGAAATTTTCGCTAGGGGCTGGTGTGCTTGACTCTTCAACAATCTTTTGATTTAGCTTATTCTGTTTTCGTTGCTGTTTCACTGATTGTTGCCTTCTTACATCTTATGCTTTGCAGTTTCAGAATGGCAAGCAAACCGCTACGTAATAAAATAATGTCTCTGTCTTTCTTGCATGGTAGTACTCGATCTAAAATATTGTAGGTATTTACTTGTTCGGTGGGCATGAACTGTTCTGCTTTGAAAGGTCCCTTTGGGACAGTTCTTAGATGTTATCTTCAGGGTATGTGCACAGGAAGGACAGCAGTGTCTTGGGGAACAAATATACAAATAATACTACGATCCTGGGTAGTTTTTTTTTTTAAAAAGTCAGCAGAGTTCACTAAGTATCTTCCTATTGCCAATAGGTTTAAAAAAGGGAGTCTATCCAGCATATGTGAGGAACAGCTAATTCCAAAAATCAATATATGAGTACTTACACAGAAAATCCCTTGAAGTCTCACTTATGAATACCTGCCCTGTACAATCTTGTGTCATTGTGTATTTCAGGTATCCAATTATAATGAAAGGTATTTGATCCTATTATCATTTCTATTTCAACCAAGAGAGGCAACACTTGATGGTAGGATGGGATTCTCAGGAGTTACCAACTCTGGCCAAACTGTGCTTGGGTTGAAGTCACTGAAAGTTTCACTGTTGATTTTTTGTGGGAGTCAGGTTAGGTCACTGCACAGTACTTTTGAAATCCCACCTCTATTTCTGAGTTGAGTGTGATTGTTTCCTCACAGGGAGGAGTCCATCACCACAGCCTTCCAAAAACACCATACAAGTGACATGCATCAGTCAAAATACCAAATTCTAGCAACTTCAACCATATCCTGTCTGAGAAGCTATGTTAATAAGGCTAATAGACTGATGCTGAGCATTTGCAAGCACGGTAGTGAAAAGAGTGCTATGGGCTTCACTGGAAATTGTAAGTACCAAAGACCTCCAGGATCAGGCTCGGGATGAGCCATTCAGTACCATGTGCGGTCTCTCATAGGCTAGTTTCATGCTTGCTTGCGGTAGTGGGAACTAGCCAGCCGTGACAAAAAAAAGAACATTGTGGGTCTTAAACTTGTGCTGGTGCTACTTCTGCTTTTAAAGTGAACATGATCTGAAAGCCCCTCTGCACTCAGCCTGTGACAAGCACTCAGCATGTGCCATAGCTTCTGAAATCTGTGGAACAACTTGCATCAGTGTATTCTGAAGGAGCGAACCTTCTGGCATATAGTCGCTCCAGAGTTAAGCCATCTCCTATCATCAGTTTTCCTCCTATTTTCCCTTCATGGTGCAGAGTTAGTGTCATTGAGTGGGGGAAAGAATAGCATGTAAATTTACTTTCAGGTCACAGGCCCTCATTCTACTGGAGTGACTCACTTGAAGTGATACTAGCGTCCAAGAAAAACCTCTCAGATGCGTCATACAGTATGCTTATTATCGTAATTAATCTGTCACAATATGATTAGCATCCTTGGCTCAGCAGCCTATCAATATATGTATTACTGCTACATTGTTCTTCTAAATGTATGTATCTGTGCAAGCTGTTGGGGATGGCTTATGGCTGAGGAGCCATCTTGGTTTCCCACAGCAGGCATCCCTTCTCATAAAAGACGGGAGGGACTGTTACTTGTTGATGGCGTTGCCTCTGGCAGCAAGCTACGTTGGTTTGCAAACTGGCTTCACTCTCATTCTCTCTCTCCTCGGCTACATTTTGCCACGCAGCTTTCATGCAAAATGCCACTTACTGTCACTGGCTTGGTGTTGTCCTGATGGTGCCTTATCCCTCGTCAGGCACTGTCACGTCTCCAACTCCACACTTAGCACTGTCTGCAGAGCCTTCCCTGCTCTGACTCTGCCTTCCCCAGACCAGAAGGCCATAACCAGCAGCATCTCTGCTCAGATTGTGGCCTCTGGGGATGGCCTGTCAGAGTGAGGAAGTCTGGTAAAGCATGGTGGGGACAGGGCAGGCTCTCGGATCTGTGTGTGTGGCTGTGGAGAAGATGCTGGCTGAAGGGGTTCTAGTGGGTTGAGAAAATCGCTGGTACCATGTCTAAGGGGTGGTGAAGGGATGGCGGTGAGGTATCACCACATCCTTTCTGACATAGTGGTGAAGTTCATGCACCTTGCGTGATGGGGTGTCATGGTGCTAGGGGTCAGGACCCCTTATAAAAAAGATTGCTCTTTGGTATAAGATGGCAAGTGAAGTAACGAAGTGTGTGTAGGGGAATTAGAGGGGGTTTCTGAGCCAGCAAAGCAAAGGTGGGTTGGAGAAGTTGCTGCCTCAGGTAGCCACCACAGTCGAGCAATGAAATTTTCACCCCCCACCCCAGCTGGCAAATGAAATGCCTGGTAGATGCATGTCTTGTTCCACCTTGTTGGCAAAGGATCTCTTATAGATAAATGTGTGACTTTCCATGTGTGTTCAATGTGCAGGATTATTACAGGGGTTTGCATTGTTACAAAAGGATAAACTAAGGTGCATTTTATGGTGGACCTTTTGCTGTGAATTCTTATCTTTACAAGTACATCTGAAAAAATCATAACTCTAAGATAAGTTGAAAGACTTCCAGTGAGTGATTTAATTTTTGTGTGTCTGAGCTGCAACCTATATTCTTGGAAGTCCTATTTGAGAAGTTAGCTAAATGTGCTTTCAGAAGTGTTCTTAACAGTCATAGGAGCAAAACAAGCTTTGAAAATAAAACGACAGTTAAAATGAACGTTGACAATGCAAAGCAGTAGTGTATGATTGTAGTGTTTTAAATATACCAACATAATTAATGCATCAGAAATTATTATCTAACTTCCCTAATTGATCTTGTAACTTATTATGATAGCTGAGTAAGAAAGTGAGGCTAACTCTGTGGAGGAAAAGTATGATTTTTATGGTTGTCCTTCCTGAAGTTTAAAAAAAAATAAAAACCAAAACCCATACCATGAACGTGTTTCTTCCCTGAAATGCATTTTGGTTTTTCAACTAGGTAAAGAAAAGTGATGGCATGGGATCAAGAGAAATTGCTTATCATAGTTTTAGGTTGTAGCATCTGTTCAGAGAAAGGGAAGGGCAGGAGAAGATGCAACTTAGTTTTTCTAGAAATGTAACAAGAATGAGATTTTGAAAAAGGAATTTACACCTTTTTAGTAAAGATGCTTCTATTTTAAAAAAGCTTGCTGTTGGGCCTTGGGATAAGCATGACTAAGCTATGTGCTGGTCTCTTAGCAACCAAGCAGATGTGAAAACTGTTTTAAAATCTGGCTGCATGGAGATAATCTCTGCTTGTCTGAATAATGGTGTGCCTTTCTCAAAGTCAATAAAACTGCACTAGTCTAAAGCAGGACTTGCAGAGTGGTAGATAAATGTATTTAACTTGGATATTTTCTTCTCATTCCTTTTTGCTTCTTTACACAGGGAGTGAAGTATCTGTGCATTCCTGCTGCTGACTCACCCTCGCAGAACTTGTAAGTTTTCTTTTAAAACAAATCACACAACCCCAGAAAATCCCTCAGTACTGTGATGCCTGTTTTACAAAGAGCTACAAGATCTGATTCTGATCTCACAAGTACTACACAGGTGTGGTTTTTAATCCATTAAGAAAGCACAGTAACTCTTCATTCCAGCCACTTTGGTTCAGACCCTGTTTTTTTGTGTGTGAGGGTTTGTAGGAGGTTCAGTATGTAAATACTCTTCTATATTTGTGGCCTTAAACTTCAGGAATTCCTCAGTGAGTCTGCTCCTAATTTAGTCCCAGTTTATTCTAGGCATTGTTCTTGTAAATCTTTTTGCTTGCCTGTTCTGTTTTGTAAGTGCTATCTCCAGCCATTTATGAAAAGAAAATATTTGAAAGAGGTATGAAGCCTGGTGCTTCAAGATTTGAAATAAATTGCTCACAGTGGGCCTTCAAGATAAAGGCCAATTGTGCAAACTATCCCTGCAACTATCTGCTCTGGACTCTTGAACCTGCTGTAGAAAGCCCTGCTGCTCTTAGTAGTAGGCTGGCACGGCAGGGAGTTTCTGCCCTGTGGTGACTCTTGCCTTGAGGATATAAGTACTGAAACTAGGGTGTCCCAGCCTCACTCTTTCTTATCTCTGCTAATGTTCATGAAACACTAATTGACGTGCCCTTGGTTTTAATGTTATGAACCATTGAGCATAGCAAGTCTTGATTCCAAAGAGAAATCAAAACAGGTTTTGTAAGAGTACTTGGATGGTGACCAACTCTTTCTTCTAGAGCTCACTGTTTATGTTGGGGAGAGGCGAGGGGGATTTCAGCCACATCCTGCTACCAAGTTTTGTAGAGAAACAAGTAGTTGAAAGAGGCCTGGTAGGTACGGAAGGAAATGCAGCGCTGCTTTTCTCTCACATCACAGCAATATTCCGGCTCATGCTTTCGGGGGATATTTTTAGAGTATGTGTTTCTCATACCCTAGAAAGATTCCAGTGTGGCATTTGATGTGTGGTGCTCTACCTTTTCATTCTGTGTTTGTCGTGATTTTAGGCGAAGGGGGGAAAAAACCCCTACCACACAAACACACCCTCCTCCCCAACCCACAACAAAACCTACTCCAAAACCCTAAATTTCAAGACAGGTCTGTAATGAGAAGGCATACAGCTAACTGCCTTTGTCATGGACAGCTTTTGAGGCCTTAATACTTAAAATAAATAAAAATAAATAAAAATTAAAAAATCCTTTTAGCAAGGAAAAAATGAGATTAGAGGGAAATATTCACATGTCATATTACTTGTTTGTTGGCATTCTGAGATCTGTAGCATTTCTGAAAATGGTTTGCAAATGTGCTTCCTTTGTTAATAGAGATCTGGATCAATTGGGAATGGAAATAGAAAGGATGGTATTTATGATGAACATTAATCAATCTACAATTCAGCACCTCCCTCACTGTTAAATATCGAGGAGTTATAATCAAAAACCACCTCCGGCACTTGAACTGTCTGGCACAGTACCAAAGGTCTTAAAGCTTCAGTGAGAAGATACAATATTTGCATGAGTATTGTTTCTGTTATGCTGCAGGCATCTAAAATACTTGCTTTGGTATCAGGTGGTTGCAAGCAAATATCATTACTTCTAATACTGATACATTTTATCACTTAAAATAAAACTTGATGAGTAACCGGTTTTTCTTTTTTGCTTTATACTGTCCAGATCTTCAAGTAAAATCAAATCATGATGCTCACAAATAGGAATGTTGTTTGCTTTGCACATACAATCTTCTGAAAGCAAGAGGAAGCTGTCTTTGTTCAGTCTGTGAGGATCTGACACAACCTTATCTGGGAGCAGTTAACTCTACTACTGCCTGTGCCCTCTGTGGAGGGAGGGAGAGCTGGGGAACGGGAAAGGGAATTGGTACCTCTGCAACATTTTTGTGTATCTACCCTCTTCTTTAGAAAGAGGGATTCTGGTGGTGTCAGGAAAAAAAAAAGAAAGCAGCATCCCATATTGCAGGTCCTTGTGTTTTCTTCGCAATGTTTGACAGACACAACTGACAGGTAGACACTGCTGTCTTGTCTATCTCTCCCAACAGCAAGTTTGTCAGAAGCTTTGCTGCTACTTTGCAACTGCTGGCAGGTTAATAAGGTCCAACTGAAAGCCTTTTTACCCGTTGAATTTCGGGACTGTGAGCTCTTAATTGACTTTAGCTCAATTCTTGTGAGGGGAAACCTCTAGTTTCTTGTGTGTAATGCACATTTACTCGTGGTACGCTTGTTCAGTGGGCCTCCCGTCCTCAGAGGAATGAATTGCCAGGGAAATAACAGCAGGGATTCCCCTGTTAACATGTGGCTGTTCGCTAAAGTAGCTCAAAAGCTTCCTTCTTTGTTCTGCCTCTACCAAGCATAGGAATCAAGCAGTTGCTTTGAGGCTCGAGGTGCTTCCTAGGCGTTAAATGAGTGTTTTCCCTGGACTGTGAGAATTTTACTTTGGGCCATTGACTTCTCCAGAAGTGTCATCTCCTATAGAACCTGTTACTAAAAAATTAATTCTATAGAAATCAAATCTCCCCTTTTTGCCTTGTTCCAGCTAATTGTCTTAGGCTACGTGTTTCTAAGGAACTAACCTCCAACGGTCAGGCTGTTAGTGGTGATAATACAGAAGATAGATAACCTATTGAGAAAAGAAACTTAAGTGGATCTTTGTGGCATTTACATTGCCAAAGGAAAGAAACATCAAGATGCCTCTTCCTATCTGATTTGGATGCTTTTTTCAATCTTTATAATATTCGTAGAAGTATGACTAGCAACAAATGAATATGTAGATCTGGTATCATAACTCTGCTCTTAGCCTAGTTTTGGATTATCCAGCCTGCTAATGAGTAAGTTGAGAACTTTTACAACATGCTAGTTTGGGCACTGTACCGGTGATTCTTCCTGTCGTGTTTTCCTACTGTGAGGATGATACAGTTCAGGACCCAGTTTTAAGCTGGGAGATATGAAAGCCAGATATCATGTAATAAATTGTCTTGAAATAACTTCAGTCCAACAAATAGGCTGCAAATCAACACATTTGTCAAGTGCTTTCCTGTTACAGATGATAATCAACTGTTTTGTGGTTAATGTAAGACTTGCCATTCTTCTTTGTCTGGCACTTGCCACACAGCTAACTGGTCCTCGATCTTAGTTTTCAGTTTAGGCAACTGTGTCTGCTAGAGCCAGCAGAGACCCTGATACCATAGGGTTGTGCAGGAGTATATTTCTCCTTTTTCTCTGACTCCGGGTGAGGAGGGGCCATGGTTCTACAGAGCAGCACTAATTCTAAGCTTGGTTATTTCTCTTCTCGTTTTCATGAGTGCCTGTAAACACACTTGAGTGTTTCAGCAGACCGAATGTCATCAATAAGGAAGGACAAATAAAACTGAGTGAATGGAGTTCACTGCTAGCTATATTTAGTGCCTTGCAAAGGTGTTATGCTCATTCACAGATATTTATCAGACCAAAGCATTGAAGTGTTTAACCAAAACTTGTGCTAGACCATTGAAGTGAACTCATTGGTGCTTGGAGCTGTGCTGTTTGCCAGATTTTCTAGAGAGAAAGAAAAAAATGGGTGTATACGAATATTGGGATGTGGTCAATCCAGTCCTAACCAAGTTTCATCTGACTGAACCCATTCAATCTTGGATAAGCGCTCCTTCATTGTGCAATAGCAGTGCCTCTTGCGCACACAGCCCAACATCTCATTTGTCCTCTGAGTTCATTTACGTGAAGTTGCTTGTGACCCTAGGCAGACCTGAGCACCATGATTGTTAGAATTCAGCCAGTGAAAATGTTTTAGAGTGGCAGTCTGAGTGGAAATGCATTTGTAGGGCTTTGTCCCTCTTCACTGATCCCATACACTTGATCTGTTTCTTGAGAAACAAGATCCTGACTTGGCGTGCCATCCTAAAGCTTGGGATTGCATCGTGCCTTGAGATGGACCAAATAAGTTACTCAAGTCTTCTCCAGCTGTGTTCTCTGTGTTGTATCCAGTGATGCAAGAACTGCTTCAGGGAGGGAGTCCTGGGCTTTGGGATCCCTCTTTTTGGTTATTTCAGCTTAGACATCGGTGCCTTTAAGTTCCACAGGCACTGTCACTCTATTGCATCACTGTTGTCCTCCTCCAGGTCTTGTGTGTTTATAGTATCAGCAGCTGCACTGTTGGGCAGGAAGGGAAGCTTCCTTTTATGTGGGTATTCCTGATTTTTGTGTGGCTGCTGGTTCTGGGCTGAGGTTTTTTTTTTTTTACCCTTGTGGTATAATATTCACCCTGAGAGGGGAAACATCTTGAATACAGGACGTTGTGTTTCATAGGTGTTGAGTGCACTGTGCTTTCTGGTTTGTCTTTGCCAATAAGCCTGGTACTGACTGCCCCTTAGGAAGTTCTTTTCTCTGGCTGTGTTGCACACATTGCTACTGCTTGTGAGCTTAAATTGCAAGAGCTCTCAAATGCCACAGTGAACTCCAGCTCTATTGAACTAAGAGGTGCTGCTTGCACCTGCAATAAATTGCAGGCAGGCCCAAAGGCTTTGCAATTGCAGTCTGAAAGGCAGGGTGAGCAACTTGGGACTAGATTGCAAAGAGGTGATGCTGCAGATTTACTGAGAACGCAGCTGCCCAGTTGCTTTCTTTCAGACTTGTCCCACTTAAAGTGAAGAGGTATGTGTAAAGGATAATGAGTACAAATCTTAAGGTTTGTAGACTGAGTCTTTGTCTTCTCCACATTTTCTCCTCTGCTTTAAAGAAGGTAGGCTGTAGGCAGGGGTTGGCTGACAGCCTGAATAAGGGCAGGCAGAAGGGGTACTGCCGTCTGAGGGGAGGAAACTGGAAGGAGCTGAAGAAGCTAGGGCTTGAACTGAGAATTTTTTCATAGCAGGGACAAAAGGGAGAGATTTCACGTTGCAAAGAAACTCATAACATTTAGATGTGTCCTAGTACATGGCTTGAAGGAGGAGGTGAAGTCACAGTTAAGTGTAAGTTTGGGTAGTGGATCGTGGATGCCTCTGTGAGAGTCAGTACACCTTAAAACTGTTCATGTAGTTGTGCTGAGTTTCAACTGACATCTGAGCATATGCAAGGAGATGTGAGGTCAAGTTACTACTTTAAAGAGAAATAAAACACAAACTGAAATACAGACTTGATAGTCATCAGAATAAAGTGTTTGTTAATATTTATCACGCTGTAGTGCATAAGATACTAGTTTTCTTCAGCTAGAGAGGAGAATAACTATGCCAGTGAGTTTTGTGTTTCATTGGCAGACACTAACTTTTACCTTGTACGGCTTGTATTCAGTTCTAAATTCTAGAAACAGCGTTAAGTGAGGCTTTCGGACGCATTTCTCTCTAAGTAGTGATTTTACTAAATAGAGCGCTTTCTTTATTCCCCTTCTACTTCTGTTTTCAGGGCAAGGCATTTCAGAGAGAGCATCAAATTTATCCATGAGTGCCGGCTTACAGGTGAAGGCTGCCTGGTTCATTGGTATGTATACCACTTGTTAAAAAAAGTTCTTAAAGGTTCCTCTACCTTGATTTGGATGTTCATTATTTTAGTAAGTTAGTGTTCATCTCCATTGTATAGCAAAATCCTTTTGGACTGAAATGCCGCTTTATTTGAAGAGCCCCAGAAGATCTGCAAATGCTATTAAAGCCTCATGCTAGGACTTTTGAGTCACTGGGGTGGGCAGCTGCCTGGAGATCAAAGGAGCCCAAGAAATTCTTCTTGGCCTTCTCTCCTTATCAAATCTTTCTGTAGGATTGATTTGACTAGAGATGCATTGACCAGAGATGTTATTTATTTCCCATTATTTTAATCACTGTATTTCTTAATGTGACTTCCATAATCCTAATAATTTGATTAGTTTCTGTAACAACTATTTTAG
The DNA here is from genome assembly GCF_963921805.1 of Phalacrocorax carbo. Classification (NCBI taxonomy): domain Eukaryota; kingdom Metazoa; phylum Chordata; class Aves; order Suliformes; family Phalacrocoracidae; genus Phalacrocorax; species Phalacrocorax carbo. The sequence continues at coordinate 93,204,332 of NC_087514.1, read as the reverse complement.
TGACTTCAGAGTTGTTAAAAGAATTTCCTCTCAACAGAAATTGATTTGGTTTTTTCTCTTTTCTTTAAACTGCTGAAGCATTCAAATGTTGCATTTTTTTAATAGCAAGTCTCTGATTGGAGAGATGCTCCTGGGACTGTAGAGAATAGAAAAGGAAATCCCACCCTGGGTTTTTCTTGTTCTATGCTATTGGTTGTAGTCTCTGCTGTATGTCCAAGTGACATATCTGAGTCTATATCTGGAATCAGAGTCATCTCGTGATTTGAACACTGGACTTGTACACAGGCCCTGAGCATAAATCCTTGGTTTACCACTGACTCATGATAGGGCTGCGCATGAGTCATTTGGTCAGTCTCCATGTACATAAAAGAGGGATAGTTAGTCTGAACTCTGGTAGAATTTTTAAAAGTATGTATTTTAAATTTGTGAAGCATTTCAAAAGCATAAAATGTTCTCAAAATGCCAGGTGAAAGTTTGGTTCAAATGGTACTCAAACACATTCTTTATACTCACAGTAGTTGGGAGTTTTGTGTCTGGTGCTGTCAAACCAGTAATGGTGGATGATACTTACTCTATCCAAGCGTTTCATGTGGGGAAACTGGAGTCCTGGCAGTTGAGGTTGCACAGTGCATGGACAGCAGAAAGGAAGGGAACTCAAGCAACCAGATATACTTACTTCAACAGATCAGTTAAAGTTCATTTCAGCCCCATGAAATCGAAGCCTTTATTCGTGGTGGAGAGGGAATGGTCTTATTTCACTGCTCTGATCTATATAAGCAGAAGAAAGTGGGTGACTTACTTCTAGCTTATTAAAATCCGAATCCTCAATATGAGAAACTTCTTTCCTGTGAGGGTGACAGAGCAGGGGCACAGGCTGCCCAGAGAGGGTGTGGAGTCTCCTTCCCTGGAGACATTCAAAACCCACCTGGACACATTACTGTGCCCCCTGCTCTGGGTGCGCCTGCTCAAGCAGGGAGGTTGGAGGAGATGATCTCCAGAGGTCCCTTCCAACCCCTACCAGTCTGTGATTCTGTGAAATCTATCTTTAGAATGTGTGCACTGTCCCCTGCTTTTGTGAAGACTTATTACTTTTTTCTTCTTCTTTTTTCTTCTACTTCTTTCCAGTCTCATATGAATTATTGTTTAGAAACAACTTCATCTTGTCACAGATTTGTTCTGATACATTTGAAAAAGCAGCGCCAAAAACCTTTACCTCAAATATTGTAATATTTCTTCCTTGTGGCAAGCAACACAGCAGTCTGCTGTGATGTTGGGATGTGATGCTTTTACAGCACTACTTCAACTTATTGTACCTCCTTTTTCATGCAGCCTTGCAGGTGTCTCCAGGAGTGTAACATTGGTGGTTGCCTACATCATGACCATCACAGACTTCGGTTGGGAAGATGCACTGTCTGTTGTCCGCGCAGCAAGATCCTGTGCCAATCCTAACATGGGCTTCCAGAGGCAGCTACAGGACTTTGAAAAACATGATGTTGATCAGGTAAATGAACTGGTAACACAACCCCAAGCCAGGTCATGGGCTACTTCTCATTATTTTGTGGCCTGGGTGGTTTATCTGATTCCCTGATTTTTTGCTTTGAGGGAGTGGCTTCTTGGCCAAGCCTGCTCCACCGGGGAGGTGTGGATAGAACCGAAGATATCAGGGAATGCTGGGTGGGAGAAGAGATGAAGCACAACATCTAAACACCTCCTGCCCAGCTGTGCTCTCGATCCAGTGCTTGTTTCATGTGTGCTAAGATGCAATACAAGACTGACACCTTTAGAGGAGTAAAAACGAAAGAGTTGCTCAGAACACAGCAGAAAGACCAACTAATAAGTACCAGTTGCATAAAAATAGTGGGTTCCCCCAACACATTCATTTGGAATAGTAAGCAGGAAAGATATCATAATCAGAAATCTTTGCTATCCAGGAGTTATACTGGGTTCTCATTATGACTTAGGTGTCATGTTCCTTCCCTCTACCCCCTTGTGTGGCTGAGACTTAGTACATGTAGAACAGTCTCAAATCTGACCCCTTTTTGTCATCATAGGCTTTGGAGGCTTTGTAGGACTAGGAAAGGTGATGGAACAGTAAGACTATAAAAGTACTTTTCATAAAACAAAAATTTGTTTCTTAGCCCTAAAAAGAGCCATCCCACGCAAAAGACCTGCTCCCCGTGGGTGATCAGTGACTTCCACTTATGTTAATAACCTACTCTGGCTGTCCCCTCCGTTTTCCATTGCTCAGCATGTTGCTGTTCTCTGGGTTTTTATGCCTATTGTGCTTATTAAAAATCAACAACAATAATAGAGGCAAACTAAAACTGGAAAGCAAAATACATGAGGCAAAGGATGTTGGGGTTTTTTATTCCATGTCTGTCATTCTACTGCAGAAAGCTCAGAGTTTAGAAATTACCATTTGTTTTGCATGATGCAGTTTGCAACTGTAAATATTTGCGTTTTTTTAATATTTAACTGAATGTTTCCTGGATCGTTTGGAACTGGTGTAAATGGTAGAGTAACTGATTTTAAAGAGACAAAAGTCAGAGGGGGACTTTCCAGACTTGTCTCCTTCCTCCCTTACAGTCATTTCTACTCTAATTGGTCTGGGCTAAAAGCAATGACAATTAAGGCTATATGCAAATAGCCTGATAAAGACAGTAACGTCTCTCTTTTTTCATCCACCATGGACGGCACATTCTGCCTTTTTTCACTGAGGGGGAGGCAGCAGGTTGCAAAAAGAAATATCCACCTGTAGTCACTGGCTGGGCTGTAGTTTCCTACTGTCTCTTAACAGCAACCACATCCTTAGCAGGTGTCTGTTTACACACCTGATTTCAGTGGAATAATGCCATCTGCCAAGGGTGTGAACTTTTTTGATTTCAGCAGCATGGGTGTTTTGCTGTGCCGCTATAGGGTGGTATCCTGTGGGGTTTCTGGAATGGGGTCCTTTAGATCTTGGCCTTACAGGAGGGGGTTTAGTCACTAAGGTCATAACATGGTTGGCACAGATTCCAAACTTCCCACCAGGGAACACATGGTATCCTGAGGCTTCAGATTTCACTTAGGGTCTTAAAATCTTTTAGGAATGGGAGGGAGTAACTGTGGGGACGTCTTGTCTCCCAGTGTCCTAGTAAATGGTCTTATGGATAAAGCTGTCCACGAGCCCCAAACAGGACAAAGCTATGAAAGTTAAGGCTTGAAAAATGATCACAGGAATATTATCCCCACTGGGACAGAACAGCTGGGGTCTGTATCTACTTGCTGCTTCTGCAGAGAAGAGCAACAAGATTGTCAGGAATGCCTAAGTGGACTCAGGTTCTTCAACTGGCAAAGAAATGACAGAGAAGGATGTGATAAAGATCTATAAAGTTGAGTGGAATAGAGAAAGTGAATGGGTATGATTTCCACTCTTCCCTGTATTGTGAGAAGGAGCTATCACTTGGCAGGTCCCAATCAAGGAAAAGGAGAGGTTTTTATACAATATGTATTTATGGAGCTTGTTGGCATCCAGATATCTTTTGTGGTAAAAATTTGTGGATTCAGAAAGTGGCAGAAAAATTCGTTTGTTGCCATCAAATGCAGATACCTCCTTGGCCTCCAGAAATACCTGAGCTGAAAATTGCTGGAAGCTGAGGAAATGAGCAGGGAAAAGGTCCCAGCATTATTGCCCTGCCATTGCCTGATTCTTTCTTTGGCATTCCCATCTGGCTACTCTCATCCTGGATACAAAGCTGGACTGACCTTCAAATGGACCTGGTACATCTGTTACCATGTACTATAATATGTTATTCGTGTCAGAAACACATTCTATAGCTTTTAAAGCTCCTGGTCTTTTTCTTCCTAGAAGATACCTTTCCTGATATCTACAGTACCTTTTTTAGTACTGGTGTTTTTATTACTGGTGTTTGTGGGGTCAGGATGAAAAAGCCATATGAGTGGTTCACTTTCTGATCTTCAGACTTCTTGCAGCCTGTTGTCAAGTTGGCTGATCATACTAGCTTTCATGCTTATTCAGCTCATTTGTATATGTAACTGGACGGTGCTTTTAAGTCCAGGATGTCCTTACCTGGTGGGTGTTCTTCACTCCATATTGCTCCAGTCAGCCAAGCTGTATTACAAGTGTGTCATTTTAGGGGATGTAAGGGATCTTGGTGATCTCAAATGTGTGTTCCTGTGCCTGTGTTCTGTGCTGCTATTGAAGCATGTGCAATATTTGAAGCGCTTTTCTTTAAACTACTTGTGTTCTTAAAGGCTCTTGAAATCCTGTAGGACAGGAGGGAGTGTTACTTCTGCATCAGTCTCATGTTTCATCATACTGTGTGTGTATGTTCAATTTCTGCAGTTCAGGCAGTGGCTGAAAGAAGAATATGGGGAAAACTCTTCTCAGGATCTGCAAGAAGCCAAAAGTCTTCTGAGCAAATATAAAGAGCAGGCAGAATTGCAGCAGAATACTGGAGGAAGACAGTGGAATAACAACTTCTCATCTGTGCCATCTCTCTCATACAACAACTACACAACAGAGACCTAATTGTAGGAGGTTGATTATTTTTCTTTTTACCTTTGAAAAACATCTTGCCATAATTTCCATCCCATCTTCAAGATTCTCAGCTGTAATCATGCAAACAGTTGATTTGTAGAAAGCTTCCTGATGAAAATACTACATTATTTGTGTGTGTATGAGTGTGTTTGACACAGTTTTATAATTTGGGCAGGATCAAGCTCTCTGTATGTCCAGAGACATGATCCAATTACTGTGGCTGAGCCAGTTTGTCAGCCAGCTGCAGCAGTTATCCCCTTATGCCCACATTGCCTGGCATTTGCTGTGAGGTTAGCTCAACTCCTTTCGTTGTAGGCTAGCAAAGGGCTCTGAGAGATGAAGTCTGGCGATTCAAGCTGTGGCAGTTTGACATCTCTGCACCATTAATGTGGCAAAGATGTTATTGCTTCTGAAGAAGGGAACTCAAGTCTGTCTCTGCTGCTCCTGTTGACAGTCCATTGGCAAGTAATACCGTGGAGGTGGGCTTGAACTTGAATGCTAGGCTGCAAACTGGAGCAGGTGAGATATGGGTACATGTACCTTTCAACCAACAGTAGCATCTAGGAGAGAAGTGGGACAGACAACTCTGAGTAATAACATCTTCAACTGCCACAGTGTACTTGCTTCAGTGCACGTGTGACAAAGCTGTTGGTAGAACTGCTGCAGACCAAGAGCACCAAGACTGTTACCACAGCTCAGCTGACGTGCAGTGATTTAAGCCGTGGTCCCTTGATTGTGCATCTGGTCTCCCAACATAAGCTTCTCTGGAGAGTAGTTTATCAGGTCTCCAGTGCTGCTGAACTTCATTCCCTGTGGAACATGTGCCTCTTCAACACACGCCCCTGCGCACATGATAACGTGTCTCCAAAGAGTGGGCTCGGTGTGAGTGCGAGCACCTGTTTCTTCGCTTGTGCTGTGGTTTGCTCTTTGACTTCAGCTACCTCAAAAATGCAGTTCTTGTCATTGTGGTTGTAAATGCAACCTTGAAAATTGCCTTGTGTAATCTTAACCTGACACTGAGTGAAGTGGGTGTGTGCGCGCGCGTGTGAGTGCGTGTGTGCATGTATATTTCACAAATGTCTGTATTTGAGAAGTTTATTGTTTTCTTTTAAAATTGCCCATATTTCTCACTGGTTTAAAAATAGTTGTTTGAATTCAACTTTTTGTCATTTTAAAACCACTATATATTTTGCTGTGATCAGATTTGTAGGAATGCATTTGTGAAATATATTTTAAATTAGGTTAAAACTAGGGGCCATACTCTGCTCTTGGTAACATTGGGTGTTTCTGGAATGGAGCCATTGCCTGACTCAAGTGTATTCTAGGAGCATGACTTGAAATAGGTCACCAGGGATGCTGGGCAGTGTATTGGTTTCTGATGGTGTAATGGGGGGTGGCGCTGATGCCAAGATTGTGATTTCTTCTCTTTGACTCAGAGGATGGAAGGCCTATTTTTCTTGAAGGTTCCAGAAAATAAAGAATACCTCCCAGACAGCCAGGACAGAAGAACAAACCCCTGATTTGTTTAAATGTGGTGTATATCATGCTAAAAGCTGAGCACTGAATGAGAAGCAGTCAGCATACTAAACAGACTGTTGTCTCATTCAGTTTCTTTGGTACTCTGACCTCCCAGCGCTTCACAAGATTCCTTTCCATGTGATCTCCTGCTTGCTTTGGGTGGCAGTGAATTCTTTGGATGGGAGCAAGGCTTTTGGGGTCAAGTAAGCTCTGGCTGTTAAATATCTGTTGCTAAGTATGTTGTGGCTTGTGAAATATGGGTCTTGCATATCAATAATTGCCAAAAAGGGAGTGGAGTGGAACTGGCCTGACCATTTCATCTGAGTCCAAGCCTGCATCAGGGTTCTCATTGCACTAAGTGCTTTAAGTGTACTGAACACAGCAAGAGCAGGATAATCATGTCTGTGTTGCAGTAAGGGATGCTATTGGATTTGGGAAGGATGCTGGAATTGACTTCGTTTTCAAGCTTGTAGCTAAATGAACCACTTTCTATTTGGTAGAGCAGTTGCTGGATATATGTTTGCCAGGTAAGAGAAGTATTTAGCTCTTCTTGAAGATGTCGATCAGCAAATAATTGGCTGTTCTGGAATTCTAGCACAGCAGTACCTGCACCCACATTGGCAGTCCCTTCTGTGCTCTCAGGGTGGATGTGGTAATGGGAAAATGCTTTCCTCGGTAACAGGGTCTGACATGCGTTCAGGATGCTGGTTCATTTGTTCAACCCTCTACTCATAATAGTATACGTAGTGCAACTTCAGCCCATCCCCAAACGGGGCTTTGTCAGAAGCATTCTGCCTGTGCTCTTCCAGGTATCCAGTCAGTCCATCCTGTACCTGACTGCCAACACTATGTATCTCATAACACTCTTGGCACTCTCGTCCTTGTGGTAGTAACTCTGTGAGTGCTGGTAAACTGGCAATTCCCTTTTTTGTTCTGACAAATACAAGGCAGAATGGGAGACATCTGTTAATGTTTGTGTGTCCAAGATTATTCTGTACTGGATTTCTTAATAGCTTAGTTATCCCCAAAGAGTCAGTCCCACAGTAGGATTTTTTAGAACTGAATTTGGCTTTAGGGCCATATAGCCGCATCAGTGTGCGTTATGCTGCAGCTCAAAAGCAGATACAGGGTAAAGCAGGAAGATGGAGCGAGTGTTATATTGTCAGCAAGTGGAAGTGCTTCTCTCTTTTTAAAAGACAGGAGGTATTTTCTGTAGTTTTTTGCTTCTACATCTTGTGTAGTGGTCCATATGTACTGCATACTGCATTTAAGAGTAGTAAAGGAGCAACAGTAGTCTAAGAAAACTTGAATTTGGTGTGTCTGTGTAGAGAGCAGAATGATAGTTTACTCCTTTATTACCACAAGGTGCAGAAGAGAGAGTACAGCCTCACCTTTGGCCTTTCAGAAAGGGAGAAGAGCTAACAAGACTGAGAACATGATGTGATTTGTCTTCCAACCAGCCTTTCAGTGGCAGTTTGTAGGACTTTCCAGCTATCTGGAACATGACTGGACCCCAGTCAGCCTCTTAGTAGTTGGCCTTTATAGTGTAGATGATGCATTCAGTTATTTTGTTTCTGTACTTCAAAACACTGTTGTCATTTTGATGTTCACTGGAAAATGTATAAAGTTTATAACACCTTATTGGATATCCAGATTTGAAATGTATAATAAATTTTTCGGGGGCTAAACTTGATATCCATGTGTGATTATAAGCAAATGTTTAGTGTTATACAGTGTAGGTAATGGGTAAATGCATTAGTATTTATTACCCTGATTTTTAACCTGGAAAGAGTTGCTTCCTTACATTTTGTGGTTGCGTGGGAAGATTGTATCTCTGTTTTTTAAAAAGGACAGTAATAACATTGGTTGCTATAACAGCCACTGCCTATAAAGAAGTCAGTAAAAAATTATAGTAATTACGTCAGCTAGTTTAAAAACTCTAAACCTGGTAAGCTTCTTGATTCTGTCTTCCTCTTCCTGGGCATCTTAGCGAAGCCTTGATTGCTTTTTCCAAATGTTTGTATTTAATACGTTCTACACTTTTTTTATAAATAAAAGTGAATGTTAACACCTGACCTGCTTGTGTATTTCTTAAAATAAATAATAGTCTCTGGAAGGTTGCTGCTCACTGTTTGTATCCCTGCAGGCACAGTAAGAGTACAAGATGAACTCATTCTGGTATTTAGAATACGTTTTTCTCCAGCACACAGGCTTCTTGAGACTTCCCCTCTCTTCACTAAGTTCTTCCAGGTGAGTTCAGGAATCTGCAGCACAAGCATCTCGTGATAGTAGTCCCACAAGAGGATGCTGCATGTTGCTGTCTGTCTTATTGTTGCTGGGCCTTCATTGCAACAGGGTATGAGATGAATCCAAATTTTTTAATCTTTTGAGATACCTTCTTTTCCATGGGATGCTGGTTTAGGGCTTAATTAGCTGTAAAACTTAGCTGGTTTACAGATTGCCAAGACTCAAGGCTCCCAGTAGTGGTTTGTCAGAGGAAGCTGATGTAAGTGGCAGATGATGATGCGGGGGGCAGAATGTAAAACCTTACTGTGTAAGGCGGGGCGGGGGGGGGGAAAAACCCATTTAAATTCCCACCGATAACACACTGAATTTCTGGTTTGACACTATCTCTGCGAAGAGGGTAATTCTGGCATTCAAACAATTAAAAAAACAAACAAACAAAAAAACCCACCAAAAACCAACAAAAAAACCCAACCAACAGCCCACCACCCCGAAAGTGTAATCAGTCATGCCTAGGTAGCCAGGTCTTATGGCCACTTCAGTTGTTGAAGGCTGAACTATGTTCTTGCAGTGGGACTCCCTCATCATGAGGGCAAAGTTAGATGCTCAGGCACAATGGCTTTTAGGTCTTGTCTTTTTGCCCCCTCTGCCCTCTCCCAGCACTTGTTAGTTTATGGAATGCTGGGAATGTGTCGATGTTTCATAAGGGATCTCGGGGGTTCAAATAATTAATAATATCCTCCACCAGGATAAAGTTAATGTGTCTGTAGATAGCTTTGAATGTGCTAGATGCACTTGTTCGTAATAGATTTCGGTTCATCTTCAGTGTAAGTGGGATGGCTGTGATTTTATTAATGTGTGTTTCCGTCCCCTTCTTACCTTTCTATGAAAAGACTTTAAAATCAGTGCAGCCTGCTATGTGAAGCTAGAATTAGTAATTAACTCCTTTCTCCTATCTGTGGTCCATAGCAATGTCTCAGATAAACGTGCTAAAGCATTGATGAGACAGAAAATATCTCTTAAGTTTTAGAGGAGGCTTTCCCCCTACCCCCAAAAGAAAACAGCAGTTTCAAAATGAAAAATGCACTGCTGCTTTGTCTTCCTTTTGACCACTTGGCACATCTTGAGGGCAACTTTTATCCAAATCACATGTAAAAATTGTGCTGCAACCATGGTGCCATGCTACTGTTCCCAACTGTGTATCTCACGTCATTCAATGTTATACATAATTGTCATGAGTTCTAAAAAATGACAGTTCTGATTTGATTCATGCAGTCCTGTCCCACCATGCAGTAAACTGAGAGAACTGGAGGGCAAACCCACATGCCCTCAGATGTGAGCCTAATCTGAGAAGGGGTTTGAGCTTTGCCAGCAAATTATGAGAGTCCTTCCACCCCCCCAGGAAGATTGTACTGGTGGAGGGGAAAATGATGATGGTCTGTAGAAAATATTAGACAGCATGAGGAAGATGATTTTGTGCTGTACCGTGTTTCTGTAGAAACCCCTGGAGACACAAAGCATGCGACTGAAACAGCTATTTTCACCCTTCATTCTCAGCAGGGCTTTAAATGTGGCTCTTGTTTTCCATGTGCCCCAGCTCCTGGGTGTTTAACTCTTTCATTGCTACATTTAGCTGCTGTCCAGTATCACTCTTTGACCCTCACCCAGGGAACAAATTCTTCATATGTGTTTGAATCTGTGTTTTCCTCTAGTGAATTATGCAAACTGCAGTTTACCAAAAGTGAGTAGCCTGTGAGCAGCAGGATGACTTCCTGCAGTTTCCGTGTAGTTTCTAGTGTAGTTATTAGGAGTAGGCATCTAATGAAATGCGAGCAGAAGGTGCCTTTTTGCCATTGAACTGCTGCACAGCTCAGTCCTTGTAGGACAGTCATCTGGGCTCATGTGGGCCAAACGCATCTGCAGTAAACTGGGAGTAAAATTCATTTGCAAGCAGTTTCAAAAAATGGGATGTTCAGCCAGACCTGCACCCAGTTTCCATTTTAGCTGAGGCAATTATGAATGTGCAGGTTAGTTCAGTGAATAATGAAGGGTACAATGAATAGAGAGATCAGAACGAAGACTTCTGAGCTACTTGAAGTGCAAGGTGTTTTTAAGTTGCTTGCTTGTTTGGTCATCTGTTTGCACAGGCATTTAGATTTGGGCGGATGCATTTGCAATTGGACCCTTCGAAAGTCTAAGTTCTGATTCCCCTTCTTCCCTTCTTTCTCTGAAAGCAAGTGAGTTTAATTTGTCAGATAGAGGGGATGGGATTTTTGTTACAATTTCTTGAATCTCTTCCCGTCCTCCTCTCCTTCTCCCTTTTTTGTGTGTGATTATTATTTTTTTAAATAACTGGTATTTATCCCAGAGCTCTTGAGTCAGGACAAGCGAGTGCCAATGTGTGGCTTGCAAAAAATTTATTTCCTGTAAATGTCTATTAATAAAACACACTTATGTTGTAAGGTTGCTGATTTAATTGATTGCATTAACAAATACAATTCTGCTGTTTGTGCATCTGTCCGGTGGTGGTGGTGGTGGTGGTGGCTTGCCAAGCCTGCCATGACTTCTGGGGGTGTTGTCATCTTCTGTGGCAGTCTGGCTCCTGTACAGCCCTGGATGTTTTGGGAAAGTAACACTGATCCATGACGGTGTTGAACCTGACATTTGAAAAATGAAAAAGGGTTATTTAACTTTTGTATGCCAAAAAGCAACGTCCATTGGTGGACCACCATCCTATGCAGGTTGCTGATTTCAAACAGCATTTTGCTTGATTCTCTCTATTCCTCACTTTTTAAGGCGAGGTTGGACTTTGTTGAAAGCTCTGCCCTGTGTTTAGAGAAAGTATGTGTTGAAGAGGTCAGAGTTACGGCTCTGTTTATGCATGCCCACTGCATGTTTTCCCAAGGATTGCATTTTGGAAGTCTTTGCCAGTAAGTCTGCAGCATGTTAACTTTCCCAGCAAAGCTGCTTATGTAATCCCTGAATGTCTCAAAAGAAGAAAAGGGAAGGAAAAACCCTCAAACAAAAACCTGAGTGCTATGCAAGTTTTGTCCAAATCCTCAGATTTTAGACATTATATTCTTCTGTTCTTAGGTAGCTTGCTTGCTTGGTCATGTCTGGTGTGCAGCGAGGTTCTTATCAGACCCGATAAAGATCTCCATGCCTCTGGAGGGCAGGGTATATCGTGCAATAGTTTTTGTCCTATGAGTGAAGCCTCATTTTTGCAGAAGCCTGCAGCCTGGGCCCGCTTGCAAGATGTGGAAGGTGCCTCTGTTGCACACAAGTGAACCAGTTGGGCTTTTACTGGCCAGTACTACCATTTGCCCCAGGGGAAAAAAATGACTCTTCTGTTTAAGAATACTGAAAACCATTTGCATTTCTGCAAATCTTGGAGGCTGTGCAAGTATGCCTCTATTGTGTCTTAGCTGGGTAAGGCTGCATGGCTCTGAAGTTAACCATCAGTAACAAGTTTGGGGGGAGGAATGGAAGAAGGTTTGTCACAATACAAAGCCCACCAGGGTATATTATAATAATTCACTGCAAGTGCACTCTGGACTTTGCTCTCACTGGGAAGATCTTAAATACTGCTTCTTTAACCTTATTTTCTTTTCAAGAGACTGAGGTGGAGCTTCTGACGTGTTTAGGGTTGACCTTTGTTTCCATGAGGTGGTCACCTTACATCAAGTTGAACGCACTGGATGAACTGTTTGTCTTGTGAGATCTTACATATTTAGCCTGGAGAAGAGGCTGAGGGGAGACCTTATCACTCTCTACAGCTACCTGAAAGGAGGTTGTAGTGAGGTGGGCGTTGGTCTCTTCTCCCAGGTCTGGTGACAGGATGAGAGGAAATGGCTTCAAGCTGCATCAGGGGAGGTTTAGATTGGGTATTAGGAAAGATTTCTCTACTGCAGGAGTGGTCAGGCATGGGAACAGGCTGCCCAGAGAGGTGGTGGAGTCACCATCCCTGGAGGTATTTAAAAGACGTGTAGCTGTGGCACTTCCAGGGCATGGTTTAGGAGACACAGGGGTGTTGGGTTGGCAGTTGGACTTGATGATCCTAGAGGTCTTTTCCAACTTTAATGATTCTATGATTTCTATCCAGGCTTTTCTGCCTTAGGATTATAGATCCCTGATGTGCACACAGATTTCCAAAATAGCATGGAAAGGGTTACGAGAGCACCTGTGATGCAGTAAGATGGGCTACGATGTTCAATAGTCCTTTTGGACGCTGAAGTCTTGTGGTTTTGGCTCATCAGAAAGGCATATTGAGTCAGCCACCTTTGTCCACTCCATAAAATGCTGGACGGAGAAGCATTTGGAATTCTGTTCCCAAATCTCTTATAACTTGCTGTGTGACTAGGCAAGTTGCTTCAGTTCTGCTTTGCTTCATTTTCCCAGTGAGATAGGAAGGAAGCGTTATGACTTTCCCTGGTACAGCTCTGCGAATCCCCCAGTGAAAAGTACTGTATCAGCGCTGGCTGTGTATTGTTAAATGAGGTATCTGCCCTCCATCTGAGGAGTGTTAAAATACCTTTGTAACAGAGAGGTTCTGAAGCAGGGGAAGGAGCTGTGGTGGCTTCTTGCTTGTTCTCAACACCTCAGTCCCACCTGCATGGGAAGTGCTGTGCTGCACAGGATGGTGGTTGGGTGTTGATGGGAATAGGGAAAAATTGAGGTCTGATTCCCGTAACTCAATGTGAGTTACATGAAATGCAGATGGTATCATTTCTAGATGCAAGAAGATGGAGTGAAGCGGAAGAGGTCCAGAGCGATGCTGATTGTGACTGCCCTAGCCAAAATTCATCCCACAGGTGTGCATCTGTTTTGAACATAAAATCTCAGTTGAAAATTAAATGGTAGGGATATGTAACGTGCCTGTGATATCAAGGAGGATGGGGAGGGGCAAGTTGAGAAGGAATAGCGTATGGAAAAAAGTAATGCGGTAAGGGCTGGTGGTACATGTGCTATGTTCCCTGCACTCTGGGACACTCCAGGAAAAAGCCTGCAGGCAAGAAGAAAAAAAGAAAGGGAATCTCTGCTGTTTCCTACACTTTGGATATATGGTTATGATGGAAAAAAGTGATGTCCTGATTTTCCCCCAGGCTTGTTCTGGAAAGAAAGAGCATATGGAGAATACATCTAATAAAAGCTGTTCTGGCAGATGAGAACTGGAGGAGGAACAAAATTAGTGCCTCCCTGGCCAAGCTGCTGCTGCTACTTTTGGACTGTTTCATGGAAGACATGAATTTGATTCATTTTCAAAGATAGCTTGGAAACTCCAGGCAGCAGAGGAAGGGACTCCCCCTTGACTTAGCTGTTTTTTTTCTCCGAATGCATTGCGCTTGTGTGAAATGCAGTCAGCACAGCTTCTCAGCTCGTTTCTGGGGGAAGGTCAGTGCATGGGGACTGACCCTCCATTCCTCAGCTTGAATGATTTGGGAGCCTCAGTTCCTTGAAACACATTGAACTTCCAGCAGGGTTGGGGAGCTTTCAGCGCCTGCTGTGGGCACCTCAGTTAAAAAGGAAAACTCCCTTCAATTTCCAGCCAGAGCAGATCCAAACTGTGTATCAGAGAAGCCTCTGCCTTTCTACTGATGGCCAAGGTCTCCTTGATCTCTCCATGGTTGCCTCCAGCACTAAGCTGCATGATTAGGCTATCTTAGTCCCTTGAGGCCTGCCTCCCTCCCTCCAAGGCTGAACGGAGTTGGTTGCTGAACTCCGAGCCATTCATTTGTTCAACAAAGTCGAACAGTTTTATCCGCTTTTAATTTGAAGCATGTATATTAGGGTGGTTCGAAACTAATAAGACGGTTTACCTAGCTGAAAATAACCCATCTGAGGAACTGGGCTGCAGAAATAGCTGAGGTAAGAGTAGGGAGAGCATGGTTTGGTGAGTGCTCTGAGAGTAATTTGCCAGCTCTGATGGGAAACAATAATGGGGAGGAAGAGCCCAGTAATCAGTGAATCAATCCGCACAGCTTGTTTAAAACTACCTCCTTTTTTGTGGCTTTGGTTACAAGAACGCTTTGTGGGCCGGAGAAGAAAGGCATTAGCAATTGTTTTAAACAAGCCACATTCTAATTTCATGTTTCATGAAATCCCGTGAACCTCTGAGCAAGAGAATTTCCACCCGTGTGTGTGTCAGGGGGAGAGGGAGGGCAGATGGGCATTGGATATTTTATGCAGGCGGCTGCAATTAAAGTAAGCAGGAGCTTCTGTAAGCAGTGCTAGATTGCGGTTAAGAAGTACATTTGTTTGAGAAGGGACAGGATGAGACACTAGAAACCCCATTTCAACAGAAGCTACCAAGATGGTGCCCGAAGAAAACAGTCGACAATGAAGCTGCGTGTAACGGCCGTCCTCTCCTGGGAAACGGTAGTAAATAGGGCTGTGTCTCCATCACCTAGAGTAAAACCTGCACAGCGATGAGGGTTGCCTGCCTGTGCGTCCCAGCTGGCTCTGTGCTTTGACACACAGCGTGCCCTGGCTTCCCAGAGGGCTCATAAGCTCGGGCACGGCTGGGTCTGAATGCCAGAGCCAGACCAGGGCTAAGCTGATGAGCTTGCCCAGCTCAGGCTGAGCTGAGCACAGACCCATGGCACGGTGTACTGTCAAACTGGAAAAGCTGTACCCCAGGCAACTGGGAGCTGATTGTGCATTGGTTATATTGAACACGTTCTGTTTGGGAGAGGATTAGCCTGAAGACCTGGAGGGAAAGCTTTAAACATCAAGTGCAATCCTAAGATAATCCTTTAACACATGTTTTCAGATGCTAACGATGCTTTGGGCAGTTTTGCTTTTTAGCCACCCTTCAAAGGGGGGTTATCAGTATTCTTGGTCTGTTGCATGTTGTTGCAGCCTTAGGAGACAGGAGCTTCACATTTCAGGGATGATTTTTATTAGGCCCTGCAGATGCAGAGTCATTCCTGGAGGGAAGCTGTAGCAGTCAGAAGAAGGAAGACCTCTATTATGGTATACCTTTCCCTCCACCTGTCAATAATAAAGTGTGGGAAGATTTTGTGAAGATTACATTCTAGAGAGGAGTAATTACAAGACCACTGATGGTGTATAACCTAATCTGAAGGTTTCAAAAGAAATTCCAGCAAGGTGGTGTGTTTAAAATCCTCCTGGTGTCTGATGGCTTGAGCAATAAACATGGTAGTTGTTTGACATATGCAGATATCTGCTGTGATCATCTTTGAAAGTAACGCGTAAGACATAATGGTAAAGAAAATCTCGCAGTCATTGTATGACTTTGGGTTGTCATCAAATTTCTCTTTTTCCTACAGTCTTCTAGAGTTTTGCACCAATGATTCTCAGTTTCTGTCACTGTTGGTGTGTTAGACAGCCATGGTGCACGCTTGTTAAGACCCTGAAGGTGAACAGTCATAACAGATAACCTGATCTTAATGGGGTTTGTAGTGGCCTGGCTCAGTGAAGGTAAGAGAAAAGCGTAATGATGTTTTCAGAGCAAAGCCAAGCAAGGCTTTGGTTTTGGTCTGTTGGTTTCCTGCTGCTTTATCACAAGGGGAAAGCTCTACAAGCAAATAGCGGCACCTGTGGGAGTTGGAAGGAAAATTTGGAGGAACTTTCAGGAACTGCGTAACTTCCCTGAGAAAGATACAGTGAGGTAGGGTTAAGTTTTTGTTCTGGGTTTTTGGAGAGGGCAGAAAAGATGGCTAGTATTGCAAGTAAACAGAAAGATGAAAGGAATTATGTTGACTGTTTTATGTCCGTGTTTTCATTATTGGGGTTTTTTTGGTGCACTATGTTTTCAGTCCGTAGTGTATAGGCAAACTGGCTGCTAGTGAACCGTTCTTGGCAGCGCAGTGGGTTACAGCGCCATTGTAATACTTCTAGCGAGGAGTGGGAATATGAGGAGAGGGCATAAATGCACTGGTAGAGAAGACTTAGGACTTGCAGGATGAGACCGCGTGAGCCCATGCTGACAGCCGATGTTCTCCTGAGCAGTGGGAAGCTAGCCCCAGCATTCCACTGATATTTTGTACTTTAAAGTCCTGCCTACATGGAGGGGTAAAAGGAAGCCAAAAATGCAGCGGCAAGGTGATGTTGCAGGTGGACAACCTCTGCTCCCTTAAGCTCTGGGGAGCTTGATTAAAGTATGCACTAAGTAGAATAGTTTTCCTGAGTTCTGCAGGTATAATTTGGTTCCCTTTTTTTTTTCCCCTGCTGTTTAGTGACACCAACAGTTATCTTCATTCCAAGGCACTGAAAGCACCGTCACTTGTTGTCGATCCTATGTGCTGTAGCTGCTTCATGCATTCGTAAGTGGAAGAAGGCGGTGATGTTGCTTTTTCTGTGCCACTCTGTATCACTTCTCCATGCTGAGACAACCCTGTTCTGCCTTATGAACCTTCCGTGGATGGTCTCTGTGCTCTAGAAATGAGAGTTAATATTTTAAAGTGTAAATTTATAGATTGGAGTTCCCAAAAGCATCCTGTCAACCTCTGGCAAGTGTCAAAATTATGAGACCTTGGTTCAAGGGGGCCTTTGAGGGAAGAAGAAAGAATTGGTCGCAAGCAGACCTGGAGCAGTCCTTGTAATATGGGTTCCCAAATGAGCCTTGGGCAGCAATAATGACGTTCTCGAGTTCCCTGTCAGACATTTCTTTTTTTTTTTTCCTAATGAGGACAGTTTGTACTGCTGCTTTTCCAACAATATGCAACGATCCTCATTTGCCTTACAAAAATTAAGGACCGGTCCTTGGAGCTCTCCCAGTCCTTAGCAGAGAGGACTTTATTTGACTGTCTGATGTGGAAGCGGGCACCTATCCCAAACACAGGATTACTGGAGTATTTAGACACTGCTCTCTCTAACATACTGAGGTAACTACACATTAAATGGATATTGGTCTAGGTTTCAGGTTGGAGTTTAGGTGGATAGGGAACATAATCACTGAAACTGTGTCCTGGGACTGCTGTTAGTAATATGGTGCTGCCAGGCCTGGGGGGGCTTGCAAGTAACTCTGCCAGTGAAGTCCTCACCTGAGAGGTGCCTCAGAAGCCCCGATACGTGCACCCTTTTATGCAGAGCATTTATCATTACTCAAGACACGCTGTGCCAGCAGGGAATTTTGTCCACATCCCTTTAAATGCTGCTGTCTGTCCTTTTCAAAAAGTCTTTTTAAAAGTCATTGCCTTGCAGCTGGGGACAGAAACCTCATAATTCACAGCTGCTTGGGCAGTATAGCAGCAGGCAGCCCATTGCATTGGCAGGACTGGGACTGTCAGTCTCTCTGCAACAGGCAGCTCCTGGCCCAGACGGTTTGCCCCCAGTGAAGCCAGTGGGGAAACTCCTCCCGAGCTCGGTGACAGCAGGATCTGGCTTCTGGTGCTTTGAGTAGCAGTTTAAGGCCACCAAGTGGTCATTTCTTTTTTTTTTTTTCCTCTTTCTCCCTGTCTCGCTGCAGCAGCAGCATGGTGGAAAGGCTAACATAGTAATAAAGAAATGTGACAGGATTTTGGCTCACGTAAGATGAAAATCACTTTGCTTCTCTACTTCTTATACCATTGCACTATCACAGATAAATTCACCCATCTGCAAGGACAAAATGTCTGTGAAAGAGCAGGGTTAGAAAAGCTTTAAAGTGCCTAGCACATTTGATAATACACTCTTTACAGCAACCATTGGCAGCGATTTGTATGCTTCTCAAGCAATAAGAGCTGGGGAGCACTGCAAGGGGATTTTGGAGGCCTTCGTAAATCTGGTAGGTCTGAATAACCAGAGGCGATAATGAGGAATGAACTGTCCCAGGACCTGAGATGCTGCAGGAAAACCATGGGCAAGTTACCCACACCAGTCTCTTGCTCAGACCAGTAGCCCATAGTGCCTTTCTGCTCAGCCACAGCCAGAAAGGCACTGGCTATAAGCAAGCACAACAGACAGGCTTTTTTAACAGGCACTGTATTTGTTGACACCCCCCCCCCACCCCCCCCCCCCCAAATTATGTAACAAAATGAGTAATTGCTAAGTGGGTGAGGGAATTCCTTGGTGTTTTCTAGCATGCAGTGCCTTCGGTAGAAGTGTGCATGGCTAAGCTTGCATCACTGGCAATGTGAAAAACTTTATTTTGCTTCAAAAGGGAAGCATTCGCCCATGCTAGTAAGTCAGCCTTCAGAGCAGCCTTCCTGTTCATGCTAACCAAGGGTAGCCATGCATGCAGAGATCTATCTTTTTTTTTTTTTTTTCACCATTAGAGAAGAGCAACCTGGTTCAAAAGTTAATGCAATAGGCCATCCAGCCTGCATCAGCTGTCAACAGCCACTGCAGCTGTTAACTCCTCAGAAGGTACTGTGGGCTAGCATCAACTGTCAGGCGAAATTCAGACAATATTCAGAATTTTCCTGAGATAAAGTGAAACAAAGCGAGGTGGACAATGCATTTTTAAAAGGGGAGTTTTTCCCATGTTGCTAAAAGGAAAGCAGCACCCCACTGCCACTGAAAATTTCCCTCCCTACCTTTGCAAATCTCCCCTTGCTTGTGCCGGGCATTTCCAGTTCTCCCTGCCAGCACCTCTGCAGACTAGCACTTGGTGTAAGATTTTCTTCTACCTAAACTTCGCTGGGTCCCAAATGTTATTCTCTTGACAAGACTGTCCGCATTGCAGTGCTGCAATTGCCACGGCCCTTCCTCATGCAGTGGTACCAAAAGCTGCTGCGATCTGGAGTGGAGAAAGGTGGGAGGACCTATAATAGTGTATTGTTACTACAATTTCACATATTCACTGTTCAGGAAGTCATTTCCAAAGCAGCCAAGTCTCTTTTTCCAAAATAGCTACAACCTTGTGAAGTTTCCTCCTGAATTCTGACAACGTTTCAGCTCTAGTCTATTTTCCCTCACATTTGGTAGCTTTATCCTCCATCACCGAGATGTCTGTTTGCTCTTTGCAGGTTATGGCATGTTCTCAGCATCCTTGGAAATAAAGCTTTATGAGCACTGTGCTGCCAGGCTCTGCAAGGAGGGAGAAGCATCCCTGGGCGCCCACCCGCCACGAGGCTTTACCGGCGGTGGGGCAGGAGCATGCCTTGTACCCAGGTGAGGAGCAGCGCAGCCATCTCTCTCCCCCTGGCCCAAGGCAGTAGCCTGCTGTTTGGAGAGCACCGGCGCCTCCAGCTTTCACCTCTTCCCTGGCAGGTTTACATGTGGCTGGCTCCTGCGTGGGGCATGATGCACGGTGAGCCCTGGGGAGCCCTGCTTCAACCTTCTTGTTCTACCTGGACCCCCGCCTGGGGGATCAAGCATCAGTGAGGAGGAGAAGCCTGGTTATGCTGCCCCTTCCCTGCTGCTCCACAGTATGGAAAAGCCATGCCAAAACTCCTCCAGGTAGAAAGATGCTGCCATACTAGGAGACATAAGTTACTTTGAGCAATTTATTAAAATTTTGTAGCATCAGGCACACTTCCATGCTCCTGTTACCTCTCATTTGTAAAGGCACCTGTCAAGGAGGATGGTAACACAAATGTCCCAACTGTCACGGGACTGTAGAAGGACAATCTCCCTCCTGTAAGAGCTTGCACCAAAGCCCCTGCCTAGGGCAGCTGGCCTGGTGAGCGGTTTGTGCTGCCCCGTGATCTGAGCACTGGAGCTGAAACTACTGAGGATCCAGCGGTTCATCTGGCACTGTGCTGTAACGCAATGTTTGGTTGCATTTGGTGTTGCAGTTAATGAAGGTGTTTCGTGTTTTTGAAAACTTTCAGAAAGCATTTGCTGATTTATGTACGTGCGAGACTGATCATTGATAGCAGGAGAAATTCTGACTGGACGTACTTGCTATCCTCCATTGTTGCCCCCCTTTGAAATCCTTGTTTACAAAGACTTGTTTCCTTTTAAATCATTCTTCTGCACTTCTAATAGGGCTGACCTGCTTCTTTTCAAAGTGAAATACCACTGTACATTCATTTAGGGCTCCCATTCACTCCCTCTAGCGTACAGCCAAACTTGCCTTGTGCCGCTGTGAATGACGAGTCAGGTCTCTCAACAGAAAAATGCAGGCAGGTTATTTGTGTTGCTGCCTAAGGAAGAGCACTTAATAACTGGATTTTTTATTTTCTTTAAATAACGTAGATTATAGTCCTCCTTGCTCACTATATATTTTTCCTTTGGGGCTATGAGTTCCTCTTTTGTCTATCAAAAAGAAGAAGGTAACACAAACTGCTAGACCATTGCCACCACCTCCTTCTCACAACCATCTGCATCTTGTCACCATCTGCTCAGTAAGCCCAGGCAAAGGATTTACCCCTCACTAATCAAGATAGCGATGAAATCAAATTATGTTTGAAATTGTAGAGGGTATGCTATACATATGGCCTCTAAAATGTCTCCTTCCAAAGGGATGTATGTGCCACCAGCTATTTCTACCCTACCATGGCCACAGAAAAGAGGAGAGCCTCCCAGTTTCTTTAAAGCGGGGAAATCTCAGTGGCAGCCGCATCTATGGTTTTTGTGAAGCTTCCCAAAGGTCCCTACCCTCTGAGTCCTTTTCTCTACCATCTAAATTCCTGCTTTACATTGCTTTTCACAAAGATGCTTCAATTCAAAAGGAGAAAAAACCCAGACAGTTTTATATTTAACGGAGAACTGTAGTAGATAGTGGGAGCAGAATAGGCAACACATTCGCAGTACAGATCTTGCGGCTTTTTTTAATGTCCAGTGTTTAGTTTTCAGTGATTTGTCTTGTTGTGTCACCCTACTCCCTTCCCTCTCCAAGTCCTTTTCTGATTTAATTGGGCTCCTTGCAGCTCAATTTCTTTGAAGTGGAACTGCAACCCCAGGCCATACAAACCAAGTTGTTCTTTTGAACCCAGGAAATGATACAGGTTCGAACTTAGATACAAATGAGCCCAAGCACAATACTTACATTATGCTGGTATGAAAGCCAGCAAAGACTGGTTAAAGCAAAGATACTTAAAGTATTGATAGCCTCCCTTCCCCCAGGCAGGGGGCTCTCACAGTGTCCCAGGACATCCCACCCTTGGTGGGTCATCCAACCACATTCTTGACAAGCTCAAAATGCACCAAATGTCAACCAACATGCCAGTCAGCGCTCACTGCTCCCCAGATACCTGGAATTTGCTTCTTCCTTGGAGGAAAGGATTCATGAGTGCTCCTGGGCATCCCACCCCAGCCTATGCACCCAACTGGCAGCTTCCCCCATCACCAGCTGCATCTTCATCCCACTCCCGCAACAGCTGGCCCGGCCCTCCCTCTCCCGGCATGTCCTGCAGGCTGGGAATGCACTAAAAAAGGGGACTTTTTCTGAGGGCGTGAATTCAGCCTTTTCCTTGTTCTTCACTGTAATAAATCATGTTTAGATCGGGTATCACCTCCAGAGCGGTCCCACTTCTCCACTCCAGTGAGATACCATCCCCAGTTTGGTTTAACTGCTTCTGTGATCAAGATGCAATAAGTGGTTTTTGTCAGCGTTAGTCACGTTTGGGATGTCTTTGAGTGCAGTGTGTAAAATGCATTTATGGGAAACGCTCTGAGGACACAATGTAGCTGAAGAAATTTGGCCGGGTGGGATGATGGTCTGAAACCTAACCCCCTGTCCACCCTGCCTTTTTACTCTACATAAAGAAGGTTGGATATGAAAAAAATAAAGTGAGAAAAAATTTAAACAAAAACACAATCCTATAATTTGGATTTACCCCTTCCACTGGATGAAGGGTAGCATGAATTCCCAGGTGGGAGTGAGATGGACACATTACTCCAGGGAGCAGAGGACACGCGGCCACACTGTGTCCCGTGTCACTGCAAAGGACCAAGGTTTCCTAGCCTCAATACCAACAGTCCCAGGCAGCCCTTGATAGCCGCCCTGCAAATATGCAAGTCTCAAATTATTTTTGTTAAGGGAGAGTTTTTTCTCAGCACCTCCTGGCCAGCACCAGAACACGAGGCAGAGCTGGCCGATTTGTTTACTGGAGGTTATTAGAAAATAAACTCATTGCCCTTAAGACCAAACAAACCAGAAAACACCAAATTAAAAGCTGAAAAAATGTTTTGTCACTGGTAAGTGAACAAAAATGAATAAATTTTAAAGCCTTGAAAAGAGAATTCTAAGAAATTTTTCTTTTTTTTTTTTTTCTGTTTTGCCAATCATTAAACATGCTGGGTTTTGAGTTTTCATATGAAAACGGAACAATTTTTAAAAAATGTTTACCTAAAAGGAAGTTCTCTATGCTTCTTTAAAAGTAGTCTGGAAAAAATATTTGGCTTTTTTCTTGATCTTCCTCCATGATAGAGTTTCTTTAGTTGTTATAAATTTTAAATTCTTGCAGCAATACATCCTGTTCAGCTTTATGTTTTTATTTTAAGTGCCAGAACCCTCCCCAGACTTCATCAGGACAGGTTGTCTCTCCAAAGCTTTTATGTTGGGGGTCATCCTTTTAAAAAACAGGGTTTGGTACTGGTACTTACTGTTATTTAATATAACACGTTTTAAAGAGTAGAAATGGTGACTGTTAAAAAGTTGGGTTTTTTAAAAAACTGAGTGTTTCCCCTTTCCACAAAACTGGAAGCTTTTGGTTTCTTCAACCAAATGCCAGTAAGCAAAGAAACAGGAGTGAAGGCAGGTGGGAGCAGAGATTTCCTTTCAGCACCAGATGAGCGACCGTGGTCCTTGTGATGCTCATTTCCCTGAGGAGACGGCTCCCTCCCTCGCCTGAACTCACTGGGGAGAGCTGGAAGAAGAGGTGAAGGTCATCGACCCGTCAGCTGCTCAGACAGTGATAGTGAATAACGACTATGCAATGACTGCCTGTGAATTAAATGCATTATTTCAAGATATTAAATGTGTTATTTCAAGACAAAGCGAACACTTTCTTTGCAAATACATTTATATATCTGTTCAGAAATTTTCAGAACTCCACTTTGTTGAGTGATGGCAACCACTCTTTCCTTATTTTTTCAGTTGAAAACTACTTAATTTTTTTCTTTTTTTTTTCCCAAAAGTTTTCAATTTATGGGTTTTTTTTAGATGCATAACTGCTGCTTGCTGAGGGAAGTGGCTGGACTAGCTCGGGTTGAACTGCTTTGGGGAGGTAGGGAGGGAGGACAACATCACATTCAGAAACAGAGCTAATGCAGAAAGAGTATGGGAAAAGGATGCTGCTCTGGGGTAAGTTGCTGCACTTCACGTCCAACCTCAGCATACAAGAAGTCCAATTTCTTTCTCATTCAGCAACAAACTCTCAATATTGTTTTTATTCACAATGTTGATGATTTGATTCGCAACACTACTCGCTCACATGTTTTCATTTCCTCAGCTTGGTAGAATCATCAGATTTGTGTGTTCAGCACAAATGTGACTGCAGGTTTGTTTGGGTTTTTTTTTGGCGTTTCAGGAAGCTCCACCTTGTTGTGCTGGGACTGATGATGAGCAGGCAGTGATCCAGAGCTGCCTAGTGGCTTTTCAAGGAGTGCAGGATGAGCTTTAAAAAAATGCTTTTTAGCAAAATTGATGTTGTTACCAGCACCCTGCAAAATGCAGTCACATGAACATGTCTGCAGACACAAAAAATCCAAGGTTTTTCTCCATTACAAAATTAATAAAACCTAAAGCACCTCAAGAGTAAAGCCCAGTCCTCCCATTAGTTTTAGACTGGAAATGTTCATGCTTTGTGGTTCATCCTTTGTGGTTGTGATGGCTACAACAAGCAGTTTGGACACTGGAGAAGTACCCGACTCCTATCCTTCATAGTCCTCTTTGCTTCTCTGCCTTCCCAAAGGAAAATCCCTTCTTTAACATTTGGTTTCCCTCCACTAGCTCAGGGCACTTGGCATTTTCTCAGATGGCAGTGGTATCTATTTATTACCTTTCGTACCTGCAATGGAAACAAATACACGTTAGGAACCCTCCATCAGCTTTTGCCCTCAAGGAATCTCAGTCTTAGCATGGTTATTTCCAAGTTATAGGGCTTTTCACACATTTCTGCATATTGAAGAAAATAGTCCATAACTCTGATCGTGAGTTATTCCTTGTTTCAGAGGACACGCTCTGCTTGTACCTCCTTTCCCAGCTTGCATGGGGAGCATTGGAAAGCATCAGAAGCAGGTCATGAAAGGGCTGTTCAGTTGTACCCCTCCGGATCCTAGCTCAGCAATTTAGTGTGGCGTTTGGGAAAACAGAAATGTTATTGGGGTGCTGGTGGGAAGGGGTTAATAATGATCCGAGACTAAGCAGAGATCCCTTAAAACATGTGGAAAGGTAAATAAGGGGGTGGGGTGGGGGGGCGGTGGTAGTGGAAGAGAGCACGGAAATACCTCTGATTTCCAGAAAAAGTAAATTAATGCTTATAATTGCCATTAGATGCAAATATGTTGATTACATCAGCAAAACAGTCTCCAGCAAACCGTGTTGCTCTAGGTGGAGCTCCCACTTCCAGCAGTATAACATTGATGGTATTGATGGTATGACCCTTCCCTTCAGGTGCCTGATGGGACCTGGGCCTTCGGGGCACGACTGTCAGGCACAGACAGGATGCTTACGCTGCTGAAGCCTTTCATCCCCCAGTTCCAGCAACACAGCCCTCCAGCGCTTGTTTTATAAAGAAACCACCATCAGCCCAACACTAGCTACCCAAGCAGCCTGCTGCTCAACCAGGAGGCCCAGAGGAGCAGGAAGTCCATAAAAATTTTGCTGTTGGTTTGCAGAGATGAAGGTGTCAGCCCAGGGTTTCTAAGCTCCTGGCCTGGTGACCCAGCAGTGGGGACAGGCTCCTTGTGGCTTGTGTGCTGTGTTGGTTGGATGTGCACGCCAACCTTCTCTTCGAGGGAACGCTGTGGGATATCTCAGGTGTTAGGCCATGAGGTGAAAGGGTCTTGCAGTCCCAGGCACGGGCTGATGCACGGAGGCATGAAAGCAGCCTAATGAAAGGTGGCTTGAAATATTCTTGGCCATGAAGTGGAGGGGAAGTATGCGAAAAGAAACCAAAATGTACACCGAATCCACACAAAATAATCGCAACTGCACCGTGAGAGTTTTCTGCTTAAAAGACATGGGCGCACTCGCCAGTTTGCTTTATTTCTAACAGCTAAAAACGACTGTGTAATTAGTGATACAGAAGATACATGATGGACTAACAGTGTTTCAGGAGTCACTGTTTTAAATGGGGGAATGGCAAATACCCTCCCAAAATGAGAAGGGAGCACTTATGACACCAGAAGTGGCCACAACAGAGGATGCTTAAAAATTGCCTGGTGCGACACGTTAGACTGCTTGTAAAGCAGGTGCTTTGCTGAAATAAATCAAAGCAACCGGGAATCTGCCCCAGATTTCCACCGTGTCTCTGGATTCTGTCAATGCTGTCCATGGAGATCTTTCTACTGTGTAAGTGACTTATGAACTGAGCCTCGTGCCTCAGAGCTGTTGACTGAAGCGTGGGGTTGTGAGGCTGTATTACTGCCACTTCTTGGGGGCTGAGTTGCGCCGCAGCTTTGGGCAGTGGAGGGCATCATCTCACAGGGTCTTGCAACCAGGAATTTGTGAGGACTTCTTAGGGAAGAAAACACGGAGCAGAAAACAGTGCCAACAGCAAGGGGTTGAGCCCTTCAAACTCCTCCATCTCAGGAAAGGAGTTCTGGGGCAGCTGAAGATGTAGACAGGCAGTTGTGGGCTTTTCAAAACCACTTTTAGGGACTTCATTCACTTCTGAAAATGAATTTACCGATGTCATTTGTCAAGGGCTTCAGCACAAGCATTGCTGGGTTCCTGAAGAGCCCTGGCCAGGGTCTTCACCCAAGACTAGAGCTGGACTGCTAGGGAAGGAGCTCGCTCCCTGCTTCACGCCTGCTCACTGGCGGGTCTGCTCTGGGCTCCAGCGAGTGCGCAGGAGGGCCGACCTTTACTGCCCACCGGGACCTGCTGTCACAAGCGCGTTCCCACCAGAGCCACAGGCGATGGCCGCGCTGCGCCAGTGTGACCAGGGCAGCCATCTCAGCCCAGGTGGGAGCAGCGCGAGGAAGTGGGTGCCCCTCGCTCACACTTGGCAGGTTCCTCTTCTGCAAGGAGGAACAACCCCTGTGCCGGTGCCCAAGGGGATTTCGCGGTCTCCGGCGCGGGGAGAGCCCCTGAACGAGCGGCAATTCTCAAAGAGCCTCTGCAGATGTATTGCCTCTGGGATATTTCCGACAGGTCCCTCTGTCTTAGAGACTGGGTTCACCCAGTGTTTTTTTAGGGAGGCAGGAGAGCCTTTGCGTCCAGGAGAGAAAGGGCAACCTTCCCGAAGGAAAGAAGGAGTAAAATCCTGAGTGCAGGAGCATTTAATATGTGTGCCCTTTGCCTCAGCACTGTGCCTTTCTGTAAGGACCCATTTCAGTGAGGCCCTGCAGCCAGTGTGAGCTGGCGTCTCTGCTTTTCTGCCTTGGGTGCAATTCCCAGGTGAGTCAGCTGGGACCTCAGAGGGGTTTGGTGAAAGCAGAAGCCAGCTCTCTATGCACTGAGGGCTTGCGAGCAACTGTTGAGAAGAAACAGTCACTTTTCCTGGCATGCCTTTAGTCAGTGTGACCTTAAGAGTGTGAAAAGCTGGGGGCCCAGTGGTGACTGCCGTGGTTAAACAGCAGCAAGAGCATTTTCACACGAGGACTTCAATTCGGTCACCAACACAGAAAACTTCCATGAAGGCAGTGGGGCTTTTGGGTAAGGTTTGAAGGGTTGGGCACTCGCAACGGTGTGGAAATCACTAGAAAAAGATGAACAGGCTTGAGGTGCTGTAAGTGTTCAGATCACCAGCAAGGCCAGTTAGGGAGGAATTGTCTCTTCACATATGCAAAAAGCACCCAACGAAAGTTTACCAGCACACTGCTGCAGCATTTAATGCAGACACCACAGTTGTGTTATTGATCAGAGTTTTCTACTTTGCAGACTGAAACGGTGGTCCTAAATATTTTTTGCCATCTTAAATGGAAATGGCTGACGTCCAGAAACCCCGACTAACAAAGTCAGCAAAGCTAACGAGATTAACATGTCTTACTCACGAGAATACGTATTTGCAAAGGCTGAGTGTGCATGTAGGGGTCTGGCTTTAAGCATCCCCTCTCAAATGTAAGCAACTAAAGACAGTTTTCTATCTCTTGCTGCACAAAGACAGCAACCAACCACCCAGCCAGGTAATTTCCCACATATGTACTGTCTGGGTTTTTTATGATTGACTTTGTCTTCTCTTAAAGAGTTCTGAACATGTTACTCATCTACCCCTCTATGCACGGATTTCTTTGGACTAGTACAATTACTTTTTCAAAATATTCTCCGACATTTGAGAAAGATGTTTGGGTTTTTTTTCTTCCTTGAATGGTTTGACCTAACGTGGATCAAATCTGCATGTTTCACACTAGCCCAAAACTTGGTGTCTTAAAAGCTGCAAAAGAAAGAAGGCATTAGAAGTGTTCGTTTTATAGTGATGTATTTCAAGATGGTTTTATACTTAATGAAATTACAGTCAGCGCCCTGAGTACCACACAGTCTTGCCCCCAGGAATCGAAATTAGATTTTTAGAAAGCCTTTCAGATGCCTTTTGGTAAAGCTGTGGTTGCTTGTCTTGATTTATGGTGGCAGTCACCTCCAATCTCAAAGACATATTTTAATGTTTTGAAGGTACCTTAACTCGTGACTGAAAAGATTTCTGATGGGTACTGCCAGTTCTTGTTTTAGAGGATATAAACCCTATATCTCAAAATGCCTGCACTTCTCATTTCTCCCTCAAAACGTGGCGATAATTACATTTAAATTTCAGAAGATGGCGTTGAAGATTTGCAATTAATATCCTAAACTCTGTGACTACCCTCCACACCGGCGGCCTGCCAGCACAGCGCGCGATGACTGGTTTTTTGATCTGATACGTTACAGCAGAAAGGATGTGGATGTGTGTTGGAGACGTTAAAACAGAACAACAACAAGAAAGTGTCGTGGCATGAAACACGTGTTTGAAACCCGAAGGGCGGTAAGAAAGACTTTCATGCAAGCCCGGACCTCGCTCCTTCATCCTGCGCCGGCTCCCACCACGTTAGGGCAGGGGACGTTGCAGGCAGGCGAGCGGGCGGGTGACCCACCGCCCAGCCCCGGCTCCGGTGCCGGTGCTTAAGACGGGCTTGCCGGGGGCAGCATCCCCCGAGCTCAGCGGGGCGGGAGCCGCCCCGTCGGGGCCGCCGGCTCCCCCGCCTCCGGCTGCTGCCGCCGCCCCCTCGGGGCTCGCTGCCCCCTCCTTGCCCCCCATTTCACACCTTAGGGGCTGCAAAGCACGGGGCAGGCTCGCCGAGGGAGACCCC
The DNA here is from genome assembly GCF_963921805.1 of Phalacrocorax carbo. NCBI lineage: Eukaryota > Metazoa > Chordata > Aves > Suliformes > Phalacrocoracidae > Phalacrocorax > Phalacrocorax carbo. The sequence continues at coordinate 93,175,750 of NC_087514.1, read as the reverse complement.
GAGCCCCAAACCCGCCGGCTCGCCCTCGACTCGGGGGTGTGTGTGTGTGTGTGTGTGTGTGTGTGTCTCATCCCCCTCCGCGATCCCGGCTCGGCGGCCCGGGCAGAGCCGGCTTGGGTCGCAGGGGGCGCGGGCAGGGGGCACCGGCCCGGGGCGCGGCGTGGGTGCGCGGGTGGGCGGGCGGATGCCCTCCCCGTCTCCCCGAGCCGCCCGGGGACCCGGCCGGCGCCGTCTAGCACGTTTGTGGTGGGTGTAGCAAGCTAGGTCTTTTACAGTAAAAGCCGCCTGGCTACCATAGGTAGGAGTTTCCCCATGCTATTTATGTATAGGTGTCTGCCTGTACAGATTAAAAAAAAAACCGACGCGGACGCAGAGAGGGCGCCGGCCTGTACGCCCCCCTCCCCCCGCGGCGTGTGTTTACCAGCAATGAGCATGTGTCTCTGCCTCAGATGTTTTCCAGCTCCCCCCCCCTCCCCGCCGAGGCTCCACCTCCGGCCTGCTTCCCCCGCCCCGGGTACGACGCCCTCCATCATATAAAGAAACTTCCCGGTGCCGCCGGCCCAGTCGCGGTGCGCCCCGTCGCAGCAGCCGCCCCGGCAGCCGGCGGCCCCAGCCCGCTCCCAGCGCCGCGACAGAGGTAAGCGGCGCCAGCAGCGGAGCCCGCCCGGGTCCGTCCGTCCGTCCGTCCGTCCATCCGTCCCGTCTCCGCCCCCCCGGGCAGAGCGGCCCCGCCGCGGGACCCGACGGGCCGGGGAGGGAGACGGGGCTGGGCGGTGCGGGCACCTCGGCTTTCCTCCCTCTGGGCTTCTCCTGGTGCTGTCGGCACCTGAGAGCGCCTTTTTTATTATTATGATTTTATTTTTCCCTAATTTAAAGCAAAAAACCCCAATACCGGCCCCGTTATCTGCTCCCGAGGTGAAGGCGCGCATCGGCCCCCGGCCCTGCCGGTCCCCCCAGCCCTGGGGAGGGTCGCGGGAACGGGCCGGGGGGGACTGATCTGCTTCATGCTCCGTCTAAGCTGTGGGAAAGGACTTTTTGGGGGTCTTTGCATGGGCTCCGGCGGGCCGCACGCGGGGGAACCGCGGCCCCGGCGCCCCCCCGGCACGTCGTGCCCAGGGGAGAAGCTGGGGCACCGGGTTTGGTGTCCGGGGGGGGCTGCCGCCGCCTGAGGAGGGGTGTAAGGGGTGCGGCGGTGCCCGCCTGCCCGCAGCAGTGTGCACCTGTCGTACCAAGGGGCTCTGAAGGGCTCCCTGTGTGCAGAGGCTGTGGCTGAGGAATCACTTTTTTATTAAGTGTAATGGGGGCGGAAAAAACCCACCAAACTTAAGCTTTTGGGCATTCAAGCACTTTTCCAGGTCGGGGAGGCAAACCTGACGCCAGGTCCCCATCACTGGTGTCGGTGGCCTCACCGTTGGGACCTTTCCAGGCAGGTGTCCGTCAGCGCAGAGCCGCACCGCTCTCCCAGCGCGCGCCTGGACCTCTGCGTGCAGCTAGGGCTCTGTGCGGCTGGCTGCGAGCTCCCGCGTCTCTGGGGACAGTGCCCTTGTGCCAGGCTCCGTGGGTTGCTGTCTTTCCACTTCTAGGCATTTGCAATGTATAGGTTCCAACGTTACTATATATGCCTGTTGGGAGCAGTTGGAGGGGTAGATATGTATAGGACATCATGTGCTCAAATGTGTCTTGCTTAAGTGAGCTAGTGAAAACTATTCTGATGTTATAGTTAGATGCTGTATAAATCATAACTCCACGTGAAGCCCTCCAAATTGTGTGCACGTGTCTAACATTACATATGTACGCTGTCATATGGAAATACATTTTGATGCATTTTTTTTTCTTTTTTGGTTGAAAAGTAAAAACCCAGTTGAACTCCGAGCAGGGCAGGGGGTTTGCGCCTTAAGCCACTTGCAATTAAAATTTCAACAACCTGCATATGTTCATGCAAAACAGTGTCGGGACAGGGGGGAAGTCTCTCAAAGTCAGCAGCATGAGCAGGGCCTGGGTAGGGCCGTGGGGGGGTCTGTGCCCGGTTTCCTGAGGCTCTGTACCGTGTTTCCCGGGCTCCCCGGGGCCCCCCCTGCACGCCATAACTGCCGCTTGGCGTGGTACGTGTGGCGCTGGGGACTGGGGACCGCTGGCGGGGCTCTACACGGGGACTTCAGCCAGCTCCTGACCTGTGGGTTTTCCTCTGCCCCCATCCTGCCCCTCTCCCCCTCCTCCGCAGCCCCCCCAGAGAGCCGGTGCTTGGGCCTGTGTGGAGAGGTGGGCTCGGTGAGGCACCCCAAAACCCACCACCCGACCCCCGACACGAGTGGCATGAACTTGGAGCTGGGTGAGTGCGGGATGAACTCGGTGAGCTGCGGCAACGGGAAACTCCGCCAATGGCTGATCGACCAGATAGACAGCGGCAAGTACCCGGGGCTGGTGTGGGAGAACGATGAGAAGAGCATCTTCCGCATCCCCTGGAAGCATGCTGGCAAGCAGGACTACAACCGCGAGGAGGATGCCGCCCTCTTCAAGGTAGGGCTCAGCCCGGGGTTGGGGTTGTGGGATGCAGCCAGGGCTGGAGGGGTGCCCGGAGGCTCCGCTGGGTGCCCTCGCTGCCCGCCTCTGCAGGCTGGCTCCGCTGGGTGCCCTCGCCGCCGGCTGCCTGCCTGCGGGCCCTGGCTGTGCCCTGGTGTCCCCTGTGTTTGTGGGATGAGACAGTCTGCCCTTTCTCACTTCTCCATGTGGAGCTAAACGCTTGTGGGACTGCAGCACATCTATTTCCACATTGGATCATTTTCTCCCTTCTCTTGTGGCTGCTAAACTGTTTTTCCTACCTTACCATGCTGCTTTTTTTTTAAGCCTAAACCTGTAGGGAGTAAACTCATGCACATACAAGCACACACATATATGCTGTTTCAAGCATTGTGGACTTGTACCTTGTAGTTGATTCTTTTTTTGTTGTTTTTCTTTTTTTTTTTTTTTTCCTTTTTCTTGCTCTTTTGATTATCTGAAATATTTCCAGGCTTGGGCTCTTTTTAAAGGAAAGTTCAGAGAGGGCATTGATAAACCAGATCCCCCTACCTGGAAGACAAGATTAAGGTGTGCTTTGAACAAGAGCAATGACTTTGAAGAACTGGTGGAGAGAAGCCAGCTGGACATCTCAGATCCCTATAAAGTGTACAGAATAGTGCCAGAAGGAGCTAAAAAAGGTAAAGCATCTTAAACTCCCTGTGTAACAGAGTGTGAATATGTCTCATTGTAAGCATATGAGGACTGAAATGTGCTTTCCTGGAATGGCCCTGCAGTCTTTTTAAGTCTTTTAAGGAGCCAAAATGCAGGGCTCAAGTGCAGCTTGTTCTGTTGACTTAAGAGGCTGTGTCTGCGGGAGGGCGGCTGGCGTTTGAGTTGGAGAGTTGAAAGGGAGCCCTTGCAGAAGATGCAGGCTGGCGCCCTGCACATCGCTGGAGGAATTGCTCTTATAGCTGGAGCCTCCCTGCCAGTTCTGTGTAGAGGGAGCCAAGCAAGTGGCTCAAGGGACAGGCAAAAGAAAAAAAAATAAAAAAAATTGCTTGCTGGATCTAGGTTTTGAATACAGTCAAAAGCAGAAGTGTTTTGAGCCGGACAGTAGGTAACTGCTGCAGGGGGAAGAGCTGGCAGCAAGGGATGCCCAGCCTGCAGCCTCCTGGGCAGAGGCTGGGGGCAGTGCCTGCTCTCCAAGAAGCCCCAGGTGCCAGGCAGGGCTTGCGGGAGGCAGAGGCTTGGCAGGGCCCCAGGGGGCCATCGTGGCGCACTGGGTACGGCTGGGCAGCTCTTTCCTGTGGGGCACCGGGGGGCCCAGCAGGACAGTCTGCCTCGAAGAGCTGCCCACAAGGGAGGGCTGGGAATGCTGTCCCAGGCAGCACTGGGGGGCATTTTAGTCCTCTGCTTGTTCAAAGGCAGGTTGTGTGGATTTGTCTTCAATGTGCCAATTTCAGATTTTCTTAAGATGTGGTTGACATAATTTATTTTCATCCCTTTGGTGAACATAGGTGCAAAACAGATCAGCATGGAGGAGCAACCGTTAATGATGAACCATCCCTTTCCGATAACGTCTCCCTACACTTCACTACCGTCTCAGGTATCAGCATCGTTTCTGTGCTATGTGCTATGTCTGTCTTTGCTGGCACGGCTCTCTAGTTCTCTCTGGAATGAAACTTTATAATGAAAACTGATAAATTGAGAAGCAACTTTTCTAATGTCATATGCGGCCACAGGGCAGTTATTTCCCTTGGCGTTGTTTATCCCTGAGTAACAGCTCTTTTCTGTTGGGCGATAGATACTAATGCACTGCCATTCTGCTGATGCCAGAATGTGAGCACCCAATGAAGCCTTGCTCTTCCAAGCAGACATTTACCAGCAATGCTTTGTCTGCCTTTTGTTATTCCACCCTGCTTATTATTTTCACCAGTGGTGAGAATTTCACTTGAAAGCCTCATTGGTGGTGGTGGCGAAGTGCCATTTGTATAGCCTGGGCAATGCTTAGACCTCTGGGGGCTTTGGCAGAGGAAATCAAGGGCTGAAATGTGAAAGCTGGCTCAATGCAGAGCATTAGTTTTGACAGCTGCCGCGTAAAATAATATCTTGTTAAACTGAATAGGTACCAAACTACATGGTGCCCCATGAACGGAACTGGAGAGAGTACGCCCCGGAGCAGCCGCATCCCGACATCCCCTACCAGTGCACCAGCGTCCCCTTCGCAGCTCGCAGTCATCACTGGCAAGGGCCTGGCTGTGAAAATGGTAAGATGCTCCTGTTCAGGGTTGCTTGCTGAGGCTGGTCACCTAGAAAGAATGCAGATTTAAGGTTTCTTATTCGTGGCTTTCACTGGAATTAACCGAAGTGGCCGGAGTGGAGCGCTGGGCTCCTTTCAAAGAGAGCCACGGGGCCCGTGGCTGGAGCCTTTGACCTGGCTCTTGCTTTCACTGTCAGCATATGTGCGGTGTGTGACTTATGCGTTCCTCTGAGTTCATACAAGTCAGCCCCCAAAAGTCCTGAGCTGTCTGAAACGCCCTGAGCAATGAGAAGGGAACCAACCCCCCAAAAAATCCAAAATGGGAACATGTGTTCTTTAGCTTTGCTTTCTGATTTTGGACCTTCTGAGGCACACATCAGTGAGGTTTTCCCTCCAGCCTTGCGGATTGGAATGGCATTATCCTCCCAGGAGGAAAGCTGAAATTATTACTTGATTTTAGTGCTGTGGCAATGGGACAACTTGTCATGGATTGAGTCTCTTTTGGGGCTGGTACAGCAGAAACAGAATAAAAAGATCCCCAAAGATCTCACAGTACCAGAGTCTAACATAATCATAGCTTTCCAAGCTCTGCATCCTTAGGAAAAAGCCTGGATTGTGACAATTGGCAACGCTGAAGCCTACAGGAGATAAAACATACGAGAAAGGGAACTGTGTGCCAAAGGCCCTTGCAGGATAACTCACCTGAGGATACAGGCTTTTGCTTCGTGAGGAGAAGCGGCTGGTTCAGAAGGGCAGGAAAGGGTGGGAAGTGAGGAAGGACTTCTTAGAGCAGATGCTACATTTTCAGAGGACAGTTTTCTAGAGGTTTTGGTGCAGAGAAATAAACTTCTGTTTCCTTGGGTCTGCTAAGAAGTAAATGCTCAGTGCACTGCCACTTTTACTGGCAGTATATTGGAATAATTAGGCAGAATCCTTTGCTTTTAGTTGAGCTGTTCACTAATAGAAAATCGAGGTATCAAGCTGAATGAACTCTGCCCTGAAGTACATCCTCTGCATCAGTTAAACACACAGTCAGACCCTTTGTTGAATTTGGAGGCAGATGTTAGTGGCTGTTATTGGGTTTCTGATTGGGCTCTAAGACTTCTCCAAGAGATGCGGGTGTTTTGTATCCGAGGCGCTGCAACTCCTGATCGTGGTGGGTTCTGCCATTGGGAAAGGTAGTGTGCGCTTGTCTGCAAGTCACTTGCATCACCCTTCAGAGATTTTCACTGACATTAAGAAACAGAGGAAAACATCAATCACCTGTGTTGTAATCCACTTACTGATAGGCATCTCTTGGAGCAGTCTAATAGTACTCCTGGTAAGAAAACCCGAGTAATCTCCTGCTGCACAATGTTCTTTACCTGCTTTTTAAACAGTGTTAATTCTAGCTTTATTGTTATACCTGTCTTTAGTAAAATTCCTTTTACTGAATGGATTATTTTATGCAGGCAACTTTTACAATCACTATAGTCTAGTTAAAAATGTGTTATTATTTCTGGAAAAGAATAACACGTTAGGTAAGGAAAAAGTACCAGGGGGAATACTGAAACGCTAAGGGAGTATTTCATGCAGACCCAAATAAAAATACAGTCCAAATAATGTCTAGAGAGACTGGTAGAATTGGCATACCTGGAAAAACTGGGAAATAAGACTTTTTTTAAGAAGAAGGGGGGGAAGAGAGAGAGAGTTCCTGGTGGACCGAGAAGAACTCGCTTTTGCATCGCTGCCATCTCTGCCTGAGCTTTTCTTTTAGGATTCAGGCACTGACTTTTGTTTGTGAAAACAGGTTGTCAGGTGACAGGAACCTTTTATGCTTGTGCCCCTCCCGAGTCCCAGACTCCTGGCATCCCGATTGAGCCAAGCATAAGGTCTGGTGAAGCCCTCGCCCTGTCAGGTAAGGTCCGTAACCCCCCGGGCTTTCTGGGGAGCTTAACAAGAGACTCCCACTTCCGACTTGCCCTGGCACCATCTCTCCTTTCTGATGAAAAGACAAAAGAAGAAAAAAAAAACAATAAACCTCTTTAATGAACGAATTTTGTGTTTGGGCTTAAGCCTCTGTTTGCAGGGAAAGTCAAGCACTTGTAGCCCTGGCTCCAAGGGATCAAGGGACTGTGGTTAAGTGGTTAGGCCAGTGGAAGTGCTTCACTGGCTTATGGTGTTAGCGCTGGATTGCTTCAGAGAGCAACCAAATCAGGCCTTCCCAGTGGAGTCTGGAAATTTTGGGGTTGTCGGTGACTTTGAGCTCAGTTTTTAATTTCTAAGGAGCTCCCCCAAAAGCTGGTGTTATCTGGGTACCTTGCTGTGCGCCTGCTGGTGCCATCTGGCTTTGCTCTGCTTCATTATTCCCAGTGAAAAAAAGTCATTGAGGAAGGAAAAGGAAAATTATTTTGGCCAGGTTTGCAGATGTCCAGATGCTGGGGAACTTTCTGAATAACTCTGGGAAAAGGTGTGGGGAATGTGCTTTTCTCAGAAATAATGGATAAACCTGTAATGTGACGCTTGGCAGGTTTCTTGAGCAGGATTGTTCTTCTGAATCAGGGTCTGTCTGTCTGTCTGTATATATATATGTGTGTGTTTGTGTATGTATTTATATAAAATGTGTTATATACACACACATATATATTTTCTGTATATGTATTCAGTGGTGTGTGAGTTCTTAGGGGTTAGTTGCCCAAATGGCCATTTGAAAGTAAGGCTGGGGATTGCAGGTACAGCCCTGTTGGAGCTGGAGCCAGCAGTCGCTTCTCCTCAGGCAGCTGAGTGCAAATTTGCAGGTCCCCTGTGCAGAAGCCTCTTTATGCAAAATCTGGGGAGAAACACAGCTACTTCCTGATTAAATCTGAGGAAGTGTACTGAGCCGGTGGGTTTAATTTTGATGTGAACTTGGAAAATGTCATGAACAGCAACTCTTCTTGTGCAGACTTTCCTTTTAGATGGAAATGTGAAGTTTGCAGGATGTTAGTTCCTACCAAATTCCCGCATCAGTAGCCCTTATAATAAAATGAGAGAGCATTAATGCTACTTGTGCCCCAAAAGTTTTAGTATTTATATTCTTTAGATTATTTTTGCCAATGCAAGCCTGTCTTCTGGGTGGTGGTGACCACCAGACTCAGAAATCTCGTGCAAATTTCTCTCTTGGCCTTAGTACAGATCTGAAACATAAACCATTCCTACTAATGTATCACAGTGATTCCTTTTCTTTTTTTTCCTCCTTGTAGATTGTCGTCTCCACATCTGCTTATATTACCGTGAAATACTGGTAAAGGAGGTGACAACTTCTAGTCCTGAAGGTTGTAGGATATCCCATGGCCAAAGTTACGAGGTCAGCAGCCTGGAGCAAGTTATCTTCCCTTATCCAGAGGATAACGGCCAGAGGAAGAACATAGAAAAACTCCTGAACCACCTGGAACGAGGAGTAATACTGTGGATGGCACCTGATGGCCTCTACGCTAAGAGACTTTGCCAAAGCAGGATCTACTGGGACGGGCCTCTGGCACTCTGCAGTGACCGACCCAACAAGCTGGAGCGGGACCAAACATGCAAGCTCTTTGATACTCAGCAGTTTTTAGCAGGTAATTCCCACTATGGCTTTGATACTGTTTCCGGAGATGTCACCTGGGCGCTCTCCACATCAGCTTTACGGGAGTGCTCTTTTTGCGTTACTTTACAAGTTACAGTAAGAATTACCACTCACTTCTTCTGGGCAAGCACAGTCAAGGGTTAGTTGACTCCTGAATAATCCTGTCAAATTCTCCTCTCTGTGCACATTCAAAGCCCCTGCACAAACCAGCAGGAGTGAACTAATGCTCAGCTGGTGACACCTGAAACCTCACATCTCTTTAAGAAGCATAAAGAGGAACCTAACAAAACAGTCTTTCCACGTACTGGGTGACAGAGGAAAGTGGATCCTGATCTTGGATCTGCTAGTGTGAGTGCTGGGTAGGTCTGGGGTGTGCACTCGTGCTGCACTCAACCTGACCCAGGGTGAGCCTAGGATCTGTCTCAGAGTAATCAAATATCAGTATGAATTTCAACAGAAAGCAGTAGAAAGCCTTCTTTTCAGTCTGTGCCAGCGTTTACAAGATATCTGGGGGGTGAAAAGGATTTCACAAGCTCTGGAGTTTCTAGATGGCTCTAAGCAGGGAGGTGCATTACCTTTCCAGAGTGATGTGGGAAGGTCTCATTTTGCACAGGGCAGTTGGGAGCATCAGTACAGGGAGGGCAAGGGCACGCTTTGGGATCGTGCCTTCACCTTCCAGCCCATGGAGGGAAGAGGCAGAGCCTCAACCCTGCTTCCTAGCAGTTCTGAGCAGTCAGAGGGAAGAAAGCTGTCCACCCAGAGAAACTGGTGGGTGCTGGTCATTGTCACAGAGGACAACTTGGGCAGCAGGAATATGTTACCCCGTTTTTGATATGTTTGGCATCGCTACAGGTGAACTCAGTGCCTATGGTTTGGCATGTTTTCCCATTAGAACAGGGAATCAGCACTGGCATGAGTCTCTTAAGGCTTTTAAAAAAAAACAAACCACGAAACCTAAACCACCAGCTTCAGCCTACTTTATATTCCAAGGTTGATGCACCATCCTAGCAAAACGGTCAAGCAAGAAATGTATTTGAAGCGAGTAATCTCATATGGATGTGAAAATTGACAGTTAGAAAGGGGAATTTGAGGTCAGGGTATTGGCTTGGGCTTCAATCACATGCTAATTTAAAGATGTATAATTCTGCCTCTGATGATAGTTTTGGAAATCCCTTTCCCTTTTCTCAGGTGGTTTTTTAGATGAACTCTGGGTTCTTCCAAACGGTTGACAGGACATCCCTTTTTAGACGCCTAACCCCAAAGATAAGCTCAAGCAATAGTTACTTTTCCCCCCTCCTAAATTACTTATGCACCAATGCCTTTGCAAACCCAAGCATGTGGTTGAAGTCATAGTCTGTGGTGTGTGCAAAGTGAGTTTTTGCATGTGTTGGTGCTCAGCTAAGTTTGTAAGTGACTTACCATGGGCGTATCACATCTGCATGTTAATTGAATGTACTGACGTCCCATGCTGCAGGCAAGCTTGGGGTTTCCCCCCTTAGGAAACCAGGGCTTCCTTCAGAAGAGATGCAGGAGACCTCTACCAGGAGAGGAAATATTGAACAGCAGAGAAAGGGGCAGAAGCCGAACTACTGTGGACCACAGTTATTAGGACCCCAGTGGGACCCTGCAATACAAACTGTGCTGGGGCATCAAGGCCCATGTTGAGCAGCAGCCTGTAGAGTAGAGAAGGCTAAAATGGCAATAAATGAGAAAACAGGTGGATGGTCTCAGGGGAGTACTGGGTAATAAATGCAGTAAATTGGCGTGGGTGGAGAGTAGGAGGGTAGAGGAAGAGAATTTGGGAGTGTGAGGGCAGCAGCCAGAGGAGGGTTGGCCTGGCAGAAGGAGGGATGGCTGGATCCAGAGTAGCAGGAGATGGGGAAGGTCTGGGGAGGTGTGTGGGGAGCCCTGCAGCACAGGAGGAGGCGCCTGGGCCTGGGAAGGGAGATGGAGCAAGTGGAGTGTTTTGGAGAAGCAAGAGGCTGACCTCAAGCCCCGATTATTCTGCTGGTGGGAAAGAAAGGGCTTTCTTCTCCAGGTCCATCCCATGGGCTGCTGTGTGGTGCTCCCACGGGTACTCAGGATTTGGAGAATTGCTGAGGCCAAATGAAACTGGGGGAAAGAGGAAGGTGGCAGAAGTTCCCCATTAGCAGTATGGCGTTGGACTGGCCTTGGGTGGATTGCCTTTCCCTGTCCTGTGGCAGCACAGAGGAAAGCAGGGTCCTACGGAAAAATCTCTCTTCTCTCTGGGCATACCTCCAAAAATTTCACAGGGCTTTTAGGGGTTTTTGTGGGAGGCACTGGGGAGAACTATGCTTTACTCTGCATTTTAAGTGAGCTGCCCATTATAACTGACCCTCCCAGTCAGCCAGTAGTCCCGTGCCAGGGTTGGGACACTATTGTGGCAGCTGCTGAATTCACACCTTGGTCTGAAAAGCTTGCAGTTGGAGTAGAAATGGCAAGGGTGTATTTTGGGAAAAGGTGCACTTGTCATGTCAAGTTTGAAGACGCTCCCTGTATAGCAGGGGGTGCTTCATTATAAGACATTGGTTTGAATAATAATTTCAGCTTTTCCCAGAAAGCATGAACAGAGTTATAAATGAAAATTAAATCCTTACCAATCAGCTGTGTAGAAATACTGCACATAATGCAGACTTTAACTAGGCTATTGTGTTAGATGGAATTTTCTCTTTTCTGGAAGGAAATGTAATGTCTAAAACACAACACAGTGATTATTGTCCGAGTGGAAGTCTCTTATAAAGTCCTCCCTTGCTGTCTTTTGTAGGGGACGCTTTGACTCTTGGAATAACTATTTGACCTTTTCCCTTTGTGCAAGGGTGTGGGTTAGTGAAGGGAGTGCAGGAGCACAGAAGGCACAGGCTCTTTTGCTGGCTAAGTGCATGGCTTAAATAAGGTCCTTCACCTTCCCGTGGCTCCCTGTCCCCCACCAGGCACCGTGATGACAGTGACTCCATACTGTGTCTAGCTGAGGCTGAATTTTGTGCCTGGCAGTGCTTTGAGACTCTGGCTCTACTAAGCCATTGGTTTCAGTGCTGCTGTTAGGTGTCCGCTTGGGTGAGGCCCAGCTACTGCCAGTGTCTGCTCCAGGTCCTGCTGTTGAGGCCCAACAGAAATACTAATTGGAAGACATTCTGGTTTGTGTGTATGAAATTACTTGTGAAGCAAGGCAAATAGAAAAATTGCAGAGTTATAACTAGCTCCCCCTGATCTGTGAGAAAGTCTCTAAACTCAGTGTCTTCTCCTTACCTCTTGTCTTTTTCCTGACCTCTGTCATCCTCCCCTGGCATTACTTCCTCTTCTCCCACAGTGCTGCACGGTCCTCCATTTGGAGCTCAGCCATCCACAAAGTCTTTCTTACCAGCGTGTACTGGTTTTGGCTGGGAGAGAGTTAATTTTCTTCATAGCAGCCCGTGTGGTGCTATGGTTTGGATTTGTGATCACAACAGTGCTGATAACACAGGGATGTTTTAGCTGATGCTGAACAGTGCCTGCACAGTGTCAGGACTTTCTCCATTTCTCACTCTGCCCCCACAGCAAGTAGGCTGGGGCAGAGAAGAGATTGGGAGGGGACACAGCGGGGACAGCTGACCCAAGCTGGCCAAAGGGATATTGCCTACCACATGACCCATTGGTCAGCAGTAAAAATGCGGGGGGAGCGCGGAGGAGAGTTTGCCAGAGGTTGCTGTTGCCTGGGGACTGGCTGGGCATCTGGGCATTGGTCAGCTGGATTTTTGCATCCCTTGTTTTTCTTTTTTTCTTTTTTTTTTTTTTTTGTTGTTGCTGGTTTTGTTTGTTTGTTTGTTTTTTAACCTATTAAACTATTAAACTGTGTTTATCTCAGCCCATGAGTTTTCTCACTTTTGCCCATCCAATTTTCTCCCCCATCCTGGTGGCGGGAGTGAGCGAGTGGCTCCGTGGTGCTTACCTGCCTGCCAGGGTTAACCCACAACACGACCCTTTCTCTTTTCCCAGAGCTGCAAGCCTTTGCTCACCATGGACGCCCGCTGCCAAGATACCAGGTCGCTCTGTGCTTTGGGGAGGAATTTCCAGATCCACAGCGGCAGAGGAAACTAATTACAGCCCATGTAAGTAGGACTTCTGCCTTATCTAAAAGAAACATATTCCTTGGAGGATATGAATCTGCCAGTCAGGCTTTTCTATCTTGTGTAGGTTGTGAGGGAGGTAATAAATTATTGAAAATGCAGCACCATCCAGGCCAGGGTTGAATCCCCAGTTCTGCCAGGGACTGGCTGGTAGCTGTCAGTAGGGCAGAGCACCTGATTTCCCTCTCTGTAGAACATCAGTGATCTCTTTTGCAAATCCCTTCAAAACCTAAAGCTGAAAGGTGCCCTGGAAGAGCTGGGCTGTGTTGTTATTGCCAGCCCATTTGTGCAGCTGCTTGGGCTGCTGGGCCGGTGCAAGACAGGGTCCTTTCACAACCACTGCACCTGAAGGTGCTCCAGAATCCCAGCCTGCGCCTCAGGGACCTCAGGGACCTGCCTGTGCAGCTTCAGGGTTAAGCTGGCAAGCTCATGGGCTGACTGACCACAGTTCACACACATTCAAAGCTAGCGTTTCGGGATGCTATCTGAGAGAAGGTGATGACGGAGACTGAGACCAGGTACTTTCTAAATTGGCTGTATTGGCCCATAAAACCACAAGAGAGGTGATAATGCACATGTTAGCAGCAGGGCTTAGCTTATTGCACCCTTGGGAAGAAAACTGGTGTCTCAATTTTTCGAAAGCCCCTTCAGTAGTAGCATGGGTCCCAGGTCAGACTTCTGTCGTGAGCCGTGGCCTCCCCTTAGCTGTGCAGCTTTAGTACTGCCACACTGCTGCTTATAGTGTGTCTGGGGTGGAAGGTGGGAAGCTCACAAATACATCAAAATCTACCTATCCCTCCTTCCTAGCATCCCTTCTCCAGCCCCCTTCTCCACCTTCTGTCCTGGCAGCTTTTCTGTGAGCCTGTACCTTCTGCTCTCGCCAGAGCTTTGCTTCCCCCTTACCAGTTTCTCCTCAACTTCTCTGGCTTTCGCAGCTTGTGGGTTGGGGGCACTCCACCACGCCACCAAACAGCTACGGCCCAGGAGCTGCCTGGCTCACCTGCCCCGCTGCCTTCCCATCTCCCTCATAGCAGGACAGGAGGTGCTCAGCTGCCTCTGAATGCCGATGAGAGGAAGGGACGGGGGATTGGTGGGGATGCTCTAAGGCAGTTATCCCTCCTGGCTCTCTCCCTTCCCAGAGGCAGGATGCACAGACAGCATATTTTTCCTCCAAAATGGTGCCTGTGTCTTAATGTGGAGGGACAGGCTGACCAGTAGGAGAGGGTTTTGGAGAAGAGTTGTCCAACCTGTCCATCCCCTGAGAGTAAGGAAAGATTCAAGTGTTTGTTCTCAGTGTGCAACCTAAATATTTGCAGCCAGAGCCCAAAGCCCTGAGGGGGAACGGTGGTTTCTGAAGAGACAAGCAAAGGCAGCAGTTAAATCATACAAGTCCTTCTTGGTGGTTGAACAGATTGCTCATCAGAGCTTAAAAGAACAGAAACAAGAGTAACCTTGGTGTTAGATTGAAGTCTGATTTCAAAGACAGTCATTTGGCAAAGTATCTCAGGCTACCTGAGGGCTCCAGCATTTCAAGTTAAGTCCTCAAAGTACTTCACAATGCAGAGACTTTCAGCACCCAGAGGCTGGCTAAGGGGCTGCAATTGCTAATACATCTTTTGTGTCGCTGGTACCTGCCCTCCTAAGCAAATGCAGTGGAGGTAAGGAGTGTGTGCAGTTAGCAAGGCACTTGGCAGCAAAACAGGCAAGGCCTAGCTTAAAACAGAGATTAGTGAGACCACTGAAGTCGTTTTCCCATTCTGGTAAGCAGAACTGTTTTGTCTTGCCTTGTTTTTAACTTAAAACCACTGTAAATAACTAAGATGAGGAGCATGACATTTTATCACATGTCTGATTAACATTTTGTCTGTTCTTAAGGTTGAACCAATGTTTGCCAGGCAGCTGTATTACTTTGCTCAACAAAACAGTGGACATCTTCTGAGAGGCTATGATTTACCAGAACTTGTGACTAGTCCAGAGGATTATCACAGATCTATTCGCCATTCCTCTATTCAAGAATAAGATCCTCAGAAAGAGTGTTTTTAAAGGCACTGTAAAGATTATGCAGAGTGGAGGAGCAGATCTGTGTCGCAATTTGGAGATCCACATCACAGCTGGATGTGTTCAGAGGTTCAATGATAGGGAAGTGAACTAGGACAACCATACTGTATTATACAAATGACGGGTCTTCAACATTTGGATGCTACATCTCACATAGGTTCCACTGTCGCTGAGAATAACTCAAAACTGACGAAATGATTGCTATGTTTACGTTTGCTTAATGTTCTCCTTGGGTTTTGAGGACTGATTCTTACCGAAGACTTAAATACAGAGTTTACACTGTTACATTTGCAGGGCTATTTATTTTGGATTACTGATCTCAGGGAAGGTACATAAATTTGCAGTGTTCCCAATTTGAAACTGCAGCTACTATAGGTGGGTAGCAAACGTAGATGGTTTATTGAGAATAGCTAATACACGCAAGTGGTTATAAATTTAGATTCGTAAGCGTAACGGCTATATTCTTGTATAAAATATTTCAGTGTATTTTTTAAAAACAATGCAATTCTTCAGAGACATATTTTTTTAATGCCTAACTGACATTCATCCTGACAATGAATTTCATTGCTGCCACTGTTGTTATTGGATTAACCCCCATAATAGCAGTTCATGGTACTGTGTTAAAAAAAGTGACGGTTTGGCTTTTATTACCTGTGGATTTAGTGGATTAACCGCTAAAATTCTAGAGTCCTGAAAAGCAGGTTTAAAAGTAAATTACATTTTTCTTATAACTGAAAGCTACTATGCATTTTATATATATATGTGTGTGTGTGTGTGTGTACATATATATATAGGTATGCATTAGAATTAAGTTGGCAGACCTAGAAAATAGCACAGAAATGGTCCTGCTACCCCTTTTTTGATGTCACACGTGTGAGCCAGGTTAAAACAACTGCCACCTCTGACTCGTACAGAGCCAGCTCTGCTCTTTGTGTGCACTTGCAGCTTCCTTCCAGTGGTACTGAAATGAATGTGAAGGGAGAGTTCAAGGAGAGCAGCATTTGGCTTTCCATATGAAGACAGTCAAGGAAGTACTTGTTTTAACGTATGTTTTCAAAAATTTTACAGAAGTATAATTTGATGCAATTTGCAGCTTTTAATGGTAGGGTGCTGTTACAAAGGTGAAGAGAGAGGCCTGTTTGGTTTGCATGTCAGTGAAATTTCCTCACTGGTGAGCAAACCGTGTGATCTTACTAGCTTTAACTCCAGAACACAATCTCCCTATGCTCGAATTTCTAAATGAGGAAGTAAAACTGGTACTTGGTCTGGCAGCAGACTTGTGTTCTAGGGACTTTGAATTTATACATCTTAAAGATGCATACTCTTTTGGGATATATTATCCCACTCCATCTCCATAGTGCCAAGTGGTATTAATAGAGCATTTTTACTTTTGTGTTCTTGAAGGGTTTGTGTTACTTGAAGGGTTTTTTCTGGCTTAAAGATTTTAATAGGAGAGACCTCTTAGTCGTTAAAAGCACTGGTCTAGGTGACTTTCAGACCTTCTACATATACTTTTGGCCTGTGCATACGTTATGCTGAGAGAGACTTTTGTGTTCAAACTGAACTGGTACAATACAAATATTTGATGTGGTTTTCACTTTTCTAGTGGTCGTCGCTTCATATGCTCATTGCTTCAGCTCACATCGTAGAATAAAGTCCTTATTCCCTACCAACTCAATTCGTATGTGTTGTTTTCAGTAGCGGGGCAAATCTAACGGGCTCGGTTCTGCGCTGCAAACCTGAGCAGCACTGCTGGCTAAGTCTATGGGGAACTGTGTTTTAAGCCAAAGTGCAGGGAAAGGTCAAAAGGTAAGGAATTTTTATTACAAAAATGTACGTGATAATAACTACAGTTAGTAGAAAAAGGGAAAACAGGGAGGTTGCTCTTTAGCTGTTGGTTTCCCAGACCACGGATGATGCAGCAGAGCCCTGCAGCTCGGGATCCGGAGTTGCCACACGCTTCCATGCCCTTCCATGGCCTCTGAGGGTGGGGACTGGGCTGGTGCCCCCTTGCCCAGCCCAGCACTCGGGGACCCTCTCACCCAGGGCTTGCCAGGCTGGCAGCTGGGGGTGATGGTTACTGGTCGCTGTAGTTTCCAGAGTGCTTTCAAGTGAGAAAAGCTGGGAAAGGGAGAAAAGGACGGTGGGAAGTGAACCAAAATAGTGAAGTTAAGAATAGGAGTGAATTTCACCAGGCAGCCCCTGTTTATTGGAAATCAGGGTCCCAAGAAGGGTCCTTGGGTGCAGTAGCTTACAGACGGAGCAAGATGTGAAAAGTAGTTACGAGATTTGTAAGTGTCTCAAGATGGGATGGGGGGTGGTGGCATTTTCTCTTTATGTGGAGGCTCCTGTTGACTATCAGGGTGCGTTATAATTTCTGGCTTTGGAATGAACTTTGAATTATTTTGCTTGAAGGAGCATGATTTAAAGCTGTGAAAAGATTCAGCGGCTCTGAAGAGGGAGAGAGAAGAGCACCATCTATGCTCTGGCCAAACACAACTTGCTTGTTTTGAATGCAGACAGGTGCAGGTGAAAGACTTATTTTAACCAAGCAAAGGGGTTGAGATATTTCTCTTGGAGAGATGGGACAGGGAAAGGAAGAGAAGATTTGTACCACAAATCATTTTGCGTGTGAGGACTTCAAAGTTGCATTTGACTTTTTGTGACCATCTCTTACTGTTCAAAATAGCTAATGGATACGTAAAGTAGAAAAAAAGAAAAGCAAACAAGAAAAAACCCTGAAAATATTTTCTCCTTTTAGTATCTTTTTTACAGTCACTACGTGAAAGCATTTGAAGTACTTCCTACTTCTGTTAACTTCTGTTTATAGTTTCTGAGGTCTACTTCCTTCCTGTTATGATTTCGGTGGCGTTATAAATGGCATGTTTTACTCCCATCAACACCAAAGGCATAGCTGGTGTTTTTTTCAAACAATTTCAGCATGCGATTTGTGTCAGTATTGGTTTCTCTGATTTTAATACGGTCACACTTACAGTTGTGTCTTGAAAGGGTTTCGTGCCAGAGCTCTGCAGCTGAAGTACCTATATTCAAAATTTGGTTCTGCTAAGTGGTTTTGCCTGCTGCTGTAAACTGTATTAGCCTTAAAGGGATTGTAGGTTAACCAGAAACGAGGAGATATATTTTAAGCTGAAATACAGTGTAACAGGGTTTGTGGAAAAAACACAGGATTCACGTGAAAACCCCCGTGGCCTTTTAGATGGGCATATGCATGCTGTTTACATCAGCATTTGTCAGCAGCGTGGAGGTGGGGAAACACCACCTTCGGCAGAGAGCTTTCAGGAAAAAGTAAAGCATTTTTCTCTTGCATGCTCTCAGATCATTGTCTGTGTATACTCGTAGAGAGGCGGGCGGGGGGGGCGGGGAGGGAGGGAGAGAGAAAGAGTACTTACAAAAAAAAAAAAAAAAAAAAGCTGAGTACTTTGAAACAATCATAATATCTCCTTTCCCAGGCAGTACTATATGTCAAGTTTAGCTGAACTCGGACAGTGAGATTTTAAAGATTGCCAGGGTGTTTTTTATCTGAACTCTGATCTGGCTAGTATGAGGCTAAGAGTTATTTATTTGCGATCAAGTGGTTTCAAGTTTGGTCAGCTCCAAAGAGAATTTGACAGGTCACTGTGACTCAGAGCAGTCAGGAGGTAGCTGGTGGGCAGCTCACTCAGGTACTTAGCTTTCAAGTGTGTAGTCAGGTAAGCACGTCCTCTCTACATCCCAGAGGGGTGGTTACATCCACTTCATCCCACAACCAGCTCCAGTGCTGGGCTACAGGTATCAGCATCCCGAATACCTGCAAGATGCTCGGTGCCTTGACCGTGCTGAAATGACAGTCGAGGCACTAACTTAAGTGTCTCAAAATAGCACTCATTAAACTATAGACGTTGAATAATCAATGAACATGCTGAGTGGATGGGTTGCCATTGCCCTTTTGGTGACCGGCATGAGGGTGAGGCAATTGCCTCTGCTCAAGTGGGAGCTGATAAACAGGCCAGATGCCTGGGTTCTGGGCTTGGATTTGTTTTTCCACTTTGCACTGGCAGAGTCTGATTTGAAGGGTGATGTCCGAGCGGCTCTGCACAGGGTGGTGTTTCACAAAAAGGCAATAATCAAGAAAGGCTAGAGCCTGGTCCATGTTTTCAGCCCTTAGACAGGAGTAGCGTCATGCCCTGGGAAGCAATGGAGATGACACGCAGGACTTCATTTTGCAAATGCATTTGTATTGTGTTGGTGCAGCACGGCTGCCTCACACGTCTCTGCAGGCCAGCTGGCAGTCTCCTGCCACGCCAGTTACAGTGCTGTCAGACGTGGGACTGTGTGCCGGGCACTTCTCTGAAATCAGTCTCCCAGGCTTCATCTGTCATTTCCTGCTCCCTTCAAAAGGCAGGTTGTGAATTATGCACAAATTCTGCCTCTTAAGCTAAGAGAACAGACAGATTTAGGTGATTTCTTTTCACAAGCAGCAGATAATGTGTGTCCGCTGTATTCCTGGGAAGTGGTCTCATCTTTGACCCTTGGGCTTGCTCTGTTTTGGTTTCAAAAGCATTATTGCTCTGGAAATGTCTGAAATGCAAAACCTTTTGAATTCTGGTTGGCCTGGCTGCTCAACCCAGCTTTTAATCCCTTTCCTGACCAGGCAGAAATGATGCCCATATAGTATCAATGAAACCACCTACCACAGGAGGTTCTGTGAATGTTCAGGTGAACCTGGTGAGGTTAAAGCAGCTACTTGCATCTTAGTAGCTGAAAAAAGTTTGCCAGGGTCTCTCAGCTGTATCAGTACTAGTGCAATGTGTGTGTCACCATGTGCATGAAAGGCACCCTCACCCCGTTGTCCACCTTGCTCCTTCTCACTTCCTTCATGAAGAGCAGATGTTTAAATCTGGTTCAGGCAGCTAGAGGAATGCAGAATCTCTTTCTAAGCTGGGGATGGCCAGCGCAGCACAGGTGGAGGTCAGACACTTCCAGGTTCAAGCACTTCTGCTGTTTGTCTCCAAAATGCACGTCTCTATCCATGCGTAAGTCCTACTCATGTATCAGGGGACTGTTTGTCTCATGTAGTCTTATGCCTTCTCCTGCTGGTCTAATACAGGTGCCAGCCTTGGTATGTGGTCACAAAGACATTTTCATTACGGGTGGTTGAAACCATCTAGTAATGTGCATTGCTAAATACCTTGTTGTGGGTCTAGCTAACAGTTTTGGCTCTTTCTTGGGTCTTCTCTCAGTATTACTCTACACTGACAGCAAGATCTAAAGGCAAGCAGTGCTTCTTACTCTCTGCACAGTGCCAAGTGCAATGGGGCACTACCTTTGAAGGTGAGCCTCTAGACAACACCAAAATTCCTATGACTCTGACTAGGATGTTCTCGGGTCTTGCCAGTTGTGATTCTCACCCTAGAAACGATAAAATGCTCAGCAGGGTATAATTGTGGTAGTCGTTTATGCTAGGCTTTCCCATAGGAAGCTGGTGTACAGCTTATTTCAGCCCAAGCCACCACATTCAAATTACTCTTTCTCAAGGAGGTGATTGAATCAATTGGTTCTCACGCTCCTGTTACTGCCATTCATAAGTCTCTCGTAAAAGCAAAGGCTGAGCATTTCCAGTTTCTAGCACAGAGCATCTAGCTTCAGATAAAATCGCTTTTAGAACTAGATGCTCTACCATTTTCCTTTCAAACTTCTCCTGGGTTTCATGATTTTTATATCCTCAGAAACCAAAGTTATGGGTCAGGTCTAGTTACATCTCCAATAAGTCATTTTCATTTCCTTTTTTCACACATGATCAAGAGGTTTAGCCCTCTTCATAACTGTCCCCTCCCACGGAAAAAACCCATGCGAGGAGTAGTGAGAGAGAAAGACTTCAAAAACAGGGTGAGTGACCTCATCATGTATCTACTGTAGAGACGTCAGTCTCCAAGAAATAGGAAAGGTCAGAGCTCTTTAGAGAAAGGGGTTTTTCACAACACAGCTGAAAAACCCAGACCGGGTCTGAAGAATTCATGCTATCCTCATCCTTTATCTCATCTTTTCCCCACTTATTTGGACACCCTCCATCCAGAGGAGTTGCTGCTGTGTGATTTTTTAACACAGGTTACCATCCTGAAGCACCGGTCATGGTAGCTTTCGCCAGGCTTGGACCTTCCAAACCAAAATGGTGAAACAAATGACAGACATTTGCATGGGAATAGTGAAAAATCATTTTTCCTTTTAAACAAAACACTATTTCTTCTTCCAGAACTTCTCTCACCCCAAATATAACCAAATCCTGGAAGGTTTCATTGCACCACCTTAACAATTTTCTCATTTGGACTAATTAGCCTGGATGGTCACTGGATGGGAAAGAGGAGGACAAGCCCTCTCTGTGGTGGAGTGGCAGGAAGGTGGAGGAGCCAAGAGCCGTGTCCCAAGCACCGCGGACCAGGGAGGGGGTTTGCCTGGCATCCCTGGATGCGGAGGCAGGTCACCTGTACCGTGCACGAGACAGCACCAGCCTGAAGGGTGACTCTGAAGTCTCACTTTCCTTTAAAACCATCACTCTACAAGTAAAATGGCTCACCTACAATCCCCACACAGATACAGGCACCGTTTAAATATAGCAAGCATTGATACGTATCTGTAAATTACAAGGAAATGAATAAATCGAGGCGACATAGACCACAAAAAGGAAGTTTGAAATCAGCCCGGAGCTGTGATAGGTCGGTTCCTGCCGAGGGACCCTGCTGAACCTTCACCATCCACTATGGCAGTGACACAGCCGCTGAACCCAACCCGCCTGTCCCAGCTCCCCGCCGGCTCCCCGGCACGCATACCCACGTGCCTCTACTCGCCAGGGATCTGGCCCACATCTAGCGGTCTAGACCTATGCCGTGGGGGCACCTGTGCCGACGCAAAAGCCAAAGGTGCCCTGGGGCACCCGGGATCCCTGCTGCGGGGAGGGGACGGCACGGCATTTTCTGGAAACCAATGAGCTCATTTCTGGGAGGCGGTGGTGGGGGTGCTTCAGCGCGCGGGGGGGTGCGAAGAGGATTAATGCAGGAAGTTGGGGGGAAAGGTTTTCTTTTTTCTTTTCTTTTTTCTTTCTTTTTTTTTTTTTTTTTTTTTAATCTGAAGCACGGTTTCTGTGCTGCTTACCATCCTGCAGCCTGCTAGGTGCAGATATTTGGCAAGGTTATTTGGCTCGGCTTCATTTATTATTATGAAGGCTGATTAATTTTTTTTTGCTTGCAAAGTTTATATTAAAGCCAGAATCATTAAGTAAAACATGAAGGTTTGGCAAGTGTGTGTGTGCAGCGAGCAAGCCACCCTCACCCCTCTAAAATGAATTTTTACACATTTGGCCAGGTTCATTCCTACATGAGTGAGGGAAAGGGTGCTAACGATGCCCTAGAAGTTTTATGAAAATACTGGGCTGGGGAGAGGAGAGAAAGAAAGATCAAGTGAGCACATGTGAATGGGTGTCTGCTGCAGGCTTTCGACACATATTAGGCACTTAATTTTTCAGTCTCCACCTGGGGAAGGGTGTCCATCAATGCCTTGTGCCTTATTAAACCCCAGAGACTGCACTGTAGGACATCGGCAGCTAATTGTGCTCCTGCAAAACTCCATCTTTCCTGCAAGGTCTTACAGAAAACAAACCCCACACTCCAAGGGCCCTGATAAACCTGTTTCTCCTCCTTCCATGTGCTTGGTCTTCCTAGAACGAAGACTGTAGCTCTGGTACCCACAGTCCCATCCCCTGGCCATCAGGTTGAGGAGGTGGGCTTGATTTCTGGTGGGGAAGGTGAGTGCTCATGTGCGGCCTCTCCTTCCAGCCTCTCTGGCACACCCCTGTGGATAGGCTGGTACTGAAATTAGTCTGGCAGGATCCAAGGATTGTCAGCATTTCTCTTTACCAAACTGCATCTTCCCCAGGAAAAACTCCATCTTCGGATGGCTGAGGCAGAGCAGGGTGGCTGCAGGCGTGGACCCAGTGGATGCAAGGAGCAAGTGTGGAGAAGGACAGCTGGTTGAGGACAGTTCAGTTGCCAGTTTTAGCTGGGGATCATTAGGGCCATTTAGTACGTGCTGCTAAGGTGAATTAGCTTGGCCTTTCACAAGGGAAGGGGCGAGCAGGTCTGGAGTGGAGAAGTGGGTTTTAGCCAGGAGGAGAAGTCAGCTATTTCTCAGAAATAAAGCGGCACATGCAGACGTGGGGAGCACGAAAGGCATGACAAAAATAATAATCAATGCATAAAGCAAGCTCTGCCTCCCCCTTCCCCCCACCAAAAAAAGGAAGAGAGAAGCTAAAACTGGTTCAAAAAAGAGGAGAGCAGGTATGAGCTGCTGCTTGTGGCTGCACAGGGAAAGTTGGTTACGCAGTGAGGGGAATGGGAGCTGCAGCGGGGTCAGGAAGAGGTCTGCAGGGGTGAAGGAGGGACACCATGAGGGAGCAGGCCAGGAGCAAGCCTGGAGACCACCCCAGGGGAGGATGGAGGTGGGGACAGGGAGCAGAAGGGCTCCCCAATGGGCAGTGGTGGCCTTGGCCATGGGGGAAGGCAGCAGTGGGGCTGCTGAATGGAAATGTTAATAGAGGGCAAGGGAGAGTTTGAGGAATACGGTGGAATGGGTCATGCTTGGAATAGGGGAGGAAGCTCGAGGAAGACGTTGGAGGGAGGGAAGGGGCAGAAGAAGGCACAGCAAGAAGGATGTTGCAGCCACTGGTGCTCTGGCAAGCAGGAGGAAGGGAGGCCAGGAAAGAGGAAGAGGATGGAGGATGGTGATAGTCAGAAATAAGGAGCTGGTTGTAATTAGAGGAGTCAATGCTGTGTGGCTAGGTGTAGAGGAGCTGAAGGAGAGAGTTATTGGAGGGCCTTGCAAGGAGGCTTTCAGGCACACTGGGACAATGGGAAAAATCCGATCTTGAACTGGGATTGAGCTAACCAGAATGGGACCCAGTGCTAAAGAGAGAGAAAAGTAGGAGACTCAAAGTGTTGGAGAGGTCTTGAAGGACCATAGCTGTGC
Organism: Phalacrocorax carbo; assembly: GCF_963921805.1. Taxonomy (NCBI): domain Eukaryota; kingdom Metazoa; phylum Chordata; class Aves; order Suliformes; family Phalacrocoracidae; genus Phalacrocorax; species Phalacrocorax carbo. Next base: position 93,152,214 of record NC_087514.1, on the reverse strand, counting down.
AGAGGGGCAAGGGGAGGCTGAAAACAGCAGCAAAGCCATGGCCAGTGATACAGCTGAGGTCACGGCAAGGCCAGGCAGAGAGGCAAGAAGATGATGCTGAGGGAGAGAAAAGGTGGCCATAGAGAAGGAACTGAGAGCCCAGAGATCAGATAAGGAGCAGCGCATAGCCTGAAGAACATTTTAAGAGGAGTGAAAGTCAACAAGTGGTCCAGATGTGGTGAAGTCTTAGTGAAAGTGGGATGTTGAATAATTCCTCGGTTCCTCAACAAAGTCAAGCAAAGCTTCCTTGGCTTCAGGTAAGCATCTTCCCACAGCTACCCATGTGCTATTGCTCCTGCTCAGCTCTCTCCAGCTCCATGTTTGGAGGGAGAAGGCAAAGGGTGTTACTTCTGGAACAAAGACAGCAGTTCCAGCTCAGTCCACCAGGGAATCTCATCAAGACTACAAAGGGTTTAGTGGACCAGGAAGGCTGATTTTAAGTAGTGAATAATCCAATTACTAATTAATTTTATTGCCAGTGACACAGAGGTACAAGCTGCCATTGCTAGTCAACACTTCTTTTCTGGGAAGTGCCAGCCCCTTGGGCAGGTGATGCCGTGACCGTGCTCCCAGCAGAAGGCACTTCTGTGAGCTGCGAGGGTGCAAGGAAGCGTGTACGCCCAGCATACCTGGCATTGCTTTTAACCAACTGGACCAGCAGAAATGGGCCTCTACTTTCCACAAGCAGGGAGCCAACCCCACACATTGAGTGTCTCCTTCTCCCTCTGAGTCCCTCACAGCCACTCTGTGGGCTGGGGGAAGATGCTGCTTTCCTCCCCAGCTACATGGGCAGAGGGTAGAGGCAAATGCCCCAGACAAGGGGCATCTAAACGATGCTTGAGAATGATTCACACTGACAGTAGTGCCTGTAAAACCTCTCCAAGCTCACAGCACCCGTATTTTGTGTCTTGTACTAGCACAGGGCAAGGTCTGCTGCCTGGCAAGAGGGAAGGTTATCTTGCCCTCAGTATGTGCTGGGAAACACTCGGTGAGCTTTGCCAAGGGGCAGATAAGTCTGTGGTAGGTCCAGAGTAACCCCGTGACTAAAGGCTATTCAAAACCATCCTTCCATCCTTGAAATAGTCCTGTGTTTATTTGTGAGAACTTATTTAGATCTACTTTTGAACATGTTGGAAGCAGGTGAGTTTTAAGGTAGGTACACAAAGCAAACATACCATTTATCACTTCTTATGCTGATGATTAAAGAAAAGGTTTTCTTTTCTCTCTAAGGAATATTGTGAGCAGTGTTCTATTGTGTTAATGACAGCAGTAGCAACAAGAGCAATAAGTATTATTTTAGTGGAATCCGATGTGTTGGTGAAATGCTTATAGTCTGAGAAGCTGGAGTGGGGCAGGGATGAGGGGGGAGGCTCGAAATCCTGATTCCGCTGACTTTGTGAGCTGAGATTTCGCCCCGGATAGTAAACTCTGAGTTTTTAAAAACCAGAGATTACTTTGGTTATTTGAGAGCATGTCTGTGATGTTACTTAACAGGAGGACATCCCATGAACCTCACAGCCGCCTGTGTTTTGATGGCCAATTTGGAACCAGAGTGAGTGATGCGGTGGAAATAATTATCTCACTGTCTGATTTAGTTACTCCGGCAAGGTGTTTGCAGAATGTAGCTGCTTTGTATAGGATAACAAAAAAGCAATGGGCTGGCTAATTCAATTAAAAGCGAATAGCTACAGTCTAGGCACTGACAGCATGTGGGAGGAAGTGGTGTTGTTTCCACTGTGACTGGCAGTGAGCGACTAGCAAAAACAAGGTGGTTTGAGGAACGCTTGCGTGTTAATGGCATTTCCCTGTTCTGTTTGTCAAGCAAAGGTGGGAATATAGAGTCAGAATTTACTTGAATCGGTTCTTTTACAAGAAGAGACAAGGGGCCTCCATGGGAACGATGCTGAACTGCCACGGTGTACAGGCAGCGCCCTGAGGTTGCCTGCAAAGGCGTGCGCTTGTGCGGCAGGTACTCAAACAGCCTCTGTGGGTGAAACAGAAAAAAAATATTGCTGTGCACAGGGTATGCTGGAGATGGTAGTTTGTCTGATGGGAGTGCTGAGTTGCTCGCGCTCTCTTTCTCTGTGCCGCAGCAGGGCTCCTACCGCCTGCTGCCAGCTGCCAGCCTCTTATACCTAGAAAAAGGCTGCCTGTGGCATGGCTGATTCACTTCAGACTTGTGGCAGTTGTAGGCCCACGTTGCAGCCACGGGCTCAGCAGTCTGGCTGGAGTGTTTCCAGAAGTGAATCAGAGTCTCTGCCTGATGGCCGTATCAGACGTGATAACCTAACGGTGTGTAATAGCTTCTTCCTCTGTCTCTGCCTCTGTGTGTGTGTTCATCTTTCCCTCATTATTAAGCTAAAAAGGCCACCTGTAATGGTGTTGCGCGCTCCGCTGGACAGCCTATAGGATGTTAATTCCCTTCTGACCACCTCAGAAGACTTTGCATAAGGAGAAAATATTTCTTTAGCAAAACTCACTTTAAAAGAAAATTGCCATAAATAATTCATTCCAGCCTTTCAGTGGCTTAACCTTTTAGTCAGCATCACGAGAGGGCCAGAACTGAGGGGTAGCCCAGAAAGGTGCAGTTCCTGGGCTCTGCCCGCTCTGCCCTTGCCCCCCATGAGGGGCTGGCTCCCTTCCTCACGAGCCAGGAGGGAGCCCAGCAGGTGCCTTTGGTTTGGCAGGAGCCTAGTTCGGCGATGCATGGTGTTGTGCAACAGCGTACGGCGATGGAGGGGAGCATGATGTGCAAGGGGGGGGAACACCAGACAGTGGCCTGAAGACTGATTCTTCCTCACTGCTTACCTGCAGCAGTGAGGGGTACTGCAAATGGTGAGGTATCAACACCCCCTGCCCCTTGGGCCTCCGTAGAAGCAACAGACCAGGGGAGCCAGGGCTGTAGCTGCCTCTTCTACACGTCTGCAGAGAACTGAGCACGTGTGTGCAGAGGATGAGGCAGGAGCTTCTCGGCACAGAGATTTGGTCTGTGTTTCATGAGGCACCCGCTGACAAGTAGAAGACATCTCTTGCACTGGAGCAGGGAATCCTCTGCAGCGCTGCGCTCCTACTTACAGCTCTTACCTGTAGTGGGATGAGAAAAATACCACCCTTGACTGGTACCAAACTCCTCGCTGTAGGTCAGGCTCAGCCTTCTGATAGGTCTTGTTTCTCCTCAAATGTATAACCGCAAAAATAAAATAAATATGTAGATTCTTTCACCCAGCTAATATATTTTTTGCGATTTAAACAGAAGGGAGATGCTCTGGACTTACCTCTGTCATTTCAAAGATTAATAGAGTGGCATAAATCTGGAAAAGCTCAGGCTTGAGCTGGCATTGCCTCTGGCCTACCCCCTGCCCATCCTGCTCTTCCCATGCTTGTTTTGGTGATATTTTATTTGCATTTATAGACTGCAAACCCTTTGGCACAGTGTGTGTGCACCTATCACTAAGCACCATGAAAAAACAGGCCCAGCTGGGAGCTATGTATGGTTCCACGCTGCAAGGACAAGCCATGCTAGGGGAAGGCAGCAGGGTATATAAAATAAATGTATCAAGTACTAGCATTGCTGTAGCATGCTAGTTTCTGCCGGAAATTACCGGTCACACACTTGCTGGCATAATGCAGAGCACAGGCTTGCTGGGTGTTTTGGCAGAGCCTGCAAGCGTGTCCTGCAACGGCCCCTGCTGCCACCAGCCTTGGGTTGTCCTGGGTTGTCCCCAGGAAAACAGGGTGGGAGCAGAAGCAGAGAGTCTCCTGTGCAGTCAGAGACACCCTAATACCACCAAAATGAGTGCCCAGCTCCCTTGAGGGTGTTTCATATTAAAAAAATATCATAAGCCAAGGGTACGACCAAAGCAAAGGTATCAAAAGTGTGGCTGTGGGATGCACATGGCCCTACTGCACAGCTCTGGCTGCGCCAGGGCTTTTCAGTCCCGTGTTCTTAAACCATGACCACAGCTGATGGTATCAGACATTTCAGCTGTCTGAAATGGTTTTCATTCCCACCCCTGGGAAGGGCAGCTCCTGCTGCTCAGTAATGAGGCTTGCATGAGCTGGGCACTGCTGGGGAGGGACCAGGATGCTTCACCTCCAGGTAAAACTCTTGTAGCTGCTGTGAATCAGCGCACAGAGACAGCAGCCACTTGACTGCATTTACTTATGTAAAAAAACAGTTCCTTTTGTTCTGTAGTTGGCTTCAGGAACTTCACACCAGTGATTTTTTTTAAAGAAGTTGTTGTTTTCTCTTATCTAGTTTGAATGGGGCTACCTCCTGCCCTCCCCTCCCTCCAGCCCCCCACCTTTTTTTTAGTCTCACCTCTTGTGCCTCTGTAATTAAGCACTACTGGCTGAGGAGGGATGGGGTCTCAAGCAGCGAGGCAGGCAAGGTGGCTTGCTGGCATTCATTTCTTTGCAGCAGTTGCATTATCTCTGCCTGTGCTCGTTTGGCTTTGGGTTGCGTCTCACACAGTAGGGAAAAGAGGCTACCTGGTGTATGCATGGCCCTGTGCCATGTTACATCCCTCTCCAGCCTTGCGGGATGTGGAAAGCCCTCATCCCAGGCGACAGGAACATCTGGCAGGGCAGCCCCATGCTCCCAGGCACCTCACAACCCCATAGCCTGAGCCACGCTTGTGGCAGCAGCGTCATTCTTGGGAATTCAGCTGCATCCCACGTGGGAGGATGTCTGTGTGTTTCTTCTGTCTCTTTTTTCCCCCCACTGTCACAGGTCTGTCTGCTTTGCCTCTGCCTGTCAATAAGTTGGGGCTGCTGGACAATAAGAATTCTGTTTTGCAGAAGCAGCAGTGAGTTTTGTGACATTTGGGGTTTGGGCTTTTGTTTTTCTTTTTTTATTCAGCGAGGGGTGGGGGGAAAGCAAAATTTCATTAAGATTTTTCCTGGGGAAAAAAAGCTGCAACAAACAAAGATAAATAAAATAATTAAAAAAAAAATAATCAAAGAGCAGCTGCTCAAAAGCTTGGACAGTACTCCACAGCAGTAAGGAAGCTGGAAATCAGGAGGTGGGTGCTGGCTCAGCCCAGTCTCCCCAGTCACTCGCTTGCTCTGGTGCAGCTACCTGTGCTGTGCGTCGCCGCAGGTGGCTCAGCGGAGGCCCTGAGATGCCCAGACCACTCTGTCCCCAGAGAAAGGCTGCGTGCAGCCAAGGCTGAGCCAGGGAGGTTTGAACTCGATGGAGGAGAGGCTCAGTGGCAAGGGAGGACACTCCTCCACCCCTGCCACGAGTGACGCTTTTGAGGCTCAGCCATGCTGGTGGCATCCCTGCTGCCCTGCTCGCCAGGACTGTGCCCCACGGGTGCCCAGAGGGAAGCCCAGCCGCCGGGGGGGGGGGGGGGAAACGCCTCCCCGGGATCCGGGGTTGGTCCTGTGTGAGTCAGCAGGAGCGTGGTTTCGGGTGCTCTGTGGCAAGGCAGGGGTTGCAGGGAAAACCATGCCTTGCAAGCCCGCAGCTCCTCGCAGGCCTGCAGCAGGCATGCATGGCAGCGCAGGGAGGCTGAGCCGGCTCAGGGCTTGTCTGCATCACCCGGCTTTTTCTAAAAACAGAAGACTTACTCAGAAGCAGAATTGAGGTAGCACTCGCCTTTACTCCAGCTCTTTTATATATAGTCCCCATTTCTCCTGATTTTACCTCAGCAGTTACTGTATGAATCGCAGCTCAGACGTGCTGGGGAGGGGGAGGGGAGCGGAGATAACTGAGTGCTGCTGGCCAAGCTGGAGCTGCTGGTTTGCTGCTGGATGTGGGGAGTTCCCTCTGCAGGGGTTGTGTCAGAGAGCAGCCTTCATCCACCAGATGGATGTGGGTGAATGTGAGGGGGGTGATAGTGTTACCTTAAACGAAATCTGTGCCTCTTCTTTTCCGCAGGGATAGACCATTAGCATTTTCCTTACTATTTTCTTTCCTGTTTTTTGTTGCTTTTCTTCTTTGTTCCTGTTCTTCTTTTTTTTTTTTTTAATTTTTTTTTAAGCAGCATATCCAAGCTGCAAAACTAAGAGCTTTGTTCCTGTGCAATGTAGGATGATGCAGAACTTTGGGGATACGTGCTTGGATTAGCCTCCAGCCTTTTCAAGGGAGGTGCCTGATGCCACCGCCAAGAACCATGTTAGCTCAAAACCTACACTCAAAGGGACGGAAAGAGAGCAATGGTGGTTTGACCTTACCTTCAGGCACCTTGATGTTGGAGGCGGCAATAGGCTGCTTTCAGTTTGTCTGCAACTCAGAAGATCCCCAGAACCATCAACCAAATGTCTCAAGGAACCGCAGCGTTCCTCTTACCCTTTCCCCAGCATGCTTCATGATGATGTAAGTTCGAGCTGCATTTACTTCACGGATTCCCAAACCGATGAATCAAGGCCTCTGCTTATGACAGCAATTCAAAATGCACATAAATGGGAGGCCAGTTTCTTTCTCTCTTGGCATTTTTACAAAGCTATGGCAATATAAACAGAGAGTCATAATGGCCAGAAGAAGGATCACTGAAGTATTTTCCTAGAAAAGATTCACATAGGCATGAGTCCTTGGCCCACGTTGTTACAAGCAGAGATAAACAGAAACGGCTCTTTTTAGACACTGAGGCTGCTCTACTCAGAGTTAGGGAATTTAAAAGTGAGGGACATCTTTCCCTATTGGCCGCTTTAAAGAATTGACCTGAATTTTCTTTTTCCAGCAGTACAGTCTTACTTCCGAAAAAGCAGCACATCTCTGCCTGAAGTTTCCTACTTCAATTATTAAAAGCAGTGCACAATCAGCGCACATGCGTATGCAAATACACACATACACACAAAAATCAGGTCACCTTCATGTTGGAATCAAAATCAAAATCAAGACAGACCCCCAAAAAACCCAAACCCAACACAAACCCTTGAAAAACTCAGGGGTTTTACTTCACCTTCAGTGAAGGTGAGTTTGAGAGCGTCAAACAAGAACTTTCAGTCATTTGGGTGCTCAGTTTTTATTAAGGATCTCCTCTGCTTTTCTGTCTAGACACCAAACCAAAATGAGGTTATCTGGTGCAGTAGCATCTAATAAAGGACATTTTTTTTTGTCGTCAGAAGCTTCTTTGTCTAAATCAATGGGGCAAGTGGCCAGAGAATGGAAGCATTACTAAGCAGATCCCTCCTCCACCACCACCTTTGAAAAAAATGATACAAAGAGAGGGCTGATAACAAAAGGGTCAAGGTTTTGATAATGTTAAAAAAAAAAAGTGAAAATTAATGAAATGACTCAACACATGGACAGCATTTTTTGAATGGAGTCATGTGCCTGGAAGTGCTGGAAATCACACCAGGGACTCCTTTGCAGTCTTAGGCACTTGACCTGCATTTTCCTTGGGTACTCAGTGCTGCTGTAAGGAGCCCTGCAGGTGCCCAGCCCCAGGTAGCCCAAGTGGGGAAGGCCTGGTAACTCCTCCTCATGAACTCACAGCCTCAGACATCGCCCTTACCCGGATAGCGCTGGCCTAGTCGGTGGTGAAGGGAGCATTTCCAGGAGCTGGTCCTGCTGCTGCTCCCTGCTTGCCCATGCTCACGGGGAGCTGAGAAAGGAAGGATCAGGTAGCTGCAGGCAAGCTGGTGGGATGCTTTTCTAGCCCTGCGTTGACAGTTGAGGTCTCAACACAGCATACAGAAATGCAGGGCTGGTGGGGAGCTTGTGGGGACACTTTACAAGGTGGGTATTTCACATGGGCTGCAAGGTGCCGGCTGGACTGATGGTGGGATGGTGCCTAGTAGTTGTGTGGTGGCAGTGAGAGGTAGGTGTAGGCTCAGGGTTGCCTTAGCAGTTGCGTTTGAATGGACCGAGCAACTTGCTAATGAACACAGGTGAAAACCTGTGATTGCAGCTAAGCTATGAATTAAAGCAAGCTCCCTTGCATCCTTTCAGCATGATAAGAGGAAGGTTTCTCCACCACGCCTTGGAGAGAGGGGCCCACAGAGAAGGACCAGGATGGTGGTGGTGATGAAAACACACCTATCTAAAGTAAAACCAACCAACCTAAAACCCAAACAACCCGGTTTTATGAGCAATTGTATCCATTATCTTAAATAAGAAGGAAACCCCAGAATTCTGGACAAGGGTTGGGGTTGACTGGAGGAATTACCCGCCACCTCCACTGAGTGTCATCAACCTGATTTTTTTTTATTAAAAAAAGGAGCCAACGATGTGCACTTGCAGCCCAGAAGGCCAATCGTACCCTGGGCTCCATCAAAATCAGCGTGGCCAGCAGGTCGAGGGAGGTGATTGTGCCCCTCTGCTCTGCTCTGGTGAGACCCCACCTGCAGCGCTGCGTCTAGCTCTGGAGCCCTCAGCACCAGAAAGACTCGGTGCTGTTGGAGCTGCTCCAGAGGAGGGTCACAAAAATGATCCAAGCCCTGGAGCACCTCTCCTTTGAGGACAGGCTGAGAGAGTTGGGGTTGTTCAGCCTGGAGAAGAGAAGGCTCTGGGGGTTATTATTGTGGCCTTCCAGTACTTAAAGGGGGACTATAGGAAGGATCGGGCAACCTCTTTAGCAAGGCCTGTTGTGACAGGACAAGGGGCAATGGTTTTAAACTAAAGGAGGGTAGATTTAGACTGGATATAAGGAAACTTTTTACGCTGAGGGTGGTGAAACACTGGCACAGGTTGCCCAGAGAGGTGGTAGATGCCCCATCCCTAGAAACATTCAAGGTCAGATTGGACAGGGCTCTGAGCAACCTGATCTAGTTGAAGATGTCCCTGCTCACTGCAGGGAGAGTTGGACTAGGTGACCTCGAAAGGTCACTTCCAACCCAAACCATTCTATGATTCTATGATCTCCTCCCGGTGGCAGGTACTTCAAGGAGTGCAAAAGGAGGCAAAGAAGAACTGAAGAATGCAACTGCAGCACATGAAACATCTCTCTGTCAAGCTTGGAAAGAAGAGCAGAGATAAGGAATTGTTTTGGCCCAGGTCTCAGGGTATAGAAAGGCCTTATGGCTTGTGATTCAGAGGTGCTGGTCACCGCTGTGGCTCTGTCTGAAGTGGTGGGTGTTCAGCTTGTCAGAAAGTCAATCTTTTATTTACAAACCCACTCATAATTTACAAGCCCACTTATTTACAAAGCCTGTTGATGAAAGTGCTTTGCCTTGAACTCTCGTAGGAAGTCTCTTTAATCACAAAAGTTTCAGATCGCTTATTTGCTTTGGCTTGTTGTGTTTTTTTTTATTTTTTTTTTTTGCACTTCACATAGAATACTGTGCAGACAGAGGAGAAAATTATGAAGGCTACATAGGGAAATGCTAAGCAATATCGGCACTGGCCTTGTCTACATCATGTTGGTGTGCCTGTATGTTTCTCCCTTAGCTTAAGGAGACAGAATTGGAAGGGAGAGCAAACTCAAGCATCAAGATAGGATTACATTATATTGGACCCTTTGGCCGTAGGTTGCTGCTTCGGCTCGTAGAGGTACTCTTAAGTTGCTGTCCTCATGATTAGTCCTCATCCAGTATGTGCCCTCTATGCTACAGGCACTTTCGCCTCCACTGCTCTTCGGCCTCTCCTGGATCTTGCTCCTCCTCTTTTATCTCCTGCCCTTGCTTCTCTCTGCTGTTGGTCCCAGGATCCTTTGAGCCCTATCTCATACTCCCCAGCTGCAGTCCCAGCAAGTTGATGATGGGATGGGAGAGCCGTTTCCCTCACTGGTTTCTACTTTTGCTTCTCTGTCCCATCACCACAAATTTCTCCCTCTGTTTTTCATGCCTAGTCCCACCTCCAAGCCACTGCTGCCCACCCCTCCACCTCCAGCTCCTTGTGCTTTGCCACAGGCATTGCTGGGGCTCAGGCTGCTGCTGCCTGTCACTGCTGGGGCTTGTGGTGGTGGGAGTCTCCTCCTGGGTGAGACCCCAATAAGCCCCAGCCCCTGGGCCGCAACACCATTTCACGCAGGGGGGCTCAGGTGCACACCCTGTGGGGCTCACGGGGAGCTGTGAGACTGGAATAAAGCTAGAGAGGGTTCTTTTATTTGTCTAGCTTTAGCGAGTGCTTGTGAGCAAGATGATTTATCTCTTCAGAGGCTTATAACTTGGCAAAATTTGGATGGAGGTTTTTTGCAGGCAAGTGGCACGTTCCTGACACACAAGCCACATTTCAAGTCCTTTATCCAAACCCTGGGGGTATTAAGAAAAGGTTACCAAATTTCTTGAAGCATGGGGAGGGGGAAAAAAGACCATATTTTCTTCCAGCTAAATGTTCAACAACCACTTAAAATTTCCAGGCAGAGAAAATGTACTGGGGCAGACTCTAACCTATTTTAGCCCAAACAGCTGTCATTGGACAAAATTACAAGCAACTGTAATTCAGAAGCAACACTCAACTGCTAGATTTGCTGGTGCCCCATTAAAACATGCTTTTTAAAATTTTTCAAAGAATGAAAGCGGCTGTGCAGGTGTATTTCTTCTTTGGGAAGAAGCAGCACTCCACTTTTCTTCTCCCCCCACCTCCCTTTTTCTGAATGAAAGTGTTTTACAAATGAAAAATGAGGTTTCCTGAAATGAAGGGCTGCCTTTTATTCTGAGCTGGCTTCCATGAAATGTATTTGAGAGCCTCTCATCCTTATCTCTGAACTTGCTGCGGGGTGATGAGCGACCATCCCATCAGGGTCAGCTTGGCTGAGCGAGCAGCTGGGCTGTGCAGAGTCCCGTGGACCTTGCAAGGCTTCTGAGGAGGTTCTGGGTAGCCCCAGGAAAGGCTTCCCATGCTTTTCATTGCCTGCCCCCTCATTTGGAGTCTAACCCCACATATCTCCGCTTCTCCTCCTCGCGGCCAGCGGGGTGCTCTGGGAGGCACAGGCTGCAGGAGGGCTGCCTCCCCGTCACACCGCGGGGCTGCAATCCCGGCTAGCGCACCCTCCTGCTGATGTCCTGGGGAAAGGCTCGGCTGCCTGGGCAGCATCACCGGCCCCACTTGGCACAAACGGGTTCAGTTTCCCCAAGCCAGAGCAGGGAAGGTGCCCCCGGACTGCTCACCAGGGATGACCTCCACTTGCCCTGGGTGCTGCTGGCTGACTCGCTCTCCCTCACGCTTTCTGACTCACCTCCATCACTTTCCTCCAGGTCTTTTCTCTCTCTCTGTCTCTTCAGTAACCTCCCTTTGTGTCCTAGTCTCTCTTTTCCCTTTCATTGCTACTGCCTGGAGCGCTGCTGGAAAGGGTGGGAAGCAGCAAGGATATGCAACAGAACCTGTCCTCATGGAATGAGAAAGCACAAGTGCCTCCAGAAATACAGCCTGACCTGCACAGCGCCCACAGGCAAGCTGCAGAGAAAGGAAGCATCTGGCGTGTGTTGGAGACTGTGGGCCAAGGCTGCTGTGACTTTATCTAGGAAGCTGATACACATAAGAGGAGGCTCTGGCATGGGAACGGCAGCACCCCGGTACGCTTAGCTGTACTTGGTCATACAGTGAGGACCAAAACTTAACCCTGCAAGAAAAAAAGCAATGTGACTGTATATTATATGATAAACTGTTACATGCAGTGCTTTGCACAGGTTAGGGTAATAGCCTTAATGGCATGCAAGCACAGGAGGAAAAACTTGTGGCTGTTCACTCTTTGGTATTAACCTGTGGACTCACTGCCACAACGTAAGGCTGAGGCAATAGCTCAGCAGAAGAATTAAAAGCCTGGTAAGTCAAACGCTTTTCCCTCGTCCATAGTGCTGAAGGGAAAAACACAGCAGTGCAGCAGAGGAAAAAAACATCTTGATGCAATCTTGTGCAGACATTAAGAACTGCAGGGATGCTGCAGTGAAATCTCCTACCAGGTAGTCAGGAAGGGCAGGCTATGGCCCGTAAAGCTGGAGCACTTCTTCCTCCTCACACTCAGGAAGGCATCACGATTTTTAGAGCAGTCCTGCCCTGAGTTTTCACCCTGTGGGGCAAACAAAAAGCAGAAGAGTGTGTTGTGTCTATGAGCAGCGGTAGATCTCCCAGGGAACAGGTCTGAGGAGAGTGAGCCTGCCTCTCTCTTTTTCTGGTGTCACCACCGCAATGTTAGCACTGTATGGTCTCTCCTATCCCAGGGTCAAAATGGCACAATTTCTTATGTCACGTAACAGATCTCTTAAAACACATTCCCTTTTTGCCAGAGAGAAAAATCTTTATTATACTGAAGTTAAGATTGAAATAATATATTGGTGAGAAGTGTAATTTTTTTAAAAAAGACAAGACTTTGCTACTGCAAAATCCCCCTCAAGTAACACCCCCCTCCAATAAATCAAACACATAAACAATCCCTTCCCAATAAAAGTCCAAGCAAACCAAACCAAACTGAGAACAAATGAAATACAAAACTCAAAAGGACTGACCAGCCCCAAAACTCTGACAAAAGGACAGCAATTGGGTTTCAGTGGAACATGGTGAATTGAGTAGATGAAAACCCAAACAAAACGCAGATATGGGAAGTGGGAAAAAACAAAAAACCAAGATGAAGAACAGAAGGAAATAAGTGCCTGCGGCATCATTCCAAAAAGCCTAACGTTTTGTGGTGCGACAAGTCACTTCAGATGATGCTCCTCCAGCCCCATGCGGCTTTGTTCCCCTCCCCGCTCTCTGCAGCGTGATAAAAGCACAGGAAGGATGTTCGATGGCAGATTGGCCATCAGCCACTTTCAAAGGGGAGTCATTTAGTGAGATTCACTCATACTCGTATAAGCTGAAACAAAAAAAAATGAACAACATTGGTAAAGCAACTAGACTGATCTTGCAAACACACTTCATCTTGGACCCGCTGATGGGAAAAACACTCTGTTATACAGAATGTAACATTATGAATACTGATAACACCTCCCAGCCAGCCTCAAACACCTATTTCCAGATGAGTGTTTACTACCACGTGGTCAGTCAGGGCTGACCATATTGTGTACAAGTCTGATTATTACAGCCTTGGTGTTGTATTGGTTTTACTTTTCTTTAAATATATGTGTGTATGCGGGGGAAGGGGGCTTTTGACTCATCCTTCATTTCTGTAGCACACCAGAGATACCATGCTTAGACCAAAATCTGAGAGCTGTTCAACCCAAAGTGGTCAACCTGATAAAAAAAGCTGAACCATTTTTAACTGTGAACGTTTATCACTTGGTAAAAGCTAGCTAGTCAGACTTAAGGTCGTAAGAGATAGAGATAACTCACAGTATTTCTTCAGTTATTTGTGTGAAATGCTGCTCCCAGAAAAGTTGAGAAAGCTTTTGAAGCCTGGATAGTTTTTCATTCATGAGAACAGGGTTTTTTATTTGTTTTTTTGGAGCTTTTTTTTGCCTTCTTTCTTTTTTCCCTTCGAAACCTGTCTCGCAGATAAAACTTGACACAATTCACCACTGGCAGGAAACCTTGGAGGGTGCGGTCTGCTGGGTAGAGCAGAGGCCCAGGGCTTTGCATATCTCACTTCCATCCCTGCCACTGACTCACTGGCTGGCTGAGGGTGAGTCACCTCCCTGCTCCATACCTCCTGGGGAGACCGTGGCATAGCCAGTGGGACAGCTCTGCTATTTAAGTTAGCTAGTGCCAGGCACATGATTCTGGGACTACTGAAGCCAATGGGCGCTGCTGGTTGGCTTTCACAGGTTCTGGTGCTCATCCCTGCAAAATGCATCAGGAGTCAGAGATCAAAGGCCCAGGGTGCTACTAGAAGCTATGCTGGATTTGTGAATTGAGTTTTCAATATACTCATGGATTGCAAATGAGGGCGTCAGTTGAGTTAGAGCAGGGCTGCCTTCACTGAAGCCAACCAGAAGTACCATGGCTTTGCTCAAGAAGGACTTCCAGGTTCATGTCTCTGATCTGGTGTCAATGCATGTGACCACAGGGGAGGCATTGAGCCTGATCTCATGTCAGGAGGGGAGCCTTGGGTGCTTTGTCCCATCTCAAGCAGGGCTACTCTCGGTCCATCCAGCTCTGGACCATATTCCTTATCCCTGCTCTCTGCCCTCTTCCTTGCATCAGCCCTTGAGTTTTGGCAACCATCTGCTCAGCAATCTGCTGCAATTGATGATGAATTTGAGGCAAAGGGGGAGGGCCGGGCCAGGGTGGCGATGCAGCGGCCTCACGCTCCTCAGAGCCACGCGTTGAAGTGTTGTGTCCAACTTTGTAATGCCTTAGTCCTGCAGCAGAATCCATTCCTAACACCTTAAGGAAAGCACCTTAACAAGGTGTCTCAAAAGCACATAAGCTGTATGAAGGGGCACTTACATGAGTTCTTAGGAGAACTCATAAGTCCATCTTTAAACATTCCTTAGCCACAACACTTCAGCAGCGTTCAAAGCTGAAACGCAGGTCCCTCCCTGTCCTTACCTTTCACTTTAGGCAACTAAACATCACTTTGCTCCTTCTTTATGACCAAAGAAGCCTTGAATTCCTTCCTGCACAGCTTAAACCACAGGATTGGGGACTCCCTACCCCACCTACAGCAGAGGAGCTATGACATAGCTGTGAAAGGCAAGGGAGGACACAAAACCAGAGGTCCTCTTTCTGGAAGGACACTCTACTTGGGGCCTTGTCCTGAAGACCCAGACTGTGGCATCTAGGCGGAGCTCCTGGCTGTAGGATGCCCCAGGAGTTCAGCTCTGGGGATGCAGTTATGTTTCAGGTGTGAGCAGGATGCCTGTAGCTGATCAGCAGTACTCAACTGTAGGCAGCTACGGGCAGGCACCCCCCCACAACCACAACGGTAAGGAGGTGTGTGCCTACCATGTTTAGGAGTTGCAGGCACAGGCAAGGAGATGCAGTGCTGCACTCCTGCTCTTCAACTGCTGTTTCAACATCCGATCTTAGGTGCCAAAAGCTACTTGTGAAGCAGGCACATAAAGTTACGGGATCAGTGCTGGAAAAGCAAACACATGAGTTCTGATGTGCTATGAGAAGGGTCCCCAGGGTCATTCAGGAGGATGGACTGAAATAAGATGGGATTAACGCAGTTCAGATGGGTCTGTGTAGCAAGTGCGCCTAGGAGAAAAATACATGCAAACAGAATGCATTGCACTGGCACACAGAATCTTGAGGGAGCAGAGTCCATCGAGGTTCAAAAAGAGATTCAACAGTCACATACGAGAGACCCTCAGAAAAATTGTACCTTTTGCTCATGAACTAATCCATGAACCACCTGGGTTTGTAAAGCGGTCCCTGATTACGTGAGCTAGAAATCAGCTTTCCCCGTTTGACACAACACTTAGATAATTGCCCAAAAAGGACAGCCTGGGCAACGCTGCTGCACAAGGGTAAAAGGTGCCTGCAAGAGATCTCTTCCTCGAAGACTGTACCGGCATTAGGCCGGTTGCGTTGCTGACTGGAAGTTTCAAAACATAGAACATATTTTATCCTTGTGAGACAGAATGTTGCTGGGGTTTGTTTTATTCGGTTTCGTAGCATTTTAATTATTACAGGGAAACACCTCGCCTTCTGCACTGAGGTATCACCTTCTCTTCTCAGTGTCAATGGGCGGAGATGTCTGAAGAGATGTGGATGGAGAATCCCTTCCCTGCACAGGCTGCACCGAAGAGGGTTACAACAGGTGTCTACCAACATTTTTTACCCCAATGGTCAGGTCAGAGCTCTCTGGTCTCTATTCATCTATTTTCAAATCTGTCTGCCCGTATTTATGTCAGGTTCTAAAAATAAGTAGCACCGTTAACATTTTGAATTTTAATTATCTGCTGAATATCTAAAGAGATAAGCTGGAAGGGGAAGCCCCTCTGTGAGCAGAAGTACAATCTAGTTAAGTGAGTGAAATTTATCAGAAAAAATGAGTAATGAGCAGTGAGGAAGACGGTCTCATTTTGCTAATTTTACTTCATAAATTATCTGATTTGACATTCTGTGCTAAAAATCTGCTTATGAACCAAGAAAAGCAAGGGACGTACTCCACTTGGTTGAAGCAGAATCTGTGGCCACAAAAATTTTGCTGCATTAGTACTGCAGTATGAAACCCCCTGCCACCGAAATGAATACTCTCGTGGTTGTTTCTAGATCACCGTGTATCTGCAAATAGCTAGGTATGCCGGGCTTCGGATTTGAGTCTACGCAGAGCCTCCTGGTTATCTGTAGTCACATCACAACTGCATTAATTTCATTGCACAGGTGTCAAATGCACGGAAGTGCTAAGCAAAGTTGTCCTTCCCCCTACCCGCTCCCCTAAGCCCATTTCAGGAGTGACGGAAAAGATAATCCTTAATCCTTAACTTGTATTTAATGCATTTTTAATGAGCTATATTGAGACTACCAGCCCATTTTATTGAGGCATTTTTGCCTGGGACTGACAGTGAACGTGTAATACTAAAGTTATTTCAGACGACAGAGGCGAAGGGGTGCCAAAATAGGCTATAAAACTAAGCATGTGTTAATAGCATCTGTTACAAATAAGGCTGGATTCCACTTTCCATTGTCTTACTCCTTTTTCCTCAAGTTGTTTAAATTTTCCAATTCAAAAGGAATTTGGCTGAAGATTCCCTTACTTGGTCTTGACCTCAAGGAGGGCTGCCTGCAGAAGAGTTGTACAAAATCCATTACAAGCCTTTAAATAGCGAGGGCCCCAGAGAAAAGGAACACAGACGTCATCTTGGATGTTCAGGTTAGAAAAAATTAGATGCAATAAAGGAGCCCCCCACCCAGTCCCCCCTTTGACTGCAAAAATAAATTGCAGCAGATCTGTTAGTGCTGCTACTCCAAAAGCAGCAAGTTTCCCTCGCAGTTCCGTGCAATGATAAATGTCGCAAACTGTGTCATTTAAGTTACTCACCAACACATTATTTTAAAGGACTTCAAGGGTGCATTGATGACTCTCCAAATGAAAGCCCCCTTGGGCTGTCAAGTAATACTGAAAGAAGTGTGTAATTTACGTGATAAACACCTTGTTCTGAAATACATACACTATTTTGGACACGTTCTCTTAGTATCTCCATTAAGTCAAGCTTTCAGAGCTCTGAAGCTCAATCAGCACGAAGAGAAAGAGAGCAGAATCGCACAAATCTCCGCTTTAACCTATGGCAGCACTACATAAAAACAGAACTTAAAAAAAGTGAAGACAGAAATGGCTATCATGTTCCCTAATGAAACCGTGTTCCCTGTTACTCAGGGTTTTCCCTTTTATTTCATGCCAGAAAAACTCTAGTAGGTACCACAAAGTCAGAAAACAAGCCGTCAACCACACAAAGCCAAAATACTCTCAACATGTTACACAGCTTGTATAAAATTAGTTTTGCTCACAACTAACCATCTAGCGTTCTGTTATGGCTTCCTTCAACGACGTTAGAAGAAACTGTCATGTGTGAGCACTGCAGAAGCGGTCTTAACTATACCAACATCCTAATGCATGCACACTTAATATGTCTAATACAGAAGAATAGGAAAACTGCTAACGAGGACAGCAAGTAAACTGAACCATCTCTGTATCAGTATATGGACAATATGGACAGGCTAGAACATAACTAGGGATAAATGTTCCAGCAGGATTTTTTTTTTTTTTTCCTTGAATTGTAAACCCACCAGATTCTCTCCTAAAAATCTTTCAAACAAATCTACAAGTTACAATTTTCTTTTCTTTTCTTTTTTTTTTTTTTGGAAAAGGGTTGTCAGCCAGAACCCCTCCAGGTACACAGCTAGGCCAAAAATGCCAAAAGACCAAAGGACCAAAGACCTATTTGAAGCCTATAATCACATTTAAAATCCCGGTATTTCAGCCCACCTAGAAGCCTGACCAATTCAAAACTAATTCAAAAAATATTTGTGTCTTACTAGTTAAATAACGCATGTGCTGTTGCCTGTTTTGACAGTAGACACGGCCTATTACTAACTCCTGACTGATGCTAAAACTTAAGTGCCATGCAGGAACTACAACTCCCAACCGTCAGGAACCGATTGCAGACGTCTCATACCTCAGGGGTCCCTCTCTCTGTCCCGGGATGAGATGCACCCAATCAATCCGGCCCAGCGCGCCAAAGCTTTACACTGTTAAAGAGCCAGATCTTAATTTTGAATCTCAGGCTTCAGCAGGAACACTGCATTCGTTTTTCAGAGATTAAGGATATTTTCCTTCTAATCTTTAGAGATACTATAGACTGAAAAGAGCAAAATAGCAGTATGTTTATAGTGTGTAAAACACGTAAACCCCTCATTGCTAGCGAGTCCAGACACAAAGATCAGCATTTGCACCCACTGATACAATCAATATTGTATCAATTAATATTCTCAGGAAAGTCACGGCCCTTCAAGAGTATTTTAGCAGGACAGGTTCAAAGAAGTTGGCTGGAGTTGACTTCAATATGGTCAGGCAGCAGGTCTGGAAGTGCAAGTCCCCCGTGTAGCGCTGCATGTAACCGTGGCAAAAGATTGTCTTGATGTTTCCTTCTTCACAAGGCCAAAATTGAATGTAGGTAATCGCGGTCTTCTACCTTCTCTTGGATTAGAAACAGAAAATGGCTGTCACTACATTCAAAGTTAAAAAGGAGTTAAATTTGTGAGTATTTTTTAATGATATATTTCCTAGGGCTTTCCCTTGCTACGTGTTAGATGTTCACGGGCGAGGGACTTTCTGCATGCTGTTTAGTAGCTTAGCAGTCAGAGAGTTCCATGAAATTCTGTCATAATTTTTTTTAAAACATTAATCACTATTACACCTTCCTTTATACCAACAACCAATTCTTATTCATGTTTTTTCTGAACATACGTACTTTTAACTAAAGTAGAATCAGAATCAGCAATAACGACACTTATCATCCTTTCAGCTCCATGCTCTGTACAGTATTATGCTAGTTTTTATGGCTCTATTCTATCTGCACCTCTCTACTTACCAATACAGCCACATAAACGTGCTATTACTTCAGAAATGTTTCCTTAGTTCTGGATGACAAAAGGATGTCTGGGTAGAAAGCAAAAAAAACCCCTCTCTCACCTTCACCTTAAAGCAGCCTCTCTTCAGGGAGATGGAATAGCTTTGGCAAAGGTTGGGAGGCTGGACCTACTTTTACAAGCCAACAGTCACACGTTATCACTGCAGCCCAAAGCATCCCTACAAAGCAGAAATCTGCAGCGCTCATAGCATGGGTTTCTCCTCTCCGCCTCTTGTTGCCGTACAGTGAAATTAAACTGGTTGGAGTTCTGGGTCTTTTTATGCAACCAGAGGAAGATGCAAGGGGTTTAGCCTACGGAATACAACTTCCCTCATCCCCAACGGACAGGCACACACGCGCAAGATCTGAAGGAGATCTGAGAGAGTTTCGTGCCTATTCGTATGCCTGAAATTCAGCACGTGCATGAAACTTAGCAGGACTATGGTTCTTTTTGTATTTTTAAACTCTCTACGTGGCTTTTTAAAAGCTACAGGAAGGTGTTTAACTTCGACAACGATGCACTACGAGCACATTTAATAAACATATTTTCTAAAGAATATCAATTTTAAAAACCCATTTTGTGGGTAAGATTTCTTCATTGTTTCATGCTACTTATTTGATTTACTTTAAATGTCAGAGCCTTTCACTTCTGTTACTTTGATTTCCTTGCTGCCTCTCTTTTCTCTGCAAGGCCTAACTGACTGTGTATTTTGGCATAGTCTCCCCATCTTTTTCCACTTCCAATAATATTATTTAAACCTCATTGTATCTTTTGAAAAAAAAAAAAAAACACAAAACTGCAAAACCACACTGACCACTTCTTGTTTTTTGTAGTCTTCTTTTCAGAGGAACTGCAGCCTGCTGTATGGTGGCTATGAAGTCTCGGAAGTCCCAGCTCTCCTTCCACGCAAAAAGATTCCAATACATCCTGTTGCGGCATGATGCTCACAGACTTCCTCAATTCCACCAAGTGGATTTACTGAAATCCAGTGCTCTGACTTGACTGTGAGCATTTATTTCATATCAGGTTAAATTCAAGTTAATATTTTGCTCCCTTACGCATTATTCTTTTTTTCTGCTGTCAGTGACGTGTTCTGAAGTGTGACTTAGAAAGGCAACTAAACAAAAACATCTGACTTCAGGTTTTAAAGGCAAGCAACAAGTTGTTGTAACAGAAGACGAGTAAGAGAATGATGTTACAATGAAGAGATACCTGAATATAAGTTAATTCAGTACAGACGGTAAAATGTGTTTTCAATACTTAGGAACATATCTGATACAAATGTAGAAAATGTAGACTGGCAAAATTCATAAAGAAATCACATTTCTTGGAAAGTGAGGCATTCAAGAAGAGCTTATGACCATCTTAAGATTTTATTATTCTGAAGCAAAATCCTTTACAGATTGAGCTAACTGGAGGACTATTTCAGTTAATACCAGCAGCTGAGACTATGTCCAGCTTTAGAATGGACGACATTTAACAAAACAACATTGCTCCAGGTGTTTAATGATTCTCCCTGGAAGCCAACAATGACATATACGTGAAGTTTCAAACTTCCATTCAACATGCTATTAGTACTTACACACTTTTTTTTTTTAAACAAGTAAATACACGTGCATCAAGCTGTTTCTTCAGTATTCCACTTTACCAGACCTGTATGCTGTATTTTTAAAGCACATCACTGAAGTTGCAAAAGAAAATGTTGACATTAAACAGTTATTTGAAAAACTGAGTGCACTGTTTCTGAAAAGTCCCACTCAAAATGACTGCAAACACAGAAAGAATACATTATTACTGCATGATTTACTTGCAAGTCATGATTTCAGTTATAAAATTAAACCTGCTCCTCACACCCCAAAACAAGACCACTTTCTATTAGTTGTTCTCTAATTATAGCTTCCTGCATCTTACATCAAGACCCAAAATGAAATTCAGTGTCAAGTGCCAAATCTTCCCTGTTGGGAAGACTGTTCTTGATCTTTGTGTAACTACATCTTAATGGCAGCAAAATTGTTCTCTCTTCCCGAATCCCTATTGCCCTCCACACAAATTCAGTGACTGCTGGTGAAAAGAGGACCGACTATCAAGAGGGAAGTGGAGGACAGTGGTAGTAAGTCTCCAACAGCAAAAGACAGGAGTAAGAAGGATGCAGCAAAACCAATGACATATTGTGCTCCTTCTTGCTTCTGACTATGCGACAGGCATGTTCTACTATTCACTTATTCATATATTCAACTATTCTACTTAACACCAAATAATATTTTACCTGAACATTTTTTTTAAAGCTTCTACTAATCTTATAAACTCGGACCGCTTTTCTGTTAATTGCAGTGAGAGGAGAGCTTATTTCAAACGTGAAGGTTATCATCAATATTCCAACCGAAGGGAGAAACAAAAGATGTAGGAACATGCTTAATTAAAAGAGAAGCAAGAAAATAAAAGCCTCGCAAGAAATCAGACTTGCAACCACTAAAACCATAGAAGATAACAGGAAAAAAAGGTGATAATTTTTAAATGCAAAAGAACCAGTGTCCTTCTCCATATTGTATCTGAACACTTCTTAGTCAGCGGTACGTACTAATGTTTATTTTGTACTTCTCAATAGTTTATAGAAGTTGAGTATTCCAGTCACTTACATCAGTATCACTCTACATCTAGAAAGTAACAGATTGATACACTGAACAACATGAGTAATACTCAAATTTAAGCTGACATTTGCTAAAAATACATTTCAATGTATTTTTAAAAAATGAAACCGAGATTGCAGGACACCAATGAGTATTTCTTCATGAACATACAGCCAAGAAGAGTGTATGTAAACAAAATCGGCCCAATCCCCACCACAGAATGAAATACACTAGACAGAAAACCATTTTATCAAGGTATTTATGACCAGAATTCTCACTCAGCAGGATGCCTATACCATTACTCAGAGTTGTGTATCAACTTCTTTTTCAGTGAAATGTCTTCTGTTTTCCTCAGAGTCTTCAAAGGAATTGAAGCAGTACAGAAAAAATGGGTGACTTTTAAGCGCATTTGTCTTTCGAGTTGCCTGCATTGTGTTGTTGTCTATGTTTTCATCATTGCTGATGAAGAAGCTTGAAAACAGGTCAGCTGCAAGTGCATGCTGCTTTTAAATTTGTTTAGTAACTCTTCCAGTAACCTGTAAGAGGAAAATAGTTACAACTCTGGCAGATTCTGAAAGGGAACAATTACCAAAAGTTTTGGCTATTCTGTTTGTGACTTCAAGTACATTGTCTGCTAAAAAAAAAGGCCCTAAAATTGGATCTAGTGAAATATCTGAATATTATAGGTATTTAGAATTACACCAAGTGTGCCAGGATGATCTGTGGCCGGAGGAGGACATAGCCACAGAGATTTTATCAAGGTGGTAAAATAGCCCTTTATATGGCTTTCCTTTCAGATAAAGATCATCATCTTGAGAGAAACATATTTGCAAAACACAGTGCCAAAAGGACTGGTAGAGCTTCATAAGATACTTCTGTAAGGAAAATCCAGAAACTGCCAGACTATGTACCATAAAACCAGCATCCCTCATCAAGGCTATGGCTTTTCGTGTGTAGCTGAATGGCAAATTCCAGTTCTTAAACTTGGCTTTGGAAGGTATTTCATAGATTTCTCTTAAGTATCATGGCTGAAAGATCAGAGGTGGTATGACTGTTCTAGAAGAAACTAACTCACTGGCAACCATGAATTTTTGTCCTTTATAGACAAACTATGTATGAGTTCATTTTGGAGCATAACAATGTTTCATTTACATCTACATAGCTTTTAAGAAGGTACTTGGTACAGTGGATAATATTTATTATAATCCACAAACTACAGGTGTAGGACCAAGGCTGTTGATGGCTCTGCTGTAGAAGATATTTATTGTGACAGTGGAGATACATTATGAAGTTTTACAGTCTTGCCTGTGTGTTTTATTTTCCCCTGTATTCTAGGGAAGAAGGTGTTTGCCAAACTTTTTGCACTGTTTCAAAAACAAGCTAGATAGGGCAGACATGTTATCACCTCAACTTTTTGGAAAGCTATGATTACTGGACAGCCAGTAACAGAAGAAATTATCCTGTATGTTAAAAAAAACAAAACAAAACCAAAACATAACCCAAACAAACCCAAGAACAACTTGAACCACAAAATCAGTATCTGCTTCCTCAGCAGGTCCTCTGGAAGATGACTATGGCCACATTCATCATTTAGTATCATAATAATGACTGTGAATGAACAGAAATTAACAGCTCTAAATCAATGCACAATTGTGTGTTATTTTACACAAATACATGCAGATTACAATGAGCTGCCTGGAACAATGGCAATTGTGGTGTAATGACCTGGGAAACAGAACAAGTTTTGCACTGTCCAGGGCTCAGAACTCTGAGGCAGATGTAAAAATGATGCAGTTCTTGATTCTCATCTGTCCCATGAAGCTCAAATGCTTGTGACTAAGTGAAAAAAAAAATTCTACAGGTGTTTCGGAAAGTGTGAGTTGAAAGAACTCTCCTTACTCAAAACTGAGCCCTATCTTTAAGAAACCATAAGAGCTAAGGCAAGGAGGCATCTTGAGACTTGTTGTGGCTAGTGAGGAGTAAGTGTGACTAGACAGAGGACATCTGAAGAAGGCACAGTCCACAGGCTCCACGGTCTCTTCATGTGTCTACAAAATATTCTAAATTGTGACTTAAGTGCAAACTGATTTGCTACAGTTCAGTTCCTGAAAGTACCGTAATACCAACCTCAGGTTCAAAACATCTATACTTATACTAATATACTCATTACAAATCCATCCTAGTTTTACTATGCTACTCTTTATTAAGCTATGCGTGTAAAGCAGACTACCAAATATTAGGTTGGATGCAGCAAAGCAGCTTGGTTGTCAAAGGTTGCTACAGTGGGGAAGGAGGAACCCAAAACTCCTTCTTCTGATGTTAACAATGAACCACAGACCCTTCTTATTTGTTTTTAAAATGACAGGCCAGTTATGAGAGTTCCCCATATATCAAGCTGGCAAAAACTTGGACTTTGTTCCTTGGCCATTTTTTTTAATTGTTGCTGAATTCAGTAAGACAAGACAACGGACCTTACAAGAACTTTCAGATTAACAAGGAAGGCTAAAATATACTGCAATTACAAAATAAATACAAAGCTACATTGAACTGATAAGACTAGGATGGACAAGAAGGATATGCCACAAAGCCATCAGCTTTTCTGTTTAATTTAATAGGCCATGACGAACAAGGACTTAGCTTATTCTTAACTCTGTCCAAAGAGGCTTCTGCTCTCCTATTCAGAAGGGTCAAATACAGTGAACTTTAATCCTCTTATAACAAAGTTCTGATACAAGAGTAAAAAGCAATGGCTGCAGGGGCCAGAAAAGGAACAAGAAGCTGCATTATACTCACTTTTTGTCAGTTCCACTTGAGAGTTGAGGCAAGGCTTCCAAAGCTTGTTTAAAGCTAGAGCTATAAGGAAAACAAAGATACTCATATTCCATTGGTAAAAGTCTCAGCACAGTTTTACCTCTATAAATTCTATGGAGATATGCTATATTTTATCCATTCTTATTTCAATAAACTAACAAAATATTGCCTTGAGACCTGACATTCATGTGCAAATTGAACATAAAGCAGTCACAGGTTCAAGCAGGCCTCTTGACACTCCTAATGTGATGTATACCGTACGCCAACAGGAAATGTTAAATCAGCAGCTGACTTAAGACTGTGCTTGACATCCTGGACTCTTCGAGAATTATGGATAGTTGCCAGCCCGCCTTCTGCCTCAACCTAAGTGACCATCAAAGTATGAAGCACAGATAAAACATTGATTTTGACTTTCTGTGCTTGGTAGACAGGTTACTGCATCCTCCCCTACAGAAGGGGGCCTACAGAGGGAATTACAGTAGGTTTGCATTGAAGTAACTTAGACTCATAGAATAATTTATGTTGGAAGGAACCTCTGGAGGTCTTCAGGTCCAGCCCCCCCTCTCAAGATATGGCCAACTTCGAGGTTAGAGGAGGTTTCTTGGGGCATTATCCAGTCAAGTCCTGAGTAACTCCAAACATGGTGTTCCCACCCCTCTCTGGGCAACAGATGCGCAACAGAAGTGCAGGGCACAATGCAGGATCTGCACAGATAGGTACAATCTTGTCAGCAGAAGATTAGTATGGTGACTTGTGGCAACTACTACTAGTGACAAGTCCAGGAATAAAAATCCATCTATGAAGCTCCAGCTTCCTGGGTTCACAGTGCTTTGCCCCTATGCTGATTAGGGACAATACCACTTCCATTTTATCCACTTTGAGCCATTGCCAAGTAGTTTTCATTTAGAGGTCTTTATCAATATCAGACACTTAGAATAGGGAAGCAAGTCTTTTGAAATGGAATGCAGTGACACCATAGGACAGTATCTGTGACACTATGAAGACACATTAGGCCCTCAAGCCCTGAAATGTCTCCTACAAAACAATTATGTAAGATGACCAAATTACTATCTGCAGGAACATGTAAATGCCAATCCTAACAGAAGTGTAGGTAATTAAAATAAGGAATGAACCTGCCCATATCCAATCTCCAACATAATCACCTAGAAATTTCAATCAATCAACTTTACTCAAAACTGATGACAGCTATCATAGCCCGTTTTTACATGCCTTGACTGCATCAACCACTGATGCTGCTAATGCTTTTCTTTCTCCCTTTATATCGTGTGTGTCCGACTATCTATCTTTGGTTTTGCACCTCACTGAAAAATGATAAATTGCTGAAAACCTTTTGAAGGCTTTCATTCTAAGAGATAGTGTGCAGCTGAATTCACTTTCCCTGATTATGTGGGTGGAGAAGGAGTAGGGTATTGCACACACTTGTGGAGAACCCTAGTTCTCCACACCCCTAATAAGGGCATCCTGACAGTCTCCAGTTTTGTAGCCTCTCTGATGTGTCTCGCAGGTTCTTTGCCATGTGCTTTACAAGACTGCTGTGAAAAAAATTGATAAAATTCAGCGACATCTGCTTTTGTCTTGTTTTATCATAATTTTCCTCAGCAGCTATACTGTTGTTAAGAAGTTTTACCTTTTCTTTTTTTTTTGGTGGCAAATAATAGTTTGTGTCTAAAAATTCAAGTAACACCCCCCCCAAGTAATTAATTTCTTTCAACTAATAAAACCTTGCCAGTAATCTGTTTTGCATATATTAACCTAGTACAATACATATTCTATTTGAGGCAAAATTTCTTAATTAATTATGTGCTTTCGCATGTTCACCAAGGATTTCATTACATTAAAAAAACCAGACATTACAGCACGTCTTACTTGCTTTCAGGTGTTAGGTATATGGCCACGGTATCTCTCAACGCACAGATTTCAAGTCTTGCCTAAAACCAGAAATACAAATATTGAAACAATGACACAATGTCCTTTCATGAAGTGAATACCAGCATCCCAAAGCTTAATCTTTTTTAGAGGCAAATATTACTGCATGCTGCAGTTGTAAGCGGCCTTGGCTTTAACAGTTTGTTTCCTGTATTTTTGGTTGCCACACTGCTAGGTCAGGAGACTGTTAAAAGGAACAATTTCATACTTTTGATTCAAGTCAAACTGTTGTACAGTCACTACGTAGCAGTCTGAAAATATTGGTTTGTCTCTCAGTAACAGTAACCAGTAACAGTAACCTTCAATTCTGTTCCATCTCTTCTGTACTGTGACAGAAATACAGGACACTACCTTAATTAGTCTGTTGTGTTTTTTTTTTTTTAATAGTTTCTTTTTTTTATTTTATTAAATACAGTAAGCTTAACTTCTCACAGCACGGCTTGGCCAGGGAGGAAGGAAACAAAAGAGCACAAAAATCTGTTAATACACATTTTATTCTTGGTTTTCCTGTTGAATTTATTTTTTTCCATCAGATGAGGAAGTCGAATGGTTGTGCTCTGCTTCTTGTCTGTCACCTGGTGGGCATACAAGCTTGGGGATTTTACTCCTGCACTGTACTGTGTGTCTAGGTATTGATTTTCACCTAGGCAAACTATGGCAAAGAATAAACTCAAAGATTAAACAAATTTCACAGACTGCCCTTTAGTGTTTGAAAAGCAAATCATTATCATCACAGTTTTTATATGAAATAGAAATATTCTGCATGTGATTGATAATCGAAGTAAATTTAAAAATACGAAGTATACTTCATCTAAATTCATATTCCATTCTTGATCATCATAAAGATAAAATTTAATCCAGACAGACATTATAGAAACTGATCCACATTTAGACCCAACTAATACGACATTAATCATCCAAACCAAAACTTTTTATAATGCGACACAGACATCTAATTCCAGTTCTTATGATAGGATTTGGCTTTTAGGCCTTCCCCTCATCTCTCCTCTAGGTAGGAAGCCAGCTGAGATTTATGCTTTTTTAGTGCCAGAACTTAGTGGCACAAAATATGACATAGCAACTGACCAATTTTATACTCAAAAGAAATGCTTTTCTCACCATAGAATGTTTCACATCTCCTTGTATGGTGATCCAAGCCGATCAGCTTTGGACTTTTTGAAGTCCTACACATAAGATTTTGGAGTCTTCCCTACATTTTAGGAGGTATCAGTACCATGGGGAAGCTTCACATTCTCAAGTACCACAGCCTAAAAAAGCATGGTGAAAGGGCAAACCCTGCAAAACTGTGGGCCATGGGATGTGGGAACAGATTCAGGCTTCTCCTTAGGAATGGGTATTTTTTGATCAGTCTGACAAGGCTCAGATCACTCTCACACTGCTGCTGTCTGCCAGACAGGATTTTCTATGTTCAGAGGAACAGAAAATGACCATGAGTGACAGATTTACAGAAGAGAGAGAAAATCCTTTCAGTTATGGGTTTAGGCACCAAGTTCATACAGTGAGTTGTCTTGTCAAACAAAAATGACATATGGGTAGCTTTCTTGCTATTCTTTGATTTGGCTTTAAATAGGCAGTCAATCTTATTTGGCTGCGATCTTCCTACATTATTCTCTGTCCAATGCAATTACTACCAGCAACTGGAAAATAAGGCTTGCAATTGGATAATTATTTTCCCATCATAATGCAAGAATGCTGTCAAGTACAAATAAAACTGGGAGTTTGCTCTTCTTGCCTGTACAGCCACAACAATCACTGACTCAAAAGGATTTATTTTAAAAAGATTTTTTCTTAGCGTCCTTTAAAAGTTACCCAATAGTAAGTACAGCTACTAATCCAGCTGTAAATGAATATGGTAGTGTAAGAGTATCTAGTCTACCCGTGCTGCAACAAAATGTTAATGTAGAAATAGTTTCACAGGCAGATGATTAGTTTTGCAAAGACCTGCAAGATCATACTGCGTTATATTTTCAAGATTTTTATCTCATAGCATATAGGTAACTTTTCATGTACTCAGACACAAAGACAACACTAAATTATAATCAAACCCAAAAACCAGAATCCAAAAGGGTATTAATCCATAAATCTGAAACAGGCTGTACACTAATCCTTTTTGGCTCCTTGCTTTTGCTGTTACAATCCAACAAATACACAGATTGTACCTCTCTCTCTCATTCTCAGGTTTCTAGATTCACATGTTTGACGGCACAAAGCGTTCAGGTACCTGTAAAGCTCCATTTCTGCTGAAGGATGAAACACACTGCATCAGTCGACTCAGTTCTTCAGAGACTGCTTCTACAACCCTTGAAATTACCCGAGGAACCAAGTCTTTGGAAATCGTAAACACCTGATTTTTATGAAAGAAGAATCATGAACACAATGCCTATATTAAGAGAAATATTTTCTACAGTAACATTTCAGTAAAAAGCATTAAACACTTTGAAAGGACCACTACATTATCATCAATGGACAAAAAAAGTTTCAAAGCAACTGGAATATGAAGGATTTCTTTTGATGCTTGCCCCGTGCTTTGACAGATCACCTCTGTTAATAGCAATGTTAACTATATGATATGTGATAGACAGCTTTCTTGTAATGCCTAAAAGCAGCTAGACTTCAAAATACATGCTCTCTGCTAATGGATGCAGGCAGTCCGGTGGTTGTACATAGACTGCTGTTTTGTAGATAGCACCTTTAATTCAGGGTTGTGTGACTGACTGACCCAATTACACATTCAGCCACTTTTTACCCACATATTTTGCTATGTCTTCTAGAATCCTTTATATCTGACCGCTGTCAAATGTCTAGTGTCTTTACACTCTTTGGCAGAGATAAGCCTTTGAAAGGGTTTGAGAGTATAACGGTGTAATGGATTTTCATTTAGCTTCTTCCACGGCTGCCATTTATTAGTTCCCTGGCAAAAACATTACACTTTACTGTTTTTTTTCCATGCATCAAGAGCATCTTTTTAAGTGCTTATTTGTGCAACTTTTTAAAGCGGTACTTGGATCCTCTGTTTGAGGTTCAGCAAAGCAACTGCAACACATCAGCAACACAAAATTAAACATTAGATCTATGCCTGAATGAAAGCATGAAGAAGCCAATCTTTCATAAAGGGAGCTTTAAGGAAGTGAGAAATTGTTGGTAAATTAAAAATAAAAACAAAGTATGATTTTTCTACACCCAATTGGGGAAAATGCAGGCCAAGAGGTTGGAATATAGGAGGAAGTGAGATTATAGGTTAGACAGACCAAACCTGTATCAAGACTTAAAGGTAATGATAAAGATGCACTAAAACTGCATAGGGTTGGGGGAGAAGATGCCACAAGGAACTGAAGATGATGTGACTGGAGTGGTGCAAGAGGGAAAATGAACTGAACAGAGTTTTTAAACACTCCTCCCCTCCCCAACTTCTGCTTTAAAATGATCTAAAAAAAATAAGTAGCAGAATGGTTTTTTGCTAGCATACCTTTGCTTTACGTGAAGTTTAGATCTCATGCCTGACAAGGAAATGTAGTAACTGACAGAAAAAATTCTCATTCTCATACACGTGTGCAAAAGTAAATTAAGGGGGGAAACACCACCCCCACCCCCCCCCATTTTTCCCACTAAATTAAGAGGGGGGAGGGATATTCTTACACAGTTTTCAGTGATTTAAGTAATGAATTATTTATCAGGGATCCCATAAAGCTGACCCTTCCAAAAGGCAGCTCTGCACTGTAGGCTAAGTACACTGACCACATATATGTCAGTTATCAGCTGTTAACATTGCTAATTCAAACACTCAGCCTGTTTTAACTGTTTTGACCCACAAAAGCTAAGTAGGTGACATACTTAGCTGTACAGTAAGAAAAAACCCCAACCAGTAACAATTTGGGAAGGGGTCATCTTATTCAGCAGCAAATATTGCTGAGCAATTCAACACAAACATACCAGGAACATGCCCAAAAATCTTCTACTGAGAAGAGAATATTTGTGCCCACAACGAGCACTCTTGAAGTTACTATACAGAATCCAGGAGAAAAAAAATTTCTCAGCAAAGGTGAATCATCGCAAAATTTGCAATAAGGAGCCCTTATTTTGACTTCAGTTAAACTTGAATTCAAAGGTAGAGAAACAATTTTCTTTCCACTTCAGTCCATGCTTGCTGTTCAGCTGATGGTTAATTTTTGCTGTTTCAAACTTCAGAAACTTGCAGCCTTGCTAACTAAATCTGACCCAGCTTACAGAATTTCACCAGAAAACAGTGGAAATAGGAGTTTCATCTTGACACTCTTTTTCATATTTATGTAATATTTGACATCTAGAAATTTATGAGGCAACACTATTTGGGCCAAAATTGGTATCAGTCTCAATGAAGTCAGCAAGGCAGTGCACATTGCTGCTGTAGCATTTTAACAAGTATGCATGTTTATTGAATTAGCTCAATAAGTCACAAATGCCTTTGAATTTTTTAAAGCAAAAATTGTCTTTTTCATTTTTATTAATTTCCACTACACTGGAAATCAACATTAAAAAATAATGTCATATTGGTATATACTTTTGATGTTGCTTATTCCCTCATTCGAAAGCATCTGGTAAAATCAGCAATGCTTCTGTGAAAACTGCTGTAAGTAAATACTGAAATTGAACCAAAAATATTGCAAGTGATATTTAAAGTTTCTGAAAATATTTTAATTTATATGAATCTTTGTAATTTAAGGAGGAATAAAATAAACAAAAATCTCAAGTGAATCTCAGCAGCTTTTAATTAGATGGAAAAGGTAGAGCAGCTACACTTATGGTATTTTGCAGGGTAAGAGTGATATTGCTACCCATGCTTATACCAGGAGCAATACTGATCTAGTAACACTCTTGATGATTAGAAGGAAACAATATGTAGAACAGAGGCTGTAATTTAAAGCACCATAGAAAATACCTGCATATTATCACAAAAGGCCAAATAACTCCAGCTCTGCAAGCGTATTATTTTAATAATAATATTTTAATGTGCACTCCCCATCATAAGCCATTACCTACCTAAGTATTTCAAACACAATTTGTGCTGTACAGAGATTCTAAAACTTTCTGGCTTCAGGTTTCCACTTCTTATTCTATGTACAAGAATAACATATATTGCCTTTTTACTCTGAGTGGCATACGTTGAACATTTCTTCCAAAGCGAAGCATGAGCTCATTTTCATATGTTGTGGAAAATGAAGCTAATCAGAGAAAGTGAGCATTGTATCTCTCCATATCTACCTCTCTCTCTATATTTAATCTGCATGAAAAGGGAAGAATTGAGCTTTAGATTTCAGCTTTCCTCTTCATCAGATAGTGGAAACAGAAAGGTGTAATGGAGTGTTACTGAGGATAAACAGGAACTGTTCATCTCCTTCTGCCCTTAAAAAAGTTAGCAGTTGCGTACTTGGTTGGCTAAACCTAACCCAAAACACTTACGTCTATAATGAAGACATTTCAACTGAGCTACAACTTTCAGGGATGATGAAAGGCAGGATATATCATGCAAAGTACACTGAAATTAATCATATGACTGCAAGCATGAAACATTCTGAAGTTCTTCTCACCTCTGCATGCACAGCAATGATATTCACTAATGCTTCTTTCAAATAGTTTCTGACACCTGAAACAAAACGAAAAAGATAATTAATTGCTGTCATTGTTTTCTCAACAAAGCCATAATATCCTACTGTTCAATACCATACTTTTTGTTTTCATTCTTTTACTAGCACTTTTGCAATCAGAGGCAGAAAGAGAAAGTTCCATAGCCACACCACCAGTCTATTTCCTTTTTCAAATCAAATGGAGAAAGGCACATTTCCTTACAGCAAAAGGTTAAAAAAGCCAGCAAGTTCCTGTTTCAGTATTCTTCTTCTCTGGCAACCCAATTTCACCAACTTTGCGATTTAATAAAAACCTAGCATTATTAAAAAATAAATTCTGGATGTCTTGCTAGAATACACGTACCACGGCACAGAACATGCACTACAGCTTGGTAAGTTCTAAAGAAACAGGCAAGACAGGGGTTTTTGTTCGTACAACAGTCTTCAAGAAGATCGTACTGCTTTCTCAGCTTCTCTGACTGTAAATTATTATTACAGAGAGAGATAGCAAGGACTCTTTGTTTCTCTGAAAGTGGTTCAGAAGATATTACTCATGGCAGTTTATAGGAGATGTCATGCCTTAGTAGAAATTTCCTCTTGGGTAGGCTGAAGTCAAGTAAGCATTTTATTTACCAAGCATATGAAATGCTTGTCAATTTATACTAAAAAGGAAATTCTAAACAGAAGGACATCCAGCAGGGTACGCTTTAGTTAGGACAGGCTCTTAGTCCCCTATGCTGCTCCAATTCTGGAGTAACCTCCCAGACCTGGACCCCAGCTGTGTAAGATCTGAAATAGGCAAAAATTTAGAATTGCCCCATTTGCTTTCCTGGGCACTTCACTTTGTAGGCAAAGGCAAATTAGAAAGCATTTAACTCATTTAAGTATGCATAAATATTGGAAATGCAACACAAAATAATGAGAGGGTTACCGATCCACAGGACCTCAACTTCTGATTTAGATTATTCTAGCATGAATCAGAGAAAGTGCAACAAACCCCATTGCTCCCTTTGGTATATTCAACCAACAGTAAAAGAACAGAATTGTGGACAGAGACTGGTGAGACCATACAGCTCAGAGATCACAATGTGATTAAGGCTGCTGTTATAAAAATTACACAGTGAACCTTTAATCAGTTCATCTTACTTGCTCCACCTTTCCTCAGATAACACTGATGCAGCAACTTAATCCTGCTATGAAAAATTGCTTTAAAAGGAGTTACCTGAGATCAACAAAGTGAGTTATTCTATGGGAGAAGAGAGTTGTGTCTCACAACCGCCATCTCAGTTGTGCTCATTTTTTTAACCACTGGTCCCACATCTCACCTCAAGATCTAAAAAGGAGATACTTGTTCTTTCTTACTTAGACAATTATGGAGAAACATTTAAAGAGTAGGATGGAAAGATGACAGGATCCTCCTTGCATGAGGTACGAACACTTTCATCACCTGCATCTACAATGTGCCACATGATGCAGCCTGGAGTTTAGATTGGAAGGTGCCTCCCAGAGGGCATCATGGGTCTCCTGTTGGAAGCAAGGGTGCATGGGGGAAAGCAGGAGAGATGCTGAACAGCGACGCTTGTTCCAATGCACAATCAGGATGTAGCTGAGCTCTGCACTGAGGCCTGTGTATCAAGACAGTCTTTGTTTCAAAAGTTCGTAGCGAAGAGCGTCAAAGATTTTACTACTCTCACTAAAAGAAGTTTGGTTTCTGAACATACAAAAGAATCAAGACCTTTTTAGGAGTGTTCTATTTTCACTCTAGAAGAGATGCAAATAACTGAAAAAAGTAAAGAAAAATACAAGCCTTTCCCCACACACTCCAAAACACCTCTAATGCCTTTTCTCGCTGTCTTTATTCTTTTCCTTGAAAAATCTCAGTCACTCTTTCCATTTAAACTAAACGAACGACAAGTCAAACAGCATAGTATACCTGGTTGCAAGCTTGTAATTTCTTGTTATCTTAGTGATTTTTTTGCAACAAGGAAGGAAGGGAGGGAGGAATACAGCAATACCAGAAATTTTATGAAACTGACTTTTTTTTCTCCTCCCTGTAACCTGCAAAACAAAGTAAGAATGCTACACACCACTCTTTGAACCACACCAAAAGATCACAGGTATATGTGGAAATGCAACACCCCCTTCCTTCTTCCTCTTCTAGTGTTTTCCTTCTTGTACTTCACTCTGCCTCAGTTTAAATCCTTTGCAGGCTTCATATCACAGAGGACAAAATTTGTATCACGTTCCACAAGCAAACACAACTTGACCAGGCACCGAACAGTGGTATGCAAATCACATCAAGAGCTACAGGGTGAATTTGAGAGCTGGTTTGCAGTTAACCTCAGGGTGCAAAGCGTTGATCTTGGTCTGCAAACCCATGTGGTATTCAGCTTTTGGCTGCCTACTGGCCTCATCTGGTGACAGTAGGATCTTTCATGTGGAGACTGTGTGTTTTTACTTTTGCACAAATGCCGCGCAAGATTAAAACT
Organism: Phalacrocorax carbo; assembly: GCF_963921805.1. NCBI lineage: Eukaryota > Metazoa > Chordata > Aves > Suliformes > Phalacrocoracidae > Phalacrocorax > Phalacrocorax carbo. The sequence goes on along the minus strand of NC_087514.1, from coordinate 93,117,836 downwards.
TTGAATGTCTCCCTTCTCTATGGATACCTGAGCACCACTGGAGCATGTTCATTAGTCAATCAAAATTTCACTTGTGAATTAAGCAGCATTTCTTTGCCCCAACTAATTGTTCTCCACTGAAGCATCTCACTCAAACCCTGGGGCAGCTGGGGAGCCACAACAGAAGTAAAGAGAGGGGGCTGCAATGTCAGAGAGGGCAGCTGTGTGTCCTGCAGAGAGGAGGACAGCTGGCTGAGCTGGGAAGACATGGTATGAAGGAGGCAAGTGAAAAGCTGGAACGTACAGACACCAAAGCGAGTGGGTTGTGTAAGAGGGTGGTGTTGTTCCAAGGAAGAAGCCTCATTTCCCACCCAACCCACTTAAGTGTGCCTCTTCTCATGTGTTCATGCAACTTAGCTCAGGATAGGAGCTGCTACTTCTCTCTGCTGCTGCTGCGAGCACCCAAATTAAACAACTTTTGACTGTGCTAGTAAAAGTTGCCCATCAGCAATGTCTGTAGAAACCTTCCACATTTCTTAGAGTCAGTCACTGAGTTACTGTAACCAGGTACCGTTAATTTCTACAAGCATGAAGTACTAATGTCAGCAACATTAGCACCAGGTATTAAATACCATTGTCTGGTGGTGCACAGCTTAGATAGAAAATGGTCATTTATGTCTTCTAACTGCAGAATTCAGAATGAATAGACTAAACAGAATTGAGGTGGAACCTATGGTAAAAATGAAGTGACAGTAGCTTAGTATTGCTTATTGCTAACTTCTTACATCCCAGCTGTATGATAAAACTGTTAACTCAGTGAAAGGGCGTAAGCAGACATATTTTTATCTTGCATCCTTGTACCACATGCAAGGACGAATGGGTGAACTGAGAGCTTAAAGGAGATTATGTCTTGCAGTAGCACTAACTAGGTGTTCCTGACCTTTCACAGCAGGTCCGGTCCTGCAATGACTGCAGGATCAGGGGTCTTAGCACAAGCTCAAGCGTTTTCCCAGTTTCTTAGACAGGTTTTGCATTTTAAGAGCAGATAATTCAGCACAAACTGTGCAAAGCTACGCAGTTTAGAGACAGCCACGTATATGGAACTGTAGTTGCCTTAACTGCAGCATCTAACAGTCTAAAAGACCTTGTCTTGTTAAGCTAAACAAACCAAAGATGGCAAGAAAATGCAATTGCACTCCAAAAAATGCCAGTAAGTGGAACCAGACAGGGAAAGAAGGGAGAACTAGCTAAGCTGATGAACAATACTGGCACAAGAAAGGAAGGTATAAATGAATTGACCATCAGTAAACTTAGGCTGGAAATCAAAGGTAACTGTGCAACAGGTTTGCTCTGACTATGCTATTAATTATGCAGTGTTGTGACAACCATTGCTGTCAGGCAGTCAGTTTCCTATCGTGAATAGAGCTTAAGTAAAAAGGGTATTTCCCCCCAGCCCTTCTTTTTTTCTTATTTGTGAAGCATTTTCAGTTTTGCAAGTGGAAACAAAGCCAAACATATCTGAATGTCAGGACCTGCAGGCATAGTTAATAACTGTACTATATTTTGAAAAATTACAATTAAAAAATATCCAATTTCTGATTTATATCACTGCACTGTTTGTGGCAGGCTTTGTTGAAGCAATGTATTACTTTTCTGGAGTACGATTCACTGGCAATACAAGCAGTGGTATCCAACTGTGAATATGTTGTGAAATTCATTTCAAAATGAAAGAATTCTGTCTAGAATAAAATTTTTGTGCAGCTTTCTCTACAACTGTTCAGCAACCCACGCAATTACAGTTTTCGGGACACCATGCTGCCAGTCCTATTATACAGCACTGAAAGCTAATGCGCCATATAACTGTAGGTTGCAACTATTAGGCTAATCAAGTGAAACATAACATTCTTAAGTCTAAAATACCTCTTATTTAGCATATTGAAGCACAAATACAATGCCTTTCCATAGCTTCTGACAGAAATGTGTTAAAGAAAGTCTCAACAAGCCCTTGCAATTTCTCTCAGGAAAATGTTATTATTCCGTTACAGCATAAATGCATTCCACTCCCACTCTATTCTTAACACCAAAGACTCTGACTTACTGGAATTCTAGCTGCCACTAACAAAGCCCCAGTACTGTGCTAAAGAAAAATGGATGGGAAGACTTGAGACATAAAAATGAAGGGCAGTTTCAGCCATCAACTATCAGAATGGATGACAGAAGCTTTAACATAGCACCTTCCAATTTTGGGCCCTCCACTGTACTTTTTACTGGTGAAACATCTAACAAGATTATCCATTAAATTTAATCTCCAGTTTACATAACTTTTTTTTTTTTTTTTTTTTTACACAAAGTAAATCTATTAGAAAGTCTACATTTACAAGCAATTTTAACAATACCATAAAGCTGTAGCAAGGATGACTGTGTGAACTATGGGAAAAGCAGAAGGGAAAAAGATTTGTGGTTCTGAGGAGTAACAGAAACTGAACTTCTAGCTTGCCAATACAGGAGTCATTCAGGAGATCTTCAGCGTAGTGCTACCAGTTGTCCCACATGTAGTTCTCAGAGCTATGTTTCCCTCAAGTACTTAGATGACAGCATTCTACTACAAAACCTCCAAAGTGACTGAATAAGCATGCAAAACCTGGAACTGCAATACCATATGTGTAATTTTAAGACACAAAGAAGCTACAAAAAAAAACTCGCATGCACGAACAGAGCAAAAGTTGCACATGCAGTAAAACTGAACTCCTCTGGATGCTTCTTCTGTGCCAGAAGCCAACACAGGTCTTCATATGTTCCCAGTCCTTCTAGAGTAACTTGATAGAGAATACAAGAGAAACATTTTTACATCTTCTGCAGACTTAGGGGTTCAAAGAAATTCCTTTGAGAAGTTCAGCTAGGACAACTGAAATACACAGGAAATTTTAACCCAGGCAGCTTGGGTTCAACATACTTTAACTCTTGTGAGACTGAAACATCATTTGAGATGGACAACTGGGAAGCTAACTTTGCTGCTGCCTCTGGCTGAACAAACCTTTCAGCTTGCCAGTTGTGCAAAAAGGGTGTGTGTGTGTGTAGGATAAAACCACATAACTGTTTAGAGAAAGTAGATGGTGTCAACAGGTAACTCCGCTCATCATCAGTAAATCACACCAGACATGAGGATGAGAGGCTATGAAGGGTCAAAAGAAAAAAAGTTCTGAGGCAAGTTCACAGTCAAATAAAAATCAGGCAGGAGTATTAAAAGTTGCTACTCCTCTGGGGAGGAGTTAGAAAAAGCCATCCACAGGAAGTGCTACCATTTGACAGCTGTCACTCAATTCTGGCTTTTTTTTTTAAAGGGGGGGAAAAAAAACAAAAAAAAGTATTCACCAAAGAGGAATGAATGGTCAACATACAAGGAACCAATCTACCAGTTTCAAGACTGCACTGACTGGCTTATTAGAAACCCAAGCTCTGAGGGACTGAAACAGAAATGAGTCTTGGGTAGGCACAGAGCCACCAATTTAGGAAACAACAGAGAACATTCTGGCCTCTGTAGGAGGCCAGTACTTGCATGGGCAAGCAACTGCTGCTGGTGGTAGCAATGTTTCTTAGTGCCTCTGAAAAGAGAGCGCTCAATTTGTTGGCCTTGAGGCTTGAACGTGACTTGGTAGAGCTAGGAAAACTGATGCCTGGGAGTCTGAAATTTCAAATTTTAAACCCATCCAATTGTATGCAATATTTTTACAATTTATCATAAGATCACAGAATGGCCTGAGTTGGAAGGGGCCTGCAAGGATCATCGAGCCCAACTCCTGATTATTGTTCTGTTTGATGAATTATGCCAGTAACAGTCGTTCAGTCTGAAAACCTTTTTTTTTCCTGATTACATTTTAATAAACAATAAAAAAACCCCAAGCCACACAACTTTCCTCAAAAATAACAACAAACAGAATTTGGTGATCCAAAGAGATTTACACTTTTCATACCTAGCTGCACAGCGCTGGTAATTTGGCTGTTCTTGGATGTTGCATTTGCTGATGCTGATAGAGAATTTGGAATAATAACTATTAGAGAACGATAAATGGAAAAAAATTAGGATTTCAACTGCTCTGTTCTAAGGAAGGGACCTGCTTTTTAAATTATTTGAAACATATTCTTTACAATTACATTACACCCATCACCAGATTTAACTGAATTGATATTGGAAATGTTCGTCTCCGAGCTTCAGATATACAGTACCAAACTTCAGTGGAAGTCATACACAAAGTGTTTTGAACTGTGTGTCAGTTAAGCTCCTGCAGCTCTTCTTTAAGTTTTTAATCTGCCACATGAAACTGCTGGAAAAAACCTGCACACATCTTCTGCAAGTCGTTAATCAGTGCAGTGTAGAGCACATTAAAAAAGAAACTAATGAATGGCATCCACAAAGCCATGTAACTTCTTTAAACAGTCTGATTTTAACTGTTAAATTTCCTCTAGGTTCTGGCTGCATTGCAGCTGAAGCAATAGCAACATTTAACAACTTCTTTAACTACAATTATTCTAGCATGATTTCCAGTGTGGGTCAGGACATTTTTTTCCTCCATGAAACTCATGTTACAAAAGCAGTACTACAGGCTAGCAGGATACCCTGTGGGATGGCAGCCTATTATTTGTATTTCTGCAGCTCTTGGAAAGGCAGACTGTGCTGTGAGTACACTAAGTGAGCATCGTCCTGCCCGTGCAACCTGCCTGAGGATTTCAGTGTTAGATGGATGCTGCCTGACAAGCCAAGTCGCCCGACTGCCCGACACATACCACAGAATTTCACTTTTCAATCTAACCTAACCCATAACTTCCGACTAAAATCAACTAATCTCTTTTCAAAAACCAAAAATACAAACAGGTAAGACAGAATGGGTGGGAGGGGGAAGAAACACTAAAAAGCGAAACATTGTCTGAGGTCGCAGCAGGTCAGCAGAGTAGTCAGCACTGTCTGCATGCAGAAGTTGCTAGAATTAAAAATTAAAAAAAATTCTGTGTAGACATGCCTTGGTACACCAATTTTAATTTAAGAGATCTACATAACAGCTCTAGACTTCCCATACTTACAGATGACTGCCTGACACTTCCCAGAGCATGATGAAGCTGTATCAACTAATTATGCCACGAAAGGAACAAGAGGCAGCACAGGCTAAAAGTGAAAATTAAAATGAACACCAAAATATTTTTATTTCTAGTATGCAGCACTCCAAATGAACAGAAATTATAGTATACTTTACATGTAAAATATTTCAGAGAATCAGGCCACAAAACTATGCAGTATGTAGGGCAAAAATTGTTTTACATTATGTTGGTATTGTGCAGCTATTTGGAATAAATGTATGTATTGACTCCTTCAGAGCACTTGGATTTGAAAACATATATACAAGCAATTTGGATTTAGAATTAGGTGACCAGGATGACATGAAAGAAGAGGGTGGCATCTGCTGCCTGTGAGGACCAAGAACATGTCTGAGACTACATGAAATGCATTTGAATCAAGGTGTTGTCCCCCCAAACTATTTAGAACTCTAACCTTTATAATCAGGGAAAGTTTAATGTGATTGCCAGTCTAATTCAAATGCAGATATTAACTGAAATAATTACAATTCCATTTTGAACGAAAACTTTGTGTGTTTCTACAATGAACTCTACTTGGCTCATTACAATATGCCCTGAATTTTTTAATAATTCTGAAAAATAATTTTAAAAGCTAGCCACTATTTCCATTTACTACAGTGAAGGCAATACCTCATTTAGAAAAGTGTTTTCATTTCCAAGAAGCCTATACCCTTCAAGACAGTCTCCTAATGGTGGAATAGACAGTAACCTAACTTGTTTGCAGACACAAGCCTTTTATGAACTGCAGCACCGCTACATGAGTATGTCATGCTATTTTACTGAAGTGTCCCCACCCACACAGTGATATCATCTAACCTGACACCCCGCAGATGTTTAAAGAAAAAAAAAACATAAAAGAAAAAAGCAGAGATGTGACCTGGAATTTCCCCATGGACATAAATAAGCAGCTCACCTCCACTCTTTTACAACAGCACGCAGCTTTCTCCCTTCAAAGACAGTTGATAGGAAATCAGCTTCAAATACCGGTACTACCAGTGGACTGTTTTCTAAATTAAAGTAGCTAGACAAGCCTGTTTGTTTCTTCCTAATTACTAAAAATGAATTTGTTATCATGCTTTGTTGTTTGCCCTGGATAAAAACATTTTTAGAAAACTGTCTGTAGGGTGTTAAGAGCAGAACACTTGTTTCTGGCAGTGGCTCTATAAACAGAAGGACTGCGCCAGGTCATAACCTTTACCACCACTTAAGCTGCTTTATTTATTTATTATATTCCCTCCTTGTTTTGACTCACAAACCATTTTCAAATTGATTAAAAAAGGGCTAATAATTAGTAGCTGTCAAAAACCAAATAACAGGCAGTGCAAAGAATGGCTTTCATTTAGTTATTGCTTCTGCTTTGCCCAAAGAAAGAAATATGGACACCACCTCTTAGAGAATTAAATGGGCGTCATCATGTTCGGTAAAGTCCTTACCTCACAGTAAGATTTATGCAGTCTGATTAATAACACTGATTTTAATACGTCCAAACATGAATTATATATATTTTTAAAAATATGTGCAGAGCGTATTAACATGTAAACACAGCCCCATATAAAAGAAAGGGTAAAGTTAGAGGAAAGTACTTAAAACTAATCTAGAACTGAAAATAAAATTGCAGTGTTCAGACTTTTATGGATTCATTTGATACACCTGAACCAACTGAAATGTCATACAAGTGCTCCAATGTTACTGAAGCAGAAAAAAACCCACTTACAGACAGTGACTCCAGAACCTCATTTGAATTTAACCAAGACTGTAAAAACTTTTCTCTAGGCCACTTCCTGCTATTGCTGGAAACATTCCCTCCTTTAAACGGAGATGGATTTCAAGGTACTGTACTTAGTGTTGTTTTGAGAGTACATTCAGAAGAAAATGTGAACGTGTAGGCAAACTGGAAACTCTCTGGAGAGATTACCCACTTGTTTAACCACATTTCCTGTTTTTTAACCCGTTTGTCCTAAGTCAGTCCTTAGACTACTGACAAAAATAGATACAAGTGTGCTATAAATAGCTCATTAGCAGGTCTGTCTTGGTAAAACTGAAAATGTTTTGATAAATCTATTGTTCTTACTAGCTCGATACTAATTAAACTGTGAATCAGATTAATGTTTCCTTGAAATTCTTCTCTGCATAGCTCATGGTAATTATAAATACACAGCGCCTTAGGAATCAGAGAAAAAGTCATAAGAACTAATAGTGACCTAAAAAATAGCTATCACAAATTACCAGTAATTCCTTCATTAAATTTCAATTAATCTGGGAAAGTGCTTTTTCAAAGTGCAGTTCAGGCTCTGTCCTCCCTTGCTTCATATCAGTGAGAGTCAGAACCTAGCCAAGTACTTTGATATCTGAAAGCCAGAGTACTACATCTTTGAATTAGTTGTGTCGTGGTTCAGCCCCAGCTGGCAACTAAGCACCACGCAGCCACTCGCTCACTGCCCCCACTCCTGTGGGACAGGGGAGAGAATTGGAAGAGCAAAAGCAAAACAACTTGTGGGGTGAGATAAGAAGTGTTTAATAATTAAAATAAAATAATGTTAATAATAATGATAACAACAACAATAATGATAATATAATAAAAAGGAAAAGGGAAAAGAGGAAAAAAAACCAAACCACAAACGATACAACCGCTGACCAACACTGCTGGTCCCCAAGCTGTGATTGCTGCCTCCCTCTCCCGGCCAGCTCCTCCCATTAACATACTGGGCATGACGTTACATGGTATGGAATATCCGCTTGGCCAGTTTCAATCTGCTCTCTTGGCTGTGCCCCCTTCCCCTCCCGGCTTCTTGTGCACCCGGCAGAGCATGGGAAGCTAGAAAAGCCCTTGACTAGTACAAGCACTGCCCAGCAGCAACTAAAACATCGGTGTGTTATCAACACTGTTTTCATACCAAGTCCAAAGCACAGCACTATGCCAGCTGCAGTGAAGAAAATTAACTCTATCCCAGCTGAAACCATGACAAGTTGCCTTGTTCTTATTTTCAACTATGACACTATGTTAATGTAACACAGTGCATGTCACTTGAAGGACCTGACACAAAACTACATTCCAAAAACATTAAACATGAAGGCTTTCAAGACTTACATTACTTGTAGTTTTTGAACTATTTTAATTCAAGCAATAGAAATTATGTCATGATGTTCAAAGAACCTGAAAGTTTCTGTGTTTCAGCTGGCTTGGAGTAGCAAGAGTTCTAAAGACTGCCAATACTGTGATTAATACCTTTGCCTCTGCATGAACTTCAGCCTACAAGAGAACACCAGAAGAGGCTAATACTGATTCTATGCCCTTGTGCATAGCCCAGATCAAGATGTCTTTAAAAAAGAAGCTGCTGAGGTTGTTCTGAACTTTATGCTACTCCATCAAACCTGCCAGAAGGATCTGAGGGACAGATGAAGAAGTCTGCAAACCAAATACTTGATGCTTTCTGACCCTTACCACACATGTTAAAACCCACTGCTTCTTGGGACATAATATAATCTGCTTTATCATTAGAAGGTAAGGAGCAAAACCTGTAAAGGCCAAAGACTACAACAGGAAATGTGAAGCCCAGTAGTGCTTCACTTGAGAAGAGATGTTTGCTAGCATCTAATACTTAAAAGATGTGAAGGTAGCTGAAGGCCAATTTGATATGTATGCATTTTATCAGGACGGTTTTGTTAAGAGATAGATTTACTTTCCTTTCTTTCTTCAAACACAGCAGCAGAATGTGTAAAGGGCCTTTTACCAACCCAGACCTGAAGGTCATGACCAAAGGATGCTGCATACCATACTGAGAATTGAACCATAAAGACTCAAATTACTTGAATTTTTGCAGGATAAGCCATATTTCAACCCGTTAATCTGGTAACAAGAAATGTAAATGGCAAAAGGAAAAAAAAAATCAAAACCCTCTAAACCAAACAAAAAGCCTATGTACTTAACGTAAAAAAATACTGACTTCGGAGCTTACGGTCATCCATACCTCTTTATCTAAGCATACAGAGGTATCAGCTTACCCAAATCACCACTTGTAAACAAAAGCATCAATGACCCTTAGCTGAGCCCGGTACTTGAGATATGACCCATAGAAACTTGTATTTTTATTGCTGTCATTTAACAATATTGTCTGGCACAACTACAGCCATTAAACAGTGCTCTGCATGCACAGTTGCCCCATCAAGGTGTGGCTGTAACCCATGAACACAAACTTGGGACAGAATAAGAATACAAACACTTCACAGCCAACAGTGTGCTGCCTTACATATTTAGTAGCACTTAAAAAACCAATCTTACCAATTCTACTTCGGTATTAACAGTGTTGGGGTTGTCGAGTCTTCTTTTTTTTATTGGATTTAAGTGGCTATATATGTTTGACTTAAAGGGAAACCCAACAGCATCAAATAATCATGACTATCAGATATTTAAAGTATCTGGTTTGAGGTAGACAAAAAAAAAATTGCACTACAAAAGAAGAGATTTCACCCAACTACAACAAAATATATACTGTCCAAAACAAAACCACTGCTCTCCCTGAGTGGGAAAAATCGGTTCTGCAGAATGAAATTTATATGCGAGATCCTTAGATATAACAAAGTCTCCTTCCTGACTTGAAAATGAATATATTTAAGCATGGCTCAGTACCACCTGAGCTTTTTCTACCAGCAATCCATTAGCTGTAGGACAGCTTCCTAAGCAAATACTGCTTCATTCTCCCCAAGGAAAATTTCTTAAGTTTTCTTAAAAATTCCCTCCTTCTGCCCTCATCATTTTCAGCATACAATAGTCATAGCGTTATTTGTGTAAGTTCTATTATCACTAAATTTCCAGTAAGAACAATTTTAACGCTGAAGCATTTTCTTTTGCTAAAGCAGAGAGTGTTAATAACTGACATATAAAGAGTTGAAAAATCAACAGGGCACACGTTCCCACTGATTTTAGCAGTTCAGGGCAGGGTTGAGATCCTTCTGTGTATATCCAGGATATTTTGCAGAGTGGGAACCTAATGGCTGTCTTCTGCCCTCAGAACATTCTTAAGTTTCCGAGTAAGCAAGAGAAACAGAGGCAAGACACAATACTGCATGTAAGAGAGGACAAACTGCTTCATATGTATATATTCGTTCTATATTGGACCTATTTTCAAAAAAGCCATCTGCATCAACAGTTTTCTCATGAAATAAAGTTAGAGCACACTGACCAAAAAACTGCTCTGCTGCTTAAAAGCTCTTTGGATTTTTTTCAGATTTCAGAAAAATAGAGAAACTGTGGAACAGAGCAGCTGGTGGGTGGTTGACATACTAGAGTATCATCTTGTAAAACTAATACCTACTTTCTTCTAAAGCCTGGTACTCATATAATTTCCAGTACTGCACCCTGTTTGTCATTTACCTAAGCATTTTCCAAATCCTTCACAAGTGAGCCACTTAGGAAAAAGACGACCAATTGTACCCCTTCACAGTTTTGACATAGACTTCCAAAAGCCTGAGTGTGATAATTCATCATATTTGGTGATCCTTGCCAATCCCAGACACATCTCTCACTTTACAGGTGTGTAGGTTAATAATGCCCAGTCACATGTCCAGTGGTGTCAATGGGTGTCGAAGTCAGCAACACAGATATCACGACACAGGAGGATTTAATGTGATGGCAAGAAGCATAAATTTAAAAATATTTATTTCACAGATAAAAGAGGGTAGCTATATGTACCATAAAGATACAGAATGACCAATTCAATGGGAAAAGCAGTCACTTCTTTAATCGTAAGGTATACTAAAAATCAACATCTCTATCAAAACTGAGAACAGTTGAATCCAAAAACCTCAAGCAATATTTCCTTTCATTAACACAAGCCAAGCATAGTCTGCAAGAATATTCATTTATTTCTTTCAAACACATCATTTTTAAGGCACCCTGAAGGTGTCCTTTCATGATTTTATAAAACCTAAAATTATTAAAACCTTTCAAAACACAGACTCACTCAGGAAACCGTGTGTTCTTCTCTTAATTCCTGAAGTCACCGGTACTGTAATAATAGCCTGTCACATGCAAAATGACAGCAATTTCATAAATGAAGAATGGGCTTACAGATATACTATGTTTATGAATTTACTTTGGTTGTCACTCAAATATTATTATAAGAAATGAGAAAACTGAAGCCAACCGATCCAAGAGAGGCCAATTTCACAAAGAAAGTATTTGGAACAATACAGACACTAATAATTTCGGTATCCACTTATGTCCTGCATCTGTCTAAGCTTCAAGCTACAGAAAAAACCTCAGTCACCAGTGAAACATGTCCTGTCTTTATTACAGTGACTTAAGACAGATATACTTTGGTAAGTAAAAGAAAAGGCAAACACGGCAAAAGGAAGTACAGTACGAGCTTTTAAAAAGACTTTTTTAAAGAAACTTTAAAAGTGGTCCTTTGAGAAAAAAGATTACTAGCATCAATAAGATACACAATTTTCCTGTCTTTTACTGTGTAGTTTTGTTAAAAAAAAAATCATTAATTGTACTAAGTTGCTATCTCTACTGAATTATATCTGAAGTACAACGGTAACAAGCAAGCAGCACAGATATAACATAAAAGCCCCGCTACTTTTGGAACCAGATTCTGCAAAGCCCTGTGAATGTTCTTAACTGAAAAAAAAAATATGCAAGCAGTCACACTGAAAGAAACCACAGCACTGGCTGTTAATATTTTTACATACTTTCTTCCAAATTACTTTATGTACCATTCGTGGATACATGGAATTTTTATTTGTCCTTAGTAACTGAATTCAGCAAACTGGCAATCAAACCAATGCCAGAGTATTAGCTTAGAAGCAAACACTAATAGGTAGCAGTATTTTGTAGGCACGGTGGAAGTACTGAGTCACGAGAAAGATCAGACCAAAGAAAAGGACCTTGGTTACAGATGCAGAGGATTCTTTAGAAGATATAGTAAGAGGTCATGCTCTGCTTCATTTCACCAAATTCTCAAATTTGAGTTCTATAGTAAAATCTAGGGTATTTTTCCAGACTTGGTAACTTGCGATGACCTTGAAGAGGTCATTGTTTTGACTTTCAGCCAGCCCTTAACTTCTACTAATACACCTATTTAAAACTGCACCATGTACTGCAGTCAACTGCATGTAGACCAGCAAATTGGTAATAATTACTCACAAGGATATACCTTAAATTTATGGCAAAAAATGCCATCCGTTGAACTAAATGTGGAATTTTATTAATCCAACTGTTTAAATAAGCAGTGAGTTGGAACAGAATACAGCATTTAGAGATGTTACTGCAGTTTAAAAAAAACCAATGACAAAACCACCACCACCGACAAAAAAAAACCCCAAAAAACCAAAAAACTCCCCCAAAACCCAAACAAGAACCCAAAAAACCCAAAACCAAAACAACAAACCAACAGCCAAACCAAAACAAAAAACCCCAAGCGACCAATGAAGAGAAAAAAACAACACACAACACAACACAAAAACCAACCCCCAAACCCCAAACCGTTACTGCCCTCTACTCTGCTAGGAAAAACAAAAAATGAGATAAAAATTGTTGTAAGGCACATGCAGTATTCAGTGAGATCACGTATTTATTCTATTTATTAGAGTGAAGGTGAGAACTTGCACTGGCTTCCAATGTTACTATTTCATAGCTTTTTCCCTTCCAAGTTGCACTGAATCCCTACAGCATTTTGAAAAGGGCATGGATTTGAAATGAAGAATGTCTTTGCATGACCTGAACAATAGATCCTTAAAAATTGTTCAAGTCCAAAATTAACATTTGGAAGCTATCTGGACTCAGGAGTGACCCACAATAACTGGAAGGCTTAAGATTTTTCACAGTTCAAAGTAAAGGCTTTTAATAATTTTGAATTACTTCAACGGCTGAACAAGTCCAGCACTATAATTTCATCCACACATCAATAAAGTTTAAGTGTTTCATTAAATTTAAATTGTTATTCATCGTGCAAAGAAATTTTAAGCTAATGAAATGTTTTTTATTACAATGGATCTGCTGTACTGTAGAAGTCTATCATATTTTCCCACTTAAAAAGTAAGAGTTCAAGGGCTTGATAACTTGGCTACAGAATGAATATGCTCCAGGCTGAATTTTGTATAGAAGTTTTGTATAGAAAGCTGAGACCTTTTGTTACATTAAAATTTTCAACTTAAAAACATGCACACACCCCTGGGCTGAAAGTGTTACTGAAGCATTGAGTAGACAGCTATTTTCCCACTCTGCTTGTTTAGCTGTCCAGTGGCAAGGTACATCCTGGAGACTGTATTTTCACCAGTGTATTTAAGTGTTAATAACTTCAACACCCTTAACTACTGCACGCATTCAGGGATTAGGAAGTCATCTCTCTAATCTCTCCTTTTTTCTCTTGAATTCAGTATTGGCTTTATGCTTGACCATAAACCCCTTATACAACACTTCAGACCTGTAACCAAGAACATGAACTTACCAGTGGGTTTACGAAGGGCATCAAGGCTTTTGGACCTCGCCCACTGAGTTGTCTGGGGCAAACCCCAGGTATTTTAAGATGATTCTCTGCATCTGCACAGGTGGTACAGGAGGTACTGAAACACTATTTTGCACGGCCCTTGAAGAATCCCCACAACAAGACACTAAGCACCTTTACCAGGGGAGAATACACGGCATTACGGATTGTTTCTAACTAGTACTTACATGCTAAAGGTTAACATGACAAAACAACTCTCCAAGCACAGCAGTGTGAATTATAGGAGCCATATAGGCAGCTCCCTGCACAGACAAGTCTGATAATTTAGATGCAGCTGAGTCCACTTAGACCAATAGCAAGGTTCTAACTTAGAACTTCCCATCTAAACAACACGCACAAAACTCTGAACCATTATAATTTGAGCTAGAGGACTATGACTTAGCTACAAACAGCAGCAGACAAATCTCTACTACAGGTCAACCATTTGCTTTAAATGAGAGCCACAGTCACCTATGAGTAGGTAACAACACCACACTAAAGTTTCCCAAATATTAATCATGACCTGTAGATGCTTCTTAACGTCACAGTGCTCCCATGCATGGTCTGTCTTCTGAAACTAAGACTATGACCTCAATATGATCTAATAACCTATTCTACAGTTTAAAGTCCCACAGTTTCTAAGCATATCAGGCTGCCTGGAACCGAACTTTTAAAACTGATGTCTTGATTTCCACAGAATCTTGTCTGCAGCAGTGACAGCCTCAAAACAGGAAATGTAATTGTATGCATTAGCCAATACAATATGAAACAATACAACTGTTCCAAGCAAGCAAATACATTTAAATATAAAACAAGAAAAGAGATAACCCTGAGAATACATTTAGCTCTCAGCAGATAAATGCTGTACAGTAAAGAACCAGTTCTGTCAATACAGAAGTCCAAGACCCATACACTAACTCACAGCCATGCAACAGCAGTGCAAACAGAAGTCTCTTCGGGATCCGGCTAGAGATTGTCAAAGGGACTTTACAACAGTTCTGGGGTACAAGACGACAGCAGTCCCAAGGTCTTTTAGCAGCAAACACTACCCAATCGGATGTTACGTGAGAAATCGCAAAACATCTACAGTGAGCACACCTGTGGAAATAAATCTTTGTAGGAAGAGAATACGCCCCAGCTAAAAAGCTCATCTAAGGAGGCTGAGACAGACCCAAAGCCGCAGTTTGGGACTATAGATGATTTTACTTTTGTGTGATTTACTTTCCCCACTCCACCTGTTTCATGACACCTCAGTTTGTTAAAGACTGCTGCAGAAACTACCTTGAGAATCACCAAGATAATAAAAATCTGCTTTCTAAGGGTAATGATTGAAAGAGCAGTCTAACACTGAGCCCATTTGAACACCTTATTCACAACCAAGGTTTTAATTTTTTTTGGCTTATAATAAAACTAATAATCAAATAAAAAGAAATAATAGCAATAGTGACTATTGGAGTTCTAAGCTTTTGGCTTTTTATACCATGACCTTATCGTACAACCCTCAACTCCCTGGTCTTCAGTTCTGGCTCCCAAACCCATCTGAAGCATCACTGAGCTCTTCCTTTCCCACCCTTCCATCCATCTGTTCCTACTCACTTACCCAACCCGTAAACCCAACCTGCTAGCGCTGCAAAACTTTTTCCTGCTTACTCCAGGAACATTGCGGCACCCAAAGTAATCAGTAAACCAAAGAGTACACATTAAGATGGCATTTGTGCCTATCAAATTCAAAGTAAGCATAAAAGCATTCACTATGGCAACAGGTTAGACCACTGAGTATTGTTCTGCTGCTATGATTTACTACTGCTTAAGTTTTATTGAAGGGGTTGGTACAGTATGAAACTTGTGTGGGTATCCCCTCATTCATGCATGTAATAAGGGGTGCTGGAAAAGAAAAAAAATGATGCTTGCCCTTTCTCCTCTATGCATTATCATTGATTCCAATCCCCAATTAATGTTCTGCTTTGAGCAATGCAGAGATCAGATGCGATTACCAGAGACAGTCATAAAAATATGAAATATTACTACAATAGCTTAAGTGTTTTTCGAAGAGTGTGCTTGAGGCTCTAAAAAAATATTTAGGTTTTGTAACAAAAAAGGTTGTTACATTAACACATGTCCACCCAGAGGTGGACTGCGAATTAACACTGCGTCAACTAGAAAACACTGAACTGATGACAAGTTTCCCAGGTAAAGATCAAACTGGCCTTTGAAATGCCAAACTGGAGACAAGTATGGTACAATTTCCTACAACTGGCTAGACAACAAAAGAGACTTCTGAGTTGTCAGACACTGCTGATAAGTAAATCCTCTGGAGTTGTGATAACTGTCATCTCATGTAGCTATTGGAGTGACTTCTAATACCATCAGTTAGAAAGGGTATGTGAATAGACAGAATTCTGAAGCTAAAACAAGACTAGGATTCAATCTGTCCAAGGAATCACAGCAAGACTTCTTTTTAGACACAAAAGGCTTTTGAGCTCGTGCCCTTCTCATCCCTCAAGTAATACAAATGAAGCCTTAGGTCTTCAAAATTTTCAGATGAGAAAGACTTTTCCCCCTATCATATTATCTCCCTTTTTAAAATACACCCTGCTTTAAACAGGCAATTCACAAATTTGCTTACCACTTAATTTTGCAGTTTGAGAAGAATGCAGGTTTTCCAACTTTTAATGAAAAATGTAAGAAAAAAACATTTTTGGAGCTTAATGCCTGGTACTTAATAGTCTTTAGCAAAGCATAGACAGAAATGCCACAAGGTATTGCAGGAAGGGGTTTGACAGGTAAAGCCAAAGAAAAGCTGGGAGAGACACAGATGACAGTCTAGTAAACAACTACTGGTAGGCTTAATAGCAGAAAATGCTATGAAGCAGAACTGTGTGTGAAGGCAGACATGTGTAAAGCAAAAAGCAGCAAAAGAAATAAAATAGTTAAGTTGCAGATGAACTACTGCATGCTTGCACACCTGAAGTCTGGTGTCTGCTGAGACCATTCAATAAGAAACTCGATACAATGTTAGCAGCAGAAAATCTTGCGTGCAAGAAGTGCACGCAAGAAGAAGCACAAGAAGATATCTAATAAAGTCTACGCACAAGTGCAACGCAATACACGGCAGACAGGGACCTGGAAAATGCAATGTCTCTCCAGAACAGTTTCTACTGAGACTTCCTTAATAGTCAGAAGTTAAAGACAACCTGCCAGCAGACACTACAGGAAGCTGGGAATCAGTTCCTTCTGCTGGTCTCATCTTTTGCAACTGTTACCAAGGGCAGAGAAAGTCCAATGCCCATTCCATTTCACCACTAGAATGATCCTTAACATTTATAATTCACACACCAGTATAATACGTTAAAGAAATCTCACTGTTGTCAGAAGTGACAAATGTAATGAAACCTGAATGTCTGAAAGTGAAATTGAAGAAAAATCTGACGTTAAAATGAAGTTACACAAATGAAGGTATTTTGAAACATGCAGTGAAATTTGTGCTTATTTTTTCAAGCAGCAAATGATATAAATTTTTTTACAAAATTAACTGAAAAGCTACAGTATGAAAAGTCCTGACTTCGATATTTTAGTACATCATTCTACTCTGTGAAGAATTATGTGCAGTAAACCAAGTGCAAGAACTGCAGTCAGGCAACACGTGGATTGTCACGCTTCCTGGCTGAACAGGTCTTTTGAGGTTGCTGAATTCAGCTCATCCTAATAAAATATCAGTTTACTAAGGATGTTGCAAATTCAGTTAGTTTGAATGAGAAATAGCATAGTTTAACTATAGCATTTTATAAGAACACTCTGGTGTTCAAAAAGGTTTCTCCATAAAGGTACAACACACCAACACGTTACACAGCTGCTTCTTCAAACACTGTTTCCCTTTTGTGCAGCCCTGTGTTTTTTTTTGTTTTGGTCCCCCCCCCCCCCCCTTTCCTTCACACCTCCCAGATGAGCTTGCTGCAGCTCACTTTTTCCAGGATGTAGAAAAGACACCCAGCTATACTTTATACTTACCCGCTGGGGATGGGGGGGAAGAAAAAGGAAAAACAAAATCACCTTGCTGCTGCAATTGCTAGCAGTTAAAGGTAAGTTCCCTTTGCAGTAGCTAATATTGGCACTCTCACCAACTCTGACCCCCCGTGCACTCTGAACTGCAACCTCAGAAACTCTGCAAGAAAATGAAATACAATGGCATACAATGCAAGAATGTGCAGGCTGCAAGACATGTAAGGCTTCAGCCTGTACCCTCTCCTCCTACTCCAGGAGCTACACAAAAATAACTGGCTAGTGGACTGTATCTACGACTGTGTCACACACAGTTAAACAACTGGCATTTTGTAACAAAAAAAAGCACAACTGACAACTCGTTTATTTGCCAATGCAGAACACTTAAATTTATTTAATATTATGGCATTTATTTCTTATATGCAACAGAACTGCAAAAGCATCATTGCTTTCTTCCTGTTCACATACAAAGACTAACTGGCACATTATATCCCTGCATCACAATAGCAGAATTTGGCCTTACTAAAGCATAAAAAGACAGACAATTCCTAAACACAGGACATCAATAGTTTGAGACCTGTCGGAGTTCAAAATCACCTACATCTAGTAAGATCATTCTGAAGTCATCCACTTGAAGTGTCAGAAGAAATGTAAAGGGTTACAGAGATTTCAAATCAAACTATTTTGCACACTTCAGTCAAAAAGTAATTGCTTATTACTTGACAAAAAAAATATTCTACTATATCCAGATGTTTTTAAGATGTAAATGCACTTGTCATCTTTCATGTAAGCAGGGTGATGGTGCCCCAAATTAAACAAAAGAAGAAAAGTTAGGGTTGACAAGTATGTCGCTGTGTAACTACAAATTAAATATGCTTTTTGATATTTCATTTTTAACTGTTGAGTACCTTTTCATCAGGCTATTGCCATCAGAAGTTTTTTATTACGGTTTGCATTAGACAAATAACATAAGAGATGTGACAAGTATATCAAATCTGATTTAGCAGATCTGACGCACTTCATCTTTTACTGCAAGAGTGGCATTTGATATATGAAATGTTTCAAACAATGCTCCCTTAACGTACCAAATAAGAAATTCAGATTTAACTCCACTATATTCAATTTATGCCAAGGACAGAATGAATATCTACAAAACACAATCAACTTTCAACTGAAAGTGCGAAATCACCTGAAACTTTCAATGCAACGTGAAATTTTAAATACTACAAAAAACCCCCCACAATATCTGATACCACCAATGAAACACAGAAGATACATATTTTAAAAAGATTGTTAGAGTAGCCTCTGCAAGTCTGTATGTTATGAACTTTGAGTGAATGTTTGCTGGACTGCAGCATTTCAAAAATAGTTTATGAAGAGAGATGACCATATCTGAATTCCCCAGAAAAATAAATGAACACCCACTTCTTGTGTGGTAAATAAATCCACCCTTACTAGAGTCTCAAATTTATGTAGCTGTTGTATATCTAGACAAATAAAATATAATTAAACTTGCCACATTATTAAAAATAATTTGACACTTGCATGCAAAAGCTCACATTACACATGTATGCCCACATACAAATACTTTTGCTTGTTCTGCACAAACTTCAATACACAGGAATCTTTTCTGCCCAAATTCAGAGTAACACAACCACCTTGTTAACCCTCCAAAAGACTACAGGCTTGGAATCTAGAGGAGATCACAAAGTCTAATTTTACTTGTCAGGTGACCAAGATAAAATATATGCATTTAGAATAATTTTAAGAAAACAACAAAACACAACCTAATACCGAAAGAGAGAATGAACGAACACAAACAAAAACCCTTGTATGCTGAACTAGCGGATCGACTAGTATACACAAAAAAGTAATCTGAAAACATACTCGGCAACTGATTAACGTTATGTTTCCCATTATCCCTTTCATCTCTTCTAATTCTGTTAATACCGTAGATTAAATTAGAACAACGTTTCAAACAAGAAAAAAAGAACCAAAGTAGATTTCATTGTTGCTGCATGTTAAAATTGAAGTCTTTGTTGTAAAGACTCAGAAGTCAACATTGAAATTAAAATGAAAATTTAAATGAAAGTTATTTATTAACAATAAATCTAAGTTAATCATACTGCCTGCTAACACCAGCAGTCACACCTTAGATGAAAATAAAGGGGCAAATATATAATTACATTGTGCATAAGTTCTTTCTGACATTCAGAACCTTCATATTGAAAAGCACATATATGTTGAAAAACGAAACAATAAAAAATTTTAGCACATAGGCTAAATTAAAATTTGCCCCATGCAAACAATTTGCCCTTCCTTATATTTAAAACTGTAACAAAAACCATATGTATAAGTAATACCTGATAATTACAGGACAACTGCCTAAGTGAGCGAGGCATATGCTTTTTCCACACTGACAGAACAAAACTTTAGTATTACTTATTTTTCAAAGCTTGCTCAAAAGGCAAGCTTCTTAATACCATTCTAATTTCTTCTTCAGAACTGTTCATTTAGTACAGTTCTTCTCATTCTTATTTTCCCTTCTATTTGCCCATGAATTATAAGATGCAAGGAAGTACTGTTCCCAGTAGTTACAGATATATGACTGCAAAGTTGCCAATCATAAACAGGGTTTTGGATAAGAATTTTCTGAATATTCTATATATTACAAGACTTTAGGTAGTCAAACACAAATGTTCAAATTGACAGGAGTCAAAGAAGGCTTTTTAAAGATGAAGACAAAAATGCTTAAGTGAGTTATTAACATGACATAGAAAACCCGCAGAGGCAGGGACAGATTCCTGCCTCCACTTTTTTTTTCCCCCCTCCCAGATTATGCTTCACTCACTCCTCAAAGTCTGTAACAGTTGAGGATAGAGTTTTGCCTGTAACAGCTCCACTTAATAAAAAACCTAGTTTTATCTCCAAAACAGCCTCCATTTCGTTAAGCAAGTCAAGTGTACCCACTGTGATTATTTAAAGATTGTATTATACTTGATTGTCTTTGTGCAGTTTTTTTCTGTACATAATTTTTATTGACATTGCAAAGAAAGCAAAGAAAAAACCAGGATTGAAACCAGAAAATTTTCCTGCTGCATTGGTCTGTGTGGCTCAACAGAATTGGCAATACATACATGTAACTTCTGTACAGTAGATTTATATGTATTTGAGTCATTTGACTGATGTTGTAGACCTTAACTTTTGCAGCTTGATTCTAAAAAAGAAGCAACGTTGATGGCATTGGCAAAACATTCAGGCCATTGCGTTTCTCAGTGGTACTGCCTGTATATAGCATGTAGCATTGCCTGTAGTGTTACTGTAAGTATACAGTAATATATACATAACTTCTCCCATCTGTGCAAAGAAAGTGATCAATGACATTAACAGGCTGTCATCCCTAGAGGACAAAAGTGCAAAATCGAGGGGATTTCTTCAATTACACTGCAGCTTCTGGTAAACTCACTGATCTAGTGACTATCAGACCTCTCTGCCCTTTTATTTGCACTTCAAGTCTGTCTCCTGTTTGTACAGTCCCTTACAATTCATTTCTGTGTTAGTTCCATTTCTAAATCTGACCCTAATTTACGTTCCTCCCTTGCCCATCCAGTCTTTGTTTCCCCCTTTGTACCACCTTTATTCCTTGCTTGATACCAGTCTTCATCACAAGCTTTCCATTCCAGTCTGCTGCCTCCCTTGCAGTCACCTTATTTTCTACCAGCATTTGTATCCTCCCCATGAACAATTCCATCTACCCAAAAGCATTATCTTCCCAATAGTCCAGATCAGATGTTCTCTGTATTCTATTCAGCCTTCCAGCTTCTTCATTCTGCTCGGTAACAGCAGGGGGAGCATCAAGAAGGAAATACTTGCTAGCACCTGACCAGTACAATTGTTCAAAAGAATTGCAGTCTTGAAGCTCTGGGCTGGCCTAGCAATGAGGGAAATTCATAATCAGAAAATCCTCTATGTTATTTTTAACCAATCTGAGTATTTTCATGCTCACATTTTTCCAAAATGTCCTTTGCAAAAGATATATCCGTGGCATCAACACGTCCCCACTCTGGTCAAATTTTTGATCACCTCATAGAATGTTTGAAAGTTTCAGACTGCATCAGAGAAAGTATTTGCCTTTTACCTTATCTTTTAAATATAGGAAAATTGATGTCTTTGCCCTTTGCTTTCTTTTCAAGTAAAGAACTGCTCTTGTCAAAATTTGCGTTTTTACTATCACTAGTACTATTTGAAAGCTAATACAGAAACACCATATAAAAAAACTTCAGGCCACACTATTATGTCTTGTCTATCAGGCATCATTGCACCCACTATGGAACACTGGGTAACTTCAGTTATGCAACACTACACATCACTGATAGTGCCACTCAGGAACACAACTGAGGCCTAAATGTTTTGTCTTGCCAATGCCATCAACATTTTTTCTTTTTTAAAATTAAGGCTACACAAGTCAAGATCTAAACCAGGCAAATGACTCAAGATCTTTTGATTTTGCAGTTAAAGATTATTGAAGAACAGATAATAATTTAGACTATACAAATAATCTTTTTTCCCAAGAAATCAATGTGTCAATTTTTACAAATCCTTGAGTGAGCTCTGTGTTTGACTCAGTGTGACCCACTCCCAGTCCTCTGTATACTATTTTAATTTAATAAAGTAGATACTTTTCATGCTGTATTTGGAGATGAACTGTAAAGTGGAGCTTTGTTTGGTTTGGGTTTTACTAAGAGGAAAATGAAAGGATAGTATGGCTACTGCAGTACTAACTGAATCTTTTAGGTTACATAAGGGTATATTTTCTCAATTATAATCTTGTACAATTTAATGTTTTTGTAAATACTAGTTTATTAGGAAAAAATCTATTATATGCTTGCTGGGTGATTTTTTTTTAACTGAATACTGGAAAAAGTCAGATTCTTATATGCCCCATGAGGAGGAGAGTTCCCTCCCTCCAAGTCCTTTTCAATAATGAAGTTCATCTACCTCCTCCAAGATAGAGGCTCTCCCAGTCACTTACTAATTTTATCTTCAGAGCACCAAATATTTTCAGGGTTAACTAACCATTGCTATAAAGCAGGCAAACTGAAGGTACTCAAAGTTGCTCTTTTATACCCATAGTTAAGAGGGTACATTTGACACAATTTATCCATCAGAAAGATATTTATTTCATCAAGGTGGAGAAGCATGGAAAAAGTCATTATATGTTCATTTTTAACATGTTAATCCTCAGCATCTCGGGAATTAACAAAAAAAGCCAAACAACTTTTTACTACTTCAAATTGCCACCTCTTGGCCAACACTATGCTATGCAACCCTGAAGAGGAGTCCCTAATATTCACCATCTTCGCTTTGATTTTTGCCAAAAAAGTTGCACAGATAGTATGTAAAACCGCCAATAAATTAGACAGCAAGCAGACTAAGGCACACCTCTAACAGAAATTCAATATTCCCGTTAAACAAAAATACTACAGAATAATTCTAAAGGCAGCGTGAGTCTAGTAAGCAGATCCCAATACACTAGATCAAGAAATGAGCATATAAAAAGCTGACAAAACTTCTTTCTCTCTGTCTTTGTTAGCTAGTGGGAATGCAAACACTCCAAGCAAAAACATACTTCAAACATGATGAGAAGTTACACATTATGCCCTTCAAGAAGTTACATACTTGCCCTTCAGAAAGGGCAAGGAGGACGACCCAGGAAACTATAGGCCATTCAGCTTCACCTCCATCCCTGGAAAGGTGATGGAGCAGTTCATCCTGGAGGTCATGTCCAAGCATACAGAGGAAAAAAGGTTATCAGAAGTAGTCAACATGGATTCACCAAGGGGAGATCATGCTTGACTAACCTGATAGCCTTCTATGATGGTGTGACTGGCTGGGTAGATGAAGGGAGAGCAGTGGATGTTGTCTGTCTTGACTTCAGCAAGGTGTTCGACACTGTCTCCCATAACATCCTCACAGGCAGGCTTAGGAATTGTGGGTTTAGGTGAGAGGACAGTGAGGTGGATAGAGAACTGGCTGAACAGCAGAGCTCAGAGGGTTGTGATCAATGGGGCAAAGTCTGGTTCGAGGCCTCTAAGTAGTGGTGTTCTACAGGGGTCTGTGCTTAGTCCAGTCCTGTTCAATATATTCATCAATGACCTGGACGAAGGGTCAGAGCATACCCTCAGCAAGGTCACCGATGAGAGCAAACTTGGAGGAGTGGCTGGTACACCAGAAGGCTGTGCCACCATCCAGCGATACCTGGACAGGCTGGAGAGATGGGCCAAGGGGAACCTCATGAAATTCAACAAGAGCAAGTGCAAGGTCCTGCACCCGGGGTGGAACAACCCCATGCACCGGTAGAGGTTGGGGGGTTGACCTCCTGGAAAGCAGCACTGCCAAGAAGGACCTGGGAGCACTGGGGATAGCAAGCTGACCCTGAGCCAGCACTGTGCCCTTGCGGCCAAGACAACCAACAGTATCCTGGGGTGCATGAAAAGGAGTGTGGCCAGCAGATTTGAGGGAGGTTACCCTCCCCCTCTACTCTGCCCTAGTGAGGCAACACCTGGAGTACTGTGTCCAGTTCTGGTCTCCCCAGTTCAAAAAGGACAGGGAACTGCTGGAACAAGTCCAGCAGAGAGCCACAAGCTGATCAGGGGACTGGAGCATCTCTCTTATAAGGAAAGGCTAAGAGACCTGGGTTTGTTTAGCCTGGAGAAGAGAAGACTGAGGGGGAATCTTGTCAATACTTATAAATATCTGAAGGCTGGGTGTCAAGAGGACAGGGCCAGACTCTTTTCAGTGGTCCCCAATGACAGGACAAGGAACAATGGGCACAAACTGGAGCACAGGAAGTTCCACCTGAACATGAGAAAAATTTCTTTCCTGTGAGGGTGACAGAGCAGTGGCACAGGCTGCCCAGGGAGGGTGTGGAGTCTCCTTCCCCGGAGACATTCAAAACCCACCTGGACGTGTTCCTGTGCACCTTGCTCTAGGTGTGCCTGCTCAAGCAGCAGGCCTGGATGAGATGATTAGCTCTAGAGGTCCCTTCCAACCCTACCATTCTGTGTTTATTCAGATACAGATTTTAATCTTGCACATTCAAATTTAGGTTATTTCAAATATAACCTGTATTAGAGCATATATTCTAAGCACAAAAGTAGCAACAAAAGTAGCAACAAAAGATAGAAGAGCCACTTTTCTCTAATGTAATAAACCCTAAAATCTTTGCGTTTTTAAGGCCCAGCAAGGAAGCACTGCAGCTCTTGATTCAGATTACAAGTATTCTTCCTGTAATTACCTCCCTATCAAATTTTAAAGTACCACAGAATTTCTAAGCTTGCCACATAGAACTCTATGAAACAATCAAAACAAGAAAGTACAAATTGGCATGCCAACCATTGATTTACTGAAAATTAATACAAGACTACCTTCAAAATACCAAAGCTAATTCTACTACTCTTAACCAGGCATTCATGTGATAAGTGATTTAGATGTATTAGTTTTAGATATGACAAATTAGATGCTCAAAGGGGCTAAGTGTTACGATGTGCAGAGTATTCACTACTTAAAAAAAGACAGACTTATTTACATTATGCTTCCTTAAAAGAGAGGCTTGTAAAGCACCTAAATAATGACTAACATCTCAGTCATTCTACATACCTTATACCTGCCCTTCTTTGATGGTTTAACATTCTTTGCTGAACTACTGTTATAGTATGCGTTTTCTCATAATTTTATCATTTCAGAACTGTAATTACATCTATTACAAAAGTAGCCAGATTCTTTGGAAAAAATCCCAAACAATCTCCATGCTATTTTTTAAATGAAATTCAAAGATGTCTTTTATAATTCTTTCTATTATATATAAGCAATGAAGCAAAATAATCACAAAAAACAAGTATTAAAGAGATTATCAATGATAAAAGGTACTTTAATCATTTGGGGATATTTGAAAAATGATTTAGGAATTAAGTAAAGTCTGTGAGAAAGAACTTATTATAAGAACTTGTCAAAAGTTAAAAACACGGACTAGAAAAAAGTTTTTAATTCTACAGTATATTTTAGCTCCTATCAATCACTGCTAAAATAATTTCAGAGTTTAATAAGCAGATATTTACCTGCTGGAGCAAGGCAATCCTTCCAATCAAAATATCCTGCATAAATGCCAGGTTCTAATGACCCAACTATTGGATCTGCCTTGAATTCAATGTACATTTCAAACAGTCTTTGATCCAGCTCTTTCAAGGATTCCATACTAACCTAAAAAAAAAAAACAAAAAACACACAACAATAAAAAACCACCACAACCACCACCAAAAAAACCAAAAAAGCAGACCAACCAAACAAAATAAAACAACAATCCAAAACAAAAAAAGAAAGAGAAAGAACATCATAAATAGTCATTAATTACAAGAACTAAATCTCATGTTGTCTTTAACTTTTGGCAAAGAGTAGCAATTACTTACACATTTCAGTTCATAATTACATATATTAAAACCTAGGAACTTCTTTCTGTGTTATCTGTCCATCCTACTCAGTATGAACTTTTTTTTTCTGATGGTGCTCAGCAGGAGCCATTTCTGGGAAAAGTCCAAGGTATGCCAAAGCAAGCTGATCACTCCTTAGTCTAATGGCATGATTTTTTCCCCTGCATGTCAGGAGGTCTTGATCTTGCACCAAGTAAACAACTGAATTTTGTCAATGCTTTAAAATATGCCCATAATAATTTCCATCCTGAAACTTGAAGATTTTTGTGTAATACTTAAGATCTACCAAATGTAATGTTGCAATTTCTACCTGCTCTATATTTGAAAAATACACAGATTTATTTAGGAGTCCCTGCCTTCTGAAACTGTACAGGTGAACTTCCCTGCTCTACTTCAAGGCATATCTGTACAACAGATGCATAAGCTGCAGCTCACCAACATCTGCAGAATTTTTGTTTTTAACAGCTCTCGGTACAATTTTTAGTAATTCACAACTTAGCCACACTACAGGTTAAAGGGATATGCACAGTTTGTTCATAGTATCTGAATAAATTTTATACAAGACTTTTTATTAAACATAGGAACACCCTGTAAATACAGCTTCTGAAACAATTCTGGAACACAATGAGTATCATAAAATGTTCAAGTAGAAAGTCAGTATCTTAGGACTGTAATAGATGCTAAATGCAAAAAAAAAATACTGAAAATATCATGTGATTACTATTTAAATGTTGTAAGAGCTTAAGCAATAGTAAAGCTTTTAAACTAGCACCCATTTTCCTCAACCATTAGCAGAAAAAAGTATATACACACACTATATTATATATAATACTATATAGATGTATATAAAAAGATACCATATATATAAATGAAAAGATACCATATATATAAGATTTGCTCATGCTAAAAGATGCCCCCTTGTGCTCGTGCTAAAAGATGTCTCCTCTCTCTAAAAGATACTATCTATAAAAAAGATAGCGTGTGAGCGTGTGTGAGTGAGTGAGTGTTTAGGTACATATCATAATTTCCAGAAGCAAAAGGGTTTAAAAGTGAGGAAGATGGCAGGGCTCTAGATGAAACCAGGAATTCAGAAGGAACGAAAAGAATATCAACTCCTTATCATTTCTTTCTAAAGATTTAATGTTGCAAGCTGCAGAACAGGGGATGAAGCTGATTCACTCCAAGGACGTCTCTAAACTATGTTCTCCTCTGGCATGCCTATATTGTTAAGTGAAGAGAAAAGGGAACTGCAATATCTGAGTCAGGAATAGACAGACAGATAAGCCTTCAGTAATAAGTTCATAACCACAAGGGAAACCAGAGGTATTATTCAGGTGAAAGCTGCTGCCAGATTCAGGAAAGTTGGGATGGTCAAGTTGGTGCTCAGAAGCAAGAGACACCACCACTTTCCTGCTTTTCTGATAAACCTCCCTTCATTTGTCACAAGAGGATCTATATCCCAAAGATAGGATTTTCATGAGGCACTGAGGATTTGGTTCCAGGAGATGATCAAGGCTGTTTTCTTTGTCTTTCCCTTCTGCCTGACAGTCCGTTGACACTCAAGACTTGAAAAAGAACACCACACTCAAACGTACAGAAATGTCATTCTTTTTCCCCTTACACAAGATCAGAAACGTACACCTGGAATGGGTTTCAAGACATACTTTACCTCAATTTCTCATGATTAGGGAGAATAATTATTCTTAGACCATTCCTGTTAAGGTTTGAGCTAGTGGGAAAAAGAAAGTACAAGTTCCAGTACGAAGTCCCTGCAAACACGCACCCATACAAAGACTCTGTGAGCCAACCGCTTCAGTTGTCCTTAACAAAAAGTGTTTTAGAATTAGGTAATTCCACCTTCCACTTCTGCAGTCATTCAATACAAGACATCATCTGCACATCCAGTACAGGTTTTTGGTTTCATCCGAGTCCTCTTCAACCTGTTTCAAGTTCTACATGTAATTAAGATAGTGGTGGGTAACCCTGCTTTTCAGCTGGTGGAAAGATTACAAGAAAGAACGAACAATTCATCTGAATGTTATTTTGAGCTGAGGATGGGAGGCGGTGAAGCACAGTAGAAGTCCTCAACAACTTCCATTGTGTATACACATTTTCCTGACTCCCAAGTTGGGTAAATGCTCATAACTATATAAAATTCCCTCATTGCTATCTTTCTGCTGTGAACTTCCCGTAACCACAGTTTTCAATATTTGTATTAAAGCCATTTTGAGCCTCTATCCTAGTAAACCCTCTACCTCATCTAAGTATCAGAACTGTGGAAGCAATTTTATTCAGAAGCTTAATCAGTAATTGCTAACTGACTAAACTGGCTAAGTTGCACTGAAGAATTCCCACAGAAAAGCACTTTTAAAAGTTATGTAGAAATTAAATATAATTACTGGTGAGTACCGTAAGTATGTGCCAAGATGGCAAGTGCTAAAGCAGATTAAAGTTGGGTGCTCTTATGTAACTCTCTTTGGCACACTAAGAAAAAAATTGAAATAAAAACCATGTCGAATGTAAGGAAATTTTCTCGGTTACCATTTTATAATTTCTGGATTTTCAGAATATTAGATAATAATGATTTCTCTTCTAACAAAGACAACTTAAAAAAAAACCTCAACCGAACAACAGATAGTTTTTACCAACATACACTACAAAATTAACTTCGAAATTCAACTTTAAAGCTAACAGAATTTAGAAGTATAGTTTTGTTTCAGTCTTCTCAGATAAACATTGTTTTTCAAAAATTTTGTCAATTCTTTATAGCAATTTTTTAATCTACTAAGTGGCTAAATAAATTAAGAAACTTACAGAAGTTTAAGTGACAGAACAAAAAACAATCAATCAACCAATCCCCCTAAACCTTAGCGAGCTTCTAGCCTCTCTTAAGAGGGCAAATTCTGAACCCTTCATTAATTTTAAGATTACTACCTAATTGTCCAAATGGTCCCAGCTAGCATTACTGATTGATGTGTCCCATATATCCCCTGTGCACCAGTCAGTGCTTTCAAAGGGTTGACACAGATTTGAAATTTATCCGCAACTTCAACACTTGCATTTTGTCATTTAAACACTTACCAGACTTTTAATGGCAATACTTTGTACAGCCACTTCAGAGTGCTCAATCCATACGTAACAGATGTCTTATTTGCTTATACAGACAACACTAACCGTACCTGGTGCAACTCTCAGTTGTCTCAGTAGCAAAGAACTGCAATATCCAGAGTAATTTTCTATACTCTACTAACCATACAAATCGTGCCAACCCCATTTAAATGCTACTCAAAATTATTTCAAGCACAGAAATTCAAACAATATTCAGACAGAACGGGACTAATGATGTACTAATAGTAGAAACATCAGTTGGAGTCAAATATTGTACTCTGTACTGGAAAAGATAACATTTTACTTCCAACCAGCAAATATTTCTGGAAATAAACTAGCTTTATGGTCCTAAGGATTAAGTCACAACATTTCTCATAAAAAATGATTAATCTTTACAAAAAGGCAGGAAAATGAGACAGCTACTGCCACCCACTTTGACATTTTCGTTCTTTGAAAAAAAAAAAAGCAAGCCAAACCAGAAAAACCAAACCCCAAAACTCAAAAACAAAAAAAACACAACAAAAAAACCTGAACTAGTTTATGAACAACAGCTATCAGTAACACAGATTGCCAGATGAAATAATTTATCATGTATATTCTGAGATAACAATCTTTTACTCTCTGCATTAAGAAAGCACAGTGACATTAAAGAACTTTACTAAGAAATCTGATAAGCTTTGCCATTGAACACACAAGTCCTGAATATGAAAGAGGTCACATTTTCTATACCAGCTATTTAAGCCTTATAGGAACACATACAACCATCACTGTTGCGTCCAAGTGATGCCTGGAGTCCCACTCATTCATAGAAGGCTCACCCAAGAGTCCTTTTGGCCATCTGAACACTTGCACTTCATTTCCACAGAAAGTAAAACAAATAAAAACTGTTCCTTCAAGGAATGATACTTCATTCCAGTGCTCTCACTTACTTGAGTTATTTTTTCAACACCTTGAAAGCCATGTTTCTCAAAATGTTCAGCTATATTTAGGAAGGTATGACGTTCCAGATAACGGCAGTTACTGAGTGCGATTAACAGCCTCTGTTCCTAAAAATTTGTTTTAAGAAAGAGTATAATAGTTACAAAAAAGAAGTAATCAGCATGACCAATACTGTAAATTTATAGCTTTTTATTGACTCTGTGTGTGATAAACATGTTGATAAATAAGGCTTACAAATATTTTTGTCAATAAAACTCCAAGAACTGAGTGAGTATCAGGTATGATGACTGAACATGTATGCTTTTTCTTATAGGATCTGGAGCATTCACTGGAATAACTGTGACTAATACAGAATTGTGGTTAAGACTTCTTTACAAAAATTAGGTTCAGACAGCCTTCCAGGAAGCTATTTCTGGCTTCTGCTTTGTTTCAAGAAATATGCTAAGAATTATGACCATCATAAAATTAACTGAAGATCATCCTCACTTTCACATGAAGCTGGCTAAAACAAGGGAAGCAAAACAGGTACTGAATGAATGCACTCACCCATTCTAAAATGCTAGAAGGTTCTGATGTACACAATATAATTTCAGCAGTTAATTTGAAAAAAATTCTGGGTGGTTGAAAGTTATCTCTGTTCTTCAATTTTTTTTTTTTAAATTGCAAGAAGGTCAAATACATTCTGGAGTTGAGATAGCAGAATTGCCTTTCCCTGACCTTGATGCAACAAGGTGTGGTTTCCAAAGAGACAAAGAACCAAACAAGGCAGAACTGCTATTTAAATAGATTGGGTCTTCCCTCTTCCCCATGCCTCCTCCCAATGGGAAAACATTTTTCTACCTCAGATGGAAGTTCAAAATCAACACCAGCAAATGTTTTGAAATAAAAATTATTTGGCAATCAAGTCATCATAATAGTGCAGATCTGATTAAAACTGGTATTGGTTTTCAGACCTAGAAGAACTCATGACACTTTTGTATTCCAGTAATATAATGACTAGTGTTGAGATGTGCAGTTATCTACTACTTTACATTATAATAAATTGGTATACAGACTATTTCGAAAAGAAGAACTTTAAAAACACAGTTACAAATCTTACTGTGTTCGCTCACTTTCTCTGTTCTCATTACTCAGTCAGAAAAGAGAAGATAAGTGTTCTGTGATTTACAGAAAAAAGTTAATGATACCTTGGAAGCCAAACATTGTCTAAAATTGTTGATACCTTCTTTTTCATTTACACATTCATTCCTAGGATATATGGGAGGAAGTCACACCGACAAAAGCTTACTTTGTCAACAATTAATATAAAAACCCGTGTGCTGCATGAGTAAAACGATATAAAGAACTAATTATCATAGTCTGCAATTCAGAAACTTGGCCTGATTTGGCAATCTGTGGTCCTTCATTGTAGCAGCAATGCTTGCTGCTCTTGTATATGAGGCAAAGCTGACAACATTTAAAATGTGCACTAAGGAATATTAACTTTACAAGTTGTTCCCTTGCAGGGAACTACTACATTTTTTCATCAGCCACTGGACTAGAAGAAAGTACATTAACCAAAGTCATAGTGTCAAGAATATCGAAACACCTTTTTTCCAATTTCCTAAAAACAAAAACCAAATGTAACCAAGCCAAACAAATAACCAATACTTACTCTCAGTAATTTTTTTTTGAAAACCACATTACTGAATATCTGTATCTTCATGGGTTTTAAAAAGTAACTAATAATCAGACCAGTTCTTCTAGTTTAAAACAAGGTGATAAACCAAAAGTCAAATCCTCAGCTGTGTTAACACCAGTGCTATTTTCACTGATTTCAGCGATGCCATTTTAGTTTCTGAGGAGGACCTCGTTTCAAAAAATGGCTTCAGTAGCTACCTTAGGATGGTATACTAAGATATAAAGAAACAGTGCTTTTAAAGAGAGCCTGACATTCAGGCTTTATAGCTTTGTATTTTTTTTATGCTTATATACATATGTATGTTACCTAATGCCTCAAGAATACAGAACTGCTCTCTACAAAAAGAAAACAAAAAAGTGAAACACTTAAAATAATTACAACATTCCTGTAACTTTGCAAGTTTCACATCAGCTTTTAGAAATAGAACCCAAACTTACTGAAGAAAGACTGGCGTCTTCATGAATGCTTCCAAACAAGTCTGGAGATGAAACATCAACTGAAAGACTAGGAATATTGTTTAAAAAGTGAGTAGTATAGTGCTTTTGATTATCTGATGTATGGTGGATTAAAATGAACAGTTGGAATAGAAGACTGGAATCTTGTCTCAAGTGCCCTCACACCAGATAATAAAGCAGCCCACATTGCCCATTTTTTTCTAATATGTCCACAAAGCCTGCAGGAGCTTTTTGGACAGGCGGTACTACTCTAACTACAGAACTTTTGTTCTTAAAGCATTTGAATTTTCTATAATTTCTCTGATTTGCCACAGATTCTGTTTTGTTTTTACACCTACCCAGCCAACCAAGTCATCCAAATAGCAAAAAAAAAAAAAGTAGCATTAGGAACAGTTGATTTGCCTTTTTCTAATGCATATTGCAGGTACCAATATTTGCCAAGTCACTGGCTTTTCACAAGGAAATGACAGGTACTCTTGGAAGCTCAGGCTATTCTGACTCGTTTTGGTCTCTAAAATAAGTGGCTGATGAGCAATTATCGAACAAACTTCAAAAAATTTAGCAGAAATACCAATAACACCAATCAAAATAGAAGGGAAGAAAAGAAAGGCAGGGGCTGTTTCTCTATGAATAGACATTACTTAGTGACACGGACAACTCATTCCATGTAAGGGCACGTCAAAGTACACCACACCTGCTTCTACAGCATGCAACTCCTGTCATTGACTACAATGGTATAAGTAATACTAAAATTATTCATTATCTTGTACAATATTTGCTACATGATGCCACTCAATTGTTTGGCATAAAAATACCTGCTCTTATTTCAAAGCATCGCTAACCAGAGGCAAAAGTATTCACAAGAAATATGAAATACCAGGGGGGATAAAACCACACCACCACTGAAATTTGATACTTACACCCACAATTTCAGAATACTACATCTAGGTCCTGTTATTTTACTTACTGTGCTGTATCTATGTCACCATCAGGTTTGGTGCTCAGCTGCTCCAAGCAGTCTATAAAGACCTAGGAAACAATAAAGCAAGATCTACATTTTCTGCCCGAAGTAAAAAAAAAAAAAAATATTCTTAAATTCACTTTTACTACAGTCAATAGAGCAGAACAATCGTCACCTTTCTTTGTCTTAAACTTTACATAAATACCGCAACATTTTTGTACCACCTTTGGAATCCATATTTTCAATCTTATATGCATCACAGTTTACTTGTAGCAAAACACAAGAGTTTTAATCCTGCTAAGTGATTCTCATCATGCATGGCTAAAGTTATGCAGTGATAATCTGCTGATTTGCAAAGAAGGCATTGTTAATAGTTTTCAAGTGTTGAATCTGAACAGTTGATCCCAAGTAAACATCACAGAAGCATCACTAAAATAGATTTGCTTTGGCTTATGATTTCTTATTTGAGAAGACTATAAAGATGGTTCAAAAGCCTAAACCATGCTATTATCTAATTTCAAATATGTTTTTAAAAAACAGATTTTGTTACAAAGAACATTGGTTTCTGATACAAAAATTAAAAGCTAGATCTTCAGCTGATGAAAATCAGCGTTGCTCCTTTTACAGCAATATATTGATTTTAGACGACATCAGCTCAGCAAGTGTCTCCCAATCATCATTAAAATCTTGAAGAGTCATAATCAGTAAAATACTCGAATATGTCACTTGCCCTCTGAGGATTTTATATCATCAGATTCAGCTAGTAAGCTCTATATACTTTTAAAGTCAAACATTTCTCAGTATCCCAGAGTATATTGGAGGAATAACAGAGTCATCAACTTATGCTACCTTTTGGGAGGTGGGCAAGGTACAAAGGACACATTTTTGTTGATCAATTTCATACATAAAAGTGCTTGAGTTACCTGCATTATCCCAATGCTTAGCTGGCACACATCCTCCTGCGTTTTCTGCTGCTGGAAAACCTGAAGATGCAAGCATATTATTTCAGCAGAACAGCCTCACGTGGCCTTATTCTCAAGGAAGGCTTGGGTAACTTATCCCTAAAGAGATGACACAATTACAGGAATGGCTACTGGGACACAGTATTTTCTCATGGATCATTTTCAGTTTTCCCGACCCTAAAAATGGGGAGAGAGAACTACAAGTCTCAATAAACAGTTTGACAAGCATAATGAGATAACACACTAAAAGGAAAAAAGTCCTAGTACACGGGATACTTATTGTTGGCTAATGGAATTGCAGCAAAAAAACCCAGGATATTCAAGGATCTTTGCACCCTAACAAGAAGTATTCACCACAGACTGCAGATTCTTTTGAATAATGTACATTAAGAAACTAGAGAGCCGAGCTGCAAATATTAAAATAAGGTAGGAGAGAAAAACAATACCCATACAGAGGGGCCCAAGGGACTTTGGAAAAGTGTTAAACTTCCTCAGATCACTGAAACCTGAAAGAAAACCTCAGTATCACAATCAATCAGGGCCTCAAGGTACTAAGTGGATGGGGACAATCAGTACTCCTGATTTAGAATAAAGGCTACAGAAGTAAAAAGCTGAATTCAAGTTCTGCAAGTAGTTTGGACACAACACTGAATGAAGAGTAGGAATGCCCCCCTCCCCGTTTTTTTCCTTCGTGTAAATAAAGTCACATCTACTGGTTTCTGGAAATTACATTAGTAGCATTTTCATAAAAGAATAGCTTTAAAGATTTAAATATAGGTCCAATCTGCCCCATACATAAACAATTATCCCTAACAAAGGAAACACAAACAGAATTCTGAAAGCTAGCAGAAGTGAAAAGGTTGTACATGGAAAAAAATAAAGAGGAAAGTTATACCCCTGTATCATTCTCTGAAAGTTCTTGTTTTGAAACCAAATATAATTTACATAAAAAGAATGAAAATAAAAGCGTAAATCAAAACTTACACTGGCCTCTCCAGGTTTACAGTCCAGCACAGTTTTCAGAGATTGCAAGGAATGGATAACGCACTGTTCAAACTGGGATGGCTGAAAGGCAAATGACCTGTTAGCTTTAGATAAGCATGTCAAATGTACACTACACAAATACATAAAAACTTTCATGCCATGTGGTAGGCTCTGTCTCCAAATGATCCCAAATAAGGCAAAAAAAACCCACCAAAAACAACCCCTCACAATTCATATATTACCAGAGGGTCCTTTTGTAGTAATGTACGTTTGTACTTGTTATCTACAGAATTATTACCATAGATCAATGTACATTTTTTAATCTGAATGAGAGACTTCCACACCAAACAGCCCCCTCTAAAAGGGTCATGAAAGAGTTTTATAGTTTGTTTGTGGTAGCATATATTGACAATTATGCTATAGATGCCTGTGACGCCCTCTCTTCCTTGATCTGAGTTGGCATAGAATTTCACTTGGGATACCTGATATTTCTGCATCTTATTTCAGTAAAAAGTTTCTAAGAAAAACGGATTGAAATTGATTTCACGTGGAGAGGGAAAAAACCCCACTGGTTTGGGGGGCTTTTTTTTTTTTTAACCCTCAGGTTTCCAAACCTGAAATACAAATGTCTACATGCATGTATCAATTTCACTCTGAAAGTGCAAATGGGTTCACAGCATCAGAGTCATTAGTCAGTTTTTCCTTGTCTTTCTCTCTTCCCTGTTAAGTCACACCTTTTTTTTAATGAGGCTGCTGGCTGGGGTATTAGGCAGGAAGCTGTTGTATAGGGCAACGTGCAATCTGAAGCAGAGGGGTGTCACTGCTCTAGAAAAGAGGGATATCATCCCATTGGATTTGGGTCAGAGGGGTAGACAAAAAAGTTCTCTAAGCCATGTAAACCCGCTTTTCATCCACCAGATAGTTTATGGCACATCACCAACTTTAGGCTTAGGAGTAACTTTTATTTCTGTAAATGCTGGGTGGAGGTGGATTGTGAAAGTGATGCCTACATGGCAACCTGAAAATTATGAAAAAAGCCACTAAGACAATCTGTATTATTTTTGGACCTGCTTAAAAGAAAAAGAACAGCAGTAAAGTGCTGCTCTTGGTTTTTTTGTTTCCATATAACAAAACATCACACCTCAGGATAAGAAAGCTGTTCAGATATGTTATTCATTGAATATTCTGAAGCTGAGTAAAGCTGGTTCTGTGTCTTACCTGGAATATAAATACTAAAGGGTTTATCAGTGAGTATTTACTATGAACTTAAAATACAGTTTCTATCTTGAGCCCCAAAGAGACGGCCTGGCCCTTGTTTATACTGGCTAATTTTTGCTATAATATTACCACAATGAACTCTACTTCAGTAGATAAATAACCCTACTATGACAAAACATAGTCAACTGCCACCATTAAAATTTGGCATGTCTCAACCACGACCTCAAAAAGGTATCTAGGGAAGTGTTATATACAAGGAATTAATGGGTGATTTCTAGATACAGAAAAGTCTGAAAAGGTTTTTTAAAGAAGATGGGTTAGGATACAGTAAAAGCATAAAGAAACAAAGCTTTTGTGGAAGATCATTCCCCCTCCCTCCATTTTACAGATGAACAGAGTGAAAAACAGAAAAGTTAAGGGACTTGCCCGAGTGAGTGGCAACTGAAACCAAGACCAGAAGCTGTAAATCTGGTTACAATACTACAATTGCCCAACAACGCTCCTTCCTACAATGTGTATATTGTGATTGCTTAATGCCCTCCTACTCAACTTCAAACATGTATTTATAGAAGCAAATAAGAAAAACTACAAAAGTCTGTGGAGCATTCTCTTAGATAATATATACAAAGCAACTCTCCCTCCCACAGGCCCTTTCTGCTTTCGCAGATTGTTTTTAAGTCACACCTACAACGTGCTTGCTGTGTTTTAGGCATTACTCATTACTGTGTATTTCCAGAAAGCATCTCACTAATTTATCTGAATTTGGTTTCAAGTCATTTGTTGTTTGTGTGTAGGCAATCTCCTAAATTAGTTGCTTTTCAGTTCAATTTCTCATTATAACATATAAGTGACCTATTTATTTAGCTACAGACCAATTCCATGGTAGTGTGCCTACTAAGTAATGAAGCATCTTGACGTGAACTGAACTTGTTGTGACCTCAAAAATAATTTTTTACTTCGGTAAACCATCCCTAAAATAAGATGCTTAACAATGAAAGTTACTATAGTTTGTCTCAGCAAAATCATGTTAAGAGGTCAGCAGTAATTATACTAACGTATTCTAATAACCCAACTTAAGGCAGAAAGTCGTGCTATGTATCTTGATGCCTAATTCTTATTTATTTTTGTCTCTCAATACACAGCACAAATCTGCAAAGCTTTTATTGATGCTTTTTTTTTTTTTTTCTATTTTGCACCTTCAAAAATATTGCTGTCTATTAGTACCATTATCACTTGAAGTTACTTCAGACATAATAGTTTGAGAAGTACAAATAAGAATTTTGGAAAAGGAAGAAAAAGTAACTTTGTGTTTGGTGATGGGATCTGTTAAGAGTGCTGTAAAAAATAACCAAACAAAAAATTTTGTATTTACATTCTTATTTTTTCATGTTTCAATAAAACTCTAGATGCCCATATGCACACATACAAAGTCCAAAATAATTTGATTTCTGGAGAACATAGAAACCAGTTTCATTACACTTGCAAAAGGAAAAAAAAATCCAGCAAAGAAAGTGCCTACAAGACACG
This sequence comes from Phalacrocorax carbo, assembly GCF_963921805.1. Classification (NCBI taxonomy): domain Eukaryota; kingdom Metazoa; phylum Chordata; class Aves; order Suliformes; family Phalacrocoracidae; genus Phalacrocorax; species Phalacrocorax carbo. Next base: position 93,079,924 of record NC_087514.1, on the reverse strand, counting down.
CAAGTATACCCACCAACGATGTCAAACCTTCATTGTCAACAACCCAGTCTTCCTTTTCAGCTAACCTTTTTATATCTGTAAGACAGAGCAAGAGAGGGAAGGGGGGAGGGAGAAGGAGAACGTATTCATTTTCATTATTAAAAACTCCTTGAACTTGAAAAGATAAACCACAGACACTGGGACTGCAATGACTAGGCATACAAGCAAATAGCACTAAAAGCTTCAAAGCTTTCAGCGTTCTCAAATGAGTAAGAATGGGACTCATACATGGTATGCTGGTGACACCACCTAGAGAAGCATATCTATGATACATGGCAAGAGTTGCATGAAGCACATCTTTTACTGGAAAGCTTAAAATTAAAGGAATATTGTGAAGGCTTTGCATTTGTTTTATGTTGTAAATTTTTAATTACAACATAAACCACTGCATTTAAGAACCTGAGTCTCTAGTGTATTATACACCAGCTCTTAATTAAAAATGAAAGAACAACTGCCTAGCATTTTAGCAAAGACAGAAAGGACAGCATAGAATTAATATTTAATAATTATAAGGGGGGCTCAGAGTCCCCACTCGGGGTCAAGGATCTATGGTGCTAGACTCTTTTCAAAAATACATGAAGGCATATGCAAAAAGCACTCTCTTGCACTATCCAGAAGGTGCCAGTTTCTAGACGCTTACTGAAGCTAACAGAAACTAAGTCTGGATGTGAATCCAAAGCTCAAAATTCCTCGGTGGACACATGCATTCTGCATCATTGCTTTTTTTTTGGGCTTAACCAACTTGCAAACAGAACAAAGATGAACTGTGTGCAGTTCATGGGAGCTTTGACATGCAGTTTTTCCATACACGGATTGCTCATCAGAACTGTCTGTATCTGAAACTCCATTTTAAATGAGCAAGAATTTCAGTAAATTACCATCTCTCCCCAAAATCCAAGAAAAGAGAATAACTAATGCACGCTGAAAGGTATCTGCACTATCTTGGTGCTTTAATTAGCTAGGTTAAGAAGCTTGGTTACGGTGTTATACCCTGCAATTCTACATTTCACGGAAGTATAGGCTTAGTGAGGATAAAAAGCATTAAGGGATTGTGCAGAATTATTACTCTCCTCATTTCCCTATTTCGTAAGCCCTCATAAGAATTATTGGTTAAATTAAGAGGTTTGCTATTGCACTGGTCAGGCTTTACATGTTTTTGTGGCTGCTCACTTTTGCATTCTGTTCTGAGCTAATACAAAAAACCCCAAATTTTCTTCTCGTATTTCACTGCTCACCAAATTCCAGTCAAATACATTAATGTAAACCCCATCTAATCTGGCATTCACATAAATTGGCTTTCATGACCTTTATGACCAGTGATCACATATGAGAAGGAAAGAACACAGCCTGCTTCTCAGGGCCAGCGTAAGTTTATGGTGTTTATCACAAGACAACAAAAAAAACCTTGTGCGTGGGCAGATTTGTCCTATTTAACAACATGGTAGCTAATGGTAGAGTGCTCTATTAAAAATTTTAACCGATCTGAATGCCTTTACCCTCTTACAACACACAACGAGAGATGAGACTGAACTTTATATCAGCAGTCTACATGGCTCATATTTCTGAGAGATTAGAGATTGAAGTCCAGGAAGAGCCTTTTTGACTTCTATATTAGAGATATAACTACATCTGAGATCCATTTACATAGCTGCATGAGAATATCCATTAACTGCTTTTTTCACTGGATCCCTAAAAATAAGAGTTTCTTCAAGGGCCCAATTAACCTGGTCCTGTGCAAGAAAAACTATCCAAACGCATTCAACATACTCAGTTTTGCTTTAGCTGGTAAAGAACAACAACAACAAAAAGAGGGTCCCATAGGTAAGGCATGCAGTGTAACAATATGGAATGAGAGTCATCATACAGGCAGGCATTTTTTCTCTTCTCCTGTTTGATGCTACAGCCAATAAACAGAACTGCTTCACTGATAGGGGATGGAAGCAGCAGTCGAGGAAGGCTGCTACTACCAGCTAGATAAGAGAGAGATATGTTATCCAGCCAACATAGCATACCAGCATCTTAAGGGATCTAATCTCTTTTGATTCAAGAAAAGTATGAATAAAAGTGCTCAGACCAAAAAGAGAATCATTCAAACATAGACTGGCAAATAAGCTTTTAAAAAAACCTAAGGTTACAGACTACCACAAGAGTTTTTCCCTCACAGAATGTATGTGGCCAGCAATCAGGACGTAAGAAGCAGAAACTCTGGATCTGAACAAAGAACTGAGCTATTGTTATGATGCAACAAGTAGGCAAAACTAGTAAGACAGCAGACTTTTAGCTGAAAAGGTTCATCATTAATCATCTATCAGAGCTTTCTGGACTGCACTGGAGAAGCTAGGTGGATGGCTCACTGAGATTTGATAACCTAAGGATTGTCAGCAAAACTGTTCGAAGCTAGATATGTCCTTCCTTTGAAGCAGTCAGGAAATCTGAGGAATCACTGGCAATTCCCAGACAGAGGGCAGTCAGTCCAGCAGGACATCCTCTTGTCACAAGTTCAACAACAACAAAAATATTTTTCATCTGCCATTTAAAAAAATAATAATAATAATTGATCTCAACTGTGCTAAGTGAAGAAAATATACAGAAACTTCCCTATACTTCAAGTGAAATCTAAAATAGTGGTAGTACTTTCCTTAAAGAGTTTCAAAGAGGCAAGATAACCTGTGTACCTGTATGGCCAACTAGCTTGATATTAATGCAGAAAAATAATGTTAACACTGAAATGGGATTTAATAAAAGAATTAAGACCCAACAATACAGTTTCTATAAACATTGTATAAAATAAACCATAGAGACTTTATGATTTGTTGTCACCAAAAGTTTAAAAATTTGCTTAATATAGTCAGCTGCACTTAGTACACTTAAGGCTTGGGTAAAACACTTAGCTTCACGTCAGCATACCAAATAATGATGATCATATGTTGAAGATTAAAACCTGATTAAATTGTAAGATTAAAAAAGCCCTGGTTTTTTTTTTTTTTAGCATTGAGGGTAATTAAGTCTTTTGGAAAAAAACCCTTCTATGTGAATTAGTAGATCAATCTGCCCTGAGATTTTGAGAGACATTTATTTCTGGAAGATCTACTTCATTCACATTGAGGTTTCAGAGTTGAATACAAAATGGTAATATGAATGGCCTTTGAAGCACATAGTCACATTAGATTTAGAGAATATGTTACTGGCCTTGACAATCCAGATATTTACGGCAAAAGCTGTGTACACAGTAGGAAGCCTGGGGATTGTAATATTAGTAAAAGGCCATGAAAAACACACAACTAAAACGCTTCATAAAGGGCTGTGGATTTTTCTTTTTCTTGGGGGTGGGGCATTGCTTATTTAATTCTTCACTTTATAGAAGAACTCAAAAAAGAAGAACAGTATTTCCAATACAGAAAAGCTGCATCATGAGATAAATCACTGGCATTGTAAAACTGTCTCAACCCAAAGGAAACAGATATAAACTACTGCATTTGTTAGACTAAGGGAAGACAAGACTCATAACACAATTCTGTCAGAAAATTGGAATACTTGAGTAACTCTTGTGAGATATTACAGAACTTGGAGGAGTCCACTGCCACTACAATATCTGCAACAAACATTGTTATCTTCCAGAACATGGTCTGGCCTAATCTGGGAGGGGGGGAAGATAAATGTAAGCAGAGAGACCTGCAGCGCTTTATTACCTTCAGCTGTGTGTTGTAAAGTCACCATAATGCAACGTACACGAAGGTCCAAAATAAGATCCTGGATGATCTGAAGCATATCATTTGGTATCTCAAGTGCAGTAAGAGACTCAGAACTAAGCCTGCAAAGCAAATAAAATTAGCTTATAAAACTTCACTGAGTTTTTCAGACGTTTTCTCTGTATGTGAATACAGTAGCTCCATCCACAGTGAGTCTTTTAAAACAGTATCCCAGAGAAGATGAATTATTTGCTTAATTCAGAAGCTTGCAAACACAGCTTTTTTTTTTTTTAAATAACATTACAATAATGTCATGGCAACATGCCTTCTCCCCCTGTCCTCTTGCACTTCCCTGCCTGCCTTTCTGCATCCTTCTCTTGTCTTAGAATCCAAGAATAATCCTTTTGGAGCAGAAGTAGCTTTTTTGCTGTTCTTAGGTGAATGCCTAGATCAAATCCTAGGTCTACAATAGCATTTCTGAGATATTGTTTGCCTGCATTTACAACAGTAACAGCCACCAAGCTGCCATAAATGGTGATGTGGCTGTTCATCAGATTGCCAAGAGCACACACATTTAAGGGGTCAAAATGCAAATACTGCATCACCTGCAAAGCAAAGAGTGAATTCATTTGCTCTTTTGCTTCAGACTCTGACTGGGCACAAATCACCAGCTATATAGCTGAGGATGGACACATTAATTTCCATTTTTTCCTTTAGAAATAGTAACCCAGCAGCTACTTACAAGGAATAGCATTTCAGCTTTTAACTAAAAGGCTGTAGTTGTGCTCAGACTTTAGTTAGGGGCATAAAGTGAGTTTTACTGCTTTTATTCTATTCTTGGGTATTTAAGCAAGGATAACTCAAATGCAGTCATTGCTGTTTGCCCTACTGCTAATTCTGAGCAAAGCACAGGTACTAGAAAATGCCAAAGAACAGGATAAGAAGGCACAAGCAAACAAGTTTGAGTAGTAAGTAGAACATTTCCAGTCATCTACCTGTAAGGCTCCTTACTCTCAATGTTGGGCATAAACCATCAAAACCCCACCATTAACCAGACTACTATCTGCTCAGCACAACTACTGAATTCGTAGATCACATAAATCTGCTCTATCTCAGCCATCCAGGAAACACAGGATATAAATACCCATCTGTGAGAAGTTTAAGTGACTTTAGGCTGCACAGAATTCCTGTACTTAGAGTTGATTCAATTTCTAAGGGAGCACGCAGCTGTCACAACCCTAACAAATACATACCTTTCTATCCTTACAAGGCAAAAGTCTTGCTGACAATGGCTTCACCTTACTGCATACCTCCAATTTATCCTCTGGAACCTATTCAAACTGGGCAACGACAGAATGGTACAAGAGAAAAACTATGCAACCACCCCACTTTAAGCTGTGTGATACATGTAAACAAGCAGAAAAATGAAGATCACATATGTAACGCCAACTCCTTGTTATCTAACTTCATAAGTTTTAGTATTCCTAAATACAAGCAGAGAACTGTCAATCATTTGAGATGACTGAAGAGAATAAAATTCTGTCATGTGCTCCATAATGTTAGGAACTATAAAAATAAGATTTAAGCTATTCCATAACTTAATGTAACCAAAATAAGGTTTTTATGCAATGTGTAGAGTCTTAATGAGAAGAGTCCATCTTCATTGGTGTGAGTCACAAGAACTTACTGGATTGGCATAGAGTGTGGCGGCTTGAAAAGAAAAAGTACTTGCAGCACTTGCAAAAACTTCTGATCTTGTTGTCACTGGTCAGTACTCCATCACAGTATGTTCAGTTCCTCTCCTCCAGACTGCCCCTTTTCAGGCCACTCTACTTTTGACCACTTTGCATTAAAGTCTAGCTCACTTTACTAAAGTGCCAGCACAGGCATCAGTAAGAACATGAGGTGGGGAAAAGAGTGGAAGGGAAAGAGAATTCCCCCAGCTCTCAGTTCAGTTGTTCATTACCAGGGCAGTGGTCTGAAAGCACGAGGAAGTTCTCTGAAAAAGAGCCTTCACATATCCTATAACCTCAGCCTGGATCCCACCTCGGGTGGCAGGATTCTGAAGAACAACCAACCTTTAAATAATCTGTTGGTTAAATTTCCAAGCCAATATTACAGATGTGCAAATGTTAAAAGTGCTAGAATTTTAGAATTTGAGAGAAATTAAATTGCCTTTCATAAGAGGGCAACACTGGTGCCAAAGACTGTTCCCTTGCCCCTTTTACATCTTTTCAGCAAATGCCATGTCAGCGCCTTTTTAAACTTGAAGCTTTCCATAAAATTCAGCCAGAATAAGAAAATTCACATGGAAATTTTTTTCTGAATGGTTAAAGTACAGATAACGTAACTGACAACAGACTTCAGGAAAGCATTAAATAGACTTGACAACAGGTATGTATCATTGCTAGCTACATCCGCAAGAAGAATATCTATATGCAATTATACCCCTTTTTTTTCTTCCTCTGTACTTTGCTTGTTAGATACTTTGAAAACTGCAGATAAAAAGTACAGTATCATATCCAGGTATTACTCAAGTTTCCGAAAGATAATGACAATTTTTACATCCTCCATAGACAAAAGGGAAGTGAATTCTAATACTGAGACATTTAGAAATGTGCATGTCATTAATTACAAAGTTTATAAACATAATTATACGCAGAATGACATTATAAGCAGACATATCACCTTCCATAACAAAACCTGTAAAAGTAAATTATGATTTAAGAATGGTACTAAAGTGAGAAGCATGCTATTTTTACCCATTTTGGCAGAGATGGGAAGATGTGTAGCAAATGAAGCAGATAATTGCTTTCTACCCTAAAAAATAAAATCCTGTTTCATTCATGGAGTGCCTATGCTGTGCCAGGCAAATATATTATTCAAACTTTTTCTTGAGATGCTACGGGGAAAAAAATGAACATATCATTACATAGTAAGGCTATACAATGAGACATTATTAATTACACTTGTACACAGAATCCTAAATCTGCCATAAATAATTTATTTGTAATCCTAATTTTGAAAATGTTAACATTCTCACTACTCAGGGTATTTAATGCAATAAATAAATAAAACAATTTGTCTTAAAGAACACATATCCCAGGAATAGCATCATTTACCTTACAGTCTGGATAACATGTGTTAGCCACTGGCCAGGAAGTTCAGATTTCATCTCCCAGCCACCATACTGCCTTGATTCGCCTTCTCTGAGGCTGTATGGAAGCAAAGCTCCACGGATAAGTTTCACCAGAGAGTGCATCACTTCCTGAATCATTTTCTGTATCAGAAGAAGGGAAAGAAAAATCAAGCAAAAAGCTCTATCAATGTGTTTAAGCAGCCATGTACTTGCTATACACAGCAGCTTGGAATGTATGATTTACAGTTGGCTCCACATGGTAGAGAGTAGAGAAGAAGGATGTATAAGGGCACACAGATGATTTAAGAAATCTTATTTTCAAAGTGGTGACATTAAAGTATCTTGCTGTGAAGGACAACTGAAAGAATGCAACGTTTCCCCCTCAGTAACTTACCTTGAAATCATTTTGCCTTTGCCTAGCGTTTTTCTTTGACCTTTCCATTTGGCCAGATTTTTCAGCAGTCTTGTGAAAATGAGAAAATTGAAAAGTGTAAGTATCTCATAACCACTGTTAAAATAATTCTAAAAAAGGGGGTTTCAAAGTGAAGAAGTGAAAAACGTTGAGTTTACGATGCAATTACAGAAACTAAATCATGGCATCTCAATAAGCAAAGACTATAACATCAATAAACTCTACTTACTATAGATCTGTGTGCAAATGTTTAATTCTGAGGAAAAGTGTGTTTTTAAGACAAAAGACAAACAGAAAAGAATAGCTCAAGCAATACGAACTTCATGAGGTTAAAGTATTCTCACTGCAATGTTAGTGAAAGCTAAAACATATATAGTCCAGTTATGCCTCAAGTTTACGTGAAGAAACCATTTACTCAGCATGGATGCTGCCCAGAGAATGGCATCGAAGTGAAGCGGGAGACACTTCTTGGAATGAGGGCAACTTGGAACTGTAAACATGTCAGAGGGAGGATTGAGGGGTTTCTGTTTGAGGATTTTTTTTTTTTGAATGGCATTTTCTTGACAATGCTCTTTAAATAATTCAACTAACTGTAAAAGAGAGTCTGCAAAATAACCAGCGTCTTCATGGACAGTTCACTTCTTTGAAAACCGAGGAACGTGAGTACACTTTGCATGAGACAGTTACAGTTGAAGAAAAACATGGTTTGACTAACAGTCTTCCTGTTTGTAGTTCTAGCCTTCTGTGGAGTCTACTGAGAACACTGTAGCGTAAATTAGACCGAAAAAGTTATTTCAAATACTGGGTTAAGTGCAGATGCAGAATTTTACAGTTAGAAAATCATCTATTTTATGTATGTACAGCAACATCTACTGGACAAGAAGTGCAATAACATGACAAGAGTGTTCTCAGAATCAGTTTAGTTTCAAGTCATTAATTTGAAAAGCTGTATTTTTGAAATTCCCTCTTTAGCTAAAGCATTTCAGATTTTTAAGGTAAAACAAATAATTTGAAGTGAGCAAAAATTATAGAAAAATAGAACTGCTTAGTAGTTTTGGAAAATATGTAGGTAAGAAACTCATACTTTAGGGCTGTGAATTGTACATTTTCAGAAAAGGAGAGCAACACTCAAGTTATTGCTGCATATAATATCAATTTCTCTCTTCTATGCCTTAAAAAGAAAACAAGCTGTATTCCTTTAAACCTCAGGTATCAACTTAAGGTTCACACTGCTTGACAGCTGGATTAAAACACAACAAAATAATTCACAGATCTTTGATTTTTTTTTCCCTTAGATTGGTCTTCAGCAAAACCACTTAAACCTTTCCTGCACAGACAGACCAAAACTATCTTGTGGTAAGACCAACGGTTACTACTCACATATGCTACTTCACCTAGAATGATTCAAAGAACTCAACTTTTTAAACTGTTGAAAATACCACGTAAATCTTTAACTGACAATATTTTAAGGCATATATCTAACCTTTCAAAACTAAAGATAACACACCCCCATAACCCTAAAAACTGAACAAGAGAAAATAAACACAGCTTGTTATTCATATGTGGGGATTTTGTTTCCACATTTTTAAAATGCCTTGAAGACTTGAATAAGCTAACTGAAATGACCCTCTATACTATTTTCATAGGACTTAAAAAAAAAACTTGTAGCAGTCACCTTGCTTCCTGAATGACAATAAATTGCAAACATCATAGTAAAAAAATTCTTCATGGACAATTAAAATCTGTATGGTTTCTGAGAGAAAAACATATAAACCTTGAGTCTTGAATGTGATATGGTGACAGATATTCTTAGGTGCTCTAGAATAAGTCTTCTAGCTTATGCCACCCCCTCCTCCCACTCTTCCTCAGCTGGCTCTGGAATGCAGCACACACAAAAGGAACTGAGGGCATCATCTCTCCCCTCTCCCCAAGAACTTGGGGGGTTTCTGTAAGGAGCAGTAGTTGTCAAATGTATGTGGATTAATTTCTTACAAGCTCACAATCTGACCCAACAGAAGACGACTTCAATACTAACAGGAAAACTACTTCCTCTTTGTTGTTTTTTTAAATGCATGGAAACAATGTTTTGTTCAGACATGACATAAGATCGCTGCATTTTCCACTTGCAGTCATTTTCATGAGCAGAATTTCTCAACCTTATTTACAGTTCAAGTCTCTGTTTCCCTAGAAATTGCTTTTTCATTGTATTCAGAGAACAACAGCAACAACAAAAAAAATCACAATAACTTAACAGGTGAATTTGTAAAGTCTAATTTCCAGTGGTACTGTTGTCAAATATAAAGGTTGTCAATTCCCTTATGAAATCATTATTTTTGCGAAAGTCAACAGTACTAAGGTTTATTCTTGATTCTACTTCCTTCACTGAATGTTATGAGTAAATGTCATACCCTTCTTTTGATTTTATAATGTAAAATGAGTATCACAAATAGAATCTATTTCACTGGAGCTGTAAAGCTCTGTATATTTTTTTCAACATATAAAGGGCTACAGTACCTATGATTATCATCATATGAAAATATTATATTGATTTACAGTGGAATAAATAGATCGACCCTTTGAGAAATTAATTCTTTAGTTAGTCAGAGAAAAGTAAAATTACAAAATAAGCTTCCCAGTTTCCTTTTCCCAAGTTTAATTTGTTTTATTTTCTACTAAAGCTGCAAAGAATAGTAGATAGCTATGGCTGTCGTTCTGTTTTAGGGATAATTTTGTGGTAGAATACTGTAGCTGTGATGACTTAAGGATTTAAGTACAGCAGGTCACGGTAAGCATGGCAGGATAAAAACAGTCCCACCAAATGAAATGATAAAGCAACAGTAAAGCAGAGAATTTTTAGATGCAGAAAGCTTTAGGTTCAATATAGAAGCTGGTCTGAATCATATGTATATCCAAAAGCTTGCTTATTTTCCACCTGCTCTGTATTATCCTGACTGTCTCTACAACTCTTTACAGACCTTGTCTTCAGAGTTTTTTAGGACCCAGAATGAGTGAGTCCGAACTGCACTCAGCAGGGCTTTCCAGTGATAGCTATGCAGATGAGGTGTGAGCTACTGCCTTATCATCTGTTGATGGATCAGAGAGCTGCCTTTCACTACACTTCACTTGTGTGTTTGTCTTTGTCAGACTTGCTCCTTGGGGATATACCATCACTACAGTTCTTCTGCAGAAGAAACATGGTTTGAGGACCAGAAGTGAACTCTCGGTAAAACATAATGTAATTCTGTCCCCAAATTTTAGCAACAACACAAACATAAAAGCTATTGTATTTCTCTGGTAATGATTATGATGGTAAGTTGTATACTACCCATATAAAATTAATTATGAAATGTATCCTTTCAAAATCTGTTACTAGTGTGCACATAAAAACAGCACATTATGATTAATTACTTTTTCCCTGCTTCTTGGATTATCAGCATTATATTTTATTTATACAATTTGTAACAAACATCATCATCTGAGCAAGAACGACTAGAAGCTCAGGTGATTGCAGCTGACTGCACTTCCAGACAAAACTCCTTATAGTATGTCTGTGTACACCACTCTGGACCTTGGTCATTTTGCGACTCTGGTCTTGAACCTATCCTCACTTCCAAATACTTAAAGCTCAAGAAATGAGTACTCTTGTTCCAAAGAAAGGAAATAATTTTTTTCTGTATGACTTTGTCTTTTACATATCTCTATCCTTCATGCGATTTCCTAGTTCTTCAAATCACCAATGAAGGGCAGCTGGCCAGCTATGAGTAAGAGGTGAAACTACACAATATTGACTCCAGCACCTGGAACGCAAACAGACACACCACTGGCAGAATTCTAAGTAATTCCATCGTATGCCTTATTCTTTTAAAAATAAAATGAAGAGTCTCACTTCTATAGGTTAGCGTTGCAAGACAGGTTACTAGTCAAGGTAGCATCTCTCAAATGTGTAAGAGTCTACATATTGTTTTATAAACCTCTGATTAAAATAAGCCCTGTACTTCTTCCAGTGAAATGTAACACTTCAAACATTATTATTATTATGGAGCTTTATTACTTAAAAGTCATTTATATAGAAGAATCCATACCTCACTGAATAAACTTCCATTCACATAAGAAATCCAGAGCTTCCAGAAGTTGGGCAGCTGACTTACAACAAGTTTTGTCAACTTTTCAACAAATACAACTTGTTGAGGAGCTTTGTATCGCCAAGCTAAAAGGGGGAGAGAGGATGGAAAATGGAAAATTAAAAAAAACGTTTGACTTAATAATAAAAAAGTACTACTAGCTTGCTACTGCCTTGTATTACACTAGTAACTACATAGTGTATATATAAAACCTTTCAGGTAGGAGTTGAAAAATTCAAAGCTCAGTCCATATATGTGTACACAATTGGTACACACACAAGCTCTTTCTTCTTTTCTCATATGCTTACAAGGTGCCAGCACTATGACAGTACATAAAGAATAGGCCCCTTTGTAGGGGGTATCTATGCAATCCACCTAACAATCCATTTAGGCAGTCTTCCATCTTCAAACCACTCTAACAGGTAAGGTAACAGGAAAGCAATCAAGACATTAGGAGTTTCAAATTATGAGGTGGTGATGCTGAAGAAACAGGGCTGCCAGGATAGGCTAGTGATTAAAGCAAACAATGGGAACTAAAAGACTTGCTTTATTTAAAGCTCAAAAAAATTTTCCATTGTGGCCTGGGCAAGTTGCCAACCTCTCATCTTCATTTACATTTGTTTGGTAAAATCTTTCATCTGAAAACCAGGGGACATTCCAACATTTTTGTTAAAACTCAATAAACATATCACTAAGTATCTATTGAGATTCTTGGAGGAAGAACACTGCAGCATCTCTCACTTCACGAACCTACTTGCTCCTGGTACACTGGCATTTAAAACGCATCAGGAAAATAGCTTACATTTTGGTATCAGATAACTTCTCTCAGTTTCTTATCAGATGGGGCAAAGGGAGGTTGGGGGGAGGAAGGTAAAGAGCTGAAAAGGGGCAGAAGAAAGGTTCCAATTAATACAGAAAAAAGAAAACTGTGAAATACTTTTCTATAACCATCTGTCTTCTCCACTGAAACTTTCTTGATAACGATGTTTCAACAAAACAGGGTATACAGATAATATAACATGATAAGAGACCTGTATTTCAACTCCAAAATTACAGTCCACTTTAGAATACTTGGAAAAAGAAGTCAGATTTTTGAGAAAAAACAACCAAAAGAAAACAAACCAGAACAACAATATTTAAAGAGGTCCATGTTTGCTGGATTTTCTTGGTATAAACTCTGATCTTTTTATAAATGAAAAAATTAAAAACATATTATCCTACATAAGTCTGGAAACGCAGAAAAATGTTGGGTGAAATTGCACTTTTTGTCTTTAATCTGTTAGGGAAAATTGCCTATACAGAACAGGAATTCACCAGTTAGGCAAAAATAGCTGCCTAAAGCACATTAAGTAACTAGAACGGTTCACCACAGCCTCACTATTTTACGGTGTTGGTAAACCAGTCTTGAATCTCCTTGAAGCATAGCATGCTTTCAGCAGCATCCACTTGTTGAGGTGCAGGTCAATTATTGTTCCATTTCTTTAGTGGACAAATAAAGACCTGCACTATCCAAAATGTTCTTTTTCCTCACAGCCAAAAAGTTTAGGGACTCTGGATTAGTATTTGAAAAATAAAAAAAGCCACAATAGAAGCCCAAAATTTGGAGAGAGACTGACATAATTGAAGTGTAACTCTGTTGGTAGTGATGCATCTGCTAGGAGGCACAAAAACTTCATGAAAGTTCAACCAGCAAAGCTCATAGTGTGGACACAGGTAGGATGTCAGAGCACTACATTTGCCACCTTAATTTATGACTGTCAGAGAACTGGTCTAGACCCAGTAGAGGAATGGGTCTCCTCCCTTCTTACAAAGAAAGGAGATAAAAACTCCTACTAACATAGGCTGTGGCTATGCCAGGAGGCTGTGCCAACGCTGCTATAGCAGCAGGGGCTCTGTAACACTAACAAACCCCAAGTTCTAACCAAAAGATTTCAGCTCCTTTGAGAAACCACCTCATCTTCGCCAAAAGCTCCAGCAACAACCCAAGAGTATAACCAGAGATGTCTGTTCCTAACTGAGACCATACTGCTAAGATTTACTTCACATATGAAATTCTTTTCCCCTCCAGGAAGCATACACTTCAGGCCTATTTCAGAGATTGCCTTAGTCCAGGGTCTGCAGACAGTAGATATTTATTAGAAGAAGCTACTGCACATCACGTCAAAAGGACATTCTGGCCATAAATTCAGGATATTTTGACTTCTTTTGCTAGAGAAAGCTCCAATCTATATTAAAGCAGAAATTTTCTTTTATTCAATTTATTATAACCTGTGCTATAACATCCTAAAGAAGAAATTAGAGCTATTGTTCACCTACCCTCATGAATATATGCTCAAGCAAGACCTGAATGTTATTTGAATGCTGCAGTTTCAAATTCAAAGTAATCTGTTAAATGTCAGGGACAATAATTGTCAGTCACATCAGGGAAAAAAAAACCCACACCAAAAACCCCAGAGATGCCATTCCTTAAATTTGCTAAAAACCAAAAGGATGCACAAACAACACGAAAACGGCACACATCATGGCATATTTGGAATGGCAGCTTCTGCACAGGTCTCTTAAGTGGTTGGTTTGCTTTGGCTCTCCAGAGGACAGCAAGGATGGTAGAGCTTTCAACTTTTCCAGAGCATGCAGTAGGCACGTGCACCTAGGTACCAACAAACTCGACTCAGAGCCAACTCATTCTAACTCTAGGGTCTTTGTGGTGGATTGGGCTCCTAGAGGTATTGTGTTGCACTGATCCTCCAGTTTTCCTTTGAATCCTAGTTTAAACTGCTCCCTACAGAAACTGCAAAGCTTGCTGAAGACTCCCCTTTTCCAGTCTGTAAGAGGTTTATAGATCCATAAATAAGACTAACGCAAAGATAACCAATTGAATTGAAATTGCCTTCTGTAGACACAACTATTTAAGCAGAAACACATGAAAAAAATTCAGACAAGGGAAAAAAATAAACTGGATTTTGGATGTTGCTTGCTACGTTAAGTGTGGCATGCGTGTTAGCAGATGGTATCCAACAACAGCCAGCAATTTACTGTTTTGCTCTGTAATACTTGTCAATCAACTTCATGCGAGGCTTTGGGCTGAGAAAGGACCAGAGTAACCGTGACACAGTAATGTAATTACTTGGTATACATGTATATTTTTAAAAGTCTGCAATTTATATTTTGAAATACGTTCAACCTCAAACTGTGATGCAATTTAATTGTCTTGCATGTGAATATACTGTTGCAGCACAAGAATGTACAATTCTCATTATTCTCCAGTCCATGTTCTTGAAAGATTCCCTTGTGAATCTTGAAAGATTCACTTCTCTTCTTGCTCAAAAAAAAATCAGGGATTTTTTGATGGTTTATCAAGGAAGTTCACAAAATTGGGAGAAGAGTAAAATCAAAGCAGACCAAAGTCAGAAAGTTCTTCACAAAAACCCGCTTTCTGCAGAAAAAGTACTTTGGTAAGAAATTACCTATATCCTGTGAAAACATGTTTTCTGCCTCCTGTGATATCACCATTGAAAGACTCCTGAGATGAAGTTGCTTGGACAAGGATGTTGAAGACACTTATGACTCAGAAGGGCTCAGCTGGTTGCGGACACATTGCTAGAGCTTAGTCACATACTTTTGTTTCCCTTTCTGGGTTTACAGAATTAGAGAAAAAGGACTGGATATGTGAAGTCACAGAAGGAGCAAATGCAAGGAGGGCCACCTTAGCAAACACACACAAAAGGTAACAGCAGCAAAAGGTGGTAAGCAGTAGGTGGTGATGTATGCCAAAAAAAAAAAATATCTGGGTTTGTAGGAAATAAATAAAAAAAAGAGAGACTTATTACCTTGACTACATTTTAAGAAGCTGAGTTCAGTTATGAACTGCTCTTCGCTTGCAAAAAACCAAAGACGACCACTTTAGTAAGCAATGGCAATACATGAGAAGAAAGAATTTTATTTGGTAACAAACCACAGCAAACACACAGAACGTGGGCTTCTGTTTGGGTTTTTTGACTACACCACACATGGGATGTAGGGAACTGCAGCTTTGTTTTTCCAAATAAAACAGATGCCTACCATCATCACGGCCAGACTGAAAGCTGCTGCCCCTTTTCAATGAAGCAGTTTGACTGAGATGGCCGATTGGTGATGGACGCACATCACTGTCCAGGTCTAACATGGGGCTGTGGAGCAATGAGTTGCCTAGGGAGAGGGGAAAAAAGTTACAATGATTTTGGACATTGATTGACATGAAACTGCATGCTGCAGGGGGAATTATAATTTAATTCTGAAGCGATACAAGACAAAAAGTTATCTAGCAAAACCATTCTTAATCTTGTATTTAGACTGACTGTTCATCTACATCAAGGTTATTCAATAACACCGCTATTGACTCCTGTAGCACAGCCAAAACCACAAGTACCATGTGGAAAATATAATTTTTTTGGTCTGTATGTTTCTCTGGCTTTACTTTAATTAATGCCCTACAATTAGTTGCTTGAAAGCCATGGATAAATATGTATTCATGCTATTGGTGACATGGCACACATTTTTTATATGGTGTATGTCTAAATATACTTTTCAACAGCAACAGTTTCTTATGCCTCCAGCTGAAGCAGTTAAGGAAGTGTTTAGCTACTAAACTGTTCAACCTGTGCAGAGTTCAAGTAGAAAGAATCCATCCATCATGAAGCAGATGAACTAATGGCACTGTATGCTTGTGCACATCTGTAAAACACCCCACGAATACATATCCACAAACACACAAAATATTGCCCAGTGAACCAATTACTGTCATCGAATAACTATTTTTTCCTTTGGGTGCCTGTCCATATGTAGGTCACTATTAGCAAGTCCTAAGCAATGATCTAATCTGATAGAGATGGATACCTGGAGTCTAACATACATTTTGGAAAACAACCATATGATAGTGAGCAGACAAGATGGCTTTTTAATGTACCGTAACACTGCCAATAATTGTCTTTAAGTCTAAGTTGCTGCTTTATGCATTTCACCATAGAGATACATTTCTGAAATTAACCACCAAAAATTATTTCAGCCTTGGCCAACTGAGCTGTAACAGCTAAACTTAAATTAACCACAGTTCATAAAATTATAAAACAGCCCAGGTTGGAAGGGACCTCAAAATATCACCTGTTCCAACCTTTCATAGGAAAGGGAGCCTAGGTGAGATTATCTAGCATCCTATCCAGTTGAGTGTTGAAAACCTCCAGCGATGGGGACTCTACCACATCCCTGAGGAGGTTGCTTCGGTGATTGACTGTGTGAAAAAATGTCTTTCTTGTATCAAGATGAAACCTCTCCTGCTAATTCATGCTGAATTTTGTAGTGAGAAACTTGAGCGTTTGAGTTTATATTGTTTGATCTTTTCCATCAATACCTACATTCACTTAAAATAACAGGAAGGCCACAGAGTAAAAGCACCTGCTGCAACACTGCAATACCCAGATTCAAGAGTAACACAAAGCAAAAGGATTTGAAGAATTCTGAATTTATGCTGCTGTCAGACCAGTATGGCAGTAAAGAAACACCTAGTCACTTTATTTCAACAGCTGGAGCTTAAATAGCAATATTAAGTACTGTGAAACTTACTGCAAACTTCCAATAGGTGACAGTATTGGGTTTTAGTTCCTTCTGTAAGAAGCTCTTCTTCCCATAATTCTTTAACTGCTTTTGACGAGATTTCCTGTGGCCTTTCACTGTGGCCTCACCAAGGCATTGTCATTATTGAGCTGTCGGTTCCTCCATTCATCTTATTACTGCTCACATTATAAACCACCTAAGTAAATAGATCCATTTGCTATGTAGCTCACAGTCGTGATAGACACACTGCATTAACCGACTTGGTCAACTCATCTGCGCTGTCTTTAGCCTGTAATATGATTCTGTTGACTACTTAAATCCTACACCACTTATTAAAAAGAACTCATCTTTATGACACCTTTAAAACTGATGAGTTTTCAGCAATATGGACTCTGCTACAGTGATTTAAATATATTATCCACCATCACCATGGAGAAGTTCTATGAGTTTAAACAAGAATTTGGGGAAAGACTTTTTCCTTCTGAATGAACTAAAATTACAGAATAATAAGGAAAAAACCTGAAGCTATCGGAAGCTTTCAAAGTAGGTATGTATGCTGCAAATGCAGATAGTTTGTTATGGACACATGCTATGCAACTGCCCATGTAACAGAGATCTGTGTAAGGTCACACATCTTCCACATCTATGATTTAAAGACCTATGACTTCGAAAAAGTACCTTTTTTTAAATTACATTAACTTCTGCAAAAACATTGCAGTAAGACTGCACAATGAAGCAAAACCAAAAAAATTTCTTCCCCTCCAAATTAAAAAAAACACGCATTCAATATCTTACAGAGATTCTACCCAGAATACCCCCCCAGAAAAAAGTATAGAAGACCGTGAGAAATTTTAAGTGCTTCACATAGTTCTTGGGCCTCCATAAGAATTTGACTCTGAGATTCTACATATCTGCATTTTATTTGGGTGAAAGAAAATGTACACCAAGGACAAACCAGAATTGTCAGAGGCATTGTTAGTTGAAATATATACTAAAAAACCCAAACCAAACAAAAAAAACCCAGAAGTGCAGCAATGCTATCTTCACAAAAAATACAATTTAAAAAGCCACGATACACCAAGCTACCCTCTTTGATGTCTTCTCATAGAATTAGGCTCTCACCCTTCAAACACCTTGTTAATATGAGGAATTTCTTGTAAACAGATGGTTTCTAAAAATGACAGTGCCAATTAAACCTCAGAATTAAGAAAAACAGACACACTTACCAAAACATCTTAATGTGAATTAGTTCAATTAAAACCATTTGCCTGAGGTAGCTGAAAACCTGAGAATTCAGTATTGCTGCTGATACACTAGCCCCACGCGCCCAAATGGTTTATATATTCACCAGTAACAGAAAACATGTAAAGAATACTCTCTTGTTCCACCAGAAAAACCACATCATCAGTTTGCAGCCGTACCAGGAAAAGAAAGTTTAACATGAACTAATTTCTTAATTGGTTGTCTAGCATTACAAGCAAGTATAACACAGCAGCAGGGAACTACAACAGCACATATACCCTCAGGACTAATAAACATCTGGACTACATTAGCAAAGCTGATTTTACTTTCACCCGACCAGAAGATAGCGCTTGAAGACTGCACACTAATGCATAAATCTTGTTAACTCTCACTTTTTAACTTACAAACAATTTTTCTCCCATCCCAACGCGCTCCCTCTCTGGAGCCAGCAGCTTAAATTTAGCAGCATAATGTAATACAATGAATTAATATTAGTATGGACTGTAGACAATAATATTTATAAATCTAAATAAACTACCCAAATAATAATTCACTGCCTATTCATTTTTTCTATTTGTGTACTATTTCTACATTCCTAGATCCTGAATATAGGACAGCAACAATCTAGAGTTTCAAGAAATTAACTTTATACTCTGCTAGCAGGTTTTAAGATGTTGTATAAAAAGCATGAACAATACATTCCTGGTAGATTTTTTTAAAAAAATATACTGCATCTTTGAAGTTACAGAAGTATTTTTTTCCAAAATACAGCATCTACATGGAGCATATCTGTCAGTGACTCCACTGCCAAGTGTATATTTAACCAAGGAAACACAGGAAAAATAAATGTACTACATTCTCTTCTACCAAAGTCATGGCAAACCAGAAGTATAATTAAAGCCCCATTACATTTACAACTGTAAAATCACGAGAAGATCAAATAAGACGTTTTAAGGATATTCACATTGTTTTATTTTTTTTCTTTAAAGGATTTTACTGGGTTTCAACTTTTTGTGCACAGATATTTTAAAGGTGTGTAGAATGAAATAAACACATTCAGATATTGTGTGAAATATAAATAGTTCAACAGTTTTCTTCAGACCTCTTCTGCTCTAGTGCAGTAAGATCTCACCAAAATAAGGATGGGGGTGGTGGGGAAGCACAATGCTTTTTGAGGACATTTATTTAACTTGTGCTTTCACTTTCTGTAAATCAAAAGTCACCTGTGCTGGCCTCTAATTGCAGGTTTTCTCTAAGTTTATTAGTAGTGGAATTGCTACGAGGTACGGATGTGCCTACAGTACCTACAGCTCATGCACACACACCTTGACCCCATTTTCTGAGATGTTACCTGCACGCAGCATGTTGCAGACTCAGTGAACAAGATGACTAACATGAAGCTTGCCCCAAATAGATTTTCCACGATTTGCAAACCAATGATTTAAATCTTTAAAAGCAGCTTTACTTTCTTATTTCAAAGCGATTACCAAACCGAGTGTAAAAATTGTTCTGCAATACCCATCGCTCTACAACTCTGCTTGTTTTTTTTCCCCCTTGCAGTCTGACAGGCGGAGGTTTCTCGTGGGAGTCACACATCTCTCGCCTCCCTCTGTAACCCAGCCTCAGACACTTTGCAGTTATGCCAGCCTGGTGCAGGACTTGTGTGACATTCAGCTAAAGCTTTTTACAAAAACTACCGGTTAATCGGGATAATATAGTGCCTGTACTTCTTGCGGTGACAAAGAAAATTGTTAACCAGTGACCAACCTCTGGCTGAGTAGTTTTTCAGTGCCATTTTCCACAGTAAGTCAAACACCAGCCGTTACACAGACTGCATGTATATGAGCAAGATTAAATTAAGAAAAAAAAAAAGACCCTAGAGATGTGCAACCAGGTGAATACAGTAACTGTATTCTTTCATCCATTATGTATCTTACAGTGAATTTTCTCACAGGCTACAATAGTGAGGGACGGCTGATCTATAGCCTCCGGACTCTCTGAAGGGCGGCAGACTTCCTTACCACCCTTAAACACCTTTGAACATTTTTTCCTGTGCACAGCGGGCCCTTGTCCTGTGCTACAGCCTGACCACCCACTGTTGCTTGTTGACCAAACACACAGTGCCTGGAGCCCGCACCGACACAACCAGGATAAGATTCCTTTCAAGGACACCGCATTGAGAATTTTGATTTGTCTAGGCAAGAAATTAGGCAAGCAGGAGAAATTACTGAAAAATTAACCTGCTCAGCAGATGAATGACTGTATTTTATTCTTTTTCTTGAGTACTTTTTCGTTCTAAACTCACATTTATTAGGAATCTGACATTTTTAAATTATCAAGAAAAAAATGTGTTGTATTTCTAGCAGAGATGAGTGCAGAAGATTAAAATTGCTGCACTTCATGGAAAAATATTTTTGAATACTTTTAAAAATAAATGCTTTTTTAAATCTTAAGGCTAGTCTTCATTATACTAAATGTATTTATAATGAAACTATTTTTCAGTTTGCCACAAAAAGCTTAATTGGGCCTGTTATTTCTAGTGGTGTTCTAAGTAAGCCTGAGGGTAAGCCTTAGTGTCAGTCCTGCAGGCCGAATAATACTGAAGCAAGAGCCAATCACTTCAAGTTCAGCACATAAATAAAAATTATGTCATTTTACTAGCACTAGCTCCAGCGGACATTAATATCATCAGCAACTTTGAAAACAACCCACTTTTACTTAATTGCCCGAATAAGGACTTAAAAGGCAAGAGCAGACACCAAGGTAAAATTCTGGCCGCAGAAGAGTTTCACTTTATCTTCAGTACTACTAATCTTTCCAATTTTGTTTACAACTACCTGTGCTGCTTTTTAATCACGATATTTACTGTCTTTATAATACTTTAGATATTATTTAAAGTATTACATAAGAATGACCCCTGCACTTCTGAACCTGTCAGATTCTACGAAAAAAAATTTAAATAACAAAGTTACAGATACAGGTGGTAAAAGAGGAAAACAAATCCAGTGTCAAATTTTGTACTGATTAATATTTTTTTAATTAATAACCCATTAAGGGTTTGCTTGACATCTGCTGTCAAAAGGGTATTTCTGCTATGGACAGGGGATGTGGTTTAGACGTGAAATGGCTCCCAGCTGCAAGAAGTCTTCTTCCAGATGTACAGTAAGCAAAGGCAATGGAAGAGAACCAGCTGCTAGGATAACAAATTGAAAAGGCCCTTTTGACACAAGCCTTGCCGGCCTGTCTGATCTAACAAAGATGGATCATTCATTGCAAGGTGAATAGAATCTCAGTGTGGCACAGAAGAAAGACCAACGTGGTCTAAGCATCCATCTCTCTCCTTCACACTATGTACAGCTGCTGTTACTCCAGCACAGAAAAACCCTGCGTAGTTTTTAGCTCAGGAGAGCTGTGCATCATATTCTGAGTGCTGCAAAAACTGTACTTTTTTCCAGCAATAAGAACTACAACAAAAATCACAATGACAGAACTAGTATACTCCAGTTTCGAGAACTGCCTCCATGTTGGGAACTTTAATAAGTTGTGTATTCTATATTTTGCAACCCAAAAAGGGCAGCAGAAAAATCACACTAAAACTGTGTTAGCATTTCCATTTATAATTTTAGTTTCTAAAGGGTATTAATAGATAGCTTATTTACAATAATGTTACATATCTCAGAAAGACCTGTTAAGAAATGAAGACTTTTTCAGTCAGTTTGACAATAACTGGATTAGAGTCCCTATCCATTTTAGCTCAAAGGATCATGAAGCCTACTAAGCCACTATTTAAGTCTAAGCAAATAACCATTGGCCACACAGAAAACAGTCCTAGCCTCCGTAGTTTCTTTCCCTGATATTCACATTAAGAATCCCATTGCTTAACTCATTTTGGCTATCTGCCCAGTGTCCCAGGCAAATTTTAAACTAAACCTCATTTATTTACATTTATTTTCACTGCATTTTATGTCATTATATCCTCCATGTTTCCTGTACTCCAGCAAGTCTGGGAAGCATAAACCCTATTGAAAAACTACAATTATTCCCTAATAATAGGGGAATTGCCAAGTAAAGTTAAAAATTATAAATGTGTAAAATCATAATTGAAGGAAACCATTGACTATCCAGGTACCAGGTTTGAAAGTCCCCAGACTTCCACAAATCATAAGTTCAAAGTTCAAAAGAAGCAATTCAGACTTTAGCCAATACAAGGCATAAAATATCAGCACAATTCTAATCATTCAACTATCTCTTGCTAGAGATTTAAGAAATACTGTTTTGAGTGAGCATGGTACTTTCCATGTTAAGGTTTGTATTCATATCCTTCAAGAACCCTCTTTTTCCTGTCTATTCAGTCTCATGCATCTCCTTTCTCTAACATATCTATATACTAAGTAACAGCAGCGAACTGCCTTTACCTACTTCAGGTCCTTCCAGCAGGCAGCAACAGTGGAATGCAATCAGATATTTAAAAGAAATCCATCAATGCTTCAGGAAATAACTTCATAATCATAAAAGGTTTGGGCTTTTTTAACTAGAAGAGCACAACTGCTTATTCCATTAGTAGGGCAGATGAACATTACGTAGAATACATAAGAAGTTAATAAATCCATGTATTTACAAGCATCACTATGCCAGAAGAGCTAGAGCTCCAGCTAGTTGCATGTAGGTTCTGTATCTACAGCTGGACCTCTAATGGAAGAATCTGGCCATCAGTGAAGCAAGAGAACGGCTTAATATAAGGACATGAGCACAGGAGCTTTATGATTTGGGCATCCCCGAGTACTGCCTCATGCTTCCACTATGACTTTGGCTATGCTTTTTGGTCTCTTTGTCCCAGCAGCTCACACTTCAGAGCTGGAAAGATTCTGACCTGCTGTCATATAGGCATATTCACTCACTCCTTAAAACATGTGGGTTTGGATTCTATCAGTTTCTCATAATCTGCCTGCATTTTTTTTTTAGCCTCACAAATGAGGAATCTCTGCTATGGCTATACAGAGCAAGTGATAGATAGGCTAAAGGCAATGATGGGTGAGTAACAACAGCTATATCTAAGCATGTAACGAAACATTGATCTACCTAATTCAAGACTAATGAGCAAACCAACACATTGTTTAAAACTGAGAGGAAACTGCATGTTAATACACATACAGAGATATTCTTCAAGGGCAATACACTCCAAAACGCTGCTGTAAAGTACTTTATAGATAGAACTTGAGAAAATGCCCCATCCTACCTGTACCTGTTGAAATAAATGCAACCAATTATCTAATCATCAGATTACTGCATCTTTTATAATTAATAGTGATCTATTAAAATCAAAGGAAACATTCAACTGAATAATTTGCTGTTGGTAGTTGTCACCCTTTAAGCCACACTGCCGAATTATCTGACAAAGCTTAGCATAGCTTGATATACCTTTCCGTTTTTGGAAAGACTCTTAATACAGTTGGATAACTGAAAACAGACGGTATTTGAAACACATAGGACTTCTGCTAACCCCTGAAACAAATTCCAGGAGAGAACTCAAAGACCATTACAGCCTTGTAAACTTGCCCGTTTCTTCTTTCAGGCTGCATCAGAGATTGTACTACACTATGATATTTCACAGTTCTAGGACATGCTTATAACTGCAGAGTATTTCTACAAAATAGAGTTAATCTCTAATAATATCCAAGCACAGTCTTTTTTTTTTTTTTTTTAAGAAAAACCAACAAAACCCACACAACATTTTCATGTGATAGTACTACTGAGAGTGAAGATTTCACATTTTGATAAAAAATACGTACTTGGGCATAAACCCCCAAAACCCATGTATTTAAATACATCTCTAATACACAATTTTCTGATAGCACCTTCAACCACCTCACATGGGTATTAGCGCACTCCACTCTTCACCTGTGCTTAGGAGAGCCTTGAAAGTACAGTTACTAACAAAAGAGCAATTATCAGACAAAAATAAGGAACCTACAGAGGACATAGAAAAGTAGATTTACTTCTTATCAATATTGGGGATTTGTCCTGACTGTCATTACTAGTGGCCTGAATGTGATGATATGTCACTAAATCTCTTAAAGATAGGAGAAGATGCTATTTCTATATAAGAAAATGAAATTATTTCAGTTGTAATGACTAAAGGGTCAACCTCCTAGCAGTATGGAGACGACTGCAACAATTTTGCCACACAAAGTACACTGTTGGCTTGTCATATCAGTGACTGAATTTGGAATAAGTTCTCCTTAGAATTCACTTAAGTCTGGGGTTTAGCTTGTTTAGCAAATAATTGCAACGTTAACCTTACCTTTCTGAATACATCATATCCAGCAAATAAATTATTTTATACTATTTACTGTTTGACAATCAGCTACAAAAATCCTGTCCTGAATGTCTCTACAGTTTTCAACAAAGACTTTGCCAGGTAAGAAAAGCAAAGGCTTTTGTCTAATTCCAAATACATTTTGGGTACTAAAATTCATGTGTAATGACTCAGGGCACAGTTCTGTGTTGAAAACTAATAAAACAGCAGCAAAATGCTTTGGCACAAACTCAGATGAAAAATTGTGCACAATATCAACCTTATGACTCACCTCTTCCTCCAAATGCTTGACATACAAAATAATCTTTTTTGGAAGCATGTTTTAAGTGGAGGACTTTAATGTTTGAAAATGTATTAATATTTTCTCCCAAAAATAGCCTGTGAATTTATGAACATATAAACCACATTTGACTTATTGAAGGTGATTATATTCCTCAAAGCCTTGCTAACCAATTTGATATCTACGAGTCAAAGCCCACACCCTTCCTGTGTGAAAAACATACAACTATTAAAGAAGATTAAAATACATTCCATGTCTCTGATCACAATCAGCATTGTTCTACTTAGCAGTTAATAACAATTCTTCCAAGTTTTCTTTTTTCCTTCTCCTGTCTGGCGTATGCCAAAATTAAAGATCTATGAAAGGAAAGCCACGTTTAGCAACCTTCCTTTGCCATAATAGAAACTAAGTGAGAAATTCCATCAACTAGGATCAATTCTTGAGTATCTTATAAGCTGTACAAAAACTACATTAGTAAGGACTACATAAAAGGCTGTAAGAAAACTACTGAAATTTGATGATCTCTTTAATAACTGCGATAATATATTAGCATTTGTTTCATATATGCACTAAGTTTTTAACTATTCATACATACTGGGCATTCAAGTTATTTACATTCCCTCTTCTGTGAGTCAAACAAAGCTGCTAACGTAACAGCCCCTTTGATATCAAGGCTGAGGTAAGCAGATCTGTTGCAAGAAAATCTCAACCTGTTCGGTGTTTTTTCAAGACAAGCCTAGGAATTTAGACACATTTCCCATTCATTTACTGGAGCATGCATATCAAAATTATATAGACTGCTACAACAAAAAAAAAGCCTTGAGCACTTACTATCTGCTTAGAAGCCGCGAGATGGCTATATAGCATCTACAAGTGAGCATAGAAAAGGAAAGCTTAGAATTGTTCATCGTGGCTGTTTTTACAAGCGAGTTTTGCTCCTGATAGCTGTGTGTTTGGGGCAGGGGTGGGTGGGTGGTGGCATCTCAGGATATTGAAGAGGAAGGAAGGTAAGAAGGTTTTGGAAATGTTCCAAATTTTGACCAAAAGACCAAGAAACCAAGCTGGTGTTCCAACTGGTCCCACAGCACTCCACACCATGTTGTGGAACAAAGATGGTCTGTGCATACTTTAAGCTAAAAACTACTGACATCACTGTCCTATGCAACGCACCCTGTGAACTCTATACCTGATGTCATAACCTCTCCTAAAGAGTTTAAGTCTCCTGTAGCAATTTTACAGCATATTTCTGCAGCAGTTCCAACTCAGTAAAATTCTTGTGGTTTCTCAGAAAATAACACATTATTTGGTTTGGGATATACATGCACTAGCACTAAACATGGGAGTTACCTATAAGCCAAGAGAGGCCAGATTCCAGTATGTCTATTCATTTCAGAAACAGCAGCAAACTCGGTAAGACTTCTAGAGAAACAAGGCACTACTTGTCATTTTCTAATTTAAAAATCCAGTTTTCAGATTTTACTACTAGAAATACCAGGCCAATAGCCTTCCACCTATTCCCTTTAGAAAATATGCTAATGTGATAGATCACATTAACTGGTAGCTAAGTTGCTGCCACACCTGAAAGCAATACCTATGAGCACACATTTCTTTGAAGAGCAACACTGGCAAATACAAAGACAATACAACCAAGTATTCATCTTGGTCGTAATATAACATCGTCTAAATATCTTATTCGTCCAACTCACAGGTCTGTGCCCAAACAGTGTAATCTGAATTTTGAAACTGCACACAAAGAGCAAGAGAAAACCATGTTATCATTCACTACATATCAAGACCACCATCTCCCAATGTCCTGCATATCCATATACTAACGGCCTATCTTGTGACAAAGAAATCTAACTGGCAGATTCAGACAACAACCCAAACTTCATGTGACCTCAAAGTATTTCTAGAGGACAGTAAACTTCAGATAAATGATTGAAATTTAATGCTTTTCCACATGTAAAGAGCTTAAAAGTTATAAGTTAAACAAAAAGAAAACTCCAACTGCTGTTTTGTTTTTATAATAGAATAAATAAAAAAATAGAAGTCAATATTCATCTTTGTAAAAGGCTATCAAAATTGATGGAAAAAACCCCAAATTTCATTTGTATGTTAAAACTTGTCAAATAAAAGGCAAAGCCAAATTCCTAAGTGTCAAATATATATATAAAGCAAAAATACATCCTTGCCTTTTTGTTCTTTAACATAGCTCTCCTTACAGTTGTGCATGAGCTGCAGAATCCACTGATGTTGAGCACCAATGCACTGCCAAGCAGGGTCCCCAGGCGCATGAAGATCAGAAAGATATCTGTAAAACCCAGTCCAAAAATCACAGCTCTGACTTGACATACTGAAGGCCTCATTAAAACAGACCAAAGATGTACCAAGAAATACTTTTTTTTTTTTACATAATTTTAGAAATTCAAGGATAGTTGTTAAGATACACTCATAGCCAATGCAAACACAAGCTTTGCATTCTCCCTTCCTCATTTAGTGAAGCAAAATTCCTCCAAAAAACCTTGTACAATAAACAAAACCATACATATTTAATACCGCATTAATATGTATTTTCAGTTGTGCTCTAGTAAAGTACTTTGGAAACAAAACTCTTTATTTGCCAAGGTTGCAACTCAGTTCTTCATGTTTCACTTGGAATCAGTGATGACATCTCAAGTACATAAAATATGGTATTTTTCTTCCCACTTTATACGTCCTGATTGTATCATCATGTAACCTTACCAAGTAAGTACAGAAGTAAGTACAGAATGCCAAAATTAATTTTTGGCAGCTCAATAATTTTAGCACACACCTGCACAAACAAATATAAATCAAGCTCCTGTGGGGTTTTTATGTTTGGCTGATTTTTGTTTGGTTGGTTGTTTGTTTTTTTTTTATTAGGATGTGCACTCACAGTCTGGGAGAAAAAAACAAAAAGGCGGGGAGAGATAATGAAAAAAATTGGGGCTTTTAATATGAGGAAGCAAAACACACTCTGTCTTTCAGGGAGAGAGGAGCATTAGAAGCCTGCTGTTGTGATTTCAGAGAGAACACAGAAGTAATATAATCTAACACACGGCATTCAACACTGTCCCACAACAGTACTTTCAAAAGAGTATTTGCAAAAAGCAGTAGCTACTCTAATACACTCCATTACATTCTGCATTAATGAGACTCAGCACAGATTCAAAAATTCAAGATGCTCAAATTGAAGTACACTGATTTGTTATCTTAAGCAGCACAGGGAATGTTTAACTCCTTCACAAAAGCTGTATTACTACAATAATACCTAATGTTAATTAGGACTGTGTTACAAAATTCTGTCGTCTTTGAGAACGGTCTGCAGTACTTGAACAAAAAAAATAAACTGTCAAAGTAGGATTGATTGGATGGACAAGAACATTATACAACCAACCATTTTGACAGGGTGACATTTATAAATTATGAGCTCAAGTCCTTCCTCAGTGTTAAGGGAGACTTTAGTCTTTGCTTAGACACAAAAACTAATAAAAAAATAATTACCACAGTTTTTGGAAAAAGATACATCTACTTGGCTGTTATGTGATATGGTAAACTGTCTCTGAACAGTATAAAATAATTATCAGTGTAAATACCATAACAAATAAGATGAGAATATGAATTGAAGCCTAACTATAAACACTGAATATCTGAGGGGGAAAACCATAGTATTTCAGGTCTTGCTCAGCTTTAGATATTGGAGACACACAGAACAAACATATCAAGGAAGAAAAAAATCCTCAAAAATAGCAGGTTTTATGCAAATAATTTTACATTTAGGATTTTGTTAATTTCCTTTTAGCTGAAGTGCTCTGAAGAAAGCTTTCTTCACACCTTGCCTCCAGAAAATTTACACTAGTATAACCACATTACCATATCTAGAGTAGTGAAACTAATTTAATCACTCTGTATGCTGGGATTCTGTTAATTCATTACAACTAGATTATTCCACATTTGTCCACTCCCTGCTCTCCTTTATTATACTGTTCTACACGTGGAATACATTTGGTAGTTACATTAACACAGTCTGCTTTAACATAGGCCGGGATATTTTTAAAGATTTGATACTACAAGCTAAGGGGCTGGGGTGAGGGGGGAACAAAAAAACCAACCACCCAAAACAAAACCAAACCAAGCAAGCAAAAAAAAAACCAACCCTAACAAACAAAAAAACCCAACACCCAACCCAACCAAACTCCAAAATCCCAGAATAAAACACACAATTGTGATTCTTCGAAAGAATCCTTAGAAGTGGTCATAGGACTCAGCTTAGACAAAGAAGCTGCTCTTTAAGGTTTTCAAGACTGACGTAGAAAGGAAACAGTACTGCCTTCTTCAGAGACTAAAAATGCTTAACTACTTACCTTAAAATGCAGTTCCAATAAATAGTCAATATTCATATAGCACCCAGAAGAATGAGAAACACTATATAGATGTACACTGGTCACTGTCCTCAAACTAACTTAATGTAAAGGGACCTAAGATACCAATACTGCACCTTGTCCTGTCAGACTGGGCCTGGTGATCATACAAAACATGAAAGTCCTCACACAGGTGTCAGAACTTTACGAATGCTCCTTGCACGGTGCATTTGGCCTACATATTTTAAAATAACTGAAAAAAACTCTGAGAATGTGAAGCCACACTAGGAGCCCTAATAACGTCCAAAACGCAAAAGCTTTTTAAGTCAAGTCATCAAATATGCCAGAGCACTCTGAAGTGTGACTCCAAGGACTGTAAAGCAAGTTAAAGTCTACCAGTAGAAGGTCGAAGCAACTCATGTCAGTGTGCCTACAAGAGACTTCAACATCAGCTTTGTGATTAACAGAAAATCTAGGAATTTCAATGAAAACTGGGGAACTGGTTCATGTTCATGAGATATTACTCAGCCTAATAATGTAGTTCCTTTATAAAAGGAGCCAAAGCCGTATTTAAACGATAGCCTGGATTAAAACCTCCCTATTATCTGACTCAGGATGATTCCATTTCAACACCAAGCCAAACTGAAGTGTAAGACAAGTTAATAAGGAATCTATTTTGAGATATTCAACCCCTGAGTGATCTTTTCAGACACAGCTTGCAATATGATGGTTTAGAGGAAGCAACAGAATCTAAACATGCCTTAAAGATTTTAATCAATTAAATTCAATCTCAATTATCCTTTAAGTTGTTCTCATTCCAGAACTGTTTTTCAATCACTCAATAAACAATCAAAACCCAATCCATTTCCATTCTTTATATAATCATAAAATCTCAAAATACTCTACTTACAGCTTTAAAATTAGTATTTAAACCATAGTAAAAATAGTCATTACCTTATTTAGGAAACAGACTTAAATACACATCTAACACTATATGTCTGATGAAGACACTAGTCAAATTATTACCTTATATAACGTTTCTGATCATGCAGTGTTGATGGAGTTTCAAGCAGCTTATCCAACAGAAGTTCTCTTAAAGCTTCGATTCTGGTTTCAACTTCAGCATAATCTAGGAAGGAGGGGAAATAAATCCAATGTGTGTCTTCAGTATAGTGGCATGAACTGAAAGTTATGTTAGTTTTCCAGTACATCAGACACTTCTGGAGTTCATGTAGAAATCAATATAACTTATTTTATAACAAGCCACATCTGAAAATTTTGAATACGACAGTTCTACAAAAACAGAGAATTGTACTTTGAAGTCTTTCCAACAATATGCCAGTGAGAGATACCTGGAGCTACATTTTAATTATGGCAACCTTTTTTTTTTTATGTCCAGTAATACCAAGCCTTAATAAATAAAATTGGCTGTGATTTCACATTTTGTAGTATATACCTCACTCAGAAAACTTGCCAGAAATATTGCTTAGAGTAATTGGTTCCTATAAATCCATAATTTTTTATGGCTTAAAGTCCATAAAAAACCCACATAAAGCTCTCTAGACTACTATGTGCTTTTCAGCCTTTACATTAAAAAAAAAAAACCAAAAAACAAAAAACCCACCAAAAACCAAAAAAACCCCAAAACCAAAAGTGAACCCGTATCTTACATTTTTTGAATACTTGAACCTCTGTCTTTCCAAAGAGTGACTTGGCTTTTTCATAGTCATTAATAACCACATCGTAATCACCCTGAAAAAAAAAAGCCACACACACAAACAAACATTTAGCTTTGACAAGAAAAAGGTAACACACTAATTTCAGCAAATAGAAAAGTATTTTTAAAGGATTATACCTTCTGGATATTTCTTTCAATATTCAAG
The DNA here is from genome assembly GCF_963921805.1 of Phalacrocorax carbo. Lineage (NCBI taxonomy): Eukaryota > Metazoa > Chordata > Aves > Suliformes > Phalacrocoracidae > Phalacrocorax > Phalacrocorax carbo. The sequence continues at coordinate 93,048,838 of NC_087514.1, read as the reverse complement.
GGAAGGTTGAAAAGAAATTTAAAACGCTGAAGAACATTAAGCGCATTCCTCGTTGAATCAGCTTTGTCCTTGCGACCCAGCACTTCTTGGAACAGGGTATCTGCTGTGTTACTGGCTCCTATTTTAAAAAAAGGATGAAAATAAGAAAAAGTAGAGTAAGCAATCAGCTCAAATGACATACAGATTTTCTTCATTTTAATGAGTCATTCAAGTTTTTTTATAGCAAATGAGTAATTATTGCTCAATTCTTATACTTTTTTTTGTTGAACTGGGTTAACATTTTGCAATTGATGAAATACTATTTGAAAGTGAGCCACTTAGCATTTTAATGTGGTAAGACCCCTGTGCAATTAAAAACAATCACTCTTTCCTATTTCAAATGCTTAGCTTCGCTGGAGATATTTTATAGTTTGCTTTGGCTCCAGATCTACATTTTACAACTAAATTATGCATCTCAGGATATGGAAAAAAACCATAGAAAGTTTTCTTTTCAGAAAAGTATAATTTCATTATGTTAATTAATGTCATAGCTTTAAGAGTTATCACTGGGTCTTACAAGCAATTTTTTTGTGCTTCCAAATTAAGCCTTAAAAATTATTAACAATATTTGATATTTAAGTGAGTCACTTAAAAGTACCAATGATTAAGTCACAGACAATGGCATGACTGAGAGAAGTCTATCTAGCCGGTCACTGTAACAGAATGAATACGGATTTTCTTCCCATTGCATTAAAAGTCTCACTGTCTTCATTGCATACAGGATCAAGCCTTGGTCAACAATTTTGTGCAATTAAGTTTCTATATTACCTGCGAATATTCTTCAATAAGGGCATTAAATATAGCCATAAAACCTTTTCTATTCAGACTAAAAAGCATTCTGTTTTGTAATAAGGATAACTTCCTAACACAGAATAATATAATTTCATTTATAGTAGTGAAGATTTACATCGCATGTGAATATTTGCATCTTTCAACTCGTGACTTATTTTTAATTAACCTTCCCCCAAAAAAAGTGGAACTGTTTTAGCCTTTTTGATCATTGCTTGTAGAAGTTTCTACATTATCTGGTCTAGTGACTATACTTTAAGCAAAGATGAAAAAAATTACATCTGTCTCGCTGGGTGGCTTGCATGCCATTTTCTCTAGTCAACACTGTGGGTGGCCTGCTCATGTTAAAAGTAGTCTTTGTAAAATAATTGTTATATCTAAATAACGTTTAAACTTTGTTGAAATTTTGAAGCCTTGATGTAAAAAAAAAGTTTTGTCAGGATAGCTATTTCTGCTGCATACTATTTAGCACAGAATACTTTAATCCATTAGGAGAAGTACAATAAAAACAGCTAGCTGGACATTTAAATACAGGCCACTGATAAAGTATGATTTTTCTCTTGAGGTTATAATAAATGCTTATTTTGTAAATCCTTCTAGTAAGTATCATTTGTTTTGTTTGAATTCATATGTTTCTTGTCCATTCTTTTAACAGCCAAGAAGCAACGTACTATATCCGGGAATTAAAGTTACATGCATAAAGCGTTTTTTTTTTTTTTTTAAATTAAATATAAATGTTTTTAAAAGGCAATTAACAACTGCAGGAATAGCACAGTGATTTCCATCTTTAGCTTAAAACTGCATGCCTTCATCTCTTTATTAATTAATTTGCTGTAGAAATCCTCAATTCAAGTGAATGATTTTACTTTTTTCTATATGCACTTTTTCTGTTTTACATAGAAATTGAAATATATCAAATTACTTAGTAGTGTCTTAATGAAATTCAATACTTCATGCAAAAAAGGATCTATCTTTTTAGACTTACTTTTTAAGTCTAAGTATTTAAGTATTGTAAAATTTCTTCCCTCCTCACCCTTCCAAATCCTTTCTACATTAGCAACCTTTATCTCTTGGTTACTGATGAATAATATAAACCCAAATAATAAAGTCCATGGATAAAGATTCAGGTCCTATATTGGCTAACTATGTTTTCAAAATAGATGACTAATCTACTGTGTGCAAATTTTTTTACTTCAAAATAAAGCTCTAGTTATCCAACAGTTGTCTTTCATAGAGCCTGACAAAAAAACCCAACATAATAGAATTTGATTGACCTCCTTTAAGATACAATTCTTCGTGAAATTTATTATAGCACACGCTGTTTTTATAAATATATATTTAATAGCTTGTTTAACAACTAAATGTAGCAATTTAGCAAAAACTCCAAACATTTATCATTCCACCTAAAACACCAGACTCTACTTCTACTGTCCTATGCCATTTCAATCAATAATTTGGCACACTCTTAACATACATTCAGATGCTGTGGAAACCATCCTTATTCTTAGAAGAGTTTGTAATCAAGCTCACAACACCAGCTGTCTCTCGAAATATTCACCTACAGTCCGTAAAAATGTAAAATTAAGATTCAAAGTAATTTTTGAAAGTAGGCCCTGTTACTCATGGATTATGGAAGCTTTTCAATGGTCAGACAAGAAACAAAGCTTTGATCCTAAACTACTTTGCATAATATTATTTACTCTTTTTAAATCCTTGTATCCCTACTTCCCTGCCTCCCACCCATCATGACTTGCAAAGTATCGGGAAGAAAAGCAGCCAATTCTTTTCACAGCAGAGCCAAACTTAATACCACTCTGAAGTGCCTGGCACAAGTTCCTCTACAGATCCAGCTTGAAAGAGACAATCTGCACTGCCTGCATACAGATTTCAGCCACCATGTTTCAAATGAAACAGCAATTACATGTTACAGGTAGGTTTGTCTCATATTAGTGGATGTAGGAAAATGTCAGACCTAAATTTTTGCTTTTTTATTTAAAATCTGTCACACAAAGTGCTCTTCAGGGAACCTGTAGTTGGTGCATGACATAGTATAAATACAGAGCATCCAGGATTGCACCGGCAAATTTCAGCAAATGCTTTTTTTCTCCTACATCCTATATGTATCAAATATTCTGCACACATAGTCACACACTGTAGTCTTTATATTGTGTGCGCAGTTTTCTGTGGGGGTTTTTGGTTGGGTTTTTTTGGTTTGGCTTTTTTTTTTTTTTTGCATTCCAGGCAACAAGATGGGGGAATAACAATGTTAAAACTATACCTTTATTGGGAGTATTAATTAATGCCTACTAAAAGGAGCTAGAGCTGTTCACAAAACCCCCTGCTTTCTCTGTGCTCCCCACACAAACACACATACAGTCACTGCTTTCTTCACACAAGAGAAGAAAAACAGTGAACTTCCATGTCACTTTCTTGATTTCATAAAACACACTCAGACTTTCCAACCCTGAGTCAGCTATCTGCATGTCATTCCTGCTTATTGATACAGCACTAAGGGAAACATCCCTTCCTCTGTGAAAAAAATCACAATGAAACAAAGTAAAATTATCTTGGCAGAAGTCCCAGAATTAAAAAAGTAACTTTTTTGATCTGATGAAACACATACCAAACTGCAGTAAATTCAAGCCATCTCCCAATGCAATCCTACAGCTAATAAAGAGAAACAGAAAAGAAAGTACTGACGGCTTTTCCAAGTTTCTAAAAATAATGCTAATTCCAAATAGACTAAATGGCAGTACATTAAATGAAAAAGATTCTGTTACTAGACCTTGAATTACAAAGGGGTTTGTATTTGGGTTTTTTCCTCTTTTGCTCAAAATTCTTACAATCCTGGTATTTAGCTTTGCTCATCCTTCTGCAGATCTCCTATCCATATAGATCCTGTGTGTTTTGTACGCTTAAAATTGCGACGCCACCAGAATTCATTTAAAGTGCTTTAACTCCTTTATTTTGACATTTATTCCCCTTATCACAAACACCACTGAAAGTCATGGCAAAAGCTGCCATTTATTTCAAAAGGTGTATTATCACACCCCAAAATCACTACAAACAGGAAAAGGCAAGAGAGACTGTACTGTTTTCTACTCTCTACCATATTCCAAGGAATATATTAAAGCTTGTTAGAAAGTCCAAAGTCCATAAATAGTTGCTGCTGGAAGGACAAAACTTACTGTTCAGTACATTCTCCAGTTTCTGCGTCATGGATCCTTCTACTTTTTCCGTTCCATCCGCTTCCAGTTTTTGATGGATCGCTGGAATAAAGTGTCTAGTTAAAATGCAGAACATTTTAATAGGTGGGAATACATTACAAAGTGACACTTTTAAACATTTTTAAAATTTAAAATAAAGCATTATTTTTCTTGTTAGACATAAAAAATACAAGCATGCTTCATGGCAGCAAAGTCTAGTGGAGGACAGGGCTTAGAGCCAGACATTGCAGAATTTTAACCATTACTTTGACACAGACTTCCTGCATCTTCTTGAACAAGATGCTAATGGCCAAGGAAAAAAAAAAACACGGAGAGAAAAATCCTGTAGTACAAGTGTTAATTCAATGTACTATTTTGAAAAATAGGTGTCATTTAAGTACAAAATACTTTTGCTTTGTAAGGCAAAGTTTTTACACTGATCTCACCAAAAAAGGCATTACCAATAATTAAAGGATAGAAAGAGTCATAGGGAATTTGGCTGAGGCCAAAAATCAAGTGCTAGAACACTGCCCACCAGTTGTTTTCATCTATAAAATGTACGCTCAAAACACACAACTTAGAGTATCTTGCAGCAACACACTGCATTAACCATTACCCAGAAGCACTGCAATCCTTTTGCTCAAAACCACCTGAAAACAGAAGGAAGTTTGCTTTATTTTTTTGGAAGATGCTTTTTTTTTTTTCCCTGTCCTAAAATGCCAAAATCCCTAATTCTTGTTTCCACATGGTATTACTAGTAGATGTGGAAGTGCATAGTATCAGCATTAATTTATTGGTTTATTACAACTTCTTTTTCAGGAAGGGAGAGATTTACCAGCATAGCTTGACTACACTGTACCACTCTGCAAATACAAACAGTGAATGGAGTGTAGATACTCTTTCTTTTATTTCCCCTCTCTTACACATCCTTCCTTCTCTCATCTCCTCTGTTCAGGATTCAGGAGAACTGGCATAGATCAGGGTTTAGTTTTGTTTGTGGGGTTTGGGTTTGGTTTTTGGTGTGGTTTTTTTGTTTGTTTGTTTTTGTTTTTTAGGGTATTATTCCTGTATATATATGCATACAGCGTATATAAAAATGATTTTAAAATACTATTTTCCTTACGTAAAATCTGCTCTATCAAGTTTCTGTTGCTTTAGATAAAATTAAGACTTCTAAACAAACCTCCTACTGCTTCCTGCTGGTTCTCAGTAGAATGAAGTGAAGCTAAACTACCCTTGAAAACGGTGATGCTCAGTGCTGTGAACAAAGCGAGTAACGACATATTCTAGTTCAAAACACAAATAGTTTTGAAACCAGTTTCCCCAATTGTCTCAGCTTATATTACTTTGGTTTGCATGGCAGAGCAACCAGAGTCCCTCAGCTGGATTCTTTTAAGATGAAACAAAACTACAAGATGCACTCTGTGAGTATACCTAATATGCTCTAAGACATAATGGAATTCAATACACTGGGTGGTACTCGAGCTAGTCTAAAATGCCACCCTAAACTACAAATAATGTGCACATAGAAATGTCATCACCAACTGGTTTCCTCCGCAATGCCATCCCTACTTGCACACGTTATGTAGACACACATTAAGAACAACCAAACACGGACAGAAACTACCTTTAGTAAGGCAGCCCTGTGGCTGAGGGTGGCTATTCTGAATCGGGATGGCCCTTGATAGTCTCCGGCCTCCTTCAAAGGAGGAATTTGCATTTGGGGTGGGTGGGAGGGAGGGCAGGGGTGGGGGAAGGGAAAGAGAATTCCATTATTCTCAAACAGCTAAATTTGACCCTTCACTCTTGATCCTACACAAAGAATTTCAGAAAGCTTTGCTTCCTTGAAAATGCAGGAGCACCTATAATAAAGTCATTTGGGGGGAGGGAAGGGGGTCACGGAATCTAGTTTAGGACACCGTATCGCTTAAGACAATCAACACTTAAACGAAATGACCGAAAACTGACAGATTCGTGCATATTTTAAGGCCCAGAAGTCTATCTTAAAAGACGGTGTATTGTTAACTATAGTACATATTTTATGTATGACGTGGGCACCACTTACCTACAAGGAAACCTCTACAACTTAATAACAAAAACACTGAAAGTTCTAATGATATTATTCCATTTATATACATCAGTTCCGGTCATGAGCAGCCAATTACTGTACTGCAATTAATGTTACATACTGAAAGGCAATTTCACCAGAAGAGCAACCGCAACATAAGCAGGTATTTTAAAAACAAATGTTGCAAGTACTGTTGGAACCACATCAAAGTAATGATTTGAATTTAAATATTTTGAAATCATTCTATGAAGCATATTTTTGAGAGATACTTTCTAAACAGACGTGGATTAAAAAATCCTAAGCTATATATTGCCTCAAAGATTTTTAAAAATTTAGTATTTTGGAACCACTAATTACATAGCATTAATTGCTCACCTATTAAGTATAATGTTACTCTTGAAGGGGACACACCTAAAAATTTCCAAAACCGAATTGTAACATCTAAAACTCTATCAAAGCCCCTTTTGTTGCCAATATATGTAAAACATGATGAAGACTTAATTTCATGTACAGAACAAGAAGTTTTGAAAGAGCATGATTTACCATGTTAGCACTTTCAAAAATGTCAAGTCACGAACTGTAGTTTTTTATTCTGAAGGCAGCTTATTTAGAAATAATAACATGATCATTAACAGTTCCTGGAAGTTTTAAAACATGTCTTCTCCAAAGCAGTTCTCTTTCTCAGCTCCTTTCAGTAAGAATACACAATGGCAATGCTATTCCCTCCTTTTCGTTTTAGAAGATGGAAGATAACATTTTTCACACTGGTAGCATTTAAAGTTAGCATCTTAGCATAAAGTATGAGATTCTTAGTTTGCAAACCCAGGAAGAGTGATACCATTAAGCCAATTTGTAGGCATGTTCAGAGAAAAAAAAAAAGATGCCAATGGGGAAAAAATAAAAATAAACCAAGATGTTAAGTTCTAGAAGGGTGGAAAGCACTGTGGAGTACAGATAAATGTATATTAAACATATGTAACAGAAAGTGGAAAAATAGGAGCCATTTTTGGACCACTGTCTGAAATAATGTATTTTAGGACATACTTAAAAAAATAGACCTACATAAGTTACTCTGTATACACACAAGAGGATTTGCTTTATTTCCTTCTAGATGTTTAACACATTACTTTGTTTGTATACTGAAGCTCTTTTTATATATTATATTCAGATTTAGCAATAAGTGCATTCATATGGGTTAAAAAAAGTTTCCATAGTGAAAAAATGTTATGAAAAACGCTTTACCAGAAAGTCTAAGTTTACTTTGTTTGCATCAACTGATTTTTGAATAGCTAAGTACATGTTCCTTCCATGGAGACCAGACAAAAAGTCTCCAAGTTAGAAGTTTATACAAGCAAAATTATATGAAGTCAAGAAAAATATCTGTAAGCCTAATCTGATTGGAAGGAATCTAGAGATACTCAATTTATTCTTTTAGAGTATAAACCCATATAACGGTGGGATGGTGCTGCCTGGGACAATCCCTGTTCTCTTGCACCCACATGCTTCCTGTTGCTGGATCTCACAGTCACACAGCTGCAGGGCAGCCATAGTGAGATGACTTCGTGGTAAACTAACTCAGTGAGCAAGAGACTTTTCTTTATTGATCAGTGAGCTTGTCTAAACCTTGCCTCAGCTGCACCGCTGCAATACAAGGGAAGAGGAAGGAGCACACGGCCAATGGCAGGTAGAAAGCCAGCCTCCGCCTCTTACAGTAGCCAGCAGTTAAGATTAACTTTAGATGCAACTTCATACCCTCAACTCATCACTGGCTGCAGCAAGAAGAGCAAGGAGAAAATTTCAGGTCTTGAAGGCCTGAAATAAAGGATGGACAAGATTTTTTTTTCTTGAATTGCCAGTCACCCTGGACTCACCTGATACAAACTTTACAAGTCAGAACAACAGTTGGAAACCTAGGAGAGCTTGTTTACCATTATTCAGCAGCTTTACTGTAAGGAGCATGCAATAAATAAAGGAGAAGCTAGGTCTAGGTGCTTCAACTAAGGCCAGAAAATTAACTGTATTTGGTATCATCTTTGCCAATAAGTGTTTACATTTCCCAGCTAAGTCAGAATATTTAAAGGCTTGCAAACTTCAGAGCTGCAGTGAGATACTAACTAGTAATAGTGACAAGACTCAGTTTAGAGCTCGCAATCTCTAAACCATGACTAAATACTTCAGAATTGGTTAGTTTGGGTTAAAACACATGCAAAAAGTTCCATCTGGAAAATAAGCCACAGTGCAGGCCTTATAAAGTAAACTGCAATTAATTCATTGCTGCTTGTGTTGAAAACAATTTTACTTAATCTAAGGAAGAATATGGTTTTCTACTTGGCAACCGTAAATCTAATAAATTAAACCCCATTTGCCAGGATCACATGGTTTTTGACTTGCGAATTCCATTCTTAATTTACTCATTAGAAATTTTTAAAAACATATTTGCAGATAGGCAGCAAGAGTGGTATTCTGAAAAATTGCTCAGCCTATCTCAGCTCAAAGCAACACAGATGCAAGTTTTCTACCATTTTCTGATTAAAAGATGGCTAGAAATGCATTTTGTATATCTGAAAATCTTACCCATTTCCACAGAAATATGGCTAAAGAAAAAAAAAAGTACCTGAAATGAATCAAACCCTTTTAGTCAGATGCAAAAAACAAGACAGGGGGAAAAAAACCCAACACAAAAAGGAGAGACTGACTCAGTAAAGTATTTCCGAAGATCTGATGTGGTAACTATAAAGAACTTGGCACCAAAGCACCGTAACGGAGGGATGAAGAGCACATGCTAACATGCTGCCAGGATTCATGCCAACACATGAATAAAAATGCCTTTGGTTCCCTTTATCAAAAGATTAACAGTTTTCTGTAATTTGAACAAAACATAAGAAGGTTATTGATGAGGATAGCGCTCATATGTAGGGTAAAAACTTCCGATTGGTTTCAACATGAGTGCATAACTATACATAATGAGCAAAGCAATACATAAAGGGCGCACATCATGAACAGAGCTGGTAATAATCTAACACTATGAAAACTTTAAAAACCTGAAAGTTTGTTCCTATGGCTAATAGTCAATACCACTAAGTTTGGGGTTTTTTAATCTGGTTTGGGTTTTTTTCCCCACAAGACTTCTAGATATTTTTGTAAACTTGGTTTTATTTTGGTAAATGTTGCTAATCCAAGCAAAAATTACAAAACATTGAAGTAAATGTAGTATTGTCTTTAATTGCCATTTTGTGTTTTGTTTCTCCAGCATTTACTTTTTCAAGCTTGCTTACCCAACACAGTGGCAAAAATCAAACAAAACAGACAGACTTAAAATGATACAAAAAAACCCCAACAAAATAAGCACAGTGCTAGGAAGGCAGGTTATATGGCACTAAGAGGCCGAAAACTGTAGTTTAATGACACAGACGTGATTACTTTCATCTTACACAAATTTATATTTAAGCAAGTGTGACATTTCTAGGCAAGTATCTCAGAAATCTTGCTTGAGACACTTAAAAATACACCCTCTAGACAATGTTATACCAGAACCTGCACAAATAAGCCTTTTATCAATCATGATCACGTAACCTTTTATTTTTTAGATTTGCATTAAGATAATAATTGGTCTTCTACAGAAATTAATCTTAGACATTGCATGAAGAGGAAGCATCCACCTGAGACTAAACTACCTACCACCACTTATCTACTTTAATGGCACCCCTCTGTCAGGTCATCTCTCTCTCTGCATACATTGCTTATTGCAACATCCCCCTTGTTAGTATCTAGCACTGCAAGTTCAGAACACAAGTTTTCAACAGTCAAACTTAAATCAGCCAGCCTGTTTTTTTCATTGTGCATACATGAGAAGGCCCATAAATGTAAGGACAAAATATGTAGCAATGATAGTGCGATTGCTTCTTATTCAGCTTTTATGTACAAATATAGCACAAGGACACCTCAAGTCTTCAGACATGAGCATCCACTTGGAAAGCTAGGCAGTGAGCTTAGAGCACATCAGCTATTGCTTCATGACTACTTGGAGGCATGATCTTAATTCTCAAATGGAAATAGTCTACCTTGCATCTACTGTGGGGCACATACATGCATGTAAACTGTTACTCTGAAGTGACTGATACGCTGTTGGATACATTCCCAGTACATGCAGCACCTTAGTTTATCCTTCCCAGCTTGTTTCCATAGCCCTGTTCTTTCTTAACCTCTGTGAATTACCATATTGAAAATTACTAGCTATAATAGCATGCTGTTCTTACCCTGCAAAGAAAATATTATATCACTTGAAGCGGGGCGAGGAAGATAACATTAATAGATAGAGACAGACCACACAGAGCACTCAACACAGAGCTATTCTAACCATATCAAGTCAGTTACATACCATTTGTAGCAACCGTATGGATTTGACTAAATCAAATTCAAACATACCTGTTTAATAAAAATTCATACTATTTAGGAAAACACGTATGAGACCAAAGTAAAGCAAAACTGTGAATTGGATAATGTTACAAAACAGGAATAGGACAAGAGCAAAACCTGGTATGATTGTCTGCTGCCATACTACCTAACAAAAACAGTCAGAGTAGCATTTCACTGGACAAACAGACAAAAAGACAAAAAAGAGTGAACTAAGGTAAGAGCTAGCAATGTAAAACCACTTCAAAGTTAGTCAGTCATTAGTCTAGTTTGCAAGCAGAATCACTAATGAAAAATTGGCTATATGTACTCTTTAAATTCAAACATCACATAACTCAAGAGCCGGAAGCAAAGGGACACTTATATGACAGACAAGCATCAGTTTTTTAGGTTTCTCAAATTCGCAGTTTGACTCAGAATTGAATATAGATCCAGTGGTATCTTTTGCTTTAGTCTCAGAGAAAATTAATTTAACAGACATAATGGCAACAGAATACACTTATTCATACTGAATCAGATCCTGGATCACTGACATGCTTATCCTAGAACGGGTCTTAGAATATTTTTACAATTCATCCCCTATTGGAAGGAAAAAAAAAACAAAAAACAGGCATTGACCAGATATAGGATCACTGCAGCCAGGTAAACATTATCCTAGTATATGTATTAAGGTATTAGACAAAAGGCCAACTACAGTCTAAGTTCCCCATCGTACCGGCATTCCCATAGGCCACATACGTGAACAGGAGTGAAAAGAGAAAAAAGGAGTAGTGCTGTAATAGCCAGCAGTGCTTCCTCTGTATAGATTTCTCCCTGAAAATCTTGTAAATATGTTTGTGGTTGTAACTGCACAAGAAGAACTGTTGCCATGACAAACTAGAGAATCAAATCTAAACCTCAAATTTGTTCAGCATATCTGTGTTTCAAAGACAACACAGTATCTTCTTTACTTCCCAATATGGATGTCGTACTCGCATAGTTTTGCATAATTGTGCAACTGAAGTGGTCATTTCCCTGGTTTTTTTCCTTTCACTTAAATAAAAAGCACCTCTGCAGCCTAAGGCTCTTTGTAAAGAGCACTTCTCAAAAAGTGTATTCAAAGTAAATTAATTTTCTAGCTTTCCAAAGACTTCTATGTGGGACATGACTTGCTCACGAGAATAAAACAGGACTTGCCTACAAGCATATAAACAGCAGCACTTTTAGGAATGTTACTTTCTAGGTTGCAATTAGAATTAGGGGAAATAAATTAGCCGAACTCCCTGACGTTGACAAGTGGGTCAAGTTGAGGTGAGCCCAGTTCCCCTTAACTCAGTTTACAGCTCTCTTCGGCTGATGAAACAAACTTCCTGTTGAACATCTCCTGTGCAGCAAAGTTACTGTCAAACTGTCAGCCAAGCTAACGGGCGGAGAGACATGAGGATCTGATAAGGCAATTCTATTTTCCAAGAAATTAAACCAAACAAGCAAGGGTTCTGGCCTATTTGACCTCTTATTTTCTCAGTAAATAGTTTCTAAATCACAAGATACAATAAACATCTCAGGATAGCTTTTTACGGTTTTCATTGCTTACTTGTGAAAGTATTAATACTCATTTAAATGTGTAATATGGTCTGACAGCACACTTACAATCAGACGGATCTTCCTGATCCTAACTAATGAAAAAAGCTGCATCGTAATCAGTAATTCAGGGTTCCCCAGATCAAGTAAATGTATTTGAAACAAAACTTTTAAAAGTGTGAATTCAAAAAAGCAGGTATAAACAGATGTGCAAATAGATGAATATGAAGTACCTGGTAAAGCAAGTGTTATACATCTTAAAGTGAGCCCCTGCAAAAAGTACCATCCTGTACCAATTTTGGGAGACCTAAGAGAAATAACTGTGCACAGATAGCTCCGCTCTATGTCAACAGAACAGACCTACAGTTTAGAAAGCACTGGGTTTGGAAGTTGTGTTCTAGGATATCTGGAGGGGAAAATTGTGAGCCTAAACTTTTGCCCATCAACAAAAACATATCTTCAGAAAATACATTAGATTTTAGAGATCTTCCCAGAGGAAGTGAATTAAAAAACACCAAACCCAAACCGACCGAACCAAAACCAAGGAAACAAAAAACCCCAAACCCACACCAAAATTAAGCCGCTCAGGAAATTTAAATCATATTGGAAGATGGTATTCAATAATGATTTTCCCTTGAGTCACTTTTCATCTGTGACAGTTGTACGGACAGCATCAAATAATGAAAGTTTGCAGACCTAAGACTATGCCCCTAAGAGTTCGTGCTGAAACAATCTTTCAGGTTTCTAAAATAAACTATACTTCATGTAGCTTTGTTTAAATGCATACAAATTCTAGTTGCACCTTTTTAAAGGAGAAAATAAGAGACACAAATTCACCCTTACATGTGTAAGGACAGAAAAGTGCCATTATATCATCTTGCACAAACACTGTATAGCCAGAGTATAACGGGACTTTTAATTTCATGTTCTTCTGTTAAAGAGCTTGAATTTCATCATTCCATGCCTAAGAATTAATGGAGGTTTTGTTTGTTTAGAGTTTGGGGGTTTTTTGGTTTGGTTTTGTTGTTTGGTGGTTTGGGGTTTTGTTTGTTTGTTTGTGTTTTATTGTGTTTGTTTTTGTTTGGGGTGGGGTTTTTTGGGGTTTTTTTGTTTGTTTGTTTCGGGGTTTTTTTTGTGCTTTTTTTTGCATCTGAGCTGTTTCTCTATAACAATGCTAATAATGTTTACACATAATTTTTGTCATCTTTCCTTCGAGAAAACTGTGGTGATCAAATGTTCTGGAAAAAATCTTTGACATGTGGCAGGAGGGCTGGATGATGTCATCGAAGACACCCTTTTTTCTTGCTGCTACTGGAAGCCTCTCCACATCCAACTTAGCTATTGATTGTACCTATCACAGGTTCAAGTTTTTTAAAAGTTATGCAATTTTTCCAGCTACACTCCTTCAAAAAATATTCTGCATGAGCGGGAAGAAAGGGAAAATAAGCAATTCTGCGTTACAAAGCTGAAACTCATGCAATAAGGGGGGCTTTTTTGACTGAAAAGAATCAAAACCACTCGTGTATGCGTGTTTAATAGGAAATTTCAACAGAGAAACACATACTAAAATGCTACAGATCGCAGCTGTGACCTGCACTGCATCCTCATTAAGATTTTGGTTTCAGAATTTAAAAACTAAATACTGTATTGATAAGTCCCTTGACCTCCAGTGTTATAGCTTTGAATTTATAAGAGATTGAGACTTCCAACTCTCTAATTTTCTTCTGTAACAGCACCAAGGCCATTCTTCCTTTGTACTGTTTTAATTCACTGTTTATAACAGCACAAGCTACAGGTCTGCTTCCTTTTGAGCACTTAAGCGGGATCACTGGGAGGAAGACAAAAACAAGCCATTTTAGTTAGAGACGAAAAGTGGCACTAAGACCCACATGAGTCATCCCAAGCTCTGAGTTCTTAATTTATCTAAAGGACTGTCCTGATAAACTCTAACTTTAGGTAAAAATAACACTCTGATACAGATAAGAGATGCAAACCAATATTGCAGCTACTATGTTCTCAACTTTAAAAAACTATAATATTTAGTGAAATAAATGAGTTTCCTTTCCCTATCATTATTTTATTAGTATTTTTATAACCCTACCAGCTCTCTGACCTCTTCATTTATCAGGAAATCAGACTCCAAAGGCAGGAAGCCTACACTTTAATAGATAGGACAAGAGAAAAATCACTGAGTTGTGTTCAGTCTTTCTAAAACCTCATGACATTTATGATTTGCATTAGCTTTCTATAAATCCTACTAACTCTCTGCTGGTCAAAAAAATAATCTTGCAAGACAACAGGTATGTCCACATGCACTACTATTTACCCGTAGCAGTAACTGTTTGGAAACAGAACACTCTGAATCTTTTAGAGTATTTGCTACTCTACGTGCAAAGCAGATTTGGCTGTGAAAAACAAGTCACATTTCAACATCTGTTCAGGATTATTTAGGATGTTGAACTATTTAAGAAAAATATCTTGAAAATGTTAAAATCCTGATTTAAGACTTACAAAGAAATAGCCTATCATAATTTTTCCTAGAATTTAAGAAAAACTCAATTTATAAAAGTTAAAGAATGCCAAATACTGATTATTCTTAGTGCCTTTCCCTATGACTACCACCACCACATTCTTTAGTATTTCCACTAAATCCTTTAATACTTGTCTTCTGTTACTAAACCTATCTAGATTTAGGCCAAGGTTTTCCAAAAACAGTCAGTAATAGGTCAGTTCTGGGTGGGGTAATAAAGATATTTAGGAGTTAAGATTCTTTGCAAGAAGACTCCTCAGATGTCTCAAGACAACATCTTCCCTACCAAAGCTCATATGTGCACACTTGTGGAAAAAGTTCTCCTCTTAAAAACTACCAAATTAGGCAGGTAGCCAAAAGCTATCAAGCACTTCTGAAGATGCTGTCATATGAAGGGCAGGACACAGGTTAATCTGCCTGGGGCAGGAATACAGGTGGACCACCAGGTGAGACAGCACTACCTTCCCTTTCCCTTGACACACAGAAGTGGCTATTAGGCAGTTAAGTGAGTGGCCTTCAAGTGGGTCAAGAGAAAAATGGTGCTTCTCCAAAGCAGTGTTCCTAAAGCCAACAGAGGTGCTAGCCTGGCTGAGGTTCTCTAAGTTTTCTTACTCCATGGTACCATAAACACAGGATCAGTGATCAGGAGATAATCCTGCACTCTACAGTAGCTACGGAGAACAGCACAGTAGTAAATGTCAAACATACTGGGGATGGGCCAGCACTGTCACTGACAGGACTATGGTAGCCACAATGAGCTTTTACCTGAGAGACATTTTGTGCTTTAAGGGAGAGAGAGTGTGTGTGTGCCTTTGTGTGAATATCTGTGTCTGTATATAAAAATAAGTATAAACATATATATAAAAATGGCACAGACAACTAAGGTAATCTGACTAGTGTACTGCATTTTCCCTGCAGCAAGCAGAATATAAAGGCTGTCTGATTTTCCAAGTCAGAGCATACTGAATATTCACGTAAATATTACAGTCTGACTATGCAATAACGCATCATAACATCAACTTCTTCTGTTGCTACAGTTTGTAAGTCATCTTAACGTTATCTCCAGTTTAACATTCCCTCTCTTTTCTGGACTCGTGGCCTAAGCAGTTTCACTAAATGCCTCCAATTCCTGTAAGATACACTTGGTGCCACCTTTTGCAAATATAACATAACAATCAACTAGCTAGTCCCAGCTTGTGACCAACACAATACAGATTTCAGGCTCATTATACACTTTTAGGAGAGACTGTGAAGAAAACCGGTATTTTTTAATACTAAATTCAACCATACATGCAGATATTGTCTTTCCTTTTATACTGTATTTAGTAAGTGCAAAGCATCTTTACCTGACAGAGCATCTTGTGCTTCAAAAAATGTGCTGAGGCCTCCTTTCACATAAGCTAGGCTCCCCTCATTTTTCTTATTAGCTTGTTTCTTCAAATTCACAACAGCCATTTTTAGCTGATCAAAACTGGAAAAAAAACAAAAAACAAAAAACAAAAAACCAAGAAAACCCCTGTGACATTCAAACAACAAGAAAGGTCAGCTAATGAATAAACAGAACAAACTACTTGGAAAATAATGGCAGCTACTTTTGCATCAGCTATTAAGGACTGAGTAATTGCTAATAAGTGTGCTTCTCAATAATGACAATTTACTCTTAGTCCAAAGGGTTTTTAGTTTTAATCCTAAATGCAGGGCTCCCACCACTTGTGATGGAATAGGCTTCTTTATAATACAAATTAGTCAAGAAATTTCTTCTAAACATGCAATATTGCTCTTAGTTAACTGTCTGTACTATATTAAATAGGTGATAGTACAATGTATTACACTTAGTACACTAGATTAAGTACTGGGATGTTAGAATTCTCTTTATTAATAACCACTTTTGTTTAACTTTGCAGCTTAGTGCACAACCCTTCTTCACTTTCAGTTTCTGAATTCCTTCAATATTTCTACGTTGGTTTGGACACACAGTTCAGAATTGAACATCATATTAGTGCAAAAATAAAGACAAGCTGAACAGATTCCTGCTTTACAAAAGTATGCATTTTATATGTAGCTTATTGAATTGTTTTTGAAAGAGACTTCATAGGGGAATATTAATCACCTATTCATCACTGTTGTTTGTATGGTAGGTTTCTTTTTATCTTAGTTTCCTAATCTTTCTAGATTATTGCCAGTTTACATTTCATTTCACATTTTTATTTTTTGCAAACAGCTGCAATTATTTTAGAAGCCTTTTGTCGTGACATTCTTCATTACTTGCATATCTTTTTTTTGTTCATGATGATGAATATTATCTCAGCAGTTATGCTACTGGATTCATTATAAAAGCACTATCACGAACAAGCTCAGAAATGAAAATATAACACGATTTTCATCCTTGAAGTATTTTCTCCTAGCTTCTCCAAACCCATCTCCCTCATACAGGAGAATCAAACAAAAAACTGCACTATATCTCAGTGAAGAGAGGGAAACAATGAAGCAGGAAATTAAGACATACAGCAAACCAACCAAAACTCGTTGCCCATTTTAAAGTGTCAGAAAAAGACATATTAAGAAAACAAACGCAACTTTAGCCCAGGCAGCGAGAAGGCTATCACCACCTGATGGGAGATGAAACACACTGGTGCACTTAGAGACATTTTCCTTTTTATACTGATGTTGTCACAACATTTTGGTTTATTTCCTGTTTCCATCTGCTGGACAGAAGTCACATTACTCAATAGCTGGATTGGTCTACTTGGGTATACAAGAAGTAGTTACCAGGAGCATTTTCAAACTAACAAAAATGCGTACAGTGGTCTTTTTAAGCACTGTTTTATGTTTTCTGATGATTTAATAGTATGTCTAAATAGTTTATTTATATATGTCAGGATATTGCCAGAGGTATATACATAAAAAAAGATGTTATTTTGATTGCTTAAAAAGAATTTCCTTCAAGGAAAAAACAGACATAAACTAACCAAAACATCAGTGCACCACACATTCAGAACTCTCGATACCTGAGGTTACATAAAGGACAAGAACTAAAATGTTGCTGTGTGTTTCCAGAAAAACAGCACAAATGATACGGGGCAGATAATTATATAATTCCAGATTATTTCTAAGACTACATATTTTGAAGTGGGAAGAAAAAAACAGTTTTGCTGCTGCTTTATTTAAAAATCTATTTATAATTAGATTCAAAACATGAGTGGATTCATGCTATCATTTGAGCCATTCTTCCTTTTGAGTTCTACACAGCTTTTGCACCTTCTACACTAAGATTTGGATTTTATAAACCAATATAAAGTGAATTAATATGCAAAAAACCAGCTTTCATTTAAAAAACAAAAATTAATACTTCTTATTCTACTGGACTGAGGGGACCATGACTTGAAACTATTAATATGCAAAGACAAATCAATGGAAGTTTTCTTATCCCAAGAAAAAAACAAAGAACTTAAGCTTATACTAGACAAAGTATTTCTTAATAGGAGGCTTCAAATTTACATGAGAATGGACTTTCAGGAACTCACCCATTGGCATAATACAAGTTAAAAAGGGACCATACAAGCTAATGTAATTATTTAAGTTATCAATTCACAGCAGTGATGACCAGAAAAATAAATCATTTTATTGACACCTTGTCCTATTAGAGATTATGCTGTTGCTCATATTCCATGGTAATTCTGATAGAGAGAGTAATTTAATCAGTTCTAAGAAGTTATTTAACTCTTTTTTGGATCCACAGCATCCTTAGAATGTACCTAAGCCATCTATGACAAACAGCTGTCAAATCAAATCTCAGCACTCTCCCGCGATAGTGATTCCACAGCTTTCCAAGTTACGCTGTCCCAGGGATCAAGCAATCTAATATTGTTTTTAATCTGCAACTAAATCTCCCTTGTGGCAAAGTGAAACAGCTTGTTCTACTCTTGGTAAACCAAGAACAACTGATGGCTATCCTTGAACTGCCCACTATGTATTTCAGAACATGCATTCTATATTAGTTTTGTTTCTTTTCTAAAAGCACTTAATTCATTCAAGCTGTGTAGGCACAGATATAAATATACTCCTATTTTTGTAGCTCAGCTTTCATTACTTTCTTAAAGCAGTGGCCAAAACTGGGCAGAGCACTTTGCAGCTTTAGTAACGCCGAGCAGAATAATTATCCCCATGTCTTATGTAATACAGTCTTGCTGATACACCCCAGAAGACGATTTGTACTAGACAGCCAACTGGTATTTATGGCATGTTACAAACACCGGATTGCCTTCTGTACTACTGTTGCCCAACCCCAGGTGTGTACTTTGCTGCTTGCCTTCCTCGCACCCCTTAGAGCCTTGCACTCAACTGTTTCACAATTGCTACAGCCAAAGCTGCCACTGGTTATCAGATCCTCTGCCTTGCCTGCAATAATCAGATTTAGGAAAGCAGCTTCCCTGACTGCTCACCTGGCAGCTATGTTAGAAGTCATTCCCAGAACTCTCCACAGGCCTCCTGGATTGCTGCCTTTCCTGTAAATATCAGGGAGGTTTAAGTCTCATACAGGAACCAGGGACTGGTCTCTGGAGACTTCCTCAAGTTGCTTAAGGAAGATCTCGTTAACTTCCTCATCCCACTGCTATGTCACCCTTTCCAGCCTCTTGAACAAGCTCTCAACCATCCTGCCACCTGCTCCATAAGAGGGATCATATATTTATTCAAGTTGACCTTTGAGTGAAGGAACAAGTCCCTCTCGTCTTTCCTGGGTATCTTTCTCAGAAGGCCTCTTCCCACCCATCACAGAACACCAGGCATATGAACTATCCCAGTTTATTCCAGTTATATGCTTGTCTAGTCCCACATGTGGAGCTCTGGCTCCTCTTACTTGTTTCCCACGCTGCATGCGAGTGTGTAATGGCACTTGAGGTTAGACCCTTCCAACCGGTTTTTTAATTCCCAACAGTGCTCTCAATGCCACCACTGAACCACACATGTAGCACACTGTCCCTTCACTTAACCACAAGCTGTTATCACCATCCCCTGACATTCCTAACTTGAAGCCCTTGTCACCAAAGTGTAAACCTCTGCCAGCAAAGGTGCTACGCTCTCACCCCACTTTTTCAAATGAAGCCCATTTCTTCCTAGCAGTCCTTGTTCTTTAGTAATGGATCCATGGCTATAGAAGTGAAAAATGCTGCCTTTGAAGCCAGCGGTACAGCCATCTGTGAACCTGCAGGATGCATCCACTACTACCTGAAGCTTTCCCCTTCATCTGTAAATTAAAGAGAATACATGGACTCCCATGACACTTTTGTCCCCAGGGTTTTGCAGTCACTCTTGGTCTGTTTTACATCTCTCTTGGCAGTGTCACGGGTGCCCACATGAATAAGCAACAAAATGGTAACAGTCCAAGGGCCAAACGTAAAGGAAATGTCTTAAAAACAGCTACATCACAAGCTGTTTGTCTTTCTCACTTCATTATCCCCTCAGCTTTTTTTTTTTTTTAAAACCTGATGATCCCCGAAGTTATCAGATTGTGGTAAATAGCATTCATGTTGCATCACTCCTCTTTTAGTTACTGTCATTATGTGCGTACTGGGTAATAATATTCTCTTGCTGTTGTTTTGGCTCTTTGATCTACCATCACTTTGAGAGGAAATTGAAGTATTTCCCCGAGTATATTAATGCTTATTTCTGGAGCTCCCAAAACCACACACACTATCTCCCACCCCCCAACCTCCTCCAAAAAAACACCAACCCACACCTGTTTCTACGTTAGATAACAAAAAAATTAAATAAATATGCAAAGGGTTATTTCCCTTCAAATTGCAATCAGAATACCCAGCTGCAAAACAAAAAGGCTCATCATCTCTACTAAAAATGGCTTCCAGTATTATCCGAACACCAGCAGACAAAAAGTTTCAGAACTCAGTTATACACACAAAAATTTATTTATATAATGCAGTCATGTAAGTACTTATTATGAAGTAGATTTAAAAAATGGAGACATGGTCAAGGTTTTAAGACATTTACCTCAAAGATCTTACTCACTTGTGGAAAATGCTATAGTAAAAGAAATTTGACAAGAGTTAACTAAAAACTAACCGATACTACTAACAATTTTACTCTTAGTCTGTTCAGTGCCCTTATCCTGAGCCTCTAGTCATGACTTAAGTTAATACCTGGAGTTTCCACTCAAGGCCATGCTGCCTAACTTCTTGATTCATAATCTACTTTAGCCTGAAGCAAGACAACTACCATCTGACACTGGAGGGGAGGGGATGGGGGAAGAGGCCATAAATCAGATCTGGCTAAAATTGAAGTTTTCCTCATAACCACAATGAGCAAACTGGTTGATTCAAGTTTCTAGCCAAGCAGAAACACTACAGGCAGTAGAGACTACTGGTCTATTACTGTAAATGTCAACCACCAATGACATCTATTGTATAATGAAGTAACATCAAATGACTTGCGTTTAAAACAATTATTTACATGACAGAAACAAACCTTGTTGTTGAATGATTCTCAATCAGGTACCAGGCAGCAGAAAAGTTTTCACTAGTGAAATCGGCACTCATCCCAGGAAACAGTGCCTCTAAATCTTTTTGAGGAAATCTGCCTCTGAAAAATGAATATTCATTTCATCAGCGAGACATATTCTGGTAAACAGCTTACAATTAAGTGTCACATAAAAAAACCCAACCAAAAGAAAAATCGTGTTCCAACAAGATGTAAGTATAAACTGATATCTCACCATGAAATTAAATCTGGTATTACAAACACATGTAGTGTTACTGGACAAGAAAAGACTGAAACCTAACCTAAGCAAAACTAATTTTACTATTTTGATTTCACCATTACACATGACAGAAATGTTGCCTGTACAAAACGCTTCTAAAGAGAATTGCCTTCACAACATGGGACTAGACAGACTCACCGTGATACTAACAACACTCAAATGCACAACCACTAATGCTGAATGAACTCAAAGTCAACTCTACCTTTAACAAGAAAATCAGTACACCAAGCCAAGTAAATAAGAGAGAATATTTTCTATAAGCCATGAACCAGTATCCATCTAACTTTAAAATGACAGGACATCACCAGGTTGACAGCTTCTAAGGGATCTTGCACCATCATTGTCTATTGGTCCATGTGCAGAAGTAGACCCATGGAAACAAAGGAAGATACACAGAGCATACTTCCATTATATAAACACACTGAAAGAAATCCTGAGTTAAAATCATCCTCTTGCAAAACAGAATACACTGATCTATCTGTTTGTAGCACACAAAACAAAGGAAAATAGGCATGTCTTAAGAAACAGCATGCTTTGTTTTTATTCAGTCTTACAATGCATAAAGATAGCATGCAAGCCTATTCCTTGTGAAAGCAGTTTCTCTGCAACAGTATTTTTGAAACTACAAGTACCTTCTAAAATACTCACACAGAAAAGGTATTCCATTTATTCTAAGTCAGTGTAATAAATATATTTAAAACACTTTGATGAAAACATGACAATCTTCATCCCTCAATCCAGACACACACTTAACACTTGGCAATATTCATTCCACCATGCACTGTCAATACATCACCAGGTGCACTCATCACTCTGTTCTTTACCACCAGCTGCATCCCATCTTCAGAAACTAATCACAGCAAACTAGTTTACTTTTGGTCAGCCCTGAACTGGTCAGGCAGTTTGACTAGATGATCATTATTGGTCACTTCCAACTGAAATTTTCTATTCTATTCTAAAAATTTACTATGTAATTTTTGTATCACAACGTCAAATCAAAAGTCAATAAAATACCTCTCTGATGCTCACAAGCCAGGTGAACTCTGCTATACAAGTACACTGTAACAAATGCAAACCTGTCATACTTCACATTTGACAAACTTGGGCGGGGGTAGCAATCCAGAGTCAGCTATTGCAATTACATTTAATACATATGAAAAGCCCTTTGAATGGACACGAAAGTAGTGATTTATTAGTTTTGGTTTTTCTGTAATCTAAACATATTTCAAGATAGCTAAAGCTGGTTTTATTACAAAAAGCAAACAGCAGATTAAGTGAAGCAAATCTAAAGGCAGACACATTTAAAAGTACAATTATATAAAAACAAGAGTTGTTTTCTGTACGCTTTTATTCCTATCTAAATGGTCATTAGCACAAGCAGGTACAAAGGTCCTACATACATAATGACATGGCACACAAGTCTCATCAGTAGCACCTGATTACAGCAGGGGCATGAAACAATGCTTTGTAAAAAACAAGCAAAAAAAATCAAATGAGATGCAAGGAAAAGTGATGACAGACATGAAAAGTAGAGAGACAGGGAAAATAGTGCGAGAAACAGATGTAGCAACTAAAAATGAAGGTCCCAACATTTGTCTGGCTTTAATGAAAAAGTGATAATGTTAATATAAAAATTTATAAACATAAGTAGTAAGATTCAGGATTACCGATGACACTGAATTTCATGAATTCCAGTTAGTTAGCAGAAAATTCTGATGGATGCAAGAAGAAAGTTTCAATTCATCCTTCCTTTAAACACTTTTTAAGATACCTTATTTTTCATTCAAAGTAGTTGGAAGTGCCCAGTAGGCACGTGAACTTGCTTGCAGGACAGTACTTGACACGTGATACATGTCATGGTTGTCCAAAAATGTGTTTATATTAAATCCATGCATGGTGGCATCTTTGTGGTCAACTACATTTTTTAATGCTAAAAACAAAAAACAATAAAAAGCTTTCCATTACCTCAAAAGGAACTCAGACCTTCAGTGCAAGCACTATACGAGTGTATGCACACAATAGAGAAGCAGAATTTTGTTCATATTTTTTCAGAACTTCAATGTATTTTCTCAGAAGCCAAAAGAAACAGATACAACACAAAAAGCACATACACTCAGCAAGTATACCATTACCAAATGCTACTTATTATTGCAAGACTGTAGGATATATGCATGACAGTTTGAACTTATGCATGAGCTATACAATTCCTAGGGGAAAAAAAGAAAAAATGGGAGAGATGGGGACCAAGAATTTAGCTAGGGATGTAGTAAGTTCCTGCAAATGAGTTCTGCTCACAGACAGTGGGACCAAAATGAAAGGGTTTTTACAGTTTGATGTTTGACTGCATTGAAACGTTATTAGGAGCTTTTTTCCCAGCAGATGTTATTTGTCCAGAACCATAAATTAGCAATGCATTTATGGGTGCTTTTATCTGTGCACACATATTTTAGACATAGTCACAACAGAGCAGAAACATGAATGCGAACGTGTGCGGTATGTTAACAATATGTTATACTCTATGGTGTAGTATCCTCCTTTTTATCATAAATTTTACCAGTAGTTTTTCCACTAACAGATATGGGGAGCTTGAAATGACTTGCTACAGCTGTCTTCGCAATAAGCTGCTCACTAAAAAGTCCAAACTGAAAGCAACTGTATTTCTAAAGTGTCCGGCTAGATGCATCTGAAGAGAGACTTGATTCCACATACACAAGTTTGTTTCATTAACTTCCATTAGGAAATTAAATAAGTAAGTCTTTGGAAGCTGTTCTCATGAAACTTTACTTACTGTTTACTTACAAACAAGCACATATGAGACTTCAGAAAGTATTTCAGTTTTACTCATTTCAACATTATGGGGTGAATATGAACTAGTAGCAAAAGCTGAGACCATGCTGACACACAATAAAATTGTTGATTATTTTTCTGTTGATTTGCCTGATATAAAAGAATCACTTCAGGAAGCAACTCTGAATACTTAATCATTGATTAAAAAGCAAGCACTGTAAAAGAAACTGAGAATCACAAATTGAATCTAGAAAACCTCAGAAAAAGAAAAGAGACGCTTACCATCCTTGACAACTCGACATATTTCACTACCTTCACAATTTCAGCTAAGGAACACATATTGGATTTATACCATAGTACTTTCTACTAGGCAGACTATTTTATCTAAAACGGAATCAAATCTGGTACTAGACCTCTAGTTAACATTTTAAGGTAGTCTTATTCATGCATCAGCAACAATATTCAATATAGAAGTGATTATGATTTCATATACTATTTCCACGAGAACTATAATAAAAATAGGTTGGTTTCAAGCTGGTATACACTTTCACTTCCCTCAAAGACATTTTGACTATATCTATGCAGTCATGCAGTATTAGATGTAGTGGTCCTTGCTTCCATGTAAAGGGCATGCACATCTACTTTGGATTCAAAGCACATTGGACACAATCAAGTCACCTGTGCTACATGTGCGCTCCCCTACCCCAAACTTTAGGTTCTGTATAGCCTGATACTCAATAAATCTGATTTAACATCACAGCATATATCGTCTCATACAAACTCTACTACAGAACTTGTGCATGTACAGAACATTTGTAGTCTCCAGAGGTTTAAGATTAGCTATAGCCTCCATGGCCAAATCACAGCCTCCAAGCAGTCACAGTTGAGTAACACGCAACAGAACACAATAGATACGAAGGAACAGAGCCTGACTATGAGCAGAGCTTAACAAGTTGTAATTTTTCTGTAAAGGTTATTTTGCTCCCAGAGCTTCAGAATGTTATAGTACGCTTTTCAGCATACATGACAATACTTGCAGATTAAAGGCAAGCCCCAGAACAGGATACAGCCACCAAAAGGTAACTTGAACCTCAATTCCACAGGAGTTTATAGGTCAAAAGGAGCAACTTTAAATAAACACAGATCCTGAATAGCAACCAGCATAAACAAGCTCCAGCTAGAGCAGCTGTACACCCTCCCCTCTGTCTGGTACCAGTCAGACTCCTAGAACCAGACTTTGTACCAACTGTGCTGTATTAATCATGCATGCAAGAAGACAAGTATAAGGGACACTGAAGTAGACTAAACTCAACAAATCAGAAGGTGTTAACAAAGGTCATTCCAACAACAAAAAAAAAAGAGAAGGATGCACTCTGGCAATTATTCCTTCATAGCACTGGGTTTATCAGAAATATGACAGCAAAATGACAACCATATTTGAAAATCAGCAGAATGTGATAAGAGAAATCTACTAAAAGATTGTAGGCTGATAACTGCAACTGATGCATCAGCCTTACAAGCAGTAAAACTGTTACTATATTTTTAACATCATAAAATTAGGACCATATACTACTATATACTGCGTCTCTCTCCTGCAAGTCTCAATTTTTCCGCATGCATCTCTGTGATACAAATTTCCACAAGTCTATCACATTCAAGGATGAAACTGACTACATTTCCATACAAGCTACTTGAAAATAAATATCAAGGACCCCAGAAAGTCTTTTCCTATCTCATGATAGCAAGCTGACATCTACCATTAGGTGGCAGCGTAAGATCATCTGTTCCCTCTTCCCAGATGAGCTGTTTTGGAAGCTTTCGTGGGAAGAGGGAAGCATCTGTATTGAGTGGGTGGATACAGAAGTATGTGGAATGTACTTAGCATGTGAGCATTTGCTTTCATGTACGAGATGGATCCACCATAATGACCTCTGCTACATGCACAACAACAAACACTACTCAAAATTTTTTCTAACCACCACTAGGTCTGACTGCTGCTCTGCTTTGCAGAGAATGTACTTCCTTAGTCTGACAGAGTAGGTAGGGGTGGCAGGGAACGTTTGATTTAACAAGGGCTTGCAGGAGGGAAAAAGTATGTGGTACCTCTGAACAAGCAATTCATTCATGAATTTTATATAGATCTAAATTTTCCAACAGGTTTCAACCAGTGCCTTCATGAAACAGGTATCACGTATTCCTTCCCAGAACTGTTCAAGATCCTGAACAATCCTATGTCAGTGGAACATAACCTACCAAACTGCTCTTGTAACAGCTCTCAACTGCAAAAACCAGCCCAAGTACTACAACATTGCTGTTAGTGTTTTCATACCAAGTTTCCACATTTCTCAGACTGAGGCACCTATTCTGTATACTCTTTAAGCCTCCCTGTAAGTGTTTCTGGCTACATCTGCCTAACACCACAGCCAGAAATATTCCTTGCAGAGGAAGGTGGCACAGATCTGCTTTACACTTAAAGACAGCATAAAGATGGTGATAGAAAAATAAAGCTTTGTATCAGTCTTTACTCCATCCTGAAAACTAAAAAACTAGAACAAAGATTAAGGATTTTAAATACTTATTTTCTTGTCTGAAAGAAATAATAGCATACACACAATATGCACTAAGTGACAGCAATGTAAAAGACCCTCATCTAATTGGATCAGTTCTGTGCTTCAGAAGAGGAACAGACAACTGTTAGCAAGGCAGGAGAATCTTCTATGAATACATTTGTGACTTTAAGGATCACCACTGAAACTTAACCAGCAAGTTCAAGTTTCATTACAATATAAGTAAATTTATTGTTTACCAAGATTCTTAGTTGTATGTCACAAAAACAGCAATTCATTCTCAGAAAATATGAAGAACTTCTCAGCCAGAAATCATGTATACTTACTACTTGTTAAACTTGCAGGCTGAAAGATGATGGCTCACACACAGTGTATACATACAACATTTAAAATATCTTGACTATGTAAAAAACAACCAGGAGGATGAGTGCGTGTCCCTAGTTCTTACTTTGAATCCTTGTGACATTTGAATATGAAAAGAAAATTCCAGTGCATATTGCGAGTATATATATTACTCCTACGATATACTTACAGGTAGTATTCTAATTATTAATAGAATGTGTAAGACCCGCTATTATTTAGTTCCCTTAATTCACAGTTCAAACCTTTTGTTCACTTAAATCCCAGTCACTCCCAATTAAACTCCAATCTTAAGTCTACTGAGTCAGAATAAGTTTTTTTCATCCCTGTGCTTGCCCAACACCCAAAAGTTTATTGAAATGCTGTACTAAAGCATTTCTGTTCATTACTTACGGGATTCTTTTCTCTAATATTCCAATGTCCTGTTTGCAACACCTTGAAAGTGCCCACTTGAATGATTTAAAAGCTATGATTAATTTTTAAACTCATTTTAACTGGACAAAGAACCATAAAAACCCACAAAAGGAACTTTTAGAGATAAGCACAACCCATATTAAAAAAAAATTTAAAAATCACAACAGATAGGCAATCTAACTCTTTTCCATGCCGCAGATTGTCTTTTCTGAATCACTTGCTGATGACTGGGAAACACTTGCTAGAGGATGACCTCTTTCACTCTTTCAGTCTGTAGTCTACCCACCTCCTGCCTTTTCTTCAGTGTGCTCCCATCTACCTTATTCCTACCCTACTTTCTGACATCTATTTTTCACTGATTTTCTCCCTGGTCCTATCTTTAAATGTTTCCTTTGTTTACCACTATTTGCATAACCAATACAAGGCACTCCTTTCCCTTCCTTATTAGCCATCAGGCTACAAAAGTTGTAAATCCCACCAAGTCATACCAATGCCAAATGCTTCAGCTTCAAAATTAAAATGCAATTAATATTGTATTAGGCTTTCTTTTATTTTAAAGCATCCCAAAGTTCTAACAATTTTTATCGCTTCTATTGACAAATTATTCCCACGCCTAGTAAGTTAATGCTAATATCTTGTTTATCCACTCCCTTTCTTAATTTATAATTGCCTTTTTTTCACTACCTTCTACAACTTGTCATTACTTACCCATCCCATACGTCAAGTATTTACAAACATGCAAGTTCAGTTAAACTACAAGTTATTAGAGATTAT
Source organism: Phalacrocorax carbo (assembly GCF_963921805.1). NCBI lineage: Eukaryota > Metazoa > Chordata > Aves > Suliformes > Phalacrocoracidae > Phalacrocorax > Phalacrocorax carbo. The sequence goes on along the minus strand of NC_087514.1, from coordinate 93,020,559 downwards.
TGTATAAAGTATACACCACATTGCTCCGATTTTTCAAGCAAATAATGAAAGATTTCCATTGGGGAGACACTTTTTAAACACAGAATGTTCCATCTATAGTCACAACTATTAACACCGTGCTGTCATCCATAGCATGAGGGCAGACCAGGCTTTTCTCCTTCCCTACCTCTCTCCCCTCTCCACAACTTAACCCTCAATCCTTCTACACAATTATTTGTTACACTGACTAGTGTTCCTTCTCTCAAACTGGCCATTTTCAATACCAGTGCTTGCCATAATCCTCATGCTTCACCTCTACTGAACTTGGAGATCAATGAACAATGAACTGGGCTTGATACTATGCTTGCCTTAATATTTCCCTATCCCACCCCCACCCCCCCAAAAAAAAAGTTCTTTCCTATCTGTATTTACATATTTAGGACTTATTTCTTTTCCACACAAAATCTGAGGTTTCATTAATATGATATTTTCTGCTGCTTTCAGATGAAACATTTAAAACATATCGTTGGTCTCCTATTTAACAAACATCCAAACAGATGACTAAATTAAACAAATCCTAAACTAATGCAGATAATTTCTAGCAGATATTTCTTAATCACATTGATACTACCTTAATTGTAAGAACTATCCATTTTGGTTATGAGTCAAATACTACATTAGAAGTTTTGCTAAAATAAGAACAAGTTAAAAGTAACTGTGTCATAACCACCATATTTACAAAAAGAAGTATTGTGAGATACATATGGATAGAGGACTATGCAACAGAACCAGTTACCTTCACTGAAATCCCAGATAAAATAATGGAAAAGCTGTTGCAGGGTTCAACAAATACAGAACTACAGCAGAGAAAATTAGATGTATTGTCAGCCAGTCACAACTGTTTCATACAATGTTTGACAACATATTATACAGGCTTTGATATTAAGTGCTTCATTGAAAAAAAGTAACCAGACAAAATTAATATATAATTTTAAAGACTTGCTACCGTAAGAGTGATTAAAACCTTAGTTTTATGCAATGCAACTAGAATACATCACATGGATCAAAGAACTAACTCAAAAAAAACCCAATCCATGGAGAAGCCTAAGAACATCTGTAGGTAAAGTTTTACTAAAGCCCACATTACTCTTTTATCAGTATTTGCATCATCACCAATGAAAGCTTTATCACCCATATTTTTTGATAAATAGTTGGTAAAAATATTAAGAAAAACTATCATCTGGACTGAGAAGACAGACTCGTCAAGGAAGCAAATAGAGAAACAGTCAAATGCAAAAACATATAGCTAGGATAAAGGAATCTAGGCCATCCCTACAGAATAATGAGCAGCCATGCCAGCAGCAGAAGTAGCAGCTCAAGAGAATCAGCTAACAAGCCACTCACTGCTAGTTGCCAGGATTGTTATGTTTTTGTTGTTTGTTTGTTTTTTTTTTTTTTTTTAATTTATGAACAGGAGAGGAAGAGTGAAGGAGACAGGAAGTCTTCTGGTAAGACACTGGAATATTATCCACAGTCCTAGAGTCCACATTTTAATAGGGTTGGAAAACTGAAGATGAAAAGAAATATCTGTCAGAAGTTATATCAGAGGCTGGAGAAAAATACTTAGAGACAAAATCTTCACCTTATTACAAAAAAATTGGGTTTGCATTTTGAAAAGAAAGAAAAATACGTATTCAAACTAGGAAATAAATGCACAGCCAGAGGCTGGGAAGCTAATGACAGATCCACTGGAAATCCCATACAGATTCAGGGAAAGTTCAGTTTCCCGATCAGAAGAAGGTAACAATGGACACTACAGGTTTTCTCCAATACACTCCTCCTCACAAACAGGATATTCAGCAGATGAGACCCCTAGTAATAGGCTAATTTTAAATAGCTTTTGTTTCTGGTAGAGCTGGTATCTTGATCACGAGAAATATTATTCCTGATGCTATTTCTAGGAGTTGGTCAGGTTTGGAGCCCTAAGAGTGTCCCATTTAAAGTCTTCTAATTCCATTTATCACTCTATATAAAGTTTCCATTTCAGAAAAAAGAAGTCATAAATTCCACCATATTTATGAACGAAAGTAAAGAAGTCTGTCAGCTGGAAAACAGTATTAATATTTCAATAAAATAAACTACTTGGTATGGTAAAATAAATCACATTTACAGTCCAATTTTAGCAACAGATACCAAACTAAACATCCTTAAAAGCCCCATGAAACTCAAATGCAACAGTAATTGTTCCATAACTACAATATATAAATCCAAAGCCCTAGGTTATTTAGCAGTCCTCAAAAACTAAACGTCACTGGGGTTCAATATATCAGGCTTTTAGGCTACCTACAGTTCTAACTGATGATCCAGAAAACAACTCTCTTGACTACCAAATAGCATACCAACAGCTAATATATGTGTGTATTTTTAAATCTTTCCCTGCTCTGAAAGCCATTAAACTTCTCTGGAATTCAAATGCACATATAGAGAAAACCACCAAAAAAAGTGGATTAAAGGCATTTGGTACTCACTTGTCTATTTCAATACCAAGTGGATTAGCTGGACGTAAGGACAAGGGGGGAATCCCTTTGTTCCTATCAGTGCGCATGTCATAATAGTTCATTTCATCCACCCAGACAGCAGACTGATCCAAGATACCTAGAGAAAACAAAGTGCAGATCCTTAAAACAACAAGGGCAGTCCAGCACCATCAACTTCTAACATACTGATTTAATTTGAAAAATCCTGATAAATATAAAATGCATGCCTAGGTAATATACTGGAAGATACATGGCAAAACAACCTGGATGCAATTATGCTAAATTATTTTATTATAGCTGCTGAAAATGTATTCGTGGCTAGGCTTCAAACATTACCTCTTACAGACTGCACAGCTTCCTGTACATTAATAGCATTTGCTCGATCATGTAGTATTTTCATTCCTCCAACTACTTTGGTATCTGTCCAAATTTTACCATCTACTACTTTCAAAACAAGCAATTACTTGGACACCCCCTTATTTGCATATTTTTGGGGAAGATCCCTTTTCTGTGCCACTCACTAACCAAAAAGTAAGTGAACTTTGGCCAGACGCCAAGATGGACGACGCAATGGACACAGGACCGACTTTGTTTCCAAAGCCTTAGCACAGACAATGCATAAAGATGAGGCAAAATAGGTCTTGGCCCTTAGCCAAAAATGCAGCCAGCCATACTCTTGGCCATGTCCTTTTTGACATAACCATCAGACACTCAACACCAGAAACTAACTCATCCCCACACTTATCCATGTTTTAAAATATCAAGTCTCCTCTCCCATCACCAAAAGCTTCACTGTGTAACATTTGCACTTGATTCACCTTTCTATTAAGACAGTAGTACAGCTTGAAAGAAATTATGTGTTATTTAACTGTCACTGAACCACAGAGAACAAAAGCCTAAAATAGTTCTTGTGGCTTCAGTACAGACTGGGGGATGAAGGGATTGAGGAGCAGGCCTGCAGAGAAGGACTTGGGGGTACTAGTGGATGAAAAGCTGGACATGAGCCAACGATGTGCACTTGCAGCCCAGAAGGCCAATCGTACCCTGGGCTCCATCAAAAGCAGCGTGGCCAGCAGGTCAGGGGAGGTGATTCTGCCCCTCTGCTCTGCTCTGGTGAGACCCCACCTGGAGCGCTGCGTCCAGCTCTGGAGCCCTCAGCAGACAAAGGACATGGACCTGTTGGAGCTGGTCCAGAGAAGGGTCACAAAAATGATACGAGGGCTGGAACACCTCTCCTTTGAGGACAGGCTGAGAGAGATGGGGTTGTTCAGCCTAGAGAAGAGAAGGCTGCAGGGACACCCTATTGTGGCCTTCCAGTACTTGAAGGGGGACTATAGGAAGGATCAGGCAACCTCTTTAGCAAGGCCTGTTGTGACAGGACAAGGGGTAATGGGTTTAAACTAAAGCAGGGTAGATATAAGGACGAAATTTTTTACATTGAGGGTGGTAAAGCACTGGAACAGGTTGCCCAGAGAGGTGGTAGATGCCCCACCCCTAGTAACATTCAAGGTCAGGTGGGACAGGGCTCTGAGCAGCCTGATCTAGTTGAAGCTGTCCCTGCTCACTGCAGAGGGGCTGGACTAGATGACCTCGAAAGGTCCCTTCCAAGCTAAACCATTCTATGATTCTGTGTTAGAAAAGGTAACTATCCAACTTCACCAATGGAGGTGTTCTGAAAGAAACATTTTCAATCCAGAGGGTATTTAGACTGGATTCTAGCTTAAGCAGAGGTCCTAGACTGCTTGGCAACATTATATAAATGGTTAAGCATATCATGAAAAATGTTTAAGTCTTTGTCTTGCAGGATGGTTTGAATTACAAATAAGAAACAGCAGTGAGGACTTAACTTTCTTTACAGAATTAACTGTAGGCTCAGGATTTAGGTGTAAAGCTCATGAGCTGGTTTGTATTTTGTATTTATCTAGTACATTTAAGGTTAAAAAAAATCGTAACAGATCCAGTAATTAATTTTTGAAGTTTAGACCTACTCCTTACATAAAAAAGGGTTACCTTTCATTAGACATTGGGGGTTTTATCAGGATATTGAGATAGAATGATTAATTTCACATATACCATGAGTTTATCTGTATATATACTTGCACATTTTGATATAATCTGCTTTTTCCAGACAACTGAAGATTGCCCTGAGATGGATCCATTTTAAACTTACATTTTATTTAAAAAGGCACTCACTCATGTATTTGTCCAGCAAAGAACAACAGATGTGAATTGGAACAAGAAAAATACCTATTTTTTCAGGTTTAAGCAGTTTGAAGGAAACAGTTGAAGTTCCTTTGCCACCAGACTTTGTAGTGACAATAATGTCTCCCTTGTCGTTTTTAGCCTGTCCAACTCGACACACAATTTTACTGGCAGACATCCATTCAGCAGTTAGCAGACAGTTGTGCCCACAGATTGTTAAACCTGGGAAAAAGAAAAAGAAGAAATACCCTGCTGTGAATAGAAGCATCTTTTGAAATTCTGTAACGCAAATACATTTTTGATGCTTCATATATTTTACATAAATATATGACCTTTCTCTAGTCCCTTACAGCCAACTACAGTAAAAGAGTCAGGAAGACACTTTTCAGATGTTCCCTAGGTGACTTCAGGTCTTTTGTCCTAGTGCCACTTCATGAGACACATGCAGTGCTACTTGAAGCGTATTTTAATCTCTTCCACCAGTTCGGACTACGGCAACTTGTACTTCACGTTGTACAATAGATCTTCTGTCTGTAGAACACTAGAGAACTGCGGTTCAGTATTGTACTTACGTGAAACTTCCATCAAACCTGCATGCAAAAAGTCTTTAATAAGTTCATTCTGTGTGACTTTGCATAGCAAAAAATAAAGAAACTCTGCAAAATATTCACAATGAACAACGTTTCTTCAACCTTTTTTGTTAATAGTACTTTTGTGGACACAGAAGGGGGTTTTGGTCAAAAAGTATTAATTGACAAATATTCTGTCCTGATCTCTTCCATACAAAATCCATGATGCAAACTGGGATTCTGCTGAATAAACTGCCCTTGTTATATGAAAGAATAGTCACGTAGCTTTCACCTATTTCCTTTCCTATAGTTTCTCATAACAGAAGTACAAATGACAAACTATGAAAAAAACCCCATATATTTTAACCATGAAGCTCTCTTGTAGGAAAAGACTGTGGCATAATTTTAATATGTCAAGCTTTAGAGTTTGACGCATTAAGAACACATCTTAACACTTAAGAGTCAAGGTACATCTTAATGTAAGGTCCAAGGCTTCCTGGGGCTTCGCATCAGATCAGTCTGACCAATCAACCTGATAAATTCTTGTCAGACCGGGACTCTGGATGCTGGAATAGATGGATTGTTTTCTCAGATCTAGAACAACGCCCATATTCCTAATCAGAGTTCTGTTGTCCTGAAGAATTGGCAAGATCCTGATTTCTATAGTATCAGTTTGGAGAACCTTCTTAAATAACACCCTTACCTAGAAGCATTTCCAAAAGGGCACGGCCATACTGGCACGTTGGCTGCACTGGAGTATAATTCCCCTGTTGGTTTGGCTTTTGTTTTTAATGTCTAGAAAGCTCTGACCAATTTAAAAAAATACTTATGGACAGAAAAGGGTCAGCATGTGGCTCAGTACCAAAGCTTCACACTTACTTTTTCTCATAACTTAAGTCTCTGACATTACACAGCAGAAAAGTTTGGCAGTTTTCATGGTTGTCAGACATAAAAATGCCTTACTCCCTGCCAAAAACTATTTTGAAAATGAAAATTAAAAGAAAGCAAACCAAAACCAAACCCACACAAAGCAGAAAGGCACTGAATCTTATTACAATTGAAGGTAATTTCACTTGAGCAAGGATGGCACATTTGTTTCTTAAAAGATGGGTGAATAAAGACTGGGGGCACAAAATAGGACGCACACACAAAAAAAGCCTTAAAAAAATTGGTTATTGTTTATTCGCAACACTTTAACCATGCCAGCTTTTATTTTTCAGAGGGGAAGAAAAAAAAACCCCATGTTTATGATGCATGGGTTTTAACCTTGGGTTATATTATTACATCTCTCTTGGTTTTACGCTAGCAACTTCTCTGAAGGGAAAAAGATTGCAGTAGGAACTAAGACTAACTGAAAGAATTTGTCTGAACAATTCATAAAGAGTTTTCCACCCTAGAATTTGAAAAGTCCGAATTCATGCTTAAATTAATTGATACTTTAAAATCAATGTCTGAGCTATAGCAATTTAGTAGGGTAAACATTTTAGAACTGTTTTCAAGATCCTTGTATAAATTTTTTTTTTACTTATTAGAGCTCTCACGACAGCAAGATCACAAGATCTGATGCATCTGAAACAGAGGGAAACAGCCTTTGTCTGTATCTTAAAAATGCAAACGAAAGTAAATGTCTATTAACATTCTATATACCACACTAAATATAGCAATGGTACAAAACAATGTCTAAAACAAATAAAGACATGTTGAGGAGACCTTTTGATAGTACAGAAACAACATTTTTTTCTTCAAAAAGAGAAAACTTCCCTTTAAATAAAACTTCATTTTCATCTGTTGTGTAGTACAAAGATCTTTGAGAACATCATACTGAGGTTCTAGCTTTTATGTGCCTTTCAACAAATAGGCACAATTAATTCTCTTATTGAGACTTTCCAATTTTGGTTAAGCTTACAGAGTGACAATTTTACAGTGCCTACAAAATACAGCTACAAATATCTTAAAAGATAAAGTAAACCTTGAAAGCATAAATGTTGCAGGTATCTCCTGGATTTGGCTTTTTGTACTGTGAGCTAGAGTTACAAATTAAAAGTTTATTTGGTTTCACTGATACAAATAGATTACAAGAAGGCTCTCTTAAATGAAACAAAAAGGCATATTCTTCTATTATATGATATTCTGTTTATACAATAAAAAACTTTCTTGCTTTTCATTTGACTCTAATGCATCTCAAATAGCAGATTATAAACTTTATAAAACCTTCACTCAAACTTACTTAAATGTCATGCCTACAAAGGCTCGCTTTTGCAAGTATTTCCATTCAAGTCACAGGGAATATTTACATGCTTAATTTAACCATGAAAAGAAATCTTTACATGTCTGGGGCTTTAGTCACTTACTGGAGAAAGCTGAGAATTGAGCCAAGGGAAAAAAAATAAGACAATCCATTATTTCTATTTTAATTTCATGCTTTGACGTAAAAATAATTAGCAGCTATGTGTTACGAGAGTTACTCAAAAAAATATGAGAAAAAATATTAGCAGTTAATCAGCTGTAATACTGAGACACAGTTCAGGAGATGTCTTCCTCCCAGGAACCTAGCACTGATCACTTCTGAGTGGAACATACCAATGAACTAATGAGGTTAACAAGCATATCAACCACACAAATACACAGAAATATACTCACCTATAACATCAGTTATTTGATTATTTCTCAGTAAAGATTCATTACTGTACCACAATCTTGTCTAGCAGCTCAGGAAAATACTACTTCCCCTTTCAAGAGGCAGCAAACTAAAGTGAAAAGGAAAACTGTAGTAGCTTATGCTTGGCCATAAAGCTCATTGTGGTGGCCAAGAAAGGAATTTGGGAATCTTGGTTTACAGCCATGAAGTGAAATATTGTTTCTAGCAAAGCCAAACAAAATTCCAGTGGACTTCAGAGGAGTCATGCTTCCACAGCAGATTAGATAAATTGCCTCTAACATGAATACTGAAATACACATATGCTTAACTTACAAAAGAAATAAGGGAAATTCCAGTAGTTCTCATTAACTTGGATTTCCAGAAGATTTTACATAGTCCTTCTCAAAAGGTTTAAGAAAATTAAGCAGCTCTAGGATACAATGCTCAAGTGGATAAATAGCTTGTTAAAAGATAGAAACAGGGTTACAGTAAATGATGTGTTTTCACTGAGGAAAATTTCCACAGGGTATGTGCTGGAATCGCTTATGTTCAATATAATAATAAATGACAAGATAAAAGTTTAAAAATATGCTGATTATTTATTCAGACTGTAAAGACAATACAAGCTAGAAAACATGTGGAATAGACCGTATGAGACTGAGTGGATGCACTATAGTGTAGATGCTACCAAACAGCAGCTGAAACTCAGTGAGCAAATATATGATGCACTCAGGCAAAACCTTAAATTCACAGGTGACAGGCTCAAACTGACTAGTAACCCTCAAGCATTAAATCATTGGACTAGAATAGGCAGAATGACAAAATACATTAGCTTGATGCTTCGTAGGAGTTATAAGGAAAAGAGAATCCTATGGAAGAAATGCAAATCAAAATTGAGAGTAACAGTATTATGCCACAGTGCATTCACACCCTGAACACTGCATGTAACCAAGCTGTTGTTCACCCATCATTGGTAGCAAAACCAAAAGACATTCATTGAAGAGCAACAAGAAGGATCAAAGATATATACAGAAAATTTAAATATGCTAGGACTTTTCAGCCTGGAAAAGAGGCAACAGAGCAGTGATGATCAAGGTCTGTATGGTCAGGAGAAACAGAAGAAACTGCTTATTCCCTCTTTCAACACAAGATATATGATGATTCAAATGAAGTTACCATGTTAAAATCAAAACAGCAAAGGAAATGGTTTCTCTCATAATTTGTGGCTAAATCATTGGACCTTGACTTTTACACTAATTCATGGAACAACAATGCTGAGTGACTTTCTCAATACATGGAAAACATTTCTGACAAGAAAGTCTCCATGCTGAAATTCTCAATGCCTGGAAAAGTGACAAAGGAGCATCTTATTACATCTACCCTCTTCTAGTGCACTCCAATAGGCATTCACTTTTCACTAGTGTTCAGCACAGGATGTTGAGTCAGGCTAAAGGTTCATCTAGCAAAGTATGGTCATTCCCATCAGTTATACATTGGGAAGCATCCCTGAATTTGTGGGTTCAAGTGCATATTTGTGAAAAGGGCATCTCTCATACCATGCAACATCAATTTTACCATGAAAAAAAAATTATCTCTAATCATATCCTAAATGTGACATTCTACAATCTCAAAATAAGTTTGGTTTATTTTGTTGTTGGGTGGGGTTTTTTGTTTGTTTGGTTGGTTTTTTTGGTTTTGGTTTTTTTTTTTTTTCAACTTACCTATGAGGTCCGTGGGCCCCGTCCCCAGATTTTCTCCTCTAATTGTCACTTTTGTCCATGAGATGCCTTCATTGGGAGATATGCCAGTTACAAGTGGGGGCTGCCGCGCTCGAGACATGATGTCTATTCAGTTACTGAAAACTGAGTTGCTTATATCTGTTCGACAAGAAACATTTAAAAACAATAATTATATTATGTTACAATTATTAAAAACCTTTCAATCTGTTTTCCTAAAACAATAAGGAAAACGTGAATGTAAATACAGAACACCAAAGTCTTTTTTGCCACATTGTCATAAAACGATAAAGAATATCTACACCTTCTTTGCACTTCCTTTTTTTTTTAAGTATCACTCAACTGTAAAGAAAAAGTATATTCAGAAAAATATTAGACCCTCAAAATGCTTAATGAAACTATACACACACACTCTAAATCACTTATGTCAGAATTCAAATAAGCCTGTTCAATCCTCTATTAGAAAGCTATTATTGTATTCCTTAGAAAGTTTAGAATTGCTAAGCTAAGTAATAGACTACAATTACATATTCAGATTACTTCCCCATCAAAAGTAGACTTATTGGCACAGACAGTCCCATGGGGAGAAGCCCCCAGCGCTTTATATAAATAAGCGTCAACACTTAGATAAACTGAGAAAATTAAAACATTACTTAGAGGCACTACACTAGCAGAGAACATCAACAAAACAAATAATATCCCAACAGATCAACAAAAACATACATTACTGAAGAGCATTTCCAGAAGAGTATTCCTTTGCACCTGAAGTTAGGAGCCAACTCAAACCAGTTTAATTAGCTCTGTAATAGAAACACCAGTATGGTATGGCCTACATTTAGTTTACTATGCAACTGATCACAAATTCCTATAAGCTTTTTAGCCGTTTCCTTTGTGCAGCTCTGCAGCTATAAGAAACAGATGAGTATAATCTGAAACATGTTAGCTCCCACCAGCTTCTCCACATTTACACCACTTATTAAACACATAGACCTGCCCATAGGTACACAGGTCTTACAGAAGTCAGACAGGAAAAAAAAAATGTTTCTTTAAATGACTTCCACGGTAATTTTGCATCACTTATTCTACTTCGTGACTCCTGAATTCTTCTACTAAGACACAACTTCCTTAGAATTCCTAGTAAAAAAAGCTTCATTTGTTATTCTGGAACTTCATAAAGTTATCTATGAACAGCTTCTAATAGGAATTCATCTGCATTGGAAAGGTAACAACCAAATATAACCCACAGGAACAATGTTTTTATTTCTAACACAATCCAGGAATTATGAAACAGGTCACTTTTGAGAAGCCTTAGGTACACATATAGAACACTTTAGTGTACACAATTTTAAAAGTTCAGGTTGGTAAAAAGATGTGTGGAATACAAGCCAAGCTTCATAAGGCTTCTCTTACCTATTTTTCATTATGATCAAGGTGTACTTTCTATTTATACTTGCAAATAGTCAAGTCTGTGAAACCCAGAATGCTTGTAACTCATCCCTAACAATAAATTGGAGTAAAGTTGTCGTTTCCAAGCACCTGCAGTTAGGAAATACCAGAATTAAGTCAGCTATCTTTGTTTCAGCTGCTTCTGCATATACAAAATACCTTCATTATACCATCGTACACCATGCTTCTCTACACAACCTCCCTAACTTCTTCAGTGTTACTAGACAGATCCACCATGAGGATCAAATAAGCATATAGATGTTCTTGTAAGTCTGTATGTAAGATATTGGAACCTTTTACATGAACCCAACATGAGGCTAGAGAACTGAGTAGTTGACAGATGCAGTCTATAACCTTGTGGGTAGAACAGCACTGAAGGGAAGGAGGACTGTATCAGCAAATTACAAAGAAGTCAGCTAACAGTCATCTCCACCTACAAAGAGAAGGTTGTGCTCTGGCAGGCAGAGTCCCCTCCCTCCTGCCCTATTCCTATTTCTTTCCAAGCACTGTTTTTCCCCTCACACAGGGACAGATAGTCTCTGCCTCACTTCAAAGCTGAGGCCAGGTCCTAGAGTCTTGTCTTGCAGCTGAACTATCTCCTGCCCCTGACCTGACCATTTGCCCTCTGACTTCTTACCCCTAAGTGCAAGGCCAGAGGGAGAGAGCTGTTAATACCCCAATTCTCCTTTCAAATCCTGACAGCATGGAAAGTCCTCTCCCTTACCTCCCATTCCTTACCCTGAGCCTTCCTGTCCAGATAGCCCACCTGCACTACTGACCCACTTCCTCACCACAGGTAAAGATGACAGACCCAGTCTTCTGTCAAGATCCCTAGTCCTGGAGTCAAAGTCTTGCCCAGCTCTTCTCTCATCTGCGCTGTATTCAAAGCTGCATTAACACAGCATCACCTGACAAAACAATGAGCAGCACAATAGAAATAAGCTTCTCAAGTTCTGACTGCTAAATCTAATACTACTTGGAGCAAACAGAATCTCAAAATGCAGGGACAGTCTTGTTTATTCCTATACAATTACACGTATATGCACAGAAGTCCAGAACTTTCAGAACTCGAAGTTTCCTCCGGATTCCTATGCAAAGAGGATGTTAGAGAAGAATCAGGTGCCTCAGTTTACCTGGAGCAAGGAGGACAAACTGCTTCTATTCCTCATGATCTTATCTACATAGTCTTTGCGGCTTTTCTCACAGATCCTCAGCAGAGCTCAAAGATACACAGCAGCGGGGTTATGTCCCTACATACACACCTACTCACCTTCGGCAGGAAGCAGCACGTGTCTAGATACCAGTAAGACAACATAAAACACCTCTTTTACTTCAGAGCATTTTTTTTAAAATTTTATACAGAATGTTAACTAGTAACATAAATGTAAAAAAGCCATCTTCAGGAACTCAGTAATGTGGAGAGGAAGAAATCTTGAGGAAAACAAGTAAAATAGAAATTGCTTTGGTATTACTGAGTTGATTTTCTCCTTTCCCCAACCCCAATGTTATGGTTGCCTTGAATTGCAGCCATTGTTTCTTACAAAATAGCTAGGCACACAGGTAATTGGTTTGAATCAATACCAAAACTCAAAAGTAATACTATGACATATTCTTCTGGATTTCAGAAATTGGCACTAGATCTCCCTTCATGATGAGACGAATAAATGTAATAAAAATGGTGAGCCTCCTGAGGTCTAATATTTCTTCTAAAGTATTTCCATACTTACTGCAGAATTGCTTTAAAATACCTCACTGAAATGAGAGGACCACTGTAAATCTCAACACATTACAAAAGTACTACAGCACCAAGACACTCTTATTATTATTATTTTTAAGGAGCAATTGGTTTCATTGGTTTCATTTATTTCAAAACGAGTAAGCGAAGGAACTCTATGGAATCTGTCCTTACTACAAATATCAAACAAATGCTTGGGAGCCTTCAATTCATTTATAATATTTCCTCTCCTCCTTCTTATGACAAACATGTCAATTGGTAAAATGACTTACTTGCTTATTGGGAAACCTAGCCAGTATACTACTGCGGCCCAAAAGCAAGTTTCCAATTATTTTTTTTAAATCTTTAAGGCAAAGCAGAAAAAATTACTTTTTTTCATTTAATGAAAAGATACAACAATATAATTAAGAGCTTTTGTTGCAACTCTATTATGTTGCCCTAAAAGGAAGTTCTATTCTTTATAAATATGTATTATGTATATAATAAAAATAAAAAAAGCAGCCTTCTTAGTGAAAAACTGGTTCTTACACACACTAGGGGCAACAGTATAGACAATTTTCTATACAAGACATTTCCTCTAAGGAGCCAGGCTCAGTGAAGAAGACTATTTTTTTTGCAACGGACAATATTCTTCTACACTAACAGAGGTCTCATTCCCTCTTTACTCATCCCCACCCCTTCTCTTAAACTTAATTTCCTCAAAATATCTCCCCAACAGTTTAACATGGATGACATCTGTTTGACTGCTCTCATGATCTTGCCCATATTATTCTGTTATTTTGTCATAATTGTTATGAAAGTGCAAGGAGTTAGACAGCCTCTGCAAAGACCACCTACTACAAAGCCATGTTGAAAAATGCCTTTCATAAACATCATCTTTGTCCATACATGAGCTTCTCAAATAAACCGTCCTCTCACGAAGGCCCAATTAAAAAAAAAAAATGCAGACAATTCTGAGAATTACAAGCTTGCTAAAGAGGGGACATCTTCACTCTTTATCCTAAGAAAAGCCACTTTAAAAACAAATAACGAAGAAATGAAATATGGCCCAACATAAGAGAAAACAGAAGTAGGGTTGCTTTTTTGGCTTTTGTAAACCTTTGTTTAAAATGAGAATTCTTAAATAGGTTTCCCCATTCGACTGTCAATGGTGAGCAGAGAAGAAACACAAAGTAAAATGCCATAGCTACCATACCTGTTCTGTAAAGCAGAGTACTGCTTACCCATCTGGAAGAAGTACCAGAATATGAAATAAGTGAACGACAGAAGTTCAGGATTTAAGGATAATAAGTTGGCTGGTAAATTCAAATTCCAAAGGAAAACTACTAACCACATGAAGGCACAGAACTTTGGAAGACAAGTACCAATCAGATGCCACCTTACAAATTTCACCAGAGGTAAAATTAGCATTTGAAATGTTTTAAAAAGGAGTTTCTGACTTCTAAAATAGGATAGGAAGTTGGTTCCAGCAACTTAAAATTCAGTTAAGTTGAAGTTTTCAGCGGTACTTTGTCACAGACACTGAACTTAAAAGACTCTCTTGGAGGAAGACAGACTCAAGGTCAGTGCAAGTGCCATAGTCATCTAGCAAAGGGAATCTCAGCTGTCAAGAAAGGAGGAAAGAAAAAGCCTATTTCTCATCACTGAGAAAGTCTAAGCTACAAGCAAGCATGCAAGTCTTCAGGTATCACGTATTTATTTGTTCTCACTCATATATATGTGACAGAATACAACTTTTAAAATTTTGAGGCAGGAACAGCACCAATGACCGAAGCATCGCCCATGTTCAAATCATAGTATGCTTCAGATGATGTTGTTTATTTAAAAAACAAACAAACAAACAAACCCAAAACTAGTAGGTGAGGTACTCTCATCACACTAACATCACAGCATTAAATGCCTTCCAAATGAACAGATTTATGAAACGCCCTTTTTTAAACAAGCAATAAATACTCAGATTCCCAAACCTAGGCGATGGCCTTTTCACCTTAAACTACACAAACTTGTACTTCTACTACATAAATCTAATAATTTGTTTTCACTAGAAAACCCAAGAAGTCCCCTGAGTACAACACACTATGACGAGAGTCAGTGAAGGGACACGGCAAATGACCCCAAGAAGGACGACAAAGCAAAAAACTTCCTACACGTTTGTACTCAAAACCATTACAAAATGATGAAACACGCTATTGCAACCTTTTCTGTGCTTTATCTTCCCAACGATACAAATTCAGACAGACAATCTACATAAACCAAGATTTAAAAGCACCCAAAAAGCAGCACTGTGAAAGTAACTGACATTTATTAACCCCTCTGGAGATCTTCAGTGCCCTTGAATTTCCAGAGCCTTCAACACTGCATTAATAATACAAAGTCCATTCCTGCTAGCCTGCCAGAAAAGACTGGGAAGTGAATAAGCTAAACAATGCTGAAATTCCAAGTGATATTAAGAATCTATGCATGTTTATTTAAATAATAAAAGAAGACTTGTCAATTTAAACAAGAAGCGCTCACGAATCTTACATTTAGGGGGGAAAAAACTCTTCAAAACACTACTAAGCTACTTATAATGAAAAGATGAACAAACATATAAAAGGGGATAATTTCACCATCACACAGAAAAAACAAAGCCTCATTTGTCCTGCCCTGTCATATCCAGCATGTTGATTCAAGCCAATATTAACAGCGACAAACATGTTAATCTACAGGACAACATTACATGCCAAAATCAGTTTCAGTTTGGGAAGATGTGCAAATTTTGCGATGGAGAGGACAAATGATGAAAAGATTTGGAGTATTAAACAACATAATACCACACCCTTCTCTGTTTCAAAGGACCCCTGAATATTCCGATCAGTTATGAAGGGCTTACTAGAGATTTTAGTTTTAGGGTAACCAAGGAATAAGCGCAGCAGTTTTGCTTTCACAATAGCCATACTCGCATACTTCATCAGTATCTCAGAGGTGCTGCTTTCCTTAACCCAGTAAGGTACATCTTCATGGCTATATATCTTGACAGAATGGAAGCAAAATAATCACAGCATTCAGCGATGCCATTAACATTTCTGAGTCACAAGGGATTAAAAGGCTGGACCCGAGGCAGATGCTGCGAGAGCCCTCAGCAGAAGAGTTCAGCACCCGCTGCAGCCTGGCCTGCAGCTGCGAGGGATTGACACCGCTAACTGTGGAACCCAGCTCAGGAGAAACTCCGGGCACAGTTCCGGCATCCGAAATAAATTAAAGTAAACAGTATTGCTCTCTCTCATCCACCCTGTTAGCAGCCTCTCGGTTGAGCTGGAGACCACACACCCAGACCACACAGCACCAGCTGAACTCACTCGCACGCAACATCTAGAAGCTGTCACTCTGCTGAGGTATGAGGAGGAAAAAGGGGGGCAGGAGTGCGAGAGAGAGAGTGTGTGTGTGTTTAGAAACGCTGCTTGCTCTCTCCTCCTATCATTACAGCTGGTTATGTTTTCTGTGGTCGGGAAGGAGGGGAAGAAGGGAGGGATAAAAAAAGGCCTATAAACCTCACTAAAAAAACACACTTGTCTTGGCCTTTTGTAGTAATGATTTGCACTCCTCCTGTACTAGTTTAGTAGCTGATGAAGGGCTAACAAAGCATCCATTTAACATCAATTAACCTTCTATCTATCACACACACAAAAAATCTGGACTAGTATGAACTATTTCCTTGTACATATTCAATGACAGCATCTTATCAGTTATGATGGACTGCATATCTATATATTGATGTATTTTATAGATCACAAATTTTGATATGTTATTTATTTGGGGAGAGATTCCCCACAAAGAACAATTAACTGCACAAATGCCATTATAACATCAAAACACTGAATTTTTCCACAAACATTCTGTTGTAAAATGAAGCCTTGTTCATTAGTATCTTACAGCATAAACAACCTGAAGGAAATTAATGAGCCTACACATAACACTTAGTTTGTGAACCATCAGCAAGAAGTAAAAATAGCAAACCTCTAAAAATAGATTAAAAAGAACATTAATCTACAATACAGATGAAAAGAGACTTTTAAAATGGGAAGCGGGGGGGGGAATTCTTTGTTTCTTTTAGTTCAGAAAATCATTTCATCTGCCAATTATATCACCTGTTCAAACAGAAGAAGCTGAATAAAACATTTGCAGAATTTAAAAACCTATTTTAGTCAGTCTACTTTAAAAATAAAGTTTCCCTTCCCTCCACTCTGCTACTACAAATACACATATCTCCTCTATCAAACTCATCAACACACAAATTTAATTTAATCCACATACACAGCCTCAACAGCCGAGAAGCACAGTCACATTTTCACCTCAGCTAAAAAAAAAAATAAATATCTATTTTCCTAAGTGACAATTACAATCTCCAAGTGCTACTATTAAACAAAAGCATTGATAGGTAATAATTCAAATGTCAATATTACCTCTATAAACTTGGATTAGGACATTTTAGTCAGGTAAAACCTTAAGAAAAAAATTCCTAAAAATATTTCACCTTATCAAATAAATTTTCAAAAAAGTTAGCTTTAAAGTTCCATAACTTCACACTGAAAATAAATTATTCCCCCAATTTATTAATCAGGTCTACATGCTCGTTTATACCCATTCTTCAATGAACACTTTTGTGAGTATATTCAATGTTACAGCACCTAGTCATCACCAACCTCAAATCAAGTCAATCTAAGCTTTTCTGAAGGTCTGTTCTGGTCATACTGAATTTGCTAGAAAAGGTTGATAGCATAGAAGAAAATGTAATTCAAGAAAGTCTGAACACAGATGTTTCTCCCAAAAATTTCCGCTATTTTCATTATAAATTGCATTACAACTCCCCAGAAATTAAGTCATCTATTTGGTTAAAAGCTTCTGTATTTATTACGTGACACACCACTATAATCTAGCAACATTGTGAAGAAAAGCCTTAAACATCTATATATAAACATATATATAGCAAAAAGTCAACTCAGCTTTATACAAGACCATATCACAGATGGCCATAAATCTCCCATTAATTTCTAAATTCTCACAAAGCACATGCTTTCCTACATCTGCTTCTACCTCCAACATCCAGTAAAAGTTTGCTTCATCTTCAAGTCATTCCCTACAGTCCCCCAGTTAAACCAGTCATCCCCCTTTTGTTCTAAAGTTATTCACAATTTTCTGTGCATACTTCAGTTATTAGGAAAATGGTAAAGAATCTTAATACCCTCATCATTCCTCTATGTTATGTTACTCACAGGCAGAAATTTGAAAACAATACTTCAAGCATCAAAAACTTTCAAATGTTTATGCAAATGCATTCAGAAAGATCCAGAAGTTCAGAAAAATAAACTAAATAAATCCCAATGGGATGGGATTTATTTTTTTTTCTAGAGAAAAGAAACAAGACACCACAGATTTCTTCTAAGCCCTGTAACTATACACAATATTCCTTATAAAAACACTATATAACCACTGTAATTACACAATTCACATGGTTGAAGTTTTAACTTGGGTGCTTGTAGGTAGGACTGCAACACTAAATTTAACATTTGCTGTGTGACTTTTTTGGCAGTCCCCTTCGCTTCAAAAATATTTAAAGGATGATACATGTACATGCGTTACTGAGATTCCTGTATTTTTCATGCTCTCCCCCAAACACCTCTTCTTGGACCCTGCTCAGGGAAGTACTCAAGCCATGCTCTATAGAACCTTTCCCTATTCATATGGTCAAACACATGCTCAAGTATTTCACTGTCTCAGAGCCTGCACGCACAGGTATTTTTCTGACATATTTCAGCCTGCTCTGCCTCACATACTCTCAGTCCTCCTTTCCACTCATCCACCTAAAATCCCCCTCCTGTATGGAACTATCACACTTTCAAAGTAGTGAAGTTGCCTTGTGAGAAACAGAAGTTCCCCTGCCTTCTACACTGATGGAAAAGAAATAACAGAAAAACCCATCAGCTACATACATAGCTCCATAACTCTTTGCCAAAAATCCAACGTTCAGTTTTCCTGCAAGAAGCAAGGTACACATGTTAAAACCACACTGAGATTCAAAGTGTCACAAGACTCACAGAATTCTTACACAGAAAATTTCAAGTAATTGGTTTTTAAATTGAGACATTTCTGGATTATAAAAAAAATCAGTTTAGTCTGTCCTCAGTAAAAAAGTGGACATCTAAAAAGGAACTTCCGCTCAGCATTGTAGGCATTGTAAAGCCTACAGGCTTTTTGATGAACTTCCCAATACGGGGTATGTTGTTTATGGGTTATCCATGAAGTAAAATTTAACAAAAATTATCTAAATATACCTAAAAATCACTGATTTGTATTGTAATCTGATCCACTGACACTTAGACACTGCCAGAACCTCCACTGGCTTCTGCACAATATAGCCTAAGGTCTGCCTTAGAGAATTAAACTGAAAACTGGGTATCAGTAGTTCCCTTAAGGTCAAGAGAAAACCAGACCCATTAAGGGCTTGGTGCCTCAGAAATTTTGTTTTCTGTAACAACCAAAAAAACCCCAACCCAAACAAGAAAAACCACTACCCCCCAACAAAACCAGAAAGGAAACACGAGCTTTCACACCCATCACTGAGTGCCACCACAGTATTTTCTACTGAAAATGCTGAACATACTGTCTGCAGATGAATTAACAACTTCAGTTGTCAAAAAAGGCTACACATACCAATCTGCTTTTGAAGAAAAAGCTCTAAATACTTCCAAAAGAATATAAAAGGTAAAAACTACAAATAAATCTTCCACAGGAGGGAGATGATACGCTTGACTTAGTGTTGTTTAAAATATTAAATACTTAGCTTACCTTTCCTTATGCAAAGCACATAACATACCAATCACACAATTAATCCTCATTGTCAAGCATTTCTCTCGTTACACAGTTTCTAGGAAAACTGCTTCCGTTTTCCTTCCCTGGCCCCCACCCCCCTGTCCCCAGCAGATCACAAAAATGAGTTCTCCCTCCTGTCCTTCCTTCCTCCTCCAACTCTTGACATTGGGAGAACAATCCAACTGCTTTTTTCTAGAAAATAATTTGCAGATTAAGGTACAAAAATTTTGATCTGCTTTATTTTTAAATGAATACTTTGCAAGCTGTAAACACAGACCTTTGCTTTCATGTTCAGTGCAAAGGATGAAACATCAGTCTGACGTGACTGCGCTATGCATGTGCTGTCTAATCATCCCTCATCCTACAAGCACCTTTACAAACATGATTTCCCCCATTACCAAGCACCGTATTTCTCCCCTGGGAAAAGTAATTTGAAAGACAATGTTGTGCAGCACAGACGTAGAGAATGTAGGTGGTCCAAGACAGAAGGTCAAAGTTAAGCTGAAGAGCTAACGTCTGACTTCTGCTAAAAGATATTTAATATCTTCTGAATTTCGGAGCCCATCTCCGGTGAAAATGAGAGGCAGAGAGGGAGTGAACATTTGGATTATTTGGAGGCTAGGCAGGTGCAGAGCCCCAGTGCTTGCATGGCTGTGAAAGGGCTGCCAAGGCTTGGAGAGGACTAGCAATAGCTTTTAGTGCTGGCACTTTACCTGGTTTTGGATTTTGAACCTTCAGCATACTTTTAAGTACAGCAGCAGATTCCACTCTTACTGGTAAGCTCACACAGAAAATAAATTCACTGTAACATGCACAGTCTTCTGAGCATTATTTTCCAGTCCTTCATGGTAAAATGAAGTACCACTGATTTCTCATGTGGAAAAGTTTCCTGTGCCTGTTCGCAGAATTAAGTAGCTACATACAGCCATTCAAAATCCACTCAGGTAGTGTCTGCCTGTGCTTCACAGGCTGTTTTGTCCTGGGGTACAAAACTGTAGATTATTTCACAGATACCTTTCAATAGCTGTCAGAATCCATGTTTTTAAGAATACCTTTTATATTCAGCCTTCTGTCACCATCCCATTAAGATATTATTTTTAAAGCATATAAAAATGGACTGTATCAGTGGATACAGTTTATTTTTAACAGGACCTTAGGAAAATAATTGGTGGATTACATATTTCAACACCTTTATTGTCCGTTTTTGCCTTAAATGGTCTCATCGGCCAGCAAAAATCTCTGCTCATATTCACGAGAAACCCTACAACTAAAAAGAATAAGATCTGAATACTATAGAGTCAAAAATACTTAGTGAACAGTACCTTTTGTATTGAAGATGAAACAGTTTCTCCACACAACAATATCCACTGCTCAAAGGGCAAGATGTTAAACATTTTATTTAAAATCCTTATTTTTATTTTTTTCAGTTCACGGCTTAGAACTTTAAAAGGTTTTCAAATGAATTCTAAAAATATCCAATCACTTAGACTGCTATTCAGTACCGGTACCTGATAAAGCAATTTACAGCATTAAAAAAACCAAACCTATCAAGTCTGTAAATATACTGTAATTTATTGAATAAAGGCCATGGAAACACAAGACAACTATACACTGTTTAAAAAAAATAAAAACAGCACAAATCTGATTGGTAACATGCTTTTAATTAAAACAGCTTCACCTCTGACACACTCTAAAACCAGTTACATTTTCCATACAGAAGAAACCCTTACCATTACAACGTAAAACAATGGTATTTTCACCGAGATAAGTCATACCGCTATAATGAAAATCATTGCATCCTGTTTTAAATGATGTTTAAGACAACAGAAATCCCATCTAAGTAAAAACATTGTTGTCCAAGGGTGGGCATAAATCACAAAAACTGTAAACTAAGGGCAGGACATGCCTTTTGCTCCTTGTTGCTGGATTAGTGCAAGCTGTGATAGGTACTATAGAAATAGGGAACGAAGACTTCTAGAACTTTTCTTCTTCAGGTGAGCAAAAAGTAGAGCAACAAAACAGACCTGTTCTCCTATGCCACAAGTTTTGTTAATTTCCAGTTTACATTAAAAAAGCAAGCTAATAGACATTCTTTAACTGTTTTGACAACGTTATCAAATGCAAAAACAAAACCAAGCTTATAGTAATGAAATGGACACAAATCACTAAAGGAGAAGAGAGGCTGTTTACTTATTTTAAGAATGATCAGAAAGCCTGGGAAGTTGAAGTGAGATTACGATTTTAAACTAAACTTTAAAGAATGAATATTTGTAGGTTAGATTTAATCTGATGTTCTGTCAGAACTAAGACGGCTTTCAATTCAAAGCTTTTGAGTGCATGGCTAGAAGCTGTTAATCCCCAATGAGCAAGAAAACTGCAGGAAATCAAAAAAAGCAGAGAAAAATGAGAAGGAAAAGCTGACAGTGTAGAAGGAACACCATTTTGAAAACCAGTAAAACTGGACAGAATGGGAAACTCCTCTTGGAAACAGGATCATCCCTACTCTTGGACATCTGTTCCCCTCGATACGAGATCCTTTTCAGGTTCCTAACTGAAAAGGCAAGGAGGAAAGACATTTGGTCACCCAGCTCTGGGACCCTTAGGACTGCAGTTCAGTCAAAGTGAGGGAGAAATTTGGAACTGGGCAGCAAGTTAAAAAAACAAACAAACCAAAACGCAAACAACAAAAAAGTAAGTCACAGAGAAAGTGTAATACTTCCAGTTAGATATCAATAAAAGCAATGATCTCTCAACCAGTGTACATTAATTTGCTCCACGTTCCTTACTATGGTACTTTCTTACTGTACTTACTGAAGTACATGCTCATTTTGGGGAGTTATTTCTGACACTTAACAGTACCACTGAATACGAAGTTAAAAGAAAAATAATTAGACCTGCAAGAAACCAGCTCTTCAGAGGCCAGACCCCGCCTCTCCCCTGCTTATTTCCTCTACTCCCCACCCAGCACACACCCCCACGCAAACACTTCATCGAGCTGCACGATTTAAGACTGCTCTAGACCAGCCCCGTTTGATGGTGCAACCCAGCGGGCCCGGGAGCTCTCCACAGACCTTGCTGCCAGCAACGAGAAGCAAAAGCAGAAGCCGCTGCGGTGCTGCCCTGCCGGCTGGCTGGCTCTCACGGCCAGCCCCACCGGCCCCGAGAAGGGCTCCCTCACAAGCGCACCCCCTCACACCCACCCGCCCGCCCGGGGGACACTGCCCGTCCCCGCCGAGGGGCTCTAGGCCGCGGGGACCCCACCCCGGCCCGCCCTGCCGGCGGTACCCCGTCCCCTGCCAGGGGCTGGGGGAAGGAGGGGAAGGGAGCCGCCGCAGCCGGGAAGTCACCACCGCCTCCCCTCGCCCTCTCCTCGGAGACCACCGACGCCCACCCCAACGCCTGGTAACGACAGTTCCGTCCCCGCTCCCCGGGGCAGGGGCGGGGCCTGGGAGGCGACACACGACCCCGCCCAGCGGGCCAGAGCCTCGACACACCACCCCCACCCCCACCCCCGCAGGCAGGGGGACGGCCTCCGCCCCGGGGAGGGGGGGGAAGAAGCCGGAGCTGCCCCGCTGAGAACCGGCTCCGCAGAGCCCGGCGGAGGAAGGAGCGGGGCGGGAGGCCAGAGACTGTCACTCACCGGCCGCCGCCGCGTTCGTATCCGGCACCGGGGGCAGCTCCGCTCCCAGCAGCTCCTCCGCGTCCGGCGGACACAGGCGCCTCCAGACGCTGACCGAGGAAATCGATGGAGCGCGGAGTGATCGAGGGCGGGGAGGCAGCCGCTACCAGCGGCCGCCGAGCTCCGTCCCCTTAAAGGGGCCGCGCCTCGCGCGCGCGCTCTCCCTCCCGCCATCTCACCCTTGGGCGGGGGTGATAAAGGCGTCGAGAGCGCCGGGAGTTGCTGCCCTCGTGGAAGAGGAGGAAGGGAAAAATAAAGTCATAATAACAATGGTGACAACAACAATAATAACAATAATAATAATAGATAACCAAACCACCCCCGAGAGCCATGTCAAGGTGCCAGCGGGCAGAAAACTCATCCAGCGGCAGCGTGGGGACCCCGGTGCTGTGGTGTGAGGGTAGGGCCCAGGGGTCCTTCCTGCTGTGGCTGGAAGGAGGAAGGGCGATGGAGGAAGGCCTAGGCACAAGCAGGCAGGCAGTGCTGTCAGCAAATCGGTCCTCCTTTTCCAATGAAAAAGTAAAAATGTTTCTTACCAAACCTGATGGCTACCTGGGGTGCAATGAGAGAAAAAACACAGAAGGAAGAATCCGTTGCTCAGTTTTGCCAAACCAGAGCTAAACCAGGACATTGGTGGGAAAACAAATTACCTTTCATAAAACCTCAGAGAACTGAAGCACCATAAAAAGCATTATGGCCAAGAAACATAATTTTCCTCATCTTTTTCCAGAGCTTAAATCCATCCAAGTTAAATTAGTGGGCTGTAATATCTCATCACATGAATAAACAGTACTTTTCTGACTCTTTCGTCTAGGCTTTGTAAAATATGACACACCATCGCTCTGGGGAAAAATAAGAGCATCCGGCACCCATCTTTTCTCAAATTATCTCCAAAGTTGTTACTAGTGACTCCGCAGTTTTGTGCTACTATCTGATGCAGAAAGAGAGCTCGTCAGTCCTCCAAGAAAAGTAAAGTTGGCATCACATTAAAATAAAAAGTGTAACTATTTGCCACCCGTTTCAAAATTATGGTTTTCCTCCATGACAGCTTGTTTGCATTTTCTCATTAAAAGCCTGTCATCGGATGTGCCAAATAAAACCACTACTTTGAAATGTCTGGTTGCTACAGAAGGCCCCACCTAGCATACTACATACTCAGCCCTGCCCGATGCCCTCTGGTAGAGGGTATGTGTGCCCAAAAAGCCCATTGGCTTTAGTGGGGGGTCCATAGAGAGCTTTCTACCTAGAAGATTTTGTAATAAACAACCATGAATTTAGATTTAGCTCAAGTGACAAACTTCGGTGCCAGACTAAAGTTTTGTTGCGGAGTTGGCAGCATCTTCACCTCTGTGGTAAATGCAAGTACCCTAAAGAGGTGAATCATTAAGAAGAGGGAGTCTGAACTTGAGAAGAGACAACCCCCCAATGTCAGCTGAAGTGAGAAAAAGCTGCAAGGCCTTTGCTAGCCTCCCCTTTCAGAGGTTTAACCCGCTGCTTCTAAACAGCTGCTCAGCAGTGGTTTTATTGAGATCTTGGTCCTGGGGAACACGTCAGAACAGCAAACCAGCTAAACTCTGCAACCACAGAAGCCTTATAAATGGTATATGTAGATTCATCACAGGCTTCCACACAGGCAAATCTTCCTATTGACAAGAGCAGCATCCAGGACTCTCATGATCTGCAGGGGCCCTGGGTAATATTGTCAATGAAGACTTCCTGTGTGCTGCGCTTTGTTGACTCTACTGTGGGTGATTTTCCCAGCTGATACGTGGTGACCATGTGTTGATCATCCCCTACCACTTCAGTGACTCCAGAACAAAGCTGATGGTGACTGACCGTAGATTTGACCCACTGGAGAAATGAAACACTGCCCCACACATCTCTTTAGAAAAAAAAGGAGGAAAACAAGTCCTGTCAACATATATATATATATATATATATATATATATATATATATATATATAAAATCTATATGTAGTTTATAATGTATATACCATAATATATAGTATATATTTTCTGTCATATGTAATGCTGCTAATATAAATATATTACTCCATGGAACTCCAGATGCAGTTAAAGAGATTAATCTATGCTGTTAAAACTGAGGAAAGAAATGACAAGTTGTAGTAAAATGACCTATTAAATAGTAAGTATTATACTTCATAGAGGTCACAAGAGTAATTGGTTATTCATGCCTTTTTCTAATCCGTTTATGAAGATTTGACAGTGATCTGTAAGCATTACATCTGTCTACAAAGTTGGATAAGCAGATTTGAAAGCCAAGAGAGATTATTGTGATCATCTTTTCTAACCTGGATATTGAAAGCTGTAGAATTTCCTCCAGCCATTCCCACACCAAGATCTTTCTGCAGTTGTTTCTTAGAAAGACATCTTCATTTAATTCAAAGAGTTGGAGAAATGGTGAATCCATCACTGCACTTTTGAAGATTTCTCAGTGGTCACCCTAATATGTGCCATGCTACCCTAACATGTAAAAAATAACTGATAGAAATATAAATGCTGTTTGAAAAGGTAAATTCATCTAGCTGCATCATCTGTCCATTGCAAGCCTGCTTCTTGTTAGCAGAAATAACTTCCTTCAGAAGATGACTATAAAATACAGCAGATTCACTCCTTCACCTTCTCCTGATAAACTGTGTGGATTAACTTTGATTCTGCACTGTGTAACTGGCTTTCCAGAACTGTTCCCTTTTCTGAATGCCTTTGAGCTTACAGCTATCACCTTACTTTTTTTGACATCTGGATGTCCAAACCAGACCTCTCCCTATTTCTGTTTGCATTGGTGAGGCGAATATTTACAACCGGGGAAATCTAAGGAACAGAAAAAAGCTAAGAAGCATAAGGCTGAAAAAGAAACCACCCTTTCTAGTCCTTTCCCTTGCCCCAAGACAGGACCAACTACTCCTTTGCTATAATATAACTGTTTTGATCTTGTTCTTAAAGGCTTCACAGTATGGTGCTTTTGCCATCTCCTCAGGCAATCTTTCCCAGTGTTTCCCTACCCTTATCACTAAAGGTCTTTTTTCTAATGTATAATCTGAATATATCCCCTACTGTGATTTCAGTCCATTAGTGAAAGGTTTGCCTTTGCAGAGCCCAGAGAAAGGACTGTTTGCTCCCTCCCTGTAGCAGTCTTTCACATATCTAAAGGCTCTGTCCCCTGTACATTCTCATCCTTATTAATCCAAATAGTCCCATTAGTATCCTGATATTTAATGTTTTCTGGACTGTTATCAAGCTTGTTCTCTGCTGCACTTTCCTCCAGTCACTCGACATCATTCTGGAAGCGCAGTGCCCAAGCCAAGCATGCTGCAGGTGAAAAACATTTTAAAAAAAGGAAGAACTAAAACTGAACTTGCACCATGGGTTAGCAGGGCAAAATAATTGCTTTGCCTCTTTTGCAGGCTGCCTTCCTGTTCCTACCCCCCTTGTATGACATTTGCCTTTTTACAACAGCATAACAGCGGTGACTCATGTTTAGCCTGTGATTCACTCTACATTTTTTCTATGCAACTGTAATCCTGTTTACTTTTCCTCTTCCTGTATCTGGGGAACTGATGATGCTATGTCTAATAGACTACACTTGCACCTACTGAGTACTATATTTTGTGGTTTTTTTACAAAAAAGTCTCCAGTTTGACAAAATCCCTCTGAATTCTAATTCTGTTCTCTAGCACACTTTTAGCTGCTGTCTTCTTCATGCCCACTGCAAATGTAGCAAGCTTAGTGTCTCTTCTGTTCTTCAGGTGTTTGTTAAGTAGTATCAGATATAGGATAGACCCTTGAGGAACCTCTTTCAATATAATCTCTCCATTTTGATAGTGGCCCCATTCTGCTAACTCTTTCTCAGCCCTACTTTTTCTGACCCGCTGGGATTTTCAATCTGGGTCATATTGTCATTGTTTATTCTTGAGAAATGTTGCCAAAAACTTTACTAAAGTGAATATACATGACTTTTTAATACTTCTCTCCTTTGCATAACACCTATTACCTTATTGTAGAAGGATATCAGGTTGGTTTAACAGGATTTGTTCTTGAGAAATCCATGTTTATTGTTACTTGTCTGTCTGTCTTCTAATGCTTACAGATGGTTGCTTCATAATTTCCACAAACTGAAGCTACTTATATCTATAACTCACCAGCTCCTCCTTTTTCTCATGTGTACTTAACTTTAAGCCTGATTGAAATTAAGAGGGCTGCTTCCATGACTGTGAGAGGTATCTTCTGAATGGAGATGAGTAACCTGCCAAAGCTGTAGCAGTAGAACCAGGAGCAGAGCCAAGAAGCCCAACCTGTCCTTGCCTGCTCTAACATGTCTATAATCCCTGCACAACCTTTATTCACCTCATTGATTCCACTTCTCTTTATTTTCTTGATCCATTGATGGAACATTCCTGCAGATGTTAGCTTCTAGCAGCTGCCTCAGATTTTATAAAAAATTCATACAGATACTTCAGTTTCCAAGCAGATTTCCTGTGTTGTATTATGCTCCCAAGACCAGCTCCTTTCTGCTTCCTCCTAAACTGAAAATCACCTGGATCTGTGTTGTCATACCAACATCCAGGAAGTGATCTACTTAAATCTTATGCTTTTATTTTAAAAAAAAAAAAAGAATAGGTACAGAAATAAGCTCTATGACCTTGGCAGCATTTTGAGCATTATCCAGGATTTTAAGCCAGAAACCTTCATTATGAAGTGAAATGTATTTATCTTAGCTGAAAGGCGAGAGAGAAGGAAACAACTTACTGATCAGTGTTTTCCCCCAGAAGATTTCTGGTATGTTTCAAGAGGAACAACATATAAATAAATGCACACAATATTTTGAGTTTTCTTCCAGAACATGTACAGTCACTTTTTCCACATCAAACAAAAAATATAGTCTTTTGCACTTTAAGCCATCTCCAACAGTACACAAAATTCTCTCACTGTTTTATTTTCTTGGCTAATACCACTCTAATTCTTCCCTTTCAAGGCCTATCCAAGGAATCTGTGCACTACTGACCCAGAGGCATTGTTTCTCTAAACAGCACTGACGAAACAAATTATTAAGTTACTTTGTGCAGCTAAAAATACTGAATGTTATATACCACAGCTCTGTCAAGGGTGTCACTACTAAGTTGCACCGGTTAAATACTTCTTGGAACCAACCTTCATCTACTGTGTGTATTTTAAAACAATAGATGCAGGGGGAGGGGTGGGGGGGAAGTTGAAACCTAAACCAACTTATAATTTTGCCATATTTCTTTCTCAAAGGGAAAAAAATGCACAAAAACACTCCAAAAACCATGTGGCAGTTTTTGCCCCTCAAATTCCAGGTGAAATTCTGTCCCTATTTACCACAAGACCAAACTCTGGCACAGCTGCTATCATTTCTATGCTTTTGGGAATAAGCAGGGGAGAGCTCTTCATTAGATATTTTTTCCACAGGCTTTTGAAATCATGTTGAGTGGGGGCAGAGATCAGATCTCCTGTTCTGAATTGAACTGTACCTGTGGGACTGTTCATAGTTGCCTGCACACCCCATCTCCCCTCCACTGGAAGAGAGTATACCTCTACTGTGGTAGCAGCCAGCACTTCCCAATGCAGTGAAAATCAGCTGGAGTAACAAATAACTATTATTTAATTATCAGTCGGGCTCATTTCGATGGAATCAAGTTGTTGCCCTCACTTGCCCCATTCAGTGGCTCTGCTGACACGTGCCTGTAGAGAGAAGATGTGACAAGCAGCCCAGGGTTGGCTGGGTTTTGCCGCTAGCAGTGCTTGCTTGCCAGAGTGCCTATCAGCTTGTAATTTCATGTCTATGTGCAGTTTCTTGCAGGAACATGGCTTTATATTACATGCATTTCAGGGACAGATCCATTTTGCCATTACAACTGTTCAATAGGTAGTACAATGGGGATTGTTTTTTGGCAATTGATACACAACAATAAATAATCAGATCTGATAACACAGTAAGTGTATCACATACACACGTACTTGCAAAACCACATTTATTTCAATGGAAATAATACAGGCGGTTTTTGTGTTTAATATTACAAATAAAGATTCCATCTATTTCTAAATCCCTTCTTGACTGTATATTTTTTTCTTCCTAATTTTCCCTGTCTTTCTCTTCTTCCTTCCTCTCTTCTTCCTCCCTTCTTCCTCCCATCCTCCTGATCTGTAATTCTCCTAAGGTGAAAAAGGAAGGGAAAATTACAAAATAAGGCTGGGGAAAAGGGAACAAGAATGGCAAAACACAGTTAGGTAAACTGTGCAATCTGGGCCAAGTATAATTGTTCTTTAAAAAATTCACTTTTTAGATAATTTACATTCAAATTAGTATCACAACTGTGTGCTATTAGCAAGGGGTTGCGTTTTACATCAATTGGATATAATTATGAAGTTCCTCTGAGAGACAAAAATTAATTTAATATATCAGACAAGCAATTAACATTAAAATGTACATTTTGATCTATGACCAAAATGTACGATCAAAGGTACCAGATCAGACAACTTAATCTGAAACCCATTAAATACATGACAATATTTGATTTTAATGAACTACAGTTCTAGTCTTTAATGTTTCTTATTGACTTTTATTCTTAGACGCAAAAGTACATTTTCGTGAGAGAGGTGTTTGGCCTTGACTTCAGATCTACAGCAATTTCCACAGAAATTTCTGAAAAGAATGTTGGTCAGTGTTTTAAAACATAAGGGCCTAAATTTAGACTGTTAAATCTGTATTTAGCCCTACAACGTGCTGAGCACTCTGGCTGTGATCCAAGAAAGCACTTATGTGTTCCCATTAGCTTTAAAACACATTCAGGTCTATTATTCACTTTACCAAAATAACTGGACTCAAATACTTAAAAACAAGCATGTACATTAAGTAGCCTGTTGATCTCAGCCTTATACAACCCCCAGTCCCATTCTGCCCACAGCTAAGACCCTGACTCACTTTATTCGCGTGGCTTGCCCTGTTGCAGTAGTGGAACTGGCCATAGCAGTAAAACTACTCTGATTGCAGGGCTGTTTCTTCAAAAGGGCCAAATGCCCATCAGACGCATTTTCCGAACTTACTTTGAGACACACATTTTAAAAGGTATATTATGGACAATATCTGAATACAGTTACAATGAATATTCTGTTTCTACTTTTTGTTTATGATTGTTATTATTTATTGGGTTTTGCACATCCAAGTCCAACTCGTGGGCACTATTCGCCCACTTCTGAAGGCCTGATAAAAGTCCCACAGCAGCAGTTAAGAGTCAGTTTTCCATAGCTGGGAGGGACAGGGTAATAAATAGAAGGCAGTCTAGCAAAGGGCATTCAGGTGAGGCATGGGGGATAACAGAAACACTAGGGACAATGAAATACTGGTGTAGGTTGTTTAGGAAATGGACTGAACCTCCTTCACTGGAAGCCTTTAAGAACAGGCTAGATAAAGCACCTACAGGAGCAATGCTATTCCTCATGCTGTAGTCAGTCCTTCCTTAAGAGGCAGCATGTACTAGGCAAGTTTGTAAGGTCCCTTATAGCCCTGTGCAACTATTAGTATCAGCATCAGGCCTATATTTGGCTCTTTCTATGTACTGGCTAGCCCTCTCTGCTGATACCCTTGCATTTGCCCACACAGGACCTGTGTCATGATTCAGCTATGAGCAAGCAGCAGGATCAGACAATTTTTTGGCTTGTGCAAGTATTTCTAGCAACAGAAAAAAAAGATGTCATGTGAAAACTGGCTAAAATAGTTTCCATTCCCCTTTTGCATTTCCCAAAGCTATCAGCTGCAGTTGAAGACAACATCAGTCATGATCTAACAGAAATCCTGGTGGTTTCTTTAAAGGAGCACTTGCAGAAAAAAATACAAAACGAAACTTAAAGGAGTTAGTACATTGATAGTCATTTGCAAATGTGAAAGTCACTAGTTGTTGTTCAGGTTTGTAAGAGATCCAGCCTGCACCTAAAGTACCTGCTCCCTCCTCCAGAGCAAAACCATGAAAAAGGCAGTAGCCCTTGATGCTGCCTTCACCCGAAGTAAAGGAAAAAGCCTAGAGGAAGAAAGCAGATTGCGCTCTGGTGATTATACAGTAAGAATTTCCTCTAGGGGCAGCAAACCCACTTTTAAAAGTTCCCCTTGTGCCTGCCGCAGGGTCCCTCCCATTCCGTGCTGTGCCTCAGTTGTGCCAAATGCCAAGCTGGCAGTGTGGCTGCATCCTCGACAAGGGGCAGAAACCTTCAGTGGGAAGAGACAGGGCCAGGGGAGCACCATCTTCTTCCATTTTAATCCATTTTTCCTAATTGATAACTGCTCACATTTACCAGGCAAAATTAACCAGCCATAAATATAGAGGGAAGTGTTCATTTAATCACTTGTGTTACACTTCAGGGGATTTGTAACATCCAGCTGATCCAGAATTCATTGTTAATTGTAACGAGGCACAATATGCACATGCAAGATACACGTTGATCGATTGCTACACTACCCTTAGCTTGGGGCACTTTTAAACCGCCAAAATCAACCTTCTGCCTGGGAAATGTATAGTGAGGGAGTTTGGAAATAGGATTTGGAACAGGCTGGGGAGGTCCACTCCAAATCTGAACTTCCCCGGTGGGGAGATCTAGACTTTTCAAAGAAGGAAATGGAAACGAGGGAATGCTAGGGCTGACACTTTGATTTGAGACTGCCTCTGATAAACAAACAAAGAAACAAACAAAAACACAAACCAAACAAGAAACCCAAACAAAACCCCACAACAAACCAAATGAAAAAAACCCACGCTTGTTTTGTTATTTTACACATTTCCATTAAAATGTTTGGTGCTTGACTAAAAAGTCTTCAAATTTCAGGGTTATAGCTAAACCCCCAAAATGGCATCCTGAAAACTCAGAAATAGGAGCAGGCATTTTGTTTTTTGAAACTTTCTTTTCCTTTCAGCCTACAGTTTTTTCTCCATTCTGAAACGTATATAAATTCAAATAGTTGGGTAATCCTTAAATGTGTGGCTGTAGGTAAAAAAAGATTCCGTCTTCAGTTCACTCTTTCTACAAATAATTTCTGGGATACAAATCAGCATCATAATGGCATATTTACTGTTAAACATTTCCTTATGCCTGCAGTCCGGGGAACAAAACATGATTCCCAAAAGACTTCAATAGTTCCACTCAGTGTATTAGGAAAAAACGAAACAGGATACTATTTGTTGATGCTGACTTGGTTGCACCAACCTTTAGTTTTTGCACACACAAAAATAAATGCAACAAAAAAAATAATTAGACAAGAAGAGAAAAAAAAAATAGGTTTGAAATTTTGGGAATGGATTGGGGAAAATATTTGCTCAAAACTTGGTATCTAATGCAGACACTCATGCCCAACCACATGCACCTCCAAGCACAGAGGTAACAGTGACACACTAACCCTGGCTGCTGTGGAATTACATTCCTGCAGAAATCCAGGGAGGAAAAGTACAGCACTAGTGCCAATGGTACGTCCAGACATAGTTAGAATTTTCCTAGAGAGTGCAGGGGGGCTGCTTCTCTCTTCCCTGCACACACATTATGTAGCTATTGAACTCCGCAAGACTTGCAAAGAACACACGTTGTATTATCTTTTCATTTCCACGGCATCTGTACAATTAAAGTTTCATGCCTCATTGTGTCTGCATGTGATCATCTTGTACATGCATTTAAATTGCTACTCTTCCCTCTGATCTTGAGAGACAAAAGCAACACTGAATTCTTTTTCCATTATATATTTTTACAAAAGAACTATTGTAAAAATTAATCAAAGGTATGCTGGTTTTTATTGGGATTTTTTTCGTGTTTTGTTTTTTTTTTTTAAATTTTGGGGCGTACTTTTCCTCATATTGCAGTGGTTTTGAAATTGAAACGTTGCACTGCTGAGAAAGTGCCATGAAAATATAACCCACTACATTCCAGGAAAATAAATAAGCAAGGCCACCCAAATTTTCAATTAGTGCTAGTGCAGTATGCAGGAAATGGCTGGAGAACCGTCAAAGGCAGCCTTAGGCTGGGTCGTGGATACGGAACAGTGACAGGGAGGTTTGAAGCAGGAATACAGGCTCAGTGTGAAGATGGCTCTTCTCCAAGGAAAACTGCATGCTAATAGGTTAATACTGATTTCCTGAAACATACAGCTTGGGTATTACATGCTGGAATTTACATTCTGACAAAGGCAATTGCTGAGCCTCAAGACTTTGCTTTTTTGGTGATGAAATAACACTAGAAAGTTCAAGCTGCATTAAATATTTCATGTTTTAAGCTTATTAAACATTCAAAGTACAAACTGTGCACATATTTTTAAGCCACCTGAAATAGCAACAGCCTCACTAGTTTGGGAAACTAGTATGAGAAACATTACATCTCAACAGGTCAGGCTTGTCTGGAGTAATACCATCAACAGCTACTGACCAAGGTGGAGTAATGCCACTTTCAGAATAAATCTGTCCAGAATCTAGAAATACAGCCCAATCAAGCAGACGCACACAGCATCAGAAATGAAACACTTCTCTTTTAGCACAGCCTTTATAGACAAAGCGGTATTTGGAAGATATTTGAAGGCTGAGTTGGACAAAGCACTTCAGAAAATTAAAAAACTAAAAAGCACAAAAGAAGACACTACATCTCTTTCTGCAGGTCAGAGGAAGGGCTCCCATTGGTGACAGAAGGTGCTGTGCCAGGCCTTCATCCTGAAAGCAAGTGCCTAAAACGTGAAGACCAAAATGAAAGAAACTTTAAGACCAATCCAGCTGAAGAATCCAGCCAACCTTTCCCTACAACTGCCCTCCTATTTTGCTCTATCCGACTGATGTTGCGACTGTCAGCTGAGGGTGGCACTGCAGCATCGCAGGAGACCCTCATCCCACCAGCCAGGCTGATGTACTACCTCGGCTGGCAGAGGAGCGCACAAAACAAGTGCAGCCACGAGTGGGAGTGGGGAAGGGATGATGAATCTTCCACCAGCCTCTATGGGGCCAAGATTTCTCTGTGTATCCCTCTTAATATCAGCAGGCACTGTTAATCATGTTTTTACCACGCTACTAGTAATGGGCATGTTCCTATGTCACAGCAAGCAGCCAGTGGTGCCTAGCTGTGCTGCCATGACCCCAGGAATCCCTTTAAATCACAACTGTGCCTGTACCTGATTGATCCTATCTATTTATGAGGTACACACCATTTTCATTGTCTTTTACTGTTGGGGAACTGGAAGCTATCCTGCAAGTCTTTTTAACAGTCCTAATTGCACTAAAGTCACAGGGGATTCTGCCCCGTTAGAGCCTGGAAAAACTGGGCCACAAAAAGAGACCCCAATTATTTGCATTAGGAGGCAGAAGCAATCTCCTTGCAGTTCCAGACCCTCCCTAGGAAAAGTTCTGTGGGGTTGAATATGCTGAAAACTACCTGGGGTCCACTGAGTGATGCACTTTCCACCTCTTCTCAGGGAAGCTGTTTTAAATAAGATATGTAAAATTTTTAATCATCACAGGATACTTTAAGTTCCAAGTACCGTACCTACCCTGGAACTTTTTTAGTTTAAATCTGTAATTGTGTCACTCGCCTGTGAAAGAGCAATTAACAGAGCAAGGAAGGAATGACAGGGAATTTGGAGAGTTTTAATTTGTTTTCATGCATAATGCTACGGTTTTTGGTCATACGTGGTAATTATTTAATCAAAAGGAATTTGCCTGGTGGTATTTTACATGACACTGTAAGGGAAAAGTTTATTCATCTGTCTTCTGGAGAACTGCATGCTGTGAATGCCAAATGGCACATCTAATATTGCTGAAGTGATCTGTGGGCAGCTAAGTGGAATAGGCACCGATTCAGGGCAGCATTTATGTGTTTTGGGGAGTCTAGACAACTTTTAGATAACTTGGACACGTGTGTAGGGCTGGGTATAAGGTCAATCATTGTCCTGAATCAAGATGCTCTGCCGAATTGAGGCCACAGCTTTTATGAAAAGGTACTTCTTCCCTATGGGAAGAGAGGGACTCTTTTCCTTTCCACGTGAACACTTGATCCATGATAAATGTTTATAAAGTTCCCCTTCACCAAGTTTTTTAACTGCTGAAGAATAAATATTTAAAGAATCACAAATACTATAATCAAAACCACGTAAGATGCTACAAGAGTGTTCCCTATTGTATGAAAAAACAAAGGAACTGAAGATTGCAGAAAACTTCATTTTCCTGGTTTGAAAACTGATCTACTGTATGATATAGCATGTATTATCTTTGTGCAGTATTTTTAAAACAATACCTTAAATGCCATTGGCTTAATTCTTACCATATTACTATAACAAAACTATGGAAGCTCTGCAGAAGACCAATGGAGAGGACATTTGGGGGTCACATCTGCAGGGTACTGAGCTCTTCAGCTTCTGTTTGGTGAAGTCCTGGGTATTAGACCCATGTTTAAGATTAAGGACATGCCTAAGTGCCTTTCTGGATGGGAGCCAGAGTGCTCCGCACCTTTCAGGACTGAGCTCTTTGCTGGCACTCAGGACAGAAACTGAATATTGAACAAATCCCTTAGGTGGAGTAAAAGCTACTAATTTTTTTAAAAAAGCACATATTTCCTAATTGTAATATACAAATAACACTTGTAACACTTATCCTCAGAAGCAGGGGGCCACCTGATGGCAACTACCTACAGATTTTAGAAATATAATTATACATGTAGAGTTGAACAACAAGACTTTTGGTTAAGTCATTTGGGTAAAAATCCTGGTTCCATGAAACAAAATGGGAGCATTGCTATTTTTGTCATGGGGCCAGGATTTTGCTCATCCATTATTACCTGACATAGGCTGATTTGGAGCCTTCTTCAAACTTCAGATTTGACTCTCATATTAAATTAAATTGCAATTTCCTATGGCCAGTGACCAAATTATCCATTAATATCTGTTTAATACAATCAAAATGAAAAAGGTAGAGAAGTCATGTTATTTTAATGCAACATATTTGTTTCCTGAATGTTAATCAAACAAGACAGAAGGATCAAATTAGTCAGCCAAAAAATTACAATAATTCAGAGGTATTTTGAACACAACCACACATCTTTGCACAGGTAAAACTCATTCTCAATTCTAAGACTTATTCCCTTCTTTCCTTCCCTACAACTATTGTTTAATTCAAATACAATGGAAAAAAAACTTTTCTACTTTGGAAGGCAGGAAAATCTATAGGAAGTTTGACCATGATGCCTCTGGGCTCCTGCAGATCAAAGGTAGTTCCCTGTTTTCCTCTCCAGACTATCATGCAGCTGCTCTGGGAAAAAAAACCTGGGGAGCAATCATAGTAAAGGGTGAGGGGACTGTCCCAGGGACATTCCTGGGCTCAAATCATGACCTGGCTGCCCAAAGAGTCCCGCAGCAGTCAGGCAGCAAATGCACAACCGGCATCTGAGCATCCTGGCCGTGGTGTTCGGGCTTCAGCCACCATGTGCACGCCTGCACTGAAATTCTAGCCCGCTGCCAGACCGCCTGCGAGCCGGCACCAACTTCCGCAGAAGCAGAACATGATTAGGAGCAATTTTCACCTGGCATGTTCTGTATGTTTGTAATTAGCTGTGAATTAATGTGGAACATTCCTATACAAATTCTCTTTTCACCAGCAAATAGCATATCCATGTATTTGAGCCTGGGGAGAAAGTAAGTTGTCGTTGACGTCAGTGTTTTCTTTTTTTTATTTCCCCTTTGACCTCCAGATATAAATGCTATATTGAGAACATGGCTATTTATGAGTGAAGTCCGACTCTCTGTTTATGTTATTAATAATTTTCACAGTAGCTACGAAGAAAAAAAATTAACAATACTTTTCTACAGTAAATAACTATGGAGTAATTACAAATCCGGTGCAGGAGATGAAGAACTAGTAGAACAAGGAGGTGAAGAACTAGTAAACACTTGGAGGTTTTGCTGGTGAAACTGTTAATGAAAGCACAGCACCTTGGCAGAATTATCTACCTCATTGCTCTGTGATATATCAATATGCATTTCTCCTCTCTGAAGATACATCACCACAGTAAAATGCCTTGATAAAAAAAAACTAGCTCAGCTTAAAAACAAGTGTGGTGACAGACAGAGGAGGAATCAGGCATGCAGCCTTCTGCAAACAATCAACAAAACTACTGTTTTTTTTTTTATTTATGTTCTTCTACTAGCTTTCTGGTTTTCAGAAACCACCAGAGGGAGGCCATAAATTCTTATAAATATAAGCAAAGTCATATTGGGGTTGGCAATGAAAAAATAGAGTAAGAATTAAACTGTCTTTTGCTTCAAAGAAATATGCTAATTGCTGATTCACCAAGATCCACATAGATGCAAAAGTTATGGACAGTGACACTTGATACACATAGAACTATATTAGAAGAGCCTTTTAAATGGGTTCCTGACAATTATTAATACAACTCATAATAGTTCCAGCATGCCAAAAGATATATGTTAGAGGTGAGGCAGCCAAATACTCTAAAATACATGATCATTTAGGAACGTGCTTTCAAGGTGTACTGTTTCAACTGTGTAACACCATCAGGTGCAAGAAAACATGAGTGATGTTATTTACAAGATGGCTTCGGGGTGCTTCACATGATTGCCAGAGCCTTCTCCCTTTAAGCACTGATAGCTAAGTTTATCACTGGGGAAAAGCTCATTCTTTGGGTGAAAGAGTGAGGAGCACGGAGTCATGAAGTGTTGAGATGATTCTACAAGTGTCTACACCTTGAATATTAGTGATTGCAGTGACTGTCATGGAGAAGTACTTCAAAATCTGGACTAAAATACTGTATGACTTGGTACCAATTTGGCTATCAGTCAGTTGGTTACCGATTGATTTAACTAAGCATTACCTAGCCTAGAATATACAATAAATAAGGAACCGTGCAGCTGGTCCAAAGGGACTTACCAGACCAAGTGATTAGGCACTTTTACCAGAAAAGGCTAAAAATATTAAGCGTGAGTCATGATTCCTTACCATAATAACCTGAGACAAAGGTCCTTCCAGAAGTTCAATTGGGTCTGGCTAAAACAAAAGTAGATTCTAGGAAAAGCCCAAGAAATCTAGCATGATGATACAGCACACTGCATATAATTTTTTTGCCCTTGCCTAGGTCAGTATCTTCAGGATGCAAGTTCTAGTTTTCTAGATATGGGAAAAAATTAAAATCTTAAAGTACAGAAAAGCCTAAGAGGAAGATGGACAAAATGTAAGAGCTGATAGCAGGGCCCAACACATGAAAATACTGTTTATTTAAACAGCCAAGTAAAATTAATGAAGATTACATGAGCTGTGTTTGCTGTAGCCAAAAATTGAATCTTAACCCTTATTAACTCTCGGGAAAGGTTCTACAATACACTATTCTTTTTCCAGGCATGGAAGCAAAGACATCTTGCATACATCTCTCTCGATGAATAGCCTCAGGTTTTATTTGCAACATTTTCCAAACCAAGCTTTAGCTAATAACTGGCTTAAGCTGTCTGCAAGAAGCTGTGTGTCTTTGTGACACTTTGGTTCTGGAGGTGCACACAGAACGTAATTACCTACAGCTTTTGCAGATGTAACTGTAGAGTGTTATTTCCAGCTTCTACAGCAAACTCTTACCATTTGTTTTAATTCCACTCCTGTGACCTCAGTGATGGAGGAAGTAGTTCTTTCCCAGTTACAGCTCCGCAGTCCTCCGAGGAAGAAGATGCTTTAAACAATGCCTGAAGTGCTTAACTAATATGCAGTTCTGTTTACACACACTTTTCAAATAGACTAGTCGATGCTGTGAAGCAAAAGCCAGTAAAACTTGGATTGGTAATATTCCTGCAGTGCAGATCTCAACTACAGTGGTGAGTGAGTCCTGTAACACCACTGATCTCAACAAAAAAGGGTCTAATTCAACATTCAAAATGAGCGCTTTCATCTGGTCTACTTTACTTAGTCCACAGGACAACTCATTAAAGGTAAATACATAATAAATAAATAAACGGAACAAAAGGTAACATCGTGTTATCTCTGGCCTCACTTCCTTTCTAGGAGACACAGTAGAGAATTGCAGGCAGTTTATTATTTGAGTACTCCGCAGATGAGGGATCAAGTAAAGATTAATTTTTTAAAAATTTATATTATTAGAACATCATAATTACAGGGGGAAATTGTTTGAAAGACAGGAAATTCCTCATTTAGTTTTCACAATGTCCTGACCATTACGGCTTCCTCATTAAGAGAGAAAACTCGTTCTACCAGAGGCTACGCAGATTATAAGGTGCAGGAGAAGCTTCATGAAAAGAGGTCATCCCTCAGTCAGGTAAAAAAGGGCATCCCATTTCTGGAGGAAAGTCCTTCCTGACAAAGAAGCTCTGCAAGGGGCCAGT
Source organism: Phalacrocorax carbo (assembly GCF_963921805.1). Taxonomy (NCBI): domain Eukaryota; kingdom Metazoa; phylum Chordata; class Aves; order Suliformes; family Phalacrocoracidae; genus Phalacrocorax; species Phalacrocorax carbo. The sequence continues at coordinate 92,980,808 of NC_087514.1, read as the reverse complement.
GCAAAAGTCCCAAATGTGACTCTCTCATGTGTCACATCTCTCATGAACCCCCGTAAACCCACCCCAGGTCTGCTCTTACTGCTTTAAAGTGACAAAAGACAGCTATTTGCAAAATGTAAAATGAGGGCAAAAATCTCTTGTTCTTCACTCAAATCACAGGTACCCTTCCTGTCCCTCAGACTGCGCCGGGAAGGGCTGCAGCCACAGCCGGAGCGATGGTGTGCCCGTGCAACTGGGGAAGTCAGAGCTGCCATGCGAGGTGTGCTGCGCTCTCAGCGTGGCGGCTGGCACCCTGTGGGGCCCGCCGGGGCTCTGCTGGCTGGGAGGGCAGCTGGAGTCACCTCCAAACCCGCATCCATGGCACAGCTCAGATCCTCCAGCCTCAGGCTCCTTCCTCACCCCCATTCCCACGACTCGGCACAGTTGGGGATCGCTTCTGCTGCCTCGGCCGGCTGTCGCTCCCTGCCCATTTCTCTTTGAGCCCATGAGTCACTTCCTCTCCTCAGATCCCACCTTTCAAAACTTCCTTTTTCCTCTTCGGGGATACGTCTGAAAGCTTTTTCTGAAAGAGGGCATTGGGCTTACTTATCCACGGACAAAAGCGCCTCTGGGAAGCAGCACGTTCTTATACCTGATGACACCCAGCCAAGAGCATGCAGCCGCCTTTGTGCAGTCCCCGTCATGCTGGTGTCCACAGCTCCGCACTAAGCCTCCTCCAGTCCTCTGCTTCTACACACTGCAGCTGTGGGGTGATGCTGGAGGGCTTCTCACCCCACCCCCTGCCCACAGGGGTAGCCAGAGGGAAGAGGAGAAGAAGGAGAGGCCCAGCTTGCCCCAGTTCTGTTCACTGGCCTGGCAGCTGCCTCTTGTTCAGAGAGCAGCAGTCCTGGGGGTCAGCTGCAGCTTGAAGGAAAGCAAGACAGTAAAACTAAAACAGCTTTGACTTCAAAAATAGGGTTACTTTTATTTATCCTATTTTTCTGAGTTGTCAGGGATTTAGGTTTTAAGGTTTTCCTCTGCAACCATAAGGGCTAGAAATGTGTTTCTTGGAAAGCAGCAGTGGAACCTCCTGAAATCAGTGACAGAAACTGCTCTAGTAAGTCACCAGTGTCATCCCCTGGGAAGCTCCTGGCTCTTCATGACACTCCCTCGCATGAGACAGAGAGTTCACATATTCCTGCCCCTCACAGGCAACCAGAACCAGAAAAGACAGAGTGGGGATGTGAGGGGAGAGGTGGTGGTGGTGAACCTGCCAGGGTTGAACTGGTGGTTCAGGCACAACTTGTTCCCTGGGAGATTTCTGTATTATCAATAAGATAATCACATTAACTAACAACTTATGCTGCAGGTACGGAGGTCAAATCTGCTTGAGCTCAGCAATTTAGGATGAAGCTATTAGTTAACTCTCCTATTTGTCACGGTATTTTCAAGATTATGCTGTTGGATCAGCATCCTTTGACTTCTCCAGCCTTCAAACTGCTTGAAAGTCTGTTTTTCCTCCTCCAGGACTTACGAGACCTTATGATCTAATGCATTGCATATGTGTAAGGCTGTTATCACTTCTTTACCAAGTGACACTATTGGGGCAGGAAGCGTAAGGCTATTGGGGCCAGATTCTCAGCTGGTATAAGACAACATCTGGAATGGAGGCTATGCAGGTTCACACTAGCTGAGAATTTTGCCTCTTGAAGTTATAACAGGGATGTGCTTGCGGAACAGATAATTTGTTTGATTGTTTCACAACAGGGACTTGCAGTTTTTCATGCTAATCTCATACCATGCTAATTAAGCCACTGGGCAGACAACTGCAGCATTTAAATTAAGCATGTTAATTAACATGCTGTTGAAAGATACCGCTTCATTAGTATCTTTTATTCTCAAACATTAAGATGCTTCTCATGGCCAAATATACCCACACAACTGAGAAGGAACATGGAGAAAATAAACTTCTGTACAGGTTCCTATGTGTCACCATGCTGCACTTACAGAGCTGCATACCTTCTGATCAGTGGGTTGCAGTCCTGGCCAGTCTGCCATGTCTTCAGATGCACAGACTCTGATACCATAACATCAGCCCTACTGACACCATGCTTATCTTCTTAGTGATCTAGGAATACATATCAAAAATCACTGGTTAAAGAATATAATCCTATGTCTTCTCCAAAGCATGCCAGATGCTAACAATATGGAGGAACTGCAAATCTGTTTTACAATTTGTTTTACTTTGCTCTCCACAGTGGGTGTGAGAAGTGGGCTGTGCCCCACCATTCCTAATTTCTTAAAGCCCACCCAAACTGGTGTGGTGCTTCGGCAGTTATGGCTTGTTTTCCAATGGTACAAACAGCTCTCAAAAGTATGGCACTGAGTAGGCGTTGAGAGTATGTGCTCTTCCACCACTGCTAAAGGGAACACCCAGGCAATCAGCTGCAGTCCCTGCTCTGAATTATCCCCAGAGGAAAAAGAGCACAGCAGCCATACTAGACAGAGAGAATGAATTAGTGACACAGTATTCCCACCAAAGCTTTGTATGCCATATCACCTAAAATCTGGTTTTGCCACAGAAACCACATTTGCCCACAAACCACATTTGCCTGAACCCTGATGTAGGACAAGCCGGTCATTTTTTTTCCATTCTGAGCATAAAAGAAAATTCCCAAATGGGTAATCAGGAGATTACCTAGTGGCAATAATACTTTCTTGCCTTGCTGAAAACTTAGCACCGTGCATTTGGGTCACTATATGCAATTTCTTACAGCAGCAAATTTATCTGTCAGGCATTAGAGGACTGTATGGGCTCTCCTAGGCAGGAATAAAAAAGTAGCAATAACCAGTGCTTGCTACTAACATTGGGTGGGCAACACTAATATAGATAGGAGGAAAAGTTTCAAGGGGAAGAAGTGGCAATTTTACATAGAAAGATTAATAAGTGACCATAAAGTCAAAGTAGGAACACCCACACACACACACTTTAAACATGTTTTTATGTTCACAAGGTTTTTGCACGAAAGACAAAAATCACAAACCACATCTTACTGCCAAATCTAAAGTAGCGTTTATTTTTCAGGGGGAATTATTTCCAACAACATATTGCTGTAAATTTTCTTATCAAGGAGTAACAAAGAAAGGGATTTCTCTTTTCAGATCAAGAAGGCAGCTCTAGTAATGCCTGTATTCATTCAGCTTTTCATTCCAAACATCATCCATCATGCCGTATGTCCCTTAGACTGGACTGCAGAAAACATACCACAAATTCTACTTGGAACAGCAATGCATCTTGAACAAAGCTGACTAAACTGAAAATTAAGTTTTCAACAACTGCATGTTAAAAAGAAAATCAATGAAAGAAAAACAACGAGCTCTACTGAATAAACATCCTGCAGTTAAAAAAAAAAATGTTTTGATTGATGAAGAAAAAAAGCCATGACATTTTAGGTGGCCTAAAAGAAATTTCAAGGATCATAATAAAAAGAAAGTTGGCATTGTATTAAAATATAGTTATCCCAAGGGATAACTGGAATATAGCAGGAAACCAGGACATAAGACTGGCTTTACACTTTTCTCAAAGCAGTTCACTAAATCTTGCTTTCTTCATCTCATAACCCCAAGTAGGGGAGTTTACCTTCAGGATCATCAACTTTCTTGGTTGTGAAGCAGCTTTAATCCACTTCCTTGATCCTCCTGCAATCAATTAATGCTGCACTAATCCTGTCCTGGCCAGGCACAATGTGGAAAACTACATATAGTACTTTATCTGCAAGAAAAGTATTTGGGAATCTAGGTTTGAATCCAAGACACTTTTACCTCTACAGAAAGGTCAGGACGAAACACTCAGTAAGATTTACTGAGCTGTGATATCTACAAAAACAGCAAGATAAGCTCTAATGAGAAGCAATATCTTTCATCAGATCAACTGATACAGCTGGAAAAAGCAGACAACTTTTCAGGCACAGAGACCCAGTGCAGCTATGGGCAACACCTGAAGTTTAGTTTAGATTAGCCCTGCAGTGACAACAAGTCTTTTGGCATTGGACATTTACATATTAACCCTAAGATACTTGTTTTTATATCTTCATGGAAAACATTTTCATAGTGTAATTAGAAATAAATTCCCAGCTTTTATTTTTATGACAGCAAAACCCAAGATAATTCCATAGGATCTCATATGCTAGAGCTAACATCGCAAATGCATTTGTCAAAATTATATTTTTAGTATTGGAAACCTCTGTCCAGTCTCACAAAATTCTTAAACTGAGTCCATTGATTCCAGAGAATTGACTTTTTTTTTTTTTTCTGACAGCTTAATTTCTGTCCTTACAGACAATATGAATCATGCACGTTCGTGAGAAAGTGTAGGTTAATGAGATTACTATGCAAAATGCAACTTCCTCTTGAGTGAAGTTGCCAAGTGAACGTCTTCACTTGGAATACTCTGGATGCTACTCTGAATGGTATCCTTGCAAAACAATGCAGCTTCAGTAGAAGCAACCAGCTGCTCTTCTTTCTTGTACATGTTTAGGCTTGTTTATCTTCTTCCAGTCAGTTATGCAGGCACAGGTGTCCCCACAGGCATATCACTTTTATGTTTGTCATCTTTGTGGAGCCAAAACGGCTCTGAGAACAAAATTCCCTGAATTTTGTCCTGAATTCCCATTCCTCCTGTGCATTGTCAGTGGAATTCTTGAGTGTTTACTCAATCCCAGGTGGGTACAGCTGTGCAAACCCATAGTGAGGTCCTCCTCTGTGTATAGTAGCTGCTATTGCTGTACTATATCATATTTTACTTCTCTTTCAGATATAGAAACAGCAGAACAACGTAAAATCATGGTAACAAAAACACCCAACAAAAGAAAAGGCCACCATAACAAAAATCACAAGCAGCTCCTTACATTTGTATTTTCTCGTTCACAGACAGCCTTGCCAGCACAAAGGAAATGAGGTGTACTCACACTGAAAAGAAACAGGCCCCTTCTGCATGGCCAGGCCCCTGAGCTTCTGCTAGTGAGGCTGCTGGTACTGATGGCTTGGGCTTTGGAGGAAAACCATTGGGATCTTCTTGCCTTCCTGGGCAAGAGCGGCTTCCTTCTCTCTGGGTGGTCTTTCCAGTGATGGAGGTCCTGTCCTTCCATTCCCGGTGTGACCCAGGAGTGAACTGAGCTCATTAAAATGTACTTGCCTTTCCTTTGAAAAAAAGAAAAAGGGTGGAAATCAGTAGAGTCAGGTTATGGTACTGCCTTACTATTTAAAAAAAAAAAAAAAAAGAAAAAAAAAGAGATGGTGTACTTGTTTGTAGAAATCAACAGCATTTCACCCATGTGATGCATCTTTCTTGAGAGACCAGAGCGATTGTCAGATCAAGCATTTCAAGACACATCATTTCCAGAAGAGAGGAGTTAGACACACTCTTGATCGTGTGCTTCTGTTTATTCTGTGTAAGGGATCCAGGACACCTGTGTTAGTTTTAAAGCTACTACATGTACAGCACTTGACTGCTATATTTTGGCAAGTCCCAGCTGTTATTTCACATGTGTGAACTACGAAAATACCCAAGGTAAACACAGACTTAGAAGAAGTACCAAAAACATTTACAATAAATTGTAAGTACGGCCCAGTATGTTAACCTGCTAATATATACAGTGTGCTGGCCCAGATCTATTTCCTTTAGAGAAGCAAAGGGAAAGAGATGTAACAAAGCCTGTATGAAGCACCACAACCGATTACCAGTCATTTCTCCTAAAGGAATAGCACCAATATGGATTGCTCTTCTAATATTTTTCTTTACTCACAGTTGTTTCCAGCCAAGCTTACCCAAATGTGGGCAAATCAGAACAGAAACATTTTTTTTCTGTTTGTTTTGTGCATCTGACAGCATTTAATCTAAAATCAGTTTAAATCCAGATTACTTACATGTGTGCACATGCTCACACTCCCCCTCTACACACACAATGTTAAAAGGACATTACTGATGATCATTTATTTTTCTCTGCTCTTGCTGCATTTCATAATATCCCTTCTCTCTTGAAATAGTGCCAGAGAAGATTGTCTTTAATATACTTCAGTGGTGTCAAAAGAACCTCAGGAAATGAGGACTGAGGTGAACATAAGGTCCACTCTATGCCACCAGTACTCTGATTATACATACTGCTTTGTACAGGAGGTAAAGATCTGCACTCCCGATGTCCTGCCTTCAAAAACCAATATTCTCTCCACTTTCTGTCTCCTCTAATTAAAGCCAATTACTTTGACCTCCTTGGTTTCTCCTCCAGAAGCGATGTTCTACTATTACCTACTGTTGCTCAAAATCAGGTTTGAGTTAAGCCTCAGAAACTCTTAGGTTTCACCAGAAATGAGTTTTACTAGAAAAATAGGATTTCTTTATCGCCATGATTTCCTGTATATGGGTCACATCCTTCTAAGTACGATCATCAGCTCTGTAAATACTGCTCTTGGAGGTAAGCTTTCCAGCTGCCGCCTGACATATCCTGACGTAACCACCCCGTACTCTGTGAGCCATATCCTCTATTGGACAAAAAAAAAAAAAAAAAAAAAAGGAGAAGAGATATTGATTCAAATTCAAGGGGCCAAATAAGTTATTTCCAGGCCGCAACCTGAGCACAGAGTAATGTTTCCTAAGGTATATCAGAGTGGAGCCTAGCAGGTATGAGAAGCTGTAGGAGAAAAGGGTCACTTCTTGATTAGTGATGAGACCTAAATTTTGTAATGGGATAGGAGGATTTTGTGTGACCAGGGTCAACTCAAGCTCTGATGAAACATTTCCCAATGTTTTAGTTCTCACTTGCCAAATTCAGCCCTGATATAAATAAGCCCTGTTCTACTGAAGCTATGCAATGGGTGAGTTAGCTTGCTGTATAGGAACCACGTGCCATTTTGTGATTAACTAATTTCTCACTCAAAGGTTTTCGGTACTTAAAGACTAATATTGTATTTGTCCCCATGTTTGACATGGAAATGTTCAACTGAAGTATCATGTCCCTCCAATTACAGGTGCTTCAAACTCAGTATGTTTCACTTACATGAGTCAGTGATCATTCACTACTCCCATTCATCATAATCCTGGATTGCTCTAGTTCACTCAGCAGTAATTCTAGCTGGCTTTCATCATTCCCATGGAAAATGTACACCAACAATGAAATCTCTCAGCAGAAGTAATCAATCTCATTTGGAGATTTATAAAAGCACTGAGAAAAAAAAGCATTTATATCTTTATGTGAGAAATAGCAATGAATAAGCATGTAAATCTCTAATAACAGTACAGCTCATTTTGTCAACAGTGAAACGTTAATTTGATGGATTCAGCCATTTTCTCTTTCTGATGCCAGACAGTGCAATGCATTTTAGAGTGATAGATCTAAAGAATCTTGAGACCTTCCTGGATACCTTGAAAAGAAGGTAGCAGGGTAGGGGTGGGGGAGACAAGGAAAAGGTACATGCAGTTATCTACAGAAGTTCATAGAAAGCCACCAATACAATGCGATCTAGAAAACATTCCTCCACCATAGTGATAGAACTATAAGATAGTTAAATATCATCTTTAGAAACACTAAAGTGTGTCTTGTTTCTTTAAGGCAAAGAGAGTAGATGCCCAAGGCAGAGAAAATTTTGCCTCCCTTATTTCTTACCCTCGCAGATTTTGTGCATACTGTACTCTGGCCAACTCGCTGTCTGTCCAGTTCTCCCAGCTTTGATGACTTGTTTGAAGTCCTGCAGAAAAATTGGGGTGAGGGTTGGGAATGAAGCAAGCTCTTCTGTCTTCTTGTCCCACGCTGTAACCATGAGACCACCCTCCTCCATAAGAGCCTGAAGATATCACAATATCAGGTGAAAGGCACTTCTATAGCTTTCCATATATTTTTAGCCAAAATAGCTTTGCAATACTAGAGGATAAGCGGTGAGTATAATGGTTTGAGGGTTGATGGCTCTGTCAAAGAAGTATTTACATCAGGTTGATACTGGCTTAATGTGGTCTTTACTAGCTCCCATTATGATGATTTATTAGTCTTTCCAAGTCATGAAAGAAAGAAATGAGGCTTGGCATTAGCTTTCTAAAGATTATAATTGTGTTTCTGTAAAGAAAGAGCATAAGTGGCAGATAGCTGTCTATGTGTAGATAATGTTAGTAGTGAAGAATTGCAAGTGGTGCTCATTTTGGGTGTGGGTATAAAATATGTATTAAAAGGAACAAGAGAAAAGAGGAGATGAGAAGCTGTAGAAACAAAAAATTTTTTGGTTGTAAGATTTAAAAAACACTCTGCACTAGGGAACAGGCACAATAAAAAAGCAAAATAGGGTTTAATGAAGCTATTGCCCAGGCCACCATGCTAGAGGCTGCTGAACAAACACAAACCCTCATGATGTAGAATGTTTGTAATTTGGAAATTTTTATAACTCACCAGTATTGCAAAAGACAGTATAGCATAAGAAGATCATACTAGGAGTCACAGAATGATTTAGTTGGGACGGGACCTTTGGAATCAGGGCTATTGTTAGGTCAGATTTTTTTTAGTTCTATCCTTAGGTAAGCTGTCAGTACTTCAGCTACAGCATAAACCTAGCCATCTCATTTATTCTTGTAGGCTTGGTTTACACCTGCTGCAGCCAAACCAGAGACGGTTTCAGATATCAGTTTCTCTTCTGACCTGATTTCAGTGCCTTCAAAAATATCTGTTTTCTTCCGGCTCTCATGGAGACCTCTTACTCAAATAAAAGTCCTAAACCTCCACCAACTTCCTATAACTTCCATCATGGACCAAAAGCACTGAATTGCTTTTGCCTTCCCAGCAAATGCTATGGTGCTGGAAAGAGCAACCCCCATTCTAAAGATATTATGTGCGGACTTTCAGCAGGACGTTCTCTGAGAACTAGCTTTGGTAGCAGGAAAAGTTGCTTCCGTCAACATTTTCTGATGTTGTGTCCGGTGTATATTTATTCTTTGTACTGCATTTCATTTCAGATGCAAACTTGCTTCTGTCCCAGTGCCTGCAAAGGAACTGAAAATGGATAAACAGCTTGGCCTTCTCTGGACTTCCATTGACTTTAAGGATTGTGTATCATTTGCTCCTTCTAACACTACAATGTTAAAGCAGTTAGTAATATACTTACGCATGTCTTGGTCCTCCTAGCTCACAGACCTAATGGCTGAGAGTGCTAGGAAGAGGAACTGACTTTAGTTTTTCTCTTTGCGTGACATGACAAAAAAGATTCTTCTGAGAACAAGTAGGTACTAAGAGAAAGTTGTGTTGGAGCTACAAAGCCTTATAAGGGCCTTTCAAGGAGTCAGACCCATGCAGAACTATTGCTGCTATGAAAGATTAGTACTATGAGTTAGGAAAAGAAAGTGACTGCAGCATCTTAAAAGAAACAATCTATCTTTATTGCCTTTTAAACCAATTAGGGATCAGACCACAAGCATTTCTACATCCTGCTTTTGCTCACAGTGCTCATGGGTTATAAAAATGTTGACATTTCACTTCAACTTTATAAGAATATTAAAAGAAAAAAATGGATGTGTTATTTTTTACTTTCATGATGGTTTATAAGTAATGTTGTACTATGATGGTCTAAGGGTATAACCAAGGTCAGGTGTGTAGAGAGAGGCATTATCTTTTATTAGACTAACTAAAATAGTTGAAAAAATAGATAAGATTTAGAGCATGCAATCACTCTTCAGGTAAAAAGAATAAAACATCCTCATCTTCATCAAGCTGAACTGTGGAAAGAGATGAACTACAAGGTTACGGTCACTGACCCCCTTGTACGTGCTTACTGGGAGAGAGAGGCACGAAACCTGTCTGTCATCTGCACCGTTTGAGAGGAGTCCCCGTTTATGATTCATGATTCAGAAGAAATTTGGGGATTGCTATCCCTAGAGACTGAAGGGGACAGGATTTTTGTCTTTTTCTCTTTTCTCAGTGTCACGTGCAACAGCCTGCTTTTGACAGGATTTTTGCTCCAGCAGTAGGAAGTTAGGAGCTTGACAGGCATCTTGCTGGTCACTACAATTTTGTAGGCCACATTGTGTCTTTCTAATGCATCTGTTGGAGAAGGATGACAAACGGAGACTTTTCACTGCAACCCCACTGCTTACCTCTTTGGTAGGTAGTCTTGTTTAAGTCAATGGGACCAAGTCAAGGTGTGACCTTTAGGATGGATTTAAGTTTCTAAAGAATTGAGACCTGAAAGAACAAACCACTGTCTTTAGAAAGCCTGCAGATGGCATTGCTCAAGCAAGCATACTTGAATTCTTCATGAAAAGAAAAATATATCTGAATAACAGAGATCTAAGCGAAAAAGCTCTTAACAATTAGCGCCTTCTACTTTCTAGTATATTTTTCCGTGGATTCAGCTGCGCTTAGGAAGTGTACATAAAACAAAGCTTTGAGTCCTGCAGCCTAGCTTTGTTTCCTTGCTCTGTAAAAGTAAATTAACAAATAGGAGCACTAATGAAATTTTGTTAGAATTTAGATGAGGGGGCAGAGATTTAATAAATGCTACTATGATACAGTCTTTTATACACAAATGTACACCATTTGGAGACTACTCTGTTCCCATTCTAATGTAATTAACAGAGATGTGTTTCACAAGTATTCCACAAGGAATTCTTGTGCATGAATCTAGTCAGGCAACAGAAACAGCGCTCTCAACCATCCAGCAACAATGAGACAAAAAGGTGAATAGCAAAAGCTGCGCATTAGAAATCACTGCACAAATATGAAGTTCTGCAAAAATGACATCCCAACTGTAACTAGCCTGGAAATATGTGGACAAAAAGGGACTAAAACTACAGATAAATAGTTCAAATTTTTCTCATGGATTAATATAGTGTTAATTTGCTTGAATGCAGAACTTCACAAAAGATGGCATCTTCCAGATGATGAAAATATCATGTTATAGCAGTAACATTTTTTTACTATTTGTCTCTTGTTAGACTGGCACATGGTCAGACTATTGCAGAATATCCAGCTTCAGGATGGGTGACACTCCCCTCTGGTCCTGGGACCCATGCCATGAAGAGCAAACATCCGTATCAGTATAACCATATATGCTTGTGCTTAACCATATGATGTACGAGAAAGACTGAACAGCCCTTGGGAAAGGTTCTGGCAGGATATTTGTCAGATTTGTTTCACATACTGGCAAATGTCTTAATTCTCCTTTGGCTCACTGGACAGCTGCTCAGCAATGATTTGGCTGGTTAAAAAGTTCTTGAGAACTTTTTACAAACCCTATCATCTCCACAAAGAAATGGACATCTGCACTTGCCCCAGAGTGGTGAAGAAGGCTCCGAAACAACAAACAATTATTTTCTCAAGGATTACACTTCGGGATTAAGTTACTTTTTTCTTTTTTGTAAACATTTTTAGGTAGATCCTATTAGCCAGATTTTTCTGTTTAACTTTCTGTAAAATATATACACACACATCTATAGTATGCATGTATATATGTATTCATATATGAGATTGTAATTATAACTTACACAAATATAAATACAATTATAATACAATAATTATTCTAATGTTTAAGAATATAATAATAACTTTGTAATATTATTACAATAAAATTTATATGAAGATCACTTACATGGGATCTTTCCCTATACATCTAAAAATCCGTCAAGAAATTATGGAATTGTGTAAGTGTCTACTAAATGTCATTGAAATTAGAGCAGTATTTTTAGTGAGGCATCCTAAACCAACGAAGCTTCCAGGATGACCTATTTGCCTGGTCAGACCTTTTTCTTCCCAGTAACTCCCAGGCCAGTTTCAATCCAATTCAATATTTAACAGACAATGGTGTTCCTATTAGTTTTATGAAATGCAGAGGACAGAAACCTGAGGCAACAATGTGATGTGGTCTGCTTCACAGCTTGTGCATTAGCATCCAGTCAGCATGGTTGTACGTCAGACCTGCCACTTCACACCTTTCTCTTGCCCTGCTGGAAGCATCAGCTGAGAGTGTCTAGGAACTTGGTAGTTCAATTCCTTGCTGAATAATCCATGAAACTCTGCAGCATCTCAGAAGTTACTTTTATCATTAAGAACATTCAATCCTAGGTGGCTGTCAAAACCTCCCTGGTAAGCCTTCAGCATAACAAATTTTAGTTTACAAACCACATTTTAAATTCCACTATCAACCCAGGAAAAACATTTTGCAATATCCTTGCTGATGAATACCTACCTGCAGAGAAAGGGATGACATTTTTCTAAGCCATTTATGTTTCAATATCCAGTTTAGAGCAGCAGAAACAGAGTGGGTAGTGTTTAATTATATCCAGCATTTATTTTTTCTCTAAGAGAGAAAAAAATGGACAAACAGCCACCACGTTGCTATTGGTGGTACCTTGAGACTGATTTTGTTATTCCTGTAGCTCATTCCAGAAGCCAGCAGAAAACTCACACTGAGACTGCCAGGGCCTTTGGTACCTGCTGCGAATGCATGTCTTCTACACCCCTCACTTCTCTGCAGCAGGGTCCCCAGCCTCGGCTGAAACCACACAACCCTGAAAGGGGATGTGGAGCAACACAGTGCGCAATGTAGACAAGATGTGGTCCTCACTGGCTGCTCTCTCTTCTACAGCACTCTTTTCCCTGGCTCGTTTATGTTAGCTTTACATGAGGTACTATAATGCCAGGTGTATAAATCACTACAGGACAGGATGCAACTCTCTGGCGTCCTGAATGTAAGGACCAGATTTAAACTCCACCCACCCGCGTGCTTGAAATTAATGTGAGCCGTTGCATTGTCTGCAATGAAAGTTTTGTCTTCTCTGAGTTGCAAGAAACCCTTGCAGCGAAAGTGCAACTGCAAGCTAGGTCACGGTGTTGTTCTGAGGCAAAGGAGAATCTGAAAACACAAATAGCCTTTGCAGGGTAAGAGCGATTCCATTGATCTATTACATTATTGTGGTATTAGTGCCGATTTGTCTTACTGTGAGCTGTTTATGTGTAAATGGACACGATACCTTGGCGTAATATTTACAGAGCTCAGGCACATTTTTATCACATGCTTAGCTGCTGAAATGGTGTATCTGCTAGATGCCATGGAGCCTTTGTCAGGTTAATGCTGGTGATGACCAAAAAGGGGCTCATGATGTGCTGCCCTAATTACCGCCTTCTCAAAACCTTCTCAAGGGCGGAGAATTCGCAGGAGAAAGCTTATATCCAGTGAGGCATGGGGCATATGTCCAGCCCCAGGGCAAAAGTGAGCACATTCATCCTGTATCACATGAGGCTGGGAGGGAATGGTGCCAGACCCTCCGAGTCATCCTGCAGTATAACAAGCAGATTACTCTAATACAAAAAATGTAAACCACAATAAATGGGAGCAGATTTTTAGCTATGATAGTCCATGAAGCTTTCAATGCATGAATTAATTTTTTGATGGAAGTCTGAGATAGTTTTCATTGTTGACAGATACATTTCTGTTCCTATGGATGGTTTTATAAAAATTGGTGGTATAAATAAAAAAGTATAACTTAACTAGATTGTCTTTATTCTCTGATTCAGTTTCCTCTGAATGAAACATTTCATTTTGAGAGGTCAAAATATTGCATTCTAAGGAAAAACCACTGCAATGTTTTGTTCAAGCTGAAAAAAGTAGCTCAGGTCTGAGATGTTTAAAATATCTGAGTTTTATTCCATTTTCTTACTCTTTAAAGAGACATAAAGCAAAAGAAAACTCAAAGACCGTAAGTCAGAAAAAAAACCCAAAATGGAACAAAAAGAAATGTATCAGTCCACTATTTAGTGAATTTATGCACTGTCCAAAGAGCATGTGCTTTGTACGTATGTAGGTCTTTCTTGCAGTGGTTCCAGCTGTGCAGCGTACGACCACCTGGAGTAACAATGGAGCCTCTAGAATTACTTTTATGCATATAAAGCAGGCAGGATTGGGTCCTATCTACATAAAGGAAACTTTTTCTTTTGAAGATGTTCTCAGCCAGGAACACCTTTATGAATAGCACAAGTTACAATTTAAATACTTGAGTTGTGTCTCACATCTGTTCGATGCCAGCATACTGTAATTGACTGGCTCTTTAGATTAAATCTACTGCGTGACAGGGAAACCCTATAAAAGAAAGTCTGTCCTTAACATTCCAGCTAGATGGTAGAATTTTATATGTATTCCTTACTTTGGTTTCCAGTAGAAATCACATCCTTTGAGTTGTGGATAGGTCCCAAGGCTGAAGAGAGCCAAATTTCTCTCTTCCATTACCCAATGGGGAATGGGGGAAAAAAATGCATGCTGAGTGGTGCAGTTAGCCAACATCACATCTCAACCCTTCCCAGTAATTCAAAAGAAAGATTTAGGGGAGGGAATGAATATGGAAAACACTATGATACAAAGCATTTTGCAAGTGTTTTACAAAAGCATCATCCACTAAATGAAGAAAAAAACCTTGATTGGTAGCTGGCAGCAACATTAAATGCATCTGTTTAAATACCTATACACTTCTAAAAGAGTAAAAGATTCCCAATTCTCCCCCCCCTTTTTTTCCTTACACTTCTTATGGTGAGAAAGCCACCCTTTTTTTTTTTGTAAAAAGAGTCCTTAAAATGTCTGTTTCATGCCTTCTAGAGTCGGGGTGTGTGTGTGTGTTCTGCTTTTTAATATGATTAATAACTCTAACAGGTATTCTTCAAGCCAAACAGCTGGGTTATTGCTTAAGAAACAGCTGTTTCATTGCTAAATATATCCTTATTTCACCAGCCATCGGCTTGCTGAAGCTTTGCTGGTTACTTGCTTTTAAACATTTGCTGATAGTGAGAAAGTCCTGGTACTTAATCATAGCTGGTCCTGCAAAAGCCGGAGCTACTTTGAAAAAACAATACACAGAGAAAAACATTGGCAGAAAGCTTTTTTCTTTGAGGGCGGGGAGGTGGTTTTTTTTTGTTGTTTTTTTGTTTCAATGCCACACATTAGGTTGCAACCAGATGTTCACATTATAGATCCTGCCTGGATTAAAAAAAAACCCAAACAAAAAACAACAAAAACCCCTTTTTATTCAAAAACGTCAATATCGTTTAACAGCAAATGTAATATAATTACAGTATTCAATAAACATTTAACAAGACACAGACATTTTCAGCAGGAAAATATTACCAGAGTGAGCCTTTTAGCAGTTTAGCAGTTAAATTAGTAATTTCTTTTATAACATCTGGTGAGCAGTCTCTAATTTCTGAAGTTTTGGAACAAAAAGACATTGGGCAGATTTTGAGTTATGAATAATTTGCCAGTTGTTTACCTTTATGCCAATCTAATTCTCCCCTGCATAGATGCAATTGAATACATTACAAATGTGTTTTCCATAAAAACCCCTAAAATGCAGGGGGGGGGAACGTAGAGAACGCGTTCAAGCAACTCTGGCCCTTCGCAGGCATTGCCATGCCTGTCACTGTCCCTGCCACCTCTCTCGACACCTGATGGAGGCTCAGAACCCCACCCTGAACTGCCAAAATTCAAGAGTGCCTCCGTGCAGTGACTCAAATCAAAGCAGTTGACCTTAGCAGGAATCTTTCCATAAACTGTGTGGATTTGGGATCAAGTCCAATGACAAATCCTCGTGGCAAGAGGAGTCTCTCTGGAAGTGGGAGAGCAGAGGGGCACCATCTGGGTGAAGAAGGACAGCCCCAGCCACCTGCGAACATGCCTGTGGCCAGCCTGGGGACATGACCCTTGGGGCGGGGACGCTCCTTCCACAAGAAGAGGTTGCCAAAACACTAACCCCTTTCCTGTGCTGAGAGCGTTCCCTAGGCACGGTGCATCCCTAATATCCCAATGCTTCTGGCTCTGTGTTTTTCCTAACTTGGCTGATGACCTCAGATCTGTTTGTAGCAACTGCCTTCCCTGTTGCAGTTCAGCTGCTTGCCTGTACTGCAGGCAGGACTGCAGCGGTTGGAGTGATAGCCTCCACTGCAGGGCCCAGCTCCGTCCACTACATCCTCTCCTATCTACTCTAGGATTTGGGTCCACCCTGCATTTTGTGACTGGAATTAGCATTACAGCCACTGTAATCCTGTGTGTTGGGTGAAGATTGCCAGCAAGTAATTGATGTACAATCAGTGCTCTGCAAACCAGATGTTAGAAACAGTGTGATAAATCTTCCTATAACTTCTTGATTTCCGGAACAGAGTTAGTTTATTGCCCCTTATCTTGAACAGGTGATAATATTAAAGTTAATAAAAATTACTGTTAGTCATCATGTCATCCATCAACGTACAAAAGATACCAAATTTTTGTATCTTTTAGATGACAGGTTTAATTATTAGCCTATTTCTAAATGTCATAATGTTTATTATTTAAACCCCAAAATTAAACCTTCAAGTTTTTTTTAACATATTCCTAGCAGTAGTTGCTCCAAACATGATCATAAAACTTCTGCAAAAATTCTCTGAACTGTTCAAAATAATGGACTTTCAAAATATCCCTCCTTGTTTTTAAAGTGTCAATGTTGAAAGCCCTTTTCAATACCCAGGAAGGAATACTTGTTTAAAAATCATCATGGGCTCACTGCACAGATGATCTCTTCTTGTGGGTGCTTTTGTTGTACGCTATGGCAAAGCATGGCCGGATCTCATCTGCCATGTGTTCTCTCTTCAGTGAAATTAGCCGAGACTGGGGTAAGTACAGGCTAGAATGTTATCTGATGTAAAGCACAATAGTGAATTTTTAACCCATCAGATCCTTCCCTTTTTCTGCCTTCCTCCCCCCCACCCCCCCAAAAAAAAAAGTTCAGAGGAGACCCAAATAAAGCACACAGATATTTGGGGGGGATTTGTGCTTTGCTAAATAAGCTAGTGCACTTCCAGTTCCCCTGCAGCTCGTGCAAACATAAACAGTCCTAAAAGAGGAAAGAGAGAGAAAAGAAGAAACAGAAGCTTAAGCTAAGCTTTGTTTTGCTCTCGATACCTCACTTCCACATGTGGGAAGTCAGTAAGCTGGATAATTTCTTCTATAGCCTACAACTCCAGTACCAGTTATATAGCGGACTGAAATAATGTACTGGCAAATGCCAAGCAGCATCAGAAATTAGAGGCAGCACAAACCTTTTCTCTTCAGAGAACTCAAACAGTTTGGATCAGTAGTGAAGGGCACCCAGAATCCAAAACCTGCTAAGGCACAGTAGGACTGAAGGGCATTTCAAGCCTTGTGACAGTAAAGGATCGGTTATTTGCCAGTGATAAAAGTGCACGGTCTGTCTGAATTCTATGCTGCCTTCACTGCAGGTGTTTCTCGCTCTAATGACTGGGACAGCCCTTTTGTACACAGCAGCTTGTAGGATTCAGCTTTCTCTTGCCTTTAGGAGTGTACCTCATTGCTGCTTGCTAGACCAAGAAAAAGGAATGTAACTGGAAGGAGATGGAGTTTAGGATAAGTAATTCGGTAAGAATGGAGACATTTTAGTGGAGGAGGTGTTCTTTTGTTTGGGGGTGGGGGGGTGGGGAGTCTTGTAATTTTTTGGCATTTCTCTGCTGCTTCTTAAAGCGGAGCATATCTGGGATGCGACACTCTGGTAACTGCTCCATCCAGCTGCAATATAAACAGGGCTTTTTGCTGCACGTTTTAAAGCTGTAACATTAAAGAGAATAATGGACGATGCCTTTTGATATCTTTGTATAAACGAAGAATTTTCTTGCAGTGAATTACTGTGTTAATTTATGAAAAGTAAACAAAGCCAAGTGCAAAACTGATTCAATGTATAACCTAGCTTTCCTGGTGCCTAATGAGGTGAC
This sequence comes from Phalacrocorax carbo, assembly GCF_963921805.1. NCBI lineage: Eukaryota > Metazoa > Chordata > Aves > Suliformes > Phalacrocoracidae > Phalacrocorax > Phalacrocorax carbo. The sequence continues at coordinate 92,963,061 of NC_087514.1, read as the reverse complement.
AGTGATGGAATCAAAACAAATATCTTTATATTTCATAAATGTAGGGAAAAATACTTCTGTGTTTAATCACCACCTGAGTCACTGACAATGCTGGCACGCCAACACCAACGGTTTTAAAGTAAATAGCAGTCACTTTGTCTAGTGACCGAGGACACAGGCAAACTCACTGTGGACCACCATGAGTTGTAGGATAACAAGCGTGCAGAAACAGCAGATAAAGCTCAGACATGTTTGCAACAGCCTACGCTTAGGTAATATACCTTCCCCTGTCATTATCCTGATTCCCCCATTCATCCATAAACTATTGCAGAAACAAAACACTTCATACTGAGTGCCTCCCTTGGGCCAAAAATTGCCTTTGGCTTCCAAGGCTTTTTTTCTGGAAGAAGATATTGAAACCTGGGCCCATGGATGACAAAGTGCTATCAATACCCCTAACACATTATCCCTCTCATGTTGGGAAATTTCTTCCCGTGCTGGTTTGAACTAGGTGCAAGTCTTGTGATATGTAGGTCCTCCAAAAAACTATGGGATCACAGGAAATCTTCTAGCCCAGGGTGAATCTTTAACAGGCATGTAGTCCAGACCTCTCTGGGATCATTTGGATGGATCTGTAACTCTTTACATTTATTCTCTTACTCAAGAGGTGTATGCGTATTGGTGTTTACACAGAGTTGGGGTTTGAGTGTCTGCAGCAGTATAACTGGCAGGTTATCGTGTGCTGGGTGTATGCCCTCCTAAGAGTGCCAGAGGAGGAGACTCCACCACAGCTGCATGCTGGAGAGCGATTCTGCACACAGATAGGAGCTGACAAACTCGGTTCTCCAAAACCAGCTCCAGTCCAAGTCACACTGATGAACAGTCATGCAATACAATAGCAAAAGCAATGTGATGCCAACTGGTAAACTAAAGTTGGCTAAATTTATTGGGGGTCTTTTAATGGACGTTTACCTTCTTAAAAGCTGTCTAGAGAGCAGCCATTTTTGTCCCCTACCTCTTCTGACCTCTTCCTGAAAAAAAAGGAGAAAAGGCACAGCTTACCTTAGAAACTCTGTCTTTTTTCCTCTCTCATTTCACAATAGAAACACTTGCAGTGAAAGCAACTTTTTTTAATATGGACCTATAACAGAGAAACTTGGGGATCCCTGGTAGAGGTGGGTATGGCAATTCCAATTGCCATCTACACAGCCAAAGATAAATAACGTACCCAGAACTGTCAGTTGTCAGCAGTGACAAAAATAAAGCTGGGAAAGAATCCACTTGTCACTATCCATATATTTCTTAAGCTGATTAGGAATCCAGAGTATTGGCTACACGCTAACAAACAGTCAGGCCCTTGGACTCAGCCTCTTCTGGTGCTGCCAAGATGTAATCACTCTAACATCCTGGACAGCCTAACCCTGCCTCCTTTTTAATAAGCTCCCATTTAGGAAACCATTTATAGATAAAATAAAGGAAAATTATTGAGCTCACTTTATATTCCTGAAGAAGGAAAAAGCAAAAGTAAATTAAGTCCAATTTGCATGGAGTTTTGAACACGCATGGATTTGGATATAAGCTATGGAGCAGACATAGAATGTTGTAGCCTTTATAGTCAATATTTTATTAAATTTTTCCTTGTAAATTTTGCTGTGTCTTTATTGCATTCATTCAGTAATAGGAGAGCTTTCCTGTAGCTAATTCTGTGCCTTGAAATTTCCCTTCTTGTTAACCTGTGACTGCAGTCTAATGGGTAGAGTGTCTGCCATACAATACAATAAGGCTAGATGCAGGTACCAAGGTGACTGTATTTTTTTATTAAAATACCTTTTTATATGCACAGTTTCAAACTGATGACTGCATTTGCAACACCTAATTGCCACCAGTATCCACAAATACTTTGCATTTAATGAAAATATCAAACCAAGTCCCTTATTTCAGTTGAAGCAGCAGGTTGTATTACGCAGTGTAAAATCCCATTTTATGAAATTTCATAGCACTACAGATCTAACTTTGCACTCTCCATTCTTGTTTGAACTTTATACTCTTTATATTGCATGGCTTTATTAATTTTTTTTCATTGTAAGTTTCAAAATATTTCTGTTGCATCAGGGAACCAGGCAGCCCCATTGTGGCTAATTTAACACCTGTAAGTTGCCACGGCTACCAACCAAACACTTTCTAGCTTTATAAGGTAAGTATCTATTTCACGTTTTAACATAGTGGTGGATTCGGTTCCAGTGGTTGTATCTTTTATTAAAAATTCTATTAACTTTATTCATCACCACCATCAGGGATCACTAGGAACACACAACTTCTCTCACTTTTTAAGGCCAGGAGGGAATCACCTCAGTCAGCCAAGGCTGACCTTCATACTGTACCACACAGATCCTCACCTAAAAATGTCTGAATTGTTTTTTGTTTAAAAATCCAAAACACTTTTGCTGCTTACAAGAGTGAAAAAGGAAAAACAGATGCGCTATTTGAAGACTTGGTTTAAATGAGGGGTGGAGGGAACCGTGTCATCTTTGGTTCTGTCTTTCACTTGCCTTTTCTCAGAGCGCAGCCTCATCAGACATAGTTTTTGGTAAAACCTAACAAGGATCTGAAGGTCATCTTATTTATGTGCAGCCACATCCTCTTCTACTCAACTGTATTCCTAATGCAGGCTTAGACTTGCTTAAGGTAAAGAGCCCTGTCTGCGTCAGGTATGAAACATCATGGTGTTTACAGCCTACAGCCTAATGAAAGGCACGACTCATGGATTTTAGCTTACCTTATAAAGGAAAACCAAATTTCATAGCAATACAAATCAAAGATTATAATTCTTCAAAGGACAGGCAGATACCATAAAAACAGGGTTTTTAGTGCCCAAAGATATCCTTTATATCCGTGCAGTGTTAATCTGATGTCCCACAAGTCATGACTAAGATAAGAGACTACCCACTTTACAGGGATCAAGCTGGAACCCATCAGCTGGGAGACCTGAGAGAGGTGAACCAAAAGGGTCTCACAGTTTCATCCTTACTCAGTACAAATCATACCACAAGAAACAATGAAGCTCCATAACTTACAAGGACTGAAAATCTGCCCCTATCTCTGAAACACAGAGTAAAAAAAAAAACAAAGTTTTTTAAAAAAGGTACAGTTACCAATAAACAAACTTTTCTAATTTAGCTATTTAAATAGTTTGGAGTCAAATTCTGGAATACATCTAGCTTACATCTAATTAACACTACCGATTAAGGTCATTACTGCAGAGCCACTTGGTGTTGAGAAAACTGGTGAGAAGACATGAAGAATGACTGAAAGAACTGCATCGAAACCCCCAGCTAACATCTGCTTGGTGTTTTGGTTTCTTTTCTTGGATTTTTTTACCTCCCTGTGAGTACCTATACACAGTCTTGCTTCTCCCCCTCCTAAAGGCTGGTAGCCTCACTCTGGGGTCAACTACACCTCTGCAACTGGCAGTGGTATTTGCAGGGTGTATATAAAGCGTCCTAGAGCACCTTGACCAGGGAATGGGAGAGCACACAAGAAGCGGGTAGCACTCCATACAGGAGCATGTACCAAACACATGTACCAGTGGCATCAGCAAGGGGATGGAAACCTGGCTCGGGCTTACAGAGGCTGAGAGATCGTGGTTCTGGATCAGGGTCTGCAGCCTGAGCCCATCTTTGGTTTGCTATAATCTCTTCTCTGTCAGACAGGCAACTGTGGCAGCATGAAAACTCAGCACAGAAATCAGGTAACTTTGGTGCTGCAGTTCTAACACAATTAGAAGTTTCATAGGAAAAATGCAGGGATTTGCAAATGGTCCGCTAGGAGAAGGTTGTGACAGCCAGACACATTCACTTCACCCTCCTGATTTAGTGGGAACTGGTCAGAAAGGTCTCATGAAAAGTATACAACACTTCCAGACTGAAAAAAAAAGAAAAGAGCTTGGAATGCATTGAAAGGAGAAATAAGAATGTGGGAATACAACTGAGCTCTTTGATCACGAATCAGTAGGAATGTTACTTATCTTTATATTTGTGACAAGATTGTGGGATTTCCTTTTCAGCAAGTCCCTTCAAAAGTAGGGGGAGACTGCGACACAACAAATTGGCACTGCTAATTCGGATGAGGAAGGCTTCCTTACACGTACTGTATCAGGCAATCCTGAATAGAAATCAAAAAAAGAACAGGGAGATGCTTTTTGCAGGACATATAACATGCTGCTGTTGTGCTCACCAATGCAAATCCACCCTTATTCCACTGGCTTCAGTGTAGTTCTACAGATATTCTCTATTTAAAAAAAAACAACCAACCAAACAACAAAACAACCCTAAACAAAAGACCATTTATACACACACCATGTAATTTATATGGCAAATCCACCAAAGCTAGTGTATGCGAGACTAAAATGAAGCATTATACACATGTGTTCAGGTCCTGGGTACCAAAGCAGGACTGGACCTACAAGCACTTGTACAATATCAGCACTATATAACACACAGGGTAATTTCATTAATTCCCGATTTACTCAGGCAAAACAAACAAACAAACAAAGACAGGATCAGATGCTTTCTTTAGGATTGCTCAGAATACATTTATAGAACAAATCTTAGTATCAAGGTGTAGTTAGCATCTCACTTCTTTCTACTTCTCCTCACTTTTTATTTCATCTTCCTTGCTCTAACTGTTGCTCTGCCTCCTCCTTTTCTGGGTACCAAGTGTCTCTGTCTGGTTCAAAGAACTTCCAGTGATTTGGACTTCTCAAGAATCACTTCCTTTCAAAAAATTTCCACTAACAGAGTTTCCTTTGTGTTCGTATAAAAAACAAAACCAATACCTGTTGAAAATGTGAAAAGCTTTTGTTCTGGAGAGTCAAAAAGGTTAGGTGTGCTGAAAAGAAACGAATATTCATTTTTGCTATGTTTTCAAAGAAAACCTGGAAGAAGGTGATGACAGTTTATGTACTAGGAATTCTTAAGAGCAGACATGTAATCACATTGCTACCTTCTCCGCGACACAGTTTAGAGACGCCGATTGCTTTTAAATTTTAAATATTTTTCTTTGCATATATTGAAACAATTTTTTAAAATTTTATTTAAAAAAAAAAAAAAAAAGTTCCTTCCATCAGGACAACAAAAATCCGCGCAAGGATTCATCGTCGTCGTCCGTGAAGTGGCAGCCTGAGATCTAGAACTGCTTAAGATGATGGAGATGATGGATGAGCGAGAAAGTGAAAGGCGGTATGGAAAGCAGATGTCGGAAAGGCAGGGCAGGAGGGGAGGGCCGGCTGGGGGGGGGGGGGGGGGGCGTGCCGCAGCCGCCAGGGGTCAGCCGAGGCCTCCCCAAAACGCCGGCGGCGGGGGGGGGGGGGGGGGGAGGCGCGCCCGCCTGCTTCGGGCTGGCATGGCAGGGTCATAAGCCGCCCCTCACGTCTGGAAGTTTGGTGAAGGTTTCTGGCAGGTATTCCCCGGGCTGCTGCCTGCACGGAGGCGCCGTACGGGAGCGCGCACGCAGCCTGTTTGTTCCCTCCCGCCTTTACGTATCCGCTCGTGAGGGCTCCTGTTCGTGTTGAGCGCGGTCCCGATCCAGAGAGCGCTGCAAGCGTTACATTTTTTATCTTCAGATGCCCGTGACAGATGCATTTCAGGCTATTTCTTCAGGCTGAGCGGGGGCTGAAGCAACCCCACCAGCCAGCAAATGTATTGCACGGGGAATGTGTCGCCGTGTCCAAACATTTATCCAGAAATCATGGACACAAGTGGGACCAGGCGAGAGATTCGAGCTTCTTCCGATTCAGTTCACATATAGCTCACTTTGTTTCAGATCAAATGCTTCGCTGAACTAAAACTCAAAAAGAAACACAGCTAGCCAAACAGCCCGAGATCACAGCCCTACAATAACAACCCAGGACACACACAATAGAAAAGAAAAGCTTCTGCAGCAGCAAGGAAACAGACTTCAGCCTCAAGCTTCCAGGGGGGTTAAAACAACAGTGAGTTCAATGTGCAACTTTGCATAATATGAAAATATCTTGGTCTTATATTCCCTGAGAAGTTGCAGAATCAGACTACAGAGACCTTGGGTTTCTTTGCATGTGGAGACAAGATTTTTCCAGAGCTAATTCAAGGAGAGGGTCTGAAATTGTGAAGAATGTTTATGCACGCACACTAGAACCCAGGAAAGTCCCTGAGACTTTAAAAAACAAACCCGCAAGTATTTCAACACTTTCCTGAACTAGGGCCACTGTTTGTGGTAATAATTAGAGCATTTTAATAATCAGGATATTTTAATTAATATTCAACTGGTTTTCTTTTTCATGTAAAGAAAATACATGCTTATAAACTTACCCCCACATAAGTTTTTTTTTATGCCTTACATAAATAATTTCTTTAAGGAGGGATTTCTTTCCTAACAATTTTTTATCAGAAGAACAAATACAATAATCTAGTTAATACTTGTGATAGTCTAGCAAACTGAAAAAATAAACCCAATGGAACAAAAAAAAAAGATTTTTCTAATTTTCTGATTAGCTCTAGAAGTGCTTGCGCCTGGAAAAACAACTTACTTGCACATTTTGTCATAATTTAGAACATTTATATATTCCTTCCTGCTGCGACACAAACAGTTATTATTAAATACAACAGCGCTTTAAATATAAAAAGATATTTGCAGTATAATGAACTTTTCCACATTCAACCTTTTTCTGCTCTCAGCTGTAGAAGTTACATCCAGCTCACTGTAACATTTTCAGGTTCAGGCTTCCTCCACAGCCATGCCCCGTTTGATGTGTCTGTATATGTACTTATGCAGACGTTTATGTACTACATAGCTATAGAAGTAAAGGCAGTGAATACCTTCTTCCAAATTTCCAGAACACCAACACCTTCAGGTTTCTTAACCCTTACAGAAAATCTGGGCATCTCACACTCTCACAGGCAAGACTTTGAAACACAGCGTCATTTCCTTGGAGCACTGCTATAAATCTTTGATTCTAGGAGCAATGGTGGGGAACCAAAGTTCTAGGTCATATTTCCTAGAAGAGGCTAAGCCAGTTCAGGGGAGTTGTGCCGATTAATACTAGCACGTGGGTTGGCTCAAATACGTTCCCAATCAGACTGGTATTTTTTTAAACAGCTGTAGCCTTTTTCCATCAAAGGCGAGGGACACGACCAGAATACTTTTAGAAGGATGTGTTTCATGGGAAGTTTCACAACTTTATTGGGAGTCATTGTTTGCATAAGAAATTGCTCAAAATTGAGGAACTTTTCAAATAAAATTAAGCAGACTTTGTATTTTGGAGGAATGGAGCCAGAGTAGAAACTTGTGTCAGAGCAAGATTTCAACAAGGCTGCTGTGCTCAGGGTTTGTAACAGGGTTCAGAGGCAGCTGAACGGTTGAAGAAGAAAGTTTGTTTTTCTTATTTTAACTGTTTGGTCACAGCAGTGCTGCGAGGGTAGAGCATGTCCTATCTGCTGCCTGCCATGTGCCTCTATTTCCAAACACGGTACAAGACACGTCAGTGATTACTGGCAAAAATTATGGGATTTTTCTTCTACTGTAGAACTCTGTTGGCTCTTCTCCACAGTGCTCTGCTTCCAACTCACTTGCACCTTCCCTCTCAGACCTCAGGTCCCTTAACCCTTTCTTCCCCACCCAGCACTGCTCCTGTTCCTTGTAATATACCCTTCCCATCACAGCTTGTTGCAAACAGGAGGTGGTGAGACAAGAGAAGCTGCAAATGGACCTCTGAAGCTTTCAAAGAAAAAAAATCCAGTCAAGGTCTGAAGTGGAAAATTTCAGCCACTTCTACTCTTTTTTTTTTTTTGCTCAAGGCAACCGGACATGTAACCCAAAGCCTTCAGGAGGCCAGAGAAGTGCACAGTTGGCTGATAGCAATGCATGCACATGCAAATAGATATATACATACCTATGTGTGCGCATGTATTTTAAAAAAAAGCTGCTGGCTTACTTCCCTCCCTTCCTTTTCTGCTGCCAGTACTCCTAGCTGCATTCCTCAGACAAGCCCTGTTTCAGATTGACCTCTGCTTCCCAGCATCCCAATGAAGAGACCCTCCCTCCGTGGCTGCCCAGGGCTGCAGTAAGGACCTGTGCCTTTATCCAGGCTATCTGGGCTTTAGGATGGGAAGGTGGCAGTAGCATTTGAAGATCCCATTAGTAGGGCTGAGGTGTGAGTCCCCACCAAAGAGGACACTACAGAACATACATGGTGACTGCTGGCATTTTTTTTTTTTTTTTTTGCATCACAACTGCTGCCCAAGAATCCCAAGGAGAGATCTGTACTTCTACAGAAAACTAGAAAATGGCCAAGAACTAAGCTATGAGGATCAAAGGCAAACAGCATCCACAGGAGCACGGTTGCCCAGACAGACCAAGAATAGCAAAGCTGTGCTGCTGCTGGAGCACGAAGCAACTCCAAGGGACTTAACAGCTGTCGGTGCTACAGGCAGGGAGGTTCCTGCCAGGCAGCCAGATGTTGTTGGGAAACATATCCAGTAGAGCTCGTCATCTGGGACCCATGATTACCACTGAAATGGAGGAAAGCACTGGGATATGGTGGACACAAGGCTTTCAGGGCTGTACCCCACCCTTCTTTTCAATTAATTGAGAAACATTCTTGGGAAGCTGTGGTGCTAGAAAGGGCAAGTCTTAAAACATGATTGAAAAATAACTTAAGTGTGTTATTTATATATTTACAAAAACTTGCCTCTCTTATTAAGGCTTTTTATTCTTATTTCTTATGAGACCATTGTCTGAGAGCAGAGAAATATATACTGAAATTAAACCACACACTAATATTTATATTGTGTTTGTAGTATGATGTGTATGTGTGTATGGGAGTTTTCCTACAGGTGATAAGTCTGTGACTGAACCTGCTCCCATTAACATTACTAGGAGAAGAACCTGACCTGGTGAGGGTCTGTAAGACTTCCCCTGAGCTCAGCAAGCCTGCAGTAAAGTCCAAATGATGACGGGGCTCATGAAAGCTCGTTCAAATCCACTTTGCCTGAAGATGGTGATATATCACTTGCTATCCTAAGTCAGCTTCAAGGAAACTTGTATCCTCTCATGTTTATTTGTGCCTGGCTGAAATCAGAGATACTCTGTTGGTGCATTAGGAGTGGAGTTTGCTACGTTTCTTTTTCCTGGTTTCTGTTTTATACATTAAAGACAGAAGCTTTCAGAAATGCCAGCTCTTTTTTTTTCTGTTTTCTGGGAAAGATCTGATTTTTGAAAGCATTCTGCATTTGCTGTTCCTATTGAATCTTCTTGCAATGAAGAGTGCTCAGCAGCTCTAAAATGCTCTCAGGCTCAAACTGAACAGACAAAGTAGGAAGCACCTACACGGACCTCTTACAAAAAAAAAAAACAACCAAAAAAAACCCCATAGAAAACAACAACCTGATTCAACAAAGTTCATAACCACACCTACAATCTTAATAATCCTTCCCTGTTCACACAAGTGCTTCAGCACATGCTGAAGTGCTTTGCTAGGAATTGGATGTGCCTAATACCAAGCATGTCTCACAGTGCTTTGGGGTGGATGCTCAAGCTGAAATCCCAGAAGGTGGAGCCCAGCTCTCCAAGGTGGGCATGGTACTACATCCAGATTCCCAGACTCAGTCCCTGAATGATGTTACAAAGACCACTGAACTAGCAAAAGGACTTACTGTTTTTTCCTCATGAACTTATAAGGAACCATATGAACCCAGACAAACTTAAACCATGCCAAAATGCCCTCTTCTGCTCTGATTTGCACTTTGAATAGCTACCTGTGACAGTGCTAAATAGATGAAAAGCATTATTAACAGCAACAGGAGTGAATTCTGCTGTGCTGGCATTTCCAATGTTTTTGTACAGGTGGGACATTATGGCACAGTGTGCAACTGTTCATATCAACAGTGACAGTCACAGATTTGATGGGGAGAAGACAAAGGGCAGGAGGAAAGAGCCTCTGCCCTGTTCAGCTGGGGTCAGCCAGAGCAAAGTTCATGCTATATGATGCAGATGCCTGCCCAGCCCCTGTTACAATGGGAAACCAGAGCTAGCAAGCGCCACTGTGGGGAATTCTGCAGCACAAGAATGGGGCAGCAAGTTGTCTGCCCTGCAACAGTTTAATTCTGTATTAACAAAATAGGGTTCTATGTAAACTTAAATAAATAAATACAGACTACGTGAGGGTAGGAAAAAAGTCAGGGTTTTATTTTAATTTTACACCCAAGACAGTTTGCATTAATTCAAACAGCCTGGGTCTTTATTATTTGAGAGCTGAAATGAAACCAGGCATAAGCACCGAGCATCATTTCAGAGGGTTGGTATCTTAAACAGGAAACAGGAAAATAGCGCTGAAGTGTTGACTAAGCTACTTGCCATGAATATCTAGACAGTCAGCAGCTCATACACCATGGACAAGTAGAAAGTCTTGCTGGCAGAAACACAGAACACTTTGACCTACCATCCTTGAATTGCTAGGTGTTTATGAAGCACCATTGGTTCTAAGAGGTATTCTAGGATAAAACACTGGTGTTTCACGAAGAGATGCCTTTAATGCTAAAGTTAGATTGGAGATTACCACATCAGATGCATACTTCATCTGTACAGCCCTGATTATGGTGGAGATCTTGAATGCATCCTCCTTTGTAACTGCAGCTAGAGAGGCATAGACTCTAATCATAATTATAAATACTAATTGTTAAAAAAGAGAATAGGTTCCTTTCATTATTTCAACATTTTTCTCAAACTGGCACACTGAAAATTCTCTGTCTCATACCTTACTTAAGCTAGCAGCATACTTTATGTGGCCATTCTTCCAGATCTTATGATTACATTTCCAGACTCTCCAAAATTACTTTTCTGGCTCATGAGTTTAAAGCAAAGCTCGAGTGGCAAGAAGAAGGAATTTAAAATAGTGCCCTTCAGAGACGTTCCAATATTTTAGAGTTATAAAAAAGGGCAGTGAGTTTTTTCCAAGTTATGCCTCTAGACCTTGATACATTTCAGGCCCTCAGATGGTTTCTACCCAATGTTTATCAAGGTTTCAAATTATTAGAATCTAAATTGAGAGCAACTTTAAAGTATGGTGTGTAATAGCCTCTATAAAGTAGGTTAGCCTTCTTTTTTTAGCCCAGAAATGTTTTGGCCTCCATAACCTGTGCTTGGAAAACATTTTGGGCAAGATGCAGTTGGCTCACTCCATAGACACGTATCATACAAGCAGACATCACACTTATAAGCTAGCCATGTATAACCAGAACTCATAATAGCCTTCAGCTTTCAAAACACTAACTTTGACCCAGGGAGAAAAAGGAGCCACCCTGCTTGCATGGAGGGAACCTAACATAAACACTCAGGAATAGGTTTGATACTTTCTGCTTTATGGACACTGACAGCACACATTAAATAAATGCATTGAACCTTTTTTCATGATGGACCCCTGATTCTGGGATTCTTGTTGATGAGGACAGAAGGTAGTATATGTACTTTTGCTTCACCTTTTGGGAAAGGAGAATCAACACTGAAGTCTATTTCTGCCAAGTGGGGTAATAACACACTCCTGCTATAACCTCATGATATCTGAATTCTAACACAGGCTTATTTTTCAACCCACATTCATTCAGAGAAAACTCTTGAGTATACATATTATCAGTTGAGCAGCTGGCCTTGGCGCCCACCTATGGCCTCCATTGACAGGGGTTATGTTTGAGGACAACCCAAACAAATATTGCCTTTGTTCCTATTTTCAAACACTTGCAAGGAGTCCAAACACACAACAACAGGACCATACAGGCACCAGCATGCATGCATGAGGGGATGGACTATAACAAACCATAAAACTGGGCAATGCTTTCAAGGAAATAACTTAGTTCACATGGGCAGTTAGTAATTATTCCAGAGGTTCTGTTTAAAAAAATGACATAAAGCGATGGAGTTGGTATAGCACTTTCTATTTTGAAGTATCACGAACATCCCACAAAATAAGCAGCCCTTAGACTGCTGATGGGCAACTCAGGCTATGACAGCCAGTTCTGACCAAAGGCAGAAAGGTTAGAACTGTTAGAGCAAACAGCTACTGATTTAAGATCAGTGCATCAGAAACCCTCTCTGTTGACCTATTTCTGCTTTGACTGAAGCTGATGGGGGCCTTTGGTGGACTTCAGAGTCACCAGAATAAAACTGAACATAATTTTACCCTCTGAAAATCCCATTCATTGCAACCACATTTCACAAAAAGGGTTTTGCTCTTTATGCTGAGGCATCTGCATTGGGAACCCAATACTGGACAAGCTGAAACACATTTATTTTATTTATATTGCATCTACTACATAACATCTGGGCTTAATGAAAAAGTACATCACAGTAGACTAAAACACTGTAATCACAAAATGGCCCCTAATCTAACCTAGCACCTTCCCTACACATAAATAAATTTGCCATTTACAAAAAGGCCAGGTTGGAGAAATGAGTACAAATATCTTAGGTTGTATTTGTCAAGCAGAAACTTTTCAAGGCTTTGAAAATTTGTGGTCAGAAGGCAAGATGATGATCAACCACAGCGTCTTCCTGCAAAACACCAGCCCTAGCATTTCACTGCACAATTTTTCTAGGGAAAGTAATAACTTGAGGTAGAAATAGAGAGTTTAAGTCATTGCAGTGAGTAATTGTACTGTAAAAAAAACCATTTATATTTGCCTTGAAATGAAGCAACAAAGCAAAGAACCTTTTGTGTTACTGATTGCAAAGAGCCTTAAAGCTCTTTCATTTTTCTTCTTTCTTCAACATGCCACCTTTATGACATTTAGTATTGACTAGATCAAAAAGTAAATAGACAAAGAACACACCTACTGTGCCAGACAACATGGTAAGATCTTTTGGAAAGAAGAAACAAACTGTTTTGGAAGAAACAAACTATTTCTACCGGCTCTTCTTTAATGTTCATATTTGAAAGGAAAAAACCAAATCAGAAATAGTTTGCCACTTTACTTCTCATTTCAAAATTGCTCTGTCTCCAAGATATTTTGGAGAGAAATTAATTTCCCTGCATGTTTTCTGTGACAGAAAAATAAAATCCGATTAATATATTCCACAGATGTTAAACCGATTGCTAATATTGTTCATTGTAAAATTACAGACTGCTTTTCATCTTTAATGTCATTTAGCAACCGTGACCTAAGCATAACCCTTTATGTGAAAGACATTAGCACTGAACAGATTTAGAGTAAAATAAAAACCCCACCCTTCTGTTGTGCTTTTTTGAACTGATTGTCTGTTTTTTGAAACAATAGTTAATAGAAATAGTAAATACATTTAAATAAACAAATATAAGTAATAAAAATAACAGAAATGTACATGCTGATTCACATCAGGCAGGTTTGTCTCAGAGGTAACTGGATTTCCATGATTTCAAGTAGATTTCCAGACTGAATTCTGTGGGATTGGGATCTTTGGTGATAAGACACAGGCTTTCACTTACTTTTATTCCCCTATATATTGCTACAATTGATGAAAGTGTATTTCAAGCTTCCCAAATATTTCCATTAAAGGTTCTTTGTTTTCATGAAACATTCTTTATGGGAATGCCAAACCTCAAACTATACCCTGAATCAGCTTTTCAACATTGCATTGGGCCCACTCTATGAAGTCCTCAGCATTTATCTGCAACCTACTCTGAGGCGTCATTAACCATATGTTGGGGGCACCAAAAGACTGAACAGTCAAACCTGCATTTCTGGTACAGCAGTGGAGCAGAAGGCAAGGTTTAAACCCCAAATGGTGAAAACATGTTTCAGGGAGGTACAGGGCTATTTTGGGCAAAAGGATGAGGGAGTTCTATAACACCAGCCTGTTTTACAAAGTCCCATTAGATCATGCAACCTTTTTAGCTCCTAAGGACAAACCAACCAAAAAGAATCTCAGTTACCTTCAGATGCATGAGTAACTCATGGGTTCCAACCAGTACCAAACCTGTGCATTTGCTTTTGAGGGCAGTGTTTATGAACATACTACCAGACTAAGATGCTGGCAGATTTACATGCTGGATGCAATCCTACCTTTTGGTAGAAGGTGAAGATGAGCATCTCCTATCTTGGAAACAGCAGCTATTCTGTAAGCACAGGAACAGCTTTTCCTCAAGATGTGTTCTGGATAATAGGAGGAAACCTCAGATCTGCAACACTCCTTGTTTTCTGTTATAAGACACGCATTCATTGCAACCTATAAATCAATGGTATGACAGCTATGCTTTGCCTAAATGATGAAAGAAGACTGATATTTCTAAGTTAGTTGTTAATAGAGTGAAATTGCTATAGGCTTTCTTGAGGTTTTAATATATTTCTGAACTGAGATCTTAAAGATACCCTAGTGATGCCAGAAAAAAAACCAGAAACCTAAAAATACTTTCAATATTTTGCCATTCCAGCTCAGGAGACATTAAATTTTACTCTTTCTTATCACTTAACTATTTGAAAAATAGTTATATTCAATTAAATATTACAAGAACTTAATAATGAAACTCTGAAAAAAATTACACTGCATAGATGAAAAGAAAGGAAGGTCAATTGTTGTTTTACATTAACTCTGGTTCATTTTCCACCCAGATCTCTACAAAGGTCTGCTGGCATGGTGTAGAGGGATTTTAAAAGTCTAAAGAAATACAAGAAGAAAAAGAGTAGCAATTACTACAGTAAAAATTTAAAGTAGGAAGAACTTATTTGTGCTGGATTCTAAGGCTATATCAAGACTGCTAAATAAATCAGGTCCAGGGAGTATGCCTGGCCCGGAGGCCAGTCTGACTACATCTACAGTACTTGGCCTTGGTCCCACCCACCACTCCACCTTTATCCTTTAGATTTTGCAATGGTTGCCCTAAGACATAATTACAGTTTTGGTGTGCTTTTTTTCAGCTCAGCATGCCTGAAATAACGTGCAGGTCCACCAGAATGCTATTTTCATGATACGAGTCCAATGCACGTGTTGCACAAGGAGACAGAGATGTTGGAAGGTGCAAAGGCTGCTGGACCTCAGAGGTCTGTCCTGTCAAGAGGCATCTAAACTTGGTTCAGCCTTACCCAGACTCCCTATCAGAAATGGTTTCTGCTCTATGTTTTCCTTGTGCCAGGCCTAGGCATTGCCTTAGGGAGCACCGCTTGGCAAAGGCCAAAAAGACCAGAGAACCTACTCAAAATTAAGCAGCACAGATGCTCAGCAGCGCTCAAACACACTCCCTGGACCAATTTTATTTAGCAACAGAGACACAGGCCAAATGATTAAAGGAGCTTCACCACACCCACAAGAACTGTAGGTTGTGATAAAGGTCAAAGCCCCATTTATGCAAACTTGGCTTTCTCTGCAATTTTGTTACTCTTATGGCCCACCTCCAAGAAAGACACAACCAGTTGTGCGTGAAGGAGGCGGCACGCTCTAGGATGAGGGGAAGGAAAGGGGCCACCCAGCCAGGACACATTCCTGGCTTTGCCCCTGCCCTGCTCTGTGACTACCTGACACAGCTTCTGCCACAGTTTCTCCACCTGTAAATGCAAAGGATGATCCTTTCTAAAAAGATTGGAGAAGGGGTTAGGACTATTTGATGATGTAAAGAATAACATGATTAAAAAAAAAAGGAAGCTCTAGATGTTTTAACATTAAAAAGGTATTTGTTATCAGGGATAGAATTAAAAGAGATAGTAATTTGCTTTCCACAGGCACTGTAATTAGGAGTCTCTTGGCTTTTGCATTCACATGTGGAGCAGTCTTTCATCTCCTGCGGAAGGGAAAGAGAAGGTGCACTTTCTATTGATCCTATATTTTATATGCATATATACATTCATATCTTATTTCTTTTTTGAACACCTGGTGAGCCAGTATTGCCTCACCTAAAAAGCCATTCTTTGCTTTCTGTTATATCTCTTCAGCGTGAAAATGCCTGCTTAGTCACCAATTTGTGTTTAAACCTTCAGAGGAACATTTGAGAGCTCAGGTGGGAAGAGACACCAATAGAAGAAAATGACCCAGGGCTATCCCCAGGGTTGATCCTGGCTGTGCAACTTAAAGCATGTTACCTTGGTTAACAGTTTTGAAAGGTATTTAAACCCATAGTTCCAATCAAAAGCAGTAGCTTCAAAAAAAATTTCTTCAAAAATCAGGACTTTCACCCAACTAAACTTAGATCCCAAATCCAGATATAAGTTCTAAAATAAGTCTTGATTTTTTCCCCCCACATTAACTGAGGTTAGTATGAGTTATGCCACTGTAAACAAAGGCAGAATTTCACATAAAGTTTCTGTATGTTGTGGTTAAATCCACAGTTATTCCCTAAAATTAGGGGTAATTCCTCACAATGAATAATGCCCATAAGGAAACAGAAAGGCAGAAGTTTGTTAAGTGAAGTCAGAGGTGAGTTATATTATATGCCAAAGTATAACGCTAGGAGTCCTTTATTCCATTAATAATATAGCTTTTCAGCTTAAAAATGAATACTGAAGAACAGAAGAACTGCTATATTGAAAAAATATATCCCCTAACCCAGATGTGATATGATTTCACTATAGTCAGAAAAGGTCTGAAAATAAAGTGGTTAAAAGTACATCTTTGGCTACTATTAAGTCTTTTAATTTAGAAATATCTTTTACTCCAATCACTTATAAAAGTTTGGCCTGACTGGTTGTTTTTTTTGGAGGAGCATTGGAGAAGACTGAGGTATGGTTCCTCAGTTTTAACCACCCCTAAACTGAAGGAAGCTGAAAAGAGGTACAACATAATTTTCTCCTGAATGTGGACTGGTTAGCACCTCCTCCCTGCCTTCGACCTTGTCTGTCTGGAGTGGTTTGACCTTCCACTTTTCTAGGACTCCACATGCTGGACTTTGAGCTTCTTCCATGGAAGAAGTAAGGTCCATGAAGTAAGGCACCATAAATATTGCAAAACACACCTTCTGGGAACTTTCACCACAAGACAGCCCGTTACGCGGATACAGACACACCTCTGCACTTCTGATCACCGAGTGGGCAGAAAGAGGACCTGAAGACTTGTGGAGTTAGAACAAGCTTCTGCAGGCAGAGCTGTTCCCTCTTGTCACCTCAGTGATCTGTAGTTTCTAGGAGAAACTTTCTGACCACCCCATGAGCTGGAGCATGAGCCGGACTGGCCTCTTTGGGCAGTCTTGGCACTGTGTTTGGTAAGGGTTTCTGGGACCAAGAGCCTCCCTGCCCTTGGGTTGCCCCTTGGTGCCATCTGGGCATATTCTGCCAATTTACAAACTGGCGGGGGCGTACATACATGTGGCAACTGGTGAGATATACCATGCTTTAACCTGTTTCCCATCCTGGACTGCCCCAGCTGATGAGGGGCTGCTGAGGTAAGCCTCACACTTCACCTTCTTCCCAGCTACCTAGCGGTGGAACAGCCCCTTCCTCCAGCAGGTTTATACATAATGATCGGGGGCTTTCTTCAAAGAAATTGTTACCGAAGCCCTTTTCCGCCAGCCAAGCAGCTCAACAGATAATGTCTGGCTCATACCTTACCCAACCCATTTATTTTGCTTCTAAGTGGTGTGACCAGTTCTAAGAGTATTATAGCTGATCTGTCTCACAGTTCAATGGTAAGACAATTTATTAGGGCTATATTTTCAAAATGTAACTTCTGTATTTTATTTAAAAGAAAAACAGAAAGTCTCCTAGCAGTTTAAACAACTTGCCTTTCAAGATTGTGAATTGTTCTCTAATCCTTCTGTTAAGAATGACCAAACTTGAGCACTAGATCTAATTTCTTTCTACCTCTTGTTATTTTATATACCTTTAACTGCCCCCTTTTTAAACTTAAGAGAGATAATCTTTTCACTATCCCTCCTCATGTGGAAGATAATGCAGGTCTCGGGGCATTTTGGCAGGATCAGGGGTTGCCCACATACAGAAGTCCTGTAGGAGAGATGTGGCAGAACATGTTCTGACAATACAGTGGGAAATTTTTGAAACTGCGTTGAGCTAAACCAGAAGAAAAAAAACCCAATCTCATTTCTTAACTGTGTGTCACAGGACAGCTGTTCCAAAATCTGTTGCTCTTTAACATTCTATTTTATTCTGGGATAACATCCATATTTGATTAACTCCTGTTTCTCATTTGCATCATAATCATCTTAAGGTACACAGTACATCACAAAATATTCCTTTGTCAACAGGCAACTGACGGCATTATGATACTGACAGTGTGCCTTATGTGGCATATTTTTTAATCCTTAGACAAAAGGTAATATTTAAAACATATATTGTGCTATTATTAAATCTTCCCACTCCATTAGACTGGAAATTAACAGAGAATTCAGGTTTATGGGTCTGATATTCTATAACCATATTTAAAACAACAACATTGGTTCCATTAATTTCTGCATGTTTCTCTGTGTAACTAAAATTCTGATCAAGAGAACCAAACCTTTGATATGGGCATTCACTCACATTCATTAGTAGCCAAAACCATTACTTTAGGCACTTTAAGAATTGCATATTTCAGGGAATGATGAGGAATTACAGAAGAACATGTTGCTTTTCATGTTTCCTTAATTTCAGAGTTTTACTGGGGTTGCTGGTTCTGCGTGTTACTAAATTTACAATAGTGATAATAATAACAATAAAATCTTTTAAAACTCCCTAGATACATCTCACTCAGAGGAAACTTTTTTTAAACTAGTAAACATCTGAATGTAAGCTGTTTTTTTAAGAGAGCACTTCAAAAGAAAAAAAACATATGTTGTGGCTGGCCTTTGTTACCCAGTTAATGAAGAAACTAATTCATTGTTTGGACAGGCCATTGAGTAAAAAGTAGCTGAATTTTTTGGGGGGAGATCAAGTACTTAATACAACACATGATTTGTATCAGCTTTGATTTGCAGGAAACATATAGTGAATCCAAAATAATTTCAAAGTAAATATATTAGAAAGCTTATGGAGATTGTGAAAAGAGATTTTTTAAAAAAGGCTGCATAGCTACTGTTGTTCCCAAACATCACATGAAATATTTTGCTACTTCAAGCACACAAAATATTGAAAGTAAAATGTTCTTTATGGAAGAAAGCATAATAAATTCTGTAAAGACCTAGAGACTGTGCCACTTGGGGAAAAGTTTTGTACAGAGGTTGAAGTTTTATTGTTAGTTTGCACAGAACTGTATTTTACTTAAGACAAAGTTCAACTGCATAGCGAGGCATAAATAAAGGAAACCAATCCATTTAATATGTACACTAATGGCTTTTATATAAGGGAAGAGTAAAGACAGAGGACTAGGTTCAGCAAAAAGCCCTGATGCCAGGCAGCAAGATGCATGGCACTTGGGGAGACTGCACCGTACCTGGGGAAGGGTTATGCACCTCTGCCAGCTTCTGCTTCAAAGAGTTGGCTAGGATTGGCCTCTGCTAAAAGCCAGAGTGATCCTCAAATCTCCCCTCAGAAACCTCCCCTTGCCCTGCCAGGAGACACACGCCTCGCATGCTCTTTGGGTGTACCTCCCCCACCTAGGGAAGCGGCAGAGGTGGTGGTGCAAGGGATGCAGGGTGGTGCATTCAGGCAGAAGCTCCAGCCATACTTCTGGCCTGAAAGTGGCATTTTTACCTACTCTTGGGCCTCAAGATATTCTGCGTGGAGGCTCAGCACCCTCAGACCCTCAGTCCTCAGCCACCCCGGCAAGCACCACCAGGACTCATGTGGACAGGGAGACATAAGAAGATAGCCTGGCTTGGTAGGCTAGTGACCAAGGTCACAGCAGTGAGGGCAGAGGGGAAACCCTGAGGTCCTTTACAGTGAAGTATTATTTAAAAAAAAAAAAATCCATCCAAATCCAAAACCCTGCAGAAATAACATTATGTAGCCATTCTGAGGAACAGATTTTTGTCCCAGAGGATTTAACAAGTCTCAGCAAAAAATGTACAGAAAGCATTAATCAGTGAGTTCTTTGCAAGTAGTGTAACAAGCTATAAAAATGTAATTTTGTAACATAAGGAGGATTGCTAAGTTATAAAAGCAGCATAAACAATGACAGGAAATTAATGCACACTCAAAATCTTCAGTCTTGGATAGCTGGGTATTGGGAGCCAGAGTGACAGAAAACAGTTTAAAATAATTTCTTTTTGGAAATAATATCTTTGCAGAGCCATAATTAACTATATTCCAAAACAACAGTGTTGCTTATAATTTCCAAATCAAAGAAACTGCTTCCATATCAACAGCAATTCAGTAATCAATTGCTCCAAGGTAGATATCAAACACAGTTCCCAAAAATGACATTTGTGCCATGAAACCAACAAACTGACAAGTTCAAGAACACATTCTGTGTGCCCCTACAGGAAGTCACTGAGAAAGTCAAAGACTTGCACAACCTTTATTCCCCCCCAGAATTTCGGAAGGCTGGTGGAACTGGGGCTGGTGCCCTGCTTCATAATTGGAAGAGAGGGAGAGAAATATTCCCAAACAACACTATCCACCAGGGAGTGTGGAATTCCCCAGGCAGAGTCACTACCAGCCAGGTTAGCCAACCTGTGCTGTCGAAGGAAATTTGAATCAGCTTTCCAGGACTTCTAAGTTTATAGAGGAACTGAGAAATTACTCCAACTGACATGCGGCAAAATAGAAGCTCAAACTTAGAAAAAAAAAACCAACAAACAAAACAACCAACCAGTCCAAGAAGCACCGAGTAAACTAGGATCAAAAAGCTACTGCACAAAGCATAAAAGCAGTAATTTCAAATAGAGATCATCTGAGTTACTACAGTTAGATTCACCACAGTAGTCAATATTGATGTGTCACGGCTCTTTCCACAGGACAGCATTGTGTATTTGGTGAAAATTATAATTGTTCTCAGTTGAGGAAACCTAAAGTGAGGATGAATGAGGCTATGGAATCTGCAGAATGCTTTCAAGAGATGCCAAACAGATCAACGTCATAAGAAGGCATTGATTTAGACAACAAGATTAACACCCAGAACTATGAAGCACTGTATCTCATATCCAAATAAAGAAATGGAAGATTTAGTGAAACAAATAACAGGAGAAATCAGCACTTACTGATGAAGTTAATGTATACAAGCAAAGATAATTGATACAAGCCAAGTTTTATACCAAGATTCATTTTACCAATTAAAGAAATGCAGCACAGACCCCATTGTCAAACTAGGATGCCTTCTCTCATTGCTTTTGTTTGGCTTTGCCATCAATGTCACTATAAAGACAAAGTGCAGATGAACACAACACAAGTATCATGTGATTTGACAATATTACACCAGGAGACTCACAGAAATAGTGAGTGTAATAATATATAGCTCATGTACTTGACAGCTTGGTGTATATGCAAGTACAGACAAAGATTTTGGCCAGGGTTGCAAAAAAGAATCAAACATATTTTTGGAAAAGAAATGATCTGCTATAATCTCCATACACCCCACCCCAAAAGAAGAATCTAATGAGAACCTCGGCAGATCCCACTCCAGCCTATGTAAGAAGCCTGAGTGGGTGAATCTCGAAATACAGAAGAAATTTTAATGTCACAAAAGAGAACAACTGCATTTACCATAGTAAACTAGATTTGTTCATTAAAAGTCTGTATCTTAAGAACTAAACCACGGATTTTTCAACTTGATTATTATTTCCATATATGGAAATATATATTATATATGGATGTAAAGGCTGGAAATGCATTGGAGATAAAAAAACAGGAGTTTGTAGGTTTCTGAAAGCAAATAGTTAAGCATTTAATGGAATAAACCTCTGGCAAGCATCAGGATAAACCTGATAGCTTCACAAGCAAAAGTTATCCAGAAAAGTAGGAGGACATTTCTAGGATACATGTTAAGAATGAAGATAGAGCATCTGCTGGGAGAAGGATATATAGGGGAGCAGGGCCAAAAAAACACTACTCAGCACAAGAAAAATGCATCAGGCTTCATAACACAGAGGACGAGTAGAGAGCAGCCAGAAACAGATGGAAATGGCAGGGGTCTTGCTCGTGGCTGTAGCACATCTACTAAGAATGGTTCACCTGTGAGGTAGGCTGAGCTAAGCTTTGACTGGACTGAACTCCAGCAATTCACAACTCCTTTGCTGGCACATTTGCTCCTAAATGGAAGGAGAGAGTACAAGGGAGATGATGGGGCTGTGACTGGAGTTGTGGCCCCTATGACTTTACTGACTAGTGTTGCCTATTCCTTCCTCTGTTAACTCATAACCAGGAGTAACTCTGGGTATCAACTTCTTCATTCACCAAGTACTGCAGCTCTCACCTTTGTCCAGCCCTTTATCTGCAGCTCTTGCCCTTGCTGTTTACACCTGGGCCACGCATGCTCAAACCCAGGAGTGGGCAGTGGGAAGGCTCATCTTTGCTCCCTTCCTCAGAGGGGATAGGGTGGCATGTGAATGAGCAATAAGCCGAACAACTGTATCACTCGTTAACCATACTGTTCATTAGCAGCAGCCCCTCCCAGTGCCCCAGCTTACTTACATGCAAATCATCACTGGTTAACGAGAGGACATTTCCAAGCAAAAATGATTAATGCAATCTGACCACCCTTGGCGGTTATTCTTGCAGGACTTTTATTATGAAGCAGGAAAGAAGAGGGTGTTCATTTGTAATCCCCTTTGGAAAAGGAGCTCCAGCTCTACTTCCTCATAGCGTAATGGAAGGAGCAAGCTCTCACTGCCTCATGGAAAACTGTTCCCAGCCTGTGCCGCTTCACGCACTGACCGCTGCTGCCTAGGAGCATCCTATGTTTGTGAGCCTTGACCTCAGATTCATTCTAACCATCTATCATAATATGATGGTGTGATTACATAAAACATATCCTGGAGTTCCCTGAGGCAACAAAAATGACAAACCTGCTCTATTGTACCCATTTGAAAGAGTGTGATTGCATCAGATGAAGCAATTAGATGTTCTAGCTAATCTCTAAAATTATGCCTAGAGATTGGATTTTTGTTTGAGTGACTAATCCCTCATTTACATGAAAATTCAGGACCATTAAAAGCAAATGAGATTGTAAAACATACTAACAGTTTAGCTCATCGCTATGAGAGAAACTTGCCAATATGATTGCAAAAGAATTATCTGCCATAATTTGTCTTTTAAGGATCTACACCCTTGTTATGGTCTGAAAACTAAGACAGCCAAGACAAAACTAAGGCATGGGTTGTCTGTCAGTTTGAACTGTCTCTCTCCATGGGCACTTCGTAGTTTCCCGCCCATGTTCTTCACATGCTAAACTGGGATTATCACTTCCATGCTTGTAGGTTAAGGGACCAAGGTAAATCACTCCACTATCTTATTTTTACTGGGACTGACCTCCAAACAGAACAGGAAATCTCTTTGTAAGCAAATTCCCATAAGCAGTCCCCTTGCTGTTTAGACTGCATTGGATTCAGCAGTGATTTGCTTGCTTCTTTGATTGGCAACTATAGTACTATAAAAACAAACGTACAGAGCAAGTCTCACCAGAAAAGCCTCCCAATCTGCAGACCCTTTCAGCTTTATTTGTACTGAAACTTGATGATAGCTCCACTAGACAGGAAACACTCACCCCTCCTTTCTAATATGGCACTACCAGGAGGACACATTTTCTCACAGACCGAGTAGCAGAGCAGGGAGGGAGGGGAGAGAGCAGGAACACCAGAGACCTTCTTTAATACGTGTCTCAAATTCAAACTGTTGTAAGAGGCAGAAGCTGACAACTCTATTTATTTATCCTAAAGTTAATTCTTTGATTAATTAAAACCATGGTTTATACCATGCTTGAAATTGGTAAGATATAGAAAAAGCAAAGCATCCTGACATTTTAA
This sequence comes from Phalacrocorax carbo, assembly GCF_963921805.1. Lineage (NCBI taxonomy): Eukaryota > Metazoa > Chordata > Aves > Suliformes > Phalacrocoracidae > Phalacrocorax > Phalacrocorax carbo. Next base: position 92,939,267 of record NC_087514.1, on the reverse strand, counting down.
GTCCACCGTACCGCAGAAGCTGGAAGGAGCAGACACTCAAGCAGTGATGCATTTTGCTTGTTTCCTCACTAGATATAGGATGCTGCTTGTTAATGACCCTTTGCAATACTGTAGCAGCAGGAAGCCCCCCCCAGGTGGTTAGGGCTCTGCCTTTGCAAGTGCTATTGCGATTCACAGACATGCAGAAGGGGTGGTCCAGCATCCTCCACTGACAGAAAATCTTAAGGCAAGCATACATGGGACAGAAAAGGAGTTAGCTGCATTATCCTGCTATTCAGTAGCACATCTATTAAGGCATGCGACATTTATGCGAGAAGGCCACAGACTGAAAAGTCACAAGAAGGTAATACTTTTTTGAAGCCAAACCAGAGATGTCATATAGTTTATCTGTCATTACACAAAGGAGCCACTAGCAGGTGCAAGGTGCAAGTCCTGCCTTCCTTACACTTGCACGCTGTGCATTTGGCACTGCTGTCTAACACAAACTTAAAACCATACCGGCTTATTGCCCCATCTGCTTGCCCAAACGTCATCTCTGCTACATACTTGGTATTATGTTATCTGTTGAAAGACGTGGATTCATGTCCTACTGCTACCAGTACAGCCATGGTCAAGGAAAACATCCAAGAACTGGAAACTATACAGGCAAGCACACATACGTGCACAATTCATCCAAGTCTGGATGGCCACAGACGATATTTCTGCTGCTGTTTTGTCACTAAGATAACAGACTGGTAACAGATTTTAAATTGCGCAGCCACCTACCTGCACATGACAACATGCCTCCAAAGAGTCCTGGTGCTTTGAGAAAGGTGAATCTCAGCTCCATGTCTGAGTCACCAAAGCATTTGAACTCCATCTGTGTTCTGCTAGATGCTGGTGCCCAGCTATACCTGACCAGGCTAGACAAGGTCCAGACTGAGTTCTCCTACCTAAAAGTCCACCAGGAAGGGCAAAAATAAAGCTTCTGTGAGATTCTCTGGCTTTTATAACTAGAGAAAGTAGAGGTGGCCACTTACTGCAAGGCAGTACAATGTTAAATCCAGGAAGAACCTGGAGGGCCATAGGCCCTTCTCCATCACAGCCTTAGATACGCTCTGACTCTTTATCTCCCTCTCCTTCTCCTGGGTCACTTACCTGCCACATTTGGCATTTGCTGTGCTGTTGATCTCCAAGATTTCATCTGACAGAGTGAAAAGCAAGAAGGGGGCAATACCTCCATCACATTCACATGACTCATTTTACTCTGAAGCACAGCTAGCACATCTGCTTTCATACAAGTCACCTGAAGGCAGTTAAAAAGATGCTAGAAAAGTAATGCGTGTTTCTGAAAGAAATCACCCTCCCTCTTCCCTTTGCTAGCAACAAAGTAGCTGTCTCATGTTGGCCTGCACCTTCCTTTGGTGTAGGGTACCTAAATAGCCCCTTCTCATGAACATCAGCTCCTGTACAAGATGGCCACAGGCTCATTTTGGTCATCAGCCACTGAACTGCTGCTGTGAAAAAGAAAGAAAAACCAGTTAAATTTCTTAGTTAGTTTTCTCTGATGTCTAAACACAGCTTTTGCTGCAGCTGGCAACAGCTGATCACCACCAGCAGGGCTGCTCGCACTGCTTTCTCCCAGCCAGATCTGGGCATGGTTGGATCCTTCATGGGATGACATAACTCACTAAACCTGCAGAAAACTATACCTGCCAAGAGGGGAAAAAAAAATCTTTCTGGCTTTTTAGGAAGTTGAATTGCCTCAGCAGAGGCCAGCGATGCCAGAACTGCCACAAGAGAGGGCAGGGCTTGTGACTGAGGGGCATGGGGTGAGGGAGTAGGGCCTCCCCTTTTTGGCAGTGGGGAGGGATTGTGCTGCTTGGGCAGTCCTGGAAGCGCAGCCCAAGCCTCCAGCCAAACATCCAGACCGCCAGGCCAGAGGCAGGTGAGGCTGAAGCATTCCCAGGCCCTCCCTGCTGAAGCTGGCACTGAGCCTGGTGCCCCAGGGTATTCCCCTGGGCAGGCAAATGGCACAGCTGGCCAGGCAGCGGGGCACAGGGATGCTCGCCAGCTGAGGTCCAGGGATGTCCCCTCGCCCGGCCAGGGGAGGCAGGTTTACACCATGCAACAGAGCATCAACTTTGGCTGGGGAGCCCTCTTGATGCCGTAGACTAGACTTGCCTTCTGCCTGAAGCACAGCAATGAGGGGGGATGTCCCCTCTCTGGCAGAGGGAGGACCTGAAGTCAGGTCTTCTGCCACCATGGAGGGGTCAGACTGAGGTGAAATCACTGTTTCCACCAGCTGTGCTACTTTTTGTTTGTTTGTTTGTTTGTTTGTTTTTTCTGTTTTGTGGTCAGAGGAAAATTAGGGCTTCTCAAAGGATGTCTGTCAGAGCTTTCATTCATGGATGCCATGAGGGGTTAAACATGAGCTGGGTGTCTACTTACTGAGCTCAGGAAGGGAAGGTGGAAAAAAAAGAAGACAAACCAGAGGCAGTCCCAGGCAAGCCCAGGAGCAGACCTTTGGGCACCTCAGGAATTTTACTGGCAGGAACGTAGGCACTTGCAGACTTCAGACGCCTCCAGGGTTAGGCAGTAGCTGAACAGGGGTTTTAAGGATCTAAATATTGGCCGCAAATGCCTACAGAGGCAGTTAGGCAGAGCTTACATGCCTAAACCTTTTTTGTGGCTCTAGCCCTAAACTAATATTATGGAAAATACCAGCAATTATTAGGGACTTCTTATCAGATTGGATACATATTCCCTTTGCATAACTTTACCATGGCCTCATTCATGTGGTGCTTAGAGAGGATGAATACCTGCTCTGCATGAGTAATTATACCAAAGGCTCATGTGAGGGAGGTAGTTTTTGACCGCTGAATAAGGCCAGCTATGTTTACCTATACAGCTTCATCACTTAAACTAAAAATTGGTCTTACCACTAAATCTCCCTTGCCGATTCGTTTGCCTGATTGCAAACAGATCCCAGAATATGCATTTGCACTAAGATGATTAATGCCAAGATGCTGCACAGAAAAGGAAATATTCCTTGAAGTGTTATCACGTCCATGAGCATAAGCAAAGCCATGTCACGTGACAAAACGTAAATAGAGCATTTCTTAGAAAAGCCATTTATTTGCCTCCATGATTTATTATTCAGTGACATGTAGGCTATTTTTTCTTTGTTATTGGCACTCATGTTCATAATAACAAGGTACTTGACTTGAAGGTATTTGGCCAACCTTTCCAAAGTGCTATGTAAGCAGTAATCAGAGAGAGCTAGGTTCGTGAGTCAACAAATTGCTCTCCCATGCTGATCAAACAGTCTTGGCATCTCTATAAAAAAATACAAAAACAGATTTTGGACTAGCCTACTCAGTTCGCTCTTTAAAATTATTTATTGTATTTGCATTTGGCAGAGTCCAGGCTTAAAATAACCAAAGGTGCCAGTTGTTTTATTAATAATATTTTACATGTGATTTCCATTTATGTTTAGAAGGATAAAGGAGATGGCCAGTTAGCCTCCACAGTTTTTGTTGCCATAAACTGGGTTTCATTTGCTCAACCTAGGGACAGATGCTTCTCTCATTTTACACCATACCTCCACAGCCTGCAGTAGAAAGTCATCTAATACTTGGGTCAAAGTTAGTCAGGTCAGTAGAGCTGAGGTTTATTGTGGAAAGCTTTCATTCCAACCCACACAGGGTTGTTACTATTAAAGAAAATAACAATCAGATACACTGCACAAGCTGCAGGCTTTAACAGGAGGAAGAACTCAAATCTTAGTGGCATTTGTACTCAGTTTCTATCATCTATGTCTATCATATACGGTCACAAATCCAGGCCCTGAAGTTGAAACATATATTCCCATGCTTAATCTGCTACTTCACTGTGTAGATGAATGCCTTAAAATGAAATATATGTATTTGTGTATCATCTCACTGCTACTGTGTACAAAGTGAGTAGGGCTGCGTGAATAATTGCATTTATTTTCACGTGACTGCTGAATTGGAAATATTTTGGAAGCTTGGATTAAACTGATGCAACTCCCCACACCCACCTTTTTTTACATGAAAGGAAAAAAGCGAAAACATAATTTTGCATTGAAAAGCTCCTTCTGACCCCCAAAATGAAACACTTCATTTTTGGACAGATGTAGTAAAAGCAAAGGAAATGAAAAGGCTAGATTACACAAAGCAAGTGCAGTTCTCCCCCTTTTAATTCAGTAGCCTGGATGCAAAAGATAAATCCTTTGGCTTCCTGAAGTGTTTGAACCAGCTGTCTCTCCTCCCTGGGGATGCCACTTACCATCCCTTAAGCTAAGGGGGACAAGCCGACTGTGACTTTCCACAAAGCTCTGCAGCTGGGCAGCTTTCACCCATGCTGGTTGTTTTGCACTGTCCCAAATGTGGAAGCAACACATGGGGAAATGAGGTGAGGTGCCAGAGCTTGAAGCAGCTGCCTCCAAAGGAGCAGGTTACCCTGCCGCAGGCAAGATGCTCTCCCAATGTACAGCACTGGGGGTGGAAGTGCTTCCAAGCACCATCCTTTTCATTGTATTTTGGTTTGCCTGTGTAATTAGATGTTCACTGAACCCAGAGGTTGCTTATTCTCAGGCAGGGAGTTCTTCCCATCAGGCTACAAAGTTATGCTGCTTTTAACCAAAGGGTTACTTCAGCATTTGGTTTCTACCAAAATGCTGTTAAAATAGTTTCACTTATTGCAGGACCACAAACATCTGTTAATTATGGGTCCAGGGTTTATTTATTTATTTATTTATTTTAATAGCTAGGTCTTATTGACCTTCACTTAAGCACTTTTGAATATTTTACCCCATATAAAGACTGCTGTGTTGAAAAGTGCCAACAATTGCCATCATGGGAGTCTTGGATTCAAAGACAGTTTGCAGACCTCATTAAGCCAATGAGCTTGCCAAGTCCACTCTTTTTAGTTCAGTGGAGGCAATACTTAAGTATCTCCATGCAGCAAAACAGCTGCTAGCAATGGAGGCTGCCTGACATGGGCAGAGAGAGCTAAGCTCACCCAAGGACACTTGTCTGTTTTGTTGCCAGAAGATAGTGGCTCACAGTGGAACCAGAAGGAGCTGTGAGAAGGCTCCTGAAAAGCAGCAGGACAACCGGGCTTCTTCGACAAGGGCTGACCAGTGAAGCAGAGTCAAGATCTCCAAGCCAGAAAACAACTTCCTGGTTGTTTTCTGTCCCAGGAGATATGACTTCTCTATAGTCTCTGTCAAGAAGCATAGTTACAATGTTAAGTCTTGACCAATGCAAAGCAAGACTGGCAAGGTCTTCCAAGCCCTGCTAGTGACAAGCTAGCATGCTAGCAGGTCTGCATTACGCCACTGAGAAGTCTTGTCTCATGTGCAGGAGAAAAGCAGATTTCTGAGAAGTTTCGAGAAAGTAAGATAAGCAGAACACCAACTCTTCAAAGAGTGGTAAGATACAGATCCAAAAGCCAGACTACATATTTGCATACTAAATATGGAGGTAGGAAAATGCCTTGGGTTAGACAACAGTGTTTCTATGCATATAATGTTTTTCAGCTGTTTGCATGAAGGATACACTACAGGCACCCAACTATATCAGTTCGAATGGAGCAGATTAATCTTACATTATCACAGTAATATGCACAGAACAAGACTAGTTTAGAAGCTTCCAGTCTAAAAAAGTGAGACATAGATTATAATAGTGGCATTGGTATTTTATCAGGGAACTCAAAAAGAAGAAGGCAACACATAAATTTACGGAAGAGTTGAGACTACTGGATTCAGCACAATTTAGGCACTTTTTATCTGTGAGGGAAAGGAAAAGCTGTGAAAATTCCTTACAAGTACCCTGATTCCCAGGCCAGTGCTCCCCACAAAGTCCATCCTTCCCTTTGGTTGTATTATCCTCAGTGCAGGATGTTTTCAAACAAGAGTATTTTCAAAGGGCAAGTCCCCTTTCCACTCTATTTGCACTGAAGTTACAAAGACAACCCCTCATGTTAACTCAGCACAGTCCCTCAGGATTTATTTGGCCAAAGCCAGTCTATTAGATTTTGGATTCTCCTTATATTTGTTTTCAGCCATACATCCTTGCAAGCACTAATCCAGTATAAAAACCAGAAGCTGCCCAAACACAGTTCCCAAGAAGTGTGATGTAAGTCAATACCTCACTGTGACATGGCCATTAACAAGTATTATAGAAAAAGAAAATAAAACAGGATTTTCTCTGGAACACACATGCATGATAAAATCCCTGAGTGAATGTTTTTTGAGACATTGTTTTTTACATTTAATTTACAGTTTCCAAGTGTTTATCTCTTCAGGGGGGATTTTACATATTGACCATAGGTAAAACACACCCCATTTTATAATTCCCTTATCTTACTTAAATAGGAGACAGATAGTGACTTCTATATGTGCTCACACCTTGCTAATAGAAAACAGTGATGTATTGAAAATTCCTTTATCACTTTCAGTTCCCACACAGGTGTTCTTGGTGATAAACTACTGAATGATATAAACAGTGATTTCAGGTTAAAAGTAACAATAGGTCAATAGCAAAAGAAAGAAACCACAAATTAACCACATTTCCTGAGTAGGATTTGAAACTGAAAACGCTGAAATACAAGAACATAGGTGTAAATTTTTTCACCGTGACTGTGAAGACTAAGAGTCTCTAGGACTTCTCTTTAGTAATGCTTGCTCTCACCTCTCACTACCCGCAGGCATCTTCTCTTGCATTTTGAGATCTTGATCTTCATGGGTGAATCACAGATATGGTAAGGAACTGTATGACATTCCCTCTGTTTTAGCCAATGACATGAAAATTGAAATAAAATATTCACCTGTCCACTGATGGGTTTCTCTCCAAGGGGTGTTATCATAGAACAGCAGTTCTGCAACTGTTCCTGAACAACAGTGACAGGAGGGTAATTCTGGATGAAGAAACATTTGTTCTGAGTTAGTTCTCATTTCCAGCTCCACTGTTACTTTTCCTGTGATTGTTCTTTAAGATGTAATAGAGACCATCTAAATATTTTAACCAGCTTACAGGCTTACCTATGTTGCTCCCATTGTGCAATGAGTCTATTGAATCACCTCAGATACAAAGGAAATTGTAAGAGTTTATGCTCTGCATTGGCTTTGAGTATTCTCATTTTTGTATTCCAAGAGAAACTTGTATTCTCTACCTTTACCAGTTTCTTCCAAACAGACCACTAGAGGTCTAAAAGAAAGCAAATGCACACCTGCTACTATAAAAGTGCATGGTGAAGTCTTTGCTCCTGTGAAGGCCACAGCTTTCTGGCCAGTCTCATTAGCAACAAAACTGGAAACACCAGCATGTGATGATGTTTTTGAAAATCCAGCCTCTGGTAGGTTTCCACCATCTGTATTTATTATCCAATAGTGGAATCAACTAAGATTAGCAATACATAAAAATTTATGTGAAATGTAGGGGAATAGAATATCATTTTAACAGAAGCAGGATTTCAAACATCCATTTAATTTTCCAAGAAACATTCCAAGATCATCTCTAGGGCTTTCTCTGGAGCAACGCGGCCTTGTGCTCCCTGCCAGGAGGGCTCTAGCTTTGCACTAACAGGCTTCTGTGGCCGCACTCAGCCAGGCAGGCATCACCACTGCTGGCCAAGAGTACCAGACAGCACTGCCATTCTCTTATCAAGTCCCCATAAAATTTCTGCTAGCTGCCAGGAGTAAAAGGTACTTCCAAAAAGTGGTCGTTATGCTTGGGGGAAAAAAAAAATTTCTCAGTGGCTTATAGATTATTTCTCTAGGAGTATCCGGTAATTGAGTCCTACTGAGTAGGGAAGCCCATCTTTCTTAGATCTTGGAGGTATCTTTTTGTATTTAAAAACACAGCAATAACAGACATGAAGTTTTCCTCTTATTTCTGCCTCACATACTTTCTGTAATTATTTTATGCCTCAATCTGCCTCCACGTGGAAAATATGTTGGCAGAACTTTCCATAATCAGCTGTCTTCCACATCTCAGTGTCTGCCCAACTTCTGAAAATTAGTTAGACATCTAGTAAATAAATTGGGTTTACTAGTGAGAGGATAGCTAAAGGAAGAGATTCTTTGCCTTCCTTTTATCAAAGCCACTGTTTTTAGCTAACAGTTTAAAAAAGTAATCTTGGATATTTTCCATAAGGTCAAGTATTGCCTGAATAGGCTTCTTTTGGCATCTACAAGAGTAACCGGGTTAAAGACAAAGGTTTCCAAACCCACAGTGTGTGGTTTTTTACTAATGGCAGGTTTCAGTGGATCTCAGCTTCCCAATGCTTCTGGTTTCTTTATATGATATGTAGAGTACCAGTACCTAGGTGCAGTGGGCCACTACACAACTGAATAGTAACATCCTTACAATATCTACTTAGCAAGTATTGCTTTCTCAAACCCTCTCATAGAGGGTTCTTCACTCAAGATGGATGTGAGTAGGAGTTTAGATCAACAGCACCACTGGCCAAACAGCTATTCCGAGGTCAACTGTACAGACTACCAAATACTCCTTGATTATTCTTAAGCAGTCTTGATAAACAACAGATATGCTAAACACTTGTCAAGAAATCTCTTCACAGGATCAGGGCACCATAGGTATAATTTAATATGTATTAACCAAAATGGAATAAAGCTTTTGAAGTGTCTTTTCATTCTTGAAAATAATGCATTCTTGCATTATTGTTATCCGGAGTGGGCACAAGCAATCACACGTATTTTTTATTCTTGCTACAGTTCTTGTAACATGAGTGTTGGCTGTGGATCACACTCCAGCACCATCAGTACTGTCTCATGTCATTGACTCTTCCTTACTTTGCTTGGTCAGGGTCCAGTTGGATGCCACCATCTGTCAGAGTCCACAAGGAGGCACGGGGTCTGAGAGTGGATTCTCATGAGAAAGACTGCAATGTGAACAGGAAATGTCCCACCAGGAATCCCTTCTTGGGACAGGCTCCTGTGGAAAAGAACAAACCCTTATTGTCACTATTGCAGTTTTAACTTTATATTCTTGTGCTCATCCTTTGATTCATTCTCTCTCCCCCCACTCTATTCCCATCCGACGGGTGGGAAACAGGATATTTTGTGAAATTCTTTCCTTCCTGTGTGGGTCTACAAGACATCTTTAATTAGCAACTCTCTGCAATGGAAGTGAAGAAATAAAAAGCACAACTGTCCTGCTGAGGAGATCATAATAAAGTTGCTTTTTCAACAGGTATTTAAGGCATCACTTTCTGCCATTTACGAAGATCATTGAGGTTAATATTTAAAAATATCACACACACAAAAATTTAAAACACACTTCCCTGCTGAATGAGTGGTCAGGAAGAACTTTACAAACATTGTCCCTCTTTGTGTCCCACTGGAGAAGCTGGGATGCAAAAAAGCCATGGGAGGGAGGCTTCTGCCTGCTTCCCTGGGCAGAGCTCAGCCAGCTGGCATCTGCCATTTCACCTGGAATGAGTAGGAACACTTGTTTCCTTAATAACTTTGCCCTGTGAGCGGATCAGAGCAGGGTGGCCTTCTACAGACAACCACTGTGGTTTCAAGGACATTTCTGAGGGTGGGATTTGACACTACGGAGGCACATGCAGCAGTACTGCCTTGGAAGGAGATCAGAGACAAGCCTGGCAAATGCAGAGGACCTGGACCTGATCCTTCCCTGCCTTGCTTAGTAAGATGGTAGGTGTAAAATGCTATCAAGCCTCATCTGGCAGGACTGTCCCTAAACAACAGCAGTCCAAGTGAGATCCCTCAGTTTCTGGATACCTGACAGGTTTGGCCTATTCCTCTCTCCCAGACCCACTGAGCTGAAGTTTCTTTTTCCTTGTGGGATGGCTGTACAGCCCCAGGGGACATTAAGATGATCCTGGTTTCTGATCGTCTCTTTTTTTTTTTTTATTAGTTTGATCCTCTGATGTTTTACCTGGCACCTGGAAAAACTCATTTACACCACTACAGAGCAGCATGCGCTCATTTGGGGAAAACAAACAGTAACCACACAAGAAGCTAGATTAGGGAAAAACCAGGCTTTGTGTGCCAGTATAGCATTCCTTCAGAGCCGAAAGCATGGGGGTATCAACCAAGAAAACTGCAGAATGAAGTGCAGGTTTATTCTATTGGAAGAGTGTCTGTCATACCGAAAACAAGTCCGAATGTCAGTCTGCAAAACCATGGAGGATCTTGCCAAGCTGTAAGTCACATCTGGAAGAGTCTCATAGAAAGAAATAAGAGGACACGTTTTTCATGCTGAGCTAGTGCACCGAATCTCTCAGCTGCTATCTTGCATTGCCACAGCAACAGGTTTCTCCACAGCTACTTCATAATATAAAGCAACTAGAGGTGCTCCCTCCTGATTTTCATACAGATCTAATCATGAAACAAGAATGTGCTTGGTCATATTCATACTGGGACTGCATGTCCCAAGCGAAGTTTGCACACCCTGATAAATCGGCTTGCAGCAGAAGATAGGAACTGCTACTGGTAATGGCTGAACCTATAACTCTGAGCAAAGCTTACTAGTGTGCGAATATTGCTAATGGCATTAAGTATCTTTATCACATCTTGTAACATGTTACTGATCAAACTACAGGTGTTAAGCAGGTAAAAGCTGTAGCTTGAGGCAATAGATAAGAACGTTTTCCTTGGATCTTAAGCACTGTTCCCTACTAGAGCTTTCCTTAAAGAAAGTGTCAAGATATCAAAGGGAAAAAAGAAATGTATTTTTTAGGCCCTGGGACATGAGAGGGAGGGGATTTTGTAGACAGTTTTTGAAGAAGCATTATAAACCTCTCAGAATTACTTCCAATACTGATCTCCTCCCCAATCACAACCAGATGTTGCTTATATTTACAAAAGAATCTGCCTTTTTTAGTAAAAAAAAAAAAGCAACAGGAATTCGCTGGTATTATTAACAGCTATGGCTTGTGAACTTGTGAAATATATGTGGAAAGAGGGAGAGGGATAAGCACATTTGAGCCATGGGAGCTTACCATATACTGTAGGCAACATTACACTGAGACTTGTTTGCTGTACTGGGATCTAACACCCATCGCTTGGCTTGCTCCAGCCCTGTACCACAGCAAGTGTTATGCATATTTAATATACAGAAGGTAAAGAAATCAATTTCAAGGCTATAATTGAAAGCCACTATAAAATTCCGCTATTACTGCTATGTTGTAAATTACATGTGTTATTGATTCCTCCAGCCTCTTTTACAAGTGAGGTGACTCGGTGGGTTGGGGCCTCAGCCTTTCATCTGCATTCTGACCCTGCCTGAGGTTGGGAGTGAAAATGAATCTGGTGGCCTTACTCTAAGCCTCCATTCGGGTACGTTATAAACCCACCAGCATGTTCAGAGCTCCTGCAAAAGTGGACTCTGCAGAAAGGCGTGAAGTACCTCCACAGAGCTGTACAAAGAAAATATAAGAGCGGGCCCTGCGTTCTCTCTTAAAATGCATATAGTCCTCTTTGCAAGGGCAGAAACAGCTGCACACAAGGGAAAAGACAATAACTATGCCCAGCCATAGTTTGAACCACGGGTTTGTATTTTTGATACCTGAAAATCTGTAATTCAAAGCAACCTTTTTTTTTCTGAAACAAATAATTTTTTCTTTAACAAGTTTCTTTATACCTGCTCTGAGAAGGAGAGGGAATTACCAAAAGGAAAGATTAGCGTAAGAGGTAGAGGTCCTAAACAGCTAAAACTAGGAGGAAAAATAAAAGCCCTTTTCACTTCTGTAGTCAAAGGCCTCAACTAATTTTTGAGACAGACAAAAGCTCTGACAGTCATTTTACAGCCTGGGAAGAGAGGCAGGGACATACCCAGGGACCTTGCTTGAGGCAGGCACCAGAAAGCAGAGACCAGAAGCTTGGCCCCACATTTCCTGTCCTGAGTTCCAGCTGCCCAACCTGATCTGTAAACCATGGGAACTGCAAGTCAAAGCCAATCATGAAAAGGGGGAAAAATGCACAGCTAGTAAAAAGCTCTGCAAAAATTTGTACATATCAGACCTATCTACTTTCTAATACAAACCATTGCAGATGAAACAAAGCCAACCTACTCATACACAGGTGCATTTTTAAATGAGCTGATTTTGTCAGGATTTCAGCCAACACCTGACTACGGTAGGTTCAGTTAAAACATTTTTTATAACTATCTCATATCACAGCGAACATTTCCTGTAGCCTCTCAGCTATCACAAAGACTGTTATGGTACTTTTTTATCTAATGGTATAACTCTATTTGCAAAGGCAATGCCCCTGGAAACGTTGGGATTTTTTTTTTTTTTTTTTTTTTTTTTTTTGTGGCCAGACTGATGGTGAGTCAAAATTGAAACCCTGACTCTGAGCCCTTTGGATGCTGGAAAAAACAGTGCCAGACTTGTGAGCCCAGGTTTTAGCTATGCCATGGTGTGGTCCATATATGGAGAAGCCAGCTTTCCAGGTGCCTAGCCACAGCTCTAAGAAATACATGTAAATTAATGTACTGCATTTACTACCCTAATAGTAGTAGAACATCCCCTGATCTGAATAGCCCAATCTCAGTTACCAAGATTGACTGATTGGAGTAATTGAAGCAATCTTACTTAACGTTTGCCTTAAATGATCTGGCAGTCTGATTCAGATAAGATTTCAAACAGTCTCTGTGCTTTTGATCTCAAATTAGCTTCAAGATTAACTCAGGCTTGGTTCAGACACAGTGAAAAAATCCCTCAAGTATACCCTGCACTGTAACCATGCTCAAGCCCTCTGCCTGATTCCACCAGCTTAATTGAATCTCATCGCAGCCCAGTACATGTCTATTGCAAGGTGATGCTAGGGATGGTCTCAACTGTAGGACAGTGCTGGGAAGCTGAGGGGAGTGGCAAGAGAGCACTTTCAGAAACTCCTGTGGCTGAAAAGTAGAGGAAGGAGAGAGTCCTCTCTGCCTCTTTCTTGTAAGTGCTGTGATTTGATGGATGCTTTCTTGTCTCTCTGGTATACAAAGAAAAGTGCCTGTGAGCAATAAGATCAAGAGACATGTCCTTTCAGCACAAGTGGCACTAAATTAATTTATACAAGACACCAGTCAAAAAACATTTCCACGAGTGAAAGCTCAAAGTGAGCCTGAGCCTTTAAGGAGCTTTCCTTCTGCCTTCTGTTCACTTCACAGGACAGCTTCAGACAGAAAAGCTTCTAACATTTTGAAGGCACATTACACAAGACATACCGTTTCTTTTAACATAAAAAGCCCTGTTTTGTTATAAGTATTTGGTCCTAACATCTCTGTTCCTTTGTGCACTCCTTTCCCGAGCACAGTACAGGTGCTTCAGGGTAACTCTAAAGACAAATTTCAACAGTGACTTAGGAGCCTAACTACCAAGTGTGGCATGTTTAGCACACTGGTTTTCTAAACAACTTCCCAGCTAAGCAGACAGACAGATGCCTGTCAGGATAGTTCAAGTTACTTCTGTAACTAACCTCATACAACAAACTCTCCCAGGCAGCTTATTTACAAACTGAGCTAACAATATACCTTTGAAAATAATTTTCTAAAGGTATTCTGGCTCACATTGCTCTGTTCATGCTTAGGCTTTGTGGTTTTGATTCCCGTATTTAAAAGTGAGGGAGGTATCTAAGCTTAGGTTTTTAAAAGTAGATAGGTGCAAATAGCTGCAGAGGTGGGCCCGGGTACTTCAGGCTACCAAAATCTGCACCTATAATTTGGATGTCTCTTTTTATCATTTACCTTTTGTTCCTGTTGAAAGGGGCAATGCATAAACAGTGAAAAAACTGATCCTAAGTAGCAGAACTGCTTTAGAAGGTGAGTTTGAGGTTCTTAATTCCCTTAGAAATGCTCCACTTTTTTACCTCAGGCCTACAGAAGAGTTTGTATACCACCTAAAACCACAAAGCCTGATTTTGATTAGGCTGTGGGTACCACTGCTAGGTTATTATTCTAAGATAGCATCATGGAAAAACTTCAGTTATAACTTAATTAATTTAAACACTATCATTAGTTTTGAATGGAAGCATTTTATCCAAGCAAAGGATCACCCCTGAATGACTATATTTGTACTACAGAATAACTATGGCTCTAGGGTTCAGCTGAGGTCTGCAGCCATACTTATTGCATTAACACTTATGTTATACTGCTGCCTACAGGTCCATATTTAAAATTAGGGTGTTATGCTCACTTATGTTTAAACAAGGCTTCTGTCCCAAAGCTTAGAAAACAAGCAAGATATGAAAGGTATGTGAGAAGGTAGTCAGCTGAACCCGTTTTAACTTTTCATGGTTAGGTTTCTGTATGTAATTGAATGCATTTCTTCCACTGTCCTGAAGCCACTACGGAGGGGTTCATTTCGCAGTAGAGCTGCATATGGGAAAACAATTTACAGGGAAGAAAGGGATGATGGTACCTGTATTAGATGTGCTGTGGAAAAAACCACAGCAATACCTTGAATGGCAGCCCCCCACAAACCAGGGAGGTATCTGCCGATCTTTGCTATGGTGCAAACTGTGATTTCCACTCGTGGATAACTGCAAATTTTCTAAAGCACAAGAAGACATATTTTGAAATTCCCACATGTGTAGGTAGTACACAGAATATATAGACTGTCTTTTCTTAATTTGTAGATTACAGATTCCTTACAAATAACTTGTTGATCCCAAGGGCTTCTCATGCTGCATCTCACTAGTGTTATTGAAAAAACAAGTGGCACATGCCACACATTTAATCGAAATAGAAACAGCATTCTTGGGAGGCTGGGGTGGAGAGGGGTAGTTTTCCTCTCCAGTTCATGTTCACAGTTCTTTGGGTAATTGACTGTCATGGCTACAAACATATTATGGATTTTAATTTTTTTTCTCAACACAGGAAAAACAGCTTTCAGCTTAGTGCCTGTAGAGGAGCCAGGCACTTCTGCAGGCACTTACGCTTCTCCTCACAGAACTGTTTGATTTTGACAATCCAGGATGATGCTGACTTCAGCTAGAGCTAATGGCAGCTGGAATGGTGTTCTTCCATGTGCCACAAACCAGTCTTTTTTTGCAAAAGGAGATTCCTTGATTTGAACAGTTAGCAAATTGGCATCCCCTAAGATCATTTAAATTAATAGAAATGTTAGCATTTAGCACTCAACCTCTTCTGCACCCTGGAGGCTGGATAAGGTATTAGTCGCCTCTAATTAAAGTTGTCTGATGCTAGGCAGTCCCCAGTGACTGCCACAATACAGTCTCCTCTGTGATCATTGGTCAATTTGTTGCAATATATCATCAGGATTACGGAATTATTAGTTATAATTACAACTGCAGAGTCAATAGCAGTGTCACAGCAAGGGTAAGTAAACAGTACAAAATTTTGAGGGATGGGTATACCTTTCTAACAGCTACATCATAGTAGTAGTACAGAGACCACCCACTGTAACAGCTAGGCACAATGATAAATTCCTACTTTGAGAAGGAGGAGTTGGATATTCTCCCCTTAACAGATTGCAGTCATCTTGGTGACATCCCCTACAAGCTCCTCTGTGGTTTCTGCCCACCAGCTGCGGAGCATGCATGTTACATACTTTAAACTAGATAAAAACCATGCAACCTGCCAGACTCAATTTTACAGCCACTTCTGTCAAACCATTAGCGCAGACCATCCCCAATGATACACTTTCCAAAGGTCTACAAAAGGAACCCCATAAAGTTGTGCAGCCCATTTACCTACAGTTCTTCAGTCACCCCAAGTGCCATTTTCAGAAACGGCCTGAGGGATCAGGAGCCCACCTCCCACAGCCTGTCAGACAGACACCAATGCTTCATTCTCCAAGGGCCACCTCCTTAAGCAGTATTTAGATATTTGGTTCTTGGTATGGTTGGCAGGTTATGAGCTCTTGGAGAATTCACCCCTTACATATTTCTAGGAATGGCAATGCAAGATCCTGTATGGAAGAAAGGTTTGATAGAAGTGCCTACTGCTTTTCATTGTACTTTTCAAAGAATTAGAACATAGCATTTGCTGTTAATATTTTGACTAACGGGACAGCCACTTTTCAAAACTATTGACAATTTCAATGAATGCCTTACTCTTGGAAAAGTATTTTTCTTCAGATCAAGTTTATGACTTCCAGGGAACCCAAATAAAAAACACTTCCGATAAGATATTTCAGGTTTTACTCTAAGGTCAAGGTGTGTTGGGAAATGGCCTGATAATTCAGTGAGTGGAAACATTACCAATGAAGTTCAGCATATACTGCAAGAACCAAAGTCTAATTAGGGGAGCTGGTCAGGCTTTTAGCTTATCTACCTGATCTCCAACCACAGCCTTAAAGGTTGAAAATGTGACTCCATCTCTTTAAACCAAGTAACAGGTCATTAAAATTCAGGCTGTACAACTAACACTGCACTCATTTAACAAAACAAGAGTTCAAAACAAAAAAAGTTTAACTCCACATCAGAGACATTTCTAGAAACCGCAGACTTAATGACCTATCTTCCCTCCATAAGATTCAAATGAAACAGGCACAGAGGCTTTCTTTGGCACAGCCTAGCCCTGTTCAACCAGGTGTGGGTTTCAATTAAGTCACCCTTGTGCAGGAATTTGAAGTCAAACAGTTATAAACTTTTTTGGTTGGGGTTTTTTTTTGTTTGTTTGGTTGGTTGGTTTTTGTTGGTTTTGTATTTTTTAAAAAAAAACCTGGACATGGCGGTCACACTGCCAAAACTAGGAAGGATGTCCACAACAGCATCCCAGAGCCAAAAAGCAGAGTCAGAGCTCTGGTCGCATGTGTGCTTGTGGTCTGCTCCAACATCTCGTAGCTGCCTCCATGGAAAAGAAAGTGTGTTGAAGCTCAAGCTACAGTGACAGTGACAGGTGACTTCTGAGGAATAAAACTATGGCTGTAGCCCTACACCCTTTTCTGGAAATCTGGCACAGTCATCTATGGGAGAGAAGGTCTCCATCAGAGCTGGCTGTGTGACCATGGAAAAACTCCATTCCAAAACTGTGCAGGGTTTACAATTTTTTCATATGGTCTTGAACTGAAAACAGAATCTTTTCAAATGGAAGGGTGTGGAATTGTGTTGAAACATCTATTTCTGAGTTAGAAAGATCAAGTTTTCAATCAGGCTTTCAGATCAGACGTAATCAGAGACCTTATCCTGGGATACAGAAAACTCCCCATTCATCAACACCAACCCCTCTGCAAAATGTTTTGGCATCCAAGAAGCAGCATATTTCAGTTAAAATATATTTCATCAAACATGTTCTGACCAATTCCAATCTTGAGATGACATTGTGTCACCAGTTTGTGGAAAGATCAGTATTAAAAAAGATCTCATAAAAATAGAGGTCTGGAAAAGAGGCTGAGGAACAGCCAGTCACTCAAAAGACATTTGTCAGCAAAATTAAATATAAGTTCAGGCATATTCTGTTTCATCACATACTGTTCCTTTTAGGGGTGAGGCACTTGAAGTAATTTCTCTATTTTGGAATGAGACTGCAAGACAAACATTTTATCTTCAGCTTGGTGAAAGAAAGTAACATTAATGTCCGTCAAGACGAAAGTGGCATGAAACAGAAAATTTGACAATTTAAATAGTGACTCTGTTCTTCAGCTGTGTGTAAACTACTCTTGTCACAGGGTGCAACCAAATGTTGGTGTCTTGATGCAAGAGTTCCCAGTACTCTGGAAAACACAAACCGAGGTACTTCATATATATATACACACGCGTACATACTTACACACATATAGTATATAGTACCTATATATATATTTGCATGGACACACAAATACATACACAGACACAAACCACACCTGGAGTTCAATTAAAATATTTCTCCTGCCTCCTCAATAACCACAGTTACAGTAATCAGTTTCCCTAGAAGGAACGCAGCGAGGCTAAGGTCAGCAGTCTCTGATCAGCAGTGTTTGTACAAAATGATTTTACGTATCATTTGCACTACGGATGACTATCAAGTTAGAACATTCCCCATAAGAATTGTTACAGAAGAAAAAATGTTTGGAAGTTTGAAAGATTTTCCTGAAGGAAGGTTCAGGGAATAAATGGGAGCTTATTTATCTTTTTCAAGATTTTTGCAAGTTGGAAAACAGGGAGAAAAGTATTAACCTCGCTTCTCACACCACTGTGTTTTCAGGTACATAGAAGAGTTTGTATTGTATTTGTTCTGCTGAAGTTAAAATAATTAAAAAAAACAACAACCCCAAAACTAAACAAAGAAAGCATAGTGTGTAAAAGCCAATCCCTTTTTCAGTGAAAACATTATCATTTTTTATTTGGAGAGTCTTATCTTCTTTTCATCAGGAAGATTAATTGAAACATGTGCACACGTTCCACCAACGTTGAAACAATATTTCCTTTCCTTTCCATGATATTTCATGTTTGTCTTTCATTTATTTTTTCACAAAATGTTTTTATTGAAACAAATTTCAGCCTATTCTAGTTTGCATTTTGGATTCTCAAACTTCAAATTCAAAACTTCAAAGCAAACCATCTCCACAACCATTACTTTTGTATGATTTTGATCAAAGCCATGGAAATTCCTGGTTCCACCCCGGAATAATGAACTGGTCCAGGTTTCATTTGAAATCCAGCTCTGAGGAGCTGACTTACCTATCTGGTTTGCAAGAATCCCGCTGTCTTCACCTGACCCGAGAGCATCCCCTCATAGCAAAGCTCTCCTCCAACTGGAACGCAACACAGTCCCCATCCCCTCTATGTGGGGGGGCACCAACGTTTTGCAGTCAACCTCCAGTTTACCAATCTTCTCCAAGTTCAGAAAGCTCCTTCTTTCTATGTCTTGAAGATCAAGGTATTTTAGCAATTCACTAGCTGTGTTTGCCTGAAGAGACCCTCCCACTGCTCTTTTATCCTCTGAAGGCAGGCCAATTTTCAACTACAGCCTTACAGTTGCCTGGGTTAACCTCTGCCTTGTTTCATGAGGCTTAGAAACCCCAATACACCTTTCAAATAGCATGTCTGATCACACTCCTTTGGCAGATAAGCAGAAAATTAGAATGAGCTTCTCCAAGTAAGTGCCAGCATGAAGCTACTGTCATCTTCCAGGGGGGGAATGCCTGGCAGGCAGGTTAGGAGGTCAGTTACAACGGGGACACAGAAAAGGCAGCTCTGTAATAGTACAGAAACAACTGTTTCAATGGATCTGCAAGGCAAGGCTGCGGCGTTGCATAAGCTCAGCGTTTCCTTCCACAGGGACTTCAAGACAAGCAGCTTGACAGCACTTTTTAGCCCTTAAACACTGTATGTGAGACATTTAGGTGGCTGTTCAAAAAGAAGACACCCCTACTTTGTTCTATATAGCTTATATTGAAGTATTCTAGATTTGATTCTTCACGTTTCAATTGCAAGCCATTTGTCCTGTAGGTTGTCATATTATTTGTAGGATCTTTTTCCATCACGCTGGTAGCCTCTTCCTCTTCTTTCATCAACAGAGACCACAAGCTGAAACCCTATGGAATAGTGCAGGCAACAAAACATTATTTAATTTAACTTATTCTTTAGTTTCTATCCTTCATGCTTGTCCAGGTCCAAACGCAAACTTCGCTGCACAGGAAAATTCAGGTCTCATGGTTGCTCCAGACTGCAGTCAACAGCTAAATTGTCCTTTGAGTGAGGGGTGGTAATCCTGAGCAGCCCACTGGGCTCCTCTAACTGACTTTGGGGATCTAATCAGTCCTCTGGACACCTGGCATTCGTGGGGCACAAGTTATCCTTCCTAAACCTGGATGTGTCCAAAATGAGTGGAATTAAAAAAAAAAAACAAACAAACAACAAACCCAAAACCAAAAACCCACCCAAAAAGTTTTACCTCAGTGTTTTAAGTGATCTTCTTTTTTTTTTTTTTTTTTTTCAATTAGAAAAACAGGAGTTCAGAATTCACCACCAAATCCCCACTCTTTAGGGCTGCATTCTCTCCTATGCCTATTCACCGTTTTCCCCCAAATCCTAAATGTACATTTAACCATCTCCTGCTGAGGTCAATGGGATTTAGGCAGATTTGCACTGCCTCAGCATGCAGATCCTCTGCACTGACAGCACCTCAGCTGCTCAGATTCACTCCACGGCGTGACCTGTGAAAGAAATTGTTTCAAGGTGTGCAAAGCACTTGCTGCCTGCTGCTGTTGGCAAACTAAAACCATTAAGGAGCTGCTGCCAGGGGAAGAAAAAAATAAATCCCCCCGGAGGGAAAAGGAACACACAGGAAGAGAAGGGGGAACAGGGAGGGAGGTGCAGGGTCCCCCCTCAGACCCAGCCCTCGTTTCAAAATAAGCCAAGCTTGCCGTAGGCACAGGGTTTGGCCAAGCCTGCTCGTCCCGCTGTGTGCACCCGTGCGTGGATGGTTTTCACACTCTGAGGGTCCTCCTTGCTGTTTCAAGACTTCATTGTGGGACCTTGCAAAGATCTTTAAAATGCAATGGCTCTTATTCTGCTTCCCAGTGACTAGCTGCCAAACGGCGTGTCAGGAGAGGGCACCCAAAACTCCTCCCCATTCAGAAACGCGGGTGCCTGTGCAGAAGCATAGCCTTCCTGCAGACACCTGCATGGCTGGGGGAAGAGGCGGAGGTGCGCCCCTTACTCCCAACTTGAAATGCACAGAAGTACTTTCTCACCTACATTGATTCGTTGATATCCATTTATGGTGCAAGAAATTGGACTACAGACCTTGAGGCAACAATGTTAAAATCCATAAACCCCGCCATGCAGCCAAATCTGCCTGGAGTGCACTGCAACATATTTGAAAGGGAGGGAAGCCAGGCAGGAGCGGCAAGTTATGAGACGGAGACAAAAGCCACGGGAAAGGCCTGGAGCCTGACAGTCCTTCCCCCAATCCTGAGTCTTAAATTTTCTGTCATACATACCGCTTCCCCAGAACAGTTTTCTCTGGTTAACGCAGCAAGTATTCCCATGCTCTCACATTATAGTAACATTAAGGAATCAAATCAGAATCCAGGTTTAAGAACTTTAAAAGCTAAAGCAATAAAATCGCTAGATACACAATCCTATTTTTCTTCATTCATTTTGGGGTCATGCATATATGAAAATTCCTCTTCTATAACTTCTTTCATGGTCTCCAGCAGAGACCTCCTCCAGACAACCTCAGGAGTAACAAAACAACACTGCCCTTGCTGAATGACAGCACCAATTTTCCTCACTCCTTGAAGTGGGCGCATAAAACAGGCACTTTGACTCTTAATTAATCTTTTCTTCTCTGAAAAAAGCATCCCAAAGAATGGGACTGAGTATCAAGAAGAGATATTCCTTCACAGGAGGTTTTACAATTCAGTTCAGTATTCCATGGATAACAACTGATAGTCCTTCTTATCTGTTATATTTCACAGACTTGCTCAAACTATTTCAGCGGAGGTTTTGCCCCAGAACAACTGTTAGATCCAAACCTCAATTTTATGCAACAAAGCTCATTAAAAACCAGAAAAAATTACCTTAAAGTTACATCTGGTTTACACACTAGGCATATTTTCCAACTAAGTTCTATTTCACACAATAATGCAATGCTTTTTGTTTTGAAGCAAATTCTACTACCTCTACTACTTAAAAAATGTTCTCCAATGTCATGGAGAGAGTTTGTTTTTCAAATATTAATTCACAGCATTTATTTTAAGCATGTTTATAGAGGTTGGAAGGAAGTTCAGATAAAGTTGCTGCATTGTGGCAATATATGAAATGAATTGTTTTAATAGGGAAGAAGTTTAAGATAATCTCTCAGCTCTGCTTCCTTTACTGGTGAAAACCCCTTGGTCACATCTGTGAGAGCAATACTGGCCACTTTTGTTTATTTTTCTTTAATTGAAATTTTTTAACCCTGAAAGTAAAGTTGAAAATGAAGAAGTTAGTCCAAGGACCTGCATGTGTCCTTTTCCAATTGCAGACACCTCAGTAAGCAAATGAAGTGATGATTTTTACCTTTGTCCCTGAATTTCTGTGTTCCATTTGCTGTAGCCACCATCTGCAAAAAGCGGCTTGGCATTGCCATGTGCCAACTCCAGATACACTAGGGAGATGCATAAAAAGAGGATCCAACTGTAGCTAACTGGAAAAATCATAAAGCTTGTGGAAACAGGACAGGCTCTGACAAGCAGAGGGGAGCTCCTCAGAGGTGTCTTACTGTCAGGCAGAAAACCAGACGTGAAGAAGTCATACAGCACAAATACAATACTACCTTCTTAAACCATAATGTAAAGCTTAGATTTTGGTGGTGAGGTGTGAGTAGAGATCTGAAATCCAGAGGCTGCTCTCAGCCAACATTTGTGTGGTCCTATGGTCTTACACAGATGAGAAGAGATCTTCTATTCCTGGCTGACTGCCAAAATTGTCCTTCTCCTCTGGTTTCTTTTTTTTCCAGCAGAGAGGGCTAGACAATTAGATATATAGTTACTTATGATTTTTTTTCAAATACTTGAAGTTGAAAATACGAAGGGGACTAGCCAGACAAAACCAAGTCTCTACTGCTCCCTTATCTAACAGGCCAGACACCAGAGCCTTTTCCCAGCAATGCTGGGTATGTTTGTCTAGATCTTACCTCTCGGGTCCAGGACAGGCCTGGATCAAAGGTCCCTGTGTCCCACAGAAGTGCTTTACAACGCAGGTCTGATGAGTCCAAGAGCAAGGCTTGCTAATGCAGCCGTACTGCATCTGGGGTCTGAGGTAGTGCTTCGCTTTGCCAGGCAGCTACATCAGCAGGCTTGGAGCTCACGCAGGTGCCTCTAGGTCAATGCTTGGTGCAGACATGTCACCAATATGCCCTAACATCCACCCCTACAGACAGGCTCTGGCAGCACGTGCACAGCTGCCCTACCCCTCGGCCGGTACAACAGGTCACCCTCCGATTCGTGCGAGATCCCTGCCTAGCCTAAGGACTTCCACGAGGCACTTAGACCATGTACAGGCCAAAACCTTTCCTCAGAGACCATTTCTTACCTCAGACATAGCAAAACTTTATTAGCTCAGCTGCAGGTAGACAGAGGTGACCGGAGGGCTTTCTGCCAGTTTGCCTTTACCTGGCAGCCTCTGCCAGACCACTCACAATGACACCCATCAATCACAAAGCATACATGTCATCATGCACTTGAGCATAACAGGGCATTACAACACAGATCTAGTTCTGTCCATCAAACTCTCAAGGAACTCTTACAGACTTCAATGGTCTCTTAAAGATTTACAAAATGAAAGAAGACACCTCAGTTGTGGTATCCTGCACAAAAAGGCGGCTGTCGGGGATGTGCAATATCTATTTTGCATTAGTTCATTCCTTAACACCTTTCTAGCTCTTTTCCGAGAGTGCTTTAGAAAAAAAGCGAGGCAGACAGACTTTCCATGCCATTGGACACTTTTGCAAAAGTACAACTTCTACGACATGTTTAAATTATCTGAGCGGCAGGTGGGTGGAGCACCTTAACAATTTACTTTTCTATTATTGAAATAAAATATCTAAAATATCTGAGGGTGTTGGAAGAGAGGTTGCTCTTATTGCATTCCTTTGCAGGCAGCATCGCTTTTGCAGGGACACCTGTCTGCACGAAACTCTGTAAACGCTTTTTAACAGGTCCCCAGGTAGCAGAGAGAACACAGCTGCTAAAGAGCGTTAATGGCAGGACAGCTGCTTGGCTGACAGAATTGGAACCAGCATGGTGCATGTGCTGGGACTGTAAACAGGAATGAATTTTCCTAAAAGCTTTATAAGTAAAAATGTTTATTTTTGGAATATTAGCAAAATAAAAGGAGTTACAATGTTCCTTTAATTTTAAGTCAAAACATAATGACATGCAGCTTTTAAGAAGGTTTATTTTATAGCAAAATCTCAAATTGAATCAAGGTGGCTTAGAAACAGCTTCAGAAATGCTAGGGATTTCTTCTATATGTATATATAAAACACACTTGGGCATTTTTTTTGCCCTTAATGTGTAGTAAAATTGGTCATGAAATCCTTCTTTCCATAAACCACACATCAGGTATTGGGGAACACTTTTCTGGCTGCCAAGCCTGCCATTGATGGCAAATGCTTGGTGTGTGGTGCCTGAAGGTATTACAAGGTATGTGGAACAGGTTATTCACATGCTAAAGAGATGAAATAGAGGTCTTCTGTTTCAAGGACAAGCACCCAAATGAAGGCACCTGATTGCTAGCCTTCACTCAGCCACAGCCTTCCTCTCTGAGTCAGAGCAAGTCGTTCAGTGCCAAGAAAGTGCCTTCTTTTGGTGGACACAATGCAGGCACGGACTCCGAACTGGAATTTTGAAACCAGCTGACCACCAGCATCAGACTGTCTGCAAACAACTGTCACCCTTTTGGGGCTTCATGGACCTTTTGCTCAAATCAATGTTACTTCCTGTGCTTTAGCTTCTCACCTGTAAAATGGAGATAGCACCGTTTACAAAGTTTACATCACCTGCTGCTACAGTGATTCAACCAGGAGTGTTTAGACAGTCTTTAAGGTCCTTTGAAGGAAGCCAGAGCATAATTTGTGTTGGTAAAGACCCATATTCCCTTTGGAAAATTGACCTCACAATAGCAGAACTCAAGCCCTTTGCCATTCCGCTTGCAGCACTTGGCAGTGCAGCACTCCAGCCAGGATGAGGGTGAGCAGTTCTTGCCTTGTCCTCTTGAAATGCCCTTGCTACCTTTTTAGGATAAACAGAGATCTTTTAAAATCTATCTAGATTTCATTATGTTTCTTAAAGTCTCTCAGAGATGTTTTCCACCACCCCTACTACACCACCATGAAACAACCAGTGCGCCGCATCAAGGGATGAAAACAGCGTGCCTGTTACCTGTACGTAGCTCTTCGCAGCTTCTCATCCTGACTCTGAAGCTGGGCTCCGTTTAAAGTTATTAATTGCCTTTTTCACACCTGGCACCAGCAGCTTCACATGTTGACAGAAAGTGTGATGTGATAATTAGGCAGGGTGAGGAATCTTTGTTAAATTTTCTTCTTTGGCAGTATTTTGCCTTTGATCTTCTCCACTCTCCTTTCCAGGAGAGTTACAACATTCCAGCAGGAGCCAAGGGTGGGCCTTTCATCAACCTGGGGGGAAAGCTTCATCCTGTGCCCCACAGGCACTCCCCTCTGAGTCTTAAACTTCCCATTCAGATGACTGCTACGTGATAGCTGGAACGCCTGTGAGGTGCCTATAGACAGAAAAGCACATGTAGCACGTCTTCCACCAAAACAGAGATCAAATCAGTGCACAGTAAAAGAGAAGCAGGAACAAAGTTCAGTAGCAAATCAAACAAATAAGCAGGCTTCTAATAATGCCTTTTCTACATTAACTTGATCAAAACCTCATATTTTGCTCTGCAGGTTAGGAAGGCTGGTAGCACAATAAACGTAACATCTCACTTGGGCTCCAAACCTGCCCATATTCCAGAGTCATGCAGGCAGTTAACTTACTCATTCTGCTGATTTTTATTGCCAAATTACAAACCACTTAACAGAAGGTGTAGAAACAGTTATGTAAACTAAGGAATAAGTCCTAAAGCATTTATACTTTTATGAATGAATTGTTTTCCCAAAATGTTAGTTATTGGACTTCCGTCATATCACTTCTTTCAGATCTGGCCTTTCTATTTGTCACACCCTATCCCTCTGCAGACCTGGACCGGCATGAAAAGTAGAGATATGAAAAACAGGCAGGTCTGAATGTCATGAATTGTGTCCCTGCCATATTGTTTACTGCACTGGGCTTTTAGCAACACAGTGATGCAAGTTGAAGAAAAGTATCTGCCCCTGGAGCCCTAATTGGTGGGAGTTTTGCAACATGAATAAATGAATGAGAGAAGATTTTGTGTAGCAATTCGCTTTTCCACCCCACGAGGGAAAGAGAGCTTTATGTTGATTAGGAAATAAAATATAAAGATATGATTGCCTGTTACACTGGGATGTGTGTTGAACTAAGTCGCAGAGCTGTTTTGGTATTAGAAGTTAGGCATGGATAAGATGCCTGCAAGACAGATATGTAACTGTGCACATGACAATGAAGTTAATGTCCACGTGTATGTATGTGAAGAAACAAACAACGGTATGATGTGTCATACATAAAGAGTAACTCTGTAAAGCTGCTTTCCCCAAGACATCATTATCACAATCTCTTGTCCTTCCAGACCGGGGAGACAATGAATATCACAGCCTATTAGCAGGTTTTGCTTGCTGCCATGGCTGTTTTGATTGTGGCAATCGACAGAGCTCACGCACATCTTCAGTTTCTTCTGGGCAAATGTACAAAAATTCCAGCAGGAGATTTCATTGTGACTGCTCAGAGGCTGACAGCTAGTACAGGAACAGATATCTGGCTGCTCCAGGTCTTATCTGATGGCCAGCATGTTGCTGCTCTTACCCCAGAGGTAGTTCAAAAAAGTAAACCCCTTTAGGGGTATTAGGCTCCCTTTCACACTCAACAGGCTGAGCCGTGGCACTTTTTGCCCTCTCATACTGGTCTGCCTTCCCCTACTTCCACGTTGCATTCCTGGCAGGTTGCTGTTAAACAGCCACAGCAACAGAAGTACACGGGTGGGAAAGGGGCAAAGAAAATCCCTTTCTTCTCCTCGGTGCCTAAGGATTATGCAAGATACAAAATTTACAGGGTGGGGGTTTTATGGATTGGATCAAAGAGGTAGCCCAGTCCCAAGATACAAAGGCGGCAACACAGTGCTGTGCCACATAAATACCGAAATGTCTATGGACTGCAACAAGTCAGCCCTTCCTGTTCTTTCGTGGATTAAGCTTCTGCAGGAATTTTTGAATTTGACATACACCCTAAGGATGCTTCTTACGGAGTGTCCCCCACACAGGCAGGAAGCAGTCATGGGAGTGAGACAGACAATAAACTGGGCTAGGTGAGACCCACCTCCGCTCTATGATGATCACATACATAGTTTCCCAATGAAGTTAAATACATTATCCTAAAGTGTCCCTCAGTCATAACTGAAATACCATACATCCTAACTAACTGCACAGCTTTCTGGCTCACTGCTGTAAGCTTTTTTTATGTCACCTCCCAATTACTTCTACTCCATAGGTACCATCCATGGTTGGACTGATTTCCATGCCTTCAGTGAGTGGCGCTTAAATAATTCCTTTCACTACTGGGGATTTTGTCTTTATGCTTTGAGTTTTCCAGAATGGTCTGTTTAGGCTTCTGTCAAACTCCTGTTACAGGCAGCCAGATGGAACCAGACACAGAAAAAAAGGGTCATCTCTTCCATGTCCTAATTTAAGCACCTCATGTTCGCTGGACTTTGAGTGCTATATGCATGAAAGAGATAAGACAATTTGCTGATGGGAATATGGCACACTCAGAAGCTCCACTGGAGCTGAACGTCTCTGAAATTATGCTGAACTGGAAAAGGAATACAATCATCGTTTGTTTTGAGTCTGAGAGCACAGGTTTCAGGGAAAAAAATGTAACTGGAATATCTTCCTGTTTCTGACAACAGTGGGTTTCCAAAGCAGTTGGTAGATTTTTACAGTCATTAATTAATCCAGACAGAAAGAAGAAAAAGTGAAATTGCATTACAAGAATATGAAGCCTGTTACACTCCAGAGGAAAAATGAAATGTGAGAGATGACAGTTCTTGAACAGAGAATACAAGGGGGAAGGGTGGGGGTGGTTAGAAGCATGTTTACAGCTGAACCCAGGCTGCAGAGCCTTACAGGGTTTGGGAAGGGAAAAACTGGACGCTGCACGAGAGACTCATTAATGCCTGGAGCAAACAGCTCCAAGACAGAACACTGGAGGACACATAAACAGACCTTGACAATGTACTCAGATTTACTCAAATCAGGGAACCCAGTGGAGCTACCTGAGAAAAATCAAGAGATGACAAAAGACTGGGGTAAAAGGTATTTTAAGTTGGAGCCCAGCAAGAGGTGGCCCCTGTAACTCATGACATTGTGCCAGCTGATGCTTACCATGATCACACCTAACAAGTCCGGGCAGATGCAGCACTTCATATGACAAGTGTTTCCTCAAACTGGGCTCATTTCAGGACACAAAAGTTACGTCAGAAAATGCAACGGTTTAGATTGCCTAGATCTACAATAGGCATTAAGTTCAACAGAGGCGGCATTTCCTGACTATTAGAAAACCAATAGAAGAACGCGATTAGAGCCTTGGGGAAACTTTGAAAAAAAAAAACCAACAGAGGTGCTGTGCTACAGCTAGGCTGACAATAACAAAAAAAAAAAAGTCTGTGTAAGGAGGGGGTAAAGCATCAACAGGAAAAAAGGCAACACAGCAAGGGATGCTTCAGCTGAGTTCTGCCCCTGACAGACAAAGGACACATACAAATATTGCTCAAAATAACAAAATACATATCAGGAAATTTGTGGCTCATTGACCTAATGGAGCAGGGACAGTATTTCTCTATTGAAAGAAATTATGGTACTGAGAACGATGCCTTAAGCTACTCCGAGATTCTGGGGCTGGGTTGAGACTCTGAAGCTGTTGTCAGCATTAGGCACAGCCAGTTGGAAATGCATAAGGGAAAAAGTAGTTCTTTCATAAGTGCCTTCAGAGCAGCAGCTGATCCTTAAGGCCGTCCTGCTCCCTCTAAAGCTGAGCTTTATTGTCCAATGTGCGTGGTTCCCCACTAACTGCCACCAGATATCTATTAATCCACCGGCATTGCACATGGCTCTATTAAGCCACTTGCACTTAATGTGTTCTAAATTTGTACTCACGGTTGCAATCACAAACGAATGAAAACCTTGAACATTAAGATTATTACTACTGTCCTGGTGTATATTTTCTGTTCTGTACTCCGAAGGCCAAAGTCTAGTAATGAGATGTTGCTGCTGCTGTTCAGGATGTCACTACTGACCCACAGCATGTCCTTGAGCAAGTCCCTTCACCTTTGGTATGCTTCAGGTTCGACATCTGGAACATTGAGAAAATTCACCAAGCTCCTCAGAGGTGCCACATGAAGCTACTACTATCTGTCGATGGCTTTGATTTTTCCAGGTGTGAAGTCCATTAAGTGCTGACTACAATAACTTTTGGATCAGGCTTTAGATAAAACCTGTATTACTACTGACTGAGTAGTGAAATTAAACTTTTTAAAGCAGCTCTCTAATGTGTCACTATTCTATATTGGTAGGCCTGCAGAGGAGCCTTTTGGGAATTTCTTGATACAACTTTCCCAGTCAGAAAACATCCATTTATCAAAAATAAATAGATTTTTTATTTGTGCAGGAAACAATCACTTTAGATAAATTTTACAATTTAAAAATATTGACAGAAAAGTTTCCAGAGCAACAAAATATTTTTTTTTGTATTTAAGAAAAGTTGACACAGGTGCCAATTTCAAAATTACTTTTTTCTGAAAAATCATCCTAGCTACCTCGTAGTTATAGTAAAAAAATAAGTCCATGGTCTAAGGGAAAAAATTCCAACTGGTTAGAATTGGGATGAAAGCCACAATTTCAAAACTAAACTGTGGGACAGGAAATCTTATTTTCTTGTACAGTTATAGCCACATAACATCAAACACCCTGCTACATAAGCACAGAAGCAGCACTTTTGACTCTTAACCTGCAGTGGTCAGGGCAGGAGTATTCATGTTGAGAACAGAAGACGTGTGTTGAGCACCTCTGGCATGGCACAGATAAGCCAGGGTAAGTGGTTATTCTCATAAAGTTAAAGAATCTGCTTGTGAGGTAAGGAAAAAGAAGGAAAGCGGAACATTTAGAAATCATAAACCCATAACTGCTTTCAGAATTGATTCTTTTTTTAAGAGTTTGAATGGGACAAAGGAAGGAAAGCTACATACTGCTGTGGGTAACAAAGCCAGCAGGAAATATGGCTTAGCAGTCAAAAGAACACACACGGTAGTGCTTACCCAAGTTCACACACAAGAACTATATTTATCTCCTCTTCCCACCACTATCAGAAAAATATAGGGTCCAATAAAGAATGTCTACATGACCAAAGTGCTCAGATAGGAAGGGATTAGAAAAAGTAAGGCAGGAAATAAAAATCTGAAGGAGCAGAGGCAGAGGAGTGTGTTACCATAATTCCAGAAGAGACAAAGCGAACTTGAGATGAAAAAGAAAGGGAGGTCTACCTTGTGACAGTCAAATAGAGGTGGGTACAAGCCTCAACGTCAAAAGCCATGTTTCAGACACCTACACTGAACTACAGGCTCCGCTCAACAGTTACAAAGGCAGAGGTTAGGCTGATATGCTCAGTGTTCGAGGGCAGCAGCTCTGAGCCCTGGTTTCACCAAGATGGTCTCCTGTGTCGCTCTTCTATGGTATTTCTGTGCTTCCAAGTTCTAGTGTACTCTTAGACTTGACTTTAGATGAGCTATCTACTCTCATTATATGGAAAATATAATACAGATGGAGATTTCAAAGAGCCTCAAAGTTTAAAAATATTTAGGGTCTGGGATCTCGTTTGAACCCATGTTTATTAAATGAAGAACCATGGGTTGTAGTGGAGGAGTGGCCTGCTTGAGCCTTCATTCATATCATAGATTGTCTGAACCCACCACTACTCTTTTTCAAATAAAAAAAATCTGCTTATCATATTTCTATTATGTCAGTTACTATAGCTCTGCAATTAGGTTTCAGTATCTTTCTCTTTTAAAACTATTATCCCTGGCTTTGACTGGATGATGAAATGCTGAAATAGCATGAAAAAATACTTCTTTCAAAATGTGTCCAACCCAGCCAAAACCTGTCTGTATGAGAAATCTTGCAAGAAAATCTGTTCTCTTCTTATTTCCAGCTGGGCTACATCCAGTTCCAAAAGTGCTTGCTGATGGTGTGAGAGAAGTGTCTGGATATGGACATTTATTTGATTTGAGCCTCTGAATTTTGGATTATGTGGATACAACCAACACTGGAAACACCAGAGATGTGTTAAGAAGCCATGCTGAGGAGAAAGGAGAGGTGGATTGAGATACCTTCCTCTCCTGAGGAATGGCTATCCGGTCTCACCAGTCCTGCTGTTACTGCCATTACTGCTTCACAGACCCTCCCCTGCACTTCCTGGCCTTGCTCTTCCCTCATCTCCATTCTTCTCTTGGCTATCAAAGGCAACGGCTCATAACTCCAGCCTCCCCTAACAGCTTTCTAGGTGTTTCACACACCTTTCCCTTTTCTTCCTGTTTTGAAAGAACTATCTGCTAGCACAGATCTCCTCTATATTCCTTAAAATGCCTCCTAAAGCTCTCCTCTGTCATCACATCTAGAAAAGCCCAAGAAGAGGCTCCCAGGGTGCCAATGCGCAGCCTAAGGTACCGATCAGTGTAGTCATGGCATTTTCCCATGTTCCCTTGTCTCTTCGTGAGCACTTATTTGGCAAGCCTGAAGGAGGCTGTGCTTTCTTTCTCTGTTTATACAACACTGAGGTTCTTATCTGTGGCTAGGACTCCTTGATCCTATCATCACACAAATAACAACAGGTAATGATTTAAAAGAAAAGCCAAGCAAAACATAAGGCTTAGTTGTTTGAATTGCTTTCACGCAGTGTTGAAAAAGCCATTATTTGATAGTAGCAGAAATGACTGAATCTTTTTTTTTTTTTTTTTTAAAGAGCTGTGTTGTTCCAGGGTTTTTGTCAACAATCATTGTCAGTTCTAATTCTCCAAACAGGCAAAAATCTGGGTGGAAATCCTGGCTCCACTGAAGCCAAGTGCCAGATTTCCATTGGCTTCTACATGCCTGGAATTCACCCGGTCACAACCTAGAGGAAGAATATTTGGAGTAGCAAACCAAATAAATATATCCATGTTTTCCTATGAAAAATCAATTTGAGACCCTTTTTTTCCTGGCAAGGGTTATGCACAGTGATATAATGAGAGATATGGCAGTACGTGGAACAGGAAATGACTGCGGACACATTGTCAGTGCAGTGCTATGCTATGCCAACGGCTGAAGCAGAGAAAACTCCTAAGAACTTGCAAAAATGCTCCAGGAAATAAAATAAAACAAAATAAAAAACAAACCCAGAAATAAACTGGAGTGCACAATGAAAATAACACAGTTGAAATTTCTGTGAGGCTGAGAGGAAACAAAGAGATGGCAAACTGTATTGAAAGAAATACTATTGCATGTTGGTTGCTGATAAGGGGCCAGATGTTGCCCTTTGCCAGGGAGGGAAAGCATCCTGACAGAGATTTTTCAAGAACTAGAGTAGCAAGACAGCAGAATACCTTAGGGAACAACAATCCTCCGAAATATCTCGATATGGAAATTGGGTGTGGGGTGGAACAGCTTTGTTAGACATCCAAAGGGTGATTTTCCTATTCTGTAGAATTAATAGTAGATGAAGCATATGCGTGTGTACTCAACAGATCACATGACGCAGAAAAGGACCCTTTCATGGATTATTAATTATGCGTGTGCTGTCTAAACAGGGCCAACCAATCCTTAAAGGCTAGGATGCCTATGCCAGAAATACTAAAAGCAGATCACTGTGAATCAGAGGACATAAAAGACATTCTCTACATCAGATACCAATGATACTTTCAGATAGTTAATAATTTTGCTTAAAGGACCAATTACTCATTACATTAAGTCAGAACATTACACAGCAGTGGGTACAGATAGTCGAGTGAACTGAAAAATAACCCAGCAATGTGAAAAGTCCAGGGACTTGGTACCTGAATGTGACTAAAGGCACACCGCTTGGATACATCTGCAACAGACACATCAGTACAGTATTTTTGGGGAGGCAACTGATCACTTTCTTTCCTGCTCACTGATCATTTCACCAAAACATTTCTCTCACTCTTCTTTTTTTAATTAGATGATTAATATATTTTTCTCCACTGAAAATGTTTTGCAGCAATTCTGACATCATACAGACAAAAATATTTCAGGTGAACAATTTTATAATTGTCTGTGAGAGAATTACTACTGGAACACCAAATTCCAAAGGAACTGGTGAATTCCCATGATAATTTAAAGTTATTTTTGTAATACAAGACACATTTTTGGAACATGAACTACAGTAATGCATAGTTTATGTCATATAATACGGGATATTTTTATACAGCATAAGAACATTCTCAGAATCAAGTGTTTCATCAAAAGTGTAACTGGCAAAGCTCCAAATTGCATCAAAACTGATGATCATTTATGCCGTATCAGTCACATTCTGCTTGTAACATGCTTCCTCACTGCAGTGCATGTTGCACCACTCAAAAATGTTACTCATTCCAACATACTGTATAATGAATTTTAAATTTTTGATACCTCCTTACTTGTTCTGCATGAGGAACTACTAAATAGTTTCTTTTAATACTTTCTACTAAATAGTAACTTTTAAGATAACTTTTTTGTGCATTTCATAGGAACATTCTAGCAGCGGGCTTTTGCTGGCAGAGGCTGGATCTCTGGGCACAGAGTCAGTGGACACGGGTATAAGCACACACAGACCAGACCTGTGAGGGAAGCAAGCAGTACACGCCTGTACTCCATTCACCCACAACAGTCCAGAACATCAGCCCAAAATGGACTTGAAGGGCAAATGGATGTGCCACATTTACAGACCAGAATAATATCATTTTTAGCCCAACTGCAGTCTTTTCACTGAAGTTTTTTCCTCATTTCTTAAGCTGCAGCTCATACACTTAGGTCTTCACAGCAGTTTGAACTCCAGAAGATGCAAGTGTTCTTGTTATCTGAACAGTGACTTTTATTTTCTTTAGCTTTTGAATTATATTTTGATATAAGAATATTTTTTCTTCAAAATATTTAATAATGATACAAAAGAGTCGCTTTTGATTCACAGATCCAGGACAATAGCTGCAGTACACTGTTGTGGTATGAGACCTTGTATTTGTCTCCTTTCTTATTCATGTGAACTCTCCCCTGCGTCTCCCCTTCACAGTCCCGCTCTCCAAATTTTATAGGATGGCTAGAGCCTACAACAGTGTACATATGTAACTTTCACACTGTAGATGGATGTGCATTGCCCATTTTATCCCAGTTCTTTATAATTTAAATAATATTTCTAATATTTTTAACATCTATTCTCTTTTTCTCCTCTCCTTAACCAGACCAAAAGAGGGGGAGGAAAATAAATTCAATGTTGACATTATTTATTTTAATATTAGGAAAAATATTTTTTAAATTAAATAGAAGAATTAAATAAGAGCTGTGGAAAACATTTCCATTTCCTCCTTCCTTGCTGTCCTTTTTATCTTCACAACACAACTTTCTTTGATTAAGACAAGCTTAGCTGACACCCTGGTAGCAACGAGGGTAGTGAAGCGGTACAACCAATGACAAAGATAACTGTGCTATCGCCTCGGTGATACAGAGGCAGCTTTATTTGCAAACCGGGGCTTTTGCCTTCTTTTAATTTATGAAAGGAAACAGGAGCAAAAATAAATGATAGAAATAAAAACGCCACTTTGCTACTATGTACCGTAGTCATATCTGAAGGAAAAGCTCCTCTGGCAATGAACTTTCCGGGGTTACTTCACACCAGTCAAGGCAGGAAGATGACCTTAGACAGCAAATGTAATTTATTTTTATTAAATACACCTGTTGCTCATTTCCTATGTAAAAATTTAATGCTATACATTAGCTATAGTGCTTGCAGTAGGAGGAGGGCTGTAATCAAAATAGTACTACATCCAGAAATTTTATTAAGCACATTCTCCCATTTCTAGATTACTGTTTCAAAACACATGGAATGGGCGGTTACTTTATCATCTAAAGCAAAAAAGCTGAACCGAGCCCTCACAGCAATGATTTGCATTACATTTATTGAGTATCCAGCACCAGCAGAGCTTTTATTAAAATGAAGACAGACAGAAGAATATGGTCAAGCTGCAACAACACACCAACAGAGGCAGAAGTGAGCTTATTCCATAAAAATAAACCAGATGATATTAATACATTTTAGCATTTTCTACATTCGATGTAAAACTGGCTGAGGGCACAGGGAAGTTCCCTGAGGAATCACACCAGATATGTGGTGGAAACAGGACATACGTTGGAGTGAACAATGCACATTGTGCAAGCATGTAAAGGCAGCTGTGACCATGTAGGTCTATAAAACACAACTAAGGAGCCCACAATAGCAGGTACAGTGATTAGAATACAGGTGTCTCACAGACAAGAGCCTTGGTTTTAGTTGAAGGAATAAAAAGTATGAAAGTATTTTCAATTTGAAGGGCCCTGGTACACAACATCATGGACACTCAGCTACAGAAATAAACTATTTCACTGAGCAGAACAGAGGGGGGAAACAAATGAAGTGCGAGCTAACAGGGAATAGCTGAATTCAAAAAACCCACAGTCTAAAATACCCATAATAGTTTAGCATAGGAAGAGACATTCTGTTCAAAGCCATTTCTGTTCCTTTCTCCTACTCTATTTGCTTACATATTTTACACTCTGTTTAGATGTTTTATTTTCCTCTATTATTCCTTAGGGAGCAATGAAGGCATATCCCTAGTAATTAAGGTTTTTTCAGGATAAATAGATGAGTAAAGCTGTTTCCTTATGCAATCCTAACCACCCTTTGCACGGGCTGTCTCAGATACTGTTCATAAGAAACTGTATCTACAACAGAGGCAAATTCGCAACTGACAATAAAAAAGAGACCCTCTTAAGTTATCAGTCCTTATGCCGAAATCCCCAAGCCCTACGTACACCACCAAAACGTCTATGCTGTTTTAATTTACATACTGGCTATTTAAGATAATGTATCAGTGAAAGAGAAGAAAGTTGTAAAACACAGCAAATCAGAACCCCTTCCACGTGGCAAGAGCAGCATCAGAGCAGGTCTAGCAAAGTCTGACCATGTATGAAGTCGGTGCTACAAAGTGTAAAGGAAATTATCTTAAACTAACGTGCCATTCTTGAACTGAGCTTACAAAATGTGTTAAAAATATACCCAGGAGTTTTCTCACAAGGCCTCTGTAAATTAAAAAATGGTAATTTCAGCAGTGACCATCCTGTGATTGCGTGCAAAGAGTACAACAACATAATACATGAGTACGTGAATCTGTAACATACAAGATAATGAAAAAAACAGAGGACTGCTGACAAAACAGTGTTTTGAGAACATTTTTTGATATCAGATACAATAATGATAGGCAAGTTAACAATATATGAAGGGAAGACAGTTAATGTCTTAGAAGCATCAATATTTTATTAAGCTAAAGATTAGATAACAGCTTATTCTCGACTGGTTTGTTAGCAGAACCTGGTTTGCCCCAGTATCACCACCTGCAAGCCATGGCAGAGGGAGCATGAAAACCTTGTAAAGAACTTGGTTACCCAAATATTCTGTTGTTCCACTCCAAGTAATACTTGCCGTGGCCTTTTTTTTTTTTTTTTTATGGCTGATAAAGATGTCACACAACAACATGGCTACGATAGTGCTTTTAAAGGAGATGGAAGTCCTTTGCGCAGCCCGTTTTTTTTGGAATATCTTTGAGTTTAGGAGACAGGATTACCTGGCAACACATTCCAATTTCTGATCGGATTCAAGGTCATTTCTTACCAGTAGAATGCTGAGAAGACAAAAGAGAATAGAAGTGGAAGTAGAAATATAAGACGACCTCTTATTGAATATGTTGAATGGAAATCCTCTAGCTAGCACAAATCAATGCCTGAGTCCCAGTTACAGCTGTTATTATTTTTCATAGGCACAATAGAAATTCACCTCGTCCATAGACATGAAGAGAGAGAGAGAACAGATGCTCATTTTCTAAATAAGAGGGGGAAAGTAGTCCAGACCCCTCACTTTTCCCCTCATTCTACAGAGCTAAAATGTCCCTGTGTCATCCTGTCAATACTGCTGTCAGTGTGTACACAAACACATCTGTCTTCTTTATTTATTCAGTCATCAAAATTCCAAGTCTGC
Source organism: Phalacrocorax carbo (assembly GCF_963921805.1). Taxonomy (NCBI): domain Eukaryota; kingdom Metazoa; phylum Chordata; class Aves; order Suliformes; family Phalacrocoracidae; genus Phalacrocorax; species Phalacrocorax carbo. Next base: position 92,902,400 of record NC_087514.1, on the reverse strand, counting down.
AAGCTAGTCATAATTATGCCTTCCAAAGAGGCAGGCACCTGCCATTTACTCTACCTTTTTCAATTACATCTAATTGAAGACTTAAGCTCAAATAGAGGAAGGGAGACAAGAGTTCTTCAAACTGTCTAAACACTTTCTGCTGAATAGAAAAAGAGAGGTTTCCTACCACAGCTCAAAATAAGCCCTCCAACATGACTAGCATAATAAAGAACCGGCAGAATAAAGAATAGAGATGCATTTCCTTCCTCTAAACACCCTGCACCATGAGGATGGCTCACAGCCAGAAGAAAAGCCCCTTCATCCCTATCCCGCCCTGTCACTGCTGAAGCTAAGCTATGAGTGCATTTCTTGAGTATGAGAATTCATCCTGGGTGCTCCAGTGATTTCCTCCTTTCAAGCGCACCCAGGCAATGAACAGCAGCATGTCAGAAACAGCAAAAAAAGAAAACCAAACCAAACCAGTCCTCAAGAAACCAAGTTTACCTGTGAACATATAGATTAGATGACTGATATAGTAGTAGATTATCCTCTCTGAGTACAGCTGTAAACTCCTTGGCAGCAGTAACCTGATAGGCACTGAGCTAGAGTAACCTTCTAGGAATTCAAGAAGCTGGAAAAAACCCCAGCTGGCTCCACTTATAAAAGGGATGTAATTAGGCCTAAAAGAGAGGATGATTTCAGCCTGTGTGATCTGCATTAAGAATAAGACCCCAAGAGCATTTTTGAGAAGGTACTTCTGGTACTTCATGTATGCGCACATGTGTGCTGGGATTTTCCCTCTCCTTGGACCATGTTGCAGAAGTCTTCATCAAAAGATAGTAGAAGGGTATCATCTGGGGAGAATGTGGGAAGAGTCAAAGAAAGGAATCCCAGTGATGTGGTGGAAGAAGTTGACCACATTGGCTGGTCCCGGGAATTCATCAACAAATATAGTGTTAGCAAATTAGACAAATTATGCTAAAAACAAAATGGCCAAATGGAAAATGTCTGACATCTGTTAAGGGGAGAACCAGCAGTAAGCTGTGTAACATACACATAGGAAAAGCAGAGTAGTTAAAATATAATGAACCATCATTACATTAGTGGTATATCCACAGAGATGCATCAGCATAATCCTTCAGTTCCTTTATAATCAAAGCTAGGATAATATTTGTAATCTGAACAGAGGATATTGCTAGACCAGCAGTTCCTAGCCCCATTACTAGCTTCCTATGTGCAGAGGGTACCTGCAGTGATTGTAGGTCTAATTTTAAGGTAATGAATGATTTAACCATTGAGAACTCTGTACACAAAAATCTAAGCTTGAGGAATTAAATGTAAACACTATAATGGAGTTGACCCGGCTGTTTGAAAGCCTAAAGGATTTAATGCTTTTGAGTGAAAGCAAGCAGGAACTCAGCTATTTTTCATCGCTTGTATTGTCAGCTGGAAAATGCAAACAACCTAACCAAAGGCAGAAGAATGTGAGATTCCTTTTTGCTGCCTTTCCACCCATTTTATGCTTTCTATAGGGAAATGCGGGCTCATCATCAAAGAGTTTAGCAAAGCCAAGGTGATTCTTCCAGATTTCCCTGGGCAGAACTGTTTCCTCAGTGGTATTTATGTGGAGAACGCAATGGCATAGGTGCTGCCTCACTGGGGAACACACTGTACTACCAACACCAGCCTTTATCTAGCTAAGCTCTGTGCATCTGCCCAATTATAACCTGTTTCAAGGGGTGAGAAACTACAGCAAAGAACAGCTCGTTTAATTTCCTATCCAGATGCTATAATGGAAGAAAAATCTACCAGGCCACAAGAGCGTAGTGGGAAACAAGATATATTCTGTGGGTTGTAATAAATGTATACTTTTTATGCTATTATGTATCCTTTTTTGCAGTCTATAAAGAGAACTTGATTTGTCAGTCTGTATCACTGAATAGCTCTCCTTATGTTCATCTCTTTAAACTTTTTTTGTGGCACAGCACGTTTCGGATGCTTGTTTTTCTTCTCTCAATTTTTCAGTAGTATTTCCAATCAGTCCCTGAGCAGATGACACTGCCTCTCAGAGAAGAGGGCTGATATTCAACTCAGTTTTTTCATAGATGGATACATGTTGGCAGTGATGAGGAGTGCCAGATCTTGTGATAGAAAGCATGCAGAATTTTTAAGTATGCAAAGAATCACATTGAATTCCTTACATGCTTAACCAGAAGCAGGTGTGCTAATCTTTGCAAGATGACAGTCTCGGTTTTTATAAATAAAATAATAAGACAAATTAATTTCAGAGATCATGCCACTGGCCAAAAAATGCAAAATTTGTGACCTTAATAGTGTGACTTGAAAGATTCATTTGACTTCCTGACTCTTCTATTCATTCAGCAATGCACCTCGGAAACTGGTGTAATGCCACTAAATATGTGTCACAGTTTGTGTGCAGGTGTAAGAGGATATATGCACTCAATACGCATGCACACTATTACCTTGATAGCATCAGCCTCCCTTTTTCTTGCAGTTTATATGCCTGACATTAACAATGAAGGCACTTACTTTGCTTCTCTTTCACTGACACGAGCAAAAAGCCTTGATGTTTGACAGCACAGCTTAACCATGTTCACAATGACCTCCAAGTTCAGAAAGAGACTGAGAAACTATGCTGAAGTCTTCTCCACCAAAGGTCTGAGCACTAATCCAGTTTAAGAATTGGGGGGGGGGAGGGGAGGGGGAGAGAAGACCAAAACAAACCAAGGTGTGCTTAAGTACATAGCAAGCGATGTAGGTGAGGAAACCAAGACAAAGTGGCACGTCACTAGCACACTGGCTGAGAAATATGAGTACTGTAGCAGGTTCAGGGCCTTGTATGTGTATTCCTCTCACAACATGGAAAACAGATTTCAGACCTGTATGCACAAATGCACAGATACTATGCAAAGCAAATTCTTACATCTGCAATGAGGAACACTGAGGGTAAATTACCTGTTATGACCACGTCCATTATTAGTCCCTGTTTCATCCATGCACAGCAAACATAGTGCCTAACAACACACACTGAGCAGTAATGAAAGCCAGAACTCTTACCTTTTTTATGAATATGTTGAACACACTGCTACATACTGCACCCTACCCTAAACTGGCATTCACTGCTTCACTATTCCTTTTATTTCATAGTCACTGTTATTTCAACAGCCATGTAGTTTCTTGTTCACGTGCTTCAAATAATTAGGATAATGAACAACATTTGTGGTTTGCCTTCTGTACTGCTTGGTTTTTTCATTGCTTATTCCCAAGAGGACTACCCTGTTCATTCTTTTTGTACATATATGATTGATAGCTCTAATTTTCTTATTCACCATAACACAATTAACAGATTTTTTTAAAAGGCTCAACAGCCTCGCAGACTTTCTAAATGGAGAGGCTGTGGGTGAGACTACATTTACTACAGTGCAAGCAGAATAAATAAAAGGTAGGCAGCGTAAATTGAACTTTAGCCTCCAAAGCATGTTTTTGCTCCCAGGACTGAACAACCCGTTTTCATACATATGAAAGGAAAGTGGGATATATTCCTCATGATGGGGCTCAGGAGCTGCAGGCTGCCCTCAAAGCTTGGTGAGGACTCCTGCCAAGGGCTGCCCTTGGAAGAAGCTGGGAGCCAGGGGCAGCTGCTTCTCCCAGACATGAGAGCCTGGTTTCACAGGTAGACTGAATAAGTTCCTACCCATCAGAAATAACCATGAGCAACTGAAACATCTAAAAGAAAGATGTGGCAGCATAACCCCAGTTCAAGCATCATGTGAGACAAACAGATCTGCTCTAATGATGCCAACCTGCATTGCCAGCGAGCTCTGACAAGCACACACCAGTGGTACAGAGCTGTTTAAGAAGTTACCTAATGTAGCTATGTCCAACTGTACAGTGCTGCTTCAGAATCCTAATACATTGGCTCTGTGCAGCATTGTACTATGTTGACATAACCTTAGTTTTCCCTTGCTGTATGGATTCTCCCTTCCATCTCATCACCCCTTTAGCCTGTCCTCACATTGCTTCAGATTTAATTTGCTTCCTTATCATTTGTTTCAAGACCTGCATGAAACAGGGCAGCACAAACTTTCCCAATCCAATATTGACATTCCAAGTGTGGTGAAATGGTGCAATGTGCAAGATATTCACTGCAGCAAAAGGCAGGTTTGTTTTTTCTAGAAAGGTTTCATTTGTTCTAGCAGGTGTGTCTGATACCTTTTGCATAATGATAAACCCACACACATTCTTCATGCAAATAGTGACCCAACAGTTGCTCTTAGTTGCTTCAAGTAGTAAGTGCGTGTAACAACCTGCACTTACATATACACATATGTTTACAGAGCATTCATACAGTGCAAGGTAAACAGAGCCCATTGTGCCCAGGGAGAGACATACAACACTGCTGGAACAGAGGTGCCATACCATGGGCAGAATTGGCTGAAACTGTCAGAAAAGCTCTTCAGAGATACTGGGAGACTCTGATAAATCTTGTTTTCTCCTGTCTACCAACAGATAATATTTCTCTCTCATGTGTGTTATTTGGAATGCCTCACCTATCTCACTATTTCTGTTCCACAAAGGGTTTTGGAGCAGTGTACGTTAGCGACTACCAAGGCTCATCAATTTGGACCCCACCTTCCTATGAGCTGTGACTACTGCTTACTTGGGTACCTGTGCTCCATTTACCTGCCTTGGAAACTCAGGCTTGGCCAGCGGAGAGCTTCTCTCATCCTATATTGCATCTTCTGCCAGCTTTGTCTTTCTTTAAAACTTCCAAGTGCTGTGCCTCAAAGGTCAACAGAGTATTTCTTATACCAGCCCTCACTGTTAATTAGGTCAGATAATTACTAAGAGCTTCTTTTTGTGATTTCACTTTACAGCTGAACCCAATCTTGACAGATTGCCGAACAGTTTCTTAATAGGAAAAACAAATACAAATATTTGTCAAAATGGTTGTTCTGGCAAACGTGTCTGTGAGCTAGCTTGTTGATGATTCTTTGAGCTGCTGTACTTTAAAAAAGGCATTTCTCTGTGTGGCAATGTCCAAACACACCTAAATCTGCTTTATTAACACAGAATTACCACTCTGGGGTGCAACTCTGCTGCACTAACAGTGTATTCAGAGAGTCAGCATATGAGCCAGTAGGTCAAATCAGGACCCTCGTTTGGTGTAGAACATTCACAATGTTGCAGCACCTGTGTCTGAGCTTAGAGGTTGTGAATTACAACAGATGAGAGGCAGACATTTGCTTGCATCTCTGTTGTACCTGCTGGTGTGGGCACTCTCGGGTGTCTACAAACTCTGTTTAACAGTAGATAGTTTGGCTTCACCCATTTGGATCTTGCACTAGAATGGACTAAAGCACTCACACCACCCACCGCTGAGTGTTAGCCACCTGAGAACCAAGTTCCTGCTTTGTTTTTCAGACCTCGTGGCACACCTGAGTGTTTTTTATTGTTTTCAGGACAGTGAAACACATAGCTTTAAACCATGTAAGCCACCTACAGCAGCAGTTTAAGTTTCCGGATCTGACTTTGCACTGGAACATACTGGGAGCGCCCAGTTGGCAGAAAGGTGTTTGCAGAGGCTGACACCCCTGCTCAGAGACACGGTTCCTGCGTGAGCACCCAGCCTAGCAGCAACAGTCCTGGTCCTCCCTGTGCTGCCAGGAGCCAGTGAGAATAAGGGAAACGGGCTGCAACTGCAGTATTTCAGAAGGCTGTAAATGGAAGGTATGTATGTTCCCCACTGGGTCTGGGATATCGTCCCTTGAGAGTTTTACTCTGATTTCAGTGGAGGCAGGATTTAATCTCATAATATACTTACCACTCTAAAAACTGCAAAGCTGTACAGACATTGATAACCAGATGACTAACTGTGGTTAATGCAGAGAGTTCCTGTGAAGCATTTGACTCCAACTACACGAGAGTAAATATCTTATTCCCGCTCAGGTAAAACTACAACTTGCCATGGTAAGTAGGATGAATAAAACAAGAACATTCAGACAGGTTTCTGATGCTGCCTGGGACAGATTCTGACCTCTGCATCTTCTAATCTCTCAAATGTACGATGAGTTTTGTCTTTCCCTGTGAGTAGTTTAATTCATTTAATAGTATTCAGTTTTAGAAAAAAACACTAGAATCTGTCTCAATGTGACTAAAAAATAGCTAATAATTGTCATCATGCTTATCTGATTGACATTTTAGCTTGAGTTCCTACTAATAAAGAACTATTTGAGATTTTAACAGAAATGTAAATGTTGAAGTTTCACAGGTCATTGAGTTTTATAATATTGAGTCATTGGGCTATTATACATTGATCAAGCAAATAGCAAATGGTGTGACTTGCCAAAGAGCATTACTCAAATATTGACCAGGAATTGATGACAGTCGGCTACTCCCCAAGGACTACAAAAGTTAACAGGAAATTTTTACCCAGGGCAACTGCAAGCTTCTGCCTTAAGGCAGTTCAGTTGGTTCCTTTTTGTTACCATCTTTTCTAGTCTCCTCTGCTAAATCCAAGCAATCTTATCACAAACAGATATGTACTTGGAATAAATGCTTCCATTTATGTCAGTTTGCTAGCTTATCTCTCAGTCGTCTCTTAATTCCAACAATCTGTATTGCTCTCTTTAATTAATCATATATATTAAACAAACAGAAATACAAATATATGCAGTGTACTGCTCCATTTTAAAATGTGATTTGTATACAGTGCAATGCATTTTATCTTGAACAAAGGATGTTAAACTACAACCTTCTTGATTTTGCTTCTCCAAAGTCAGGAGATTGATCCTGAAGACAGCATTTCAGCTCAAAAAGGAGAAAAATACACTCCCCTCTCACAGCCCCTTGAGCACCTCCTACAGCAAAGGCCTCTTCTGGTTTAAGACTGCCCAAACGTACAGTTATCACAGACTAGGGTTTCTACAGAACAGAAACTACTGTTGAGAAGACCTTGTCCTAAATCCTACTTTTTCCTAGGACACAGGACACCCTGCAGGGATTTCAAAACCCAGTGCTTCAGTCAGACTCTGGTACAGTTGGAGGTAGGAGCATACTCTGTTTTTCTCAACTGGAGGAGGTTACCCCTGGTTTGTGCACCTGGCTCAGAACCAGATGACTTCACCCACATCCACAAAGAAATGGGCTTATTACCCTCCTCACCACAAAAGGATTTGAATTAATTCCCCCAAAGAGCCTGTAAGGCAGTTTGGGATCAATGTCCCCCTTTCCTATGTAAGCTATTCCACACTACTTGGAATTACCAGATATTTTCTTGGCCAGCGAGATGCGAAGGCTCCCAGACATTCAGCTGGATGGAGGAAATCAGAGTGTCAGTCCCTGTTCTACTGCCTATTTCACACTTTTGTGCTGTGTGTTTAATAAAACAGGAACTGACATCAAAGTACCTTCTCTCCCATGCGAGTGTTTAACATGAGATCACAGAATCACACTCAGTCACCCTCTTCCTTTTAATCTCCTTCCTTTTTAATCTAATGGATGTTAGAACAGAATGAGATGCAAATTCCATGTCCCCTGCGGCAGAGGAGGAACCTAAGCCCAAGCATCCACTTCTGTACCGTGAGTCCCTGCACTAGACACATCCATATTAAATGAACTTTTTACACAAAACTGTGTGCAGACCATGGCCAATAAGGTATTTTGATAGCAAGCCACTGGATCAGGTCCTGCAGACAGTGAGATGAAGAGGGCATCTTATTCATGAACCCACAGGCAGCTTAAGCACAAGGCGAGTACCAAGCTGCCAGCTGCTCTGACTATGCTGGAGGCCATCAGTCAAAGCCAGCCCAGGCTGCAGCTGCATAGCTCCATTTCTGTGTCCACACTACAGCTGAAGGTACTAGGGCAGCACAACACGCTACCCATCCAGCTTTCAGCAAGCTTGCATGGGAACTAGCAGCAGTGGTGATGGGATAGCGTGGTCCTCAGCACAGGCTGATAACCAAGCTAAGTCTCTGGACTTCCCATGACACTAAAAGAGGGCAGCCTGGCCACACTGGGGTCCGTCCTGCCACTCTTCCCAGCCACTGTTACACTGTCAGGTAAACAAAAGGAGCATCTCCAGAGCCAGCTACATCGACATACCTCGAGAAGCCTTCAATCACCACCTAGCACACAGAGTCACAGAGCAATTGCAAATAAATACCTGTCAACACCAGAACTGTGAATATCGTGCTAGTATCCTTTGTGTAAAATGTAAAAGACTCTTCTTTCTATTTCTAGAGGTTTTCACTCACATCATTATCTTCTAGCCTTCCTTACAGTTCTATGCCACCAGCTATAAGGGGAATTATGTTCTGCTTCTGGTTTAGGAGCAGAAGTGTCTCAGGAACAACTTTTGCAGTTTTCTGCCATCAGAGGATACCCAGGCCAAACCTTCCCTTAGCCTTGAATGCAGATTCTGCTTTGAGGCTACAGGTGCTCACTTCCACTGTCTGTGTACCAGGAGCAGACAAGATCTGACACCTCACTTCAGTCAGCTGTATAATTTGGGGAAAATACATAAAGGTACTTTTGAAACGCTACCATTTTCATTCAGGCTTGCCGTGGGTCCCAGCAGCAGAAACTTTTGCACGGCCAGTTTTTGAGCAGCAATGGTTTTAAGAACTACTGCACCTTGCCAAGAACATTTCTTATGACACAGGCTCACGGTGGATAGATCAATAGGTTCTTGAATCCTCATATCCTTTTCAAATTACTACCCCAGATATATACCTGAGTAGGCCATCTTATCTGATAACTTAAACAAGCAACCTGTCTACACTTTAATTGTTATTGAGGATTAATGTTGTTTATAAAATGAAATCAATACAATCTCTATTGCTTATTAACTGAAACATTCTAGGCTCTGCTCTGTTTGCTTTGCTTTTCAATTAGTTTCTATTATTTTCCCTATTAGCTTTTAACAAATAGCTGTAGAAATAAACTTAATGGTTGTGAAACCGTTATCAGAGTCAACAAAGCCCCTTAATGGAAAGTCTTGTATATTTGAATGTAAAAAAGAATCCACTGTTTAATCATTTGACATTATGAGATAAGTTTATTACTATACATCTGTTCTGTGCTGGGCCTTGAGTTGTGGTTTGTTTTTTTTTTTTTAAAAAAGCTGAGCAATTAAGAGTTCTTACGGGTACCCTAAAGTTCAGATGTCAGAAATGTTGTTTGCTACATTTAAGATTAACAAACTCCATGGTCTAATACCTTTTGTTAAAAAATAACAAAACTGAGAATGAGCAGAAAACCATGGGATTTCTAGGAACTTAATAAATATCATCCAGGTATGCTGTAAAAGTCTTCTCAACGCTATGCAGCAATTAAGTATCTGAAACGCCTTACAGACACTGCTCTGTGATCCTGGTACGCATCAGTCAAGTGGACCGCTGCAGTGCGAGGGTTTGCTCCTCCCTGGCAGAATGGAAGAGGAGCAGAAGTGTTAAAGGATGGTTTCTCGACTCCTGCTGCACTGTTTACTCTAAAGTAAGATCCAGGAGGTGAGCAGGCGATTGTGAAGGAGGATGGCCAGGTGGACTAGGTTTGAGGGTACTGAGAGACAGCGATGTAGGCAACAAGTCTCAATATAGTGTGATAGTAGTGTATCCTGCTCCAGCCAGCATTAGGATAGCACAAATCTGTTTTCTCAGTCATTACTTTTTGCTCACTGAATGAGGAAAACTTTTCTTCCACATTACTCACCATGTTGGTGCAAGAAATGTATGTGCTGATGAGCCTTTCAGTGGAAACTCTCTGCCTGTGGGGATAGAGTTCTACTACCCTCTCTGAAAGCTGTACCTTTATGTACACTGCATCTTTACACATCGCTACTCAAAGTCAGAGATGCCTACAACCCTAACTCTCTTGGCACACCATTTGTGAGCTCTGAGCAGTTTAGCCGGACTTGGTCACGAAGCAAGCAAATTTATCATAGACAGTTGTATAACGAAGTGACGAGTTCACACAGGCAAAGAGCTTTGCCTGCTGCCGCTCAAACCACAGGCACCAAAAACAAGTGGCGCAATTCCTGCACTTCTGTGCAAAACAATTCTGATTTGGCAGCATTGCCTCTGCTTTGTGTTCACCAATGTAAGCGGATAGCTGGTAAAAATGCAAGACACGGTTGAATCAGACCCAGGAAGCATAGAAACTTTTGGGTGCAAGCAAATAATCTCCACAGAGACTAACATTTTGCTCCTGCAAGCATATTCAGAACCACACATAAGTAAATAGTTCTAAAAGCCATTACAAACGGCATGCGAACTAGCTAGTGCAGCCTATCTCGGGAGACGTCCGTGCTTTCCTGGGTTCAAATAATTCTGTTTGCAATCACCAGAACCGTTCCTAGCCTTCACGCAGCACAGATGAATTCCAGGGTAGGGCGAGGCAAAAGGTTATGCAACTTACTCAGGTGTCATTTATTTCATGAAAGTTTGCTGGTTATTATAATCAAATGTCAATTGTCTGTAATTGTGGCATGCAATGGAAAATCCCTACTTAGGACATGTTCTGCCACTTGCTGGTGAAGTACACTAACCCTCAACAATGAAGCAATACTGTAAAGATAGTTTTGACATGTAAGCAGGTCCAGGAGTATAATTAACACATGTTTATTTTGATTTTTTTTCTTATGGTTTTGCTGTAAGGAAACCATCCTATATTTTAAAAGAAAGGTTCAATGCAGAATGAAAGAATTCTTCCTACTCAGTTCATTTAGTAATCTAATTATTAATTAGTAACACTTTCTGCTTTGATGGCCTCTGTCTTGACTTAGCTTCACAAACTTAGATGAATCTTGTGGTAATCTTGCAATAAACGCATGTATTGGTGGCTTGCAGGGTAAGGATCACATCACAGAGCACAACTGGAGCTCACCCCAGATGCTGTAATAAGACAATATTCTCTGATAGGGAGCTAGCATTCAGAGCTTCAAAATTAAGTAATAACTACTTTAATCCAGAGGGGTTTATTGCTCTACTTGAGAAGAGAGGAATAAAATTTGATGTAGGAACCCTGACTGGTGGGGTGTTGGGCTGCATGGGCCAGGGAAGATCATTCAGTATTTTGATCTTTTTTTCTTTCCCTTTAAATGAAGCAAATTGATGGATGCAATATACACATAATAACCAGATTATTCGGGGGGGGGGGGGGGGGGGGTACAGAAGTGTGGAAGTGGCTTGACAATGCTAAAACTGATGAAGCGAGCTCTTAAAGAAAACAGAAAAATTTCCAGTGGCAGACTTCTTTTTAGCACAGCAGGCTGTGGAAAATAAAAGCATAATGACAGTTTACATTTTGAACCTGAGGATAAAGAAATTCAGATAAGAATCTAACCTCTGGGTCAGCTTATACATGGATGCAGTAGACTTGCCATCACTTGCAGCTTAAAGTTGGGGCTGACTTTCTTTCTGAAAAAATGATACAGTTCAAATGGTCACTCTAGGCTTGATGCAGAAATCATGACATGGGGTTCTATGGCTTGTTCTATGCATATGGAAAAGTATGACCCATATCTACTCTTAAAACCTTAGAATACTGTGGAAAGAAAAGAAATTAAGGGCATTTCAGTAGTCAAGCAATCAGGGTAGTTTATGAGAAGATGTACTTGAAAAATTAAAAGGGGAGAGGAAAGGGATGAATTGCAACAGGGATTTCATTAGCATGCCAACTTGGTCTAATATTCCTCATTAGTGTTTGTATTCTCTTTCTTTTGTATTTTCTTTTTATAGCTGGCCTGGTGTAGATGAAAATATACACCAAAAAAAATGTGCAAGGCTTCCTTGAGCCCATGCCTGAAGGATTCTTACAACTGAAATAATCTGTACTGATTGTAACTGGCACGCATATGATAAATACCGAGTTTTTATGCAGGTTATTAGAAAAGCTGAATTAGGCTGCTTTATAATAGTCACTCCAGTGATCACATCAGCACTTTTAAACACATACACTGTCACTTTCTGTAATGAGAAGTGACATGAATATGAGATCCAGTGGGACTTCCAATTTTTTTCCAACCACTGACCGCATGTTTTCACATGTATGTACAGCGAAGGATGGAAATGATGAAATAAACCTGAATGAAAGCACTCTTAAAGAATATGTATATGAGTACGCACCTATATAAAAATATAATTATACATGCTGGTCATTTTGAGAAACCATTTATTTTGCAAAATGACTTAATTCTGGGTATTCAGATTATTAACACAAAAGGACTTCATATTGTGCTTATTGATATAATAATACACTTCTTTGCATTTGCTTGTAGAACTGTACAGCTATGACATAAACACTGTTCCTAGAATTAACATTTTCACAGCTTGAACTATCATGATTTTAGCTGTTATATTACAGCTCTCCTTCTTTACCATCTGCATCTATTAATTTCTTTGGACTCTTGTGACTTCGTTTTAAACAACCCTGACCTTCATTAAATGACTTGGTTAAGGCTGATTTAGGGGCTCAACTTTATTCTTGTTAATATGCATGCCTGTAGGAAAATTGGAGAAATGCTCTGCAAAAAACAGCATTCAATTTAGTAAAGAGAAGAACAAAGTATTATGGTTTTGGCACAAATACACAACGCTACAGCCATAGGATGGAGAATAATTGGTTAGCAGCTCTTCAAAAAGGGATCACAGAGTTATAATAAACTGCGAGCTGAACTTGAAATAACAGTGGTGGAGCTCTGAGCAAGATTAAACACAGGCTCAAATTTTCAGAGAAGACATTTCAAGAAAGCCTCTTATAATGATATATTTCACACACAGAACACAAAAGAGGTTGAAGTTCAGCACCCAATTGTCAAACTGCAAATTATTTTCAGAGGATATTAATGGCTACAGTTAACAGTTACTGCAAATATATAGGAATAACATGAGAACTCAAGAGAATACACCCCTAAGTATAGAGAGAGAGACACAAAGTGACCATAAATATTTGGTATGCTACAAAACTTACAGGCAAAATATATTTTGCTACAGAATGCCGCAAGTTATTGAGATAGGAACACGTGTATTGGCTTGCACAGACCTTTAAAGAGCCAGTCCCTGTTGGTGTCCTTGCAGGGCAAACGCCTACCTCTCCAATCAGCTTGCTCAGTCTTCGCAAGCACCATGAGCTCACTACAGCCACATAACCTGGGGAGGAGAGGCACAGAGCACAGCAACTTCAGGGAATATAGAGAGCGGAAAGTATCATTCAGATGTCTAGAGGAGATGCAGAGAGGAGCAAATATGAACTTGCTTCTTCTCTTGAATGGTATGTGTGTGTCTGCTTAAAATAGGTTATATATTTCAATTAATTTTTTTTATATTATGTGAATGGTTGTATATGATATAATTTTTTATGTAAAAAGAAGCCAACAAAGTTTAGGAAAAGATCAGTTGGCCCATGTTTAGACTGACAACCCAAATTTCACATGCTCCTTCTGGGTCCAAGTTTGCTTAACAACACTGTCAGTATTGTTTTATTTGGGGTTGATTTCTGTTACATTCTCCTAAAGAAAAACAAGTAAAATTGGATGCTACAAAACACACACACTCAGACACCAAGATCAGTTGCATAAAGTCAGCATACATCCCTTTGAAATATCAGAAATGCCTGCTAATAGTGAACTAAAAAAGTTGCAAAAAATACCAGTATGTGTAATTAAAAGCCCTACAATGCCTACAACAGCAAACGAGTGGCCATTTCTCACAAAAAGCTATGAATAGAAGGGATTTTGAAAAAAACGACCCATAAGGTCTTTTTAAATGCCTCGTTTTTATATGAAGCTTTATTTATTTATTTGAATCAGTAGGATACAAAATATACCTTACAAAGCTGATTAAATTTTGCCATGGGTCACATACACAGCCGAAGGGGGTTTTTTTGCTTCCCAAATCAGTTCATGTGAATATTACTTTTCAATAACAACTCTGGAAATGATCTTGCAATACCTGGGAGCCAAGGAGCCCTGAAGCAACAATGGAAACAGTAATATCCTCTCCAAGCAGACCCAGGGATTGCCTGGTGAGATGCCAGTTTTCTGGTGGAAAGTACCCACATTTTTCTGGATCGGTCTGCATCTCCAACACCTTCTCTCTTCCTGCCCTCTAGCTCAGCAACCCACCTTCTCCCCAGTCCTCCCTCCACAATACTCCCTGCACCAACATGACTTCATAGCCTCCCAGGGGAGCATTTTGGCTGAGCTCTTGGAGCTCAGTGCTGAGCTGTGGAGAAAGCAGCTCAGGAGCGACTTTGTGGGGAGTGACTATGCTATGCTCAGCGCTATAAGGGCACCTCGAGGTCTGTTCGGAAGGGGAAAACTCTTGGTGTGGGAACTGTGCAGAGTCAGTGCTCTGCTCCCAACCCTCAAGCTCCGTGGTCACTGACCGGTCAAGGCTAATCCTGAGAGACCAGACCGTGAGGGACCCACACAGGTGTTTGGTTCCACCATGCAAAGAGCCCTGCAGAGACCAACGTAACTTCCTTCAGCATGCTCTCATGTGTCCTCCGGGATACTGTTGAGGACTCTGCAGGATTGAATCCTAAAAGAGGGATAATGCAATTTATGACCCTGCCAGAGGAAACAACCTATATCTTACACACACTATTGGGATTAGCCTGGAAGGAATATTAAAACAGAGAAGACTTGCTGAACAAAACAATGAGAGCACTGGGAAGCTACAAAAGGCTTAAAGAGAAATGACAAGCACCAATGGTAATAGAGAGCTTGAAGTGAGAGAGGAAAACAAACTGCATGAAAAAACCCAACCCCAAAGATAGGCCAGTACAGTTTTGTATGTAGTGTACATACTGAAACATTGCTTCACAGAATAGACAACCAACAGTCCAGGCATGAGAAAATATCACTTGGGTATTGCATTTTTCTGGGAATTACTGCCTTGGAAAAAGCATGGACAAACAGGGAGAAGTTGAAAGGAGGCAACCTGATACAGGTTTGCCTGAGGAGCAATTTTAAAAACTGAATCCAAAGTCTAATACTGGGACCTGCCTAGCTCCAAGCCCAGCGAAAGTACATATAACGTGTGCTTGCTTTCAAGTGCATCTCTGATCTCACTAGGACCTACCGTATTGTTGATGTCAAATATGCATTGCTGTGCTGTGCTAGGACAGAGCCTGAAACACCAAGGAAAGACAAGGAAGTTTTCTGCAGAATATGTATGAAACCCTTACTGTGACTGAAGACATTCTTTCCACCGCCTGGATTTCTTTTCCAATGCCTCCAGCTAAATTAAAAGCAGAAAGTTGATGCATTTTCATCAACTCTTTCAGCACATTATAATTAGAGCCCATTTCGTCATGTTAAGCTTCCTTTAGTCAAATAAACGCTGATTCGATCTGCAGCGTGAACAGCAGCAATGAACTGAAGTTATACAGCAATCCTCATGCACTTTGCTTCTAGTTAACATTGTGTATGTTCCCATGACCAGGGCCAAGGCTGCGACTGAGGGGCTCAGACTGCCACCCCAGCACCTACAGTGCCCTCTGGCTGGGTCACCACGCTACCCGCAGGTTTACTTATTAACATTCTCACACCCCTGTACCAAGAAAGTCCCACGTAAGTCTCTCAGTGCTGAAAATGAATTATGATAAGTCCTCCTTACCTTTTTTTTTATTTCTATTTAATACTCTCTAATAATGTTTGCTTAGTAAGCTATTAAAGGTACTTTTTTTTTTTTCTGATTTGCTGACATAGTATGCAACCTAATAAGATCAGAGCTAATAACATTCCCCAACTTTTGAGTTCCTCCATATTGTATGCTTTTAAAATAAATTTGGCTAGAGAAACCCTTGCTGCTTTTGTGTAGAGAATTATTATTGCACTGAGGAACACACTGGTGCAATTGCTAGCTTGATAGACTATTTATGTCAAACCTGATCCTGTGACAGATTTGTACAACAAACTCCTCCTGAATACTTCAAAAGTTCATGTAGAGAACTCCTGCAGGTTTTGAGCTATTCTAGATTTTCCCTCTTTTAAATACCTCTATCGTAGTGTATCTATCATGGGAACAAAACACTACCGTATGAGTGGAGAACAGCAAACATGACTTCTATAGCTAAAAAAGTGAAAATAGGAATTTGATGGCTGTTACAGACCTGTAAGTCTGACTGCTGTTGTATGCAAACACATTGAGATAGACAGAAAGCAGCATAAAATGCAGCTTGGGTTGATTAAAATGGGGCCACGACAGACTGACTGCTAATCTTTCTCTGAGAACTGAATTTCCTGACTTTGGAAATGTGGCAGACTTGTGTCAAGTCCTCTAAGGCATCTGATATAATGGCAGGTACGAGCTTACTGTTTAAAACTAGAGAAGAGAGGGATTAGCAGAATTATAAGGCAGGTAAGGAGCTCGCAGAGGGGGAAGTAGCAGTATGCAATGCTGAAAGGAAAAATTGAGAGACCTCACCAACCTAATGGAAATTTGAGAGGTTATACAGAGCCTTGAGAATGGAATAAAAGTGGTAAGAGTAAAGAAAGATTTCTGCTGTAAAAGCAGCCAGTTGGGAGAAGAAGAAGAAAAAAAAAAAAAAAAAGCAGATTTAGAGATTTAGTTAAGTCTGCACCTACACTGTGAGCCAGAGGATTTGCTTGGAGCATCCCACAGCTATATTCCCCATCATCTGCTGCTCCCTTCTGGCCTATGGACCTAGATTTCCACCCCAAAGAAACAAGTAGAGGACACTGTAGGCATGAAAGGGTGTGCATTTAGGTGTCTCTGGACATAAAAATAGAACGTGTGTTTGGATAAAGCAGCTGAGAAGCACACTGTCTCATTTTATATTTAAGTATGCAGAATGGCGGTGAGCTACCAGCATGAACGGCCACACGTGCCACTGCCAGAATATGAATATTAACTTTCTGGTCAATCTGCTTCAAAACTGTTTATTGTCTTCACAGTAATTTGCATTTGTAATTTCAGCTAGAAATGACATATGTGAAAGCCTGTTGTTCCAGAGATCAAAGTTAATTGGAAACATCTCAGATTTTCAGCTGTACATCGTAAGGAATGGTCTTAGTACCAGTTCCAAAGAGCTGCTGAAGCAATCCACCAGGGCACCCTCTCTGGGGAGACTCTGCAGGGCTTCAGTCTGGCTCCTTGCAAAATGCTTACTGGGGCTCAGACATGCATTTCAACGTACTTTTTTGGATCAGCTCTAACACTGAACCTCGATGTTCAGGATTCTCTACGTAAGTGGCTGTTGCACAAATGAACTGAGATTACTGGAGCATTTGCACAGGATACCTGCACATACAGCTGTGGGGTGTTGTGCAAGTACTACTGGCATGTGCATTTGGCTATGCAAATGTAGAAATTTTATGGGGTTCATCTAAACATAGACAGCTCTAACTGTTTGCCAAGTCCTAGAAAAGCTGTACAGGTTAGTACACTGCAATCCTTGATGGGAACAGGGCTGTTCCTTTCCATCTGCTGATTGAAAAACTACATCTTCATTTAATATAGGAATAACTAAATGTAACAAGAAAAAAAAATACATAAACTAAGAGAAAATGTGAGACTCATCTATTTCTCCCCAAGCTCATCTCCGATAGGTATCTACACGTTGGCCACATGCCAGAATGGGCTACGTTGTGAAAGACATGCATAGTTTGCATTGCTACATACGGAAAACAAGTTTCCTGCCCTGACTGCTAGAGTCCAGGAAAAGAGTTTTCTTTTTCCTAAAAATTCATGAAAGTTAAGAAAAGTTATCCTATTTCATAGTGTGGGGAAAAAAACCTCAACAATTTTCTGAACTGGTAAGCCAAAGGGAGGGGAAAAAAAGGGGGCAAAATTGAAAACCGTCACCCCCAGTTCAAGTCAATCAAAATATTTGTATTTCCTCGTTTCAGTTTTGATTTTTTTGTTTTGTTGTTGGCTTAGGTAGGAGGGAGGTCAATTTAAATTAGCAATTAAATTATTTCCTGAAAATATTCTAATGGGTCATCTTGACAACCTCAGAACTTTTCCAAAACATTCTTTGAATAAGAAATAAATGAAATCTGAAGATTTCATGAAAGTTACTCTGGTTTTGACAAAGCAGAGCTTGTCTGTCCCCCCTTACCCCCAAGGAAGAGGCAGTTTGTTGAAGAAACTCCAGCCCACATTATCAATTATGCAAGTCCCGTGCTTTTGCAATACCCATCTCAGTAGCCTGCGTCTAGGTGGAGAATAACTAGTGACATGCAATCTTGACCTAGTGAGCTTGTCTCCATAGGAAACTATACATCCAACGACACACGTAAACATCACTTCAGTCTATTAATACAATCTGAAACATTTCATTGGATAAATTGAATAAATTGCTGTCATTATCTTTTTGCCTGAAACCTTCTTCTAAAAACAAAATGGAATTACTGAATAAAACACATCCAATTACATTTTTTTTCTCCCCTAATCTGTCTCTCCATGATTAAGCTAACACTTGCCTACAAAGATTAGCCTTGGGCTCTGTTGTACAGTCACCTCTTCTGTGTTTCAACATGTTGAGGGCTTTTTTTTTTTAAGCTGGAAAAAAACCCAAAATATTGAGCTAGATGAAGTTACTAGGGTTACTGTTGATATGAAAAAAGGATATGTCATAATTTGTTAAGGTAAAACTATTCACAGTAACAAAGGGAAGAAGCTGTGGATGAACCTATCTAATTCTTCCTCTGTATGAGAGTGTGTTAGACTTTATTACTGATGTTCTGTGTTGGGGCTACCCTGAGTGGCATAGGGGTAACTAATGGTTCCAACCAAGGTACAAAGGCAAGGTGAGTTAAGCATGCCAGAATCAATTGCTACTAGGAAGGCACGTATGACAGAACACTTTTGGCAGAAAACTAATGTGTCACAAAAATCTACCTGATGGTCAGCACCAGAAAGGCTTTTTCAAAAATCAAAACTATAGAAGAACATTTGGGTGTCCTTGGCCTTTTCATTATTTTTCCATTTCGTCCTTTTCTTTCTCCAGTCCTTTCTCTTTTATATGCTTTAATTCCTCTTCGGTCTCTTGCTCCTTCCTAGGCATCTAGTACGTATTGTTCTCTCACCCGAATTCCTAGGTAGACCCTTTCTTTTTGATCATTCTTTCCTTTTCATTCCCTCTACAATGAAAGCTTGGTTCCTGTAAAAAATGAATAGTTCTTGTTATTTATGAATCCTGGAGTTTCAACTTTTCTCAAAATGGTGTCTGAGCAGTACCTGAAGCAATATTCATTAGCAGGATATTTTTCCAAAGACTGAGAACTAAGCATCCTTCTGGCATTAATTTTTTTTTTTTTTTTGAGGCTATTCAGAGTAATTTCTGAGAAAAGGCAGAAAGGGTGAGATCACATGATCAAAACTGTTAAATTACATGAACTGGATGTCCCACCTAATGACAGCTGACTATAATATGGTGTCCTCAGCAAAAACTCCAGGTCAGGAATTCACTAAAATTAGCCACTGACAGTTGCTTTTGACTGTTTTCCAATTATCTGCGATAGTTTTAGACCACCTCCCTTAATAAATTCAGTGGCTTGATGGGCTGAAGCTAGCTATGCAAAAGCTTTCCTGGGCAGAAACCAAGCCAGTCTTCAGCATCAAGTGCAATGAAACAGCAGTTTTCAAAAGTGTATTTGTTCCAGGGTTTTAGGTTAAAATATAGTGGTGGGGTTTAGTGCACGTTAATGAACACATAGCAGGAGCAGCCTAAGGCCAGCATGGTCTGGGGGTATTTTATCTTTATCAGAATCAGATGATGGAATTATAATCCTGTTCAGTGAGAGATAAAAACACAGCTCTGAGCCACTTCTGGCTCTCTGAGTTGGCAACTTTGTCTTCTATCACGTACCTAAATCAGCCCCTAGAAAGCAGCATCTCACATGCATTCCCATCAATACAGACACAGAAACTTGAAAATTACAGGTAGCTAAGTCCTTAAGTAAATGGCAACCACTTCAAGTTGCTGAGCAAGACTAATATACTTAATTCCATCAGGAGTGGTGGATATTAATCAGCAATTCTTGGATTTTTATTTCTTTCCACTACCTACAGCCTGTTCTGAACACTGTGTTGGGGATTTTTTCTGCATTGAAAAACCTCCTTTAGCACTGTTACAGCAAGTTTCTGCCACTGTCCACATCCTTCATGATTTTTAGCAAACCATTTGCTGGCTGCTGCTTCTTGTGCTGTTTTACCAAACCCAAAGATTAGGAGTTTTGCGCATCTCTGTTTATGGTGCCGTTCATTAGCACAGAACAGAGACTACCACAGAAATGGAAATCAAACACAGACTCTCCCTTTTTCAGTGTGCTTCATGCTGACTCTTCTATATATGCTGATATCCATGCCTTATCCCTTTAATAGCAGGAGTAGGAAACCATTCTCTATCTGTATTTGATACAAACTACTGCAAAGGTCACACAGTAGAAAAGGTCACATATATATTTCAGGTCAATGTTGGCTTTTCATTCACTTTGTGTGTGCCATTTCCACCATGGATCTAATGTGTATTTGTTTGACTCCACCGTGTCTTGCGAAGGCTGAGAGGTAAGAAACCCTACCTTTGAGATGGTGTGCTGAAAGTCCTATCGATTTGAGAACATGCTTTAAGCTGAAAGTGAATGTACAAGCCAGGCAGATTTGTTAGAAAGCAAAAATAGCTATGGCTGTCACTTTAGCAGCCTGGTACAACATAAATGTTCCCAATAATATGATGCAGTACCAGCTAGCAGCTGTGCATCCCTTCCCTCTGCAGTGTAGATGCTTGCTGGTATAGACAAGAAAGGAGGCCTTTGCTAACCAGGGAAGCAACTGCATTTTGATAGTAGGACACAACCTATTTATATACATCCTAGAGGAAAGGAAGAGTTTGCAGGCAAGGGAAACCACTGAACAGCTAACCAGGTTTAGCCTATGAGAGTGCCCATTTCCAGTTCATGCACCTACTTGCAGAAAGCCAACAAACGCTGACATCTCAAGGAAAGACTGAAGGACTCTTTTTGCAGAAGCGTTAGAATGGATAACAAAGCAAGTCCATAGGCATGAAAGATTTGCTGGTCACTTGCACGTGCTCAGGACCACCACACAGCGGCAAGCACATTTTCCACTTTTATCACAGGCTTCACTGGAAACTCATCTGATTTTGTCAATCACAGCTGTGCAAGAGAAGGGATGAAAGTGCCAAATATTCTCGTCAAATTAATTCCGATCTTGCTAGCTGCTGGTGAATACATAACGATATTAAGATGTCCTGTATTTATGTGTATGTGCCTTGAGGAGACATGCACTGCGGTGATAAAAAGTGCTGCCAAAATATCCTTCTTACTCCAGTCCAATCCACCAGACTTCCCTCTTTATCTGGTTCTTTGTGTGGCTACTTTTTAGTAAAAGTGCTCTGGGGAGCAGGAACTTCCTTTACTTTTGGCAAATAATTTAATAATAATATTTCAGTAATTAAGGACAGAATTCAGTTAATAGCTGTAGCAACCATTTTAATTTATTCAATCTGCTTTTAAGTGTTAGCAGTGACTGCACATTTGAAGTTCTTTTGGGCAACTCATTCTATAACCCCCAGACACAATCAACCTGCAATCAGGGTAAGACAAGTCAAGTAACCTACCAAGGTGGATCTTATATATTAACTAGAAACATCAAGCAAAAAACTAATGCTGGCTAGCAATGGCCACTTAAGACATCAACACTGAAAAAAAAAAACCTTCAAAGGGAATAGGAACCAACCAATTCCACTATGCTTTAGGGGTATACTTTGCTCTTTGATATTTAGATTTTACTAGGCAGAATGTATTGGAAGAGACACTTGGGCTCACCATGAGCTTAGAAGCAGGAGCCAGACCTTGGAATTTTGCTAGTGGGATTTTGAAACCAAAAGCAGCAACAGGCAGAAACCAAGAATTTCAACTCCTTTGCCCTGAATGGGCACAAATGATCCTTCCTTCTTTACTTTTTCCATTCAGGGAAAAAATAAATAAAAAAAAAAACCCCAAACAAACAAAATCCTCCCCCCCCCCCCCCAAAAAAAAAAAACCACCACCACTATAAAAAAGCAACCCCAAAACCAGCCACAATGTTGTGCAGATGATCTCCAGTTGCTATTTGCAATGTAGGAGGAGGCTGGAGGGAGAGAGAAGAGAAGCAGTAATTTTCACGTGCCTTTTTATGGGCAATCATCTATGTTATCCACACTGTTAGTGCAATAGTGCCTATTTCATCTTCAAGCCATGCAAGATGTCTGGAGTCCTTTGAAACTCTGAGAGACAGGTCACTCTCACCTGAAGAGCACTCCACTGTTAGTTGTATCTAGCCAGATTTAAACATTGGAACTTCTTTTTCTTCCAAGGGGAGGACAATAAAGTGACGTGTTGAATCCTGACTCAAAGGGAAGAGCCACTTTCTGAATTGGTTCTACCACCTTCTGGCAATACCTGCCTCTTCCTGGCAAGTGTCACATCTCTATAACTGTTTGAGTGCTCCAACACAGAGCCACACATCAAACATTTCCAAGCAGGGAGGATCAGATCGCTAAAGCACAAGAAATCAAAAAAGACAAGAAGCGGAAAAAAAAAAAAATCACAGTTTACAATAAACACACATTAAAATAAAATGTTTCTGTGCACTTGGGAATAGTGTATCTGAACAATTTCAAATTCAGAAAGCAGAGAATGGGAACAAGAAATTTTCCAGGATGACATAAGAATCTGGCAAGTTTACCTGCACTCTGCTCCCTCCAGAGATTAACACGTGGAATTTTCTATGTAAAGGGGGGGGAAAAACCCCTCCTTTATTTTGCCTCTTTTGTTTCTCTCTTATATGCTGCTGTTGTAAGGAAACATCACCATTTCAAGCTCTACAAAATACCTGATATTGTTCTGCTAGTTGGAAATGAATGGCATTTTCATAGAATTTAATCTGTCACAACACTTGATTACTACAACACGTAACTGTTGAAGGGAGCCAGCTGAAACATGTAGAAGTTTCCAGCTAAAATACTGAACAAAAACACTCACCAAGACTGGCTTAGATTGGTGTCCATTTTTATTATACCAATTTATGTTTGTTCCATTTCATGTACCCAATTTCAAATTTCCAGCTGGAGAACTTCAAAACAAAACATATTTTTTGAGGAAATTTTTATTTATCAGTAATGCCCAATTTCACTGATTTAAAAAAGGGATAAAAATTTAGCAAGTAATTACCACGTTAATTGTCACAAAGTGCCAAACCCTTACAGTGATAAAGTTACACAGAATCCTAAAATCTGTTTAGGCACCCCACTACCAATGAAATCTACAGGTATGAAGTCCTTCTTGGGGTCTGTTGCTCATGCCCTTCTGGAGAGCTAAGTGGAACAGGTTAGATGTCATGATGTTCCTGTGACTGCAAGACAATCACGCCAGTGCACAAGTGTCAAGGTGTTTTTTACCTTTTTAAAGATTAAGAACTTGTGATTCCTATGGCTTGGTGAGTCAGAGATTAGAAGATCAAATTCAAATTTTATACCCAAAGGTTTAGCTAAACTGTGGTTTAGATTAAAAGGTTCTTATACAACCACAAATTAGTGAACCGCCTGCAGGAATTCCTCAGGTGACATTTTATTTTATGATGGAGTTCAGACCAGAAAGTCACAAAGTTCCCTTCTGGCCTCCCCATATGTAGTAATCTGTAACTCCAGGGCTGGCCCTATTCACTAAGCTTTGCTCATTATTTCCTATTGAATGAGGCTTCCAAATTTGGTTTGCAAAACACTCCTAGCTAAATCTTCTCCCTACATCTGCAGCAGAGAGCCCAGATGTAGATATTAATGTTTTCACTTATGCAGGTTTCTTTCAAGGAGGACTAATTTACAAGAACTCATTGTGAAAAAGACAGTTGCTGATCTATCTTATCATAACAGTGTGTCACAAGTCTGTATGCTGCTGGGGCAGGGATTACCAATTTAAACTGGGATTTTTTTTGAGGTTGGCCCTGGAATGATTACCTGCCTTGCAAGGTTCTAGTTTTGATAATTAGCTTGTGATCATCACTGGCACAAGTTTCTCAGGGGATTGAAATTTCAGCAATACTGCATGGAGAACTCATGCAAATATGGATAGGCTAGAGAGGCATGTGGTAAGAAGAAGCCAAAGGATGCAAAACAAGCTGGAAATGAACATGATTTGGAAACAGAGGAGCAGCAAGACAAAGAACAAAAATGCCCATTTATCTAATCATGATATTCACACGCACTTGTTTTCTCTCTGCTTTCTTCTGGCCTTTCACTCTTCTCTTATAAAATAGAAAATACCACCACTATCATCTTCTCTAACACACTTCTTCATGGTCCTGAATATTTTAATATACACATAAATGCAGAAGGAATCTTTGTTGTTTCCATTTTGTAGGCAGAATCCACATGCTCTGTTTACATATCTGTTTCTTTGAACCTTTTTCTGCATGATCTACTTCTCTCTGATATGAAGGTTTCTTGCACAACCATGCCTTCCTTTAGAAATATACTTCTATTTGTAGGCATTCTTTCTCATCCTTTTCTGCAATTACCCCTCTCATAGTCAAGCTCTGTAAGATATTTCTTCCCTCTGGGCTTAGTATTTGTCCCTTCTCAAAGGCAGAAATCACTTCATCATCCCTGAACACAGGACGCTAGGCACATGTAGACATAGGAGCAATGCTGTTTCTTACGGGAAGTATTCCCAGATTGCTGACTTAGTCTCATGATCCTCTCTAACAGAGATTAATGCAGCCAATATGCTAAAAATCATAATCATCATAATTTGAATTCTCCTGAAAGACACACCCCTAACCTAAAGTAACAAAAGACAGTCCCAAAGACGAGAGACAGGAGAACTTCACTCTGTCCCAGACCCCATTCCACCATTCAGAAAGAGCTTTCCTCCTACTGCAGATATTTCCTGCTTTAATATAGAATAACACTTTTTTTTAACAATGAACCTTCTCCTCATACCTTCACTTCCATGAACCTTGAACAAGATGACTTCTACAATAATTAGCCAAGTTTTACAAGCCCCACTGTCAGGAGAGTAATGCAAGATCGTGGGAAGGTTGACACAGATTTGCAGGAGCAGCTCATGTCACTCAAGCAAATCCAGCAGGAATCAGCCTTTGCCTTTCCCTCTCTGCTGTCTGTAAATTTCCCAAGCCCAGTCATCCAAGCTGGTCTCATTTTCTTAACAATATGGAGCTGTTACAGCAGCCAAAAAGCTCCTCCTCCACTGTGCTGTTTATATGTCTTTTATTTTATTTTAATAACAAGCCAAGAAAGGAAGTGAGAAAATGATGATTCCTTTACGTTAAGACACCTGAATCTGAAGCCAAAAAAAATCTGTAGAAACCAACTACCACTATTTTAAAGTTATAAAATACTCAGGACTGTAGATCACATGCTTCTCACTTCTCTGTGACTGCTCTTAAACTCTGGAATATCAGTAAGGTTAGACAAAATTCATTAAAAACAAACAAACAAAAACCCAAATAAACAAAAAAAACCCCCCAAAACACTCTGTGTTCACAGTTTAACCACAAGTCAACGTTAAAACACTTCTGTTTCCTAGCCTGTTACAATCACATAGGAGTGTAACTAAACTCCAGAGGACGGGAACAATGGCTCCTTATATTTTTAGCATGTTTCGGTACCATTTTATCTGACGGGGAACTGCTAGGGAATTAATTTTTCAGAGATTTGTCCATAGCAGGGCTTGGGGTGGGAAGGGGGGAGCGGAGTGCAGTCTGAAGAAGGGTCTGATTCTACTTCACTGTCTAGTTTATGGCTTCCATACACTGCTGGAGGACTATGCGGCTATGAAGGACAAACAGCACTCTCCTAGAGTTCAGTTCACTGCTGGACATCCCAGCCATGAACGCTACAAAAAAAGCAATGTTAAACGCAACCGGGCTGCAATATGCCTATCTATTCAATTACAGCAAAAATCAGAGGACACTCCCCCCACATGCTGCCAGAGATATTAACCAGATGTAACATGCTGAACTGCAAGCTTCAATCAGGATATCTCAGGAGAAGTCTGAACAGCTCTTACATGTTGGCTAAATAGTTCATTTCAAGAGCAGGGAGTTAGGCTGTTTTTCCCCTGGGAAATTATGCTTTGCGATACCCTCCTACACAGAAGCTATACAGTAGCCTTACCCAATGCTGGTTACAGAAAGTCAGCCCTATGGAGCAGAATTTCAGAAGAGCTCATCGAATGCTTCTGGCAACTACTTGCCAAATATGTTGCACATGGGCATCCTCAATAAATTCAATCAAGCAACCTTGCGGGTGCAACCAGGGCAGAGACCTCTTCTATTGGGACTTGCACTGCATCTGCCTCCAGTCGAGCCCAGGATTTGGATTCAACATCTTTCATAAGCAGCGTATGCACACACCACAAGATGCAAGAGACGGAGTCATGAGTTGTATTACTTTTTTTTTTCTTTTCAAGAAAGTTCAACTGATGGGCACTACTTTTCTCAATGAGGTTATACCTTACAGGTGTGCTGAATCTGGTAGGCTTAGAAAAGCAGAGTTGGTTGGAAGCCCAAACTGTGAAGCAGACCACGGAACCGTTATTCACCATCTGATAGCAATGAATAGGCACAGCTGCCTCTGAAAGTGCTCACCTAGCCACATAAGCATTCTACAACTGCTTCCTAATGTAAAGGATAAAGCCTTTAACCTCCTTTTAGCCTTTTCCCATGGCCAACATTACTGTTCTGTAATAACTCATCTCTGAGTAACAAAGTAAACAACATTACAAAACAATTTCTGAAGCCAAATATCTGATAAAGATGATTAATGCCTCGTGAAATACCCAAGACATATTTGCAATAATTGCGATATTTGAGATGGATAAGCGGAGAGAATTATTGGATTTGCTGTAAGGCTGAATTATCTACAGGAAGTTCATGCGAATGTCACATTACCTTCTAACTCGCTGGTACCTGCCAGGCATACTCCTTTGGTTTATTTGTTTTCTGGAATTTAGAAATAGAACGTTTAGAGTTTTGAGATAGATTTTGTAAAGCCACCTTCAAAAATACCCTCATTCTTGAGGGAAACTGTATCCATCTAGAAACTCCTACACAAATATAGGAATGCCCCCCTTATGAACAGAATTTTGGGGGTATTCTTGAATTGTTGCCCAAAACAAAATTTCACAATGTTTGTTCAAGACAAAGTTTCCCAGCACGTACAGCTTTCTTCCAAAGAAAAATGACGCATTCCTTATTCTGAATAAGTTACGTGGGTATGTTCTGTAGTTTCCCAACACAATAAATGCTTGGCACATGCTTTGGGAGAAAGACTGAAAGGTACCATCTTAGAAGGCTTCAACTATTTTCCATTATATAGTCCACAGACTACAAAGAGAATTACTGATAACTTCCTTTTTGTCCTGTGATTGGATAAAGAAGCTTTCTTCCCATTTATTATCATAGACTGTCTCAGTAGCTAGCTAACACACAATACGATAACATCGGATGAAAGGAGAAAAGGAAAGCAAAGTTATTATTGTTGGCAGCCACCTACTCCAGAGTTCTCATATTTATTCATGTAAAATTATCTGTTACATCATTTTGTTAATAATGGCTGAATGCTTTGTAAGGATTGTTATAACCTAAATTCACAACTGGAGTTGTTCTGACTGGACACAACTTAACTGTTTTGTTTTGCTTTCATGATGCCTTAAGGTTCTCTCTTATAATCAGTTACTTCTCTGGTGCTAATGAAAAACCTTGCCGCAAATACTCCAACTTAATTATTATTCTATGACCACTCCTATACCCCCCAGCCCCAAATTGCACCAACACGAACACTGGTGGCAAACAAGCACAAACAGGGCATGAAAAAGGTCAAAGAAAATTTGTTTTCAACTTTAAATGAGTATCTCTGTAAAACTCTTTCCAGCACCTGCTGAGTCCTTATAGCTCCTAGAATTTTCTGTACTCCTGCAAACCACTTGTTTCACATGGAGAGGCAAGGAAGCAATATCTGGAAGAGGAAAGCTGGCAATGCAGAAGAACCTTCTCCGGCCATTCACACCTATAATGCGAAACTCCAGGCTCCCTTGAATAGTCGCAGTGTAATGAGGGAGGAATACTGGCAGACTTTTCCCTCCATTTCTAGTGCAAACAAGCAGAAACAAGGAAATGCCTTGCAGGTCTAACCAAGTGCAGATGGGTGGGTAGGGGATACGGCTGAGCCACCACACATTATTTTGCACAAGTTAGTCCTTTATAGCAGGCTGCACAGCCCCCCTTTTCTTAAGATGTGCTACAATATCCAGAGCTACTTGCAGCTATCGCCAAAGACCCTGGCGTTTTAGCACATTCAGACCTTTATGCAGACTGTTTTTACCCACCAGAAGACTCAGTAATTAACGAAGACGCTCCCACTTGACCATTTTCTGGGTGATTACAAAATCCTGGAGCAGGCGATAAAGCACACCTCCCTCCAAAAGCTGAGCACTGAGGGCAAAGCACAGTTGCCAGCACTGCTTTCCCCAGCCACCACCATCCAGAAGCACTGTGGCAGGAGACAGTGACAGAAAGAAGCAGCATGACCTTCATCTGCTCCTGTGGCATTCCTCTCACTGATTCTTGAGAATGCCCTTGAATAAATCCTCCTTCCTCTTGTGTTAGCAAAGAGGGAAGCTGGTCTGAAATCAGCTTAGTCATGATCACCAGTGCAATTACACAGTGCTTGTTGAACTGAAGGGAACCCTTTGTTGCCCACACCCAATCTGATATTATAACCTGCTCTATAACCACGTACGTTTTTGGAAGTACTTGTCAAGAGTGACAATTTTGCTAACAAATACTAGGACAAAGGAACATTAGAAAAGAAGCAAGTACAAAAACCTGCTATAAATGAAAGACACTGGAAACGATCATCTTTCCTTTATTTACAAGGAAAAAATAACCTCATGTGTGTCAGGAATAAATGGAAATCAGCCTCCAGCCTTCACAAAAGAATAATTGTGTCGAAAACATAGTGTTTTTGTTAAAAATAAAGATGTAATTTGCAATTAACTAAGGAACAAGAACCATTTCTTCTAGAGCCTATCTAATGAGGTTTTTAAGACTGGCATATTCTGATCTCATCTGTTTCCTTATGGGCAGAGAAGCCGATCTTGAGCTTTCCTGTTGCAGATCAAAGTGATGGCTACAAATATTAGTAAAACAAAGTCTCCCCTAGTGTCAGGCAAAACAGGATAAAAAGTAAACAAGCAAGAAATTGAGCACAAAGGTATAGGGCAAAATGGGAGAGTACTTCTGCCATCCCAAGAAAGCTGAACATCTACTAAACCTTGGGTTTCAATATATGTAACATTATTATGATAGGAGAATATTTACCATATATGTGTCAGCTCTCTGGGGAATTCGATTTTATTTTCCTTCCCATTCAAGGACAGTTGTTCATATATTTATTTGCATTGCCATAACGCGGAGATGCAGGCTGTGATCAGAGGTCCATTGTGTAAGGTGCTGTACACACAGTTTATCAAGACAGCCTCCGCTTCAGAGAGCCTCCAGTCTAAACAGGGAAATTCTAGAAGTCCCGAGGGGAAACAAATGCTTGTAAGGCTTCCAAGACAGAACCAGAGAGTCTTTGGAAAAGCATCTTTGGGTGGCATTTCAGACTAAACGGAAATCTTGACGTTCTCATTTCAGTGATATATTTCCTTGAGTTTGTGTCATTAGGAATCTTCCCTGGATTTTCTCAGCAATTACATCCAAACAGTTTCAGATAATAAAATTTAACTGAGGCTCAAAGTTGTGCCCATAGCAAAACTTGACCAGAGTCCCTTTCTATCAGAGAATTTGTTGTTTAATTAATCCCCACAATTCCTCCTCATACATCAGGTGCCAGAAATTCCTTGGTTACTCCTCATCTGCAAACATTACAAACTAACTCCCACCGCTGTTTGTTCCATCTTTCTTGAAGACTAAGGGAACTTGGAAAAACAGAGGAACCTTGTTCATATGAGTGACTGTCACATGGGGGAGAGAGCAATAAAACATTCTGAAGGTAAGTCCACCAGAGTATTTCCAAAATAAAGGCCTGAAATATCTTGAGAAGGACACCTTGAATAACCTTTTCAAAGAAAATTATACCCAGCTGCGTTTATGTAATAAAAATGAGCGAAAGAACAAAACCAGGTATGTTCTTATACATATTATCTTGCATCCATTCAGAGGTAACATGGTTACATATAAGGGACAAGGAAATGTCACCCTCTAAGCATAAATATGCACTGAAGAGAGGAGTGTGGGTATTTTAAGCAGAAAAATAAATGGTGGACAGGACAAGGAGTAAAACTAGACTTGCATTGCTGGGTGTGCCACTGCTTGAGGACCTATACCTCCTTCTCTCTTCTAGAAAACATAAAGACCAACAGGGGAACACAAAAACTCAAGGGTAACGCCAAGTTGATGCTTACCTTCATGTTCATACAGAATCAACAGCAACTTGAAGCCCACTTGTCTTTGAACCTCTTCTCTCTTTACTCAGCAGAGGCACAATCCCTTTGGTCTCTGCATGGACTTCAGGACTCTCCAGGAGTCCGTAAAAAAAGAGAGGTTGATAGACCAAAAATCTGCTTACTCTTGAGCGGTGTGGTTGCTGGAGTTTCATCACTTAAGTGTGATTTCTGCTAAAGTTGCTGCTGTAGATGTCCATTACATTTCCGCCCTACATGTTGGCAAGAAGTGGAGATCTTATAAGGAGTATTACTTTTGCTGGATATGCTCGAGGACAAGTTGGGGAAGAGGAGAGAGTGAAAGAGAAGCACATTTGTCACTGATTATTCAGACCAAGAAGCACCCTCTTAGCCTTCCATTGTGAGCACAAGTAACAGACATTTATATTTCTATAGAAATACTGCTGCTAGATCAGCGGACAAAACCCTGACACGGAAATTTGCTGAACTGTTGGAATTTAAGGGCGAACAAATTGCCAAAGAACTCACAGGCAGTACTTAACCGAGAGATGATGTAAAATAAATGCTAGCCATTTTACCACTTATGTAGTTGTTAGGTTCTGATCTTATATTTCAACAGTTGAACATAGGAAAATTACTTCACTGAAGTCAGATGGTAAGTGTAAGTGGTGTTTTTCTTTTACATGAAAAAAGGCATAATCTACTTTTGCACCAGTAGCTGTCAATAACACCACGAATAATTTCTTTTTTCATACACCATCTCCTGGGTTGCAAAAAGATGTTAAACCCTGCTAGAGCTGGACAACCTAATTTTGTAAAAAGCAGAACATGCCTGATTTAGTAAAGGGATTTCTCTTCTGAAGCTTTCAAATCTCCTGTTCACCTTCCTGTCAATCACTGGACTGAATCAACTTCATCTAATTTTGGTGATTTTGCCAACAACAAATTCCTAGGCTGTAAGAGTTTTAACTTACATGGGTGTAATATTCCTTCAAATGAGTTGCTGAGCCCTTGTGTGATTGAAGTTATTCTTAAACCAGAGGTTGGGGTTTTTTAATTATTTTTTTTTTGTGTTTATTTGGGTTTTTTTATTAACTTGAACTTTGAATAGCAAATTGAGTTTAAAATACCATGCTGTGTGCTTAAGCCATTTCTATTCAAGTGAGGCCAGATTTTTGTCTACAGATTGGATCTGGAGCAAGAAATTACTGAAATTTTAAAAATCACTGGAAAAACAACTGACATTTTAACAAAGCACTGAAGAGGTGAAAACCTGGAATTTCCTACATGCAGTCTCTACTACTTCATCATTCTGCATCTGACCATGTTATTTGTCCCTGTGGCATTAACTGGATCTACTGTAAAATCTATTCAGTAGACAGAGAGGTTGCTACGCATTGGATCAGGTGTTTTAATCTAGGATATTTTTTCTCTCTAGTGAAGTTTAAGGCTTTGAGGAACATGCAGCCTTTGTTATGACTCACACAGGAATAAAATTCAACTCTAAATTCACTAAATTAAACCTGTTATTGCCAAGGACCACAATGAAGAGAGATATTTATTCAATACACTTTCCACTAGGGCCAAGGACTAAGGTCATGGTTTATAGTTGTTGCTTATGTAATGAACATCAAATGAAAGATGCACATGGATTCCATTCTAAGACAGAGTTAAAACGAGCTATTTAATATACTAAAAGCTAGTGCATACTGTATTGCAAGTCCACAATGTTCCACAATGTCAATTGCTGCCTATGCCATTAAAGAAATTAAATGGATTGAGTTTCAAAAATAACCTGCGAGCTACTGAGAAATTATTTCTGCAGCCCCTCAAGATGAACTGCCTATTGCAGCTGCATGGCAGACAAGGTTAGCATGAAACTCTCCCTTGGTTGCATGCTGGATGGGAACATGCACTTCAAGCCTTCCAGCCTAAGTATGAAGTTCTCATGAGCTTAAGTCACCAAGTGAAGCTCTGCACTTCCTCCAGCTTCACACAAAGACCACATAATACCACAATTTTACATTCTCTGAGTACCCACAAATCAGTTTGGCTGCAAAGCTGGCCTAAGTTTATGCAAAAGATGCATGAATATTGCAGACAAGTTAAGACTGCTCACAGCTTTTAGTCTGCGTAGAAATAAACTATTATCTGCCCAGCTACAGATGATGGCAAAAATTTCCCACCTGCATCTCTCCTGCATATTTTCTACTTGTTCTGGTATTTCTTGGACTATTATGTGGTAATCAGTTACCACCACCAGGGAGATGAAACAGCTCAGACAGCTCTTCCCTGGCAAGTACAGGAGAATTGCAGGGAAAAAAATCATTAAAATTATAATATGTAAATAAAAGATATTGCTTTACAGCTGGAATTTTTCTTAGCATTGCATAATTATACAAAGGCTTCATCTCTGGTCAGGAAGTCTCACAACCACAAATCACAGGAGGCTGGAAGAACATCACTGCTTCCTTACCCTATCCATACACTCTTTTCTTAGACACCCAAATTTAATCCCTTTGGAGACAGGATTCAAGGCTAGAAGAACCCTTAGTCTGGCTTGGTACAGCCATTCCTTTGTGTAAGCAAGAACAACTTCAGAAAGACATTTTTACCCTATTTACTTTCTTTTCTCCAAACGTTAAGTCCTTTTAGATTGCTCTTCCATTAAGTATGCAAAGCACAAGTGGAATCGGGGCTAAAGGAAAGGTGTCTGAACAGGGAGCTCAGTCCCGCCAGATCATACACAGCCAAGATCTTGATTTTAGTAATGGCTGAATTCAGCTCCAGCAAAAATGACAGCATGGATATTGTGACAAAAAAAACAGCTCTAAGATCCCATTATGAGGTCAAAACTGAAGGAACCTGAAACAGTGTGGATGGGAAGGAAACCTGGGCACTGTCCTACTCTTGAGATTATTTTTTTTTAATGTTTAATTACCTCCTTCACATAAAAGTTTCAGGCATTTTAGAATACAATCCACCAAGAAATAAAGATGCATGCTATTTAATGTTTTCAACTTCTGGGCAAACTGGTGTCTGACAGGAGTCAGGTGTTTAAAGAAATATCCAGTTCCTCCAGTGGGTCACCCTGTCTTCTCCATCAGCTGCCACTGTCACTCCACCTACTGGCTTGGAGTCTGTATTTTTCTGCAAGTACCTCTTCCTGCAGTCTCCACCATTTCACATCAGCAAGCCTTTGCCTAACATATAGTTTAAAAAAAAAAAATTCTGGAGGACTGGGAAAAATATTCTTCCAATTTTAAGAGAAAAAATGGTATCTTTCTAACCTTTTTGCTTTGATAAAAGATTTTAATCACCTATTTAAAAAAAATAAAGGTTAAATAAAGAACAGAATCCTGGAAAAACAAAACTACAGACTGGTGTCTCACAGCCAGTTACCGCTGGTGCTTATCCAGGCTTTGAAGGATGGTTTTCCCATAGTCCCATCTCTCATAAAGTTTCTGTTCCGTGTTTATTACAGGTGCCTAATAAAAGTTTGTGGTGGTACCTTTCCCTGTGACAAACTTATTTTCTCCTCTACATATTTATTGTAGAAAAGTTGTTGGAATTTATTGGTTTTTAAAATTCTACTCCTCCACCAAATTTAGCTAAGACAAAACAATAAGCTCAGAAGTTCCCAGGAGGGTTGTTCAGATGGACAGGCACACACAAGTCTACAGATACACAGGCAGTAGTTTTGGTTCATTTCTCTAGGAAATTCAGAGAGAGAAGAAATCCATGCTCAAAGACAGGCTGAGAGTCCTCAGCAAAATTAAGCCGAGATAATTAAATGGCAGGGCCATTAGGGAAGAGGTGGCACAAGGTTTATGCAACCCAGCTGTGTAATAGCATTTGACCTACTGCTTAGCTGAGCACCAGCTCTACTGCCAGCAGGAGCAGCAACCAGGAAACAAGCAGGTGGGAGGAGAAAGGGAACAAAAGGAAAGAAAAGGAGAAAAAAAAAAAGGCTTTGCTAGCTGATCTGTTTGATTGATGTGATTAATTGCCACCCACACAGGTAGGTGTTGCTACTGTTTATTTAGCACTCTGCCAGCAACAAATGGTTGGGATTCCTTCTGGTTGCTCCATAGATTTTGTCTACCTGGAAGTCAAAACCAGTTGTATCTTATGCATCACCACTGACTAAACAAAACATCAGGAGCTTAAGATAAACAATCCTAAACAGCTAGATGGCAGGGTCACTGCACGTTCTCCCCACCTACCAGGGAACTATGGGCAGTGGGATCGAGCCAGCTCTCCTTCCAAAGCTGCTTCTCTTCTGCTATATCCCCCTTCCTCAGAAAGATGCTGGTATAACACTAAGAGACTCATAGCTACATATACTCTTGGAACCTTGTGGGCTTGAAGATTTAAAAGCATCTACTTCATGTGCTGTTATCATTGGTAAAGGCAAAGCAAGGCGGGGAGGGAAAAAAGGAAAAAAAAATACATGTCAGGACTGTTCTGCTATGGGAAAAAACTTAAATTCAAGGACATAGATCATGCAAAACATGCTTGGAGAAGGAACAGCTTTGAGTTTGGTTTTTGGTTCTGTACTTACACATTCTGCCTGGATTGCATTTAATAGGAACTGCTGCATTTACAAAGAACAGTTAAAAAGGAAGACTGTAAAATATTCTAACTTAGAATAAACACATATATTTTCATCCCACCGAGACTTCAATAAACCTTTTCCAACGTTAGTCACATCTGAGAAGTATATTTTGAATACCTCTGTGTGAGTGTGCAAAGGTTGAATGATTGTTCTCTTTTACCCACTGGCATATGTAAAGTTACCATTCCTCTGTCAATTAGAGCAGTTAGCATGTCAAGTATGGGTAACCTTTCTAGCAATCTGATTTATTCTCATCGGTTTCCACATATTAAACATAGCAACGCTATGAACCATGGAAACAATAATAGCTAGAGACATGTCAAACATTTTTCTAAGGTTTCATTTTCAGTCTAGCTAGCAACATTTTTTCATCATGTCAGGACTTCCCAACTTCTCACCAAGTCTGTGAACACATATCTCCTTTCGTAACACACACAGCTCCACGTCTGTTCTTAAGCAGCAACACACATAGAAAAATCTAGACTACAGGAAAACATACTTTCAGTCAATAGCCAATGCCTTAGAAGAGAGAACACATGGGAGACAAAAAGAGATAAGTTGATCATCAGGTCTGTTAAAAAAGAGAAGTCATGGATAGAGCTTGGACACTTTGTGTCATGCTGCTTCGGAGCTTTATCTTGGCCAGGGAACATACTGAGTGTGGCTTTCCCAGCTGAAAATAGGTGTCTATTGTTCTCACTTTTGGTAAGAAGCCAATTAGTTGTCAAATGGGGTAATCACAAAATTGTTAGTGTGCATGGCAAAGCAAAAAATACCTTACCTACATGTTCACTTTGTCAGAAACAAATTGTAATGCAAGAATACAGGCTTGGGGAGGAGTGGCTGGAGAGCTGCCTGGAGGAAAAGGACCTGGGGGTGTTGGTTGACAGCCGGCTGAACATGAGCCAGCAGTGTGCCCAGGCAGCCAAGAAGGCCAGCAGCATCCTGGCTTGTGTCAGGGATAGTGTGGCCAGCAGGATGGGGGAGGTGATCCTGCCCCTGTACTCAGCACTGGTGAGGCCACACCTCGAGTACGGTGTTCAGTTTTGGGCCCCTCACTACAAGAAGGACATCGAGGTGCTGGAGTGCATCCAAAGAAAGGCAACAAAGTTGGTTAAGGGTCTGGAGAACAAGTCTTACGAGGAGCGGCTGAGGGAGCTGGGGTTGTTTAGCCTGGAGAAGAGGAGGCTGAGGGGAGACCTTATTGCTCTCTACAACTACCTGAAAGAAGGTTGTAGAGAGGTGGGGGTCAGTCTCTTCTCCCTAGTAACAAGTGATAGGACAAGAGAAAATGGCCTCAAGCTGCGCCAGGGGAAGTTTAGGTTGGATATTAGGAAAAACTTCTTCACCTTAAGGGTTGTCAAACATTGGAGCAGGCTCCGCAGGGAGGTGGTTGAGACTCCATCCCTGGAGGTATTTAAAAGAAGGGTAGACGTGGTGCTTGAAGATATGGTGTAGTGGTGGACTTGGCAGTGATAGGTTAGCAGTTGGACTTGATGATCTTAAGGGTCTTTTCCAACCTTAACGATTCTATGATTCTATAATTTCCAGCAAGGATCGGATGACGGGTATATCCTTGTTCACAGGGCAATCAAGATGCAAACCTTCCTGTTAAGCTAGTCTTGAGTTGATGAGGAAAATGGGTGAGGGTTTATAGAAGACTGGTCTGTAACACCCAGTACAGGCATTACACAGAATGGTTTAAATGCTACAGACAGACAACTCCTCTGACATAATTACACCACCTCTTGATCAGATGCATAGCACCTGGGATCCAATATATACAGTCAGATGCTGAAATTTTTCTTCTTGTTCTCAGTGATATTTGCAAAGGACATGAAGAAAACTGCATTGTCACAGGTGTATGAAGCCAAGTGTACACAGTACCAGAAAGGATAGATCTGTACTAGCACTGACCAGCAACAACAGATTTGAGATATATCACACGCATCTTTCCACCTATTAGTATTGCAGCATTCTTTCAGTATGTAATTAGCACTGCTTACCTGTCTTAGCCAATATCTCTCTGCCTAATATGTAGCATTAAAACTAATCACCCAGGCATCACAAATGCCACATTTCCAGTTCAGGGATATACACTGCGCAACCACCGCGTCCTTTGTACCAGCCAAAATGACCATCAGCACAACAGTTTTCAGTAAGAACACTCACAGCACCTCCAAGACTACAGAGCAGCTGCTTGGGCAGGGGTTTCCAGGCTGCCCTTGGAGTCCAGTTGAGCAATCTGAGGTGTGGCTGTGTCCTGCCTGCCAAGACCTATCATGCCTGGGGCCTCTGAGACTGGTCATTGCATGTGTGCAGTACAGTGAAGGATGATGAACAGCTGATGCATGGCTGACCTTTCTTAATACTGCTTAAACTCTTCATCACTTGCTTTTCCTGGCCACAGCAAAGCTAACCATTAGCACCAGAGACAACAGCTGCTGAAGGCACAGGAGCTCTGGACTACCTGTGTAAATAGATCTCCAAAAGGTTAGCAAAGGCCAGTGAATGTTGTGGTCTACCTGCTTGTCACGGTTTAAGCCCAGTAGGCAGCTCAGCCCCACACAGTCACAGTGGAATGGGGGAGAGAATTGGAAGGGTAAAAGGGCAAGAACTCGTGCATAGAGGTAAAGGCAGTTTAATAGGTAAAGCAAAAGCTACACACAGAAGCAACGCAAAACAAGGAATTCATTCACTACTTCCCATGGGCAGGCAGGTGTTCAGCCATCTCCAGGAAAGCAGGGCTCTATCACACATACC
Organism: Phalacrocorax carbo; assembly: GCF_963921805.1. NCBI lineage: Eukaryota > Metazoa > Chordata > Aves > Suliformes > Phalacrocoracidae > Phalacrocorax > Phalacrocorax carbo. The sequence goes on along the minus strand of NC_087514.1, from coordinate 92,864,556 downwards.
AGTTACTTGGAAAGACAAGTGCCATAACTCCAGGCATCCCCTCCCATCTTCCTCCTTTCCCACAGCTTTTGTTATTGGGCATAGTGTCATATGGCATGGGATATCCCTTTGGTCAGTTGGGGTCAGCTGTCCCAGCTGTATCCCCTCCCAGCTTCTTGTGCACCCCCAACCTACTCACTGATGGGGCAGTATGCAAAGCAGAAAAGGCCTTCACACTGTGTAAGAACTGCTCAGCAATAAATAAAAAACATCCCTGTGTTATCAAGACTGTTTTCATCAAAAATCCAAAACAGAACACCATACAAGCTACTATGAAAAAATTAACTCTATCCCAGCCAAAACCAGTAAATAGCTGAAGAACAGAGTTCAGGAGGACCATGTAATTTGCCCACGATGAATAGATAAACCTGTGGCTACATCAAATCTAGACCTGGTTCTTCCACTCCAGTATCATATGTGTCACACCATGGACCTATGGTGTATCACACCATGGAACCTCAGGGAAGTGATTGACTTGGCCACATTGCACACTTTCAAGAGTCGTCTGGACAGGGTGCTGGGCCATCTTGTCTAGACTGTGCTCTTCCTAGAAAGGTTGGACTAGATGATCCCTGAGGTCCCTTCCGACCTGTGATTCTGTGATAAACACACTTACATCTATAGCATCAACTTTTGTTCTTAGCCAGACTTTCATTTCCTAAGACCACCATGGCGGTACAAGGCTACACCTGCCCTACTAAACCCTTGGTAGGCCCAAACTCCTCCCCTGTTCACTGAGCCAGTGTGCCTGGTGATCAGGCAGCATGCCCTGGGTGAGAAAACCTGCTTTATATTCTGTATTCAGCCACAACCCCTGGGCACTGCTGAACCAGGCCCTTCTACCAAGGCAACAACATATCCCTGTGGATACTGATGGAAGGAAGAACTAGTACAGTATGGGCTTGTTCTTACTGCAGGTACTGTACATGAAATTAGGATGAGGGATACTCCACCTCTTGGCCAGGCTTGGCTGGAGATACCCAAACAAAATGATCTTTTCCTCATATACATCTCTTTTATGTTTCCCACAAGCATATGTGACACATATGTTTACGTTCTCTTTACAGTGGTAGGTACCATGTCTAATGCTCCGTTCCCACCATGTGCACAGCTGAATGTGTATAATACACAAGGCATGCCATCCAAGTTTATTTTCAATTACTTAAGAGGATATTTTTCCCTGAGGCACAGTTTCTGTTTAGCTTGTTTAGATGCCACAAATCCAAACCCTTGGAAAAAAAAAAAAAAAAGAAGAAAAAAGATATAGTTAAAAAGCATAAACAAGCGCTGTGAAAGACTGCCCCTGGGAGGGAGTAGATGCATTGCAATTTTAAAAATTAAAACTCCTGCAACCAGTTTGCCAGTTCCTTTGATGATGAAAGCAAATTTCATTAAAGTGACAGCAGTCGATTTCCTGCAACTGCACCGATGTCTTCCTGCAAAGCAAGGCCAATAAATAAGTATATATTTAAAGGCAAATGGAGTCAACATGCCGATACAGCATTAAGAGAGGCATTGGGAGCCCCTGCCTCCCCTTCCACAAACATTCTTGTGTCAAGGCTTCCTTCCTGCAGCAGGCTCACCTTCACTAATATCCTCCTGCCTTTGCTTTTCTCCCAACAGCAGGTCAGAGGAAGGGACAGTCTCCTCTAGTCTACTCCTCTACTTGCTCTCATGTACCAAAATAGTAACTTGTTCAACTGACACAAAAGAAAGAAAACATCCTCGCATCCTGTCCTGCTGCCAGCTTTCAAAAGGTAATTAAACATCCCCCTTTTTTCAAAGAGCAGAGTTCTCCAGGATCATGGTGTTTGAGCTCTGATGTTGTCGAACAACAGGGGGTTGCTTAAGCTTTGACTGACCTTTCCAAAGACCTACAAGCAATTTAATGGGAGGCCTCCTTAGTGGTGACAGAAACGTCCCATTATCTGCTTCCTATTGTCTAGATTGCTTGGGGTAATGGGGAACTTTGATTATCGTGGTTATTAGGGCAAAACCAAACCACTTCAGGAAGATTCAAATTCATCCATATTTCCAGTGTAAAAAAAAGTTTTTCTGTGGAAAACTCAGTGACATCTTGATCACATAAATTTTATCCACTCCCCTCACCCCGATTCTGTTCTCTTTGCCTGCTGTTTCTTTCTCATGCTCAACAAATTGTAATAACTAAATGCTATAAAGATCCAATCCCACTCCTGACTAGGAAGTCATGTTCTCCATGTATCCCAATATCGTCCATCAGTGTCAGAGCTGCTGACAGGTGGAAATGGCTCTGAAAGACCTGCCCGGCTGCCAAGCTCTGTTGGTAGCCAGCACACCATGTACCATTTGCACCTACTTCTTCCCTATCCTATACCCAAAATGCTGCAGAGATGGAAGTAGAAGGGGAGTCAGGTAGACTGATGCTATGCTGGGTGAGAAGTCCTTACACCAGGAAAAATTTCTTGTTCCTTTGCAATCCACTAGTAACATCAGAAAACGCTAGGGAGCAGAATTCAGCTCAAAATTCACTCTACAGTTTGTGTTTGTTTTCCTTTTCTTTCTGTTTTTCCTTCAATCTCAAACTGAGAAAATAGGATTCCAAAAACAAATGCTGGGTCAAATTCTGCAGGCTGCAAAGCAGTAAACAGCCCACTCATTCCAGGGGAGATCTGCTCAATTAAGAGCCATTAAGCTGAGCTCTGTTTCATGATTTTATTGTTTGCTGAAAAGTCCCTGGAAGGCAGCCTCCCAGAGAATTAAACCTCCCCAGCCAACACAAGATGAAGAAGTTATACTTTTGCTGTTCCTGGACTCAATCAGGCAAGACCCTTTAATCCGCAAAGTGGAAACGAGGCCTTTGCTGTGCCATCCAACGTTCAGCTGCTTGCTTTGTCTCAAATAAAAGGGGAGAAGTACAGCAGGCTGCTTTTCAGCTGGAGAGCGCCCTATAACAGCTGTCTCCAAGGAAGGTTCTGGCTTCTGCATTTTGTCTTTGCCTCAGTGAGATCATTCTCTGTGCTGCCTTCCCCTCCCTCAAGTTTTCCTCTGCTTAGCCTATGTAAAATAATTCCTGCCAGGAAGCCTGCCTCTCAGTCTTCTTCCCCTGTCCCCCAGATATCTGAGAGGCAACGATGTTCTGGGGTGACCTGGGAGTTTGAAAAAAGAAAGAAAATTGCTGTGTTTAGCTCATTCCACAGCACGGTCATTACACAAGCCTCCTCTTCGCTCCCCCTGGGAGGTGAGAGGCAAGACATGGGGACACTAAAACTTCTGGGGCAAGATAAAGTCATACTATGCAACACAACTTGTCCAAGCCTTTTCAAGACATCCATGGTGTGGTGAGGATTAGTGAGTGCTTTAACTCAGCCCAGGTAATAAAGGGGGATGCTTAAGGCAGCATACTCCCTGCTGCTGCCTATGCCAGAGCCTGGGAAAGCCAAGAGTGCTGCTGTGGTCAGAGAGAGGGGGTGCAGAGGGGTACAAGCTACCATCACAAAGGGATGACTAGGGGAAAGAGCAGCATTCCCAAAACAGCTGTTACTTTCCCCAGATTTCTCATCACACAAAAGACGGAGTAGCAGCCAGCCCGGGTTTTCTTCAGGGCACTTCCCCATCTTGGTGGCAGGAGCAGACAGGCATTAGCTCTTTTACCTTGGGCCAGCAAATTTAATTCTGCCAGGCCTACCAAAAAGACGCCTGAACTGGCCACGCTCAAACACAGGTCAGGGTCATCCCTTGGGAGCTTCAAGAATATCACAGCAACCATAATGGCCACAACAAATTAAAGCAATGCGTCAAACAGTTGCCGGCATTTCTGGAAAGTACCTTTGGATTATGCTTCTAGCAAAACACATCCTCACCGAAAACACGAGTTCTGCAGTCGGCAAAGGGGGTTTGGGTCTGGTTTTTCTTTTTTTTTTTTTTTTTTTGACACCAGCTGCTGTAAATTTGGAAAGGAAAACAGTGAGATAAATATATGTTTACTTCAGTAATTTTTAGATTTTTATTACCATTTCAAAGCATATGGTCGAGAAGAAGGCTGCTTCGTAAGTTACCTGAGTGCATCCAAATGTAACACCAACTCTGAAAGTGATTTATGAATGCATCAATGATTTATTGAAGTGGTCCCAAACTGGGCTGTCATCAGTGCTCACATCACTCCGAGGTAACCCTACCAAGCACAATAGAGTAGCAACGTATCAGTCCCAGGATAAATAAAGAGCACTGGGTCAATCCCATTCCCTGGAAAACCCTACTTGCTTTTTATGACAACTGCAGGGGATGCATTTGTTTTCTGCTTCTCTGGAAGAAAGAAGGGTTACCTGGCTTTTCGTTATGCTTTATGAACTCCTCCTTTTCACTCATGACTGTGGCCAGTACTACCCTAGCAGACACAGAGCCCCAAAATTACACAGCTAAAGACATCCCAAGTTATGTGACCTCCTCTGGACAAGATAATGAACCTCTGCAGCATGCACTCATTTGCCTGGCCTCCTCCTTCCCTCTGTGCCTGCATCCTAGGTCCCATAATCTGGGATGGCAAGCACGCAGAAGGCCACAAGGAAGAGTTTTTGAGTCCAGTTAAGACAACAAAAATTTTCTGGTGTATTTTTTTCCTAATAGCATGGGTGAACAACAAGATAGAAGCCAGGACAAATCTGTTCCACCACCCTAAAGCATCTTCCTCTGAAATGGGAAAAGAACTTGAATAAAGTTTTCACAAGCCTCATAATGGAAGTATCTAGATCCTACACTTAGTAGATTTCAAGCCTCTTAACATTTCTTAGATGCTTCTGAAAAATTTGGCTTGCGCTTACAAAGATAGAGGCAATTTAAAACATAGAGAAACTACAAGATACAACTTCCACACGTACAAATGAAATCAACTGAGCTCAGCTCATTTATGCAACACTGATCTGGCACAGGGCAAAAGTACAGCCCAACATAAAGAACTAACTACTACTTATTTGTGTTCAAGTCTCCCATAAGTTATCCATACATCATTTTCATTAATCAATATCCTTAATATCATTCAGAGAGTAGCTCCAAACCATCGATTTCTCTGCCATCCAGTATTTATCATTTTCATACATTGGCTTATCTTACAATAATCCTCCTTAATATCTTTGAAATCTCTGCTTAACTGCTCATCTTGACCTGGTATTGTGGGATTTCTTTTTCAATTTATCATTGTGTAAATGAATCCATTAAAGCCAGAAGCTGGCAGCCAGACCGTTGTTTTTTGGTTTTTTTCTCTTTTATTTTTGGGGAGGTGGGGAGGGGGAAGAGGAAAAAGGAATTAGCTATGGGAAACATAAGATTCTTAACCCTTCTCACCTGTGTTTTGTACATCCAACTGGTTTTGACTGAGTAGAATTGTTACTGTTCATGAGACAGGCTCTATCACTATTGTCTTGATCACATATTAGTCTACAGTGCAAGATGGATTAGTTTAATATACTCTTGAAAACTAGACCTACTTTGCTCTACCCTGACCTATTTTTAATAGCTGTAGCAGGCGGAGTTCAAAGAAAAGTTGCTCTGCCTGGAGCTGCACCTTCCCAACAAGATTGCATCACCAACAGCCACAAGAACTCAACAGTCAAAGTAGCGAACTCTCATATGAGCTGTGAAATATATTCTCACACTCAAATTCATAAGCAACAACGTTAGCAGGACTGACTCTGTAGATGGGGTGAAGTGATAAACATCCCCCTCCTTTCCCTATTGCGAACAAGAGAGTCAGATTCTCCACCACAGCTACTGAAGGCAAAAACCCCTCTTGCTTACAGGTGTGAAAGTGGTAGGACAGGGGTGGGGGGGCAGGAAGCCTCCACTTAAATGAACCTGAACACTAAGCTGAGCTGCTCACTCAAACACGTCTCACCTTTACAGCCGAAATATGTCTTTCATCTTTAATTTGCCATTGCGGATGCCCTACTCTTGGAAGTCAAAATCTGGAGCTGGTAAGGTACACGAACATGGCATTGTCCTACAATGAAAGAACTCTGTCTTGTTCAGATGGGAAAGACCATAGAAGCACATGAGAGGAAAAGGCAAGTACAATCAGAACAGCTGAGCAAAGGTATGACTGAGGTTTCAAAGGAGAAGCCACAGGAGATGCCATAGAGGTCAGCTGAGCTCCAGCAAAATCAGTTGAGCATCTGCATCAGATTGCACCTGATAAAGAACAGCAGCACAATCTGACACAAACCCTGCCACCCAGACTTGCCTCTGAAATAACTACCTAATATTATTACTGAAATTAATTGCTCCCAAGTTACCTCATCTTGTGTATTTTAATTTTAGGAGGTGGAGGATGCCTCCACTTTTAAAACATGGAGTTCTCTCCCCTCCAGTAAATCCACTCAAAGCACAGCAGTGAAAACTCCAAACTCCAGAAAGACAGATTCAAACCAACTTTCAAGTGTCTTGAGTAAAACCCACATGCAAAATTCTATACAGGGACAAGCAGGTGAGATCCCATTAAAGTCCACACCACAAGTCAATCCAAGCAGAAGTATGGTGATGAGCATCCAGGCAGCAACTGGAACACCTCTAAATGTAAAGTAAGCTGAAAATATTGTCGGTTATGAAAACCACGCGGCTATAACAAGATTCCAGATAGTGATATCCTGTTTGGGTCAAGTAGGAGAGTCAACTTTGTCTTGTCAAGTGAGCTCCATTTGTAAAATTTCTCCTGAGGCACTTGCTTCCTTCCAAAGGCTCAGCAATTTTTAATATATTCTCTTCCTTGAAGATGTATTTTTGTGAAAGTGATGAGAGTGTACAGCACCACTCCCACCTTTTCCAAGATTGCTTTTGGTGTTATTTTGATGCCTCAGGAGTCTCATTTCAGCCTTATAATAACCCACTTACATATGAACAACTCATAGCTGTCACTGAGTGATGTTTCATATCTCCAGGCTTCCCATACCAAAAAAGCTTGAGGCTTATTCTCTGTTTATGTTTCTCTGATGTGGGGCAGTGGTGCTTTCCTGCACACTGCTTAAAACTTTCCTTCCTAATAAACCGAATTTGGCAGGTCCTTGCAGTCGTCTACACGTTGTATCATGGGAAAGGTAAAGGCTTATAGGTAAGTGACTCACTGATTGAGAGGAGTGTTGGCTGGATTAAAGCCTACTGTACATACAAGTCCCGTCACCCCAGGAGTCTCCTTGTGCAACAGACACTGCAGCAATGCTAGAGTATCAAGAGGCACAATTTGCAAGTGCAAGCATGCCTGCAGCTCTCCTCAACACAAGGGGAGAAAAGGAGCTCTCAGCAGCAATGGAGAGTATCCAGGGCCTCCCACATGGTCCCCCATCCGTGCTCTGGGGAAGGAGGTCATCATCTGGATAACCAGAATGAGCTGGGTGGATCTCTGTTACCAGCTCTGGTTTTCGTAAGGGGTTGGGAGAGTTGATCTTGCCACTAACCATTATTTGGACTGATATTAAACTAGAATATGTCTGACATTGCAAATAATTCGCCCTGCTCTTTGATAGATATGATTTACCTAATGCTACACTCCTGGTTTCAAACTGCCTGAATAATAACTGTGAACTTACTGGATGGTACAAGACACTACAAGGAAAGATTTTTACACATATAGCCTTGGATCCATCCAAGAAACAAAGAAAATTCACAGATTTCAGGCAGGAACGTGGACAATATAATTTAATTTTTTATTTCTCAATCTGGATTAGATTTTCCTCTTATTTTGTTTAGTTTGATTTGCCCAAGGCCTAAGAGATTTCATTCACAGGTGTACAGCCCTTATGTCTAAAAAACTTCCAGATTACTACTTTTGACCTCCAGTATCTCATAAATCGTTATATTTCGTACTATTATTAGGTCAAAAGTTCTCATTTAACTAACTCATGTCTTCTAGAAGGGCTTCTGATCTAGATTTGAAGTAATCAAGAATTGACCAGTGTACCTCCAGTTTGTTCCAGGGTTCAGTCCACCACTTCAAGCTGAAATGCTCTCTCTCCTTTGTATCTTAAAAGTTATCTGGATACAACTTTCAGACACTGACAGCTGCTAGGCTATTGATTCTTCCAGAGACGAATAACTGAATAAGCTGCTTCCGGTTCTTCTGAAGGCATTTATCCACTGTATTTTATTACCTCATACTCACTTAGTAGGATGCTATTAGAAGCTCTTCTGATTCTTCTCTCATTTACACAGAAAATGAGGAATAACTTGAAATCAGTGGCAATAAATTTGGCATGAAAACAGGGATAACCAAGTTCCAGAGTTTTTGACTGTTCAAAGTTTAGAAAGGGTCCTGCATGCTACTCAGTGATTTATTCAGGTTCTTCTTCACCACCACAGACGTCCTGTCAACAGAAAAACATTTGGGTTTTGAAGTAAGCTGCTGTGGAGAAGTCTCACATATCAGCTGTTGCTTAACAAGCACCAGCCTTGCCAACACTCACAAGTAACCTGGAAAAATCAGAGTGTTTTTGGCATATTCTTGCACAGCTGATATGAAAGAGATTCTCTCCTGCCTTCTCACCAGAGGGAGAACACAGCTCTCACAGGACCTGTTCTACAGTGAAAACAGGCAAGGGGGAGGCATCTCTTCTGGCAGTCAACACCATGTGCTTCAAGAGGATTTCAGATCAAACTGGAGGAGTGAGAAATGCCAACTATAGGGTTCAAAGGTGATGGCACATTTTTTGCTCATGTCCTTGGGGCAACAGGAGACCGCACTGGGCCCAAATGTGGTGAAGTACTCGTGTACACAGAAGTGCTGGCTGCAGAGCATGCGGGCCTTTGCAGGGGCAGAAAGAAGTTTCCCAGCTTCCCCCAATTACAAATGAAGTTTCAGGGTGGAGGGGATACTGGGGAGAAGAGACATCTTTGCAGTTTTGATTTTCTTCTGGATTTTTGTTTTCTACTTCTCTCTTGGCCCCTGGCTTATAAGAAACAAAGGTTAAATTGCCAAGACGAATCTCCTACCTTCAGCAGTTCCAAATCCCTCTGGCAATAAAGAAAATCAAGGACTACCCCCTTACTCCTTCCTAAGAGAAAAAGCGATGCATGCACAAGGAGAGGAATGAAAATCTCTTGGCTTCTCATCCTGAGCTGTTGAATTGGAAAACATAATTACTACAACTCAGCACACCTAGCACCACTTCCCTGCTCCCCTCCTCATTCCCATCTCCTCAGTTCTTGTTTTGGACTTGCAGCAATCAAATAAAATACATTTGCAAAGGAGTCCTTTGCTGATGGGAAGGGGTGCACTTAGCTGCTCACCTCCTTCATACCCCTCTGATAACGCCTAATTAGCTGATATAACTCAGTAACAGCAAGCGAGCTGAACTCTGCTTTCAGGCAGAGTGGTCCAGCTTTACTGGGTTTGAAGAAATTCTTCAGGTATAACTGCTCATTGTAGCCCTTCGTATTAAGAAAAACACTTACATAGAGGCTTACAAGTTCATTTCATGTTCCTCTCAGAGTAACAAAGAGTTCAGTGATTTACTACTCTTGCTTTCCTATCTTTCTATCTGACCCTGCTGTCCAGGTAACATCATATAAACTACAGATGTTATACAGACTTCAGCAATCCACCCTCCACTCCCTGTAAGATTTCTAAACAACCTACTGATGCATCGAGTGGAGTGCACATACCACGGAGGGGTTTGTTCACATGCCCAGCTCCCCAGCAAAATGCTTTGGCTCTCTCAAGTGACTAGTATGGTAGTAAATACTCCCTTATGTTTGCCATGGAACTCACAGATGAATGCCTGGGTCTCTCTGCTCGGGCAGAGAGGAATCCAGCAGCTCTCACTGTAATCATGAGAGCTCAATGTGCTCGTGGTTCATGTGCCAACATGCTCTTGCTGGGATACTGGCATGTGCTGCCAGTGACACTGGGAAACAAAACGTTTCAGAGTAGCCCAATATACACAGACATGAGATCCTGAACAGGTATGAAGAGGAGCATATTCCAGAAGCTGACACTGCTTTGCTAAAAACTAAAAAAGAAAACCACACAAACAAACAAACAACAACAACAACCCCAAACAAACAACAAACAATGCCCTTGCTTACAGGCAGATCCCAAATTCGTGTGCTTTCAGGGACTTTTTCTACCAGTTACTTTGCCTTCCAAATTTGCCCCACAAGGTTTGCTTCCAAATCTCCACCCTGGCAAAACTGAGTAAGCAACCCAAAAGCAAACAATAAACTGCGACCTCTTTTACTCCATCCACTTAATACATAACAGACTTTGCATTCTTGTAAGGCTGTCTGGGGAGTTATTGGGTTTGGTTTACATCTACCAGTGGTTGCCTATAGCTTAGCTCAAAAAGCCATATATATGCACACACACATATATGTATGTTTGCACAGATTTTTAGTGTGTGCGCACTCTCTCTCTCTCCCCCCCCCATATATATATGTGTATATATAAGCTAGGCGATGAATATATGCACATATATGTAGGCAAATCTCACACAGGAAATTTCCAGCTGTGGGGTGGGGGGAATCTAACAAAGAGCTGACCCTTTTGACCCCTGGCATACCTGCTTTTTGTAGGAGGGGGCTGTTTATTTAAGGAGATGTTTTGCAGATGATTGTATCTTTGGGAGACACATCTATACGCACACACCCCCACACTGCTGGCTTTGAGCAGACTAAAATGCAAAAGTGAAGAAGGGAGGCTTTTTTTGGAGGGGTGGGGGGTGGGAACACTTGTTCTAACAGAAAGCCAGTGCACTCTATTATACTTTACCAGCTCCACAGGTATATTTCCAAAGGAGCGGGGGGGGGGTGGGGGGGGTGGGTGGTGGAGGAGGAGAAAAAAAATACAAACACCAAACAAAAAAACCCTGTGTATGCAACTTTTGTGCAAACTTCCTTTAAGAGCCTTGAAGTTTACAGATGTTGGAGGACACAGGAAAGCACCTGTCCACTAGCACTCTCTCACCTGATTAGAGGCTTTGTTACCCCTTGGTCACAATAGAGCAGCTGCTTTTTCACTGCCAGAGATGAGATACACCCATTTGACCCAACCTGATGAACTACACAACCATCCAAATGTTAACAAAAGGAGACTTCGTCATTCCAAGGAAAAGCTGACACGTGACTTCAGATTCCTATCTGATTTGTCCCTCAGTAGGTCATCTATCACCTTTCAAAGAACCATTTGTAAAAGAAAGATCACCATCCTCCCTACCTGCCCGAGTTAGACAAACATATTGGAAGTCTTTTCATCCAAGAGCAACAATTAAGGAAAAGATTTCCCAAGCAATCTCTCAGAAAATAGAAACAAGCCATTTGCTAGAGTCTTTTGATTTCACCAAGTCTTTATATACAGTCTTAAAAATCTCATTGAGTGAGTTTAGGTTTTGGATTTGTGACTATCAACATCGGTGCTTTGACATGATTAGTGTGCTCACAGAAACCTCAAATCGCTTTGTAGAAGCTAGCAAACAACATTATCCCCTTCAGCAGACAAGAAAACCAAGGTACACAAAACCTAGAGGTGCACTGAGAATGCAAGATTGTTTCAACACCCTGTAGTGGGAATGTTCAATGTATTCAATATATTTTATAGTATTCCAAATTTTAAGAATGATAAACATCATGAAGAGCCATTGCATGAAAAACTGGAAAGCCACTTTTACTTTTTGAAGAGAAGTCCTTTGAATGGTGCTTCTTTTCTCAGTAGTTTCATTCAGAGATCAGGCATTTATTCATAATGGGAACATTCAACATGATAAAAAATGCTGTAACAATTTATGAAATATACGAAAAAGAAAAAGGAAGACAAGAACACAAGCACTCTTGTCTTGCCTTAGGGCTCATTGTTTATCCAACCTGAATTTAACCATCCCATGTAACAATCAGCCCAGCCCAGCCTATCTCTCTAAAGACAATACTCTTCAGCATTAATGCCAGCCAACCTGATTGCAATCACTAACCTGGATTCAGACCCAGTTTATGGAAATGGCAAACTGAATTTTATCAGAAGCAGAATGAGCTAACACAAACACTATCGTGAAGCCCTGCCCTTTGTCAACACTTCATTCCTGTCTCCAATCCTGTGTAATGGATTTGTTATACATGTTCCCACATAACTTCTAACTGTCTAAAGAAATTATCGCTCCATTGCATCATACCAGCACTAAAATGCCAGAAAAAAGAACTGCAGCTTGACTGTTAGAATGGAAGAGGGAGACATTAGACTCCAGGTATTACACAGGATTTGTACAGAAACCAAGACTGGAGATTTTGGGCAGAGGTGAAAGTTACAGATGATTGTGGCCAACTAACAGAAGGGGTTTGAATGAAAACAGGCAACCTTGAAGGTAGTGGTTGCATATATAATAATAAAGGATGCACTCTGTGTGCAATAAACACTGCAGTTTTTAATATTATCGATAGAGTTGTTGATTTGAAACATTTGTGAACTCATTTCCTTTACATTTTTGTACTAGCCCATTGTCCCAGGAAAATCAGATTAAAGGAGCAGTTCTGTCGTGAATGCAAAAAAGCTGGCCACCTCTGTTAATTCAATGCTGCTGAAAGAATAAGCTGACTCACAGATAGAATTGCAATTAATAAAGAAACATTAGTTATATGACTATATTTGTCATTCCAGCCAAAGATCATTAAAGGTTTTCTGGAAAAACTTAACAAAAAGTGGCTTTTCCCCCTCCTTAAAAGCTTTTCCATACTTAAAAAGCTAAAGAAACTGTAGTTAAAGGAGAATACTTGAGAAAGGTGAATTATCACAGGAAAAATGTCCTCTTTTTTCTTCCTCCCTTGTTAGAAAATGGAGTTGGAAAGTTTTAGAGAAATTTAAGAAATGTGGGAAATTGCCTTTTTGTCCCCTCAAATTCTTTTGCTTGTTAAAAAAAGATAAATCTTTTAAAACATGTCTCAGAGAGGAGGAAAAAAAAGTATTAAATTCTCAAATCCTTGCTTCAACAGAAGAAAGGCCTGTTTTAAATTGATTTTTTCCCATTGAAAATAAAATTTGACACTGTCACTTGGAGTTATATTTTTTCATTCTTTTTGAAAAAATGTTCCCTCATGCTTAACCATGTTTCTAACAATTTGCTTTGGTGGCTTCAGTTTGCACAAGCTAATTCCCTCATCATCATCCCTGGGAGAGCAGAGTGATCTTTGCATCCTTGACATCTTGTGGTGTTGTACACGAGGAGGAGGAGAGAAGATAGGGCCATTCACAGTAGCAGCTTGGAAATCTCTCTTCCCATTGACTCTTGCTTGTCAAGCTCTTGTCTGAACAGCTAATGTCCCTGCTTCTTGGATGGGGCAAACACCATCCTGATTCTGCAACTGGATCTCCATCAGACTGCAAGTTCACCTTCACAGATGATATGTCTTGCAGGATTTAGGGCCACTGGTGCTGCTTTTCTTGGCTTCTGTTGGGCAACATGTTAGTGCTATCTTTCTTTGAAATGAAGTAGCATTCACTAAGGCGTGTGGTGCTACCTACTGGGAGAAAGAGACTTCGAAACCAGCCTGGAGTTATATGGCAATTGATGCATCTGGGGAAGAACAGATCTCTGTTTATGTGCAGAGCACTGCTGCATACTTCCCCCCTTCCTTTTCTTTTCTCTAATTGGACTAGGGTCTTGGTTCAAAGGCATTAGAAATCTGACCCAATCCTGCCCATGTCGACCCAAATTCACAGTAACACCAGCTATTTGCCATGTTTGCTAAGCCTGGAGTGATCAACTACGGAAGTGCAGAAAGAAGTGGCTTTGCAACAGCTAGGAATGGCCCTAAGATTTCACAAAGGGGGAAAAAGTTCAAACTGCAGCCTGCTGGAAAACTGAAAGGAAATAAGATGGCGCCTTTTAAACTGGCATGCCTCCAAAGGGCAATAATTGAGCTTTACTCTTCCAGTTATTCCCATTAAAAAAATAAAACTATCAGAAATGTTTATTCAACAGTGAATAAAACGCTCGAATCAGATAGGCTTTATCTGATAGTAAGGTAATGACTGACTACCAAATCACATGGCAGCAAAACATTTTTCATGGATGCGGTAATATGCCCTTACCTGAAAAGCTCTGATTAAACATCGGGGAGTGGGGGGGGACCACAGATAAGAATAAAGAAGTCACGTAACATAGCAATAATAACAACACAGAGCAAGTCTCTTAGCAGGGAAAAAATACTTTGGGCGTCCACCTAGAAACCCTCTGCTCTGCAGTTCTACTGCCTTTCAGTTAATTGCCCCCGACTGCATTCACCTGAACACCTGAGTATGATCAGGCATTTCTGCATTTTATTTCTGTGGCTCCTACTGCAGACAATGACAGCTTCCACAAGACTTATACTACGCAAGCAAGACTTATACTATGCAAGACTAGGAGTTGGACTTGATGATCCTTGCGGGTCCCTTCCAATTCAGGACATTCTATGATTCTAGGATTTACATAAAATTCATAAATAACAAATCTATTTGTTGCCTTATATAACTAGTATTGTGTTTCAGTTTAGCTCCCAGAAAGGCAGGGGGGAATCATCCGTGTTCTCAGGGGACATTCTTAAAAAATTGTTAGACAATTACATAGCAGTAAGGTTTACAAGAAAGAATTTACTTTCTCTAAATTCAATATACACAAAGTTGCTGGCAGTTTTCAATCCTATTGCATTGCAGCTGCTTTAATGCTCTGTGGAAGTAGCAATTTTATTGCTAACCATTAATCTTCAAACATTTTTAGAAGCTCTTAAGAGTAAGCCTGGGAAGCCACAGTATCAGAGCACAGGGATGAAACAGACCCCAAAAGGTCATCCAAGCATGATCAGCAATGTCCAAACCACTGCTAGCAGATATTTGTCTAAACTGTTCCTTAGAAGCTGCAGCGATGAAGGGACAAACACACAGCAAATTACTAACAGACACCAAAGACTTCAAACTGAGAAATATTCCAAAACATACTCACGTGAATATACTTCCCTGTTAACCTCAGTATTAAAGTGTTTACGGAGTGGAAGATATTTGAGCTATTAGCCACCAAACACTATGAATCCCATGAGATGAGTAAATTACACCTTATTTTGGAAGATGTGTAGCTCTTTCCAGTTCAGCTGCTTCTTTCCTAGATACTGCCAATTGCAGCAATTGAATCAGACATTATACAAGTGCCAGAAGAAAGCCTGACAGCCTGAGGTGCAGGCTGTTGGCAGAAGAGGGCGCTTTCAAAAGACGAAGAAGTTTCCAGAAGAAATGAAGTCTTGATAAGAGCCCCAGACACTGGAGACTTTCTTGGCACTTTCTATGGCAAAAATTTCACCATGCACTACTCAGATGTCAGTGCTTTTTAAAAGGTTTCCCTTTGGCCCCAACCAACATCCTACACAGTCTACAGACAGGTGAAGGATCAGTCACAGGAGAGAACTAAAATGACAATTCAGTAATCCAAGAGTGGCCTTAGAGAAATCAAAAAGCTACTGCTCCTGCAGGTCTGTGGCACTTTCTTCACTGTGACCAGCTTCCTCTCATCTCAAAGCACTAATATATCCCACACAAGTTACTGTGCCCTCACGCACTCTGAGGGGAGACCTTACTGCTCTCTACAATTACCTGAAAGGAGGTCGTAGCAAGGTGGGCGTTGGTCTCTTCTCCCAAGTAGCAAGTGATCCTAGCGATAGGATGAGAGGAAACAGCTTCCAGTTGTGCCAGGGGAGGTTTGGACTTGGATTAAACTAGGTTTAATACCCTAGGTTGGATATTAGGAAAATTTTCTTCACTGAAAGGGTTATCATGCACTGGAACAGGCTGCCCAGGGAAGTGGCTGAGTCACCATCCCTGGAGGTATTTAAAAGATGTGTAGATGCGGTGCTTAGGGACATGGTTTAGTGGTGGACTTGGCAGTGCTAGGTTAACAGTTGGACACTAATGATCTTAAGGGCCTTTTCCAACCTAAATAAGTCCATGATCAGGTGAATCCCTAACACTCCTTTTGAAGATAACCCAAATACATCCGCAGACATCACTCAAAGGCAATAGCTATATCGAGATAAAGCATTTGTATTCAACACCACACGTTGGTGATATCTGGAGCACTTCTGTCACACATCAGTCCTTATAATGCTTGGTCATACAGTATCCACATGGAAGAGACTGCTCTTTTACAGTGGTTTCAGGCGAGAAACTGAACTTCATCCACTACTGGATGAAGAAAACCAGCTCAACAGCCAACGAAAGGTTGCTCTGCCCAGTGCGCTGACACCCTTGCTTTAGCCCCACCATACCTGTGCCCAGCTGTTTTCACATCCATGGGAGATATCAAGGGTTCTTCAGGAAGCTCACTGTGCCCTAACTGCTGAGCACTTTGCATGGTAGCTGAGCCTGTGTCCCTGAGGGACAGGGAAAGACTGGGTGCGTATCACCGCTGTGTTGGAGCACAGAGCCAACAACAGCCCTGCAGCCTGCAAGGCAGGTCCACAAAATGGGGCTCCAGCCTGTGCAGCTGCAGGGGCTGATGTAGCTTCCCTGAGAGCTTCTACTTCAGGGCACCTCTTGAGAGGGCCATCGTAACAACCCAGGGTCCTGTCACATGGATTCAATTTTCCAACTGTCAGATTATTTTCACCCAATTAATAATAACCCTGAAATTTTCCACCATCATCTTCACCATCAGCCTCATAATCCACCTCAGGTTCACCAACGTGAAGCCACAAAGAGGGATTCTATTTTACTGTTCAAATAACCAATCTGAAAAGAAGCTGGATATTGTTACAGTTACACATTGCACAAATAGCTGTTCCACTGCAAAATGCACTTCATGTTACATAAATGCATTAGCAGTATTGCAGTTATATAACAGCAAAGAAAATGAAGAATAACCCTAGCAAGGAAAATATGAATCAGCTTGCCCTATCAAGCAAGTAGCTTTAAAAGAAATTATAGCAGCCTGCAGATGCCTTTTAGTCAACCAAGAATTGCTCATCAGAACACAAATAACTGACATTTGAGTCAGAAATTTCTCCGATATGAACATTTTAATGAACATTTTAATACTGAGATTTAAAGATGCTTGGATTTGAGAAAGAAATTCCCAGCAATTAACTTATCCTCCGTTTGTGAGAAATACTTCTTTTTTGGAAGTACATTGTGTTCTTATCCCCAACTGGTTCCACCCGCTGCTCCAAATGCTAAATATCTATAGAACAGCTCCAGCTTTGAACTATGCTAATGACCAGACATCAAGCAATTTTCTCTGGGTATGAAAACAATTTCACTCTTGGACTGAGTTATCTAAAGCAGACATTTTGTATGAAAAAAAAAAAGAAAAAAAAGATTGCTGTATTCGCTGTCAGGAGCAATTCAATGCAGAGGACTAATTTTGGCAAAACCTACATTGCTTATGGAAGACACTGCTTTCTCTTCAAGCTGGCCTTAGATCCCAAACATTTGCAGTAGACTGAAGTATGCCTGTTCTTTGATGCAGTGAGGATTAATCTCCTGCTTTGTATGCTCATCTGACAACATACACAATAAAAAGAAAACACTCTTACAAGTGACCCAGAAAAATCTGAGTACAATTTGGATAAATCAAGGATTACAGTACACAAGACTCACTTGCCTGTTACGCTTAGTAATGCTAACACTGACAGCATGATGTCTGTTAAAAACATGCTAAACATAGTCTCATAAGCACAGGAGAAAATGCAATGCTCTTGAGGGTTAAAATTCTTATTAGCTTGTAGTGGACATCAAATGCCTAAGAAAAAGAAGTCCAGCAATACTTTCTGGATTCTCCGTGCTAACACCATCAGGTTTCAATACTGCAAAGACTGTTTCATGGGTAGTTTCCCAGGCCACAGTGTTTCCTTATTGCATGTGGATTATTGTAACACTTCTAGCATAAACTCAGAGGGAGGGAAAAATGCTCTCCACAAGGCTTGGTTCTATTCCAAAGTAGAGAGAAAGAAAAACAGCCACTGGCCTACTTGAGTATGAAATAGGTCCTTCGCAACTGGAGCCAACGTGACCTGGAATTTGTCAGTGCTGAACGCAAGCATGCAAGTTCCAGTGGACGTACATGCTTGCTGTTTCTATTGCACCTAGGAATAGTTTTTGGCCTGCTCACTTAAAACCTGGCCACATAGCTTGGCAATGGATTCCAGGCATCGAAATGTCAATGGCATTTTAGAAACAGAGGTTTAATTTGGTTTGGCTTGTCCTGAATTTTAGACACTTGCTTGCCATGCAGTTTGGCAATAGATCTCTGTTGAGCACTCAGCTGAACCTCCTAACCCCTAACACTCCTGGTGCTGAGAATTCAGCTGAGCGTTAAGACCGATGATTACCTCCTGTGAGAAAATTTTTTAATATAGCAGATAAGCAGAATATTCAGATGGCTGATCAGCAAGGAAATTAAATGTGTTTTCTCCAAATCAAATTATTAGCGCAAACTGCTTACGCACAACTTTAATATGCTGACAAAGTATGGACTGAAGTTAGGACCGTTTCTTTATTTTTTGCACAGCTAGAATATAGGAGTGGCTTGCCAAACTAGAGGATGGAATTAGCAATCACAGTGTCACTTGGCTTCACCATTCAATAAGCATGCATGAAGAGGCACGGCAACAGATCCAGACGGATAACATGAGAAAACAGTCGGTACATGGTGGGATCAGTATGTTGTGCAATTTAAACAAAAGCAGTGTCTAATATCAAGCAGGATGAGTCACGAGCATGCATACGATCTCCAAGGTTTTCAGTGAGCAGATGCAGATCCCCGTGCTTCTTTCACAAGTGTGCAAATATTACCTTTAAATGCAAAACTCCTCCATTTTTGTGCCATGTTGAACACATCAAACAGTGGTACAGCCCTTCATGGATGCTGCATTAGGCACTCTATGGTAACATTTGACTTTCTGCAGCGTTGTCAGAAGCAGAGCAGACCTTGCATTTTGCCAGAAAGTATAACCACTCAGTGTTGCAGGGCAGCAGTATTTCCACTGCTAGTTTCATGTGTGAAATTCCTGGGTAGGCAGAAACACAGGGTAGATAGGAAACTAACTCAAACGACAGCTAATAACTGCTCCTTCCTATCGATTTAATCCTTACAAATTACACAGTTGTGGATCATGACATGCAATTCTCGTTAACTCAAATCTGATGGAAGACTGTTGGCACTTACAGTAGGACAGAATGAGAGTCTGAATACCCAGAAGATTTCAAACCATTCAACAAACTCAATTGCTCAGTCCTGAAAAAAAAGCAGCTGTGCCTCCAATTTCACAGTTTGGTTAGAGAGTATTTGACTTTGCTAATGTATCCGATACTTATTTCAATTATGCTTTATGAAGGTTTCCAGAGAAGCTGGCCCATCATTGCTTGAATAAACTTGTGATCTAGACTGACATTCTGCAAAAGACAAAGGATAATACACACATGTATGTGAATGTGCACATGGATTTACTCCTCAATGTACAAAGTTCCCATGTTTGTACTCGAGTACCATGCAAGAGATTAAGAGAAAATCACGTAATTGACAATGAGGGATAGCCGTCTAAATCCCCAAATTCACTGCCTGAAATGTCTTTGCTTAAGCATCTATCACGTGCCTCAGTGGGATGTTGCATCAGTGTTTGAAAGTACACATCACAAGACCGTCTGGAGGAATGACTTCTCTTCAGCCAAATAACATGAACTGTTTCCGTGCACAATATTTGACCATTCATAGAATGAAAAATATTATCATTGGCTGCTCCAGTAAAAGCCATCTTCTGGTTTTTGGCAGTAGAGATTGTACTCTAGAGATTGTAGAGTAGAGGCATTGTAAAAACTTAAAATCTTTATGCACTCTGAAAGATTATTTCTAGATTCATCTAGGAAGTGTTTGTAACCTGCCTGAAAGATCTGAAGAAATACAAAGGGGTTCTGTACAGCATGAACTTTTCTGTGTTTCATAGCTTTCCAAGCTCTGCAACACAAGCTCCTGGGCTTGCACAGTCTGACACTATTTTATTCGGTCATCTATGACATACGCAAAAGAATGAACTTTGGTCTGTGGTACA
This sequence comes from Phalacrocorax carbo, assembly GCF_963921805.1. Taxonomy (NCBI): domain Eukaryota; kingdom Metazoa; phylum Chordata; class Aves; order Suliformes; family Phalacrocoracidae; genus Phalacrocorax; species Phalacrocorax carbo. The sequence continues at coordinate 92,844,507 of NC_087514.1, read as the reverse complement.
TGGATACCTAATCATCCATGGGCTACTTCAGAGATGCACTCCACGAAATACAGCTCATGCAAGTGGCTGTTCTAGCTATGGTACAGCACATGTCTTTCCGAAAAAGAAAAAGAATGCTGGAAAACTAGGGTAACGGCATTAGGCATGGCAGCCAGGAGTCCAAAACTATAAATTCTGATCAAGACTCAGTCCAGAGACTGGGTCTGCAATCTAGACACCACAAAGAAGTTATAGTAAGATTGAGGGAGGAAACAAGAATACCAGCATATATAAATGCATCTAATCTATAGCTGCCTAAAGGACCATGCTCTCCTAGAAGCTACATATGATGCTGCACTTCTTTCTAAGAGCACAAATTCCAAGTAAGCAGGTGGAAGCTCAGGGACTGCACTCTGCAGAGCAGTATCTCTCTCTGTCACCGCTAAGAATCCCACTCTCCTAGACAGCACATCAAACACAGCATGCTTTGTGACCCTGAAACTTCGCCATAACCTTTACCTTCCTAACTCTGGACTTCAGAAAACACAAACCCTTCCTCAAGGGTTGCTCTGTTACAATTACCAGAATCTTTGGGTTAAGTTCCACCCAGTACCCCCAAGAATCCCACTATCTTCCCCACGCAGGGAAACAGAAGGCAAGTTGTGGTCTTTAAGACTTTTAGCATTTATTGCCCAGTGTCTTTGTCTCTATTAATACTACAAAGCCAGCAACAAGCACCCACAGGCATCTGAAGCCTAGCCATTCCCCCTTTTTGATCTGTGATGAATGAATAATCATTTGACAAAGGAGGGAGAATTTAGGGTAGGTTTTACCTCTTATACTGGTCTGCCCACACGCAGGCTGTGGCTTACTCACAGGTATTCCCTGCCCTGTTCAGACAGAGCATGTGAACAATTTGTTGTGACTAGCTAGTATTTGTAATTCAGGCTACATATACAGGTCACCTGGAATATTATGCTTCTCTGCCCTGACGAATTAACTCCTAGAGGTTGGCTTCTGGTGGGAATGCTCATGGTTCTGTATTCATCATCTGCACAAAACACTCACGGTTTTCTTAAACGTTGCTGCCAGTAAACACTCACTGGAAAGCTGGAACACTGGAACACTTTTTTGCCTCAGTCTTCACTGGTAACCTCTCCTCAACCCTCCTGAGTCAATGGTCCACAGGATGGAGACCAGGGGGATAAAGCCCCTCCCACTGTAAGGGAAGATCAGGTTTGTGACCGTCTGAGGAACCTGGACATACACAAGTCTATGGGACCTGATGAGATGCATCCCAGAGTCCTGAGGGAACTGGCTGATATAGTTGCCAAGCCACTCTCTAGGATATTTTAAAAGTCATGGCAGTCAGGTGAAGTCCCTGGGGATTGGAAGAAGGGAAACGTTGTGCCCATCTTTATAAAAGGTAGAAAGGAGGACCTGGGGAGCTACCAACCTGTCAGCCTCACCTCTGTGCCAGGGAAGATCATGGAACATATCCTCCTAGAAGCTATGCAGAGGCACATGGAGGATAGGGAGGTGATTCGAGGCAGCCAGCATGGCTTCACCAAGGGCAAGTCCTGCCTGACCAACCTGGTAGCCTTCTATGATGAGTCACTTCTATGAGTGACTATGTCAGTGGATGGAAGAGCTACAGATGTCATCTGTCTGGACTTCTGTAAGGCCTTTTACATGGTCCCCTACAGCATCCTTCTCTCTAAATTGGGTAGATATGGATTTGATGGGCGGACTGTTTGGTGGATAAGGAACTGGATGGGAGGTTGCATCCAGAGGGTAGTGGTCAACAGCTCCATGTCCAAACAGAGACTGGTGATGAGTGGTGTCCCTCAGGGGTCTGTACTGGGACCAGCACTGTTTAATATCTTCATCAATGACATAGACAGTGGGATTGAGTGCACCCTGAACAAGTTTGCGGATGACACCAAGCTGTGTGGTGCAGTTGACACGCCAGGACAGGATGTCATCTAAAAAGACCTGGACAAGCTGGAGAGATGGGCCTGTGAGAACCTCATGAGGCTCAACAATGCCAAGCGCAAGGTCGTGCACCTGGGTGAGGGCAACCCCCAGTACTAATACAGGCTGGGGGATGAAGGGATTGAGAGCAGCTCTGCAGAGAAGGACTTGGGGGTACTAGTGGACAAAAAGCTGGACATGAGCCAACAATGTGTGCTTGCAGCCCAGAAGGCCAACCATATCCTGGGCTCCATCAAAAGCAGCGTGGCCAGCAGGTCAAGGGAGGTAATTCTGCCCCTCTGCTCCGCTCTGGTGAGACCCCACCTGCAGTGCTGCATCCAGCTCTGGAGCCCTCAGCACCAGAAGGACATGGGCCTGTTGGAGTGGCTCCAGAGGAGGGTCACAAGAATGATACGAGGGCTGGAGCACCTCTGCTACAAGAACAGGCTGAGAGAGTTGGGGTTGTTCAGCCTGGAGAAGAGAAGGCTGCAGGGACACCTTATTGTGGCCTTCCAGTACTTAAAGGGGGACTATAGGAAGGATCAGGCAACCTCTTTAGCAAGGCCTGTTGTGACAGGACAAGGGGTAATGGGTTTAAACCAAAGGAGGGTAGATATAAGGACGAATTTTTTTACATTGAGGGTGGTAAGGCACTGGCACAGGTTGCCCAGAGAGGTGGTAGATGCCCCATCCCTAGAAACATTCAAGGTCAGATTGGACAGGGCTCTGAGCAGCCTGATCTAGTTGAAGATGTCCCTGCTCACTGCAGGGAGGGTTGGACTAGGTGACCTCAAAAGGTCACTTCCAACCCAAACCATTCTATGATTCTATGATTCTAGCACAAAGAAAGAATTTGTTGAAAAATTCTAATGAGTCTTTGAAACAGGGAAAGTCATTTGCTTCATGTTTATGATTAGCACACTGAGTTCCTGACCCGGTCAGACCTAAGGTGGTACCACAGAGTAGATGTTAATTTGCAACAAATAATATATAAGAAAACTGGTCTAGTTTGACTCACCCAAACACTTCCAACAGAAAGTCAGTCATCATACTACTACAAGTATAAGTGTGCCTTTTATCTAGCATTGCTAGAGTGTGATAGCACTTTCAGCCTGCTTCTCCTTAGAGTCCCAGCAGGAAAACAGATTTTTGCCAAGTCGCCTGTTGCTACTTTTTTATCCTGAGTGTTGGCTTTCATCATTACAGAATGGGAATTCTGCCACTGATTTCAAAGACTCCATGATCGTAATTGTAACTTTAACTTTATATTAATGTACACATGTTTAATTTAATTGCTTTGTTTAAAGATAAAAGGAAAAATGGATTTCAAGTCTCTCAACTGATTTCACTGCACATGTTCATGGTTCTGTAGTTAAAAAAAACTTATGCAGCTTTTTCCTCCCCCCACGGGGAACAGCACTCTAAGAACCACACCTATCTGTGTAATGAAAGTAGCTATTAAATATTTACATTTTCTCCATTGTAATGGAAATTTCACACACTTCTAGCATAAAACTGATTTCTCAAGTCCTTATAATCTAATATTTTAAGGGTAATTTTATGCAAATCTGTCTGGAGAGTAGGCTAGAGGCTTAACCACCTGAAAATAAAAAGTAAAAAATAAAATGGTTTAAGGCCATAGCACTGCAGGTATAAATCAGTGCAGTTCTGTTACTGGAGTTGCATTAATTTACACTTGCATAATCTGTGTCAGAGACTTAGACATTCTGAGGCAATATACGACAACCTGTAATCAGTTTTAGAGAAGAAAGTAATATGTCCATCTTCACATTTATGTAGATCAGAAGTAGGTAAGCAGATCATTCTCATGTGTGCAAAGGAGCATTCACCTCTGAACTCAGGTCACGTAGGGAAGATTTCTCTCAACAGCAGTCCTCTTCAGACTGGGAGAGGTTACACAGAAACATTTACTATAACTTCTTAAGGTAGCTGTAAGCTTGGGGTTCTGTGCAGCAGCAAGCATGCTCCCCACCCTGGCTAGCAGCCAGGACAGCAAGGATCGATCTACAAAACTCCACACGCAGTTTCCCCTACAAGAAAAAAGGGTGATTTTATTTCCTGTAGTTAGTAGACATTGCACTGGGGGCAGAGGAAAGGATAGATTTTCTGTTGTTTTGTTTGGGGTGGGTTTTTTTTCCTTTTGGGTTGGTTTTTTTTTTTTTAAGTCCTAATTCAGTGTTAGGAATTTGAGAACTTTGTATAAAAAAACTTGTGGTAATCTCTGTGAGTTTACGCAGTCTAGTGCCTTGTTTCTAAACACCAAGACTAAGACCTAAAGGACATTTAATAAGTGTTCTTTCAATCACAACAATGCATCTGTGGGTATTTTGTTGGGGTTTGAGGGGCAGGGTGAGTGTTCGTTTTTAATATGAATAGCTAGTTTTTGTTTTAGTTTGTTTTTAAACCAGGCCTTCACTTCTGTATTCAACTGAAGTCAGAGATAAATTCATAGTGATTCCATTACTCTTATCTTGAAGCATCCTCTTTAACTCATACTTAAGGGATTGATCTACTGGAAAGATATGTACCCGAGAAAAACTGCTTTGTACTGTAATGGCAGCAGCCCTGAACGTTAACCTGAACACAGGCAGAACACGTGAACGAAGTCTGACAAAGTCCACAACATCTGCCTAATTATAAAAGGGCTTCTGCACACATGTTCCTGCATATAAAAAAAAAAAAAAGAAACCCGACAGATTTGCGAGTTTCTTGTTTCTCTCCACTCATACAGGGTAATACACAGAGAAAGCATTCTTTGGTATATGCTAAAATACATTGCTAATGGAACAAATGGGGCTGAGACATCAGGAGAATCTAATTATTTTAGTCACATCATTAACTTTGTATTAAAATAATTGTTGGTGTTTAATTTATTATGTATTTATTATTTTTAAAAGGTTTCTTATTGCCAGAGTGAGTCAGAATACAAACAGGCTGCAAACAGGACCTAATATAATTACATCAGAAAAAGATGTAGTTCCAAGAAGAAAAGTGCCTGTTTTCTATGTACTCTCTTCTCAACAGTTCAAGGGTTATTGCAAACCATGATAATGACCATCAAACCTGCATTTTCACATTGCTTTAAGCAAGTATCAAGGTAGAGCAGGTTTAAGCAACTGGAAGACAAATTACATGTTACAAGCTCATGTCAAAACTACCTTAAATCAACACTCCTGTAAATGGTTACCCCAATGCTCAAGAATCAAACGTAGCCCAAGCTGAACGTGGCCACATCACTTCATTTGGCTCCTTTGTCTACTGAAAAATCGTACGCCTTATCTCCCTGTAGACTGGTTAGACTCAGGTGAACCTGTGATTCTTTTTTCTCAGCCTCTGGTGATCTAAGAAAGTTTTGCCATCTGCAAGTAATGGAAATAAGACTCCAACGTCTGAACCAGCAATTATCCAAAACTTATTTTAAAAGCTAAAGGTTCCAAATATTTCTGAAAACAACTGTTCTTGTGCTAGCACACATCTGGCCAGAATGTCACTCCCTGGTGCGATACAAGACCTTATTTGTATGGATGTGAAGCATTTAAAAGGGACAGAACTGTCCCCATTGACACTCACCTGGCTGTAATGACCACCAACTGGCAAGTGAAACTACCTTGGAAATACGTTAGCTTTTGCCTCATCTCTGGTCCAAGTCATATTTAATCATTTGTGTTCTCTGGCATTTAAAAGGCGACTTATAGGAAAAAGCCTCCTTTTTCTTTTTTTTTTTTTTTTAATTAAGAGGAAATCTTTGAGCAAGCCACCATTCTGTTGGAAAGGGGGAGATTACCTTAATTTCCTGGCCACTCTGCCTCCCTGTGTACACCCTGCCTTTAAAAGCCACAAAGCCAGAAGTAACACTAGCTGTGTCCAAGTTTCCACAGATAACATCAGCCAGACCTCTCATCCTTTCTGGCCATCAATATTATTCTGGGTCAGCTGATGGAAACCCCATGCCAAGGGTCATGCGCAGGACTCCCTCCTAGACCAGGGTGTCCTATGCAGGTGGAAATCGTTCAGTGCTATGCTGCTGCCTGGGCAGAGGACCCTTCTCCAAGGGTCATCCTTCCTGTTTTCTGACCTCACATCAGACACAACCCAAAAGTAAAGCAAAAGCAGGGCACTGAGCTGTTAGTATGTGCTCTGTGGCTGCTATCGAAGGGCTGCAGAAGGTGGAGACAAACTGGGCGCATCTCATGTTTAAGGCTAAGAGTTGGCAGCTCTGTTTACAGGGAAAATGATGGAAGAAATTAATACAATATAGCCTGAAGCCATTATAACATTCTGCACTGCAGAATCCTTTTCATGTAAAACAGTGAACGATTTCACAGCTGCTGTAATCAGAAGCAACAAGAACAGAAGCCACTGGGAGGCTATTCCCACTTCATAGCAGATGCAAGAGTGCTTTTATGTTGTGGTGACTGTGACATCTACTGTACTGATCACAGATCTCCACTCCTAATAAAGTCACAGCACCCTCTCCTAAACCTGCTTGGACTCAAAGCAAAAAGGGACTTAACTTAGTGTGACTGACAAGCAGAGAAGTCAGAAGGCATCAGCCTAAGTGGTTGCCTAATCATCTTCATTTATATATCCTCTTCCTGATTCTTCAGCAAGAGAGTTTTGTTGGGAGAGTTAGGTTCTGTATCCAAATTCATAACCTCTACTTACATGTAAAGAGATCTTTCTGTATTTACAGAGCCTGAGTCACCCATCTCTAAAATACACTCATAATGTTTCTTTATGTTTATTTCCTGAGGGCCATAAACCTATTGCCTGAGTAGTCGTCATCATTTAGCTAACAAAATCACTACAAGAGTTAAAGTTATCAGTGTGAGGAAGAGTCTGAGAATTACGGACCTTGATAGATAGGATGATTCCTTGACCCAGCCCTGTAATCTGAACGCTAATTTCATGGTGGTCCCTTTCAATGCAGTCATACAACAGGTGATACCTACAAATACAAGGTCATATGCTATTCGCTGTCCAAATTCTTTTTGCTTGTCAGGCCACAGGTAAGATTTAAGCTCGGTGATGCTGTTCACTTTTCAGTACTCCTCCTCAGGTAGTTGGGCATGCTATAAGACAACCTGCCTTCCTGATAAACAGCAGCACATTCTTAGACAATTTGTCATCCTGAAAAGCAGCTGAAACAAATAAACAGTCTGACTGAGAAGCAGAAAATAGTAAACTGACTATGGGTCAAATAGCAATAGGTGTTTCTGGCTCTCTGCATACTGAAAGTTGTGGAGTTTTCTGCTTGCTTGGGTCTTGTCAGCTGCTCTAGAGGAGAAACAGAGCTCTGCTGTTCATGTTTTGTGTTCTTATGTTAGCCATTTCAGGTCCACATGCCTATGTTTCCACACCTGTAGGATGTGGTGGAAAATCCTTACCATTTTCCTAATGAATTGTTGATGCATGTGACAGTGACCTATTATCAGTAACTAACCAGCCTCCACTTATCTGTCCCAGGGAGAGCTTTAGCCCAAACAGGTTTCTCTGTGATAAACTAGAAAGGAGACCTAAGTGTCCCTCAAGGACTTCTCTAAGTGATGCAGCAAGAACCTGTCATAATGTGGGACTGGATTGGGCACTGCATTTCATAGCCACTCAGTTCCTTTTGTATTGCAGAGGGGAAGTCAAAGGCTTCACCAGACTACCCATGCCACCCCTTCACATGCTGACATTCCACAAGGAAAGCGTAACTCCATCTTCACTGGGATTCAACTCAGAGCATGTGCAATGGAAGAGTAATCCCTCCCTCTGAAAAATCCTTCCATATCTGTCTTAGTTAGTAGACTATATACCTATATAGCTCTTAGGGGTCTGGTAGCTGTTTCACACACATGGGCCAAGGCTAAAGTTTCTTGTTCAGCCTGAGTATATTGGTGGTTACTTAGTACCTATGAATTACAGGTCAGGTTTGAACAGAATCATGGAATTGTTTGGGTTGGAAAGACTTTTGAGATGATCGAGTCCAACCATTAAAAGTTAAAAACACCCCAAAAACTCCTGGGCCCCAAAATTAATTTAATATAAAGTCCTCTCATTGAGGACATATGAGATAATAAACTGATAAGAACAGACACTACACATGACCTTAGCCAAAAGGCCGAGAAACAATATTTTGGAGGGCTACACCAACTCTGTGTGCTTGAGTCATAGCACCTCATAATAAGTCTTATTTAACTCTTTCAGTAAGTGCCCATGTCCTGCAATCACTGCTTCTAGTTTCAGTTTTCCAAGAGATCTCAAAGTCACATTCTGCCTCTCCTATAAGGGCTCATCACGTGGTGGTGCTTCCAGGCTGCAGGATCAGCCTGCTACACTAGGTACGCACTTCCGCACATGGATCACACCTCCAGGGAACACTGGCTTCTTTCCCTCATCTGCTTGGGCAGCTACATGGCACCTGTAAGCCTTGCTAAATGAGCTTGCCTTAGAGAGAAGCATTTTGTTGCACAGATTATATCTGGGAGGAGAAGGGGACTAACTGCTAAGTGAAGTTACCCACATCTGCTACTATTCCTCTAACCTTTTCTTCAGGAGTTTGGAAGAATTTAGTTATTTCCTCAGTGCACTGATAGACAGATCTGCAAAAACACGTGTTGTTACTTAATGTGCTTTCTTGGTCAGGTGTGTTTGGATTAGTTGTACACAGATGGAAGAAAAACTGTATGACATTCAGCTGCTATCTTCTATCTGATAGCATAGGATATCAGAGCACTGCGTCTCATAGCCAGTGGCAGTTATTTGTGAAAGAATGTAAGAACAAGGCAAACACACAGCAACATATACCCTCCCTGGATTTTGGAAATCTGTAGTTTAGACACTTTGGAAACCCAGAGCTGCATGTAGTCTTTTGGGTTAACTATTCCTTGACTTCTTCCTCATGATCTGAGATATCCCAATCTTTTTAAGTTGAATGACAGAAATACATAAGCACTGAAATACTGCTAAAACAAATACACCCTCTTCACATTAGCACGGCTTTGGTATAATGGTTGTTTGCTGTGAAAGCCAATGTGAAATAATGCCTATCTGCTGTGTCTTAATTAAGATTAAAGGGAGGGTGTGCAGAAGAGGAAGGGATGAGCGATGTCTCTGTTTGCAGGTGAGCTAATCTGAGACAAACCAAGCATCTTTAGACTTCCATGGATAAGAAATACAAAACAGGTAAACAAAGTAAAATATTTCCAAAGTACATTGAAGAGAAGCTAGTTAAACATCAAACTTAAGTCAGCAGTTCAGAAAAGTGGTACTACATTGTATGTTGTTTCTCGTTCTAGTGTTCTAAGGCTAAATCCTCATTTCTGAGATCTTGCACAAAGCAAACCAGTGCCAGCACTGCTCCATGTGTCCAATTTAACTTTCTGACAGCCTTATTTCTTTTATTCAGATCCCCATGCTGAATTTTTTGTGCTTCCAAGCCTGATCATGGCCACAGCACACCTCATTTTCTTTTGTCCATACCACTACAGCCTCCCAAGACAAACCTTCATCAACTGACATTTTGGTTAGAACTTCATCTTTTGTGTGACCTAGCCTACCTTTGCTCCTGTCTCAGTCTATGCTCCAGATAGGTCAAAACAGTTGCCGAGGTCACTTGCCCAGCTCTGCCCGTGCCATTCCTCTGCTCACCTAGCACTCTCCATCTTCCACAACTTTCTTGTCCTGACTCCTAACTTGAAAAGTCCCTAACAAATGAACACCACGCTGTCTGCTCTGTGAAAAGCTTTTCATATTCTTCTAATCAGGATTATTCTCCTGACACCCCCTTGTCACTTTCTTCCAAGTACTGATATGCACAATGGCTCTATGCAACTCATTCTAGAAAATCCCTAAATTTACTGCTTCCTCTTCCTTCAGAGCTTACTCCATGACAAAGGGCTAGGGCAGATGGTAAGTTAGGGTGTCAGCTAACAATCTGCTGTCATTTTTGTAAGTGTCTGCAGGTACATGATGCTCACATCACTAGTTCAGGAAAATATATTCTCATGTCACCATTGGTGGATAAATTTCAAACATATCAAAGACCTGTATCAGAACAACTGAGCTACTCTGGGACAACCAGGAACAAAAAGCCATGCATAAACTATGCAAGAACTGTATATAAACTCTCTTGAGAGGAACATGAGTGACAGGGACAGTCTTCTAGATATGATTAGACAGTTGTTGAGCCTGATCATTTTTAGAGAGCCCCATAAAGCCACTGTTTTGAGAGACCCTGTTCATCTGACACAGTTCCCTTTTTGGTCAGAACGGCTTAGAGCTAACATGAAACTCTCTCACACAGAGCTCAGCGTACAGTGATACGAGTTTTACATAGGGTGTGCTGACATACAGTGTGCACGATCGGCAGAAGAGAAGCCAAAGAGAATCAGTAACAACTATCGGTAGCTCCCTACCCTCTTTTGCACTTCAATTATTCTTGTTTCTTCACATCAACTACCTGTTACCTCCTGTGATGGGCTAAAGCCAAGACCTCACAAGGAATGGGCATGAATTTAAGTTTAGAAATTTTTAGTTTTACTGTCTCCCCAGAATGGCTCAAAAAGCAGAGCTTTCACACACTCCTGTAGCATCAGAGCAGAAGGCCACAAGCAAAACAGAAACTGTCTTTGAATTTTGTCCTATAGAGTTTTTGAGATCAGGTTGCTTGGCTGCTATAAATGCTCCTATAATTAAATAAATAGCAAGGACAAGACTTTTCACAGCAAAAAACAAAATTCTGTCTGTAATTTGCAGATTAGCCCGTGCAAGGCTTCCCTAGGCTCCGTGCAATAAGGAACTCCTAGTAAGTGCTTTTCAAGAAAGACACCATTCTAGACATCTAAATATCCCCAGGCTTTGAAGCAAATCCAAATATGTATGATCCAGAAATGAATGAGATCACTGGAAACCATCACTGTATTACCTTTAAAGTGGCTTGAAAAGAACAAATATTATGTGATAGATAGGAGAAGAAATGCGAGACTGCCCTGGAAGAGGGGACAGAGTTTGCACTGACATTACTTTCCAGTCATACTTCTTGGCCTGCATACAATAAAACTGGGGCAAGGAGAAAGACATATCAGAACAGGAGCCAGGCACAGAGATCTAAGGGTAGCTGAAAGTGGAAATAAGTCTTGATGTAGAGTTTGGTATTTCTAATTCTGTCAACAAAAATCCTGCCTCAGGAATCAGGCAAGTTTGATCTTGCTAGGTGTATGGGCAACATCTTTGTGCCTATGAAAAAAGGTCACCCGCACATAGTTGAGATGGACTTGTTTGGCAAACACAAAGACGGCCCACATCTTCACATGTGACTTCACCTGAAATACTTTAGCAGCACAGGAACAGACTTATATTCTTCCCTTTTTCCACACTCTGTAAATACCTGCCTCCTGCTTTTGGACAGGGTGAAACGCAAAGGTGCTAAAAATAAATAAATAATTAGAAGCTGTCCCCGTCTCCCACCACCCACCCATTCCCGAGGTATGACTGACTGTTTCATAATCAGGAAGCTTGTGAACCCTTGGGTAGGGGGGGAACAAACAAGATCTCATGAGATTGCAAGACTTTTCCAAAGGCTTAAATACCCTTCAGATAAGAATCTAAAGAGACAGGAGAGTTCCAGACATCTTGAGCTTTACCCTTCTCTATCTTCTGACTCAACTGGTTTAGGTGCTCTCTTAAAAAAGAGGATGAGAATGCACCCATGTGGACAACTCAATTCCACTACGTACCATGTTTCAGCTTGAAAAAAATATTTTCTTGCTGCAGAACATCTCAGTTGCCATTTTCCTGCTTCATGGGTCTAATTAAAATAACCCTGTAGCAAACTACATCCAAGCCAACTGAGCTATGTGGGTTTAGGGTTTTTTTAGTATTATTATTTTTCCTCTGAACTGACATTTACTTCTTTTGTTATTCCATAGTCACAAAATCTTCTTCTACCTCTTTTTAATGAGTCATACCCTTCTGTCCTTACTCCAGCAAAAACTCTTCTCCATTCCACAGAGCCCTGGAAGAACACTGCTAAAACCTTTTCAGAGGCCATTCATTTATACCTCTGTTCAAACCAGCTTGAGCTACAGTTTTTTGCTCACACCCCTTGAGTGCTTATGTGCCTGAGTTACTAGCACAGTCCTCACACCAAAGGAACTAACGTGTGAATGCTCAGTTCTCCTATTTGCCTCCCACCTTGCGATCCAAGTAGCTCAATAATTAGCATTTTGCTTGCAGCCTCAGGGAGCAGAAACACTTTTAGGCTATAACAGATGAGCAAAACAGAGCAGATGCAAAGACACAGAGCAAGAGAGATTTTCCATAAGAGAACTTGCCCAGTAACAAGCTAGCTTGAAAGGGAGCAAACCATGTGGAGACCACGTGAGATGCATTCTCCACCCTTCCTGCCTCACATTTCATGCTTGTACTGCCTGAGTAAGATGCTCATTAATCCCAGGATTCCGAGTTTGGCCATTTTAGCTGATGGGTGAATTGTCATAAAGTCTCCTGTCAGCTGCTATTTGTAGTGATTGCGCTATGAGCTTGACATGCATTGCATTGTTCGGGCTGGTTTTGTTCTTTTATTTTGCTTGGGCTGGCTGCCTCCTGAAACCTCTACTCTGCCTACTTCCTGAGGATTAAAGCATGTCTTCTGGGCAAGGAGACGCAGGGACCACCTGCAGATTCTGTTTATACATCCAGCCTTGTAGCCTGATTGATCTCACAATAGGACTGCATAATGTAAACACTTCATTATTCCACTAAAGGATATGTGCTGTACCACCTAAGGTCCCCCCAACCAAGAGTCAGTTTTAGATAGTTAAAATCTGCTAAGCCACACCAAAGAAGCTAAACAAAGGAAAATCCATCCTATCGACATTTTAAAGTCTCTAAGTTAAACTAATTAAATTCTATTAAGTTGGAAACTTTACCCTGCCCTTTTATTCCAGGATTTTGCCATCAAGACTCAGCACTGCTCAGTCCCGTTGGTTCTGACGCACTGTTTCAGTGCCTAATAGCAACAAAAACCCAGATTATCAACAGGATTTATTCCTGCTCTGGGACTACGACACCACAAATTCAGCCTTGGGAACTTCTTTCTCAACATGGGGGACCGTCAGGAGATGGAGGTCCAGTTTTGGCTCTGCCTGGGATCCACCTAGAGAGAAATGGGATCTGGAAGAGACACTTCTTGGCTGTTTTCAACATGGCACCTATTAACTGCACCACCTCCCAACCTGGCCCAGCAGAGGGGCAAGGGGAGAAGGTGAAGGGGACCTTTCTGTTCCTCCCAAACTACAGAAGTGAAGAGCATCGATGCTCTTAAGTATTTCCTACAGAAATTTTATATTGGTATTTCCTTTTGCCAAATGAGAAACTGAGAAAGAGAGACCAATGACCACCCTGAGATTTTGGGAGGGCAGTCACGTTCTGCACCTGAACCAGCACCGAGCAGCTCTTCCTTCCTACACTGAGCCTTATATCACCTTTCCCCCTCCACTCAGGAACACACGCCTCCTCTTAGAGCAAAAGGACAAGTCAAGGGCAGAGTCGTGGCCATAACATTGCATCTCCTGGGACTTGGGGTTTAGCTCTTATGAGTATTTCAACATTGTTCTTGTGGTTTATTTCCCTTCAGAATTTGTTTGTTGGTTGTTTTGTTTATTTAACAGCATTAATTAAAAACTAAAGGCACACCCAGCTAGAGTAAGGAGCATTAATCTGAGGAACTGCCCCAGTTCCTCAAGAGGGAGAAGTTTACCCTGGATTTATCTAGTTAGCTATATATAATAAAAGAACAGAAAAATATGGAGTACGTCAATGTCTGTAATGCACACTTCACTCATATCAGAATGCTTCTGAAAGCATAAACCAAAGTGATAGAATTTAATTCTGCTTTAAACAAAACAGCCCATTTTCATTAGTAAACAAGTCATGAACATGCACAGATTGTCAGTGTATCACAGCGTTCACAGTTTCAGTACAAAAAGCAACCATAAGGTCTTGATTGAATAAAAGAGATAAGCAAGGCATGTACTACTAAGGTCAATGACACTTAAAACACATATGTATTTCTATGATTTATAGAATCAGAGCTTAATTGTTCAGCAAATTGCAATAGTTTGGTATTTACACCAAGCAGATTATCAACTGACATACATTAAAAAAAAAAAAAAACCAACAACAAGCTTTTTTGCTTTGGATCACTGTAGGCCTTCAACAAGATGATCTGTGAAGCTTTTGAGTGCTTGTGTCTGTCTGAAGAATGGACATCACTGACTTGCTGGCTAGTGCTGACCCTCATTTTTTACAATGGACACCTAACTTTAATTCCATAAATTCACATATAGATTAGGAAATATGAATAGTCTGCACTCTGAGAATTCTCTGAATCTCTGAAATCATCCTAAGATCACACCAGTCCTAAAAGTAGGTTCTGGTCCTTCCAATCTAGACTCCCAAGAAAAAAAATAAAAAGACACTTTGGAATTGAAGCAGGGAAAGGGGAAAAGGCAAGCTCAGAAGTTATGTAGAAGAACTTATATATCAGAAGAAAAAAATTATTTACAGAAGATGGATACAGCCATGTCTTTAAACATGGCACCAACACTGGTCCAGGAAGGATTTCTGCCTACAGACTTTGGTATATAATCAGCCTTAAAAAATGCTCTGGGATAGAACTTTATCTGAATTTCTCTTTGTAAACTTCATCCTCGGAGGTTTCTCCTTATACACAAAACTATAGTTTATCCTATCTTTACCAGCAACTTATTGGAGGAACAGCTTCTTACTGCGTGAATTGCTGACAATTTTAAAGAAAGACCATATTGTAAGAAAGGAAATTGAAGCTGACTCTAAATTCCTATATGTATTGTGCTGCCTCTCCCTCCTTTAAATCAATGGAAGTTAAAAACTATTTAAACCAAGAGCAGGATCAATCCCCTATTTTTATTAAAACTCACCAAAAATGTGAAATCCTAACTTCTTCACAGCTGAATTCCTCACTAAGTTAGGCCTGCTCCTGTCATTACACGCATCTATTAAAGCATCCAGTTGTTACTTACCTTTGCTGCAGGAACAAGGCATTTTCTCCTGAACCCTGCTAGCACAGTTCAAACATAGAACTAAGGCAGTAGCTCTCCTTGAAAACTTTGCTAGCACCATCCTTACACAACAGAACACACTTTACATTTTAAAAGGCACATGTGTTGCCTGCAAAAAAGAGCACTGCTGTGCAGGCACATAAAAGCGGTGTGAGGAGAAGTAGGCTCTTCCTCCTGCACCCTCCCCAGCAGAGCTCAGCAGGTGAACCTTGTCAAGTCATTTGAGCTCTCCAGGCCTTCGTTTCTTCCTCTGTGAGCTGATGGGTAAATACCTCAGCACTGTAGAGGAGGCTGACAAAACCATGCTTTATAGTATTCCTAACACAACCCAAAATCTCCTGCACAATAGAAATTGCTCTTAGGGAATAGGTCTATAGAGATTTATTTATTTTTAGAGTTGCGTAGCTATAAATCAATTCATACTGACTAATGCGTCCAGGCTTGTTCTTCATGGTCTTTTTCTCATGCCCAATAGCTTTTCTTTTAACCTGATTTCCCTTTAAAAACTTTCCCACCATTTTAGGGCCTATCTTGCAATCTTAAAGCAGATAAATTTTGATTTATGATCTCTTCTAAGTTTGCAGCAGCAGAGAGTAAAAAAGATATTTTCTCTATCAGGCAAATAAACCCCCCTTTATTGCTTTCCCCTCTTTCCCCGACACAGAGTGCTGGTGGAGCTGGTGAGCAGAGCTGCTATTCTCAGTCCCCATGCAACACATGGCAGAAGGAGCAGTGCTGCCAGGTTGGCAGCCTCCACTGGAACAGCATCCCTCTTACAGCATGCATCTGGAGGAGTGGCTGGAAATCCAAATCTGTGGAACATCAGCGTTATTAGAGATGAAGCTAAGCTACAGGTTTGGAATCCAAATCGGAATTTATTTCCAAATTGAAGAACTGGGGACTTGTTTCAACACTTTATAGAAACAAAGAGCCATGAGGTTTTGATCTGAATCAGAAAACCCTAGCGTGTTCAGAGCCTGGCTTTTGGTTTGGGCCCTGTGCCTGGTTATAAAGTGATTACTCAGCACTGCTTGTCCAGTTCATTCATCTTGCAGCCTCTGTACTACTTCTGTGCTGTTATGTATACTTGGCATCCTTTACCTGTTTATGTCTGTGATCAGGTAAATCTAAATATATTTTTGCTTTCATCCAAAGGAGCTAAAATGTTGGATGTGGACTTGGGGGGATGACCACAAACATTTCAGTTTCTCATTTCTGACATCCACAGAGAGCCACAAAATGTAGGTGTTTTGTGCAAAAACAGAGTTCCTAAGTTACCTGAAGTGAGCTGCTACTGGTATGTACCATGCAGAGTTTCTCTTTGTTGGTGCTACCGCTTTATAGTGTTCAAAAATAACCCAAACAGGTTAGGTAGTAACCAAGATATTATCTGAGTAAATTTTACCTCAGGGGATTCCTTCAGAGTCAAAAAATGTTTTAGTCTGTCTGCATGAATGTGGCCCCAAGGAAGATTTTACAAGCAAACAAGTTGAACAGCACAAAAAAGCAGGCAAACATAAAAACGTGGTGGGGAAAGGAATAGAAAAAATTGTGACACATTTTAATAGCTATGTTAGTACATTAGTACTGATATTTGTCTGTCTTTGCAAAAAATGAAAACACATCTGGGCTTTTGTAAAAATGACAGCTTGCTTGTTTTGGTTTTGTAAGAGGCACAGGCAGGTCCAAACAAAAATCCCAGAACCAAACACCATTTGTGGTAGGAAGAATCAAACTCCCAGATTACAAGCACTCCTTTAATTTGAGTACTTTACAATCCAAATCCTCTTCTGTCTCTGGATTACACTGCTGGGCATTGTCTGACCATAAAGCCAATTTAATTTTCCAGGGCACGGATGATCTTTCAGTGCTTTTGAGTTGATCTAGAGAATTTTACACCACTTACTTCTTCTATTGCCAGTTTAATAAAGAAAATAACTTAAACCAGAGGTGTCTATGTCCCTTGGTAACCTTGATCTGCATATACAGCTTCTTCTGTTCACAGCAGCCTGGTTTAAGTTAAAAGAGACACAGCCAGCTCACTGTCTTCCTGTCTTCTGACCCACAGCCTTTTCATATCTGCAGATCCCACCTTCTTCCCTTGTAACAAGCAAGACCAAAATTTTAGGCCACTAATATGCACACAAACTATATAAGCACTCATATACTTTGGTATTTGAAATCCAGATAGGAATTACACTGGATTACCCAGTCATGCCTCTTTATAGTAGTAGAACTAAGCAAGAAACCTATCTATGAACCCAGACCCAATATTACACCAGCAGATTTGGATGATATTATACACAACCCAATATGTGCACTGTAGCTACTGTTTTCCCAACAGCACAAAATAAAAATGAACAAATAGGGAACACATTTTGGCATGACTCCCTTCATATCTTCTCTTCACATGCACGCTGATATTAATAAGTATTTTTTTTCTTCACCTATATATGTGCACAGATGCTCATATACAGACAGGTAGGCAAATAAGTAAGTGTGTGTGTCTGTTTATATACAATTTATAATTACTATGTTAGATTGCATGTGTATTTTAAATACCTTCAGTATGCACTACATATGTGACATATTTGTCCACAAAAGAATATATGTTGTATTGTGTTTAAACACATCTAAATGTGTCATGCTAAAAATATTTTTCCTACTGTCTTACTGTCTCTTGTAGGTTTCAAAATATAACACATCAAAGGGGAAAATGAGAGAAAAAATGTGTTTTAACACAAATCCTCAAATCCTCCAACACTTTAATAGCCAACCAGGGCAAATGAACAAAGCCATGGGATTTAGATGACCAGCTATACAGCTCTGGCTGCACTACTTTCACTGCAAGCTGATGTTAGGCACAGTTTTGTAGCCAACTCATTTCCACTCTCCCCATTTAGTTTAGTATTGTGCATAGGGTACACCAGCTCTTGCAAGAAACTCTTAGACTAAATATGCCACTGACACTAGATAGACAGCAAGAGAAATTCAGCAGATAGTACCATCAGAATTACTTATGGCTAGCCATTCACAGATAAAAAAATGCTGAAAAATATTTGTTGCTGATAAGCATTGGCCAGCTTGATAAGCAAACCTGTTAGAAATATTGTTCTTTACTGCGTTACTCCAAATCAGTGATTTCAGCAGGCCTGCACTGGAGCTGAACTATATCAACATATTTGTGAATCAAGCCCAAGATGAGTTCGGAGAGAGGGAGATAACCAGAGGCAATGAAGTTAGGACTCTAGCCAGGGACTGTCCTAGTTGGGTGGTGTGAGCCCAAACAAAGCCCAGGAGGAGGTGAAGAGGGGAGCAGCATGGGCAATCGGCAGCCCAGAGTTCCCTCCCTGACCCTGTTTTGGTTAGGAGCAGTCACAGCCTGTGAACAGGACTCTAACCCCTGCAAAGGTGGGATACTGGCACTATTCTAGGACATTAGTCTAAGCTGTTTGGGAAGTGCTGTAAATACGCCCATTGTAGACACGAGAAAATGAAGTATGCAAGGACAAAATGCTTTACCATAACGCCAGGAGATGTAAAGATTAAAAGAAAAAGGGTCACGCCACTACCTTAGATCAAGATTTTCTGGTACTGAAAAGATCAGTGGACTACTCTGATATTAGCTAGAGAGGAATAGACCTTCAGGGGACACCCAGAAATCATATGGGCCACTTCAATACCCCAAGGTGGGGCCATTTCCTGGATATATTTCTCTATGTCTATTTCTAAAGGCCTCCAAATATCCCCATAGCCAAACCTGTTGCAGTGCATCAGCACAGTTTATTCTTTATGGTTGGTACATTTGCAAATTTTGCATTTGCTTCAATTTCTAGCTTTCTTTTGAAACTTGTATCTCCTCTCAGGGGCTGGTTTTTTATCCCTTCAGAACATGACAAATGATAAACTGATGAGCAGGGACGAGCAGGAACAAAAAGAGGAAAACAACCCAGCTTTCTGTGAACTACACAAATTAATTTCTTCGTTGTCTAAAAATGTTCTTACCTTTTTACTCTTGAACCTCACCGATCAGTCATTTGTATCCCTGAGGAATAAATAGTCTAAGAATTTCTGTATATCAGGGAGAGCATGCTTTTGTTATTTTTAATTTTTCTAGGCACCTAAAGGGATGGTGAATTCTTGGTTGTTTATCTGGGTATCATAAGAGTAAGATCAGAGCAATGGGTACAGAGAACAACGATTATGGGCTACTGTCTATGTATTCATTACCCTTTCCTTTTAGTACAAGCATATTTTTCAGAGGAAAGCATCCTGAGACAAATCTGTTACCTGGGTATGAGATGTAGACTGATTCCCCAGCAGCATTAAAGTTAATTTAGATTTTCATCCAGGGAATCAACAGAAACTGGGCTTTAATTTCGAGCTGACATCTACCCCCAAACATGATGCTAACTGCAAGAGAAACACTGCTAAAACACATCCATGCTTCCCAGTGTGTAAGAAGTTCCTTGGTGTGAATTAGAGCTATGCAGTCACCAGAAAAGCATCCTCACTTAAAGATTAGAGCAATGCATTGAAAACTGCTGCAAAGGAAAATACCATTGCTCCTTGAGAGTGGGAAAATGCTATGGCAGCTCTACCCTATTAAGAGAGAAAACTTACAGACATTGGCATAATGATGGGACTTCTCCTTTGAGCTGAAAGGCCGAGAAAGGACATCTTCATCCCTACTTTGTTCCCCTGTGCTTCTTCTGTAACAATGAAGCAATACTTAAAAGTGATACTAAACCTGGAAAGGCTTTAGGTCCCCCAAACAGCCCTTGGAAGACCCTCTAACAGAGGTACAATGGAGTCGGCTCCTTTCTTCTTACATAGACTATCTTCTTGGCAAAAACCTCTTACTTACACCTCTTGATCCAATTACAGCTTTCAGGGATGTCGATGAGAGTGGGTCCAGCAGCAGACGTCCCTCCAGCACATAACCTGTACTGGCTCCAGACAATAGGGTGCAGAGGCAGCAATGCTCTGAAAGCCTCACAGCTGAGGCTCAACAACCACCTCCGTGGAGGCAAAGCTTCCTGAACCAATTCTAAAAAGCACAGGATTCTTGTCAAGGACAGCCGTCAGGCAGCAGAGTCTGCAGGCAAATAAGACCTTTTGTATTTGCAAAGCCTCATGTGTGAACTCTTTCATTCATCTGGGATAAAGTTAAATAGGTGCTTGCTTATGTTTGAAATATGTCCAAGGTGGTTTACCTAAATGGTATTCATGTCAACAGAGGTTTATCACCTTTAAATTGTTTTTGTTTTATTTGCCTACTCATAAACCATTCCAGGGAGTGTTTATGGTTTATTTAAAGCCCAGTGGTATTGGGACAAGTTGTATAGCATTGCTGTTTTTAGCGTTTCCTTGATTGGCTTCACCTACTGCACAGAATCAGGAAGGTCTGCCTAGCTTTGACCAATGGTAACAGAAAAGCCTTTTCTCCAGTGTCTGACTGGGACATCTACAAGGCCGGAAAATGCCTTAGCATGTAGTAATTTGAAAGTACTTCCAGGCTACTTTTGCAAAAGACGCAGCCTGACACAGCTAACACGAATAATTTTACTCGCTCCACCTATAGATCTGATATATTTTTGAGCCAAAAATATTTATTACAAATAGGATTATGTAGGAAAGATTGAGAAGTTTTGTTCTGTTGTTACTAAGCTAAGCTTAAGTGCTGTGTTCAACTACAGCACATCTCTGGGAAGACAGCTGGTCTCATGGTCTTGATTTGGCCATCTCTGGAAACAAAGAGTTCAGCGCTGTCCGGAAAATTTTTGGTCATCAGATGACCTCAACAACAGAGGAATATAAAAAAATCTTTCCCAGGTATTTCCCACTTCCCGATCCCAACAGGTCTTTCCTTGGTCGTCTCTGCCCCCATCCTGTTTTTCAACTTTCTTTCAGATTCTGAGTTGCAGAGAAAACATCACATTCCATGTAGTCTTCATCAGTAAAGTGCTCCTCACCCAGGTAAAAATAAGCCTTAGGCTTCTGTTTACTGCTCCTGCCTGTTTTTTGAAATTCAACGGCCTTGATCCTTTTGGCCACGATACCAGCCTAGGAAGGCCTCTGAAGCTAGCTGCCTGCTGATCTGAAATCTTCTGCAGAGTCACTGTCCTCCAGGATACCTGTCACCCCTTCTCATGCCACCAGACCCCTTTCACAGGCATGGCCCAGCACTTCTTGTTCCCAGGTGCACCCATTTGCATTTGCTTGCATTCAAGTGCAAGGCTGTTTCCCAAGAGGTCTTGATTATTCTATGCACCTTGTCCTCCTTAAAACAAAGCCACAGCTTCCTCTGTTACACTCCACACTCACAGACTGCACAACAGCTGTCTCATCTTTTTGGAAGGGATTGGTTTATTTCCCATTTAGACTAAATATCAAAGCCAGCATAGGCCTCCGTTACACTGGAGCAACAGCTCTGATATCCCAACGCAATCAAGTTACAGCCTACTATCACTCTGACTCAGTGCGCAGTAAACATTGGAGCTAGTGCTTGTGTGCAAGGGGACATGTTTGTTAGAAACAGAGCCTCTTGCATACGTCATACATATTTTACTAACACATCACCATGGAACCTAATAGTCTCATGTGATCATTCCCAGCAAACGCTGCTCTTCTCTCACTGGCCTATTTGCATGGGCATCTTTCTTATTTCAAAATTTCATTACAAACACAGAAGGAAGTTTTGAAACACTTCATGTCACTGTGAATGTCTGTGCCGAGCAGCAGCTACTCTTACTGATTTCAAAACAGAAAAGCTGACAGCTGCTGACCACTGGACCGCCCCTGCCAGCAGCAGCATGGCTAGTGTAGGTACACCAGTGAGGCTCCGGCTGCCATCTCACCTGCTGCTCCTGCATTCTGCTGCCAGGTCCTGGTACATTGCAGATGGACACATTCATGGAAACATGATGGCAAAGAGAGTTTGAAATGAAATTACCCTATCCTGAACCAAAATGCTGAAATTTTCCAGAATAGTTTAAATAAAGCACCATTTTATTTTGATTAATTATTTTCCCTTCTTGGAAAATTCCTTGGAAGTTATCCCATTTTGCAGGTTACCAGAAGGAATCAATTGCAGTGAGTTTTCTAATACACTCTTACTGAAGTAAGAGGCCAGGCGCACTCCAGTTACGGTTAGTGCTTCTCTGTGCCAGTTGCTGTACACGACAGATCTCAGACAATCCTTTCTACCTTACAGAGCATCTATTCACATCTTTGGAGACAAAAAAAAGGCAAATTAAAAGGGAGTAGAAAATGGTTACATGAAGACAACTTTTAAGGATCTTACAAGTTTGTTTTTTTTTTTAAAATAAGTTTAACTCCATTAAGAAAAAGAAGAAATCCAATTCTAAGTGGTTTTGTCAATGGTGGGAGTTAGCAAGGAAGACAAGGAGCTCAGCTTTAGCCAGGTTAAACAATAACTTGCTACTATTTGTGGCTGGCTCCCAGAGGGCCAAAAAAATTAACTCGTGGTTAGTTAAATAATAGTTTTATTAAAACAATGATCAGATCAAATAACTGGCATGTATGTGCAGGAAGTCTTTCAAAATACTCAGGTCCTGCAAAAAAGTTAGATCAAGAAAATGTCTTTTAAATGTCTGAACCCTGAAGTAACTGAAACCCATAGAAACTGGATGCCTTAAAAAGAAAAAGATTTTTTTAAACCTTAATCCCAACATTCTCTCCTAAGAATAACACAGTTCTCTACTTTCAGTGTTTTCTCTTCATGCACATGTTTTCGTTCCCTTGTTACAGTAGAGAAATAATTTTTTTTTCTGTGACCACAGCTCTTTTTTAACCTTTTATTTTATTTTTGAAAAGAGAAATAAATGAAAGATCTAAAGCTGTGTGGTTTCACATCCCCCAGCTGAGTTGTCCAGTGAAAGGAGCAAGTAACTAGAGAAGAGGAACGCTGACTGAAGGACAAGCCTCCAGATACTCCACAAGTTGCTGACAACCGCAGCTGCAGAAGTGCAGGTGAGAGCCACCACAGGTACAGTTCCTGAAGGTATCTAGTCCCCTTTTTGTACCACCATGGGTTCACAAGCCACCTTTGCACATTCACATATCTGCAGGCAAGAAGAGCAAATTCAGTCCCAAGTTACGTACTGCATCTGTACGGTGAGACCGGACTGAGAGTGCCACAGGTCCCTCGGTCCCCGCCTGCCGTGAGGAGCACTGCTGTGGGCTTGGTGACCATGGAGTCAGGTCTACGGTGAAATTGCTCTGGGCAAAGTTACCAGCTTTGGTATGAGAGGATTGCGGCGCATGGAGGAGACTATACCTGAAAAGGGCCAAATTACCTCACAGGGTTCAACAAGAGTGCACAAAGGCAGGGTGCCTGCAGGCAGTCTTTGGCCCCTATTCTCTGCGCTTCTGATCCATGAGACTAATTGCCTGGTGGATGCTTTGTGACTTTCAGGGTTTGGGAAGGCAGCTCGAGGTACTGAGAGTTGTTTATACAATCCACAGCGCAAATGGATACTTGTCAGCAAAGCAACATGTGTTCAAAGAAAGCAACAACATAAAGAGTGTCTGATTTCTTCAAAACGGAGAACGAGTTTTCTTAAGTGTAAACATATGCGCACACTTGGGGCAGATACCCATCTAAAGGTGAATTGCTGCCCCTAACGTGTGTTCATGTCTATCAGTTTGCATTATATTCAGGTAGCGGTGAATACCGCCTTTTGGGTGGGTGTAGAGTACTTGATGAGCTTTTTGGATGAAGGGCAGGTAAAAACTTGCTTCGTCTTGTATCCAAGATTCGAGTATTTACCTGTTGGAGCCCTGCATATTAAGGCCCACGCATTTACCCTGCAACACAACATGGAATTTTAATGAATTCATGGACTCTGAAGGCCCCCACCCACCTCTTCTCAAACAACTGAAATCCTTTGCATTCCTCTCAACTATACCTACTCTGCACGCAATAGCAGCAGATCAGACTGGGAACAAACAGGCCTGCTCCTAAACATAGAGAAAGTGACAGATATTTCCAGGTGCTGTCTCAGACAAAGCAGAAAATGTCCCTCTGCCCTCAAAGCACAAGAGAATAAAAAAATTAACTGAGTTCTCCTCTCATGACAGGCCTATATGGCATTAAGGTATACAGCATCACAAGCCAGGCTTGATCACTTTAATCTTCCTAGTGAAGAAATCACTCTTGCACAAACACAGAATGTTTGTGGTGGACATAATCAACTGCTTATTTAAAGGAAAAATCAAAACCAGCAGCGAAGTAGAAGTTTGCAGAGCTTTGGCCAGATTTACCATGCTGCACATCATCCCCGTCCAAGGGAAAAAAGGGTGCAAATAGAAGCTAACTCCCAGTACATGGTAGAATCTGTTTTTACAACTAGTGGTGTAAACCTCCAGGTATAAAGCACTATCTTAGCCCAAGGGGACAGACTATACTGCCCACCAGAGAGGTAGAGGCAGAGGCAGTTTCTATTCCAGTGTCTCAAGATGTGATAAAATACTGAAACAATAAACTCTAGATATCATCAGTCTTGCATATTACCTTGACAACTACTACTGGAAAGGAAAACAAAACATGTCCTATGAAGACTTCTGGGGAAGCCTTACAATCACTAGTCCTTGTCCTTATGGGGGACTTCAATCTACCGGATGTATGCTGGAAATACAACACAGCAGAGAGGAAACAGTCTAGGAGATTTCTGGAGTGTGTGGAAGATAATTTCTTGACACAGCTGGTGAGTGAGCCAACTAGGGAAGGTGCCCTG
The DNA here is from genome assembly GCF_963921805.1 of Phalacrocorax carbo. Classification (NCBI taxonomy): domain Eukaryota; kingdom Metazoa; phylum Chordata; class Aves; order Suliformes; family Phalacrocoracidae; genus Phalacrocorax; species Phalacrocorax carbo. Next base: position 92,819,684 of record NC_087514.1, on the reverse strand, counting down.
CTGGACCTGTTGTTCACAAACAGAGGACTGGTGGGTGATGTGGTGGTTGGAGGCCGTTTTGGGCATAGTGATCATGAAATGACAGAGTTTTCAATTCTTGGAGAAGTAAGGAGGGAGGTCAGAAGAACTGCCACCTTGGACTTCCAGAGGGCAGGCTCTGGCCTGTTTTGGAGACTGATTGAGAGTGTCCCCTGGGAGGCAGCCTTGAAGGGCAAAGGAGTCCAGGAAGGCTGGACATTCTTCAAGGAGGAAGCCTTAAAGTTGCAAGCGCGGACCATCCCCATGTGCCAAGACAAGCTGGTGGGGAGGAAGATGGGCCTGGCTGAACAGAGCGCTTTGGCTAGAACTCAGAAAAAAAAAAAAAAAGGCGAGTTTATGACCTTTGGAAGAAGGGGCAGGCAACTCAGGACTACAAAGGTGTAGCAAGGTTAAGCAGGGAGAAAATTAGAAGGGCCAAAGCCCAGCTAGAGCTTAATCTGGCTACTGCCATAAGAGACAATAAAAAATACTTCTATAATTACATTAGCAGCAAAAGGAGGACTAACGAGAATCTCCAGCCTTTATTAGACATGGGAGGAAACATAGTGACAAAGGATGAGGAAAAGGCTGAGGTACTTAATGCCTTCTTTGCTTCAGTCTTTAATAGTAAGACCTGTTGTTCTCTGGGTACCCAGCCCTCTGGGCTGGAAGACAAGGAGCAGAATGGACCCCCCATAACCTAAGGGGAAATGATTAGCAACCTGCTACACCACCTAGACACACATGAGTCTATGGGGCCAGATGAGATCCACCTGTGAGTACTGAAAGAACTGGCAGAAATGCTAACCAAGCCACTTTCCATCATTTATCAGCAGTCCTGGCTAACTGGGGAGGTTCCAGTTGACTGGAGATTAGCAAACATAAAGCCCATCCACAAGAAGGGCCAGAAGGAGGATCAGGGGAACTACAGGCCTCTCAGTCTGACCTCAGTGCCAGGGAAGGTTATTGGAGCAGATCATCCTGAGTGTCATCATGAGGCATGTACAGGAAAACCAAGCAATCAGGCCCAGTCAAGCATGGGCTTAGAAAAATCAGGTCCTTTGAAAAAGAAGGCCAACAGCATCCTGGCTTGTATCAGAAATAGCGTGGCCAGCAGGACTAAGGAAGACCCCCTGTTTTGATGCTGGTGAGGCCACCCCTTGAATATTGTGTTCAGTTTTGGGCCCCTTACTACAAGACAGACGTTGAGGTGCTGGAGTATGTGCAAAGAGCAGGAACGAAGCTGGTGAAGGGTCTAGAGCACAAGTCTTATGAGGAGTGGCTGGTGGAACTGAGGTTGCTTAGTCTGGGGAAAAGGAGGCTGATGGGGAGACCTTCTCGCTCTCTACAACTGCCTGAAAGGAGGCTGTAGTGAGGTGGGGGTCAGTCTCTTCTCCCGAGTAACAAGTGATAGGATGACAGGAAATGGCCTCAAGCTGTACCAGAGGAGGTTTAGACTGGATATTAGGAAATATCACTTCACTGAAAGGGTTGTCAGGGATTGGAACGGGGTGCCCAGGGAAGTGGTTGAGTCACCATCCCTGAAGGTATTTAAAAGACGCTTGGATGTGGTGCCCGGGGACATCATTTAGTGGTGAACTGGCAGTGTTAGGTTTACAGTTGGACTCAATCTTAAAGGTCATTTCCAACCTACACAATTCTGTGTGAAGAAGAGGGGAGAGCAGAGAAGAGGAATGGATAGCTGGGATGGAGACAAAAGATAGAGGATAGAACGTTAAAGCTGGTCAGTCCTTATCTGCCTCTAGCTGGAGCCCAAGGGACTCCTCTCCATAGGCAAGTGGTAGATCTTCTCATGCCAAGACACCCTGAGTGAATTGGTTTGACAAATCCTGTAGCAGGTAAGAGGATTTCAATTAGGATTTTGACATTTCAAAGCAGGCTTCTTAAAAATACAACCTGCCAATGACAGTCCAAACCAAATTTTGGATTAAGAAACATTGGACAGCTCTGTGCTCTTCTAAATCCCAGGCTCAGCATCAAAGAAGGAGGAACATGGTGAGTAATGCATGCAAATGGCTGTATTCATATTTGAACACAAATCAGAAATACCTGTCATTAAAGAAATCCCTCAGCTGGTATCCCACCCTAGGAGTCAGACTGTATAACTGAGCACAATAGCATTTATATGTGTATGTATTGAAAACAGCCTGCTTGCTACACCCCAGGACCTGGATGGCTGTTTCACTGACATACATACAGTGCTGGTGACATTCAGTTATAGCATATATATCACATCAGCATTTTCCTCCTCTTCAGCTACTCATGACTGGTGAACCCCACTATGTACAGCAGAAATTCTTTTAGCACGAACCTTGCATTTATTTTTACTATTACTGATCTCACGTTTATTCCTCTGTCTTCCTCATTTCATGCCCTGATACATTCTTCAGATATTTAGCCATTCTGACATTACCTCCCAACTCTGTTGTAGCCAGTTTCACTAGCACATTTCCACCTTCTGGGCAATAGTCTCTAATAAAATTAGCACAGAAGAGTGGTCCCAAGAGCAATCATTAAGGGCTTTCAATAACAACTTCCCTCCTGTCTGAAAGTTCTCTTTTCACTTAAATATGCCCTTTAGCTTATCTATTAGTCACAATTTTTCTACCATTAGCCAGCATCTCTGTTTCACATGCTACACCATACTAGAAGCTAAGCAAGAAGGACTGCATTTCCATAACTAGAAATACCAGTGCTTTTATCAGAGGTAATGATTAGGTTTACCTAGATCATGCTAGTTCTAGGCTTGTTTTTTCTTTCCTCCTTCTGTTACCATACACCCTATATTCTTTCTTTTAGAATAGTAGAATAGTTGCTACCATAAGCATGCACCCTAACAGGGCTGTCCTTGCCCCTTTGTCAACATTCTCCAGTTGAACGGTGTCTTCCTTCCTCTGTTAAATCCAAAAACGTTGTTTTTCAGCATGCAATTACGTGTATCAGTTCCTTCCAGACACTGAGATGTCAATGATCCAGCCTTCCTCCAATACTGAACTCCTTGACTTTTTCCTCCCACTTTGGCAGAAGCCATTTTGATTTCCATGTCTTCATTGCCACTAAAAACCTGCTATGCCTGCATATTCAGAATCAGCATCCTAACTGAAACAGAAGCAAAATACCTGATAAATTATTGGGCCATAGCCAACTACTTTTTTTTTTTCCTTTTATTTATGTGGCTGAAGGACCTTTTGCTATTTGTTTCAATTTCCTTTGCAGAGTCAAACTCAGCTTGACTCCTGCCACTTCTGATTTTACCCATACATTTTCTGACCTCTCACATGTGGCTTGCTTTGCCGACCTATTCTTTTTGATACTCCTTATTCAGTCATATCTGATAACTTTTCTTCCATATTTTTCACTTCACAAGATATGCCTGTTCCAGAGAAGTTTTTGCACCTTTGACTCAAAGAAGGGCCAGCCTCACTTCACAATCCAGTCATCTTGAGCTCTTCAGGCTTTAGCTAGCTCCCTCAATCAAACACCGTCCATCTGGAACTAAGAAGCTTAGCTATAGATCAGCACTTGTTTATCCTTCACTTTAATTGAAACTGAAATCACTCAAACAGGTTATTTTCTACTTCATTCTATAACTTAACAGCATCAGATCTAAACCAGTATTGCCTCTTGCTGTTTTCAGTGACCAGTGAGGAACTCTGTTGGTTGTTGCATTCAGAAATGTCTGAATTTAGCTATTTGTTCCCCTGTATAATCCGGGAAGTCAAAGCCTCCCATAATGAAGATCTCTAACAGGCAAGATCTGTATCTACCAAATCCAGTTCCAGAGGTCATTGGAAGATATACGACACTGCCTCAGCAATCATACTTCCCTGGAATGTCTTTGGCTCTATTATGTTCATTATTTAACTCATATTATCTCTCCTTATTTATCTCATTAAAGGCTTATGGTAACATCACACTGTTTACCTTTACTTCTGTCTTTCACAGGTTAGGTATGCTCCAGTACCTGCACTCCACTCAATTTTTTGCTATTCCCCTTCTTCCCACCCTCTCCTTCACTAACTGTTCCCAGATCTACAAATACATAGATAGCCCCCTGCCCCATTTGCTTTGTCATATCCTTAAATATTCACTTAAACTCCTTCCACCATTTCCCGGTGAAACTGAAGTCCTATGATTTATTCTTCTAGGACCTCCATTCAATAATATGTAATACCCGAATACTTTCTGTGGAGTACCTACTCAGGGATAACAAGTAACCAGCAACCTTCTTAGTTATCTCCACAGTTGTTTTGCCATCTCCGTTGCACTTCAGTAGTCATCCTCATCTATTGTATCTTGTCAGAGTTTTTAGTACAAAAAAAAAAAAACGTAATAAAAAAAGAAGCATTCTTCTCTCCCCCATGCACCCACCCTGGAACCTTAATTCTATATCTGTAGGATCTCTTTCTACCCCTAGCTCTTGGCTATTCTAATTAATTTCTTGCCTAGTAAAACCTTAGCCCCTCGTTTAAGCACAATGTCCATAGATTGATTCTGCCACTGCAATATGTAACTTATTTGGGGCAGATTTTATTTCTATTTCATGTATTTAAATATGGCTAATTAACTGTTCATATTTTGATTACCTCTTTGTGCTTTATTCTCTTCCTCAGTATTCACAGGTATTAGCATAATGAAATACAAACTGCCTAGAATGAGTTCTTTTACGTTATGACCTAAAAAGATACAGTCCAGGTTGCTCAGGATATCTTCACAGAGGGATAATATTTCTTACATAATATCCTTAAGCTATAATCTTCCTTATTCCTACCTTAAATCAAACATGAAAGTACTCAAACTCTATCAACTTTCTCCCTTTAACACAAATAAAAATAACTGTGTTTGGCAAACAGGTTGTCTGTTCTCATTCACTCTACTTGCTGGAATTTCACCTTGCGGGAGCTCATGCAAACCATTTTTTATTGGCTTTGGTTAACATAAGTTCAAATAAACTCAACACTCAAAGCCAAACTTTCAGAAGGTGTCATATATTTTGCCTGCTTTGAACTCAAGGATTTTGCAGGCTCTCCCTGTAGATCTGCCAAGGTTAGCAAAGTTCAGAGAACCTAGCCCAAATTGCAAGGCTGCAATAAAACCTGAAATGGAGATTCATCTAATTTGAAAGTTTATGACAATTGCTTTACACAGCTACCCGCTTGGTCCTTCTGACACCCCAAAGAAAAGTGACAGGAGTGGATTTTCCAATATTGTCACCTGGAGAAAACTTTATTGGGACTTTTAAAAAGCTGTATGTTACACTACTGTTATCGCTGTAGCCATCCCTGTTTCTGTTTTACAAGGAAATGGTGTTGGTTTGAAATAAGCCACAACTCTGATTCTGAATTCCATCTCTTTGAATTTCCCATGTGACTCAGTTTCATACCTGCTCTAACAACATAATTTCCAACACGGGTCCAGCCATTCCCTCTATTTCCTAAGCCATATTAAAACATAATATCTTGCTCATGTGGCTGGCCTCATGGTATACTGACATCATTCAAGAGATCAGTCACCTCATAAAATCATAAAACAATCAAATTTTTTCCCCACATATCTCAATCAATTACAATACTTCTGGACTGCCTGTAGACTGGAGGTCAAGAAGTGATACAGACGCATATATACACATACACCAAAACCAAAATGGTCCCTCAAAGCTCTACACTGAAAAGAGACTGAAAACTGGAGTTCATTTATAGGTCATGTCTCACCTCTGACTCTGAAAACAAAGATGATCACAAACCATAACCAGAAGCATTGCTAAGGATGTATACTTATTATAGATGTGTCGTCTTTGTTTTCTCTTTCCTGCATCCTATACTGGTTATCTTTACCTGCAGCAAACATACAAAACTACACAGTGACCCAGACTATGAGTACATCTGGACTCGTTATATGATGTACTTCCATTAGCAAATATAGTATAAGAGGGCTGACCGAAGAATAACATTAGTTTATTGGTTACTACAAAAATATTACTCCAGAAAACATTAAAAAAATGTAAACTGCAAGGGTCATAACATGTGAGTGCCCAGATGCTTTTACAATATATGCACAGGCATTTCAGACATGTTCTGTTACCAGCATTTAGTCAGAATATCTTTATCATGTGTTTGTTTCCACCAAGGACAGATGCTACTGGTTAATCCTATAAAGTGACAGCCCAGTCCTTCAACCTGTCCATTGTATCCTCAGTAAAACTGAGGCTAGATAGTCTCAAGAAGCCTCAGTGCTACTGCTGGGATCTCTATTTCCAGGTGGCCTCTCTGCCATGCAGCAGGCTCACTTTGCTCTCTGCACCATTTAGCAAGAACAGAGAAAGCAATTTCAAGAGGACAGGAAACCACCAAGGTACTGGTTAATCAAATCTCAGGCCACTGCCACCAATACATGTGCTAATCTCTTAAAAATTGAGGTGGGCAAGGAGAAAAAAAACAAACAAGGAATAAACTCTCCTGTTGGAACACAGTTTCATGTCATAAGCTACTAGCTGCTGTGTGTTTATAGGAGTTGAGGCCCTTAGTGAGGTTCTTAAATATGGGCATACATGAATCAAGAAAGCACGCAGAAATCCTCTGTTAAAGGTACACTGACTCTGCCAATCTGTTGACCTCCAAATCCTTTCCATAAGACATACTTGCTCACTCTCACTCTTCACAGATTAGTTCTGTCTGCTCCTGGGCGCCTACTCCCTCCTTCTCTAATGTGATTAAATAAGCTCCCTGCCTCTCAAGGCTTGTGCAACCGCCTCTCGCTTAGTCACCTAAGAGCTCTACAATACCCCAAAGGAGTGGAGTCAGCTGAAACAGGAGCGTTCCCAGCTCTAACATGTAAAGTACTTGCACTCAGTGCTAAATAAACTTGGAAAAATGTTCACAATGCAGCTGTGTGCACAAGATGCTGCAACCTCAGGGCAAGAATAATTATACACAAACAAGATACTTAGGATTTATGTTCCTCTCAAATAAAAATGTGCGCTGCTTATGCCAATCTCAGCACTTCATGGTATGCCTGCAATCTGAAGCAGAGGAACAGATTCTCTGCTAGGGTTACCAGATTAGATACCACCACTGCTTTATTTTCCAATAAACTTTACAGGCATTCTAAGCATTGTGGGTACACATTTTCATCATAGGAGGCTGAGGATTCATGGGAGGTCTTTTAAATGCCCTGTTGTGTTAATGGTATTTATGCGGGCAATTTTGTATTGGCATACTTTGGGGATTCCTTTTTAGAAGTTACAGGGTTAAAGATGAAGCCCACAGGAATGCCAGACCAAAAGGAACCTGAAAAAGTTTCAGGAAACAGAAACAAGTATCCATAGATTGTTCCAAGCAAAGGTTTATCTAACTTGCTCCTTAAATTCTGTCATGAAGGAGAGTGCCAACTGCCTGTGCAAGTAGCCTGTTGCAATGCTTAAGCATCTCTCAGAAGACAACTATTTCTCCTAACAGCCAATGTCAATTAATTTTCTTGCCGACAAAGTCAATCTCTCCTTTTCTCAGTGAACACTGCTAAAGATTGATCGCTTCCCTCTTCATAATGACTTTTTAATCGTGGTCATATTTATCTTCTCTTCCTGAGAAAAAAAGTAAAGCCAATTCCCTGATCCTTTGTGTTTTCGAAACCTCTCAGCATTCTTCTACTTTGGATCTGTAAGTGTTTGAATGTACCGCATCAATGGGCAATGCAAAAAAAAAATAATAATCAAAGAAACATGTGGAAAGAAGTCTTGACTGCAACAGGCCTCAGATTTCTCAGGAGCCATTCCCCTGGACCAGACTCAGCAGTGAACATATGCAGTGATACTCAATGACACTCCCATGCTCTTAACTAATCTCACTCTAAAAACCAGCGGAGACTCTCTTAAAGTTGCTCTTATACCCACCTACCTCTGTGTGGTGGAACTTGAAATGGTACGTCTCACTGAGTTGAAAGGAGACTTTATAAGCTTTGTTAAAGTTGCTGCAAACAAGGAAAACTCAACAAACAACTTTCAGGAGCACTTTAGTAAGCAACTGCTCGCTGCCTGGAATGCATGTTACACCACGTTAGACCCACTTCATATTTTGCCCCAAGGAGCCAGCAAGCTGGGTGGGAGACCAACGGGCATTCCCACCAGCCTGTCAGGCTGGACAAGCTGCAAGAACAAGCAGCCAGTCTGATATTTCTGCCTTCCCTTTCTCGACCACAACAACAGGGAGGAAGAAGTTAATTCAGCTTGCAACCTTTATATTTAGGTCAAGTTCAGTTAAAATTGTAAGAGAAAAAGGTTCAGGAGTTCACCATTTACTTAGCCAAATAACAAAAACACAGTTTGCATTCCTCTGTTTAGAGGACTTACACAGAGTGAAGAGCTAGGCTATGCAAGTGATACGTGAGCAGTAGCTGGCTCTTCACAGGAGTCTTCTGGAACCAAAGGAGAGAGGCATAGGAAATGGCTGCTACGCTACCAACTACAGACATGAGATAACTCTGACTATTTTTCAAGGTTCTGTCTGTAGGTGGCCCCTACTTCCATAGTCCAGTCCTGCTCCTTGCCATACCCTTTGCTACATGAAAAAAAGAAATATAAATATATTAACCAGGCATGGGAAAAAGATGCTAGTCCCAAAACCCATGGCGTGGAGGAAAATGTTATTTTTCCTGCTGGCAATTTTGTTTGGGTTGGCAGAACATGTCATTTTGACTGTGAAACAGAGCACGTGTACTGAGCTCTGTGAGCTCATCTTGGTATCCCTGCCAGTGCCAACTAGTAGCAATTCAGAGCTCAGCTTGTTATTGAAGATGAATCCATTACAGCTGTCAGTTACCTGCCAATTTAAACCTTAGTGAAAACCGGTCAGAAATTGAGTGACTTTAGAAACAAATACATTTTACCTTGTTTTAGAGGCTCAAATGGGCATACACAAAAGATACTATCTTCCAGTAGCCCATTTTGCAATTGATTAGAAATTAAATCCTTTGTGCTTGAATCAGGGTGGGGAAAATATTTTGAGACTGCAGTTTGATCTAAATGTTGCTTTTACTTGTGGTTTGGCAAAAGACTCCGAAATGCTGTTAAAACAAAAAGGCAAAGAAAACCTGCAATTGCCGTGTCTCTGCTTATAAAAAAACATTTTAAAATAACCACATGCATCATTCACTACACAGATGCCACATTCTTCCCTACCCTTATTTAATAGCTAGCTGTCAATCTACGTTGAAGAGCAGTTACCTGACATTACCATAATAATGCTTCAAAGCTTCATATTAAAGATGGGTATCTTCCTAGGCAAGCCCATGGCGGGCGGGGGGAAGCCTTTTCACTCTAGAGTTGCAGAAACACACTTCTCTGAGAGATGATAGAGTGTAACCAGGCAGGAATGATGGTCACAGATACTCCTGACTTCTCTTTACTGTAATTAAGCAGAGAGACACCAGCAAATCTGGGTCTGCAAAAGAAACGTTTCCATCTGTGTTTCTATTAGCTGTGGTGGAGAGGAACCTACATGTGAACTGAGACCTCTGGCCATTAACATACCATAAACACTTCTGCCATCTTCCAGGATAAGCATTACACTTCTCAGGACAGCTCACATATAACCACTTTGATGTTTAGTCATTCTCGAAACGCACTCCTTTCACATGCTTCTGCTGTGAGCAAACACTGCAATGGAAACTTGCCTGGGTCACAGGTCTGGGAGATGATGCTATGTGTACAAGCCAAAAAATAAATATCATCAAAATCGTTCAAGTTGAGTTAATTTAATAATGAGTATGAGGAACCAGAGCTGACATTTAAAGTATCATTTTGTGAGCAGGAGTAGAAGGAGATGGTGGGAGGCAAAGATCTGCTGAACCTCTGGGACACAAAATTACCTCCTATAAGTGTGAGGAATGGTGAGAAATCAAAGCATGGAAATCCTGTCAAAAAAGGACCAGGTGCTTAGGTGACAGGAAAATACAACTAAGCAGTAGCTTATAGATGTATAGCATCTTCCCTTCCCTCTGCAAGAGAGTAGAGAAGCCCAGGACCAGAGGGTAGTTAGCAGAAGGCAACAGGTGCTTCACAGGAGAATGTTGAACACCAAACACACAGCAAGAACTAAGCATGTCCTCTCTCCCCCCAGCATGTATTGACACCCCATCAGATGAGTCCCAGAGCAGACTTCCCTTAGGAGTTACTATCAGGAAAGCTATTGACACCAGCCTCCATGATCTGCAAACCCCTCAATGCAGCCTCCTATTGACTAAGCCTTCCACATGGCAGCTTTTCACTGACAAGAAACTAAAAGTTGCAGGAATGTAGCTGCGCCAGTCTTCAGTGTTATGAGACAAGATTACACAGACCTCTGAGACATGAGACTATGCAAAGGGAAGCCATTAGGAAATGGGACAAAACCCCAAGTGTCTACGAGAGAAAAGGAAGGATAAATTTCCTTCCTGAACTCCTTCCGAGAGAGAGCAACCCTGTCACTTGCACTATTTAGCATAAGAATATGCTCCTGGGAACCATCTCCCAGTAGCCACCATGGAAAGATTTGTCACCCTAGTGAATATCCTTCAACTATTCTTTCTCTGAATGCAGATATGTCAACAAAGGATGGACAGAAGTGACATCTCTCAGCACCTTCCCCCCATGTTCCACAGCGGATAAAACTACCTACATGAGAGCAATGGCACCTACTCAGTACCCCAGAACACAGCGTCCATTCAAGGCAGGGAAGATCCTTATTCAAGCATAGAACTGTTGTGGGCAAGGCAGAGAATTTATAAATTTGTATGCAATGTTGTTTACTTTGATACAACTGGATTGCTTCATGCCAGTGTTTTGACTGAAACAAGATGAGATAATGGGAACCCCGACGGCCCGCTTGGGAAGCCAATGGGAAGCCAGCTCAGTTTCAATTTGAATATACGTATTTAAGCCTTCATGAGGTTTCCCATTTACTCTGCACATAAGAGGAACTCAGTCAACAAAGAAAGAGAGCCACAAGAGCTCAGAATGGTATTTGTGAGCTTGCGCCATGACAGGAAAAAGGCAAACACCACAATAGTTTTGGATGTGATGAGCTTCTTTCCTAGCAGTTCACTTTACATCCGTGTTTCCCTCTTATTCTGAAAGAGGGTTTTTCTGATGTAGAAGAATGGGGAAGAGAGGGAAAACCAGTTTAAGAACGCAAAGAAAATCTCTTTTACTCCTTCACATTGAGTTTTCTATTAGAAAAGTTTCTACAGCAGAAAAATTACAAAATATAAACAGCTTTTGCTGTTAATTGACATAAGACCCATCACACACAAGCAATATGTGTTCACATGCATGCATGAACATGTACACAAACACACATACTCATGCAGACACGCACCGGCCCAGAGGCCGTGACTACCACTCTGTCTAGGGGAGTTTCATCTGTACTTCTGAGAACCGCACTTTTCAGCAAGAACATCCACTTCTGAATCTGTTTTCAAGTCCTGGATCTAAATTAATAATGTGCCTAAGCAGCAAATCTGAATTCAGGTTCAATCCTCTCTGAAGTTTGACCACAAAAGGGTACTGTGTCTGGGCTTTATATGGATCTGTCATGGATCAAAACATGTCAATTTTAACTCAGACTTGTGGACCAAAATGGTACTAACACAGCTATGAAGAATTAAGTTTTTCAGCCACGAAAAAATCAACAAAATAAGTCAGTATTCTCTGTATTGCAACAGTGCTTTTCATTAAATGTTTGCACGAAGTGTAGCAACCGTGACAAAATAATTTGTGGTTTATGCATGTATATAGCTACATTAGACTGTACAGGCCATTTAAATAGCACATTATGTTAGCAATCATCGTTAGTAACCCTATGTTAAGAAGTGTGGGCAGACACTTCATTAATGCATACACAGATTGCCAGGATATTGTGCTGTCTCCTCGCTGCAAAAATATAAAATACAGTAGCAAGACTGAGTGGGATGATGAAGTCATCTGGCAAATCTCCACTGGGTGATGCACCTAGGAGCAAATGACATAGCATATTCACACCACCCACTGGATACAGCACTGGACTGGAATTCAGGTGCAGACAGACATTTCAGTGATCCTCATTGCCCAGGCATGGACAAGCCAGAAATCAAACCTAACAAGCTGTATCTTTGGAGGAGGGAGCACTATTGCCATCTTTCTTAACTTTAAAATCTAGCAGAGAAAAAGTACTGGTAGAGCTACCAAAAGATAGAATGATAAATGTTGGGCAACCCTAAATACTTCATTTTTGGTCAACTATAAATTGGCTCAACTTCAGCTATCAGGGGTCAAGTTTCCGTGGCAGGATCTGCTTTCAACTATTTTTTTTTTTCCTTTTGAAATTAAGATGGTATAAAGAAATCAGCTCCTAATCTTGGGAAATGGAAATTCCTACTTTTTCATATATGAAAAAGTCCTGCATAAGCTAGTGAAACACAGCCTGCTTTGGTTCTTAGCTCCCAACCTACAGATATGAAAACTGTAAATTCACTAATAATTGAAGGACTCACATTACACTGGAAAAATATGAAGACAGATAAAAAAGCTCTTGCTTTTATGGCCATGTAATCTAAACATTTTTCAACAGCTATCACTGGTAAAGGCTAACAAAAAACCACAAGCGTCACGGAAGCAATCCTAAAAATCATTTAAAGGACACAGAACTGGGGACTCAAACTGCTACAGAAAGAACCAGTCACAAGTGGGAAGAAAAGGTTAATATGACTGTAACCTGCAATGCCCACTCAGAAAGCTGTTTTCTTAAAAGGCAAGTATCAACAACAGTAAGCAGGAATTTCTGAGAGGGGGGTGTTTCCTGGCCATTTTCTAATGCATTTATCGGATTGTGGAGGACATCATAAAATTCCACATCTCTTTAGGAAGAAGGTTAATTTAAATAGATATATTTTGTGGGCAAAATAAAGCATTACAATGCATTGAGGACAAAAGAAGATATTCACCAACAAGCCATAGACTAGAATAGAAAATGAAGAAGCAAGTGATGTATTTATTTTACCAGCTGCTTTTTTTTTCCACTACAATTTTTCTTTTCTACAAGAATGTTGGTTTTAATCCTTTTCTGTGGTTCCTTTTCAGATCAATTCTTTCCTGACTGTTCTCCCCCTTGGCCACGAGAAGAGGCCAAGCCCTGCCACACTTGAGTGGAATGTTGACGCCCACAAGGGTGGGTGCAGAATTAGCCAAAACAAGTCCCTGCATTCCTTAGGATGTCAGCCCCCTTCTGCTGGATCTTTCCTAATGTCTTATTAATAGGTAAAAATCTCTTTCCCAAACCAGCTTTTCCCATTCTTTCACTAGTGGAAAAAACAGAAACACAAAAACTTCCTTAAACAGGTGCCCAGGCATATTTATAGAAAAGTATTATGCTAGTTAGACAATTACAGTTTTTCAGTTGCCCAATTTAAATTCCTATAGCTACCTAATAAACCATCAAATGAAGAAGAATTACCAGTAAATAGCAATTACCTTGAAAGAACAGTACTTTAAATATTAAAGTGACACTTCATTAGTTATGCTGGCAAACAGGTCAGTTTGAATCAAATGGCTATTTTAAATTAGTGGTCCTATTGCAGACATGGGGTGTAATTTTTATTACCAAATACCCAGCCATGCTAGTGACCTTAAAAACATTACTCAAGAAATGGTTGGGAGTTAATTAGAATACTGTGCCAGGGAAAAAAAAAAAAAAAAAAAAAACCAGTCTTGAACATCTCTAAATTCTTTCCAGGAAGGTGTTTTTAATAATGACAGTAGTTTACTCCATTTAAAGGTCTGTATCCTCAAGTCAAAACGTAGGCTTTTATGAAACCAGCAAAATATAAGACTAGAAGAATATTTCCATCCCTTTTCTCTGACTGCAGTAAAATATTTTCTTAAGAAACAAAATGAAGAGCCTCCAAAGCATCTACAACTTCACAACTGCATCTCTACTACAGTACGTCCACTAGAAACTGACTGCCAACAGAAGCTTATACTGATATTTCCTTTTGCTGTGCAAGTGAAATGAGGGCAAGAGAGAAACCTACAGAAAAATGTAATTTGACGTGTACTGCTTTTCATTTTTAGCAATCATTAGATTGAAGTATTAGAACTCATTGCAAAATCAGTTGGCTAATGTACATTTTCTTTGATGCAATCTCTCTTTTTTATAACATACACCAGAGAAGAGTTTTCAGACCGATAATTCAAGCAACTGCTACCTGTAACTCCACTGCAAGACTCTCACTACCCGGAGAAGTTCCTGTATTTTCATCACTCCTAAAAATCGTGTCTCTAGCCTTTCTCAGCCGAAATAAGAAATAAGCTGGCACAAAGCAAAAGGAATAAGAGTCCCGGCATGGATTGTTCCTTTTAGGCTCCTGTACAGATATGTTCACTCCACATTCTCCTTTTCATCTCTTCTATTCACCTTCTTTCATCCCAATTTCTATCCAACATTTTCATCAGGTACCCCTTTCTACACAGTCCCATCCAGTGTATTCTGTGATGGCAGTAACCTCAGTCACAAGCAGCTGTGGTTCTTAAATTTTGCCCAGCTTAAGGACAGCATTTTAGGTTTTTGATGCCATAGCTAGGGAGAATTTGCCAACTACTTACTAGACACAGAAGAACGAACATGATACTATGAGTCATAACGGAGGACCCATGAGAACTGCCATAACTACACTAAAGTTCAACATAACAGTTAATTCCCTCTGAGGTAGAATGACTTCGCACAGAACTCAAAGGAAGATTCAAAATGAAGAGTTGAATTTGGATAGAAAAATATAGGTAATCTTTCTGTCCAAAAATGGAATCCACTCATTTCCAGGAGGTACACCTGGCAGAGGTACAAAAAAGATCCACAGCCTTGTGAAAAATCTTTGATTTCCAAAACTGTTAGAGAACTCACAGGATTTGGGTATTAAAGGTGGGACTTGGAAGGAATTTACTTACCTGAGAAGGGGAGGCCAGAGATCTGGCCCTTTCTCCCCTGAGCTTTGCATCAAGCAAAAAAATACGTGAACAATTCTAGAAACAGCGATCAAAATCCTGGATTCCTCCTCCTTGGCTGAGTTCCCTAACCATGTGCCTACAAAGACAAACTTCACTACATGCCCTCTATGGCTCCTCTGAATTATTGCCTGACTAGTGGAATAGTTTTTGCAGGAGCGGCGGACAACATTCCCACACTTCCCTTGGAGATGGGAGACAATGGTAAGAACATTTCAAGAAAAGTGGGGACTGGACTTGGATCTGCCAGATCTTGGATGAGCTCCAACCACGAAGGTGGTGTACACAGTGTGAGAATACAGCAATTTCAGTCAAGTTTTAAAAGAGGAATGAGTCATCTTAAGCACTTTAGGACCAAAGCTGTGGAAACCTATCAACAGGAGAGACTTCAGGTCTCTGGACCTACCTTTTCAGGATATCAGGTGGGTGCACGGAGTCATGTTTTATTAGAGTATTGTGTTTGGTACCCTAGCCCAAGAGAGTGGTAAGATTTCAGACATATTCTGGCTTTCGCTATTTCTTTTAGCTGGTACCTGACACTTCTTGAGCCTGCTGGCTGTTGCGGATCCCATTCTGAAGTGTCTAACTGTCCTTAATTACTATACAGAGCTCTAAAGCACCAGACACCAAAGGTCTGGACTGCACTCAAGGTCATTCAAGGCAGACAGTTGCAGAACATAGGTCCTCCCTTCAATCCAGGACTATATGCCTGATCCTGCACTCCTGCACTCCACTGAGAGCTTTGCCACAGATTTGAATGGGCATAGAATCAAACTCATTCTGGTCTCAGTGGAGCTCTGAGTATGCACAGAGGTCAACACAAGAGCCAAGTGAGGACCTATGACTGACCATGCATGATTATTTTTCCCTGTACTCATGTCCACTGAAAGCTGTCCAGTAGCATTTGAGATTGGTGAAAACAGATATTAGAGCCAAAGCAGCAAACCCTGGGACACTTCTGAGCACCCAGGTGTCAGCCTAAGCCTTGTCCTGGCCCCATCCAGGAATGATATCCACCACGCAAACCATCTTGATTGCTTCAGAGAAAAAGAAATTTGCTTCATGTGCTGGACAGGCAGAAGAACAAGGTACCAGAACTGGTCATGCTGCGCACCCATCACTCAGTTTCATCTTATCCAGAAAGGGTAACAGTACCAAGCCAACCAACGCCCCATTCCAAAAGGCTCTCGCCACGCTCTGCATGGACCCAGTGACTTAGATCCATTAGCATGGCCCTCATGAAAACCAGACTGCAGAGTCAACAAGCAGTATTGCTCAGTTGTCCTACTGCCCAGATCACTTGCAGGGGGAGGGGGGAAGCCAATTATTTCAGATTAACTGTGGACTTAGCAGCCTAATTTAAGCATTCACACTGGAAAGTGAACTGCAAAGTACAGCTGTAGGAAATAAGGCCCTTATAATCGAAGAAGTGAATTTGTTAATTTCAGCTGAGTAGTCATTGAAATGCTTATCTCGTACAAATATTTGTCTGATATATTGATATACAAATATAATTTCAGTATATTAGCTGAAGCACTAATTAGATTAATAGCTATATTTGCTTTGAAAAGGTCTCCCTTGCTGAAATCAATTAAAAGTGCATGACGAAATTTCATTAAGCTCTACAATATGTTTTTCCATCAAGTGCAAAGTTACTATCTTCCAGTTATCTTATTATAACAGTCCATGATAGGACTCCCAATAGATTCAGAAATCACTGTGCCAACACTGTTTTGTATTTCTTTATCAGTAAGCACAGATTATTTTTTCCCCCACCTCCTGAGGGAACATATTTGCCTCGCATGTAAACAGTGCTGAACTCATGAATGCAGGATTAAACTTACTGAGGGATACACCTGTGGTAATCTCAACCTTGCACTGCCCAGCAGGGTTCCCTCATACAAAGCAGCACACATTTCATTCTGTGTGACCTGGGTCACAGGTCCTCCCTCCAGCAACCCACGCCGTGATGGGTGAGAACTACCATTCCCTTTGCACCTGGCAAAAGTATGCTATAAACAGTGAAACAGAGAAATAGGACCTTTACAAATGTATAGGTATTTACACGTTGCTCAAGAAGTGCTACCACAGGGCAAAGGAGCACCAGAAGCAATGGACAGAGGCCTGAGCTAACCTGAGGGGCTCAGACGCCAAAGAACATATACACCTCCTTCCCCAGAACAATCATTAAATTTAGTGCTGGGCAGATGATAATTGTGAAAGAGGGCAAACTGACGCATAAAGAGAGAAGAGACGGAAATGCCATTCCTAGAGCCAAGGATGGTGCCAACAATTGCACCCGGAGAGACAATGATCTGTGGCTATTGCTCTTCCCAGCGTCCTTTCCATTCTCGCTTCCTCAAGCCTCAGTCTAAACAACCCAACTGGTTTGTCACAACTACATGATTTGGGAAACTATGTCAGTTCTTTGCTCCCAAGCTTCCTCCATGTCTTGTATCTGTTTCTTCAGATTGCCAACACACAGATATCACACTGGTGAGCACAGAAGAAACCTTTCATAAGCTAGACCAGCCCTGCTGAACAGCAACAGGTTTTATTCTAGGCTTATATACACCTGAGGCAACAAGGTCCCAATCCCAGGTATTGTGTGCTTCTGTAATGATTTTTCTGCTATTACTCTGTCGTCTCCAATGCCTGAGACCCAGAAAGAAAACAATAAGGCAGGAAAAGAAAAGACAAAAGGAATGCCATCAGAGATGTGGCCCAGAGATACTGAAAGAAGGTAGATCTATGTGCTACAGATTTGTGCTTTTCCTGAGAAGAGGGAATTAGAAAGCACCTGATAGAAGTAGGATCCTTACAAATATGAAGGGGCCAAAATGAGGTAGGGCAGCTGAATAGGTCTGGAGTCAGAAGTCTGATTTCACACCACTGAAATCCAAGGAGCTGCTCTACAATGCAAAAATTAAGCAGGTGCTAAAGTACTTACCCTGAAGAATTGACTCATGCTGTAATTTTGCACTTCTTAGCTTGCAAGGGGAAAAAAACCACTTTCTTCACTGAGAAACTCTAAAAAGAAGCAAAGAATTATGTATTTTACTCAGGGCAGAAAAACGTATTTAACATTTTCTAATATAAACAAGAACTGGCACTTTTATAAAGCCAGCCAAATATGTTAGCTTTATCAGATATTATATTTAGGACCCAGTGAGAAAGTCACCACTTGTGAGTTTTATTCCATCAACGGCACTACCACCCACCTAAGTCTGCCCATATGTTGGTGTGGAAGAATACTGTGTCTTCCCGCAACACTCATGTTGGAATTAAAATACCTTGCATTGTAGACACATTAGGAGTGCTTTATCATGCTCAGATGATGCACACCATAGCTCGTCATGATTGGGTAACTCAGCCATTAAGATCTACAATAAGCCCACGCTGAATCCTAAAAAGAGAGCCATATATAGGCTATGGAGGTGTTGAGTAAGAGATTTACAGGGCTCTACATAATTAATTTTGCCTTCAATCTTTCCGGCATTTTTAGAAAAACTGCTAGCTGAACACACTGAAAAATTACATCCCTGGTGTAATTTCATCAAGCATCTTCCAACTCAGTAAAGCCCTATTCTGTTCAGACTGTTCATGCTCCTTCCCCAGAGAAAAACTGAAAACCCTTCAGCCTAGGTACATAGGAAAAATAGATGTTATTTTTTCTCCTCAGCTGAGGCTTCTTGTTACTCTGGACTAGGTTAGGCATTGCAACAGCCTCAGCATCCTCCATCACCTATGTTAGTAGTTGCATACTTTCTCACTCCCAGGCAATATAGAAGAAGCAGCTTTTGGACAAGAACAAACAGGAAAGATAAAAAAATAAAAGACCCCCCCAAAAAATAAACCAAACCACAAACCAGTAGATGGGAGGGAAAGAAATAGCAAATGAGCGAAAGAAAGGGAGACTGGGGCCATTTGGGCAAAGAAACTGGAACTGGAAGCCAGTAAAGAAAAAAGTCTGACCAGAATCAGGTCAGCTGGTAAAAGGAATATGCTACACCAAATGCACGTGTTGAGGAGAGCTCACAGCCAGCCGGTGAGAGGCCAGAATGAGGATCCAGGCAGTGGTGGGGAAAGGGAGGAGATGTGGGGCACCAGTCTAGCACTACTGGGAAACGAGAATGAATGCTGGCCCCAGCAACAGAGGCCAGGATATGGGGTTACCTGGCTTAGCTGCATGGGGGCATCATTCTAATATTGTATTATAACATTTTTATTTCTCTGTCCTACCTCAAAATACAAACCAATGTTTTGCTGTAATCCTTTATGTTAAAAAAAAAAAAATATTTTCAGCTGGCAAAGTCAAGGTTTAAGACCTTAAAAAACAGCAGTGCAATATTAATGTGTCCCTCTTGTACATTAGGCAACCTAATACAGCCTGTATTAAGATGACTACTTGCTATTCTTTCCCCCTACTTATTCTTGTGTGCATGTTTTCTTTCATGGCTGTGGTATGAATCTTTCCCGGCACATGTCTTTAATTCAAAAAGAGTACATAGGGCTGATTCTTCCCCCACTGATTATGAGTGCAATTAAATGTATTTTTTCAAATGATGTTCTTAATATTCATTACCAACGTCATTCAGAGGTCTAGACTGCAGCTCAGACTCATATGTACACCTGTTCTGTCAGAGATTTTTTTAATGGGATCCCCCTCTGTTTAAAGGTTGGCCAAATATCATAACAAGCAATCCATTTAAATCCCATAATATTGAATGATATATTAAATTACTCACCTGGCAACCTTGGAACACTTACGGAAGTAGAGGAATGAAGAGCAGGTGCTCATCTCAGGACAGCAGGGGTATTTCTATGCTTTTTGCAGTTTGTGATGAGTAATTAAAAGCTGTGGGTTTTTTCCCGAAACTGAAAGCAAAAAACAAAGATAGGCCTGTATAAATAGAGATTCTTGAGAGTTTCATAGTTTTAAGCCTAACTAACCAAAAAGCAAACAAACTTATAGCCTCACTTGGGAAGAAATAGATGAGAATGCTAGGAAGCAAAGCATAAAGCCCAGTATAAATTGTGTGACTGCATACATTATACAAGTAAAAATGATACTCTGTTAGAGAGAATGCACAGTTTATATATGGAATAAGAGTTTGCTGTGACAAAACCAGCTACACACATTAGCAAGAGGGCTATTCAGACAAATAGGACCCCAGGACCTGATCAGCTGAAAACACCAAAATGTAGCAACCTATACTATTTTCATTACTTGCAACCCAGGACAGGGTGGAGGGGGCGGTGTGCACAGCGGAACCAAACGAAAAAACCGCAACCCCTTGGGGACTGTGACATTCCACTGACTTTACCCACTCCTGAAGGGAAGTTTTGGTCCCCACCAGCAATCCACCAGATACTGACCAAGGGAGACAGCTGGGGAAGTTTTGGCTGAATTTATCATCAAAATATATCTTCTACAGGAATTAAGCAAGTAAATATATAGATCAGATCTTGGATAAATAAACACCTCATTGTTTGTCAGCAGTTTGCATTGTATTTCTCTCACACACTTTTACATAACTCAAACAACTGAAGCATATTAAGAGAGTTGTATCTGTTCTAGACTCATGGCCCATTTATTTCTTTTCTGGGCACTATTTTTCCCCAATTGTCCCTCAAACTGAATAGCTCCCCAACAGCCTCTGTATAGATTTTGTTTCTGCACCTGATTAGAAAAGGACAAAGGCAGAATTTGACTTGAGGAGGAACCAGGAAGATGAAATTCCTTTTACAAGATTATGTAGAATGAAGATATTTATTTAAAATACTCAGGAAGATAAAAGAATGGAAAAGAAAGTCCCCAGGGTATGAGTGCCCTGAGCTTGGGATAGGTGCAATGAAAAAAAATGTTATCTATCAGTGACACCTTTCAAACTATGGATGAATAGTCTGTTAAAAAATAATAGTAGTCCTCCACTTCTTGGGAGGTTGAAGAGCCTTCAACCTTGTTTATGTTGGGGATCAGCCCTGATTTCAGCAATTGATAACCAGCAATTTGTTTGCTCCCATGTGACCTCAACTGCAAACAGGCAAAACCCCTAGTGAACTTCCAAACTAAGTTTCTCTGACATATACCACAAGGAGGGAAGGGGATGAGTCCCTCCACTTCCATGGAAACAGCTCCAGCATCCCACGCAGTAAGGACAAAAGCAGGGGACAGAGCAGTGCTTCAGCAACCTAGTCCAACCCAGGATAACAACAGGCAGTAAAAGGACCCTTGGGTGACACAGGAGAAACTGCTGCACTTCAGGAATTTTCTTCACAGTCTCTTTCAAAGCCCTCCAAATTATTTTTCCTGGCACATCCCCAAATGTTCTTCTTAAAAGTATACCAGGTACTCAAAAAATATAATAGTTCCTCTCGGCCAAGCAAAGGTCCATCCAGACTAGTGCCTTGCCTTGGATGATGGTCAACAGGTACAACATGAAGACAAACTCACGGTGATACAGGTGGAAGACTGTCACTGCTGGTCTAATCCAACTAATGTGATCGAACAAGCAGGGCTCTGCCTCATTGGGTGAAATGACTAAAGCACAACAGGCAAGATGTGTTTCACCCTCTGACTCCAGGAAACCGTTGTGCAAATACTCTGTGTGGCAAGGCTGTCTTTACATGGCCCATGTGACTGAATACAGTAAAAAGCCCCAAGTCTCTCCCTGGTGAAACTGCACTGCACCCAGTGGGCTTATACTAGAAACAAACTGGTTTACAAACCTAATGATCTTTCATGAAGGAATGGTCAATGGGGCCGTAGCAAGAAAGAAATAGGGAGAGAGGGGTCATTCCTGAAACTGAAATGATGTTCTTTGTTACCAGATCTGTGCTCTGTACACCTGAGGCCTGCATCAGCTCTTGTACCCATTCATCTCACATCACTGTAACCCCACTGACATTAGCAGATTAATCGTGAGGAAGGTAAGTGTAAGGCCTGTGACAGCTATGACTGGCCACCCAAGGCTGGCAATATCTGAGTCTTTTATTTCACATAAAGCAACATGAAGGAGATGGTCTAAAGCCTAAATAAAACACAGAGCACAGCTGCCAATGCCTTGGAAAATAGCATTTTGAAGCAGAAGAGAGGTTTTACAACCTCAACCTTTTAATTAATCTGATGGATTATCTAACTCTAGATGATGTTGTTCCAAAATACTGCTCCAATACCTATAAGTAACTGTGCCACTAATAAATAAACAACTTTTTTTTTTTTTTTTGGGGGGGGGTGGGGGGGGGGTGGGCCAGGGGCAATCCATGTAACATCTCTATAGTTTATATAATACTCTCCTGGACAAATATTCATAGATGAGCAGTTACATCAGGTGGTCTGTGTCTTTTCTGCTCAAACAAAAATCAATATATTCAGCTGCAAAATACCAACTAGCAACATTTCTCACAAACCACCATCTAAATCTTCTCAGTTGACTTTCTCAATTGAAAACAGTGTTGAAAGCACTGTTAAACACTGCTAATAGTTCTAAGACTTCCTTGGCTTTCACCCATCTTGGAGCTTTTGCCACAGGATTCATTTATTAGCCTCTTGTTGGATCCGGATGAGATGCTGGTACTAGATGAACAACAGGGGAATGACACAAACGATGAAACAAAATACAAGTAACTGTTTCAAAAAGCCTTTCAAATATGATACAGAGAAAAAGATCTGAGTAGAAAGTCAACAATGTAATTCATTCATACATTCCCCCAAAGACAGACACGGAGCATAGAACTGGGGGGTTTTTTCAGTTTTGGTTTGTGATTAGTGCTTTTTTTTTTTTTAAAGTGTGTAGTATAACACACGCACACACACTAACAGGAACCGCTTTGTCTGATCTGGCACTTGACTGTGGATTCCTGCTCTGTGGACTGGATATGGGAATAAAAATGACAAATGATGAAAACAAGCAGTCCTCTGACTTCTGCAACTCTCACTGTAAAAAGAGACAAAAATGATACTCCAGTGAACTGCAGGCTTTACGGCTCTTACGACTGCTAAGCAAATCCAGAAGTAAAGAGGAATGGCAGCTGACCCGGTTCTTCAGCTGGGAGAGCTCTCTAGCAACACAGCATCACCTGACACAGGATTTTGTCCCAAATACATCAATGAGAGAGATGAAGCTTCATGGTACTTGAGAGAACAGTTGTACCTAAAGGGCACCTCAAAGCTACAAGTTTACTTACAAACTGAAGCATGAATTATGCTTCTCTCTCTTTGATTATGTTATCCCAACCACATTCAGTAAACAAATACCAGCACATCTTGAAATCTCTAACCCTGTACCAAATGAAGTCCCAAAGGCCTATAAGACATGGGTTAATGAACCAGCCAAGTGCAAGATGATGTCTACCATTTCACATCAGGTTAACATCTCCACATCTGCTGGGCAAGTTGATGGTAAACACAGACTTCTTAGCAGAGATACTGATGATTAATTCTTTGTTCCCACTAAATTAACAAAGATCCCTGACGCAGTTGAATAGTACACTCATTAGACAAGTACAATAGATATGCTGCAGGGGTAAGATGAAGGACTTTAATTATCCTAATTTGGTCAAGATTGTTTGAATATCTTGCCTTTAGAGAGTAAAGAAGCCTAAGGGAATTTGGTCCCAAATCCCACATCTAAATTCTTTAGACTTACTTAAAAATCTAGTTCATGAACCTTGGAGTAAGCCTCCTAAGTATCTTTTGAGACACTTGTCTGAGCGTCTGAGGGCTTAGTACTTAGCCACTTTGTGGATGTTCATCATACCTGAGCAAAAATGGCTGCCCAAATAAGGAAAATGTGGAGGACAGAGTCAACAGTGATTCACTAGGTTGACATTCTCCCTATTGTTGTTTGAGTCCTCACAAAACGGGGTGGAGAATTAGGGAACTAATAGGCATAAGGTCAATGAGCTGTTCTATGAATACCACCACTGATGAAACCAAGTTCCCTCCAGATGTATGCCCTACATCCCTCAATTACAACCACTTTCCTTTGTAATCACAGAACCCCTCAGTTCCCTTCCATGTGCTCATCTGTTAACCTGCACAAGCAATAGCACATGCTGCATCTGATTTGGAGCTACATGTACTGACTGGTCTCAGGCTGGGTAAGGGGTTGATCATTAAGTTTAGTCCTTCACTTTAATAGGAGGGAATAGAGCATTCTAACAGGAATAAGGCACGAGTAGGAGTCTCTCTTTTCCAACGAGCTATTGACAGTCATTAAAATTCTGTAGAAAGGAATAATGATATGCCATTTTTCATAAAGTCTTGATTCCTAGAAACCAGACATTGTGTAAGCTGAAGAAGAATTATTGTGGAATGGACAAAAGCACGTCTTCATAAAAACAAAGTCAAAGGGCCATTCAGAGAATCCCATTTTCCTGTTCTTAAAGCTAATTTGATTAGTTGCCCTAGAGGTAGGGTTAGTTACTCACCATCAACAACAATTATCATAAATACTTTTCATTTTTAAGTCTCTGAGTTAATTCAGTGCCATCTGAGCCACCCCCACAGAGAACATGGATTCTGGCAACAAACGTATCTTGTTGCCAGCTCCCTGCCAAGTGTTATAGAAAAAAATGCATTTTTTTTTCTGACTGAGCATCATGCACAGCACATTCCAGATGGCAAGGAAGAAATGGAGAAGACCTAGTCAGCAAGGATTTAACTGGGGAAGGTGCTTTGCACCCACAAATTTGACAGGATCCAACAGAAGCTGCACCACCCATCAGAAACTCCACAGATCAAGTTTCTTTAAAAGGAACCTGTGAACATCTTGCTAGAATTTCTCCTATGGAAAGTGTAAAAATGGAAAGTGACAAACCAGAATTCTAGCAATCTATCAATCAGCAGTAGAAAGACACTTTAAGGTTTTCATTTATTACCTTCTCAGTTTTGGTTTGGGTTTTTTTGTGGGGTTTTTTTTTTTTTTTTGGTCTATACAGTATTATCCAGCACAATGCAATCCAGAGCACTATTCGGTGTTTCTAGGTACTACTGTACTACATACAGCATATACATCATCAGAGAAGGGCACAGAATGGCTACACGCCAAGACCATCAAAGCATAGAGCCACCTCCATTAGAATAAGAGGTTCTCCTTCAGTTTGTCAGATTAAGAGCATTTGCGTTACACTCATGAATCTTTGTGGCAATAAATACTTCCTACACCTGGCATGTTGTTACAATGGCAAAGTTTGACTTAATCCTGTCCCTGGTGCCCATAACCTCAGGTAGAAGCTCTGAAGGGCCAAATAAGCCTAGCCTGTTTTCAAGCATCCAGTTCACTAGAGTTTGGATGCTTTATCTGTCTGTTTTACCTGCTGGTCATCCTAATAAGCTGTAATGCAGTGTTGGCTAGAAGATTTCCACAAATCCAAAGGGATTTATTAAATGCCAGCAATGAAATGCAAAAACAAATTTAAGAAATCAAAACTATCTTTGTGTTGACTTTCTTAGCTGCAGAATATGGGTAAGAGGAGAGACAGGCCTTTATATTTTCATTGTGGCTATCTAATTTTGTGGCTTGACTCCCATCAAAGGATTATGTCACTTGAACAGCTGGTAAAGTTACTGCTACTCCAGCATCTGAGTACCATTGGAGCGTAAAGGCTGTGACTATCTTCTCTGTATCTCCTGAGATGCTCCACGCAAATGGAATATATATCTGTATCCATCTAGGCAGGAACAATTTTCATTAGTCAGGTTTACATTGCCTTTCACAGTGCCATAAGGTGACAAAACTGTAAGAGAAAACAGCGCCTAATGCTGTTAATCCCTAGTAAAAGCACCAAGAAGAAAATCTGATCAGCCTGTTACATTAAACAGCTTAAGGATGAGATTAATTTGGTGACATGGCTAGGACACACAAGACAGTAAAATACAATAGGGAATTTACCCCAGAGCCTGTCAGGATACTCACTACAATCATGGATGTGAAGATCTATGTTATTGACCTGCAGGGAGAATTTAAGCTTATTATGGGTGTAAAGCAACCCCAGAGAAAGCACTTCGGAAGGGCTGTTCATCATGTCCAGAGCCATGAACAAGTATGTTGCATATTCTTCCCCTCAGACCCATCAACATGTGAACCAGCATCCCCTGCCCATTCAGTGACCAGGGAAGAAGGGAAAGCACAGGACAGAGCATTGGCAAAGTTAACTACAGCAG
This sequence comes from Phalacrocorax carbo, assembly GCF_963921805.1. Classification (NCBI taxonomy): domain Eukaryota; kingdom Metazoa; phylum Chordata; class Aves; order Suliformes; family Phalacrocoracidae; genus Phalacrocorax; species Phalacrocorax carbo. The sequence goes on along the minus strand of NC_087514.1, from coordinate 92,793,471 downwards.
AGGTAGAAGTGTGGAGGATTGAACCAGTGGGGCTTCACCCATCTGTGAACCATAGTGCCTTAAATTTAGCTACAGGCAGGATACCAGGCTTGAAATCTTAATGATCTGCATTGACGTGGCAAATCTCACATTGCTAGAGAAAACAAAGAACAGGGAAGAGCCCCTTGGGGCACAATGGGAATTCTCAATAACAGCAAATCCACTCATCCAAAGGAAAGTTTCCACGTTGTATGGAGCTCTCACCTTCCCCAGCAGTAGCTGGCCATTCAGCTGTGGACCTTAGAAGACGAGAACATTGCACATTGTGTAACTGTTGAAATTTCGTTATACCATTAGAGCTGATGACAGAATTCACAATTTATTATAGGGCTAGGAAACCAATACAAGCCTTCTGTTATGAGCAAAGCTAAAATCAGACTGGAACTTTTCCCAGAGTATGGGATGAACAAGAGGAGCCTGAAGCTGAGTTGTCACCACCTTCAAATACAGATGACTTAATTAAAATAAAAAAGAACATATCTGATTTGACTGTTTTTCCCCCTTACCCCAAAGTCAGCAAATTGGAAAGTGAACACAATTTATCTTACTGAAGAAGCACATGTCCAGATGAATCCAAGGGAGGGGCTGGAGACGCTTGGTAATGAACCCTTCTTTGTACATGTTGGGATCCTAGTTCCTGCTTACGTTCTGACTGCTCCCTGCTGCATTGGGATTAAACAGAATCCTTCAGCTGGGTGTAAATACCATTTATTCCCTCACTGAGATTCCTCTACACTGCCACAGCAATGCAACTTGCTTTACTGTTGGTCCATACCAGTAAAATGGCAGTAGTAGAAGTACACCAGCCAGGGATGAGGATCAGTCCTAGCAAGGATACAGTTACACCAGTATCAGGGCATCTCACACCAACAAAACTTATTCCACTCCCTCAAATAGACTAAGATATCCTTGGAGAAGCACTTTCATCTCTGGGCAGATCTGTCCACCCTGTATATACTGCACCCCGCAGAGGGCAACCTCAAAGCCCTCTTCAAAACCAGCTTCATGACCATACAAGCAGCAAATGAGTACACAGAGGTGCTGACACAGCTGAAACATGTAGACCTGAGCATGCCTGGACACATAAAGGAGGTTAGCGGACCGTCAAACATGTCTGACAGGCTGTCCACAAACCAGTCCTGTGGACACAAGATGTGCAGTAGATATGTGCTACTACAGTTAAGACAGTGTACAGGCAAACAGAGGCAAAACTGTAAAAATCAGTTAAGGTTAGGCAATACATACATCATGGATCAGCCCTATAAATTTTAAGGGCAACTGATTCTGCAAAGAACCTTCTTAAGGCAAATACAATTATCCACTGCAGAGAACCTATCTCTTTAGGGTCCCTGAAATCACCAAAGTCCTTCTTTGAACCCTCAGAGTCATGTTTAAGAGACTCACACTGGCCATAAGCAGGGCAAGAAAGACGCACTCTATTACAAAAGATCCTTTTCATTTTCTCCTCAACATCCTACTCCTGGATCTAGCACAAGCCAGTTTTGTAATAGACAAGTTAATACGCCTGTGCGTATTAACACTAACTCTTCACATTAAAAAAAAAACCCACACACTTTTATTTATACAGTACACAGTTGCCATATGAACTGACAGTTAAGACGAAAACACTCAGCAAGTTAATGATTTTTTTTTCCTTTCTGTGAAGCATCTACAACATTAAATCCCATCTGAATCTCAGCCTTGCCTTATTTAAACAATTCAGCTCCTTTTGTCTCCCATTTGTACTGCACTTTGTGCGTCATTCTGGGTTGTTTCACTGCCTATTGCACAATTACAAGTGTTCAAACATATAGACGGCAAGAATAGCTTAGCTTGTTTCGGTTACCTTACAATCAATACCTCTGCCTCAGGCACCGAAGAATGTATGAGAAAATGAGTTTTCTGTTTTTATAAACTTTGTCTATCTTCAAGCTCTCTTTGATCCATTCTTCTATACAAATGAATAGGGTGGGGCCATTACAGAACAAGTAGAGACAACAACAACGTTCTGTTAGACTGAATCTCAGAGGTGACCACACCAAAGGCCACCTTCTTAATGATTGTGCTTTTATTTTCCAATTCCTTTGGAATCTTTATTCTCCCTTCCCAAACTGAACAAATGCAAGCTTTGTGATATCTGTTCCTTTTCATTTCGTGGCAGCGATCGTTTTTTTGCTTTGATCTGATCCAGTACACAATGCTGTGAAGGTACTGTCTGCTAACACAGGAGTAACTATGCAGTCAAAGATTGCTGGAAGTGAAAGCTATTTGCGGGGGTGTTTTTTGATAACATGGTAATTCAGACCATATCCTTACCCAAAACAACTGGGAGAGAAACAGCGTATTAGAATGCTGAAAAAACTGTTAGAGCAGTTTCACCACAAAAGACTGTGGTTTACATAAATGAGGATTTACAAGCCTGAGGAAGAATTGCAGACATTTCAAAAAAAAAATGTTGTGCCGCTTTTAAGCAGTTTAGCTCCTTTTCAATCCAGCCAAAAAAAGTAGTTACATCTCCAGTGTGCCAACCCTTTTGGACAACCAGCATTTTTATCAGCTCTGTAGACTTGAAAAAATCTCCTTTAAAAATCAAAGATTATTTTGATCACCTTTTGGCTGAAATAACAAGAGTTTGCCAGAATACATACAAAGAGCAAAACATGAAGGAAAACCATAAAGAGGTGGTACAGAATTCCTTTACACCACAAGATATTTCACATGCAAAACTCAGTCTTCAGCCTGTGTCTAAACATCAGCACAGAGGGCTTCCATCTCATCGTCTTCCTCTAGCACTAAAAGGCAGCAATATCATTAATCCACTTACAGCCGGCTCTGAGAAATACATCTTTCAGTTCAATCTGTGGAAGCACAGTTGAGCACACTGCTGTCCGTATTCCCTCACTGAAACCTCTCCTGCAGTTCAGTTTGAGCTTGATCTTTCTCCCATTGATGTTGTGAAAAATCTCCCTCTGATGTTGGTATGGCCAGGAGGGGTTGGCATGTGTAGAAATCTAATGAATTGTGGGTGGTTGCTCTATCTTTTGTGCTTTGTTAGGCGTTTAGTAGGTATTTTTTGCTGTTTTGCCAGTTTCCAATTTCACTGGGGTATGTTGCAGTTTTTAATGGAAAATAACTGTTGTGTTTGATTGCATGCTGTGAAACGCCCAAAGGCTTTCACATACAAGCATCCTATAAAAATGCATTTGTCCCTTATTATTATTAATAATAATGCCACTGGATCAAGAGCGGTCTAGGCTCTACATATGGCCCCGGCAATCTTGAGCCACCCAGGTTGGATGATTTTTGTCTATTTGTCTACAATGCCAGGAGGTGTTAAATTTGAGCTTTGTGGCTGAATATTCCTGACTATGTAGCCTGGACGAGAAGGACCACTGTAATTGCCTGTATATTATCAGTGTGCAGGTCATTTAAAGACTTACTTCTAATCCAAGGTCTTAATTCAAGTGAATGGGAAGCTACCATGCCAAGCATGTAAGGCATAATCATAACCTTGTTACTGTCCATTCACATTAGCTACTTATAAGTTCACACACAATATCATTATATTAAAAAAATCCAACCTTCAAAAGCAACTCTTGGGTTAAAAGCTGCTAACAGTACTAGCAGGCTATTTGTTGATAAAGTTATGCTGTATTTCAAATATATTTGTTGATTACAGTTATCAAAGACTCATGTAAATACACACATATGTTCCTGGCAGCTGTTTGCTAGTTTGGAAATGAAAGAACCACTAGGAAGAAGTGAGTTTGAGCTTTTACCACAAGCGGATGCAAGGTAATATGGGTCAAATAGTTTGAGGGGGGGAATAAAATCAAGTCCAGAATGCTGACTTCAGCTCATCAATGATTTATGAGATCACATTACTTTCTTTCCTTACTAAGAGTTGGACAACTGCCAAGGATTTGTAAAAAGGTTTCATGAATTTTAGCACAAATGACAGTTTCTCAGAAAAATTCTCCCAGAATGGTTTCATTTGCTATGCATTATTAGCCTGTTAAAAAAAAAATAGGTTCAGGCATCAAGACTTCAAGAAAAATTGTGTCACCCAGCAGGTAATGCAAAGAGCAGTAATTTGAACAGGATCTTCATTAATGCCTATAGTCCGATAACCATTATGGTGAGTTGATGGAGGGCGGCAGGAACAGGGTGAATTTGGTCATCTTCTCTTAGCAAAACACTCCTATCTCATGTATAATTGCAACTGATCTGGACTTCTGGTCAGATGGCACTTCCAACAGGGAACCATAGTCCCTGCCTCTGACTGAGCTATTGGAGCCGTAACAGCACCTACCCCGCAGGAGAGGTACTTCTCCCTGGCTATGGGACAAGAGTGATTACCAGAAGTAGGATTCATCTCATAACTTTGGACAACTAGAATTCTAGAGTGTGATTTATCAGACCCATTTAAAAGTTTGCTTCAGCATGAATGTCATTCTAGAAATGCTTCTTTCTGTAGATTGACTAAAACGGAGCCCAGAGGGACATACTCAGGTGGGGGCATCTACATCATAAGATCTGATATTTGGTCAGCTGGATCCCAGACAGGTGAATGTGCGGCAACTTCCTTGTGCCATTTCAGAACCTGGAGAAAAAAAAAAAGTAATTTTATACCAACAATAAAATTTTCAACTGTCATTTCCTGGATTTTTTTGTTCCTTGAGAATTTGTGAACGTTAGTTATTTTGCCCAGCTCAGACAAATGTAAATTTTCATAAGGAGAAAACGTTCTTATTTTTGCTCAGCCCTACTTGTAAAGGATTGTTCAGTCAGATGTGCTTTAAAGGTCCTTTAAGAGCTTCACTTTATAAAATCAGTACTAAGTTCTAGCTGCTGCAAATGAAGAAATATTTCTCCCAGATAGCACCAATATTTGAACATGATCTAAATCTCTCTGCTTCCTAAGATCCCACTCTACTAGGAAGTATAATACCTGATGACACTATCATATAATGACATACAGACAGTGCCAAAGGTGTGGAGTTAGACCTTGCTGTTTGGTTCTGTCTGTAACACTCTTCAATATTACATACTGTGGCTAGCCAATTCTCTTTTAAGATGTCATTGCCTTCACCTTGAATGCTTTCAGACAGTGATTTGAAAGAAGTGGTAATGCCTTAACACAGCCAGGTGACCAGAACAGAATACTAAGTTCATAGCACCAGCACGGTACAATTTTCAGTGGACTTTGAGCAGAAAGTTACTGAACCAAATGAATTGGTAACTTACAGACAAGAAGCATCATCCTGCTAAGACTGTCCAAGGACACATCCATCTAGTAACTCATGATGTGTTCACATTTACTTCCGTCAACACTTGCTGCTCTGAGGATTCCAAACTGTGTGTAGAAATGCACCATGAGCAAATGTTAGCTTACACAACTTTATGCAGCCTAAATTATGGTACAAAGTCACTCATGGCATAAACATTTTGTTTACACAGTCCTAGAGTTAACTATAATGATCAGATACAGGACAAGAACATAGATCCGAAAAGGACCAAAATACTAAATTCCACCAAAATCCAAGACTGTGGATCCACAACCATTGATTCAGCTGCTACTTAATGCCTATATTCTACAGGTGCCTCCATATATGAATTTCAAGTTGTCAGGACACCTAAAGCTCTGCTTCTCCATGTGCCAGGAAGCACCTCAGCCTCAACAGGGCTGAATACCTCCTACCTAAATCAAGCAAAATCTAAAAGTTGGTCTGTCTTCTGCTCCTCTCCCCATTGCCTTCATCCATTAAGAATCTCTAGAGCACCCCTACACACCAGGCACCATGTAACATGCAGTAGAAGCTACTGTTTTCTTTCTAGGTACAGCCACCATACCATTCTTAGTTCAGTTGCCAGACCACTATGCTAGTGTGGAAGAAAGTTGGGATCACGCCTGCCACCACCACATCACAGCCAGCCCCAGACAGTTCAGAGGCACATTATTCCTCTGCCATGCAAACTCCTCAGCCTCTGCAGTACATGCTGTCCTCCTTTTCTCTCACTGGACTTGTTTTCACTGGCCAGAAGTGAAAGGCCCCGCTCTCTTCTTACATGGAGAAGGAAATATTGCGGACAGGTTCCTACTCTATGCATGGCAAAAGGCATTTTGAATGAAATGGCCCTTGGAGACAGAAGTCATTATGCTCCCTGGAAGCACTGTCTTATTCTTGGTTTCCAGCCTAGTTGACCTTCAGTTCTCTTCAATTCTTTAACTCCACAGCAGGATCAGTATCTGCACTACAGAGAGCAGATTGACACGTTACTTAGGAAACTCTCTGGGAGGTGAGTTTGAGTTCCCTCAGGCAAAAGCAGTAACTGAGCGAGATTTCCCACAACCTAGGGGAGTGCTTTAATCACTAGGCTCCTGTTCAAATGGCTACCCACTCCTACTGTTCTGCCATGTTTCAGGAGGAGAGAGAGACAAGCTCTTTTTTTGGAATAAAGGGTGTAACAGGTGGCTACGTGCTGGTAAAGATCCCACAGTATCCTCAGCATTTCCTAATAGAAAGCTGACTACTTGATCCTGATGTACCTTGCTCTTCCCACATACCTGTATGGGGCCAAGGCACTTAACAGAGGTGTCTGCTTACCTTGGGCCAGCCACATAAAAGCTCAGCAATATAACACTCAGCGTTGCAGCATCAAAGTCCCACTTTAGATCAAGCCTGAAGGTGCTACCAGAGGGAATTTACAATGCCAGGACTTAAAACTGTATGTGATGCTCATTACTGTAACAACTGACTCTAGTCTAACAAATGCCACAACAGTTATTGTTAAGCAATTTAATTGATCCAGACATTTATGCAGAGCCATTTACCTGTTGGGGCTCTAGGCAGAGGCTAAGCCACCCTTCTTTTCATTCCCACATTAGATGACTTGTAATTTCTTAACTCAGCCTGATGGGATGTCCCCAGGCTTTGGGGCCCTTCAGCAGCTGCTCTGGTTGCTCATCTCCAAAACTGACTCTGCATGTATATTGGTATATTGTGCTAGTCACCACAGATGACACCCTTTATTTTTGGATGCAAACACTTTACCATAATTGTGTATGCAAGTCATTGGTCTCTGAGGTTCGCCTTACCTCACCTCCAAAGATTTAGTGAGAGAATATGGTTTAGTGAACTCCAAAGATTTTGTGAGGTACCTTGAAATAGTCTTCTGTCTCCCCTTCCCAGACCTGTAAACAAAACCAGTGGATTCAAAGTCTAATAGGGATCACTAACAATAATCCCAGTTGAAACTGTTCAACTTGCATTTTCCTCAGAAGAAATAGATGACAAACAGTAGGTTGGTCTATGGACTAGGTAAGAAAGCCTGTTGACTTTCTCAAATAAACCCAAATAAAATTTAGTTTTTACACATCACTCCAAACTGCTAACCTTGCTTCCTAATACTAGTCTCCCACATTACCTACCTGTAACCTACATTAGAGTCAATGGGGAGAGTAGGCATGCAGCACTAAAAAGGGTTGCTGCATTTCCAGGTAGAAGCCTGACTGAGCTAAAGCGGTCTTACTCTGCTTAACACTGATTTTGCAAACAGTCACCACTGCTGCACATTAAAGAGAATAGCCAATCAGTGTGTTACTCCAGTGAACTAACTAGATGGATTAATGGATTTTCAGGTTAGGTACAAATTAAAAGATAGTGACTTCAGATATTTCTGAAGGAGTGAGACAAAAGTCTTGATTACTTGAGATATGCACTGACCAAGTACTAGGAGAGCTTAGAGCCAAAGGAGGCAAAAGGCACCACTGCGCATCCTGTTTTTAAGAGCTCACGCATCCGTTCGATTCCATTTATTTTCCCCTTCTGGGCAGCATGAGATTCTACATGTGTATTTTACGTGCACATGCAAATAATAAAGGGAGAATGCACACTGTGGTAATAATAATCAAATAATCTCTTAAACACTAAATAGCGTGTATGAAATATTCTAAAATCATTGGAAGTTTCTATTGTGCAAGTTCCTAGCACCTTAGTGGGCAGAAATTAACATCTTTAAACCCATTCTTCAGATACAGGATATTAATGTCTCATGAAGTCAAACATGAGGAACTTACACTTCTTTCCCTCTAAAATGAAATAGGACTTCTAGGTAGTTCTGTGGCTAAGGAGAGACTCAGCTCTTTTGTTGACCTAGTTAAAATGGATTAGTATCTTTCTACGTTTACACATTCTTTCTTGCTTTTAATAGCTGCTTGCACAGACATACTAATCAAAAAATACATATGTAGCTGAAAATCTGAAGTCATCCTCCCTTTGTTGATGTAGTGGTAGAAGAACACACAGTTGAAATCAAAGAACCGCTTGGAGTTGTAGCAGACCATGATAGAGAAGGAAAGCAGACAGCATTTCTTTTTGAAAAAAACCTTTCCTCTGAGCAAACCAATGAACAAACTTAGGTTACTAAGGAATTTCTTCCTCTACAAAATTAAATGCAAGCTAGTACCCACTAAAACCAAACCAGGCATTTGACTTATGTGGGTAGAGAATCCTGCTTTCCCTCCCCTCGCCAGGATCAGGTTGTTGCATTCTGTAGCAATTAAAAAATAACAGTCTAAAATAAATAATAATTTCCTTCCAGTGGCTATACAGAATCAAGTACACCCATGCTGTAAATCACTTAATGTCAACCAGATTTATAGCTGGGGTGAATTAGATCCAGAATGTCTCGTTCCCCACATTCCAACCAAAAAAGCCATGTGCAAAGATGCGTTGGCGCAGGGTATGGCGAGTGAAAGAACTCTCTCAACCCTGTTGACTGATACCACGTTCACCCTGTTTTTACTGATGACATATCTCAGGAATAAAACAAGGACACATTACATGTACTATTAGAGATTACTGTGGATGGACAAATTTGTAATTCCCCTGCCCCTTCTCTCTTGCATCATCACATGAGGTGCCTCCTTCCATCTTTCTATTTAGCTGTGCTCCCAGCTCTTACACATTCTTCTTACCTATGACTAGTCCAGTGAATTCTTATTCAGTATAATGTCCTGGTTACACCTGTTATGACAACATGACATATCTGATTTGATAATTTTTTTAAATTATACTAAAGATTGTACATATAGAATTCCCTGTACCGATTTAAAAGCACAATAAGTTAAACAAAAAAAAACATGCTTTCCCACTTCCCATTCTCTCTCATTACACTTAATTAAATTAGATTTAAAACTTTAATAAAAATCAGGCCTAATTTTAATTATACCTCCCTCCCTCCTCTACCTTCATCTATTTCAGCCTCAAACAGGAGCACAAACCTATTTGCTTCAGCTCTCCTCCTACAGCCACTTTAACAGGTAATTTTTACAGTGCTCCAGAAGTCAGATTGTATGTTGAGTTGATGAAAGAATGTACTAAAGGGACAAATGAATACTTGCACAACTGAATACAGGTCAGTGATAGCCAGCACCAAGAAAGGAGGAAGGGAAGTCTGGCCATATTTTAGGAGAAATTTTTGAGGTGAATTCTGAAAAACTGGAACAATTCATACATGTCCTCAGTTTCATCTTTTGGACCCCCAAGCCCACACACACTGGACTGAAACTCCAGGGTTTTGCCATCTCTGGTAGTTCTGACAAGTAACTGCATAAGCAGGTGGGTGTTACAAGAAGTCACCTGCAGCAGCTCTCATGCATTCTTTGCTCTACCCAGTACATAGGACACAAAAGTAAATGAAACACAACCTTTTTATGTGAGCATCTGAGTGCTTGAAGGACCAATGGAGATTAGCCAATGATTTCTGTAGGAACAGGAGCAGGGACAACTCAGTTTAATATATTTACAAATCACGGGCTACCTGTCAGTCCTCGAGTGCAGAAAAAAGCTGCTGACCTCAGAAGTATATGGGAAATTAAATCCCCTTGATAGAATGAGTGCTGGGTGCCTAATAACCTAGACATGGGCCTGATTCACTCAGACCGCCCAAAACAGAGGAACAGTAAAAGAATAGTTGGGGCTACTGAAAAAGGTCTGAGATTCCAAGCAACCGATGCCGCTCAGGGGTGACTGCTAAAGCCAATGCTCGTTAAAACTATTTATACTTCTTGCAACTATTTCAGAGCAGACAGTGCAGGTGATTGCTCAAAAAAATAAGTTTGTCACCACTTGAGACAGTGACCAAAGAGACTTTTCTGTCTCCAGGATAATCATGGTAAAACTATGCAGAGGACGTGAAGCTGTGTTTAGAAGGCAAAAGAGATACTGCAAAAGTATTAATTTTGAACCTAGGAATCCTTCACAGTTCCAGGTTTTGCAAGCTTCTGAGTAATGTTTGTGCCTGCAAAACTTGTTTGACTACAGTAGACCATATTTTTGTAACTCAACCCTGTATTTTTTTGCAGAGGTGGTTCAGTTAAAAGGGGAAGAGAAAAATCAACATTTTTCTACATGAAAGAAAGACAAAGTAAATAAAATTAGATGGTCTACTTCTGTTACCTTCAGAAGCTAATCTTCCACGATGCACGGTACTCTCTGAATATCTGTCTGGCACACTTTTTGTCATTCTGCTTTTCCCCTTATTATCTTTCTATGTTTATTCCTCCCTGTGACTAATATTTGTTCCATTTTTCACTTTTTTTTTTCCTACTTGCCACTTTTTTGCAAGCACTTCCCTATTTCTCTTGGGGTACAATTCATTGGCAAATGGCCTCAAAACCAACAGTATTCAAGGTCGGTCACATCATCACTCCTGAAAAGCAGTACCACTATTACATATTTCACACCAGCAGAAGGATTTAGCCTGCAGCAGTCAAGCTCAGCTAACTCCAAAAGGAAACAAAAGCCGTTTCTCCCACAGACCCTTTCTTTTTCATGGAGCAAGCTACTAGTAGGCTATGAAGGCTTCACCACAAATTTCTCACCATCTTCATGCAGAGCGACTCTGCCTGCCATTAGCCCAGGAGACCAGACTCCACCATTTACTTGGTAAGTTTTCAAACCAGTGATTTTGGGCTTTCTCACACTGCTGTGCTTGTCTGGGAGGCTCTCTCTAATGTTTGCAACAGCTACGTCATTATCTTTCTCCGTAGCTGTCCTCTGCCCACTTGACAACGGTGATGCTACCGAACTGCCATCACACTACCTACCATACAGCCAATATGGCCTTACTTTCTGATTATATTTCTCCCTTTCATCACATCTGTGTCCACCTATTGTCACTTGTCTGTTGCTTGTATTGTAAAATCTTTGAGTGAAGGACTGCCTTCTACTGGTTTTCTATAGTACATAGCACAAGCCATCAGAGCAAACTGTGGTCTTAACAGTAACAAGTAAAAAGATAGGCTTTTGAATAACTTCCATAAACCTTCTGTAAGGCCGTATTCTGATCCCTCTTACACTGATGGGAATCTGCCAGCAGGTGCCTTATAACAAAATATACATCTAATACATTGCATCATGTAACGCAAAGCCATTGTACGAAATATCTGGAATCAGCAAAGACACTCCAGAAGTCGTGTGCCCTGCCCATCAAGTGCAATTGTAACTGGAGTTCAGCCATAGCTGGATCACTTGCCAGCCTGAACAGCTACATTTGAGGCTACATTAATAATATGCTATTAATTCTAAACTTGAAGGGGACTTTTTAGGGTCTTATTTTCAATTGCACAGCTTTATGATGAAAACTGCAGATAATTCCCCTACTATGAGTGATAAAATGCATTAAAGGAAAGCTGAGTGTGCAAAAATGAACAAGATCATGAACATCGGGCTTACGGTTTCTTGTGCAAAATCACATAAGCCTTCCTTGTATGTATGCATTCTTCAATGACCGCATGACAGGTGATTTTCCCCAGGACCTCGGCCTCAGTCAATGCCCAGGATTGCCAGCACAACCGCTTAAAACAATACTAAAACCAGCATTCATGAATGGATGCATAGGCTTCCCCGTAATATTTATCATTAGGGCATCTAAGTGCTTGGGGCAGGGAAGAAAAAATTCTGGTGAATTTATTATCACAAAACAGCTTTGAGACAGGAAGAGCTGTCCTACCCCCATCATACAGACCAGAGCAGACATTGGTGTATCTTAAAATTGCCTCCTGATTATGCATTCCCTGCTCTTGATCTATTTTTTTTCTTCCAGATTTTCTGCCATTTTCTAAGTTTAAAGCCTAGCTCCTACTGACACATGGACTACTCCAGGGCAGCACTCAATTGCATGGACCTCTAAACATCTCATCTCATGGTCCATCTCTGTTCTTAACGTAATGGATACCCACTAGAAGAGAACAGCCTGCAATCCTGTGGTTAGCGATGACTTCTGAACACACATACATCATGGTGCTGCTGTAGCATTGCTATGATAGCCCTTATTCAAACATGCCAAACTTCTCAACTCTTAAGTTTGCAACTCTCCATCCTTTTAATGCAGGGTTTGTTTGGGGGTTCTGGGGGGTTTGGTTGGGTTGTGGGTTTGTTCTTTTTAGTATATTCTTCTATGTATACAGGCTGTGCCTCTATATATAAAAATATGAATTTATGAACTTGTACCACACGGACACGTCCTGTTTCTACAATCTGCAGCACAAACTTTTATATCTTTAAGCAAGAATTATAGATAATTGATAGATGGATGCTGCCCTCAGTATGGTCTTGTCAAGGCATTATTCTGCAGACACATTATACAGCTACTGAAGGATAACAGAGGACTATGCTGAGTTCAGAAGCTGTGGAGTCCAAGTTTTAAGAACTTTTCTTTCCATTTATATTCAGCCTCTGTAACCTTAGTGACCAACTGCAGGTTGTCTTTGCCCCTATTCTCCTACCAGCTCTTCTGTGTCTGCCCTCAGAGCTATCACCTGTGCCACGGACCAGTGCCAAGTATGCAAAACGCTATCCTTCCCTCCTCCTGGTGCATCACTTGTCTTTCATAACTTCAACCTCCCGGTTCCCGTTCGTAAGGCAACAAAGAGAAATTACAACTTACAAAATCATGGAAAGGAGAATGCCTGGTGGAAAAGAAATCCAAGAAACATAGCTGCCAAATTTCAACAGCTCACACAATGAAGAAAGCACAATCTGAGGTGTGAGAGTTTTAAGGGGCTTGGAGGTCGGGTGATTCTGAGCTAATTTTCACAAGGTCAGTAAAAGGCACACATCTCAGATCAGGCCAGCTTCCCAAGTTAAGATTCAAGCCGTTGCTCAAAAGCACAGGACTTAGTGAAAAAGCAGCGCATTTTCCTCCTTACTTCATTTTCAGAAATGTTCCTCAAAAATATCAACAATCTACCTTAGCCAAATAGCTGGCACGGAAATTCTGAGCCCAAGCGGTTTAAACTCTAGCAATGTTATCAGCAACTGCAACAAAAGTCATATAATGAAAAAAGTTAGTCAGTCTTAATTGCCTGTGTCATTACCAGGTCTGCCTGTAATAACATGGTAGCTCAGTCTCCCGGCCTTTTCTAGATGACACTTGACTGACTTACAATTCTGTGGGAATTTTTAATGTGTTACTATATGTTTATGTATATCTGTCATCGTTTCATTATAAGATTAAAATTATATCCCCATTTATAATCTCATCAGAAATAATGGCCTGAGAATACCCATTGTTATTGCTGCAAATTGTAAATCATGCAATAAAAAGGAGGCCAATTATCAAACTGAAATTGCGTTAAAAGAAGGATCCCATTTTGTCACACAGGTGAGCACAGACTTCAAATCTTTCCACTGTTTTGATATCTACATGCAATGTGGCAGTTTCAGGGGGCCAAGTGGGATTTGCTAGTCAGTACCCCCTGAAACGTTCAGGTAATGATGATTGTAAGGCAAGGAAAAGCTGTTATCCCATCTACTGATGGAGCACAGAGGCACAGGATAATTAAATTCCCATACGAAGCTCACAGGTGAGGTCTGTGGCAGAGCAGAGAACCAAACCTGAAGCTCTGACATCCCACACTGGCTCCTTAAGCATCAACCAACCTTTTTTTCCCTTCTATATGTAGGTCTCAGATTTTACTGAAAGATGTCCTTATTCTGTATTTGATTTTCAAAAACTCTAGACAAGAGCTAAAACATATGCTGTACCTTCATGGAAAGGTTAGGAGAAGATTTGAAAGAAAATAGCATTTTAAATGCTCTGATGTTTTATCTAAACCTGCCTTTTAGGGAAGAGGTGTCTTTTTCTGCTGATTTTTGGCACAATATGATAAATTGGCTAATCTCAGCCCAGTAGTCACGTCAGCTCAGAGAGGTCAAAACAGTAACAAAACAGTAAACCACTTAATCATAGGGAATAACATTAGGACATTGCTGATTAAGGCTGAGTGCAACTGTCTTCTGCCATAGGAGTGGAACATATACACACTACCTTTCCTGGAATGCTTTTGCTTCCTTCTGGATAGCTGTCTCTAGTCATGTTCAGATCTCCAGCAATTTGAAAAGCCAGCAGTGTTGCTAGAGAAACTGAGGTTAAAACTAAGCTCCTTTATCCTTTTACATGATGGGAATAACAAGATGAACTGTTTCACTGATTTAAAAAAAGAAAAGAAAAACAAACAGTATTAAATCACTTTTTTTTAAAAGCTATTATAATCTCTAAAGAAATTAAGAGTGCTTCAATATCTGGCATTGCCCAATTGTTTATTTAAAGGGCAAGTCCTGCAGCAATTTTTTTGTCTCAGTCATTTCATCACATTTACGTCTTCCTGCAACTGCATCGTGTACATGCAACTCAGTGTAAATTTTTAGCACTTGTTCAAGACTTCTCTGCCCACATCTAAAAAAAAATATATATAAAACTAAAAGGTAGAAGTATGGTATCAAGCTACTGAAACAGACACAAACACTGCAAGGAACTATGTAGCCACAGGACCAGTGTTCTTGGGATCTGTACCAGGTCTGGCTGGGATGGAGTTAACTTCCTTCACAGCAGCCCGTATAGTGCTGTGCTTTTGCACTCGTGGCTAAAAGTGTGTTGATAAGACACCAATGTTTTGCTACTGCTAAACAGTACTTGCACAGCATGAAGACTTTCTCTTCCCCACAAAGCTGGGGGTGGGCAAGAGGTTGGGAGGGGACACAGCCAAGACAGATGACCCAGACTGATCAAAGGGATATCCCATACCATATAACATTGTGCTCAGCAAAAAAAATCTCAGGGATAGAAGGAGGAAGGGGGGACATGCATGGTTATGGAATTTGTCTTCTCAAGCAACTGCTACTTGTGCTGAGGCTCTGCTTCCCAGTAAAAGGCTGGACATCTGCCTGCTGATGGGAAGTAGTGAATGAATTCCTCTTTTTGCTTTGTTTGCATGCTCAGCTTTTGCCTTCCTTATTAATCTCTCATTATCTGGATCTACAAGTCTTTCGCCTTCCTTTTTTTCTCCCCATCACGCAGTAGAGAGAAGTGAGCAAGAAGTAGAGTGGGTGTTTGGCTGCTGGCCAGGGTTAACCCACCACAGGATCCCATGTAACAGGTGCGACCCACCTGGCGTTTTCTGTTAAACCAGGCAAATGCATCTCTTCAGTATAGCAAGGTAGAGATCTAAAGATGTCATCTAGTCACTTCCCACTGCACGTAGTACAGAACAACTTAAAAACTTCAAAAAATCAGACAGCTCACTCAACCCTGTATACTTTTCAAGAAAAACCAAACAGCTGACAACTGTTGTGAAGTATTGTGCACATTTTACGGTCTCCCAAAGAGAACCGAGTCGGTCAGAGATGCAGGAGCAGCCTTTTGCCCTACAAACCAGCCATGCCATCTGCACTTTTTTCTTAAGTAGAGCTATCCAGAGAATTGTTTTCCTTACAGGAAATAACATCTTTCAAAAAACTTTCAAATTTGTGCCTGAATACAGGAGAGCCTTACTTATCACCATAGAGCTTTGTGATTATACTTCCTGGTACTTGTATGCATTTTCCTTTGTCAAACAGACTGGCTGTCCAGGCCAGCCAGTAACACCTGATGGTCTCGCTTCCTGCCAAGATACAGTAGTTCATCATAGGAGAGGAACATCTGGCCAGAAATCTTGACTCCAGTGTATAACAGGGCATACGAGGTGCCTGCCCCCACATTCCCCAAGGACTTACAATATTGTTCTGAAATAACATTTTTGGTGTTCAGCCAAATTGCTGTTACTATCTGAAAACAAAAACTCTTACAGATTTCTGGTATTTTATTTTTGTGAAACAAAATTTTCCAGAGAAAGCCAATTCTACATCTCTTTTAATAAAAACCTAACTTTTGGCACTTTCTTCCTCCTCTTCTTGCCCCCCTTGGGGAGAAAAAAGAAAGTGAAGGAAAGTTGCCAAAGAACAGTCCTAGCTAAATGCCAACTGCCAACAGGGTTGCTTAGTTTCAGGTTCTGCTTTTCCCTTATTTGCTGACACTAAACATTAAATGGATGGCTTCTATGCACTTAACACAAGTTCCTAGTTGCATTTGCAAGTAGCATCTTACCCACAACATATAGCCAATATCTAATCAACCTCTTCTCTACCAGTTTCAATTAAATTCTCATCTATTTGCTTACAAGGAGAAAGAAAATCCCATGAGTTATATCCCATGGAGATGCTCTAGACAAATCTGCCTGAGCTGCAACATTCTGAGATTAACCCATACCGCATCACCTGCATTGTGCAGGTACCACCCTATGATATTCCTCTTCTACCAGCCCGTACAGACAGCTGGGTATATCGGTGAGATGAGTCTACGTGAATGGCCATCATGTCACATGATGATGAAGCTATCTGTATTTACACATATGATCATAAGCCTTCCGCAGTCTTATCTTCTCTGCTGTTTCCCCTTCCCCATGAAATAATAGAAAACTAACACTAAAGAGGATATATAATAACCTTGTTCATTTTGGTGCTCCAAGGCAAAATCATCTGCTCCTATATCCTTCTGCAAAGATATTTACCCACGTTTTCTAAAAGATTTCCACTCACAGAAAGTGTGGTGCTTCTCCAGGCAATCACTATCCTTATTGCTACAAAGTATTCCTGAATATCTGCCCTGTTGTCTAACAGACTGCAGTTACAGCCAGTTAGCCTGATAGGAAGAACAACAGTGTGATTGTACTAGATACAATTACCTTCTGATTAATCCCCTCTTTGCCAGACATTTTTATATATTTGAGGACCCTTATTAAGCTCTCCCTTTGAAAACCTCCATTCTTTGGGCCAAAATATCCAGTTAGTTCAATCTCTCCTTACCATTAAGTTTTCCAGACTTTTGATCATTCCCTTGTTCACTTTGGATTCTCTCCAATGAGCTCACATCCTATTAGAAAGGCACAGCCCAGAATCAAATCCAGTGCTCCAGCTGATGCCTTATCAGCACTGAGTGAAGCAGGATTACTTCATGTGTCTTGTCAGCTATATTCCTGTTTGTATGTCCCAGGCTGGCATTTACTTTTTTTTTTTTTTTTTTTAAACAGCATTCACAACTCACATTCACACTTGTGATCCACTATAATCTGCAAGGATTTTTTCTGAAGAGGTATTTCCCAGCTACTTACTCACGTGAACTGATGACTTGGTGATGCTCTTCGCTAACAGACACTGCTGAAGTAACACAACTAAAGGGCCATCCCCGGTCAAAGCCCTGATGTAGAGGTATTGGAGACCTCTAACATTACTTCTGTGTGCCCTGGAGGTTTTTTGCTTGTTTTTGTTTGGTTTAGTTTGTTATTGTGCTTTGTTTTAGGTGTTTTGTTGTTGTTATTGTTTGTTTGTTTTAAACAAAGCTGGTGGACAGGGAGAGGATACATACAGAAGACAGATCATCCCATTCAGTAAGTGTTCTTGCTGACTACAACATACTTGCATAGTTGCTATGTGGTCAGTCACCAACACTTCCGTGAGGCCATGGGGACTGTGTCTCTCAGCTCATGTTTGGTAGCTATGTTCCCTGTGCTCTGAGCTGGCTTTTGCTGACCAACCATATACAAATTGCTCCTCCTTTGCACAATCCATTGCACTGTACCTGAACATATGACCCAACAGAATTATCATACATGGTTTTAAAGTGATAGTCCAGTGGTGCCAAGCTTCCTAGATCTGAAGAGACAGCCCTTTTTATTTAGGCTGACCAACATAATTTAGACTGACCAACATAATCTGAAGCAATAGTCCTCTTGATTCATACTGCCCAACACAGCAACTGTATATTTGTGCTACCACTAATGGACTCTTACTGTTTAAGAACTCCATGGGTTAATGACCTGGAGATATAAGATCAAATTTGGTTTTCATGGCTGTTCCCGAATTTCAACACACAGGGCAACTGCACAGGAGACAGAAGCCTAGGGAGAGCACCCTTCTGTTTGCAGGCAGAAAGTCAGAACTCCTTTACAAACCCAATTGTCACTCATGACCAAAGCTGCTGGACTGACTGAAGTTAACAAAAGGTCATTTGGCTCAACTCTGCAGGTTTCAGGCTGACCCTGTGCTTACTAATGCACCTCCAGGGCTCCAGTTCTGCCTGTGGCTTTGATCCTCTGTAAGCTTTGCACCTCTATTACTGGACACTTTAAACACCTGGGTCTTAGGTCGAGTCTTCACAGCATTTTGCAGTTGAGGAGAAGTTTAAGGTCTCTAGGAATTATCAGGCTGGTCTTTGCAAGGTGGATGCCTTTAGACATCATTGAAGAGGCTCAAGAGGAAAAAAAATGGCTTCAAGAGATCTACAGAATGGCCCTGCTCCATAGATTCAAGTTGCAGAAGACAACAGCATAGTTTAAAAGTATGAAAATGAGGGGGAAAAGAACCTTTTTCATAACAGGAGGACCTGCTGGGACTCAGGTGGCCTTCCTCTGTCAGAATGGTTACCGAAAATTTTTTCTCTTCAAGAGAACTGTGCCATGAAACCAAAAGAATCCTCCCTGTTTATCAAGCAGCAAAAAATAACCAATGACTTCAAATACTTCTTTAATCTCTACCATCCCTACAGAAGGCTTTTCTTTTTACATATTTCAGCTGGTTTATTGCATAAATATTATGTTAGCAGTCATTCTTCAGCGTGTAGGTGGGATCGCCAGTAGGCAGAGACAGTGATAAATGAGTCTCCAGGTGTTGCTGCTCTTTTTAGAAAATCCTTTAACAAGTAGTTATGAAGATTGAGGTCATTTTGAAAACTTATAAGAGCTAGGGTAAGCTGCTTCACAGACTTTTTTTTTTAAAAACATGCTGTCAAAGTTGGTGATCCTAAAATGGGTTGTATCTTTCTACTTAGCTCTGTTTACAAAACCAGATAATTATTTACATGCATTTAGTTTTGAGGATGCATTGAAGAGGTCATGGCTGGGGATTACTGGAGCAATGTTTTCTCTAATTTATTTTCTGGCTGCAAGAGAGCAAATATTGCAGTCCTGAACTCTCCAACAGCCATTTTGTACACTTGATGACAGCAAGCAGGTGATGATCTGTTTCATTAAGGTAATTATCATAAACACCAAGAAGCCAGGAGAGAGGCTGCACAGCTCAACAGATAAGAGTCTAAAGCCTTTCACCTTCAGACTGTAGATCCTACCAACAACCAGGCTGAACAGGTTCATTCAAGTATCCAACCTACACGAAAGCATCCTCATCACCATCAGCATCTATCAAACCCAGTAGGAACTGGCTTGCTGATTGACAAGGCTCCACGGGGAAGGGGAGGACTAAGCCTGATCACCATGCAAGGAGGAGTGGTGGGCTCTGTTAGTCCCAATGCAGGCAACACTGCTGAACTGAAGCTCTTCTTGCTGCGGTGGTTCTGCAGATAGAAGATTGCTGGCAGCTTTCCTGCGTATCAAATGGATGTAAACTATTCTGAGAAGCACACCAAAGGAAAAGGAGGAAAAACAATATTTCAAAGCTTGTTCAAAGCACTGTGCCACTGTCCTTATCAACACCATCCTTTGGCACAAGGAAACGCACTGAGAGCGGGTAATTCCAGGCGAACACCACCCAAAATACTGTTCTGAATTCTGAATGCTCCTGTGCCAGCACTTGGAATCGGGTAGCAAAGAGGAGGGGTGTTTCACAGTCAGGATCAGTGCTGAAGGCCTCAGCTCTCAGGATGGAATAAACACCATATTAAGGGAGCAGAGCCGTGGAAAACCGTTTGGCATTTCATAACCAAGTCCCCCACCTTCACACTTAAGTAATATTTTATCGTCTAGCATCATGTCTTGGCACAGAATTCCACAGGCCGAGACTTTTGTAATTCTTGTGCTCTGCAGTGTTTCCCCCCCCTCAAGACACCTCTGTCCAAAGGTAGAACACAAACAAGCTCCATTCTGAGTCATAGAAACATAACACATGCGTAAGTGCATGCAATAATCTTGGTATAATTTGCCCCTTAGTCATTGTCTAGTCCTATTATGTAAATCTGAAACATGCATTTTTGAAAATAAAGGGCTTCAGTAAAATAATTACTGTTGTAATCCTGGAACCACACCCAATAAACAGTTTAGCAATCAACTGGCTCCATATATTTGAAAGCTATAAACAGATTAGTACAAAATTAAAGCAGCAAGGGCCAAAATCTCAGCTGCTGGTGTAAATTAGTACAGTTTGACTAAATCAAATTAGCAGTTTGATTGACTTCAATTAAGCTACACTAATTTACATTAGGCTGTCTTCTTTTCTCCATATATCTATGAATAGCAGAGCACGTGTATGCGTATACGGGGGTTTTTCCATATTCTAGGCAAATAGTGATCTTTAGCACAATAATCTTATTCCTCTCTCTGCATATGTAGATTTGTGAAACTGAAGTATGACCTCAGGCACTGTGGAGAGAAGAACTGAAGGGCTACCAGAAAAGAAAGAACCAATGACTTCAATCCAATAATTTCAATAAGCTCCTATTCATTTTCTTAATAAGAAATTTGCTTGACTACAGAAGATGGCCTGAGACTGCCCTTAGCAAGCTTCATTTCAAGTAAATGTAGAAATTATTATCCATTTACAGTTTTTGCACAATTCAGAATAATAACCAATTTTTTTTAAACCAATTTTGCTAACTTCACTATTTTCCAGGACAGGAGTTCCACCTGGCTTTTTACACATCTCCCTATAATTCATGACATGACTTTGGTCTCATAGTAGAAATAATCCTTATTTCACTGGTTTTTAGTGGGATAAAATTGGCCATTAGAAAGATCAGATGATGGAGACCTCCTTTTCGTCTGGTAAAGGAGCCATCTACTACACAGTCATACTAAGCCTTATGAAACATGTGAATCCTTACCATTGTCCTCAGGTTGCAGGTTGAATAACTGGGGCACAAAGTTAAAAGATATGCTTAGGCCAAGGAACAGGAGAACTAAGCAGTCAGATGAAGAAACAAACTCTTGTGCCCTAGCCATGTACTGAAGCCATGCTTTTCACTCAGATCATCCACAGTGCATCACATTGCCAAATTAAAAATAATCACTACACTACAATTGCTTTTCTGGTGTCCTGTCTGAATAATCTTTTATCACAGGGGCAGGAACACAAGGGGGAAAGGGGAACTGTGAAAAAAAGGTTGTGGATCAAAACATGCATTGTATCTGGGTGACAGAAGGGACAGCCTCCTTCTAAATGTCCTTTAAAGCAAAAAGCAACAGTACTGCTAACGGAGAAAACACATAAGGAAAGAAAAAAACAAATTCCACGTGGCTAAAAAAAGCAGAATGAAAAAGTGAGGAAAGGAAACCTTGATCTAATTTACTACCAACCCATTCAGAAAAATTACTTACATGGCTGTAAGTTATGAAGAGCGAACATAAAGGTGTCTGGAGGAATTTTGGTACTGAATGGACCTGAAAGGATCAAGGCAGACCTCCCCTCCAGGGCTTAGGAGAAGGAGAACAGGGATGGAAGTGATAGAGCAGCCAATAGAACTGCCAGCATGGCCAGACCACAGCTGCGGTTCTTCTATCAGACACAAAGGAAAACATCTGCCATCCTGGATTTCCACTTCACAATCCCCTCCTGAACACCAACCAAGCAGCTGGAAGATTGTAGCCAGAAGTAAAGGGAAACTGGGAAAGCAGCTGCTCTGGAGAGCGAGCAGCTGTCCTGGTGAGGAGATCCAGGCCTCCCTCTGATCCCACGCTGGAGGATGGTACCAGTGGCCATACACATCCTGCAGCCAATTCAGATTTCATTTTCTGGAAGGTGTAGCGAACCAGAGCTATAGTTCTTAACAAGATTCATGTGGTCAGAAGGAAACAACCCCTCATACACTCAAGGGTAGATGAAAACAGAGACTGAGTGCAACAGCTGCCGTTTGTTATTGCATTAGTATCTATCTCACATTGCTGAGTCTAAAGCCTGACAACACATGCTGCTAACACGCCAGCACATAGGAGTTTGGTTCAGCAGCCTTCATCTCTCTCTGGGTCATTTCACCTCTTTGCTGTAAACACACTGGTTTGACTGCAATGCCCCAATAACATCTGACATCTTGAAGCATGTGGAGGAACACGTCTCTCTCTTTCTCATCAGTTTTTCTTTACAGACATAAGCCTAAGGAGGGGCCTACCTTACAATGTTTGTCATTTTGTGATTGCTGTCGAGTAACAAGTAACAAACATGAAAAGCTTTAATTGTGAGCACAGCATAGGGCTTTGACCGAGCGAGAATATTGTTCTGCATGTCTTTGCTACTGCGTTATTTCCCAAATACCAAAATATTCCTGGCTGGGAAGGCAGGCAAAAGCGGCATGTATTTAGCAGCACATGGCAGGACAGTAAGGAAAATGCTGGCTCTGCTGCTTTCCCACATCTAAGCTTATCTTTCAAAGCTTGGGGAATACTGCACTATTGACTAATAGGATCAAGCAAATGTTAACATTAAAAGAAAAAAGAAATTAATCCTGATTGTTCATTCATATATTTTGATAAAAGCCTGTTTTCCATATGCTCTTTCACTTGTTTTATGCTGTCACAAATTCCAACAAGTTTAAGGGCAGGAACATTTGCAGAAACAGATAGTTCTTATGCAAAGCATAGTAAATGCTCAAGGAGTGAAAACTGAATTAATACACATGACAACATGCTCTTGAATCTGTAAAGGCTTATTTCCATCTTTGAAGGAATACAGCTGAACCATAAATACTGTCCATAACTAGTCAAACTTTGACTAGGTATGTCACATTTAGTTGACACTACAAAGCTGCCCGCCGCTTCATAGATAAAGGGTTTCTAGTATCCTTCAGCATTACACTTGCGGCTAAGATTTATTTCTTTCTTTTCCTTTTTTCTTCACCACAGAACTTCAGGTTTTAAAAAGCAAAATAAAAAACACATTGCTGAGCCTTGGAGTTTTCAGACAAGTCTCTGTTGAGCTTTCCCTATCCAAGTTTTAACTCCTACATACCACTGAAGTACAAGGCTAAGTTTTAGAAGTCATATAGATGGCTGAACAGACCGAGAAATCTATGGTGGGACTGTCAAAATACCTGGGTACTCCTTCCAAAATCCGCAGGTGATGCTTTACCTGAGAACTTCTGAAAAATCTCATCATTGGATTATCAGTATTTTCAAGCTCTTAAATAACTTTTCTAGAAAACAGAGCACTCAAGAATCCTGGAGTCTCACCCCCGAAACTCACTGAGTGGCTGAGCAAACCTCAATTTCTGAGTGCTTCTGTATCTCCCCTACAGCAATACTAAGGGTGCTGATTACCAGGGCAGATGTGCTTTTCGTCAACTAATCTCAAAGTGCGCTATACTAGTTAAGTAAGATTAGAAACTGGCCTTTACAGGGTAATCCAACTAGGCAGCAAGGGGACCCTTTGGAATTGCTAGAATTATTTCCATTGGCTTCAGTGGACACTGAATCAGGTCTAACAAGTCTATCATCTTGTTAGACCTTGAAACGATAGGTGCCTTTGAAATACCTATATATAAAGATACAGAGAGATGTAACCTGCCCATCTGTGTCTCAATTTCCTCATCTCTGAAATATGGATAACAGCTATTTACCCATCTCTGTGGAAGGCCTGATAATATTTAAAGCAATTGGTGTGATGACTAATTAGCTAATATTTGAACAGGGATTTGAAAATTTAAAGCACTACATAACTGCTAAGTACTATTACTAAATTAAGCCAACTGTCACTAATGGCAGACAGTCTGATCTTTGCTGCTTGTTAACACAAGACCAATTACACGTAATGAGTCCCATAAAGTCTAGAATATGTCACACATGGAGAAATTAATGAAAATTAAGAGGAATAAAATGGTACATCATCATCATTCAGTATTAAATTTATTTATTGGATTTCAGAATTTTAATCAGCAATGCCTACAACAATTTCCCTTTCTATATGCACTGTATAGCTAAATAAACCATACACACCTCTTTTATTGGAAATAAGGTCTGGGTTTGCCTTGTGTCATTAGACTATCCCCCTATACTGCTGTTAGCTCCTGTGTCAACAGGAGCCCTGTTCATCAGTTCATGAAGCTCCAGTTAGGTTTGCTGCTCTTCCTACTCCAGCTGGGAAGTTATTACAGAATCTCATTTTATTAACCTCCTAATTACAAACCTAATCCATTAACGACCAGTCTATTTCCATTTGGCTTTTCCCAGATTGTACCAGAAGCTCACAGTTATTCTGTAGTCAATTAGCATATCCAAATATTTCTCCACCTAGTTCTTTCCCACCTCACGCTGTATTGGCTTGTAGGGACCAACAATTTCCGCTAAAGGTAGAAGCCCTCAACTATGAAACTTTTAGTCTGTTTCCATCGTTCCTGCCCTGCCATTCCCAGTATGGGAAGAACTGGACATTATCTCTACATTGAAATTGCCTTCTCATCTTGTGTCAGCAGAGAATTTCATCAGCTGGTTCCAACCTTCTACACCCAAGGCACTAATGAAAATGTTAAGTAAGATCAGTCCCAGGCTGGCCTGTGAGGATTTCCACTAATAACCTTCCACTAAACTGGCAGAACCTGTGCCATCTCCCTGGTCCCTGCCCACCTTCCTACCAGCTTCCTCAGTTTAAGAAAGGTGTAGTCTATGTTTGCTGTCCCAGTGTTTCACTCCTGCCACAGCAGCTTAGGAAATGAAATCTGAACGTTTCAAGTTAGCCTACTTTACGCAGTCTTTGGCATGCTCAGTGAAAAATCGTAGTTTTTTCAGATTCCAGACTCACACAAAACAAGTACAGTACTCTATGCTCAGCTTCAGAAATGTAGAGGTAAGTACAGGTCTCCATACGTATTCAGTGAAATCATTACCTACAAGGTTTTCAGAAATTGTTAGGAATTATTCCTTTTCAACTGCCTAAACAATTACTGGTATTTATTAGCTCTATTTTGACAGAACTGGTTTAACACATTCTTAAAAAAATACACAACTTATTCTTTTTGATCATCACAAGAGTGTCATCAGCCTACCACAAATATTGTAATAAATAACTCTACACCACAAAGAAACATGATCCTCTAAATGTTGAATCAACGTATTTGCTAAGGAGGTGTGTATCAAGTCAAGTCATCTCAACATATAACTGATCCCCCAGTGGGAAGCAAACAAACAAACAAGAAAACAGAATATCTTACCTTTGAAATCTCAGCTAATACAGCTCTGTAGGCCCAGTTTCTCTCTAGCATATACCCCCTGTGAAGCAGCTGAAAGAGTCACAAAGCTGCTCTAGCAAATGGCCTGGTCTACAGCTCTCAGCAAGGGAGTTCAATGATCACACAGTGATCAGGGACCCTGCAAGTCTTCCCACCAAGCCAAGAACAACTAGGCACTTCCTCCTCTCCTTTTCCTTCTTGTCTGCAAGGCCACATGCAACCTCTTTCTCTCCCTCTGAGAAGCTGGATTATGTTGTGATGGCAACTGCTCTTTCAGACCCAGATCCTCCATAACATCGAGAGCACAAAGGCTCCTGACTCCTGTGTCTCAGGGGAACTCAGGTAAAACAGCTGTTAGGGGAATTCCCTCCCTGGTAATAAAAATCTCCTCCCTCAAGAAAAAGAATGTCCCCCCTACACATTTTGCCTGGAGGCAAAAATCAGCTTCTTATTCTTTCCTTCCCAGAAAAACATTAAATCAGCCAAACGGTTCTTGCTGCCCCTCCACTGGAAAGAGGGAAAGTAACAACTAGAGGAGAAAATCTGGAAAGAAAAGCGTGACTGGCGAAAAAGAAGTGGTAGCGCTGACCTCCTGGCTCGAGGGCAGTGCGGAAAGGAAGGCAGCTCAGAGTGGGAGGGAAGTGGTAGAGGAAAAATAGTATGCAGATGAGCGCACACACATGCAGATACAGATTTACCAAAGACTAGTGAGGAGGCGTCAGCCTCCCTGTCAGCTCCAGTTTGTGTAGCATGTATTCCTGCATCTAGTGGTACAGCCACAGCAGCATGGCTCAACCACCCCCTACCCTATTTAGGAAAGGGCATTGTCTTTCCTGAACAAATGGATCGGCATCTACATGTGCATATGTGAAGTGGCCAGTATTATAGGAGAACGTTATATTACATGTGCTATACTCAGTTAGCATGAAACACTATAAGCTTACATAGGGAAAGTGATCTGATCTTGCATTTGTTCCATATCTGCAGTTCCTAGAGACCCATGCATGCAGCCAGACTCTGAGGCTATAAGCCTGATTTCTCTGAGAAAAAGAAAAGTAATTAGAAAAACTTCGTATTCTTTGCACTTACAAGAGCAGATACCCTTACACCAGATACTGCTCTTTCAGCAGATCTTTGTGGGCGGAGATTTGATATCAGCATGCCTGCCAATTCCTGCCAGAGTTTCATCCAAGCCACAACATACAGAGTCAACATTAATTAGCATTAATTATTATTTATAAGAAGCAATATTATCTGCATTACTATCTTTCACACTTATTTTAATGTCTTACATAGGGCTCATGTGCATGGTACATCACTGCCCAAATAGGCAGAACAAGGCCCCATGGAATCTGCAGACTAACGCACAACATTTACAACGACCTAATCAAAATGGTTTTGAGATGGCAAAGACAGGAGATCCCCTTTTCTGCGCTCCCGTGAACTTGCCTTCTACTTTCTGTTTATAGTCAGGTCAAGATTTCTCCTCTTTTTTTTCCCCACAGCCAGGAAGGAATAAACAAAAAATCCTGCCTGTAGATCATAAAATTGTTTTCTTTCTAACCAGAAAAACAGAAAAGAACCAACACAAGAACAGCATTCCCCCACACTATTTGGAACCATCAAAATACAATGCTTCCAGTACAAAACTCTCAAGTGAGTTACTTGCACTTTACCAGAATGTATTGGTTTCACGTGACCAGAGAAAACATGCTGAATGCATTTATGTTGACTTTATTCCTTTGTCCGTTTTTTTTTTTTTTGGCACAAGCAGAACCTTTCTCAGCCACCTCTTTATTCTGGTTCAGATCTTGCCTTCATACCCAGAATCCTATTCCATGAAACAGAGTTTCATGTTAGCCAGTGGGGCTGATTCTCTTCATGGGCACTAAACAGAGAACTCGCAAATATTACAAAATTCCATTCAAAACAGTTAATTAGCCCAGATCACTATTATTACTAGTATTGAAGTTATTAGTATTGTTGATAATAACTGTTCATAAATAATCATTTACATACATTAAATTTAGCTGGGAATTGTAAGCATTAGCAAATCCTCTAATGAGCATGGTGCATATTCTCTTTTTAATGAGTTCTGCCTCACTTCCAGTTAAAGTGGTAAAAAAATATTCTTTAGTTTCTTCCTTATTTTGTTCCTTGATGCAATACACAACAGCACAGGCACCACGATTAGTTCAGTGAATCCAATTTAGAACGATACTTTTGCATAGGCCAAGGTTAAGAAACCACTTGAGTACGTTAAAGTGAATTCACCTAGTCAACCCAGGCTTGTTGGAGAAACTGTTAATAATCAGCTGGAACTGCTGAGTCAAAATTATGAATGAGATGGAAACACTGAGCACATTTATGTGCTCCCATTGCTTGTATCCTATTTGGGACTGTTGCAATCACAATTATGCATAGCTCTGAAATACTACATACTTTGACCAATATGTATTGCAACATTTTGCTGTGGAGTCACAACACATTGTGTCATACTGCATACACCTTTCAGTGAGGAGTATGAACTGAACAGAGCAGGAAAACGTTGGATTACCATTTGCTATTAAAAGCCAACCTCCATCTGAAAAAGTTTGTGAACAGTTTGATTGCTATCCATACGTACATTTTATTTGCTTTGCTTAGAGATCAGGCTAGACTTATTTCAGTTGCCAGATACATAAGAAAAACAACTTTAAAACTAGGTATTGTTCACATAATTACCATTTTCCCTATTATTCACATATGCATTAGATTTATTCATTCCATAAATTATCTAATCAGAAAAGAGAAACCATACCATTTTTTCTTCTACAACTAGCAAGCATGAGCATTACAGGCATTATAAAGGAGTCCTTTTTGTTATTGGGGGTTTTTTGCCAAAATAAGTCACAATTAGTTTGTATAATAGGAAACCTGAGAACACTGTTCACAGCTCATGGGCAACTAACACATACAAATTATTTGCAGGAATAAAGCATTATGACGTTTTTACTCCAGTTTCCAACTCCGACATGTCATGCTTTTGGTTAGCATTCTTTACATGAAAAGACAAGAGATATGCTTCCACAACAATAAAAGCATTCTGTATGGAAAATAGTTTGATCTTTATTGTATCTATAACCAGTAATTACCATGCCATTATGTTTATACCAACAGCCAAGCACCTCACTGGCATAAACAGACACGCCTTTTTTGGCAATACAGTTACAATCGCATATGCTGGCAGTTATCTTCATCCAAAATGCACAGAGACAGATAAATATGAAAAATGTATAAATTATTACCCAGATCTTTAGCTAGTTCATCACACAACACTTCACTGAAGTTAATAATGCCATACCGTCTGATAACATGTCCTATTATTCACAGCCTAATTAAATTGTACATGGAAAGTTAACAGAAAGAGCTAACCAACCAAGGCAATGCAAACAATGCAAAACTCAGTGTGGCAAGCTTAAGCTAGCTCTATTAAGCAACATATCACTAACAGTGGAAAGAACACTTTTGGAAAGCTCTCAGTGTCAATAAAGATATCCTTTTTACTATTGATTAAGCAAGGCAACCATCAGGGCACATAAAAACACATATTAACTCACCTTTTCCTGGAGCAAGCACTGATGTTCTAGCATTTCATGGAAAGATGTTACAAAACAGTCTAATGCAAAATGTCCTTCTGCATGAGTCATATCAGAAAGAATGATAAGCAAGTGGCAGCCAGGCAAAGGAAGAGAATAACTGCAGTGCTTGAGGTGGAACATAGTGTGAGGCTTTTAAACAGCAAATATGTTTTGAGGGGCAATTCCTCTCATACAATGTTTTGGTCTAGCCCACTACGTTCAATTGTATCTTAACTTCAGGATGAAGTTTGATTAATGACAGAAGTAGCTTTTCTTTTCACAACTGACTATCTTATATAAATAGTCACCATTAAACAGAGTACCTCAGACATCAAAAACCAGGGTACCTCCATTAGGTACTTCCTAAGAGGAGATAAGCAGTCTGGAATTCACCTTAAATACCTCTAGAGCTCTGTAATACATCCCAGGTGATCACCTGGGAAGTCTTAGGCTTCCTTTCAGCTAACAGAAATGGGCACTGCAAGCTGCAAATCACTTCATGTACTATAAGCACCTGCTTTGGGATGAGATGATGATAATTCCCTGGTGTGGCAACATGTGCAGGCATTTACAGTTTCAGGCAGCAGCTCTGAGAACTTACTATCTGCAAAGCAGAATCAACATATTTAGAAATTGTTAAAGCTACAAATTTTCAGTTCAAACTCACTATTATGTCTTCAGTTTGCAGGTTTTCTTTTGTTCTTGCCTATGAATTTCTCTACCTTCTCCTCTATTCTCTAAAGCCACTCTCCTTAACAGTATAACTTTCCAACCATTTAATAACCTATCCAACAGTTTTCTTGTGGCAGACTGAAATGGTGTTTATAAAAAAAAAATTGCTCAGGCTGTCATCAGATCTTACCTCTGGAAGTGAAGACTCACAACACACTGAGAAAGACAGTTTCCCTACAATGTTCTTGGGCAAAATTCTTCAGCATCACTGGAACAGAAACCCAGCCAACACGTCCCCAAAAGTACACTGCTGAGGATAACAACAGTGCTGCTGTTTCCTGTAAAGAACAGATGAGAACAACAACAAGCTCATCAAAGCTTCAAGATATTAAATGAATACAAATATTCATATAAGTTACATCTTGCACTGGCAAACAAAAAGGAGCCAGGACGTGGACTCAGGAGCTGGCATGTGATTATCCACACTGTTTAACTAGCAAAAGGCTCCCTGACATGGGCTCTCCCCTGACACCTAGTACTTTCTCATGCAACGCACAGGCATGGTTCAAGAGAGAGAATGCACTAAGGACCATTCCTTCTAGGCAGTGCAGAGGAGGCCACTTCTTTGGAAGGAAGATAATTCAGCCATGTGGATGCAAGCCCT
This sequence comes from Phalacrocorax carbo, assembly GCF_963921805.1. NCBI lineage: Eukaryota > Metazoa > Chordata > Aves > Suliformes > Phalacrocoracidae > Phalacrocorax > Phalacrocorax carbo. The sequence continues at coordinate 92,762,934 of NC_087514.1, read as the reverse complement.
CAGGGGCAAAGACTGGGTGCTGGCCTGTTTTATTTACTAGTGCTAAGGTAGCCATAAAGACCGGATGGGACATTGTGGGCATCTTTAAGTATAAGATCAAGATTTTATCTGCAAGATTCACCATGATGTTTCGAATGCTAATGAATACATTCACGCACAAGAGTAATTTTCTCAAATTAATTAGGATTACTCCTATGTATAAAAGTATGCCAGCGTAGGTGTTTGCAGAAGAGGTTTTGGAATGTCAGTCATCATATACCCATCAGTTAAAGTACACTCATAAGTTCTTTCGCTTGGAAGATTGTATTAACCTTAATATAAAATACATGTTTTCTGGGTCTGATGACTCAGGAAGAACTTGCAAGTCTATACCTCAACCCATTAATCTTATATAAATAAACTTTCCCCTTGTGAAAGGGAGTCCCATAGCATTAATAAATAGGGATCTTTCTCAACCATAATCAGATTCTGTAAGAATCATTTAGAAACATTTAGATTAATTATTTGTTGCGAATTATTCACTTAGCTCTGTCTCGTCAATCAAGAAGCACAGCTCTATTTCTTTCGGCAACATGAGCTAGCATAATAGAGCACAGAGTTTCCACATTTAACTCTCATATCCAACACCATTTAATTAAAGTCTCAATGGTGAATAGTCATGACTCTGGCCAAAGTTTTGAAGGTTTGAATTCAGGCCCACTGGAGTGAAAGCCCCACCTATTCAGTTTGCCTCTGCACTGGCTCCAGCTCACTTCGACAAGGGGCGACCTTTAATGATAGTGCATTTAAAGGCCAACGTGGGGGTACAAGGGTACAGGGTGTACTACTTCACATCCTGCCTTCAAAGTAAACCCTGTCCAAGTCACCAAGATTTACTCACAGAGAGCTGACATGTATTTAAAGTTGCATGGTGGGAGGGCATTTTTCCCACAACACTTTGATAACTCTTAAAAGTTTTAATATATGTTGGGCTTTGCTAAATTTCTTGGCGTTGACTCCATCTCAACTGGAGAAAGCAAAAATGGACTGCCTTCCAAACCCCTATGGCATAAATAAATCAAGTTATGAATAAGGACTCTTGTAAGCGATGAGTAACTATCTCCATAGTCTGATCTATCAATGTCAAGTGCCAGGGCTTACGCTTCTCTGAAATGAGTACTGAAGTCTGCAAATTTCTGAAATAATATTCCACCTTCTTGAAAATCCCCCTGTGCATCAGTCATGCTCTGTTTCTCTTTCAGGATCTTCTGTTCTTCACAGTTGCTGGAGATTTTCACTAGGGGGAAAAAAAAAAAAAAAAAAAGAGAAAAATTTTGTACAGAAATTGCAGTTAGAAAGAAGTATCAAAACGATGCATAACAGCCCCTTTCCAGAATTACACGCTGATGTTCAATCTTCAGTTTTGCATTTTTTTAATATTTTTAGTCAATAAAAAATCCCCAAACTCCTCAATCACCCCTAGCCATGAAAGACAGGAAAAGTATACTCCAAGAGAGAAAATGCAGATGAAAGACGATTGCTTCCAAACGTACCATGGGAAATTAAAACCCAGAGAACTCCCTAGCCTGAGGAAAGCTGTAGAGGTGAGCAGTCCAAAAAATTCCACCAGCAGAAGCAGCCAAATCAGAGATCTTTGGGCACCCTGGAAACTTTCTACAGTCTGAGTGGAACTGCTCTGCTCTCAGTTGGAGCTATCCACTCCAACTTTCTCCACATCTGTCTTTTCATCAGTCCCTTTTTCCTTTTCATCTGCTGCCTTTATCCTGGTTGCTCCCCTTCCCCATAGGCTTCCCCTTCACTTTTCTTACAGTAAAAATAAAAAGGTTCTGAAATGTCATTTCCGTCACGAAAAAATGTCAAAAATCCCCAATGTTTTTAAAAGGGAAAATGATCCATGTAAAGAGAAACCCAGACAAGCAGCTGTGTGTCACAGCAGCAAATACAAGCCCCAGAGGAGCCAAGATATTGTTTGTGCTATACTCCCTGTGTGCACACACACTTACTCCCTCCTCACGGTCCCGACTGACTTACAGTAGGCATTCCATTAAAGCATATTCTGAGATGTTTAGTAAGACCTGGTCTTAACCAAACAAATCAGGACTACTGACAGGTTTACAGGGGAGAAGATACTGGGTGTGACACACCAGAAAATCACTAACAGACACTAAACTGGCTCAAGTCTGTGGACTATGTTTTACTTACCAGTCTTGGGCTAACACCCAGGACTTTTCTTTCCTTGCAAAGGAATGATGTCAGGCACATGGCAGTTCTTGAGATTCTGTATAAGCCAGCATTGCCAGAGGCTCTGTGCAGGTGTGGTTAACAGTTATTTAATGATTCTTCACAATTGCATGTATCTGTCTGAACATAAATACAGTCTGATTGTAATCTTTCTTTTCACACCATGAATTTGCCCTAGTGTTTCCACCCTTGCAGGTTCTCAAATGCCCGATCAAAGTTATTACAGACCTGAGATTCACTGGATCATTTCAAACCATTCACAAGCACTTTGCTGTCCTAGTGGCTTGGTAAGGTGAAGAGACTGAAGGCAGTATATTTAATAAAAATGCTGCAGCTCTTCACTTAAATTCTGTAAGTCTGGCTCCCTTATGACTCACAGGACTCCCCTCCCTTCCCCATGTTTACACACTGATGACAAGTACTGTTAAGTTTCTCAAAGCAAAATTATCAAAAAAACTGAACGCTGGCAATCCCTGGGAAAAGCTCTCAGTCTTTCTCCTCCCCGCAGCAGCTGCACGAGCCTTTATTCAGCATAAATACTAGTACTGTTCAATTAGTTAAAATAATTTGCAGTGATAGTTTGACTGTTTCTTTTCCAAAAGGTAATAGTTTTCCTAATTAGTCACTTGCTTTGATAAGGCACTGACTTTTACTCTAATCTAAATTAACAAGCCTTTATCTACCTGCATCATTTAAACACACCCTACTTGCAAATCTGGTATGACTAAAAACCAAGACAAGTGTTTGGTTTCATTTTACATTTGCTTCAAAGTGCCCCACTTGGAGGTTAATTATTAAACTACTCAAGTATATGTAAAGGTTCAGGGAAACAACAGGGTTAGTAGGTAGACCAGTAGTTGAGGAATTAGGAAATCCATGTCCTATTTCCAGCATAGATCGTGTAAGTTTGGCCGAGACATTTAAATTCTGTGAGCCTTTACTTACAAAACAGAAATAGCAACACCCTCCGAGCAAAGCACTTTGACATCTTTAGGGAAGAAACTTCACGTGTGTGAGGCAACAGTATGTTTGTTCGCACCTTCAGTGACTGAAACTCAGCTAATCCCTTAAGAACTCACCTAGGAACTGGAGATCAGATACTCAACCCATGCAACGCAATAGAACTAATGATTTTGTCAGGTCTGCAGCAGCTGAAGCACCAGCTCCTCAAGCTTTTACTGCATTTCTCTGCCATCTGAAAAGTGCTGAAAACACACCTAATTTCTGGAACACGGTTTGGAGGTTCCAAACCCCCATCCCCCACCACCCTGAGGTATTGTAATAGATGTACCCTCAGTGTAACCATGCTGCCTGTCCCAGGAGTAAGCAAGCAGCAGCATGGACCAGATTTTTCAAAGATACCAATGCTGTTCTGGAGCTGTCCAGAGAGTCAGAGGATTAGATCAAAATGACTCGACAGATGACAACTCAGATCTTGAAGCAGGGAAGGAAAATGGAAAACAGCAAATGATGACAGAGCACGCACAGCAGAGACATAATTTGGGGGCATTACTGCCAAATCCTGCCTACCACAGGAAGGCCTGGCCATTGGCAGCCTGCTCCCCAATAGCTCCATTATAATTCAGTTGACTCGGTCCTGGTGTAAAAAGAAAAAAAAAAAATCAAGTCTTTTACACCACTATTTATTTACACGTTTGGCTAATGCTTATGTAAGTCGTGGCATTCCACCCAGAAACAGCTTTTTGAAAACAAAGAAACACCAACAAAAAAAAAACTCAAAAAACCCAACCCAGAAGTAAGGATGTTGAATACTTACTGCTGTTCAACTGGAATATTATTGGCAAGGTGATTCATTTGTTAATCCATAGTGCTATAAATAGTACTTTAACTTAGTTGAATGGAAACATATCCTTCATATCTCTAGTCATTTGTTTGCCCATGTAAAATATACGTGGTTTTGCATTGGCTTAGGTGTATTCCAGGAAGGGCTAGTAAAGTTCAATGACTCTCCATCACACATTCAGAGCCCTTCAGCTCTTGGTTAATTTTGCTGTACTTCCACCATGTTTTTCACTCTGCTTCATCAATGCATGGACTAAAAGGCAGTAAGAGGCTACTGTAACAGCTTAGCTGGTGTTTCCTCATATCATGGGCCAGCGATAGCAAGCCTCTGGCATCAATACCAAGTTTGGAGCCAACAGATATTTGGTCTGGCACCAGCAATAACAAGCTATGATGGTTTCTTTTCAAGTTTGTTTGGCACCAGTAGCAAGAAGCATTCACTAATCCTGGCAGAGAGCCACAGAGTTTCACTAAATGGCTTCTGCATCATAACTTTGTAACAAACATACCACAACATAGCTTTTAATTGCGGTGCAGCCTGTGTCTTAGCAAGCAATTCCATCCGGACAATTACATCCAGACTTATCAATACCTGTGCTGCCTTCCAATACCAGTTTCATTCTTACTGTAAGAATAATATTCTTGAAGAGATCCACAAACCCTTAAGTCCATCACCATTTGGATCTTCTCTGTCTTGGTGCGGTTGTATGAAACCAGGTAATCAGCTACGAGAAAAGCCTATGGGGACAGTTACTAAATTAAGTCATCACAAAATATGTTGTAAATACTGTGTTGACTTAACCTCACTCCTCACCCTGCAGTCTTTTATGTCATGTACCTTCTCAGACTGCAGACCTGCAATATATGCCAGAGAGGTTCGTCTTATGCCGGTGTGGAGCCCCATTCAAGCCCCTGAGGCTTAACATAGCTCTAGTAAAAAGAGAGAATTAGCTATAAATCATCTGAGTCTCAGGACACAGCAATCTCCATTTTGACAGCTCCTTGCTAAATGGCACAACACATTCTGATGAGGCCTCGTGGTGGATACCTCAGTGGACAAAGTGCAGGACAAGGACCCCAAAGAGCTCAGTTCTACAGACAGGGCTGCAACCAACTTGCCAAATGATTTTCAGCAGGACTCCTCTTTGCCTGTAAAACGGCAGAGCTCTGAGATGTCTGGGTGGAAAGGATGTTGTAGGAACCAGGAATTACTTCTCTGGTACTAAGTATCAGTAACAGCATCAATAAGGACATCCTCTTCACAGGAGAAAATCTATCCCTACGCATTCTGTCACAATCCAGTATGCATGAGGAAAGAAACTTGCTTAGATGTAGACTTTTTTATGGGGCATGAAGTGGGCACAGGGAGGAAGTGATACTAAGCTCTCGGCATGGGAAAATTACATTCTGAGCAGCAGCTCCCAAGAAAATAAAGACTGTGTGAAACAAAGTTGAAATGGAAGTCCCCACTGTAAATTCAGCTCTTGGTACCTGCCAAAGACAGGGAACGGCTGTCCTTGTGAAAAAGTGCAAACCTATAGATTTCAATTCCGAGTGTGGGAATTCATGCAGACACGCATTCTGCTTCAGCGATCAAACTCTTCCTCTCGTGGTCTACACTGATTTCCACTAACCTCCTTTCTTACAGCTCAGTCCCTAGCTGGATTTCCTTCAACTCTAAAAATATACATAGTGCAATTAGCCAACCTTCACAGGCTCTGTAGTTCATTTCTGCATGCTAGGCACGTCTCCTGCTGTGAGCAGCCCATCCAAAGAGAACTCTTTGAACTGGTCTATTGTTGCTCGCGTAGTGTATTGCATTGTCCAATTTCATCATTCCTGGCAAGGCAATGCACTCCTGCAGCTTGCTACAGGAGGAGGAGAAGAGATGATGAAGCACTTTGTCCAGCTGGTGTGCCAGACATCTCAGATGTACAAATAAGCTTGCCTACCACTAACTACAAGACTTTCCCAGTCACCACAGAGAGACCTTTATTGACCATTTGTGCTTATATGATCTGGAAGCCCTCTCCAGTCTAGTGAGAAGTCTTGAGAGGCAGAAGGCAGAAAGCATGGTAAGAAAGAGTCGGGTGGAAAAAAAAAAAATATTAAAAGCAAGACCATAGCGTGACACACCTTTGCACAATGTTTGCTGAAGTGTAAAACCTAATCATGGTTTAAAATAGCATGGAGACAACACAACTGGATCAACCATAAATATACACACAACCACCAGGCAGCATAGCATTTTGCTACATTTAGTAAAGGAATATTTTTAGAATTCATAGCTTGACCAAACTGCAAAGGACTAAACTGCCCTACCTCCAAAAACCCATTGGCACACTCTTACTATTTTGGAATTAAAGGAGGTGAATACTACAGAAAATAGGAAGCAAAGTGATTTTCAAGCAACCATTTGCATTTCTCCCCTTTGTATGTGACTAGGTACTCTTTTGGGTAGGAAAAGAGTGGGTCATACATCAAAAAAAGTCCTGCTCTGCTGCTCTAAAGAGGAAGACACATTTCATTTTAGAACAAAGAATTAGATTTTTTTTACATTGCTTCACTAGACATTTTTGGAGGTTTTTCTTGGGGTGATGGGGGTGGAGTGTTTGGCTTTGCTATAATACAGCACATCAAAGCGCTTTTGATGTGAAGTTTACTTAACAGAATCAGTTTTTCCGATTATTGTGTTAATCTTTATAAACCTGAAGGCGATACTGTGCTTTTAAAAAAACTATAGCAGGAAAAGACTTGAGGTTACATATATTCTCAGTGGTGAGAGACGGGAGTAGTTGGACTATTTCACCACTTCTTACAACTTCGCTCGTTATTTCACGGGGAGCAATAGCAATGGGCCTGGCACGGCTCTCACTTGGGCCAGGAAGGCTCTGTTTAAACTATGCAGAGTCCTTCACACAAGGACCTTCATAGGTTTGCTCAGGTAAGAGCCACCACAGATTTCAGTGGCCAGTTTACAACAGAAAGGCTCCCTGCTCCCAGCTGTTAATAGCTATCGTTGTAGTTGTATTAGAGCACAAGTTTCTGTCCCCTCTTAAATCTTGCAAAACCAGCTTTGCCATCCACTCCTAGTCTCGAAGTATGGCTGTGGAAAAGCTTCTGTTATGTCTGACGTGTTTACCTACAGCATTTGAATGACTTTTTAAGTTCTTTGAATAAAGATAAGAGACAATGTGTACATTTTCCACACAAATAGTGGAACGGTAATAAAATAAACATCAAAGGTAAGCTAGCAAATCATCGCTACTTCACTGCTATTTACAACAAAAGCAGGAAGAGGAAAAATCCTACCCTTGCCATTGGCATCATCTTAGAAAATACAAGTTTTGGAAGGAACGATAGCTTTTTCCCATACCCTTAAACACAAACATTGGCACCTACAGCCAATGCAACGCTTTACTGAAAGCTCTCGGTTTACATTACACGGAGACAACAACAACAATGAACCAAGAGAGGTCTCCCTCCTCTTATTTTTGTCTTTCTGAATTGCCAGCTTTTCTGAACTGGTACAGCTTTAGTGAGAGGAGGAAGACATCCAACCTGCTATTATTCAAGTTAGCAAGAGTACGACCAAAAGGACAGAAGAACTTCTCATTGTTCAGTATTTACTATTTAAGACCCACGCAGACTGAGGAAATGGCAAAGCTTTGAACCAAAATGCAGGTGTGTCTGGGAACGTATATTCCATTCAAGAGAGATCGAAAGTAGTGCTGTTTGTTTCTTCTGTTAGTCTTTTAAACCTGCCTTTTTCATCTTCCTCTCCAGCACTTCTGAACAGCCAGATCACAACAGCGTAGTCCTAACCGGAGTGACTCTGCATTAAGTATTTATTCTAAAATAAGGTCTGATTTAGAAAGACTGCTTCTGGTAAACATGGAGCAATCCAACTCTTACTCCAGGACACAAAATTCAAAGTCTACGTATGAGAAATAAAATATAAGCACCACACTAGGTTTCTGCTGATGTTTTTGTTTTGTTATTGTTTTGCAGATGCTAGCGCTACTGCCGTATGAAGTCAAATGGCATTTTGCAATTGACTTTGAACAGCGAGCAGGATAGGACCGAACAGGGAGTTTTCTGTCAACCTACTGCCACACAGCTCTCCTCGTTGAGTCGTTCAGTCCAGCATACTGTTGAAGGAGGCAAAACCTCTGAAGCAGGGTAAGACCCTGACAACTTAAACCGAAAAACAAACCTCAAAATCATGACTAAGTTTTCTAGAAAGAAAACTGGCCAGGTAAAATTACGGAATACTTTTTGTCCCGGGTTTTATGGAAAATTTACAGATCCACAATGTGCAAAAAAAAAAATGTTAAAGCAAAGTCACTATTTGTGAACACAATAAAAGATTTTATTGGAGAGTGACAGTTATAACAGAGAGGTTACAAACGCACCACTCGGAAGAGATCAAGGAACGCTACTGTATGCACATTAACACCCTTAAAACTAAGGTTAAGGTTTTGACTAATTCTCTCGTAGCAAAAGCCCACAGCACGGCCTACCTGTTCCCATTTCACCCCCGCGCCGGTTGTGGTTATGACGGAAGGAAAGAGGGGCCACGACTGAAACAACTTTGTCAGGCTACATAAATCATTAGGAATTCACAACTGCGAAGCCGTGTATTATTTTCCAACAGGTTGTTGAACTGTCACATTACAACTTGTTGCTATATACGGCGCTATTAAAATAAATCACTGCATGTAACAGGTTCTGCTCTGCCACCTATAAGTCATTCTGCATTTTACACCTGGGAGGCGGGCCCGGCTCGGCAAAGTCGCGCCGAGCTGCGGCTTCATTCGAAATACCCGGGAAGGGGAGGGACCTGGCAGGAGAAAATACAAACAAGTTTCGTAAAATAACTTTCCAACACGACCTCGCTGTCATCTCAGCTAATTACGGCTCTGATAGGTCTTATTAGCGCATACCCACCTTTGCTACCTTGCTTCTCCACCCACCGCTCTTTCAGATCTTTGTCCTGGCTCCGCCTCTCGCCGGCGTTATAATGGGCTGGTCTGAAAGTGGTGGAGAGACACAGAACCACAGGGGAAGAGAGAGATAATGACAATAACACCAATAACCCTAATAACCCGGCTGCTGCCCGCGCCGCAGCGAGGAGCCAGCCCGGCGCCCCGCCGCTGACGGGGGCCGGAGCAGGAGAGAGAGGAGTAACCCCGACGTCCCCCAAGAGCTTCTCCCCGCGCTCGGGGAGCGCCGGACGGTAACGTCGGACCACCGGGCTCGGGGGGGACGCGGAGAGGAGCCGGCCCCGGCAGCCGCCCGCCCGCCCCGGCCCCGCAGGGACCTCCTCCGCGGCAACCCGCTCCCCGCCGGCCCCATGGAGCAGCGAGAGTAAAGAGCGAGAAGGACAAAAAGGGGGGCGGAAAGAGAGCGAGCGCCCCGGTGGGGGAGAAGGCGGTGGAAGCCGGAGGAAGCGCCCCGTCCGCCGCCTCGGTGCCCGCCGGCGGGGAAGGGGCCAGCCCCGCGCCAGCGACCCCCGGGCCGGCCGGGTGAGGCGGGCGCGGAGCCCCGCTGCCCTGCCCTGCCCGCCCTGCCGGCACCGCGGAGCTGTCCAGGCCGGCGCGGCGGCAGAAACCCCCCGGGAGGCCCGGCCGCCCCCCGCCGCCCTTGAGGCCGGGCCGAGGGGCGGGGGTCGCGCCCGCCCAGCGGAGCCGCGGGGTGCGGGGGGGCCCGCCGCCGCCGCCGCCGCCATGAAGCTGGAGGTGTTCTCGCAGCACTACGAGGACAAGCTGAGCGCCGGCAGCGACCAGGAAGGCAGCGGCTCCCTCTCCCCGGCGCCGGCCGAGAGCGAGCTGGGCTCGGACGGCGACTGCGCCGCCAACAGCCCGGGCGGCGGGGCCGTGAGGCCGGGGCACCCCGCGCCGCCCCCGCCGCCGCCCCCCGCCCCGCAGCCGCCGCCGCCGCCGCCGCCGCCGGCCGAGAGCGCCAAGGGGAAGCCCTACACGCGGCGGCCGAAGCCGCCCTACTCCTACATCGCCCTGATCGCCATGGCCATCCGCGACTCGGCCGGCGGGCGCCTGACCCTGGCCGAGATCAACGACTACCTGATGAGCCGCTTCCCCTTCTTCCGCGGCGCCTACACCGGCTGGCGCAACTCGGTGCGCCACAACCTCTCCCTCAACGACTGCTTCGTGAAGGTGCTGCGCGACCCGGCGCGGCCCTGGGGCAAGGACAACTACTGGATGCTCAACCCCAGCAGCGAGTACACCTTCGCCGACGGCGTCTTCCGCCGCCGCCGCAAGCGCCTTAGCCGCGCCGCCCCGCCGCCGCAGCCCGCCCGCCCCGCCGCCGCCCCCCCACCGCCGCCGCCGCAGGAGGCGACCGGAGCGGCCGCCGCGTCCCCCGGCGGCTCCCCGCGGTGCTGCTGCGCCTCCTCGCCCTGCAGCTGCGCGCCGGGCCCCGCCGCCAAGGAGGCAGCGGCGGCGGGCAGCGGGACGGCGGCGGCGGGCGGCGGCGGCGCCAAGTTCTCCAGCTCCTTCGCCATCGAGAGCCTCCTCCGGCGGCCGGCGGGGCCCCGCACCGCCCCGCCGCCGCCGCCGCCGCCGCCGCCTCACGCCCGCCTCCTCTGGCCGGCGGCTCCCGCGGCCCCGCACCTGCTGCCCGGGCCCTACCCGCTGCTCCCCTACCCACCTGCCGCGCAGCCCCCGCCCGCCGCCGCCGCCGCCGCCGCCGCCCTCTACGGCGGCGGGCTCCTGCAGCTCTGCGCCTACGGGCTGGGCGAGGCGCCGCCGCCGCCGCCGCCGCCGCTGCTGCTGGGGGGCGGGCGGCAGGCGCTGGCCCAGGGCGAGTCGCCGCCGGCGGAGCGGCCGCGGGCGCCGCTCTTCCCCGCCGTCCTCCCCAAGGGAGGCAGGGGGCCGCCGCCCGGCTCCCCGCTCTACGGGCCCCTCCGGCTGGCCGGGCCGCTGCAGCCGGCGGCGGGGGGCTCGGCCTCCTTCCAGCCGTACGCCGTGGAGACCCCCCTGGCTTAATGGAGCCCCCCCTCCTCCCCTGCGAGGGGCCTGCCCGGGGAGGCGGGGAGGGGGAAAGGAGGAGGCTCTGGATCCCGCACTTTAACTCCAGAGGCGACCAAAGCCTCCAAGCAAAAGCATCGGTGACTGTGCCTTAGCGAAATGACAGTGGGTTTACCTTAAACCAAAAAAAAAAAAAAAAAAAAAAATCAAACCCCCAAAACAACTGTCGTTTTGGACATAGCCATGAGCCTCAAGTGCTTCTTACTGTTCGTCGAGACTACTTGACTTCAGCCATTCCCTCGCCGCCTCCTTGCCGCCCCGCCTCGTGTCCCCGCACCTCCTGCCACCAGAGAGGCCGGGGGTGCCCCCGCGGAGGCGGCTGCCGGGGGGTGCGCTGTGCGCTTGGGGGAGGCGGGAAAGGTGGGGGGGGTCCGGGGGCTCCTGCCGGGAGGAGCAGGGAGAGAGACAGGGAGGGGGGCGGGGGCTGCTGCGGAGCCGTAGGGCTGTACTGCAAAGCGATGCATCACTGTGCCAAAAGAAACCTTTCCTCCTGTCCGGCAACTAGCATTTCGTAGGAAGGGAGGACATTAAATTATTTATAAAAGTAGTGTTTTTAACACAAAGAGAGTGCAGCTTTTTTAATTAATTATTATTCGGGGGAGGGGAGCGGGAGAGCGGAAAGGGCTCAAGGAAATGTCAGGCGTTGTCTCCTGTACTGATTGGCGTTGTACATTTAAGGCCAAGACCACTGCTACTGGAAAGAGAAGAGTAATTGTTTTTCGTATTTTATTTTTGTGTTTGTATATAATATATGTGCGTGTGCATTTTACTGATGCTCGGCCACAATGGGTTTTTCCTTTTTTTTTTTCTTTCCCGTCCTCTCCCCGAATAAAAGCTGCCCCCCTAAATAAAGACGGTATTAAGAAGAGCGTGATGGCTGTGCTGGCGTGGAAGGAGGGGAGCCTGCCGTGGGGTAGCCTTGCCCGAGGAGCGGGGGGGCAGCCGGGCTGCCCGCCCTTTCCTCCCTATCCCGGCGGGCAGAGGTGCCACGTACGTACCCGCCTTAAGTGGACCACGGGAGGTCAGAGAGGTTCTCATCCTGGGCTGCCGCCAGGTTTGGAAATCCTCTTCAGTTCCTCGAGTCAAATCAGGTTTTCCCGCCGGTGCTCAGCCCTGCAGAAAGGCTGCCGATTTACAGGCAGGCAGATTTGCAGGCAGGCAGTACGGCTTGGGGGCAGCCTGCGGAAGCCCCGAGCATCTGCTGCCCTTTATTTTTCTCCCCCCCCCCCCCCTTCCTTTTTCTCCCCCCCCCCCTCCCCGAAGGACAGCAGACGAAATGCAATGTTGTCATCTCTCGGTCCAAAGAAAACTCGCTTCAGGAAGATGGCTGGCACGGCCGGGCTCCAGCTGCTTCTGGTGGAGGCAGCCCCGCTGGCATCTACGGCGGGCGAAACCTCAGCAGGGTGAACGCTATTAAATATTTGCTGGTAATAAAAAGTTCGCGCACGTTGCCTTCTCCCGACGCGTGTTGTGTTAAGGCCGTTTCGTGTTGTCAGAAGGGATGAGGAAAGCCTCGGAAAGCCTGAGTCGCAAGAGGGAAAGGATGGGGTTTTAACTGCCCGCGGTACTGAATTACAGTTTAGTGGCGTCTCCGACCTCGAAGAGCTTTAAACAAACACCGAAATGAAAACTCGGGGCTTGTTTGTTCGTTTGTTTGTTTTACTTTTAGAAAGGACGAAAACCGGCAGGCTTTTTTTCCCCTCCAAGTCTTCTGTAAGCACCGGTCACCGAAACAAACGAGGACAAGCAGAATTTTGGGCGCTGCTTGTTCTTTTATCTAATCACTCTGACTTCGGACCCCGGACTTTCTCCCCCACCTCCTTTTCCCTCAGCGCCGGGGCTCAGCCGCTGAACAGCTTCTATCCACCTCGCAAAAATTTTGCCGAATAGAGAAGGTGTGTTGGGAAAGGAAAGCTTCGAATAGAACAATCTGCGGGCGAAAACCCCGACTTGTTTCAAGAAAGCTCAAGCAGATTTCACGGTGTGTTTAGCTCAGACCATAACATTCATCAGAACATTGCGAGAGATTAGTGACTAATGTATGAAGTAATCCAACCCTTGAAGGAATTGGTTTTTATGTACGCACACACACACGCGCGCTATTTCGACATCATTCTGCCTTCAAGGCTCTGTGCAAATATTAACCTCCCCTGCTATAAGCTAGCCTTTCCTCTAGCTTGTATTTTAACGCCTCTTTCTTTATAGGAGTCCACACAAGCCTTCGGTATACATCTGCTAATATCTTTTGGGTTTGTCCATCAGTAGTGGTCATATTCCAGGGTACGTTACGAGCACCTTGACGGGAGGTGGAATTTGTTATTACAGCCACCAGCGTGTGTTTAATCGGATGTACGTGAGCGTGGGTAGGGATGATTGTGCGTGGAAACGTATGCTTAATGGGACGACATTCGGCTTTTGACTTTTAGAAAAGTCCCTTTTTATTAAAAACAACTTGGCATTAAAAAAGAAAAGAAGCCCCCAGAGGTCGAGATGCGCCGTGTTTACACGCATTTATCTTCTGTGAATCTCGATTTTTGGATGCGTCGGGAAACGCACGGCAGCAGCACGGTCTAAGGGGCATCTGTGCCCTGGCGGTCCTTCCCCAAAGCTCGCTGAGATCTCCCCAGCGGGTCGGGATGAGGATGGGAATGGAGGGGATGGTCGGGGTGAGCCCGGGCCGCCGGGCTGGAGGCTGGGAAGGCGGGCAGGTACCCCGCACCCTCCGGAGCCCGCTCGGCGGCCCGGCTGGGGGTGGGGGCTTTCGCTTGCTGAAGGGTCGGGTCCTCTGCGCCTCCTCCCCTTCCAGCATCGCTTCCTCTCCACATCCCCTGAAAAGGAGACAAGGGACGAATTTCCCCCCTCGTGTCCTTCAGGTGGAGATTGCCCCGCTCGCGGTTCTGCCTGGACCGCGCCTGCGTTTCCGAGCAAGGGAGCTGGAACGGTTTGTTCACACGCGGGTGAATTTACGGAGAGGAAAAAATAATTTTTCCCGTTTATTTAACCCGGCTGGGTCCCGGCTGTCATCCTGCCCGGCGCACACTGCAGAGGTAGCCGCACGCCAGCGATGCGCAGCCGGCGGCGAGGGGGTGAGGGGGCAGCCCGCACCACCACGCCCCGGGGCGCCCGGCTGGCCGGGACCCGCACCCGCACCCGCACCCGTCCCGGGGCTGGCGGAGGGTGATGGCCAGCCCCGGTGCACAGCCATAAATCCGGGCTGTCAGCTGTGACAGACGGCTGGTGAAACACAGCACCTGTCCAAACACTTTCCAGCAGCAGGTAATCAGAGAACCGACACTTTACATTTTTGTGTGGAACAAGCACATTAACCATTTCGCAGACCTTCCCAAAACAGCGACGTTTGTGTGTCTGGGTACTTTGTCTTTCTTAACGTCTAATAAATCAGGATGACAGAAGAGAGACAAAGCCTTTCTCCTTTTGATATTTGACACATCGGCTGTAAGCCGATACTTTTGTGCCCTGTTCTTTCAGCCCTACGAGAGTCTACATCACCCAGAGTATCTGAGGGCTTGTTGGATGGGTGCAGTTTGGGATACTTGAGGGGTATTTGCATGCTGTATAGGCAAAACTGATGTCAGTAGCACAGAAAGCCTGGCTGAACCAGGGAGCGTAACAGTCTGTTCGTCGGCATGTGAGAGGATCTGCAAACCTCCCGTGCTGGCTGCTCCATGCTCTCCGGACTTTCTTTGTGCAGCACTTGGTGAAAAACCCAGCCTGAGCAGAATTGCACATGAATTCTGGTCTGACCGGGCTCTCGTTCTAACTGCATTTTTGAAAAGAGATTTGGCTTTCCAAATAAATGTACTTTGTTTCCAAGACTTTTTATTCCACAACTGTTTCATATCTTGCACGTTCTGAATGTTTTCGTGTGCTTTCAAGAGAAAAAAATATCATACCTGACAAAGTATTTTCATCAAACATTTTTGCAGGGCCTTTCTTTCCCCCCGCCCCCCTCTAGATAGTCATAAAACCAGTTACTTACTTGAATAATGTTAGTCCTAACCACTTTCCTGCATCTCTCAAAATTTTAGCATACTGAGCAGCAGAACTGCATAAACTCCTCCTTTGTGGTTTAAGATCAAATTCATACAAAGGAGAAGTTTAAGCACTTCAGGAATTAATAGATGACAAACAGGAGCTCACAGAAGAAACAACCTTGCAGAAGTGATCTGTGGATAACACCTTGTATGTGTTACATAGAACCCATGCAGCAGCAGAATGCAGTAATACTGTGCCTATTTTCCTTTATAGTGGCTGCAAAGAGGTTCAGTCCTTTAAATTAGAGAAGAGATGTCAGTAGGGCAGCATTTCGATTGTGTTGTCCTCCTGTCAGATTAATTGATGCCATTTTTCACCAGCCTCATCTGATAAAGCCTGAAACTTGCTTTCAGTTCATACACTCCCAATGACCCATAAGGTGGGATAAATAGCCCTTCAGTATCCCTAACCCTTACTCAGGAAGAAGTCCACTGAAATCAATCACTTTATTCAAGAGCCACCCCAGCCCAGCAGTGCTAGCTACAAGGCTCAGTTCAACACAGATCCCCAGTGAAAGCTCCTAAGCAAAAGTGCAGCCCTTGGTATCAGCTTAATTTCATACTGGATGCTGAGGGGACTGAAAGACGATGGATGTAATTTTCCCTTGGGACCTTTTCCGCTTTTGCTGCCCCAAACTCTTTTTCAAAAGGGATATTCTTAGGTACCTTGGCAGGATGTATCACACACAGAAGACCCTTAGCAAAAACAAATATCTCTCCAGAGAAGAGCACATAAAAAGGACTCAGATTTACAGGCCCTTCATCTTTTGCACCATGCCTTAAGTAGCTCAGGGTGAAACTTCCTACACAAGAGTAAGGAGAACGACTGCAGCCCCACATGGAAGGGTAGAGCATCTGAACCAAAGTCCAGATTTTGCAAAATTCTTCACTGAGCTGGAGGAGGTGTTTCATTTAATAACAGACAAGAGACTCCCTTTATTGTGCCAGGCTTTTTGCCTTTTAAGTCTGAAGTAGACATAAAAACAAAGTTGAAATCCACCTCCAGCCAAATTCAAGGCACTAAAGCTGTGATTTTGGCAAGGGTGGTTGTATCCTGTTGCAATTTTGCCTAGCGCTGCAGTAGCTCTTTAATAAAGGGGTGAATATGGTTCCATTTTTCATTTATGTTCTGGAAAGGAAACATATGCCCCTTGAATAAACTCTCCTGTCTTCATTGACACTGTCAGAAGTCTCAAACCAGCCTCAGGAAAGCCGTCTATGAAGCCCAAATGCCCCGTCATAAAATCAGATATCTAGAATCAGCCTGGCCCTCTCTAGACATTCAAACTTATATTAACGCATCATTATTTAGGTCATATAGATTGCCAGCTTCAGAAAAGCTAGTAATTTATGTAGTCTCCAGCGCTGCATTGGAGCTAAACATTGTTATTGCCTTCAGGAAGTTTTACCTCCATACATCTGGATAGACCAGGCCTTTGTCCTCTTTTCCAGAGCCAGAGGGGATGTGTATGAGGAAGGGTTGAGAGAACACTGTCATAATATTTGTGCTCTTGCACCATGGTATTGTTTTCTTTGTTATGACATGTTTCAAAATTTCAGAGCTCTTTCAAGCAGGATGGCATACTAATAGCCTCCTTTGCTATGGGGAAAAGCAATACTTCTGTGGGTTCTTTCCTCTCCTTAATAGCAAAGCAGAGAATTTTCAAGATGGAGCAACACAACTCTACTCTTCAGTACAATGTCTGGAGCAGAGTACGTGGGGCCTAGGACCAAGGACCGACAGGTAGAAAAACATGCTAAAGCAAAAGAAAGGAAAAATAGGTTGACACCTAATTTTCAAAATGCCACTGTAGTTGATTTCTGATCATAGCTATTCATCGAGTACACGTTTATGAGCAGTACGTAAGGGTTCATAAATATCTTAATAAGTATAATTTAGCTGGTTTAGGGTCCAATGGGTCTATTTTAGCTGTGTGTGAACTGCTGATGTTATTTTAGGTAATAATTTGGTACTGGAGTAATATTCCAATAACATCTGACAGTCAACTAATAACCCTTCACATAAACAGTGTATTTCATGTTATCCTTACTATTACTGAAGTATTTTTAGTCTGCTGTAGAGAAGCAACATTAATGAATATCACGCCAGAGCCAAACTGGGCTTAACTATTGGCATTCTGTGGCTTCATGGTGTATCCCAGGCTACCTCACTGGACAGAGAGTCTTAAGCAAGACTGAATCTGTGGAAGTCATTTTACTTTGGCAGAACTTTTAGTTACCTGACTTAGAGATCTTCAATCTCAGCAGAATCCTGAGAGTCTGATTTCCTAAGCTTGTATTTTTATCAGTAGCTGTTAGAAATAGCCAGATAAACGTCAATACTCCAAGCAGAAGTTGTCAACCTTATTTAAAATTTTTCAAAAGATAACTTTCTGTAAGACCTCAGAGGTTACCTATGGCCTTTCAAAACAGACATGTGACACTAAACTATTTCAATTCTTTCCACAGTATTTGCTGTTGAAAACTGTGGCATTTCACTACAGAAAAAGACTTCCCCAGATTTCTAATAAGAAACCATGAAAATGAAGACATGAGAGGCTTTGAGAATTACCCAATTCACTTTCCTTCCACTGCAGTTTCTTCCAGTTTATTTTTGATAACTTATGAAGCAAGGCAGTGTCTAGTAGTCTTGTTTAAAACATCCTAAGCTATGAAGAAGAAAGCCCATGGAAAATATGGTGTTCTAAGTTAAGTTACATCACTAGGTAGTAACAGAGTTTTAGTATTTGATATTCCTAAAACAAATGTCTAAGGCAATTCTCTTTCACCATCAAGCAACTGCTGTTGCTCTGGGTACTTCATCCAGGCGTCTTCAATACAGAGATATGTACTCATTACTCATCCTCATCATACAACACCAAAGTGATTCCCCTCTCTTTGGTGTGTACAAGCCTCAATTAGTTGTGTTATCATCACGTTCCCCATTAATCACTTAGCAGAACTGTACAGATGCACAGCAGCAACTTGCTCACTTTTTCCTCATAAGTCAGTCCAGGAACCCCCCCTAGTCATTTCTGGTTTTCTCTGAACGTCTCTGAAGTATCCCTTTCTGACTAATCATAAGACATGGCAAAGGCATAGCTTTCTGTGTCACAATACCTGGAGTCATGTCAGGTTCTTCCCACGCCCCCCAGCTCCAGAAGAAGCAGGTTAGAGAAGGACAAAAGTTATAAGCTATCTTCCAAGAGCCAGGCTAACACGTGACAACAGAGTACACAGATTCCAGTTGCCCAACCTTCTCAGCAATAACCACCAAAAAACCCCTTCAGTGTAACGTTTTAACAAAGGCTTGTTCAAGCACAGAAACATACTTCCCCTTTCACCTCCCTTTGCTCCCTGATCTTACTCTTTTCCAAGGCTATTCTTGAGGAAATAAAAGCAATTCTCCCTTAAGTCTAGTGTATAATTGAGCACAGAAAGACAGAACTTGCCATAGACTCTTTTGATGCCAGCATCCTTTGCTAAGATGACCCTGCCCCAGGTGTCTTGCAGACACCACCTCTCCTTCCAGACTTGGGAAGATAAGAAAGGCATATAAACTGCATTCTTCCTGGTCAGAGCCCCTAGCTCAGCTCAGCACACACATGCTGTGACAAAGTCACTGCTGAGGCTTCACCCAAAGCAAAATGAACGTATACCACCACTAGTGCCAGTTCCCAGGGAACTGTGGGAAACCTCTGGGTCTTCTACAGCTAGCAAAATGAAACATTTGTCAGGAACATTCAGGTTTAAATTTTCCTGTTCCCCAGGGACCAGGCACTGCTCCCTTTTCTTTTACTCCTTATAAAGGAGATTGGTTTTACCCTTTGCTGGGATTAAGTCCCTCCCACCTTATACTGTTCCCAGTGACTGCAGGTGAGATTTTCCTCTGTACATTATTGTTTATGTCGCCACAGAGGACAGGTTCAAATCTGAACAGTTGACTCGACAAGCTTAGCACATGCTATCGTATCGTTATTATAATTTCTTCTTCTCCAGCATAAAAAAACAGAGCAAGGATTGTCAGGCTACCCAAATTACCTTTAATTAATATTTGCATCAGTAAAATTGGAATTAGGCACTTTTTTGTTCCTTGTACAGCTGAAATCTCAAGATCAAAAGATCCTGTAACTAGCTTAAAAAGAAGTGAAAGGCATTCATTTTCATAGCTTGATTTAAATGTTGGGGAATTATGCTGGGTTTTCCTTCAGGGTGGAGATGACTCTTCAAACTGGGAAACAACGTCTGAAGCAGCTAGAAATCAATCAGTTCACACGCAGGTTTGTGGACACTGGAATGGTGCCAAAAGCCTGGTAGTTGGACAACTAAGTTGGTCTGACAGAGAAGAGCATGGGATAAATAGTTCTAGAGCTAGTGCTTGCACTAATTAGCAGAAGTTGTGGTTTACCATCTTACTCTAAGGTACTATATAGGCCTTTATATTTTCAAGTCACGGGGTGGTATCAGCAATTAGTAACTGTTTTAGTTTTATATATATTAGCATTACATAAAAAACAAACCATGCAATAAAACATCTTAAAGCTAATCATTCAAAAACTGGGACCATTCTGCTCATACACAATTATTTTAGCCCCTTTTAATTTGGTGCACATACCATTGTAGTGCACTGCTTAAATTACAGGATCACAGTCTATTTTTCTTCCTGTAGGATTCCTGCATCATCCAACAACTAGTTATTTTGGGAAGGAAACAGTCTTGTGCAATTAAAAGGAATATTGCTCTCAGGGCCCTGACTCAATTGAAGTCAGAAGGTTTATTCCAAGTGAGAAAAAGGACCTCTGGAAAAGAATGGATGTTGTAAATATTTAAGTCATAGGATTCTGGTTGTGCAGGTACATAGTAGTCAAAATCTTTTCAGCCAGCTTGACATCAGGATATATAGAAACCTGTTGCAAGCTAAGCCATTTTTTCTGCATTTGGAGTACTTCCTGTAGGTACCTTTATTAGGAGCACAGGCAGTCGTTACTTTACCGGAATCTATTCTAATGCAGGGCACACTGCAATCAAAAAGGCAGACTCTGTGGTATCTTGTGCACCCTGTCATAGTATCCTTTTAGAAATGAGGTTTTGCAATTTCTGAACAGTCACATGCACCTGGAGTAGAGTCTAACTCAGATAATAATCTAAGCCGTGGGACCTTTCCCTTTGGCACAGTTCTGCTCTTCCTCACCAGGACAAGAAGCCCAGCTTAGCATGCTGGTGCCTACAGGTCTCCCAAATGTGATGAGGTCTGACAAAACTGTACCCTCTTCCTCATATTCATTCTTATTTAATTGCTTGCAAAACAGGATTGAACACTGCTTGTGTTCAATTTCTTTTGGTTGGTTGCTTTCGTAAGCACCATCCATCCGTCTCCTCTGATGCAAGCAGAATCCTACAATCAGAGATTGTGCCTATAGCCTGGCTCTATCAGCCACCAGTATGCAAAGTGCAGCACAGGAGCATCACAGGGATTTATGACACCAAAAGGAGGACTTGGTATCCATAACTCATTACTAACATCCGTTCCTCAAAATGGCATATACTGCCCTCAGACCATGCCCACTGCATGCAGTTTCTACCAATACCGATTACATCCAAGCCTGCATATACATGCTATAAAAGGTAGCAAACGGTCAAGAACAACACACCCCAATCATTATATTTCACCATTTCATGACAGCCGTAAGACACTTGAATTGTATGGACAACATATACCCCCCACAAAAGCACTGGTAAGAATGGATGCATGTAATGATGAGCTCCCTCTGTTTATTTGATATGTTTCCCATTCAATAGCAAGAACAGACTGAGAAATATTGAAAGCATATTTCCTTATATTGACTGGGAAGTATGTTCTCTGTTCAGCTTCAGCCTCACAATTCTCATTTCACAACAGAAAAAAGGCTGATGACACCAAAAAAAAAAAAAAAGACCCATTTGTTTTCAAGGTATACACATCAACATGACAGATGGCTCCAGCTGATTTCAGCAGGAGTTCTCATGGACAGTAAACATCTCGGTCATTCAGCTTTTCTTGGGAGTGGCTCAAAACCCAGCAGAGCCAGGAACTAAATGGAAGCAGCTATACATTAATCTTAATTGCTGTTCTATAAATAGTCTGGGAAAGAAGACAATGGGAAACCCCAGCAAAATTGAGCAACCAGAGTCATGAAGGGGTATTTTTGTGTCCCCTGCATTATTAAAAGGCCAAATAAGAGTTCCAATTAAAAGGCTCAAACACTAGCATGAAACTTTGTTTTGAGCAAGAGGCTCATTTTGGCATAAAGCCAAAAAACCATAAACCTCATTTTCATCTGATAGTTTGCTGTATGTTTTCATCTTTCTCCGCGCCATGTCTTTAAACTGTCCTATGTAAGAGCCAAATCTGAAATCTTCAAATGCAGAACATGCTGATTATTTACATAGCAACTGATCTTAAACTTATTACAAAGAGGCTTACGGTCATGACTGCAGCAAGCTGTGAGGGGCCCACAGGATTTCAGGGTGCCAAGCTTACCATGGGCCAGGCTGTGTTCAATTTTTCAGAGGTTTCCAGCACGCAACAAAGAATAGGTTAAACAACCAAGCATGCCTGCTTTTGTACATTAACAACCCATCCCACAGACTCTGCAAGGCTCTGCTCCAGACAGGCAGGAAAAGTCTCTGTCTTATACAATGCCACCCAGAAGTCAATGCAGTGCCATCCTTACTATAAACAGAAGGACCCCTTTGACTCCGGTGTGACGCAAAATCAATGAGCAATATCTGGAAGATCTACCAGACCAGGTCTCCCAACAGCATATCACTCTGATGGGCATAACAAAAAAAACCTAAGCCTTCAAAATACACACTCATCCTTCAGGGAGAGTCGCAATAGGCAGGAATTAGTCAGATGCCCATGGACAGGGAGTGACTCATCATTCCCTAACAAAGTAGAAGAAAGTCACTCCCTCATATATGAGGACCAGGACTTCGGAGACAATCCTGAGGTCCAGAGCGATAGATTCATGTTCCTCTAACCAAAGCTGCTCCACAGGCTGTCTGCAGGGGTACTAGCTTCACCCAAGACACTGCTGCCTCTTAAGACCATCACTTATCATCCACAGCAGCAACTGGAAGAAGCCTGAGAAAGAAGAAATGAATAATTTAGAGTCTCACAAAGGCCTTGCTACAGTGCTGTTTGACAGCACTTCAGTCGCAAGTCAAGAGGTTTATAAGTTTCCAACTTAAACACTCTTATCACCCTGTGTAGCTCTGAGCACACCGCCCTGAGGGTTCCCTTCGGCCCATCAATGCACAGATAGGTTATCATAATTTTCTATCATGTAAACTCAACTACTGTTCAAGTTACACTGATATGTGATAACTATATAGTGTTGATCACCCATATCAGGTTGAAAACATACCTGAGCTCTGAGATGTTTACATGTAGAGACTAGTAGAGAGGCTTGACTGGTAGCCCTATTTGCATAAGGCTCTCTCTCCTTACTTTATTAGTTCTACAGATTGAACATACAGAAAAACTTGATAATATTTGAATAAAATTTACATATTTTCATTAAAATAGAATTATAGTGAGGACAGAGCCAAAGCCGGTTTTCTATTAGGAGGAAAAAATCCTGTTTGAAATTATTCTTGTCTCAATCAATTTTCATTTGGTTTATTTTTCAGAGACTTGATCAACACTGACAAACATGCTGCTGCTTTTCATTTGCTTTATTTGTTCCAGTACATGCTTTAGTTAGTACCTTCCCATAAAATAGGGAGAAAAATTGTGAAAAAATTAATTTTTATAAATATGATCTGATTAAAGTAATCTCAACAAAGGAGCTCATATTATTTTTATCTATACATACGATCTGAACAATATGTCAATATTTTATCTACAAATTGAAGTCTCCATCATTTGACAACTCATCATTTACACTTACATGACAAAAAAGCCTGAATAACATTTTCCTGGCTGCAAAAAATAAATACATATTTGTATTCACCGAAATAACATGTTTGTCTCAGTTAAAAGCTATATAATATGACAGAGAAGAAATGTAGATTAAATTTGGTCACATTTGAACTATGAATTTGGGGCTCAGAGCTACAAGAAAATAAACGCTTAAACCTGCAAGTACTGTTTCACTGATGTAAACGGAACCATGAAGAATAAAGGTTTTGTATGTAGAAGGATTTGCAGAGCCAGTTCCTTGTTCTGCAATCCGAGGAAGGCCCACATGCTACAAAGAGGAAGGAATCCAGCCTTTTGATGTGGACAAGCAAGGGAATGAATCTCCTTTCTGGACAACAGTGTGCACCTGCACTGAGAGGGGCACAGGTCACTGTGCCATTCATCACCCCAGGGACCCATATGTTTCACTTGAACCTGTGAGCTCTGGCAACATCATCTCTCAGCCTGTACCTGTACAGGGTGCTGAGAGACCCAAGCAGGGCAGACAGGTTTGCCAGGCTACCACCAGCATGCCCTGCCAGGATTACCTCTTCCCTGGCTGCTCTAAGAGTGCTCCCGTACATGCCATGCAGCTCAAATACATCTTACTTGAAGCCCAGGTTTACATTCGACCCATGCAGGTCTTTCCAATGGACACATAATTGGTGGAAAATGTCACAAGAAACACTAAGCTAGACTGAGAGCATTGTTACGCATCTTCTCATAGGAAGACACATGATTCCCAAATCCTCTCAGATATGTCCAATTTAAAAATCCACCTGTCCTATGTCAAAGCAAGAATCTGCTTAACCCAAGGTCCTGTCTCTGGCACACCTATTCTCCATAGCTTTGGGAATGTACAACAGCAGGTAAACATATTCCCAAAGTATTTCCTAAGCCTGCATGAAGCTTAGGATATTTGAGTCAAACCAGCACCCTCATGCTGAAGAACTTTTCCTTCTCAAATTTGTCCTGTCACTTTTTGAGCCCCTGAAAACTTTTTCAGTTCAATTTCATAGTACGATCTGTATCATGTAAAGAAGCATCTCTTGCTATTTTGTTCTGGATGTGCCACCCAATTACAGACCACAGGATTGTGGTGAGTGAACCCTGGCTGGATGCCAGGTGCCCACCAAAACCAATCTATCACTCTCCCTCCTCAGCTGGACAGGGGAGAGCAAATATAGCAAAAGGCTGGTGGGTCAAGATAAGGACAGGGACAGATCACTCACCAGTTACCATCACAGGCAAAACAGACTCAACCGGCAGAAATTAGTTTAATTTATTACCAATCAAATCAGAGTAGGGTAATAAGAAATAAAACTACATCTTAACACCACCTTTACTCCCACCCCTCTTCTTTCTGGGCTCAATTTCACTCCCAGATTCTCTACCTCCTCCCTGCCAGGGGCACAGGGGTACAGGGAACAGGGGTTGCAGTCAGGTCATCTCACATTGTCTCTGCTGCTCTTTCTTCCTCAGAGAGAGGAGTTCTCACACTCTTCCCCTGCTCCAGAGTGGGGTGCCTCCCACAGGAGGCAATCATCCATGAACTTCTCCAACATGAGTCCTTCCTATAGGCTACAAGTTCTTCATGAACTGCTCCAGTGTGGGTCCCTTCCATGGGGTGCAGTCCTTCAGGAATAGACTGCTCCAGCATGGGTCCCCCACAGGGTCACAAGTCCTGCCAGTAAACCTGCCCCAGGATGGGCTCCTCTCTCCACAGGTCCACAGATCCTTCCAGGAGCCTGCTCCAGCAGAGTCTTCCCACAGTGTTATAGCTTCCTTCAGGCATCCACCTGCTCCAGCATGGGGTCCTCCACAGGCTGCAGTATCCACCTGCTCCACCATCTGCTCCACCATTAACTTCCATGGGCTGCAGGCGGACAGCCACCATGGTCTTCACCACAGGCTGCAGGAAATCTCTGCTCCAGCATGCAGAGCACCTCCTCCTTCTCCACTGACCCTGGTGTCTGTGCAGTTGTTTCTCTCACATATTCTTGCTCCTCTCTTCAACTGCAATTGCTGCTTGCAGGTATTTTTCCCTTTCTGAAATACATTATTCCAGAGGCACTACCACTGTTGTTAATTGTCTCAGCCTTGGCCAGCAGCAAGTCCCTCTTGGAGCAGGCTGGCATTGGCTCTATCGGATATAGGGGAAGCTTCTAGCAGCTTCTGACAGAAGCCAACCCTGTAGCCCCCTGCTACCAAAACCTTGCACGCAACCCTTCTACATGGATCAACAGATGCCATCTGGGAGAGATTTGCAACCATTCTGCTAAGCACTTTTCTCTCACAACTTGAGACCTCTGTCATAATACCTTCTGAGTCATCACTTGAAGAGTTACAGTAAATTCATTCCTCATCTTGATCATACTTGTGAACCTCTTCTACTTTTACTCTACCTTGCTTTGAGGGCTAGAAGTAGTGACAAGAGTACAGGGGTGGGAGCCCTGCAACCACAGACAGGATTTGAATGCTGAGTATACCATGGACCCATATTATCCAAATACACTGGTCATCATGAACAAATTAATCTTTACTTTATACTATTGGGTTTTTTCCAACTGCAACTAGCTACGGGCCTTTGTTTTTCATTAGAAAAACCAAAGCCTCACTCATGTGTGGTAAGTGTTGTTTCAGAGCCTACCTGCAGCTATTTTTTATTTTTTAACCATTTGAGTTGCTATATATCAAAAACCAGACATACCCCAGCTTTGGTAGGTCAGCTTGGACCTATGTATGTCACCAGTAGTAGCTCTGTCCCTCTGCCTTTAATTGGTAGTGTGGGATTTTGTAGATCATGCAACAGACTGACCTCAGGTCCCCCTGAAGACCATGAAAGCTAGTGGAAGGTGGGGTTAACAATGAGTCTCACTTGAAACCTGTACAGGTGATCACCCAACCCGGGATCAACTGTAGTTGTGCACACCATTCTTGAAGCCTTGTCTACCACCTGTGCAAGCAGAAGCACTGGCCCAGCTGAAGACTAACTCCAATTTTACACAAAATTTTTCTGATTTGGATCTGTTCTTCTGACCGTGACGAGAGACCACAGGTGTCTTTGTCATGCTTTAAGCCCAGCCAACAACGAAGCACCACCTAGCCACTTGCTCACTCCCCACCCCCAGTAGGATGGGGGAGAGAATCAGAAGGGTAAAAGTGAGAAAACTCATGGATTGAGATAAAGACAGTGTAATAGGTAGAGCAAACGCCACACACACAAGCAAAGCAAAACAAGGAATTCATTCACTACTTCACAATAGCCGGCCAGTGTTCAGCCAGCTCCAGGAAAGCAGGGCTCCATCATACAGAACATATACCTGGAAAGACAAACACCACCACTCCAAACATCCCCCCCTCACCCCCTCCTAGACAAGCAAACCCCATGGCAAGCACAGGAGCCTGTCAGTTAATAGCTAAACAGCAATCACAGGTATAAATTCATTCTAGCACATTCCAATCAAATCTACCATTATCCCAAACACTTTGAGCCCCACTTTGGGTGCCAAAAGAGACTATCGTGGTTTAACCCCAGCTAGCAACTAAGCACCACCCAGCCACTTGCTCCCTTCCCCCTAGTGGGATGGGGGAGAAAATTGGAGGGGTGAAAGTGAGAAAACTCATGGGCTGAGGTGAAGACTGTTTAATAGGGAAAGCAAAAGCCATGCACACAAGCAAAGCAAAACAAGGAATTCATTCACTACTTCCCATTGGCAGGCAGGTGTTCAGCCATCTCCAGGAAAGCAGGGCTCCATCATACATAATGTATACTTGGAAAGAAAAATGCCATCAGTCTGAATGTCCCCCTCTTCCTTCTTCTTCACCCACCTTTATATGCTGAGCATGGTGTCATATGGTATGGAATATCCCTTTGGTCAGCTGGGGTCAGCTGTCCCAGCTGTCTTCCCTCCCAGCTTCTCATGCACCCTCAGCCCACTTGCTGGTGGGGTGGTGTGAGAGCAGAAAAGGCCTTGCTTCTGCATAAGCACTGCTCAGCAATAACAAAAACATCCCTGTATTATCAAAACTGTTTTCAACACAAATCCAAAACATAGCCTCATACTAGCTACTATGAAGAAAATTAACACTATCTTGGCCAAAACCAGCACAGTTTTGAATAAGTAACTAGAAAAATCTTAATTTTTAATTAGAGCAGACAGAGAAAGCTTTCATGGTTTAGCAGGATGGGACAAAAACAACAGGAACAAGAGCTATCTTGTCCACCTAATTTATAGCAAAGAGTGGCTGAATTTTTTGGGCCCTTTCTATGGGCCTAAATACTTTCTGCAGTCAGACGACCTTCTCTGTTTTTAGCTAGATCTTTAGTCTTAGTAGGCAAAACCACCATCTTTAAGAGCGATCTACATTTTCTGCAAGGGTATTCTTCATGGTAAACTTGCCTGCCAACCATTGCCCAATCTGCTGAGGCGAGTGGTGCTGTGTGTTCCTGATTAGCCAGAAAAGCACACAAGGAAGGCTTTGGAAGAGCTTTCTATTTCATATTTGTATTTGCAAATCAGCCAAAAGCTATTAAAGCAAGGAAAAGCACTTCCAGAAGAACAAAACATCCATCACACCTTTTCTCCTTTCCCCCAAATTCTTTTGTTTAATATTAGCTTCAGTAACAAAAAAGTCATTACAACTTACCCAAGCTACAAGATAGCTTAAATATTAACAAGCATGTAAAGCCACTGGGGGTAAGAGCCTGGAGCTGTATAATAATAAAGCAAGACTCAGCGAGATTCCATAATTATTTGTTACACAACCCAAGAAACTATCTAGAGCATTTCTAAGATTATACACCTCTCATATATGATGTCTAACCATGCCAGAAATTACATAAGGCTTTTTATAACATAATCATTATTCATTAAAAAGGCAGAACAAAGGGCCATTATGACCAGAGGTGACAATCCAAAAATTAGTTTACTTAGGACCTGATGCAAAGCCCATCATATTGATTTGCATACATTTCAATGTGCTTTGGACCATACATTCAGTATTTTCCATGTTGCAGAGTTTGCTTTTGGGTTTTTGTGGAACTAGAGGACTAGAATTGTGGAAGAAATAAAAACAGGCGTTTGTTCCTGTCAGAGCTGAGAACTGAAAGCTGGCACTGATTTTGGTGGTAGCAGCATCTGCTTTACATCCTCTCAGAAAAAAGCTAGCCAAGAATTCAGATTCCCAGATATGGATTCAAATGCTTTCTAGGTAGTTCAGTTCTGGAAACGTTGATCTATGCAGCCAGTCCTATCAGGAGTTGCAGGTAATATGTCAGGCAGTTCAGATTCAGGTGGATATATCTATTCCTGTACATTTTTATGTCAAGAAAAATGCAAAACACAATCAGCTGTACTGTTATAACAGGAAGGTGACATCTGCAGCATGGAAATAGTTGTCAGCTGTGAGCCATCAGGAAGCCCCTTTGCGTGAGTGGACACCCTAGTAAAACAGTTTATCTGTAAGCTTCCAGGTGAGGGCTCTTCAGGCTTGTTAAGGGCTGTGGAGAAGACACAGCTCAGTGGGGAAATACTACAGACAAAGAAAAAAGCATTATCCTAAATATAGTCACACACATTGACCTGGAAAACACAAGACTCCTGCAAAAGCAGGAAACCAAAGACTTCAAATTGACTTGGCAGGAAGAAATCTTCAGGATCTGGTTAAAAAAAAAAAATCTCACAGTGGAAGTAACTGCTCTCTAGCAGTTAACCACAATATACCCAGAGTCAATATACTTCATGGGCAGAGGGGAAAAAATTACCTCAGAATACAACAGAAATCTACAGAATCTTTAATATTGTGGTGAAGGTGGACAGGGTCCAGCTGTTAACCATCTTTTCAAAATAACCTAAGGGCCATTAGATTAAGCTGGTAGGATTGAGGTGTTTTGTTTTGTCCTGGGGAAAAAAAAAAGGTTTTAAGCTCCCATCAGAGAGGTGCCCTTGCAACTGAGCAGGGCAGCCCCACTCAGCAGAATCCCATGAGTTTTTGCTTGATTTCTGGACCTCTGCCTTTGTTGCAACACCCACATCTCTGCCCCCTATGTCTGACAGTCACACTGCTCAGGATTGATAGAGCACCCTTGGTCTCTGCAGATTCATAATTTCTCCTTTAGACCACATTTGTAAGCCCTAAGCCTGGCCTCTTCCCAAGGCTGCACAGTGGCCAGCACAGTGCTTCTCCAACATATACCCTGTTTTCCCAAAGACAGAAGCACTATGTGGCAAATTCATCAGGTCAGCAATAACAGGGGACACCTTTCAGTAAAGCATCATTTCTTCCAGTTCAACTGCTTTCTAGGTAGAAGGGTTCATAACAGTGCTGATTAGCCTGTGGTCCTGCCAAAGTATCCAAACTTGATTTGTAACTCTTTTTGGTTCCCACTGTCAGAGGGCAGCAGAGCAAGGTGCTGGTCTGCGTGTTTTGATATGTGCCTGCATCAGATCTGGGGACTGGATCTACCAAGGACCTGGCCAGGAGCGCACCTGCATAGGGACACTGGAGGTACACCATCTTCTGATGCTGCAACTTCTAAATCTGAACCAGCAAGTGTGATACTCTTGCCCTCAGCCAGGCAAAGTCACACTGCCAACAAGGGCCAGAAGGAGAACACAAAACCCCACACACACCCACCAATTAAGAGAGCATTCTTCTCTTCCCTCTACCCAAATGACTAGTGTGTCAGTTTGCTTTTCCTGGAATACTCAGCCTTCTGTGTTCTTCAGCAATAGTCTCTGGGCACACTAACCCTTCTCCACACAGGCCAGGAAGCTCAGATTTAACAGTCTGTCTCTTTTGCATCATCCACCCTTACAAAAGGGTGAGCTATTCCTACAGAAGACATCTGGCCCTCATTCTATTCTTTAGACACTACATACTTGCTTACAAATGAAAGGATAAGAGAGAATTTCATATTATTTCTTCAGCCTTCTTGGACATAAAGCTAAACACCTTTTGGATCAAAGGGAACTTTTAGATACTTGTAGAAAAAGGCAATTTCTAAGCCAAGATGAGTTTACCTTCCAAAAGGAACATCACCAGCCCTTACATACCTTGCATCCCATAGATCTACAGAGTAGGAACAAACACACCATCAGAACTAACAAAATACCAATATTATTCTTGCTCCCCCATTAGCTTGAACACTGGTTGAAATGCCTAGCTAGTCTCTTCTTAGTTTGAAGAATTGGCTTAACTGCTGGCTTTCCCTTGACTCCAGTTTCTACAGCTGGTGATTGGCACACCCATTAAGAACAAAAACTAAGCAGAGTGTTTGTAGAGGTGTGCAGATAATCAAGGCAACACTGCAGCCTGCAGGTGCCTTTTAAGATAACACCAGGACACACCTGGGTAGTCCTCTGTCCTCCACTCCCAGAGGAGAGCATGCTGGCAGTGACAGACTGGAGGATCTTTTGAAGTCACTGTGAAGTAGACCAAAAATAAATTATTCAGGCAGGATTTGTAAGCAGAAGGAAATTGTTACTTGCGCCACCACCACCACCAAAAACTGAATGCCTTTATGAAGGTTATTTGTAGAAGTCTTTCTTTAACCTTGGATGTTTACATGTTTTATTTGTATGGGAAATGCTGAGAAAACTCAAGATAGCAAACAATAAATGCAGTTGTACACAGAACTGGGAGTGTAAGAGGGAAATAGAGAAAGACTTAGAATTGAAAATGAATGCAGAAGTGGGGACCAAATCAGCTAACACTTTCATTAATTTCTTTGATTTAGACGCCAGATAAATGGCAGATGCCAAAACAGTCCCACTAACTAGTCTGTTGAGGGCTACTTTTTTCAAGGCTATTGTTCCCCTCCATTGCTTTAACATATTCCCTTCCTTGAAGGTCAGGTGCTCTACCACAAACCATTTTCAAGCTACTTCAGGTGGCTGTCCAGGTGATCCTCTTCACTTAAATTACCTCAGAACTTCATATCCTTTGTCAGTTCCCCCAAACAGTAACAGCCAGAAATATAATAGCATCTTCTTTTATTGCTTTCTCCACATTCTTACACAGTTAAATATTCTCAGCACACTCCAAGAATCTGATTAGTTTTGTCCTGTTATATTTTCTTAATAAAACTCCTCTACAGCCTTCCTTTTAAATCTTTCCAGTAGTTACTCAAAACCAGATTCTGCTCTACCTCCTCCACTGAGTTTTGTGACCTTCAGAAGACTTCTGGATCTTTACTTTTATTACCCAGAAGCATTCAGTAAACTTGCCACTCATCCCTTCTTTGGAGAAAGTATATATATTCCTGGCATGCAGTGCAATCCTTCCCTTCTGTTTCCCCATCTCCCTTCCAAGGCAAGTTATTCTGATATAGTAGTCATACAATCCATCTGCCAGGTCTCTGTGATACTTCTTATGTCGTAGCTTTGGCTGTGGTCTAAGGCTTTGAATTATTCTTGTTTATTGCCATATCCTTGGCATTACTATAGAGAGATCCCAAGTGCTCAGCTCACTGCCCTATTTTTCTGAGACCTATTTCTCTGATGGCTTTCATACAGCTCCCCATTCTCCCTTCCACGGGTGCCAGGGTACTCATTTACTTGTCCCTTCAAGCCTAGTTCAGCTGTCTTCTGTCTAGAAATGCTTTTGACCTACTTAGCTAGTTGGACATCATCTCTTAGTTCCTCTTTCTCAAAGCACTAGTTCATGGCCAGTAAACACAGAGCAACTCCGTCAGGCCACTTTACTCATCTACATGTTCCCCTCTGGCACCTACCTGGCCCTCCACTTCAGGCAGTAGCAGAAGCTCTGACTCCCCCAAGCCCTAAACTTACTCCAGTCTGGGCAGGGCCACACCTCACTGTTATACCTCTCAATTGGCATAAGACAAAGCAGTCACAGGAACACTGTCACAGCTTATCTTCGCATGGTATGTCCAGTTTTGGCTTAAGCATCCATCCTACTACTCAAGACTGCAGGGGAAGCAGTGAGAGGCCTATTTCTGTGCCCTTCAGAAGGCAGCCACTGACCACCACCAACCCCTCTTCTCTCAGCCTCTTAGTGCACTCGTGGCACTTCCTCTTCTTTTTCTTCTAGGAAGGAGTCCTTCACAGGTTCACACACAAAATCACAACTTGCTTTACCCATACCCTCTGCCTCAACTACTTTTAATTAAAAACATATTGAAAAGGAATCATTCCATTTTAACATCAAAGGTACCAAGAACTAACGCACACATTACCAAAGCCAAACAGCAACAAGGTTCAGACATCCATCAGATCATTTTCTGCTAGAGATGACCTTTTCTTCTGTCTCTCCAGGGGGATAAACATAACTGACACTACATCAGCCATTTAGTTGCTCTAAAAACCCACACACAAGGACTACAGCAGCCCCTCCTGTTGCAAACCACAAAGAACACCCAAACATAATGACAACCCTAGGCTGTGGGCCATCCTCATTTTTATAGTTTCCTTAATCAGCATTATAGTGAAAAGAGCTGTGCTGCTCAGGCTCAGAATGCTTGTATCCACCTACCTTCCCTCTGCCAATCCTTATATTCCCTCAGGCCAGTCTCTTCATCATAGCAGGCAGGTGGTTGTCATCCTTCAGGTGGTCTCTCGTGTTTATACAACCGTGTATTTGGCATTGATGTTGGTTCCTTTGTCCCCAGCATAGTTCCTGATGTCATAGCATCTTTCCCGTTTCTGACATAGACATAATTAAAAGGCATGTGATGGGCCCTAGCTATGGGAATGGCTTCTGCTTTGCTACACTGTCCACTTCTGCATGTAGATGGATTCCTTGCAGTACTCAGTGCTCACTATAGTGACCCTGGACGGTTCCCAGCTGGGTGCCAAGCATGCATGGAATGAGGGAAAGGGTATGAAGCCATGACAAAAAGACAGAACAGTATGAACCCATACATTCAATTTATTATGCATTTTTCAATATTCCAGTAAGAGTTCTTTAACTTCTGTACTCCTGAGGCAGACATAGACGTTCTGAAAATTCCTGTGATTTTTCAGCATCTCCAAAAGTAGCTCTTGACTTTTCTGCCCCAAAATTTCCCCAAGCACCTACAGTCTTTCTTACATATAATTTTTGAGTCAGAATATGTAAGTGAACTTGTAGTGCACAATTTCTAATGTTATCCTTACGGCACAAATGGGCAAGAAAACATACTAAGAGTATTATGTGTTGATGCTATTCTGTATTTTCAAGATGGAACAGGAGCCAAAGTTAAGATGGAGTTTGAATATTGACTTTAAAAAGAGCACAAAGCCATAGAAATGTCACTCCCTGAAACTAGGGCTTTTTAATAATTATTACTACTTTAGATGTTTAAAATTATTTTTGGAGTAGGTTCTTTCTTGTTTCTAGTACTCAGTCCAAAGCCAGTGACATTAGTGGAAAGTTTCCAGTTTAGAATATGTGCTGAGCCAATCTTTCATGGGTATATTTTTATTGAGAAAACACAGAAGGAAAAAAACCTGTGAAACCAGTGAAATTATTTCAGTGAAAGTACACTGGGGTAAATAGGAATACAGGAATTCTTAATTGAGCCCCAAAAGTGTGCTCAGAAACTCAAGTGAGCTCTTGCAAAGGGGCTCTGTTGCAGGTCCGGAACGAAGAGCACAATGCAACGCCCACTCCTGCACTTGATAATAAAAGCCTCCTGAACCCAGGAACAGCAGAAGAGGACAGAGATTTTGCCTGGCTTCTGACAGTCTGACAGTGATACCTTAAACAACAATCCAAATGGGTAGTGTTAGCTAGTTAGTGAAAGGCTTTGTGCAGAAGGACTCACAGTACAAATAGGTAAGATAAAAGACAACAAAAGAAAAGCAATCTTATTATCCTCATTTTATGGGTGGGAAATGGAGCTCTGAAGAAATTAAGCGCCTTGCTCAAAGCCATACAGGAAATCAGTGTCAGAGGAAACAAATGCAAACCTGAGTGTCATGGTAGTTCCTTCCTCTCAATACCACGTTGACCATCAGGGCTGCTTTCAATTAAGTCTTTTACTGAGGACATCTCCTTCTAGCTATGCATTTTTTTTATTGCATAACCCACATGGTGGACCTGTAGAATTACGAGTGTCTCCAGCCAGCTTCTTTACTGTGTTTTATGAACCTTAATGAGCCCCCCCAGAAAGCTGAAATACCTACATCGAGGGGGAAGGGAGCAGAGAAGCAGAAATAGCAGCATTGTGTGCAGCTTTTAGTGTGCGGTCCAGGTTCATGGAGCGGTGTGTAAACAATCCAATTTGCCACGTTTAAGGACAGGCACAATTTTAGGAAATCCAAACACCCTGTTAGCCTACTGACCTCTAGATAACCTACTTCAACAACAATGAAACTTACAGTATGCTGGGGAGGTGAAGGGGCAACGCTGGGAAGATGCTTTGCTGCCATAGGAAGTGGGCCAAGCAAAACTCTCCCATCATTTTTGATGTTTGCTTGACAAGTCTGTAAAAGGAGAGGAGTATCAGCTTGCTAGAAAAACTGTTTCCTGACAGATTTGCAGTGAATCTTGTTGCCCCATAAGAGCCCAGGCACTAGCACTGAGATGTGCTGCTGCCTATGCTTGCCTCCATCCTCTCACCTGAGAACTCTGCTTTTCTGCAGACCCAGGTGAAATGGAATCCAAAGGGAAAGCGGCTCTGCATTGCCCACAGCTTGTCTTCCCAAAGGCACAAAGGGAGTGTGCAAGTCGAGCCCTTTTGCCTTAGATACTTTATCTCTGTGTGGAATACGGTAATTCAGACGAGGGGAGATGCAGAAACATAGAAGCACATACAGAACTGAAAATGAAGGGAAGATTAGCGTTAAACACAGGAACGGGGGCTGTTTGCGTGGCTGCTTGACAGCATCATACGTTCAGTAAGCAGCTGTCTGTATAAATACCTTAAAAGGCAAACAACAGTAACAAACCCTTGCCTAGGTTTCTTATTCCGGTGCACAGTGAGGTGTTGGTCACACTGTCACTAAATCTTTTCTGTACAGGAAGAGCTGCGAGGAGAGGTTACACAGTGAGGATGTTCTACCATTTGCATTTTTCACCTAGGCATGCAGTCTGCTTCAGAAAATACTTAAAGCCTGTGATTAGAAACTAGGGTATATCGAAGTGCTTTCTTGACTTATTCAAGCATCCCCATCACCTTAGCTAGTCTACTGTCCAGAAATCTATATAGAAGTTACTTGCCCAGTGGCAATGCAGAGGACAGAAGGGATGTCGCCTCATTTTCTCTGATTGGGATCACTCCTAGCTGCCGGGAACAGCACTAGCGATCAAAAGGAAATCACATGTACAGCAGTATTTTACCTAGCTCAAAATGTTTGTGTTCTCAAAGCCTGGCTTCGCTGTGCACCACACCGCAGGCATGCAGAGGAGAAAGACCATTGTAGCTGCATCAGCTTTGCAGTGTTGTATTTAAGAACTTAGAACAGCACCGTTAGGTGGGCTAGCTGCAACAGAGGGTGAAAAGCAAAACAGGCTACAAGGCATAGTTTCATCTCTGACTGTATCTCTTCAATCTTCTGAAAAAAATAATCTGACACTTTCTCCTCCCAGTCCTCAGTTGTAACGTACTGGAGCTTCATTACACCCAGCACTTGGACAAATAAAATCAGCAACACATGCACCGTGTAGGAATAGCAACAGCCATGAGTACAGTAAGAGCAAGAAATCGTGTTCTTTATCACCTTGTTACATTGGTCCTGCAAGACTAGCCATAAAAAACGCCTTGTAACAATACCTAATATCCAATATGTCTGCAGCAAAACACATTTTCCATGTAATCTGACTGTATCAAATCCGTGTACGCTGCAGAAAGAATGACTTGGAATGGGAAGAAAGAAGGAACATTGAGCTCTAGGAAAACTCAAAGGAACATTTTATTGTAACTTTTATAATAGAAAGTTGGGGGGTTTAGTTTCGCCTCAAGGTGTAACTTGCTAATAAAAGTTCTGGAAAACCTGCTGTGTATAAGAACCCTGGCCTATGATGTCAGAATTCATTATGCACACAGGGGCTATTTACAGCCTTGTAAAGTTGTAGACAAGGAAATTGTTGCTGAAATATAGTTTCAAAAGTTTAAAGGTAATCATTCTACTGATGTGTATACCTCAGCTATTGAACAGAGCTTTTAAACGGTTCCGTGTAAACTGAAAATATCATATGGCTTGAGTTGTAAACATCCACCCATGTTTCTTCATATGTGTTGGGTATAGAGTTATATATATGTACAGGGGTAACTGTGGGGTCTTTATTTTTATTCAAGTGTTATCTGAGTAAACCTATAAATTAAGCATATGCATAAGGTGTTCAGAAATAAGACAAACTGGAAACAATTTTCACTGCCCTGTTTTCATTTCCCATTTCTCCACTTGGGGAAAAAAAAAGAGAAGGAAAAACAAGAAAAAAGATGGAGGGTGAAGAACTAAAAATAGAAACAAAAAATGTATTTTCAACTTTCTAAGTCTAAAGATGTTTTATCAAAAATACTGAAACATTAATTGAAATGTGTATTTTTCAACAGAACGATAGCTGTGGATGCATGAAACTTCATCTAGGTTCAACCAAAATTTGAGGCAAAAGTGCTGCTGAGTTTGATGGGTCAGGGGAGTCTGCAGGAACCCCTTGAGAAAGCAGCTACTCTCATTCATACAACTGAGACTGGCACTGCTGTATTTAAAACTGGGGGGGGGGGAATGTTGACTGTAGACTGTGTTCTGTTTCACTCGATTGCTGCATGCTGTTTTATTCTTTGTCTCTAAACATTTTAATTGCTGCTATAGTGATTTTTCCATCACTCTGAAAAGGCTTTGTGACCAGATGTTGTTTGTCATTTGTCCCACAGTAGCTGGCAATAATATAATTACAGAAATATAGAAAAATGTGCTCAGCACTGGGGATTACTAGCCAATCCAAGCATTTTCCTACTGAATCGCTTTTTCAAATATTCCTTCTCACAGCAGTCCAAATGGTTTTCTAGCTCTGGCTGAGCTAACTTCCCAAGCATTCCAGTTATATTTATTTTTTCTAATGCACTTGTCAGCTACTTCAAACTCCACCCCAACTCCTGACAGCAAGGCCAATCGAACACCCTCTCATTGTGGTTTCATGGGGAACCAGCT
Organism: Phalacrocorax carbo; assembly: GCF_963921805.1. Lineage (NCBI taxonomy): Eukaryota > Metazoa > Chordata > Aves > Suliformes > Phalacrocoracidae > Phalacrocorax > Phalacrocorax carbo. Next base: position 92,725,739 of record NC_087514.1, on the reverse strand, counting down.
CACGGCCACAGAAATGGACTGCACCCAATGGCACGAGCCCAAAAATAACTGCACCACTTCCACTTTTTTCAATGTGTCTGCATTGTTCCAATAGCACGGAGATATTACTACTGATTAATGCTGCTATATAAATAACATGAAAAATGGGGAAAGCTTTAAGGTTTGGGGTTTTTTTTTTCCTGCTTTTACTCATGGTCACAGTAAAATTTCCATTGGCTTCAATAAGCCCTGTATACCAGACTTGCACTAACGCAATTTCATTAACTTAGCTGAATTACTCCTTGTTTATAGCAGTGGAATTGAGTGGAAAATAAAGGCCAATGGGATAAGAAATAATCCTTTTATCCTACCCAGCAAGATTGCTCTGGGTTTAGAGTCAAAGTTTAGGTTTAGCATTGGCTGCTTTGGTCCCGTAAGCTTTTACACCTTTCCTTACTCTGAACAATCATTTTGGTGAGTTCACTCTTCTCTCAGTCTTTCATCTCTCCTCCCTCCTTCTGCTGTTAGGCTTGCTCCCTCACCAGATCTAGCCAGGGCAGTAGACAATTTGTCAGCAATTCAGGGTGCTTAGAGATCCGCTCAGGTGGCCACTGATAACAAATGTCAAGATCACAAAAGTCTCTCAAAACTGAGAATTTCTCTGTGACATCACAACCAGCATTACAAGTCCCAAAAGGCAGCAGTGTGCGTGGGGAAGGTGAGCAGCCAGCCGCACAAATCAGGCAAGTTTCTCTCACATCCCTCCAACCCTGTAAACCAAGGCGTCACCCGTTCACCTATATGAAAAATACCCTACCACATCCTTTTCACCTATAGCAGGGATCACCAACACATCCAGTCTGACAATAGAAATGCAGTTATATCGGACCTACCCCACGCGTAACTACCATTTTCAACATGGGCTGGCTGAGATTTCACCTCTGTCACCCTGGCATCACTCAGTGGCCCATAGGATGAGGCAAATGCAACTTGACTGCTGCTGAAGGAAAAACTACTTTTATGGACTCTGCTGGAATTGGAGCAAGCTTCAGGTGAGGAAGACACCAGGGCACTAAAAGTAATTGTACATGGCACTAGTTCCGTTAACACATAGCTAGCCAGTCTCAACTGCAATTACTGGTGAGTTTATTTAAATGTTTTATGTGTATGTTGTATGTATGGATATATAAAGATACATAGGCAAAGGCTGTATGTGTGTGTAAACATATATATCTACCAATATATATAACATTCTTTACAGTTTTCCATTTAGGATCTAAGTAATTGATAATAAGCCTGTTGTTCCTAACTTACAGCTGGAAATGTGCCACTTTGCAGGGTTAGGTCCAGTTTCTGAGAAGAAATAACTTTAGAATAAAACTGGAGACAGGTTGAAAAGGAAGACGGCCATTGAGATGTAATCTGGGGATGCACAAATGTCACCACTAGTTATTTTTACACCCAGATGTCCCAGTGAGATGAATGGGCCAGAGCGCTACGAGGGCTTAAACCTTAAAAGGCACCCCCAGCAAGAGATTCATATTTCTGCATGAAGCTCAGAGACTGAACGTGCTACCTCCTCTGAGCCAAATCTCCCCTTGGATCCGCACTGCAGATTTTGGGAGTTGGAATAAGTTATGCTTTGGAGAATAAATTAGTTACTGGCAGGATAACTTTGGCAGCAGCTTAATCTTCCAATCAGTTGCTCCACTAGCATTCTTCTAGCCTGGAGAAAAGGGCACATCCTCCAGGGTCCAGCATTTCTCAGATTGAGTTTGTAATAAGACTCAGTTTGGAGGGGAAAAGATGTGGTGTTTTCTGTTAGCAGATACTCTTCTTCTCCATTAAGGCCCACAGCCGGTTTTTTTTCCCCCTTTTTTCATGAGAACCGGAGGAGTAGAAGAGGAAAAAGTATAATTCAAGTAACAGTGGGATTTGAATAACAGCACGCAGGACATTGTATCCTCTGTACCATGTGGAGCAGTGGACCTACACTGCCTTCCCCATCGGAAGACTGCCTCTCACCTGCTCCATGGCTGTTGGTTCATTTCTTTTTCTGTTCTGTCTCAGATGTCTTCAGAGGCTCCAAGCCACCATGTCTGATCTGTTGAGGTAATCAGATGCACAGTTAGCTGTAAGAGCTGTAAGCTCCCTGTTAGATGGGACTCTGATACTTTAGCTAATGTTTTAACCAGAATGCAGGAAATAAAGCCTCAGTCCCATGAAGGTGCACGCTATGGTTCCCATGCAGAGCCTCTGGAAAAGGGGAGACAAAAGAGAAGTGTGTTTTCATGTACAGACTGGATCAGAGGCTCCATGCAATGTCCCCCGCTGGGTATTATTTGTTGTACTGAAAAAGCATCTGTAGATCCCTGCTGCACTCCCTAGTCATTGCCCAGTGGCTGGATGTACACCTAGGAAAGGAATCCTTCTGCACAGAGATTATAGAGAGTATGCCTTGGTCCTTAGACACAGCTTGTGAACTGACAGGGTAAGATCTGGAGGGCTGTAATCTCCCAGAGCATGAATTTGCCATCTCAGCATCTTTCATGCATGATACTGGATTTCAGAGGCAGGACTGGGGTGACAGCTGGAGGTGGAGCCAGGTTCTGGCCGTGAGAGCAATTCTCCACCCTGGGGTCTGCTGGCCAGATGTCCTGCCCACACCTCCAGGTGCCCACCTTGCTGCGCTCATCTGAATCCACCACAGATCCCTTCCAATGCAGACCCTGCTTTTCTTCTGGGAGGGTCTGTCTTCATCCCCTGCAGTCTCCATCAGCAATCCTCAACCGGTAATAAAGTGAGCCACCTGCAGAGAGGACCCCACATCTAGCCCAGCTCCACACACTAGGAACTCACCCCTGCACACTCGCACAGCATCACTCCCCACCCCAGGAACTGTGCCTTGCCTGTGCAGGGCTCCACTCCTCCTTCATGGACCCCTTTCTTGCCTAGCAGCCTAAAAACCCAGCCCATAGGCGGTGCCGCCACAGTGCCCACTTACCCAGCCCACTCCTTCTTCTACCGGCTTTGCTGCAAGTGAGGGACAGGGACAGGTCCCAGAAAGAGAGTGTTCTGCTAATAATGGGCCGACGTAGTTGTTAAGTATAGTACGTTACGTGTAGTGGCTCAAGGAAAGACAAACATCTATATGTGCGATAGCAAAGAAAGGACAGTGCTCTCTGAGGGGGAAGAAGACGGTTATCTTTTCATATGGAGAAGGATAAGGGAAAAGAAAAGGGAAAGGAAATGGAAAAGTTCTTCCTCAAATCCAGTTTCTTCTGTTTGATTTTTATTTGGGGTTTTATTTTTCTAGCGGCTGAAAAAAACAGGGAGCCAAAGGGATTTGACTGTATCTAGCACTCAAAGAGATCCATTGCGTTGTATGTAACATACAGCTTTAAAGGTGGTTTGGTTTTGCAGAAGAGGAGGAGTAAAACGATTTCTTGGCCGGGTCCATTTGGACGTTTTTCTGCCTCTTCCCTGGTGCCGTTAGAACGGCTTTTTGCACCCGAGCAGCCGCAAGCGTTTTCCCCTTCCAGCCGCAGCCGGTGCCAGGCTGCACCGGGGAGACCGCGGGGGAGAAGCAACCCGCCCCGGGGGGGCAGCCCCGCCGCCCAGGGGTGCCTGGCACCCAGCTTGCCCCTTTGGCGGGGGCGGGAGGAACCCCTGGCTCACAGAGACCCGATTCACCGCCCAGCCCCAGAGCAAGGGGTCTATTTAGGGCCATGTGACACGAACCCCCCAACAAACCTCGCCCTTCCCCTCCCCTCGGTCCAAACAATAAAAACCTCTCCTCGAAGTTTTAATAAAGACGAACACATAACGTAAGTGTGATGTCAGCCCCGTGTTTAAAAGGCATCGCAGGTCTTTATAAGCAGAGGATATTACCCTGCCCTGGGACAAATCCGAGGCGAGAGTTTTCGCTTCTGGAGCGACGGGGGATGTTTAAACCCAGGCTGGCGGCGGGGCGGGCCGGGCCCGGGGCGAGGGTCGAGCAGAGCCGGCCTTCCCGGGGCCCCCGCGCCGCCCCCGCCGCCCCGCTCCGCCTGTCAGCCTGGGAATTTATTTTCGTGGCAAGAAGCAGGCATGGCTGGCGTTATCGGCAGGGATGACACGAGAGCCAAACAAGGGGGCCTTTGAAATCGTCGGGATGGGTTGGAGGAGTTCCCCCCTCCTCCGCTCCATGCAGTGGCATCATTCATCTGAATAAGGGGCGAAAAAAACTCCCGATGTAGATGTAATTTTTGTTTTTTAACTGACCAGCTCCGGAGGTACTGGAGAGAGGTGCGCACCGGGGAGGAGGTCCCTGGGGGGTCCCCGGGCCGCCCTGCCCCGGCAGGTGGGGCGGTGCCGGAGCCCCCATTTCCCGGAGCCCAGCGCCACCCAGCGGAAAGGCCCGGCCGGCGCCGCGGGGGACCGAGGTGTCCCCCGGGGCAGAGGGGGCGCCCCGGCGGCCGCCGCTACACCCCCTCCCCGGCTCGGAGGCACTGCGGCTCCGAGAGCCACCCCCGTGCCCTCCCAGGGGGAGCAACCTGCAAGGGGCGTCCCTTTGATTCCTCACTTTTTCTTTTCCTTTTTTGCTGTCCCCCTCTTCTCTGTGGCGGTGGAAGAGATGGATCTGCCGTGCCGCAAAGCCCTAATGAATTTGGGAAAGCAAGCAATAATGACGTGTATACTGCGGCAGTGAAAGTTTTAAAAAAGATATATTTTTAAAAAAAAAAAAGCAAAAGTAAATCATGTGAAGGTTTTTTTGGCCCGGAGTCCATATTTCCGAAAGGTCAGTTGTATCAGTTTGACGTTGATTATGTAGCTGTTCTGGTCTCAAGTATGCTCCCCTCCCCTCCCAGCGTGGTGTGCGAGGATTGTATTTGAAAGGGAGGAAGCAGATACCGAAAGTGATGGCTGATGAATTGTCTAAACCCTTCAGGGACATTTCGTGCGGGGGCTCGGAGGCAGCTCATCAATAAAAGCCTCCCGGATGGAGGAGGGAAAGAGAGAAAGAGAGAAAGGGTGATGGGAGTGGGGGGGACAGACCCCGGAGGCACCATCGCCCCCCTTCCTCTTCCCCTTTGATCCGGTGGGGGATCGTAGCCGACCCTGGGCTTTGGAGGTGCCAGTGTAAAAAAAAAAAAAAGGGGAAGACGGGGAGATACAGCCCGTAAAAACACATACACAAAAAGATGTAAAATGGGCTTTACGGTTTCCTGCCTCCGCCACCTCGACCCGGCTCTAATGAGCGTCGCCGAGGCGGGAGGTGGCGTGGCCGTGGCCGCAGCCGCCGTGCCCGGCCTTGGCAGGCTCGTTCCTTGAGGTGCGAGCTTGGATTATTACTTTTTTCCAAACTATGTTCGTAAATCATGTAATAATCCGGCACTCAGTAACCCGGTCCTACCTTTGAGTGGGTCGTTATGTTTTATGGGCTTTACTTAAAAATTAATGAAAACCTCTCACGAAAGGAGGGGGGGGGGCAGGGAGGGAGATCGGGGGAACCTGCTCCTGATTAGCGCCTTCCCCGGCAGCGAGGCCGGGGCTGCGGGCGATCCCCGCTCCACGGCCCGCGGGCACCGCCGCGACGCGGGTGAGAGGCGCTCAGGGCCGCCTCGGGAACTACTTCGTCCGAAATTAAAACAAACCCCCCACACCTCCCGCTATGCCTATCATCCCAGCCAGTCCCTCCAATGACTCCCCACCCCCCCTTCGCTGCCCACCCGGCGAGACCCGCTGATTGGCGCCCGCGGGGGCGTCCTGCGGAGCTTTTCACGCGGGTTTTTGCGTGCAGAGGATGCCGTCCTGTCGGGGGCGTTTGGGACCGGAGGGTCCCGGGGCGCGGCGGGGAGCAGAGAGAAAAGCTGAGCCCCTCCGCCAGAGCCGGGGGCACCGCTGGCTCCCTCGCCCCGCTGAAACTATTTGTCTGCTTCAAATGGTATGGAAAGTAATTAAGGTTGGAGCACGTATGAAAATTATTGACAACGTGTAAAGTCAGAAACCTCATTTGATCGGAATGTAAACTTGGGCGGGGGAGAAGCCCGTCAAAAAGGTACCGTGTGTTCAGATCTCGGGCCAAAGCGTGTTCGCCCTTCTTCGCGGCTGTCAGTGGGGTATGCGGAGCGGGATTAGGGGCCGGCGTTTCCTACAGCCTTGCAGAGACACGACGAATCCCACGGCAAGGGCTGCCGCTAATACTTTTGCACTGTCGCTGCTGCCTCTTGCGCGACCTTTACCACCGAGACCCGACCCGGGGTGTGCGGGGTGGAAGGGGGGGGGTGCGGGGGGTGTCGGATCCGACACTCATCTCTTTTGCGGCGTCCCCTGGGAGGGCTGCCCAAGCCAGCCTCCTGCCTCCTCACCGGCAGCCCCTCCACCTGCCCGGAGCTGCCTGCTCCCCCGCCGCCGCCCGCCTGCCCGCACCGCGCCGAGACCTCGCCTCCGCTCTGATCTTGAAACATCCCGCTTCTTATTTTACCCCGCGCCTGTCACGTTTTATTTACACCGACAGAGGATGCTCGGAGACAAAAGAGTATTTTTTTTTTACGTCAAAGATGTTTTATATTTTTGGAAGGGTTGTGTTTCCTTTTAGAGAGGTGACCTATATCCTGACCGCTGTAGGGGGTTTATTTTGATGCTCCGGGAAGTTCAGCTGGAGCTGTGCAGAGCTGGGAGGGGATAAAATCTTTAACATTGTCCTCTGGCATAGGAAAAGCAAAGCCTACCCACACAAACACTTGGTGGAAGTACTCGGGGGCTGACACCTACAAAACCGACGCTATTATTATACGCGGAGCGTGTCTTTGTGCAGGTTTAACAGCCGCGGTGTCGGCGCAGCTCCGACGGGCTGTTGCAACACTCACGGTGTCTGCAGGGCGGTCAGGTCTTCTCCGTCAGTCGGAGCCCCGGCTTTACCCCAACATCTGGGGACCCCCTTCCTCCCGCGTCCCCCAGCCCGGGAGGGCAGGGGAAAAAAGTATGGAGGGGCGCACGGGACGAGCAGCCCGCTGGGTGCCGGCAGCCCACCCACCCTCGGCACCCCCAGGAGAGCCCCGCGGCTGGATGGAAGTCGGCTTTGCTAAACCCCGGGCTTAGCGAGCTCAGACGGAGAGTGGGCACCTCAGGCTCCCAGGGTGTCTTTCTGCCACGGCTCCCGCACAGGGATGAGGATGAGATGGGATGCAGGGGATGGAGGCAGTCTTGGGGGGGAGGGGGGGGCTGAGAAGGATGCGGGGGTCAACACGGCAACAAAATCTTAGGCTGTAGGTGCACTCCGGGGAAGTCTAGAAGATAAGAAATTCTTTTCAGCCCGTTGAAGAGACCAAACGCCTTGGAAAGCAGAACCTGTCCGGGGTGGGGTCGGGGGTGGGATGTCATCGCGCCCCCGGTGTTCAGTGCTCGCACTTTGCCCTCCGCGGAGTCCCAGCTCCCTGCGGGACGCTCCCGGGAGCCCAGGTCCTGCGTGTCCAGCGTGGGAGGGTCGGGTGGCGCCTCCTCTCCCACCTGCTGAGGCTGACTTCCCCCTGAAAAAAAACACTTCCCTGAAGGCGAATAGATTCTGCTCCTGGGCTGGCTTCTCGCCCAAACTTTGTTTCTCGCCTGGTCCTTCTCTCCGTCCTCGGGCGCTGAACAAAGCTGCCCCGGACGGGAGAGCTGTGTAGCAGGGAGGAAAGGGAAAGGTGCGGCCCTGCTAATTCACGACCACTACCTTCAAGGAGGTGTTCTGACCCAGCCTTAGCTCCCCCCACATCTAGGCACTGCCGAAAAATTTCCCAAGGTATCTTCACGGGAAGCCAGCCAAACCCGTGTGGCAAAACCCCAGGTAACACCCTGCAAAATGCTGTGAGAGGTGCCCGTTGTGTGCAGGGAGCGTGTCTGGTGATGCTTTTGGGGTCGGGCTGGGTTTTTTCCCGCAAGGAGAGGTAGGCCCCTGCATCTGCGCTGAATGTCCTTGCCTGCCCTTGAGATGGGAGGTGTCTCAACCCCTCGGATGCCGGGACCGTCTCCCCTTTTCCGAGGAAAAGGAGAGAGAGACCGAGCCTTCAAGAGGAGCTAGGAAGAAGGGTCTTGATGGCAGCCTTCAGGGAAGACATCTATAAAAAGAGTCATGCCTGCTACCCATTGCCTACGCAAAGAAAAAAAAAGAAAGAGGCGAGGGGAGGGGGCAAAAAACAAGCGGAAAAACCTCTCCAAACAAACATCGGGATCGCACGGCTACTGCCAGAGGTCCCGAGAAGTCAAGAGGTCCCGGGAGCAGCACAAAGGACGGGGCAGGACCGCTGCGAGTCCCTTCCCATCCCATCCCGGCCTCTCTGCTCCCTCCGCTGCGGCGGGGCTGCCTCCCTTCCTCCCTCCCGCCCCCCCCCCCCCCCCCCCCCCCCCACTGCAGCCCCAGGCCGTCGCCCCGGGGCCACCGGGGCCACCGGGACCGGCTGCCTGGGGCTCCGCTGTGGTTGCTTGGCTCCTCCAGCTCGTTAAAATGCCCGCATGCCCCTCATGCGGAAAGGGATCTCTGTCAGCCGCTGTAGATCGAGATCTAAATCCAGGCACCCTGAAACTGACAGTTGGAGGAAAATCCTCCGGGGCTTAAGGAAACGCACTTTTACAATACTGGAGGGATTTGTTTAAGTTTCAGTCTGGGCTTTAATTGAAAAAACGCTTCTCATCTGCAGGACCACAGAGGAGAGGAAAGAGCCTGAAGCACGCAGTTAAAAAAAAAAGAGGAAAAGAACAGAAAAAGAACAAAAGGAGGGGGGGGGAGAAAAGAAAGGACTCCAAGATAACCGTAAACATTTATCTTTCATACTTGTCTCTCATTTTCTTAGCTCGTTTAGTCTAACTTACTTCATTTAGCCCACGAAGCAGAGGGGCCAGTGTTATGAACACGAAACTGAAACCGCAATAATGAAGAGATTTCCTAGAATAAAAACGATGATTATAGAACAACATCTGAGTAACCAAATCTGCCAAAAAGTTTAATTTCCGTATACTCTGGTAAAACAAACCAGTTGTGCTCCAAAGCTGGGATCAGCTCAGAAATGGAGACACCAACCAAAATAAACATCTCCACCAAACAGCAAATGCACTTCTGTCTAATCACAGGCACTTCAAACCATCTTTTAAAGTCTCGGTACCACGTCCTGGAGACTCCTCAATGCTACGTCTGAAACAAGCGCCTGCTGCGAAGAGGACACCGCCAACAGGTAGAAGGCTCCTGACTGAGAGCGTTACCCCCGATCCTCATACCAGGGCTGTGTCAAGTCGCGACTGAAGCAGCGTGAGGCTCTCTGCCACACGGCTGCCCTGCCCGGCTTTGTCCGTCCCGTCTCGTACCGCAGAGACGGCAACGACACCTTCGTATATCGTCACATCTGTGTTGGGAGTAAACGCCTCTTCCCGCTCGGCTAATATTAAGGATCGAAACGCGTTATCTGAAAGGGGGGTAGGTTAGAGTCATTTTCAGACGACGCCTTCCCGCCCCCACCCCTCCTTGCATTTAATACATTTCGCCTCCTGATCCTCGCCGAAATGACTCGGGCATGTCACCCGAGGGTGGCATTTAGACACACGTCCCGTCGCGGAAGGACGCTCGCTCGCCCTACCTAGGGCAGGGAAGGATGTTTACATATAAAATCACGAGGTTTGTTTTTTTTTTATGTATTCTGAATAGGTGGTTACAACGAGATCAGGAATCGCACGTCGGCCTCCCTGCCCCACCAGGAAAAAAAAAAAAAAAAAAGAGAGAGAGAAAATATATATACAGAGAGAGATATATAGAGAAAGAGAGAGATAGACACAGGTATAGATATAGACATAGATGCACAAGATATAGATATAGATACAGATGATAGAGTTACAGATGATTTTTCTTTTTTACGATTGGAACAATTTAAATCGATGCCTCAGGAAAGGTAAATACGATCTATCGACTGGGCGACCAATTTTTTTTTTTTCTATTAAAAAAGTGTAGTAAACATTGCTGGGCTCCGTAGTGTTTTTCTTAGCTGATCCTCAGGTACAATCAAGCCATTTTCGGACACATTCCCATGCATGCAGCAGTGGTGATCTGGAGGAAGCTGTCGACGCCTGTTCAGTTAATTTAGGTTTTCTTTGTCTAATTACTGTGGAGCTTAGGGAAAAGGAGCCGGGCTCAGGGCAGTAAACTGACACTTGGGCTCTGTGTGTGGTATCCAGGCAGAGTTTGATGGAAAAAGCCTGCTACCACTCAACTGCAGGTCACTGTCTGGGACCAGCCCCACCCCCTCCCTGCCCGTACCCACCAGCGAGCTCTCAGCACGGAGCTGCGCTGGAGACAGACGGACACACAGACACACACACGCAGACACACACACACACACACACACACACAGAGCGCTGCAGGCACGCTGATACGGCGTCCCGCTCTGCCCGCGCCCTTCCCACCCCCGTGCCTTTGGTCCAGCATCCCTGTCTGCTCTGCCTCTCGTTCTGCCGCCGTCCTCCTTCCGTCTCCAGTTTGATCCTGGAGCCTCCTCCATCATCTGGGAGCAGGCCTGTGCCTCCGCCGGCTCCTCTCCTCCCTGCCCCCTCCGGCGCCCCGTTTCCTCCGGCAAACAGCGTTTGCCAACACGCGTGACCGCCCCGCTGCGCCGAGGGGGCGTCCCCGGGGGGCAGAGGGAGGGCGCATCCCTGCGCCTCGGAATCGACCCCCGTTGCCCGATAAAATGAATTGCATTTTGGGGCGGGGGGACGACGGCAAGGGACAGCGAGAAGTCTTAAAACCCGAAGGTCTGGCAGGCTCAAGGAGCAGCAGGCACCGCTGCCTGCGGCTCCGCAGGGCAGGCGACCCCCTCACACGCATCCACGCCCGCACCCGGCGGCATCAGTGCCCGTGTGCCCCAGGGCAGGCAGCCGCTCCCCTCGCCCCCGGGGCCTGCCGTGCCGGGGAGCAGCGGGCGGACCGGTGCCTGCGGGGCCGAGGGAGCCCAGGGGAGGCGGTGAACGGTGTCGCTTCGGGGCCGGCAGCGGGAGCGGGCCGGGGATGGTGCCGCGACAGCAGCGCCGGCAGCAGCAGCAGCAGCGCCTCCTGCCCAGATGACGGGTGGACAGAGGCCAGCTGGAAAGGGGGTGGTCTCTCTCTCCCCCCTCTTCTTGCTCCCTCTCTCCCTCTCTCTATCTCTGCCGATTTCTCCGTTGGATTCAGGGGGGGCCTGCGGGGAAAGGGAGACAAAAAGAGCAAGATTGAAGGAACTGATAGGCGGCCGCGCTGTGCCTTTTGCGCGAGAAAAAAACATATGAGAGAATAACAGTGCGGAAGAGATTGGAGAGGGGGGCTCTTGCGCTTCCTCCCCTTGCCGGATTAGGCAGCGGGATGGTCCCCAGGTGGGGGGCAGAGGAGGAAGCGGAGCGGCGCTGAGAGGAGCCTTCGCGGGCGGCGCGGGGAGGGCGGGGGCCGGGGCCGGGGCCGGGGCCGGGCCGGTCCATCCCTCCCAGCGCCTGGCTCCGGCGGAAAGCAGGGGAGCCATTGCGCAAGGGACCGCGGGGAGGGATGCGCAGGGCGCTGCCGCCGCCCCGCCGCCGCCCGCCGCGCTGAGGAGGTGCCCGGAGGACAGCAGCTCCCACCGCCCCCCCCCCCCCCGCTCTCCCCCTGCGGGGCACCCCCCGCCCCGGTACCCACCCCGCCCGGCTCCCCCCCTTCCCTCCCATCCTCAGCCCACCCTGCCCCATTCCCCTCCCTCCGCCAGATGACCACCGAGAGCGGCCAGCAGCGGCTGGAGCCCCCCGTCCCTCTCCGCTCCTGCAGCCCGGCTCCCGGAGCTCTCCAGATGAGCCGGCCGCCCTCCTCCGCCCTGGAGACCTCCACCTCCTCTTCCTCCACCTCCACCTCCTCCTCCTCCTCCTCCTCGGCGGCGGCGGCGGCGTCCTCCAAGAGCAAGAAGGCCAGCTCGGGGCTGCGGCGGCCCGAGAAGCCCCCCTACTCCTACATCGCCCTCATCGTCATGGCCATCCAGAGCTCACCCTCCAAGCGCCTGACCCTCAGCGAGATCTACCAGTTCCTGCAGGCCCGCTTCCCCTTCTTCCGCGGCTCCTACCAGGGCTGGAAGAACTCCGTGCGCCACAACCTCTCCCTCAACGAGTGCTTCATCAAGCTGCCCAAGGGCCTGGGCCGCCCGGGCAAGGGCCACTACTGGACCATCGACCCGGCCAGCGAGTTCATGTTTGAGGAGGGCTCCTTCCGACGGCGGCCCCGAGGCTTCAGGAGGAAATGCCAGGCGCTCAAGCCCATGTACCGCATGATGAACGGGCTGGGCTTCGGCGCCTCCATCCTCCCGCAGGGCTTCGACTTCCAGACGCCCCCCGCCTCCCTCGCCTGCCACTCCAACGGCTACAACCTCGACATGATGCCCAACGCCATGGCCAGCGGCTACGAGGGACTCAGCGGCGGCCACCACGTCCCGCACATGTCGCCCAACCCCGGCTCGACCTACATGGCCAGCTGCCCGGTGACTGCCAACGGGGACTACGGCCCCGACAGCAGCAGCAGCCCCGTGCCCTCCTCGCCGGCTATGGCGAGCGCCATCGAGTGCCACTCGCCCTACACGAGCCCTTCGGCTCACTGGACAGCCTCGGGGGCCTCTCCCTACATAAAGCAGCAGGGCCTCCCCGCCGCCAACGCCGCCTCCTCCGGCATCCACTCCAGCGTGCCCTCCTACTCCCTGGAGCAGGGCTACCTGCACCAGAGCCCCCGCGACGACCTCTCAGGTAGGGAGGGACCCGGGGGGGCGGCAGGGGCGGCGGGGAGCGCGGCGCCGCCGAGGCTTTCTCCGGCGACGAGGGGTTCGCGCGGGGAAAGCCCGACCTCCACGGCGTCGGAGAAAGAGGGGCATTGTCTGGAGAGAGAGGAAAATACTCGTGGGTTGGAGCTGTTTCGGGAGAGGGGGGATGTCTGGGGGGAGGGGGGGAGTTGGCTGCGAGCATCCCTCCTTCTTGCCCAGCGTCAAGAAGGAGCGCTGTGAGGAAAGCCCGGTTCCGTCCCGGCTTCGTCCCGGCTCCATCCCGGCTCGCACGTCCGTGTACCCGCCGCGCCGCCCCCGGTGCCGGCGACATGAGCGAGGCGAACCCCGCCGCCCCGGGCTGCGGCTTCTCTTAGCGGGGAGCACCGCCAGGCACCGCCGCCGCCTCGGTGAACCGCGGTCCGCGGAGGCGCGTCGCGGGAGTAACCAAAAAAAAGGCGTTAAATATTATCCCCTAGGCCCTGCGGGGGGAGGAGGGGGGGGATAAAAACCCCAAACGAAACAAACAAACAAACGGGAAAAAAAAAAAACCAAAACCAAAAAAACGCAAACCGTTGATCTTGAAAAATGCGAGAGAGATTAAAGCGGATCCAGTGTGTTTCTGCAACCGGAGGGAAAGAGTTTTCTGGTCTCTGTCTCCCCCCGCCGCGCCCCCCGCCCCCCGGCCGGTGATTACAGACAATGTCTGCTCAGAAAAATCCGAGCACAAAAATGGGTAAAAGATGTTGGGCTCTTACGGGGAAATTTTCCAAATAGCCCTTTTAAACGTGGGTCCCGGAGGTTAAGCAAACAAAGACAGTCTGGGCTGGACCACACCGAAGAGGATTTTAGCCTGACTTAACCCCTATGAGAGCGGGGTCTTGTTCAATTTTATGGGAATTTCAACAAGTAACAAATACAGGCGACCCTCAGCTCTGGGTCCCCTCCCGCCCCCTCCTTGGGCGCCTGTCAATCACTCTCCTGTCCCTCTGCGGGCCCGGCAGCCCGCCCCGGCCTCGCCGCAGCCTGCCGCCGCCGCGGGGAGGGCGAGCTGGGAGCCCAGCCGCCGGGGAAGCCGCTCGGCCAGCGCCGGAGAAGGGACTGGGGGTGCCAGGGGAGAGTAAGCGGTTGCAAATTTTCCTCCCTTAAAAACAACAACAACAACAAAAAAGCCCACCGAAACCCCTCAACAGCCCCGGTGTGGCTCCTGGGGAGAGGCGGCTGCGGAGCGGGTCGCCGCCTTACCGGGGTTCGGGCGCAAGGGAGGGCTGCGGGGACGCGGTGCCTCCCCAGCTGGGCTCCTCCGTGCCCGCGGAGGCTTAAACCCACTCTTCGGAGATTCAGGTCGTCCTTCCACGTGGCTTTGGGCGCCGGGGCGAGAGGCCGGCGGGTTCACAAGGGCACCCCCCCGCCGAAATACGTACCTTTACCGTTAGGAATTTCTGCCTTGCTTTGTTGTTATCGCTGTTGTTACTTGGAATTGTTTTGTTTGTTTGTTTTATTTTTTCCTTTCTTTTGGATTTTTTTTTCCCCTGTTTGTTTTCCTCCTTGCGGTCCCGCGGGCCGCCGCGCAGGGCCCACGGGGCCACGCGTGGCGCGGGAGTGGGGCTGGCCCGGGGAGCGGGGTCGAGAGGCAGCTGTCTCCTCCTCCTGACAGACACCCGAGGTGGGAAAGGCAATTCCTGGAAGAGAAATTTTCATTTGGAAACAAGAACGGCTCTTCAAACCAAAAAGCAGGAGAGAGAGGAAGGGAACTGGTCCCCCCAAAGCCTCCAACACGGTTTCCGAGGCTGGGGCGGTTTAAATCCGAATTGTTTCTGTTCGAGGACGGATATACATGCAGACGGACCGATGGACGCTTTCTTAATGCCGACGATGAGCGTCCGTTTCCAGCAGCTCAGATTTAACGCCAGCACTCTGCAAAACGGCGTTTCTCTGCTTATTTTCCACAGCTTCAGGATGTGGGCCCAGGACTTTAGTGGAAGCCATCCCCATTCCTTGATTAGCTAAAAACAAACAAACAAACAAAAAAAGCCCCTAACCAAAAAAAAAAAAAACCCAACCAACAACCCAAACCCAACCCTTTATTTTTGTTGATGGATCCAATCCTTACTCATGTGTGTTACATAAAATCTCTGCGGTGCAAACGTTTTAGCAGAGTGAAAGGAGATGGGGAAAAAAGATCCGAGCTCCTTCACTCGTAATTATTACCAGCAATAATCTTTCTCCTCCTCTCCCCACAAAACTAGTAGCAAGTGAATTTCGCCGCTCCCTTTCTGTTGGCTAAATGCAAAGCAAATTCGGTGGCAACCGCTGTTGATCGGTCAATAATCCACTACTCATGACAGCGACAGGGCGGACTTAAAACCTTGAATTTGCATCAGACCCAAAAATAAGAGGAAAAAATTGGAAACAGAAGGCTCGGTTCTGCTAAAAGGATTTTGAAACTGGGGGGCGGGGGGGGGGGGGGGGGGAGCCGGAATTTTTTCGCACACTATTAAATCCTACTAAATGATTGAATCAAGGTTGTAATAAAGTGCTCCGGTTTATGGTGAGCATACCAGGAGGGTTATTAGAAAGCCGAGGAAATCCAGCGAAATAATCACTTTTATAAAGTGAGCTCTGCGGGGTGAAGGAGGGGACAGTGCCGGAGGAGACGGGCTGTGCGCGCCGCCTGCGCGGCCCCGCGGGCCGCAGCCAAAGGGCTCGGCCCCGCGACCCTGGGGAAAACCGGGGACCTTTCACTCTTCCTTCCCCCCCCCTTCTTTTGCTGCTTTTTTCTCTTCTTTTTTTTTTTTTCTCTTGACCCTCGGTCAGCTTTGACAGGATGCTGCTAGCCGAGTTTGACATCCACACGCCAAATCAAATCCCTGCCTGGCTCTACCCTGCAGGCCTTGCTCAGGCAACGCTCCTCTCCCCGCCGGATCTAGTAGGAACCCTACCAGGCTAAAGATCCCAGCACGGCCCCACGGCGCGCGCTGTCGGGGGGATCTCCCACGCGGTTCTTGTCTTTGTCTCCCGAAAGGCTGCCTTAGGCTGTGGGAAAAGAAAATGGGAATTTGCAAGGTCGTTTACATGTCGGTTCCGCGGATGCGCTTCGCCTTTTGTTGTTGACGGACAGCAGGGTGTCCTCGGGCTTTATCTTACGTTTATGAAAGCACACGCGTGTATAGACGTACACGCTCCTATACACGCACAGACACCCACAAATAAATACACTATCGACACACAAACGGACCGTGGCTGGAATTCAATTTGCAGCCATTCAAATCAAAAGCAAAAACCTCCCAGGGACGGGATGGGGAGGGCAAAGAGGGAGCAAAGGTGGGAATCGGATTCAAACGGCTGCGGCGCATCCAATAAAAACACGCGCGTCGCATCCTCCCCTCGTACACACGCACCCCCTCAACCCCCTCGTCTGAACCACACGCAGAGGCTGACCTAACCACACAGGCTGACAGACACGCAGGCAGAGGGGCAGGTGGCAGTGCGTGTGCGCCCACGCGGGAGGAGTGCCCCGAGATATGTGTGCATCTGTCCGCGGGCATCCACCGCCACCCACCTTCCTCTCTTCAGCCTCCGTGCCACACGGCTGGGTGGCTTATAACCCACCCCTCTCCCCCCCGCCCCCCGCAAAGAGGGCACGGGGGCTGATACGAACACGGGTGCAGCCCCGGGCCCACCCGGGGGCGATGAGGGCTTCCCGGGGGATCCCCGCCCCCTCCTTGCTCGGGGCGGTGGGACCCGCCGCTCTCTCTGCCCTGCAAACGGGACAGGCTTTGCCCCGGGGGAGCGCCCCGTCCGCTGCCAGGAAAGCCGGAGAGGCGCTCCCAAACCCCGCAGGACGCAGCCGATACCGGGGGGAGATAGCGGTGTGTCAGCCCTGCTGCGTGGAGACTCTTCCTCCCCGCGGGAGAGGGAGAAGGGGCTGCTCCGCCCGAGCAGAGCTACCCGGCTTCTGAGCAGCTCTTGTTATTTCCTTCTCTTGCAGTGGGATTGCCTCGCTACCAGCATCACCCCTCCCCGGTGTGTGACAGGAAAGATTTTGTCCTCAATTTTAATGGCATTTCTTCGTTTCACCCTTCCGCTAGTGGATCTTACTACCACCATCACCACCATCAAAGCGTCTGTCAAGACATCAAGCCCTGCGTGATGTGAAGGCAGCGCCCCAACAGAGACAATCGGGTGGCATTAACAGAGCCGAGGTATAGACGGACCCACGCAGGTTAACTATAATGTGCACTCTGGTAGCATTGATAGTACACGAGTCACTTAGCAAAATTACCTAAGGAAGCAGTGTTTTCCGCCCCCCTCCATCCCTTGAAGGACACATACAGCCGATATAACGCCCCAAAGCTCTTCCTAAGAGAAAAATGCCTTGAGTGGTGTGTTGGGTTAGGTGGGACTTCAGTGTCCTTAAGCCAAGTCTGACCAGCTTAATTATAAACCACCTTTCTGTGATCTCCTAAAGACTCGAGCTTTGGGAAAGGGAACAATTCGATATATTTTTATACGAGAAAGTGTCTTTGAATAGGAAATAGAAACCTCCCAGCTCCGCACCTGCGAGGACTCCCCCTTCCGTTGCTGCCTTAGCGGGAAATTTACTTTTTTTTTTTCTTTTTTCTTCTCTCCCCGAGCCCCACCAAGGACACTTTGTGTGGACTTCAGCACCGACCGATCGATATTATTAAAACAGTATTGTTTAGCCCTTTCGTGTATAGACTTTAAGAAAAGTTCAATTTTTTTCAGTATTGCAGCAATACAACGTGTTGTTTTTTATTTTTACAAAGGTTGTTTTCTACCACAATATTTTTTAAAAAAAATTTAAATAAATCTCGTGTATACTCACACACTATTGCTTTAAAAGGAGATTATATTTGCACTTATGTAGACTTTTTACAGTTTGCCAAAATATTTTGATGTACAAAATTTTTTTTTCCAATAAAATGTATATAAACGACTATGCGCTGGACAGGCACTTATTTTCCCTCGGTTCCTTCCGAGAAAACTCTTTCACTCCAGCATCCGAGATGGTTAAAGCTGCAACCCCAAACCCCCCAGCCGCTGGAGGCGGAGGAAGGGAGGGAGCGGTTGACCGGAGGGGGCCAGCGCCGTGGTCTCGGGGCTGCCCCTCCCGCCCTCGCCCGCTCCCCACCCCGCTTCCTCCCGCTGCTGGATAGATTTGGAAATAGCCGGGACAGTGGACACAAAAGCAGCAGGGGCCAGACCGCCTGCTCCTCTCTTCGACGGCTCCCCCGGCGCCGAAACGCCCTCCCCGCGTTTTAGGGCTGTGTCCAGGTGTCCCCGTGTCCCCGCCCCGCCCGCCCACGCAGCCCCGTGGGAGTCCCTCTGTGCCCCCAGGGGCCTTTGCCAGGTGCGGGGGTCAGCAGCCCCTGTGCAACGCGGGGTTGCACCCGGGAGGGCATGTCACGGGTGGGCGGTGAGAGGGATCCGCGATGAAGCCGCGGCTTGACAAGGACTGGGTGGGAGGCCCCGAGAAGGGGGTGGGAGGGGATAAAAAAAGAAAAAAAAAAAAAAGGAAAGAAAAAAAGGAAGCGAAAGAAAATAAAAGAGGGCCCCGAAAGTACCCCAGGCAAGACAAGCCCTGTCCCCAGGATGCCGCCGTGCCCCGCGCACGGGAGCCGCTTGCCCGCGCATCCCCCGGGCGGGCCGACCCCACGGCCCCCGCAACCGCCCCGCCCGGCACGGCCCGGCCCGCCTCGGCCCGGGGGCTGGCCACGGTCACGGCCACGGCCACGGCCACGGCCCGGGGGCAGCCCTGCGCGGCCCCGCCGGCGGGCGCAGCTCGCCACTGTCCCCCCGCGCAGCCCGTCCCGTCCCACGGAGGGGACAGAGGCGCCCCCGTACCCCAACGCGCCCAAGGGCTGGAAAGCGCGCGACTTTCAGCCAAATGGTACATGTATATGCGGACGTATACATAGAAGTGCAGGCACACACATCTACGTATAAAATTATCTCTATGTAGTTATACATAGAGATAAAACTCTTCATCTTTTTAAATACATATTTATGCTCAAACATGCCCTTTTCTTCCCCGAGCTTCTCAGGGCCTGTGATAAATTATAAAGTCAGTTTCAGAGGTTGCTCCGACCACAGTGCTGTGTTTACATTCTTTCCGAGGCAAGCCTGCATGGTCGTAATTTATATCCTAAACACTTGAACGTAACTTGTTTATACAGGAATGACAGGACCTCAAAGAGAAAAAAACTGCCTCTCGCCTCCCCGGCGGCCGGGCGCGGGGCGCCAGTGCCCTCCAGCGGCCCCGGCCCCGCAAGCCAGCCCCGCTCCCCGTGCTGCTGGCGGCCTCCCGCCTCCGCCGCTCCGCGGGATTTTGGCATTACAGTTTGGTTGGGGTCGTGGGTGTCCCCCCGCCGCCCTTCCGAGCGCCGTTATATCCCAGAAAACGTGGGTAATGCTGGCACTGGCTTTTCTCCTAAGAAAGGGGAAGGATTTGCTGGGGCATCCTTCAGTTTTGGGCTTCTGTGCTCTCCTGTAACGATTTAAGGCTATTCTCGTTTAACAGACCAAGGTTGCCTTTTCCCCTTCAAGCGTCCCAAACAAAGGACGTTTCAGAAGCAGTGCTCTTTAGACATCAGGATGTTTCTGGGGGCTTAGTAAAATGAACCCAGCCTCTTTCTTCTGAACTGAAGGGTGACCAGCAAACGACGGGGAGGAAAAAAGTGGCCAGGATTTCACGTTAATTTGATCTGATTTTGTTTTGATATTTGATTTTATTACAGTACCTTTTACCCTAGGAATTCAGCTCTTGTTTAGTCTAAAGAAATCCAGTGGCCACAGAGCCAGTGGGAGTCAAGACCAAGAGCTATGCCACTGCGAGGACAAGGTATTTATGTTTCAGCCATACAGTTAAAAATCCTTTGCATCTTTTTACATTTGTTAACAGTCATTGAACATGCCCGGATACTTCATATTTTGGGAAAATAAATTCTTTGTTAGAGATCCAGCACATTGAGACTTCTAATCACAGCAGTAGTGATGCAGTACTGACCTCTGAGACTCCTGAAGACCCACAGCATCAGAGAAAGCTGAAATTTCTGGTGTTAAAACAAAACCAGAAATCTAGATGCGTGTATCTAGGTCTGAGCATTGCGAAAGAGCCCAGGGGGGCATACCCGAAGCTGAGCGTGTGTTTGCTAGTCACCCCACAGGGAAACTTCTAGTTGCTGTGCTAAAATAAGCATCGGTATAAAACACGGGAAGGTCTGTGTCTCCGCAGCTTTCTTAGTTATTGCTCTTTTCTATGACAATAATATTTTCTCTCCTCTTTATCGTTTGTTATCTTTTCATTCCTTGCCTGCTAACGTGCCCCTGACTGCTTTGTCCGCTATGTGTGGATTGCGAGATGCCTAAGCGATACCTGTTCTTTCTTTAGCAGTGCTATAGCCCAAGTAGCACCCAACAACAGTCAAGCACCTCCACTGAGTCTGAAAATATGGTCAGCGCTGGCTTTCAGCCTAGGGCTGCAGCCCGTACAACCTCCCTGTCCTTACGGGTGAGCACAGAGGAGGGTGAGAGCAGATAACTCCTAGGTACACGTCTGGTCTATCCCGATGAAGAGCTTGCGTATCCAAAAAGCTGCGTTACTTTTTCCAGCCATATCAGTTGGCCTAATGCATTAGTAATGCGGCTCCCGCAAATTTTGCCTCTCTAATGACCTCAGACCGCCACAGCTACAAGAAAGCTACAACAAAATTATAAATAGTTAGTCATCTAGACTGATGGCGTAGCTCACATTTGGTGAGGCGCTGAGGCAAATGGATTGAACGTAGACTAATCCAAACATTTCCATTATGAGAGCACACTAGGCAGAGTTTCCGCAGGATGGGAATGAAATCACACTGGAGCGCCTCAAACAGTTTGCATGTGATCTGCTATAATCTTATAGACATATATTTTCTCCATCCTCTGGTTTCATCACGGTCTTACTGCCTCAGTGGAGGGATTTTGCATGTGAGGGTGTTTACGTTACGCAGGAAAAAAAGCACTGAACCGCTCCAAAGCTGGGATCATTTGAACAATCAATTTAATGTTGGCAAGATTAGCCAAATGCAGAGATACCTTATGTGGGATGTTGAATCTCTAGCTGGTAGTTGACCAAAGCATTCTTTGAAACAGTCAGTTTATTAAGCCCATTAAATCCCCTTGCTCATTATTCTATTAAGAGCAACATCAGATTAATATCTTGCTGTGTTTTGGTTCAGCTGGCAAACTGCTTTACACAATATTTTCAGTTTAGTATGAGAGTTTTAGCCTGCATTGGAGGCAAAGAAAAGTAAAGTTGTTTTTTGTTGTGATTTTTTTTAACTCAATAACAATAAGCCTGATTTTATTGAATTAGAAAGATTTGCTCATAACATACGCATAAGGTAATATTTAAATCAGCCTGTCCAATAAAATGCTAGGTATGTCACCTAGGCCCTGAGAAAGCAAGGTGCTGTTTTCAATTTTAATTTTAATATACCTGAGCACGTGAGTACTCCCATTAATGTCAACGGGATTATGAAGGCGCTTAGGGTTAAAATTGCTTTGCTGAAGAAGGATGATGGGACTAGAATTAAACACTATAGGTTCCTCCTATGTGCTGCAGCTGAGCCTTGTATAAGAACTCAAGTAGAATATACCTGATTCATATACAGGATGAAAATTAATTCAAAACACACTCCAGCTTTGAATAGAGATGTATTTTACAAAACCTGCTGGCATTAATCTGCATGAAATACTGCCTTAGCTAATAAGAACACCCGGGCTTTATTTATATATTGAGCCATTTGATAGATACAAATGAAGAAAGAGGTAAATAGAAGCCAACATATTTTTGAATAAAAGCCCAGAGGTTCTCTCAGAGTTCAATGATCTTTGTGTCTAGATTATAAAGAATTCAGAGCAGCTTCATGTGACTTGCCAACTACTGAATAGAGCTCCAAAACATCTGTAATATTAAACAACCCCAAGACTCCTTTTCATCCAACAGTGATTTATAGAAATCTATTGGCTTCTCCATCGGTCATTTCTAAAAAGAAATATGCCGAGAAGAGGAGGAGGGTTTAAAATTTGTTGGGACACCCCTACCAAACTGCAGCTGGAATTAGAGGTATTTTAACAGTGGATTTAGATTTATTTAGGAGATTACGGAGAAATGCTAACTGCGTTACATTGGTTATTTTAAACATCACAAAATGAATTTGCAGCGTTGTGCGAAGAACCGTTGGGATCATGCGCAATTTGATGTTTTTTGGGCAATTGGAAGAGACTGAACTGCTTTTGAGGAATTGATAAAAGGCAAAGTCCTTGGACTATATCCCTACTGCTAACATTTTCCTTGCAATAGAGTTGCAGCCCATTAATTCTCACTCTCCAAATATAGGTAGCATTAGTTTAAATTACAAGTTTTATAACCAATTTAGCTGAGCTACTGAAATCCTTTATGTACACAATCTTATCTCATTTTCAGAGATTCTCTTCGGATTGGTTTATACCTGTCCTGATTAACATATACGAAACACATTTTACTTGATGAAAAATCTCTCGGTTTTATTTTTGTATCAGTTCAAACTAGTTTAAAATTATTCTCTGGGACTGTGTCTCACATTCAACAGTTTTCTGATATGATGAAAGGTGTGATTTAGTTCAAACTGCAGAACTGGTGTTTATGGACACTCCATCACTGTAATCCCTTGTTTATACATGTACAGCTGCAAGCTACGCCAATGCGACCAACTTTAAAGTGGTATCAGCTCCCCAAAGCTGATTGAAACTAAACAGGGCAGTGTCTGCGACTAGGCGATCCTTATGGTAAAGGGCTGCGGCTTTTCCCTGTGAGATAGCTGAATGTTAGAAACTGGGTCTAAAGCATGATCATACTGGAAGCTCCTGGACAATTTTAGTTGTGGAATCAAGGCTTTAAAATTAGGCTTCAGACCTTCTTGCATACATGGCTTTTTTTCATCTGGAGGTTTCCCTGCCAGAGGTATGTTGACCACTAGTGGCTTGCAGAGCATTTGCTGGTGGCTTCGAGACCGCTGTCTGGTTACAGGACAGTGCCTCTCATCCTTTGTGGTGGAGAGAATATGAACAGATGGGAGAGGGAAGATGCAGTGAAGATCAGAGTCAGCAGCATGATTCACTCTCTTGAAGAAGAAATAAAATGCTTTCAACATTAAAGTCACTGAAACACAGAAATACTTCCAACCTCTGCCACGTCTACTTCGGCACATGGTCTCTTAGTGCTGGTAAGGCTATACGGTCACTTGGTCATTAATGAAGGGAGAGCAGAGCTGTTCACTAGAGAGGACAAGGAGCACCGAAGGAGCACTGAAGGAAGTGTACTTTGATCCCAGGTGACTTAACAGGCAAAGCCATAATAGAGAGGGTGCAGATTCTGGGGAGCAATGTGAATGTTACCAAGTCAGGGTCATCACTGATAAAAGAGATGCAAGAACTTCTGCAGCCATCATGAGAAGCTCCACTTTGTAACTATGAAAGGCAGAATTAGGTCCCTTAAAAATAGCCGTCACATTCCACTCCTCATATCATGCAGTAAATCCTCTTTCACACACGAGAAGTTCCCCTCACTGCAGTGCACCCCTTTTACCCCTTCTGAGGCAGAAACAGAGCTGTGTTGCAATGATTCACAAATACTCTCATGCTGATCTGAGAACTGGGAGACTTGAGTACATCAATATATTGGTTTCGCTTAGTGTGAGGCAGCAAGGAGAAGCGGACAGGAAAAAAGCAATAGCTCAGGAAAAGTGACCTCCAGTAAACAGAGACTTGTCCCAGGACAGCAGAGGAGCAGTGGGTAGGAGGAATCTGGCTTGACTCCCTGTCGAAAGTGTCCAAAGTAGTCTGAAACAGCAGAACCAGGGCCCAGGACTCAGCCAAGTTACTCAGCAGGCTCAGAGGCTCTGTCAAGAAAGCCGTAGGAGCTGTTTAGGGAAACCTATCCGAGACACAGGCATGTCTGAAGCAGCCCAGCCTTTCCCAGGCTCCCAGCAGTAGGCAGTGTGGAGAGACGTGCAGAGCTGCTGTTTTTCAAATATCTTTTATTTAAAAAAGCATTATTTATTCTATGAAAATCAACCAATAGCCTGGATTTCAGGAGACTACTTTGTCCCTGGCTACTCCCAGTTACAGGCTCCCCCAAGGATGGCAAATGCCCAGTCCTGCAGAGGCTGCGGGAAGTGCAGCTGGCACGCTGTGTGTTAGTGCAGCCTCCAGCCAGCGATGCCTGATCTTCCACCCAAGAGAGGAAAGGACCACAACTCTGTGCTTGCCTTCAGCAAGAGCACAAAGTGGATAAAGGTAGAGCTCACCTGGAGCAGTGATGCCTGAAGTCAGTGTGTTTGTGACGGTAACAGCTGTGAATATCCAGGAAGGTGATGGCAGCAGCAAGATCCTACAGAGTGCAGAGTGGTGGTCCCTCAGCATGCTTTAGCCTTAGACTGCTGATATTTTCAACCTTCTTTTGCTGTCCCTTCTCACCTTTCCATGCCCGTTGATTATGCCAGAAGATTTCTCCCTCTGCCGAGTGAGTTTTCTTTCAATCCCAGGACATAAGCCTTGCTCCTGTCCTTCTTCAGACAATGGCCTTTGTTACCAAAACCATGAGGGCAAGGAATGGCTGTGAATGATTCATACATCACTGTTTCTGTTCTAATATTATAACACCAGATATGCAGATCTCTGCAAGCCCTTGACATTTCCTCTACATTTTCTCGCTGATTTCCTCCTTATTGTTGCAGATGAATTGCTTGCACTGGTCCTACTATAGGACCAGGGTTTAAAGGCATCCCTCACTAAGGGAAGTAAGAAAAGGCATCTACACGTGCTAATTTCCCAAATCCAAAGTGAAGACCTAGAATTCCTGAAACTTTCTCTTCTACTGTAGCGCGTTAATTTCCTCCTCCCAAGTTCCCACTCTCTAAAGGAAATACCAGGCACTTTCCAACTCAGTTGCCGAAGAGGTCAAAAGAGAAGATGGCCAGAATAAATGAGGGCAGACTCATAGTAACTCAGCAGAACAGACCCACAGGAAGCATGGGGAAAAGCAAAACAAAGTAAAACCCTGTATTTAGCCCAGCAGAGATGGGCAAGTTCTACCAGCCTGTACTGTATTTGATTAGCTCCTTCTTGACCCCATCCTTCAGTCTCAGAGGGAAATGTGATCAATAGGCCATGCTCTAAATCAGTAGAAAAACATCTGCAGTAAGCAGGTGACATTTGTCCATCCCAGGAGTACCCTGTCTTCCTTTTCAGCCTCTACTGCCCATCACCTGAGGGCTGGCTGCCTCCCCACAAACAGTCTAAGAGCAGTACGGAAGGGCATAAGATACCTGAGCAGTTTCCACCTGCCCATAGTTGGTTCTGGACCTAAGTACCCCCAGGGTCCCCAGGCAGGAACTACACTCCAAGGGTGAGAAATAGAAAACAGATGCTCGAATGAAACAGACCATCCCATCCAGGGGCATCTCAGGACACATTTATTAGTCAGGAGTATGCACTACAGCAATTCATGACTCTCCTGTATGGAAAAGCCTTTGATGGTTGGCTACTAATGGCTACAAATGAGGCAAATCCATAGTCCAGACAGCCTTTAGATATGCCAAAAAGATCCATGTGCTGGCAAAGACACCATTCAGCTTGTTCATTTCCTGTACGCTGTGTGAAACAGCCAGAGCCCTTTCTCACTATTTAGTCCTTTGAATGCAGAGTAAAATAAAAACAGAAGAAGAAGCATGCAGCTAACAAAAGTCCCAAGCTCAGCACTTCAGGAGAGACTTGAGCACAGGGAGAGCAGACAGAGGACCCCCTAGAGCTGGGAAAGCCCCCACTTATAGCATATGTTCTGCATAGCCTGCTCTGTGGTGATGAGAAGAAATTCCTCTCTTGTCTGCACAGCTGTCATTCACAAGGTGGTTCCTTCCACCAGAAAGAGGACCTGACACAGCTCTTTCACACTCTTAAAGACACAGGCAGTAGGTAGAAGCCTAGAAAAAACCCATCTGCCCAGAAAGTGCCCATGCTTTCATGTTCTTTCAGGTGGACTCATGTCATTAAGGAAGAGTAGCAAGCTCCTCATCAGTTCAGACTCAAGGACCACCCTGGACCACCCAGGATCCTGTGTTTGAAAAGGGGACAGAAAATTGGTGGACTTGAAAAAAGCAATAAGGGGTCTAACATTCCCTGATTGCTCATAGTGAAGTGTCTCTGGAGGGTGTGATCTACATCCTGAATGTCATTCATTGTTTTAGGAAGATCAGTCATTGCACCTAATTTTGCCAGGGTATCCATTTCCCAGGATCCCCACTTGGCAGTCTAAGAACTGCATACCAAATTCAGCATGAATTTATTTTCCAAGCCCATAGGTGAATGCTGCACCTATTTAAGATATTCTTTGAACCTGTTCAGCCCACTTCACCGACACCAGATGCTTCAGAAGATGCAAGGAATTTTGCAGCAGGCAAGTATGAGATAACCTGCATCTTCATCAACTACTCTGAGGGTGAAGCTTGCACTCAGCTTTGAGCTTAACTCTTGGCCTCTCTGGCATCCTGTGCTGGGGGGTACCAGAGGCTGTTTAGGTGGTATTTAAAAGACTGTTTTCTTTCTGTCCATTTTGTCTGTGTTTCTTTTAAGTTTAATGCTAAGACAGATGCTCCTGATTCACCTTAACTAGGTCTTTATTAATTTTTAAGTGGTTTTACCACATCTGTTCTTGTCTCTTTCCTGAGGCAGCTAACCACCATCTTCAGACATTCTGGCCCCTACCATCTTATTGTGATTCTTCTAATCCCCCACCTCAGAAGTAAAACCTGCTTAGGCAGTAGACTGACATTTTCTATAGCATAGACACCAAAGCTAGTGATTAAAACTCCTTCTACAGAAAAAGTAGTCAAAATAGGCATTGGAGGAAGAGTGATCTGACCTCTTGGAGGTCTTTGCTTTAGGTGAACATGAATCTTAATCTCAGCATGCACATTTTTCTCCATTGGCTGTAAAAGAGTTCAGGTCATAGAATCATAGAATGGTTTGGGCTGGGAGGGACCTTTACAGGTAATTTAGTCCAACCCCCCTGCAGTGAGCAGGGACAGCTTCGACTGGATCAGGCTGCTCAGAGCCCCGTCCAATCTGACCTTGAATGTTTCCAGGGATGGGGCATCTACCACCTCTCTGGGCAGCCTGCTCCAGTGTTTCACCACTTTCATAGTACTTTTTTTCCCTTAAATCCAGCCTAAATCTACCCTCCTTCAGTTTGAAACCATTGCTCATTGATGGGCTCAGGTGAAGGTGACTGCTCCTTACCTAGGTGAGGTGAAATGTGGTCAAGATGCCAGGTCCTGAACAAGTGGTAGTAGACAAGACTGCACTGCTGGCTTCTAGTGTGACACTGTATAGTCCCCATCACTCTCCATGTGCAGCTCACAGCTGCATAGGAAGCAGAAGTTTCTATTAAGCTGCCTTCAGTATGCCCCAAGTCTTTTTCCAGAGCTAATTTCAAATGCTCCCAGTCACAAGAATATTTTGCTTTCCCTTCCAATATGTCTGATTTTGCACGTGCTGCCAATTTATCTCTATCTGCCATCACATTGGTCCTTCACCTGCTTTGGCTAAGTCCCGCTGACATGTCTCCCCCACTGAAGTACCAGGCTTTGGCTAAAATAAATAACTTCATTGGTATTTAGACTTTTCACTTCCTTACTCCCATTCCCCTTTCCAGGCTGACAATATCTATCTTAAACAATACCAGACCTTGGCACTTTTCTGCCAACCTTTTTTCAGGGACAAAAAATTGCCATTTATTCTGTAGCCAGCTTTTGGTTCATAGCTTTTCATGTGACAGCTGTATTTTCTTTAGCAAACACTTAACCAAGACTTTTTCAAAGGCTTTTAATAGAAGGATGATGGATGGCAGAGTTCAGATAATTATTTCCTTTTTTACAGAAATCAGGTTGGAAATATTTAGATGCAATTGGAAGATGAGCGCCCAGAGTATATGCAATGCATTTCAAGCCCATGAATAAACTCCTCATCTTAGTTACGCTGGTGCAAACAAGCAAAAGCTTTATTAGTTTTGGTTGATTACTTGGGATGAGTTAGCATAACTGAAAGAAAATCTGCTCCAAAAGTTTTGAGAAGTTGACAGTCTGATCAGACACTGTTTTATAAAGATCGTAAGCTGTTGCTATCAAAAACAATTTTATTTATAAATCACCTTGTCCAATGCACTGGGAACACTATATGCTTGCAGCTATCTAGTATTTTATTACTAAAGGCACCTGTTAATAATAGGCACTAACAGTGATCCGGAGAACTCAGTAAGAGATGAGAAAGAGAAAGAAAACCAGCAAATATTAGGACCCTGCAGAAAATACTAAGAATATTTGATATGAGATCTGTTGCTGCACCTTTCCTTGCTGTTATTCTCTGTACAGAGCAAAGCAAAGGAGGCAGGTAGGAGGAAAAATGCAGGAAATGAAATAAGGGTGGTTGTAAGATGCCCGCAGAAATGGTTAGCGATGATGCCCAGGGAACTGGGAAGTAGCCGGTCCTTCCAGCACTGGCCTGTTTGGTGTGCGAGCTGGTGTGTCACCAGCCCTATACAGACCCAGAGCTGACAGACACTCTCGTCTAACACCGTTTCCGACAGGACAGAGAGCGGTGCCCTGCCTCTCCCAGGCTGTGCACTGAGGTGCCAAGACGATGTGGAACATGCCCAAAATCTGTGAGGGAAGAATGAAACTGAAGTCACGTTCATGTGTGCAGGCCTTCTTTTGTTATTGTAACCCAGTTATCGGAGCAATGTGTTCCTGTTGATTCTTAAACCCTACATTGTTTTGAAAAGGCCAAACTGTGTCGCTGGACACATTGTCTGGTTACAGAGCCTCTGAGAGGTTGGACTTCCAGCTGAGACTCAGGCCAAATCAGTCTGGC
This sequence comes from Phalacrocorax carbo, assembly GCF_963921805.1. Lineage (NCBI taxonomy): Eukaryota > Metazoa > Chordata > Aves > Suliformes > Phalacrocoracidae > Phalacrocorax > Phalacrocorax carbo. Next base: position 92,697,048 of record NC_087514.1, on the reverse strand, counting down.
AAAATGAGTCATGGGAGACATGGGGGTTTGACGCCAGGGATCTAGTCCAAAATGGGGGGTCGCAGTCTGAAAGGATGGAGATTGCAGGGTAGGGGTGCCTGTGGAGAGGCTGCAGAGGCATGCACAGGACAGCAGGCACATTGGCCATGAAGGGGTCATGCTGAGACGGATACAGGTTCTTCTTATAGCTTGGTGCTGTGGCATGCCAATGTGACCAAGCCCGTCACAGCTGACAGCACTTTCCCTTTTTCACTTGTGGTTCTACAGCCTGCAGACCCAAAATCGCCTGGGGACGGGGAAAGCATGATGTCCACTTGTTCCCGTGAGGTGACACCTAGGGAATGTGTCACCAATAATGTGTATGGAAGACAGGAAAGCCCAGAGAGATGACTAGAGGAGCAGGGTGGCTTTACAAAAAGTGAGCCTACAAAGAAAGGTTTTTGACCTATAGGATAGAGAAACTCATATGGGGTCAGGGCTGGGAAACAAGTATGAATTCAGCTGCATAAAAATGAGAAAAAAAGGACAAAAGAGAGATGTTTGGGGTCACTCTGATGAGGAAAGAGGGTGGCAAATCCGAAGAAAGGAAAGCGTTAGGCCAAGGACAGGCTAGGACAGAGGGAAGCCAAGGAGGCTGAAAGGAGTGAATAAAATGATGATGCTGGGAAGGCCTTTCTGAAGGGAAGAGGGAAGCTAAGATGGCTTACCTGTGGGATGGGAAGACCTGCCCATTTGGTACACTATAGGAGGGGAGCGGCCATCACCTTTCCCTGAAAGCTTATGAAATGGAAAGGCAGCAGGGTATGGGGAAAAAAGAGAAATCTACATGGCGATGAAAATGATCCTTCATTTATCCTGGACAGGTGATTTGCTGTTTATCCCCTCAAGCCTTTTATTTTCCTTTCTTTAAGATATTTCTAGGTAGCTAAAATGGTTACTACAAATGTATCAGATCCTTACTGAAGCTGACATGGTTTCTCTGCACAGAGGGGACACAAGGATCTCAATACATGGTATCTCCCATCAAAAGCATTTTTAGCTACCAGAGGAAAATGCATTCAGCTCACACATAGGTAACATTTGCAGATGCCTTCAAAGACGAGCTTTAGCTGTCTTAACTACCTCAGTATTGCTGTCTCCCTTATACCTGTAGTCTGTCTGCAGAGATAAAGTCACTGAGAAAGAATATAGATCTGCTCCTTCAGAAAAGCCTTGTTTTTGTCTTATCAGTGAAATAAGTACATCCTGTGCACAGAGACTAAAAAAAAAGTAAAAAAATCAAAGTTCTCTGGGATCCCACCATTGGACTAGACTGCCAGAGTATTATAAAATGGCTTAAGTAAATAAATAACATTGCATTGTCCAAAAACTCCTTTCTTGGAAAGCTTTGTATCCAAAGTCTTTATGCACTAAAGGTAACATTAACATCTTCCTGGTCCTTTAAAGTGTAGTCTATTACATTGCCATAAAAAAGGTGGGGAAAATATACTCCAAAATTATTCCAAACAAGGAAAATCTGATGCATAATTTATTACAGCCATAAATTCTCACGTAAATGTCAGCAGCCAGTAGATCCTGGACTTCAGTGACGGCAACTCTCCTAGTAGGAAGGATGTAGCATTTGGTTTGAGGCTGTAAAAATGCTCATCTGTAGCTTTTGGACAGCCAGTACCCAGAAACTGGGGGTAGAAAGAGACTTAGATGTTAAAGATCCCCATTAGGATCTTTCCTAAGTGTGCTGTGACACAGCAACAACCATCAACAGCACAAGCAGAGGCGCAGTGGGGCGGTTGGAGCAGGGTGCTGCGTGTTGTCTCTCAAGGCGAACCTCAGCTTTCATCTGGGAAACCCAAGACACCTTTGCTATGGGAACTGCATGCCACTTCAGCAAGATATGCCATCACTTGGATCAGAAGCCTGTTGCCTAAAACTGAAGATTATTTGTCACTCATCACTCCCAGGGCCTCAAGATCCAGAATACCTTGAAGCACCCAGTTTGGAGAAGAGGGCTGGTTTGAACTCAACCTGGCTGCTCAGAGCAGAGGCACCAGAGGAACAGCAGGGCAAAGGCAAGCAGGGTTTTGAAGCAAGGAGCCAATTTCTGCCCTTGGGTTAACTCCCTGTGTGTTTTTTATTTGGTCAGGCCAACATTTTCCACCCTTGCTCTCTCCAGCCCAGGGGAGAAGAATCCTTGTGCCCATGGCCACTTCTTGCCTTTCTCCTTAGCTCTGCTCTTACCTCAGCCTGTTCCCTGGTGTGTCTGAAGCAGCCTTTGCCTCTGCAGCAGGGTAATTCAAGTGCAAGGCAAGAGGTGATTCATGATATAAAGCAACACTGAAGCTGGTCCTCAGAGCTTGTACTGCATTCAATTGTAATACAAACTGCCAAAAAGTCTACCTTGGCTGACTCATACACACAGCCTATCTAGCATGCCTATCAAGGAAGGCCATGATGTTATAGTATTAAGAGCTGCTCATGGTTTTGCTAAGGCAAATACCTGCAGGCATGTCATAGGTAGAGGTGCTTTTTATGTTTAAAAATGAAAAATAGTTTATTTCTCATTTCTCATCTCCTTTGCTTCAGGCTGCTTCTTTTTCTCTCCCTACCTCACCCTCAGCCAAATATGAATCCCTTTCCTCCTGCCTGCCCTCTCTTCTTCCCCCTCTCTGCAAGTCCTGTACCCAGTCCCAAAAATTACAGCTTCCCAGTGGTGGTGGGAAGGGGCAAACGGTGGGACTGGCCCACACAGGCAACCCATAGCCCTTTCCCAGGGGTGACGCTGCCACCACAGCTAGCCCAGCTTGCAGGTTGTGGCTAACCTGGTTTTATAGGTGAGACAGCATCTTTGGAGCGATTGTCCTGGAGATGCTTTCTAGACGCTTTGCATCAGCAAGGCACAATCTCTCTGGGGCTACTCAGCCTGCACTGGAAAATGCAGCCTGACCACACTGTATCATGCCATTGACTTTGAAGCCAAATTCCTTGCTGATTACGCTTTTTTTCCCTAAAGCTGAATGTTTACAGGCAGTAAGTCCTCAATGCTCAATCACTGTTGCAGTTCCTTCCCCACACACTCAAAATGATTGGCAATTTTTCAGCGGGTACCCTTTCATGTTAGTAGGTGCACAAGCCCATCAGGGACAATGGGGCAGGCTGTATTTTTATTTGGTGTAAAGATGCCCAAAACTAAAGCAAAGATCCAGGGAGGGTTAGGGACAAGAGGAGACACTGTGAAGGTAGGTGATGTAGGGAACACCCTTTGGAAGGTTCTCCTTGGGCTTGGATGCAGCTCAGATGACATTTGGCACTGACTGAAAAAGGTCTTGTCTGAATCAGCCTATTACTCATGTCAACAGCTTGCTCATCGCGTCAGCCTCAGGCCCTGCAGGGCCCCCAGGGTCATATAGGCAGAAGAGTTGAGCCCCAGATCTTCCTATTGGAAAGCAAATAAAAAGGTGCAGCTTTAGGGAAGAATTGATCCCTAAACTCTAGTGGAATGATCAGGTACTTACAAACAGGTCTTGCCACTTTGCCAGGTCTTTGCAGGATTAGCCTTCCTATACATTTAAAAGCTGTACACTTAGATATGATACCTTAGCAAAGGAAGATGCTTTGTTTTAATGATTATTCTAATTCCCTACCATCATATTTTAAACCCAGTCTCCTCAGAAAGTGAGGGCAGCCTGAGCTAAGGTATTAAACTTTTTGTCCTTTCTTGTCCACATCTCCTTTTTCCTCCTGTCTAGGGTGGCTCTGCCTGTTTCAGCCTTTCTTTTGATTTTTAAAAACACAGATGTAAGCAGATAATGAGGCCACAGAAGGAGAATCTTTCAGGATGTCTTGTTTGGTTTGGAAATATTTAAATGTCTGATGCATTTCCTTTGAGCACAAGGCAGGAGTCTACAAAAGGACACTGCTCCTTCTGCTACCCACAGTACTGCTAGGGGTGGGAGAGTGTGCGTGTGTGTAAGCATATGTGTGCGTGTGCGCATGGGATGGTTTCTAATCTTTTCAGCATGACTCTTTTTCCTGGGATAATGTGAAACATTTCTCTAGGTCACATTTCCCTGGAGGAAAAGATTTTAACTCTAGTAATTCAGGTGAAACTTGTTCTTTCTAAATAGCCTGCCAGTTTCACATCATTGTAGCAAATACATAACTTTCTAAATAATGGTGGTTTCAGGAGTGATTTACTGTGGTTTGGATAGGTTTAATTGTTAGTCGCCATTATGGATGATGGTTCATTGTTTTAGATTAAGCTATCATAATCAAGATGAAAATTTTATTGTTGTGTCATATTCATATATAAAGCAGCGAATGGCTGTTGGATGAAATACACAATGAATCTGAGGAGCGGAGTCAATCAGCTTTACTGCAAGGCTGGTACAAAGCAGTTGTCCAAGTGACCCTAACACATAAAGAGAAACCTTCCTCATTTCGCTCCAAGAAGATAAAATTCCGTGTTGCGGGCTGCTCTCGACTTTCCACGGGCAAACACCTTGTGGCCTGGCTACCTATGGATGGGGCTGGGAGGAAGTGGAATATAGCACTGATTAAAAGGCAAGGATCAGAAAAGGACACTTCATGGCACACAAACGTGCACGGAAGAAAAATGGTTTATACTACCAATGAATAAGTAGTATCTGGGGCTTTTCATAAGATATGAAAAGCCAGTCACATAGTAGCCATGCTTTTTCTGGCTTAATCTAAAGGTAGCTGAGGTCTACAGAGAATATTAAAAATAAAGAGCTGCATACACAAGTGTTAAAATGAAGTGGCAGTATTTATGCTAGAAAGAGCTGTGCCATTGCAAAACATAGAATATCACTTGTTGGCTTTAGTAATCACATTTGGACCCTACAGTTCAAATTTAGAATACACCGATCAATACAACGAGCAATAGATTAAATTTGTAATAAATAAATAAGAGGAAATAACAGTCTGTTCCAAGAAATTTAATGACATGAAAATACCCTAACCATGATAAATGATTGTGAAATTTTGAAGTGATTTGTTTGGATTTTCAGAAAGAAGATTGTTTCAAAGAAGGATAAATTACAAATACTGCTGCGCACTGGCATTTCTCCACATACACTATCCCAACATGTGCATTTAAGCCTCATCTTAACTATGATTTTTTGACGTGCACTTGAAAATAACTGTCTTTTATTGCCTATACCTTTGTATGCAATTTTAATCATTGCATACTGACATATCAATGGTTTTTGTACCCATCATAAAAAACTGCCAGCTTCCTTTTTTAGCTCACATAACAACAAGCTTTCAAAACAAACTAGTGGAAGGATAAAAACCTTTCAAATGTTTTAATTTAATTTCTAAGGAGACAATAAATATGAGGAAATGTTTTTAATGCAACTTATTGTATCAGTGGAGACTGTAGTGTAAAGAGATTTTTTTTCTATTCCAGTTCATTGTGCCAACAGTTGAGTGATGCAGCTACCCTGCTGTTAAAAATAGTAGCACTAATATAAGTTTAAAGCGGGATACCATGAAATACACTCTACAACCACAAATGCATTCCAGAGTATTGTTTCTAGTAAATATGTGTCCTGGGTTTGTTTTGCGGGCAAGTCAAAGAGTGGGATAAATCCATCTACTAAGGACAGACATTAGATGTGAGCACAGTGAACACAGGTACACATGCAAGCACACACACACATAAAAGTAAATATTTATTAAATGGATGTCTCAGTGTCAGCCCTGCTCTGTGTGTTGACATGATCCAAGTCTAGAAGCCACAGCTCAAAACAAAACCACCTATGAATACATGACCTGGAAACAGTGAGAAATTCTTCCGCAATTCACTGGTCTTCTAATGTTTAACCCTTACTAGTCCCACCTTCTGGCTTCTGGGTGAATGTCTGAGACAGAGCTTGAGTGGCAGAAAGTGAGATATGATATAATTATGTATCTCCAATAGATTAACTACCTTAGGAGAGCAGGACCAGGTGAAGTAGGATGTGTTCTGAACAAGTGGAGAAACAGCTCACACAGCACATGCTGCTCCCAGAGGGAAAAAAGAAAGAAAACCTTTGAAATGGCAAAGATTCTTACATTCAAATTACTGCTTTCCAAGTCTGTAATTTCTCAGCTAGGTCAAAACAGAATATGAGTGATTACTGTTACAACTGGCATACACTCTGCACTTTGGCTGCATTTAAGATACACAACATTTTCCAGAGAATCATGTCGGATAATTTGTCTTGTGTATTTTAAGCCTTTTTTCGCATGTCCTGAAAGACATAAGCAATAAAATACCTTAAGGAGTGCAGTGGCTGAAGAGGGGAGGCAGTGTGGGCCCAGTGTCAGGGCACCCGAGTGCTTTTCCTGGCTGTGCTGCCCATCTATCATACAACTCCAGATGGGTTGCTTACACCAATACTCCCCAACTTGGCTGCCTAAAGTTCAAAATCTCTTTGGCAAGAGTAATCTCCAATGTCAATAGTACTGTTTATCTTCACACAGGAAAAGAAAAAACAAACTGCAGCTAGACACCTAAGTCCAGATTGACAGGCAGAAATAAGCACTGTGATTTGCAGAACTAAGCTCCCACAGGGTCAGTGTATGGAACTGTGCCTGTTTGCATATTTGTGCTGCCTAACTTGCATGGTTTTAGAGGGTCAGTGTAGTGAGAGAAGGTCCTCGAAGGAGTTTTGCAGCAGGAAGTGCACTAAGGTTCTTGAGGCACCCTATGTTCCCTGTGCCCCAGGCATCCAGGCTGGTCATCTGCTGTTAGGGGCTCTCACTCCTTCTTGCCCAGGCTATTTTCTTACGGAAAACAGATCACAAGAAGGAATTATTGAGGATAAAGGGGGGGCTTTCCCCTTGTGTTGAATCTGGGTGATCACATACACATGCAGAAAACTGGATGGCACTACTGAGTGCAGAGTCCAGCGCAGACACAAACTTGACTTCTCCAAGGGGTATCCTATCTCTCTCCACTGCCTCCATACAAGGTCTAGGGACACTGGGCTTCCATCTTTGGCCCCTACCCAACCTAGACAATGCAAATTATTGTCTCCATGTACCTTACCTACATTCAAAAGGGCATACCAAGTAGATTTTCCCTACCCCAAAGTACATGGTATATTCTACAAATTTCTTTGAACTACATTCCCCCGATGACTTCTGTTATATATATATATATATATATATATATATAAAACAAACCCAAAATTCTTTTAGATAACTCCTAATTTAATTTGTGTGTTTACACTTATGGAAGCAACCATGTGAAAATATTACACCATTTGGCCTTCTTATAAGAGCATTTTTATGCACTTGCTAAACTTCAAATATATGGTCTGGTTTTGTTAAGTTCAACATCCTTTCACTCTGTCATAAATCAATTACTTTTCTCAAGAGAATATCTCTTTAAATTCAGGGTCACAGGTATTTAGTTCCTTGGCTCAAAGTTAGTTACTGCTATTAACACAGAAAAGGGAAGAAAATTTTAATTCTGCTTTGTGAAACAGAATTGCTAAAGTGTGGTTCTAGCCAGAAGAAAGAATGTAAAAGTAAATTTCTGGGTTTCACTGTCATTGTTCTCCCTGTGAATTTTGTTCCACTTACCAGTAGACATCTTTTTACCTATTGCTAATGTGGCAAATTCAGACCACTGCTGAAAATCAGAGTTTCCCCGTTCAGGGAGTCATGAATCTTTAAGGTCAGAAAGGACCTCCTGACACAGGTGGTCAAGGGGCAAATGAGGGGAGATGCTCTGTTGGACCTGTTACTTACAAACAAGAATGGGTCATAAATATGAAAGCTGGGGAGACTTTGGCTGCAGTGACCGTGAGATGATGGAGTTCAGGATCTTGAAAGAAGGGAACAAGGCAAAAAACCAGCATCACAACCTTGGCCTTTAGGAGAACAGATTTTGGCATATTCAGGGATCTGTTTGGAAGAAGCCCACAGGAGATGGTCCTGGAGAGAGGAGGAGTCCAAAAGAGCTGTTTGATTTTCAAGGATTGCCTCCTCCAAACTCAAGAATGGTCCATCCCAACAAGTCAGGAATCAAGTAAAGGTAGCAGGAGGCCTGCATGGGTGAACAAGCTGCTCCTCACTCAACACAGACATAAAAAGTAAGTGTAAAAGAGGTGGATGAGGGAGCAGGTAACCCAGGAAGAACACAGAGACATGGTTTTAGCGTGCAGGGTTGGGCTTAGGAAAGCCAAAGCCCATCTGGAGTTGAATCTGGAGTTGAATCTGGTGAAGGACATGAAGGGCAACAGCAGGGGCTTCTACAAGTATATGAGCAGCAAAAGAAAGACTACAGAAAATATGGGCCCTCTGCTGAGCAGTCCAGGGGACCTGGGGACAAAAGACACAGAGAAGGCCAAGGCACTGAGTGCTACCTTTGCCTCAGCCTTTACCAGTATGACTGGCTTTTAGCAATCCCAGGTCCTCAAGACTGATGGGAAAGTTTGGAGTAAGGAAACCTTACCCTTGGTGGAGAAGGATCCAGTTAGGCAATTTTTAAGCAAATTGGGTCCACACAAGTCCACAGGCCCTGATGGGATGCACCCACAAGTGCTGAGAGATCTGGCAGATACCATTGTGAGGCCACTCTTCACAGAATCACAGAATCCTTGATTATCAGCCCTCTTAATCTTTGAAAGGTCATGGCAACTGGGAGAGGTTCCTCAGGACTGAAAAAAAGTGAGTATCACTGCTACCTTCAAGAGGGGCAATAAGGATGATTTGGGGAGCTATGGGCTAGTCAGCTTCATCTCAATCCCTGAGAACATGATAAAGCAAATTATCCTGGGAATCATTTCCAAACACATTGAAGACAAGAAGGTGATCGAGAGTATTCACTCTGGATTTGTGATGGGGAAATAATGCCTAACTGACCTGATGGCCTTCTACAACAAAGTGACTAGCTCGATGGATGAGGGGAGAACAGTGGATTTTGTTTATCTTGACTTTAGCAAGGCTTTTGGCACTGTCTCCTGTAACATCCTCATTGACAAACTGATGAAGTATGGGCTAGATAAGTGGACAGTGAGATGGAGTGAAAACTTGCTGAACTGCCAAGCTCAAAGGGTTGTAATCAACAGCACAAAGTCCATCTGGAGTCCAGTGACTAGTGGTGTGCCCCAGGGGTAAATACTGGGTCCAATACTGTTAAACATCTTCATTAATAACATTGACGATAGCAGACAGAGTGCACCCTCAGCAAGTCTGCCGATGATATAAAGCTGGGAGTCGTGGCCAATACACCAGGTGGGTGCGGTGCCATTCAGAGAGCCCTCAACAGGCTAGATAAATGGGCCAACAGGACCCTCATGAAGTTCAATAAACGGCAGTGCAAAGTCCTGAATGTGGAGAGGAATAACCCCATGCACCACTACAGGGCGGGGGCCGACCAGCTGGAAATCAGCTTTGCAAAGAAGGATCCAGGGTGGCCTGGTAGACAGCCAGTTGCCCATGATACAGCAATGAACCCACATGGCAAAGGTCAGCTGCATCCTGGGTTGCACTAGGAAGATGGTTACTGGCAGGTCAAGGCATATGATCCTTCCCCTCTGTTCAGCACTGGTGAAACAAATGGGGAGTGCTGGGTCCAGATCTGGGCTTCCCAGTACCAGAGATGCATGGACTTACTGGAACAAGTCCACCAGGGGGCCACAAAGATGGTAAAGGGACTGGAGTATCTCTCATATGAGAAGCAGAGAGAGCTGGGACTGTATATTCTAGAGCAAAGAAGGATCAGAGGAATCTCATTAATCTATATAAATACCTGAAGGGATGGAGTAAGGAAGATGGAGCCAGACCCTTCTCAGTGGTGCCCAGTGACAGGACAAGAGGCAATGGACACAAACTGAAATACAGGAAATTCCATTTAAACATAAGAAAAAAAAATTTTTTAACTCTGAGGGTGGTCAGACACTGGCATAGGCTGACCAGAGAGGTAGTACAGTCTCCATCCTCGGAGATACTCAAAACCCAACAAGACATGACCCTGAGAAATTTGCTGTAGCCGGCCCTGCTTTGAACAAAGAGGGCTGGACTAGACAGTCTCTAGAGCTGCCTTCCAACTTCAACTGTTCTGTGATCATTTTGTCTGATCTTTTGCACTACATGGACCACAGAATTTCGTTCACAGCTTCCTCATACACACAATTCAGAAATGCCAACTGAAAACAACATCACTTTTAGACAGGCGCCTGGACTGGGTGTACGATTTCAACTGATGGTAAATCCGCTATACCCTTGATGAAGTTATCTTTCCAGTAATTACCTTTGCTAATGAGAAATCACACTTGCCTTTGTCTAATCATCATCTTCCACCATTAATAATTAACAGCTAATAATTGAAAATTTCCATGAACCAAAATAAGCACTCATCTCTGCTTGTGCAAAAATACTGCATTCACTGAGTTCAGACCAAGTGCAGCTGACTTAAACTTTCCAGACACTTCTGAGGGGGACACATGACCAAGAATTGGGGCCAGCTTGCTCTTTCAGCCTGGGACAAGTTAAGAAGGGGACAATGGACTGCCAGACATTAAAATCTGCAGAGAGAAGTGGATCAGCTGAGTAAGAAGGTACTATGTTTAAGATGATTTTCAAATTAAAATTATCCTCTCAGTAATAAAATGACTACCCAGAGGCTGGCAAAAGTTTCCTGTTTGAAGTGTACCCTAAGGGTGGTTGGCTGAAACCCCTGCCTGCCAGTTTTCCCTGGAAACCCTTCCTCCTCCTTTAATGCAATCAAAAATATCCTCCACTCAGTTATTGCAGACCTGGAGCCTCTTACAGAGAGTGAAATGCCGGCTAGACCCCGTGCTCAGACAATGTACTTAAAGATTAAAAAATAACTGTATAGAGTGTGTAACCCACAAGCTATTTTACCTGACTGGAGAGCTATATATAGTTTCCCACTCATAAGAAAGGAGGGTCTCTATACTGTTTGGAAGTATGATGTTTCAATATATTTTTGTGACACAAAGGCACACCCTAATCCACTGTTGAAATTATTACAGTAGCAGCTCACATTTCCACTTTTAATGATGCACTTTAAAAACAAGACGTCATATTTCTAGCACTCTGCCATCCTGGTTTGGCTGGTCTCTAATCCCTACCACAATACTAATTTTAGCTAATCGTCATCATTTTTCTTTAAATAAGCCCACATTAACCAAAGTGGTGAGCAAATGAAGTACATCATTTCTTTTGTAGCCCAATATCTCCATCTTATGGTCATAGCATGTAAAAGGGCTAAGCTTTTCAGTATTCATTTTACCATGACTTTTAATGGCGACTTCTGTGTAGCAGGTAAAACATAGTTTAGTATTTTATCTGAAACAGGTGAGATTTTTTCCCAAAACTTTTAGGATTTTGAACAGGATGCTACTGCTGAATCTTTTTCTGAGGGAAGGGGTAGTATAAATTACTGGTGACTGATACAATTCCAGCCTATGCTCTTTAACACCAGTGCTGCACCTTGTAAGAAGACAGAAGCTATACAGACAATACCTATCCATCTATGTGCCAGCAAACTACAGATTTTCACCACTGCGCTTTTTCGCCACAGAATTCCTAAGGGAAAATTAAGTCATACAATATTAACAGTATGTTTTTGGTAATGCTTGGAATCAAGGTCATAGAGGACCAGGCAAAGTCAGAAACAGATACGTTGCTAGACTCTGTATAGTGAATGGTCTGTATGCTTTACAGCTGCCCCAGACTGGCTGCTCCTGATCTGCACAGTCTAGAAAGACCCAACCGAGCAGACGACAGCAGAGACCTGGAGGCAACGAGCTTGGCAGGAAGCAGCTGCTGGTAGAGAGATGTGATAGACAACAACACTGATTGCTCTCTCAGAAATGTTCTCCAGATGGTGATATGGCACGCTGTGGTTCACTGAGAGCAACTTCATTTGTATGTGGCTAGAATATCAGCTTCTGCCTGCTCTGAGAAAAAGGGTACGAATATGCTGAGGCCTCAAGATCAGATGGGAGTAATGAACTCAGACTAGCATACTAGCCAGACCGTATCCTGGGAAATACTAGACATCAAACATACCTCTATTAATGATGCAATTGATAGTACACCTCTTCTGTCACATGTTATCCCTGTTCTGGCACTGAATGGCAGCACCATTTGATTTCTCACAGAGGAGAAAAAAAAACCACCAGTGATATTGAGCTTAGCTAGCATCAAAGCATTGACTTTTATTTACCCATCTATCGCAATCTTGGCACAGAATGGGTCAGAGAATGTGCAAGTAAATTATTCTTTCAGGAATGTTAAAGAAAAGCAATTCCTGCCTCAAAGGTTTCCTCTAATCAGAGAAAGAGGCAAGCAGCAAACTCTCCTTTGCTTACATTGTCCACTTTGGACTGCTGCCTCTTCATATAATCCTGAGCAGCAAAACCTGCTAACCACACAGCATCCCTTCCCAAGATCAAACATTTCCTCACACACTAGAGAAATTGACTCAAAAGCTATATTTATCAATACCACCTGGCAAAATCTGCGACAAAAGCACATTTTGGCATAGAAAAATAATAATTTTGACAGATGTGTTAAGCATTTTTTGTCATTCTTAATGCAGCCTAATGATAATAGCAAATAAACAGTAGCCCATCCATCCTGTCTACCCACCGCAGCTCTTCTGTTTGGTCAAATGAGAGTTTGTTACAAAATATATTGCCAGTACCACCTCTAATAATTTAGGATGGATGTGATGCTCCCACAATACCCAGCTTTCTTGTTTTGAAAGAAGTTCTAAATTTTTTCCAAGGTGTTCCTGTTAAGTTTAATCCAAGCACAATTGCAAAAGGAGCACTGAGGGAAATCGCATCATAAGGAAGCACACAGATTCCTGCCCTCATACAGTGACTGTATGGGTTCAGGAATAGGGAAGGCTCTGTAAGTGGGATGGGAGACATGTGCTTGTTTATTTAAAATAGTGCCCGACTACAGAAAATACGCAGTATGAATCACATTGAATTGAAACCTGCCCAAACCCACATAAGCAGGAGAGACTCCGGAGTGATCGTATCCCATGATCATACCATGGACTGAGGGACCACAGCCAAAAGGTATAAGTGGCGTATACTTGTTACCAGCATTGCAGTCTTTCCTCTAAAATGAGGCATTGATACCTGGGCTAAATAGACAGAGTGATGGCAAAGAGAAGGAATGGGAAACCATTGCTTCGTACTTTGCTTTGTCCTGTATTTTTCAAGTAAAATTAAATCCCAGCAGTCTTTATTTAGGCCAATGTTTACCAAAAAAACAGCTTTGGATTTGTTGGTTAGAGCAAACTCATGGCGGGTGCCAGAATTTGCTGCTTTCCCAGCTCTCTGCACAGCAGCTTGGGTTCCTGCTGTTCTGAATGCCAGTGGAGGACCATGCAGCTAGGGCAGCATGGCAGCCTAGAGGGGACCTTCTCACTCAAGTCACTCTTCAACACGTACCTGTGGTCGTCAAACAATTTAAATGGTCTGTGAGTTATTTCTGGTCATGGGACCTAGAGTGGTTCACACTGTGTCTAAAACTGCAGCAGGCAACAGTAGGGAGTAGAGCTGAGCCATTGCAAGACACTTTCTTAAATGAAAACAAAACAAGAGACTCAAATAATATCAAGTGGAATTAAATAAAGAAAAGTGGACGTAAAAAATGAAAGGTGTGTGAGAAGGACTGTTGCCACTATTGGTGTTCCTCAGTTGTAACACTGGTAAGTCATAACATGGTGCTAAGTTCCAAAATCAGCTCACCTCCTTGTACAGTCTACAGATGCACCACAATCACAAAATAAATCATAGCTGCTCATACCTACACAATTAAGCAAAATGCTTCTGCTTATATTCCAATATATCAGTTACTGAAAGTAGGCAGTGGCCATTTACCACTAGGAGGAAAGCTGAAGCATTAACTCGCTTTTGCCAAGGAACATGCTTTGAACCAAGACACCAACCACCTTTTGACTGCATCAGTAAAAAGAGGTAGCTAAACTTCCTAATAGATGGTGATGACCATTACCCCTTTCCCAAATTAAATCTGATTTTCTTAATTCACTATCCAGAAGTCTCATCTGGATCCCATAACACCCAGTCATGCATTCTCCCTGTGAGGTCAGGAAAGATTTTGCAGAATTTGTAAATGGTGGATAATATAGGCATACTGCACTGCAAGACAAAGCCTGGGAGAGTGAGTTTTAAGCTTTCAGCAGGATAATGGCTGCATTTAATCAGTGTAGTTTTCCTTCTAGGCCCAGGAAAGTTGCTCATAGGGTTTCTGATCTGAATTGAAGGGCCCTTAAATAAAAGTCTCTTCCAGTTTCTTGTGGTTCTTTATTCTTGGTCTGCCATAGCATCCCCACAAAAATGGTCATGAATGCCATCTTCACAATTTGTAGGGGATTAAGAGTGCTGCTTTCCAGTAATGGTGGACTATAAAATATCGCTGTGGAGAAAACAGAACTGTGGAACTGCTGTATCTACTAGTACTTGCGCTGTCATAGTTAAGGCCTTCCCCAGCTCATCAACAGATAAAGTTGAAGCCTGTGAATCTTTAATACACTTTGCATATCTGTTCACCCTGCCAGAATGATACTGTCATGGCATATATATCCTCCACAGTAAAAATGGGTGTGTGTTCAACTATTTACCTCCGGAACAAAAAGGAAAAAAGAAAAAACAGAGAGATGTTTTCATGCAGAATAAACATCCCTGCACCTGCTCCTGCGTCAGTGGCCGCAGGATTCTGACAGATGCTGCTATGCCTAGAAAAGTCTAAATGTGTTTGAGTGAGTGCTGCTTGTGATTTCAAAGACTTTTAACCTCACGTAACACTGAACTTTCTGGGCATTTCACTAGCGATACTGATACAGAAAAGGTCCATTTTAAAGTAGGCATGTAACAAGATTCCAAACACTCACACACACTTCCTGTTACAGTGTCCTGGTTTCAGCTGGGATAAAGTTAACTTTCCTCCTAGTAGCTGGTATAATGCTGTGTTTTGGATTTAATATGAGAATAATGTTGATAACACACTGACGTTTTCATTGTTGCTGAGTAGTGCTTACACTAGTCAAGGACTTTTCAGCTTCCCGCGCTCTGCCGGGTGCACAAGAAGGTGGGAGGGGGCACAGCCAGGACAGCTGACCCAAACTGGCCAAAGGGGTATCCCGTACCATGCGATGTCATACGCAGCATATAAGCTGAGGGCAGTTGGCTGGGGGGCGGCAATCGCTGTTCAGGGAAAGGCTGAGCATAGGTCAGCAGGTGGTGAGCAATTGTATCATGCATCACTTGCCTTATACATTATTATTATTACTGCTACTACTATTATTTTATTTCAATTATTAAACTGTTCTTATCTCAACCCACAAGTTTCCTCACTTTTACTCTTCCGATTCTCTCCCCCATCCCACCAGAGGGGGAGTAAGTGAGCGGCTGCGTGGTGCTTAGTTGCTGGCTGGGTCTAAACCACGACATATAGAGAAAATACAACTTCTGAATAAATAAGGGATCTAGGGAAAGTGTTGTAGAATTGTTGAGACAGCTTTCTTCAAAGAGGTCTTACAGACCCAATAAAACATATTCATAGAATGAGATTAAACCTGTTCCTTCAGTTCACAGTACATTTTAGGGAATACTGTGTGTGCATCATACTTAAAAGAAAATGTGAAGGATGCAAAACACAAGTAAATCTAAGGAGAGTACCCATGCTCAAGGAGCAATCTACCTCCATCGTATCTGTGAATGTGAGAAGGCACTTTTAACAACTACTGAAGCAGAATTTACATAAAAGTCTTTCCTCAGGGAAAAGCAATCTTGCCAGGTAACTCTGAAGGGCAGGGGCCATGGCCAGACACTGAATCACCAGGGGCATGCAGTTCAGTGTTCACAGGGTTCTCAGCACCTTCATTTACAATGATGAGGGTAAAGGGGGACTTGCCTTCCAAAGGGAGGTTTTCCTGAGCACTGGTATGTATCTGGCGCTGAATCTGCTCAGCTTTTTTTTCACATGGCAGTTGCTTCTGAGTCTCAGCATTGCACTAGTCCTGGAGCAGAAGGGACCCACCATTCGCTCCAAGCATTGCCGAGGCCAGCCCCCCAGCAGCATGACCAGGCTGCCCGTGTAGTCTCAGCTCTTACACAAGCCACAAGGCACTGGGTCCAGTGAGGAGCTGCCTTTCTGCAGGGGCCTTGGGAGCAGCAGGAAGAAGACCCTGAAGAACTGGGATCCATTAATCCTTGTTCTGCCTTTGCCCACAGCAGGAAAATGGGCTGCTTTGTCCTGCCACTTGTGTAAATCCCCTTGCATCTCCTTGGCTGACTCAGCTAGCAGTGAGCTGTTGGCAAGCCACAGGCTCTTCTTTTTGTTCCCACTGTCTCCATCCCCACATTCACTTTCCCAAAGGTGACTCTGACTTGAAGGCTGTAGAGTTGGCAAAAAGGCACAGTGCCTGCCACTGGAAGACTAACAGCAAGCAAGCAAGCAGTAAAGAAACACAGATAACTCAGGGGGTATCGAAGGATTTTTCAGGAATATCATTAAATGTAGATTTTGAGGTTCTTTAACGGAGCAGCTGGCATTCCATTTCCACGCACCTTGTGTGTGTTTTGCATTAAGCATTAATCATGATCCTTGAATATTTAGGCACAAAGAATTCATGTGTTTTCTGACACGTGTGTTGATGTTGGATTTATAGTTAAGATATTCCAAAGATTAAGTGCTCCCCTTAGTGTTAGCAATTTAGAAGGCACATAGCTATTTCCTCTCGTCTAAATATGTGATGATGCAACAGCCAAAATAAATACCCCCAAACACAGTCAGGTTGAAGTGCCCATAATATCAATGAGACTCAGGTCTAATATAAAGAAAATACTGCTTATAAAGGTCTGGTTGGATTAGAAAGAAGAAAAAAACATACGAGTAGATCCAATATACTACACCCATAATCCATTGCATAGGAAAAGGGCTAACTGCAATTTAATTTGAGGAATTTTGCAAAGAGGTGTTTTTAAATTAGAATTATTAAATACAAGCAACATAATTACATTCATAAAAATAAAGTCATTCAAAAAAAGCATTATTAGGACTGAGTTATTAGAGCTAATCATATTTATAAAGCACTGAAACTTTGCCTGCTGCCCTTAGAGAAACACAATAGTAAGCAAAAAACAAGTCATGCTTTATCCTGAAGACCCACTCCCCACCTTGGACCATCTGGGGCTTCCTTCACATGAGGGAAATGCCTGCTTGGCACAGGGCCTCTGCGGTGGAAAGAATTCACACCCTTTAAAATTTTCTGCCATGGAATGCAACTGACATGTCTGGAAGAGAAGTGGGGAGGATGGGAAGAGATTATGGCATCTGGGGTGGTGGCCCATGTGGTGCAAAACCTCAGTGACCCAGCTGCAGCCATTCTATCCCATTAGGAAGAGGAAATTAGGGAAGCGCAGAAGCAATCAAGCCATCTTTCCTCCTTTGCTTCTCAATGTCTTAAGGGATGTCTATGGCACAGGTGAAAATAAGAACCACAGAGCTTGGTATTGCAGCAAAAGTGGTAACAGGGGCTATACCAAGTGTGAAAGCAATGGTTGTACTGGTTTCGTACTGGCTTCATGCCACCAAATAAGGTGGAATGGCTCCTTACCAGCCCCAAAGAGCAACTTTCAAATGGTTGCATTTTATAGTATAGGTGAGCTTTCAAGAAGTGATTTGGAGAAGGAAATGGAGGGCACTGACACACATTAATCAGAAGGCAGCATGGAAAGGGGCCCCGAGGCAGGAGTGGGAAAAGCAGACAAAAGGAACAGTCACGGCAGATCACCAAGGGCAGGAAAGAACGCAGCAGAAATAAAAGCGCTATTTTAGGTAAGGTATGAATTGCGAAGGTCTTAAGGAGTTCAAACACCTCTAGAGGGAAAAGAAGAGATGAAGACAGAACAAAGACACAGAGCCAAGGAGACATGGAATGAATGGTACAAGGTGGTGAGCTTGCCGGGGGGATTTGGAACAGACCGAGGAACTGGGAGCAAAATGGTCTGAGCCCAGAGACTGGGATGTGGTAACTGGAGCAAGAAATGACCAGAGAAAGGCTTCAAGTGTTGGCAGAGGGGACAGTAAGGAGACTATTCCTGTTGGATCTCTAGGGAGGGAAAACAAACACAATTTAGAGCAGTGCAGGAGAAAGTGGAAAGAGAAAGCTCCCACTGAATAATGTTGTAGCTATTTAGAAATGTTCCTACTCCCTTTAAAGAGAAGGAAAAATAAGGAAGCAGGAATGTCCCGGTAAAAAGAGAGACAAGGAAATAATTCAAGATTAGAAGAGCTCAAATCAAGCGCAGAAAGGGGCTAAGGGCAGTTTCACATAAATATAGAAAAAGACTTAGAAAAGAGAAGGACCTTTTGAACACCAGGAATAGAGTTACTGGAGAAGGTTTATGGGGCATGTAAGATTTTTGCCTCCTTTCTGCCACTAGATGCAGCCCATGATCTTAGCTGCATGACCATGGGGCGGCTGAATGGTTGCACATGTGTGTGCATCACCTTCCCACTCCCCTTTCTGTACTTAGTGGCTGGGCCCAGCTCCACTTAGGAGCTGAGCTGTGGCAGAAGCTGTGTGTCCTAAATTCCCACCACGGTTACCCAAGCATGCTGCTAAGCACCAGAAAAACAAAAAACAAAACAAAACAAACAAACAAACAAAAAACCCAACCCCCCCCCCACACACACACACAAAAAAACCACACACACACAAAAAAAAAGAGCAAACCAAAATGGATTCCAGTACAGCCACTCAGTTGGCTGGGAACTCTAGGCCAGGTCTTCAGCTCATATAAGCTGGCATACCTCCACAGACAGTGCTGGAGCTGCTTTGACTTACAGCAGTGCTGAGGAGCTACCCCTGTGTTCCCATCATTCGCAGGAAGGAGTGTGTGTATTTCTTCTTTTGCGAACAGACTCTGAGCCCAGACCCTCACCGAGAAGCAAACTGAGCACTGTATTAACAAAAGAAACCTCCCACCAGCAATTCAATAACTTAAAATTCCATATATTTTCTTTTTAAGTCTTTAAAGTAACTACTGGATGCAAGACTCTTCAAATCCTGCTGTATCTCTCTCTATCCCCACTATTCTTTCCCCCCCCCAGCCAGGGATGAAATCTTAACAGTCACAGTGCTTCATCTTTCATTTTCTGTTTTCTGATTTCAAGCATATGTTTTTAGAAGTAACCTTTTTGGCATCCTCCTATAGTCAGATTTAATGGCCTGTTTACATTTTCATTTAAAATGTTTCTCTATCTTAAATGAGCAAGAGAAATAACTCTGTTGTACAATGGCTTTCATTTTATAATGGTTGCATGTCACTTTATATCAGTGCAAATGCAGACGTGCTCTTTATTCAGGAGTTTGAAACTAAATAGCTGGTGCACATCTGTTTAAATTTAATTTGAACCTGTAAGTTCCAAATCGAAAGTAAAATAGAAAAAAAACCTATTTTTGTGCTTTTTAAAGCAAGTAGAATAGCAAAATTCTCTTCTATTTCTTACTCCCTTATGTAATTATTAAATCCCCCAGACTTTCACAAAAGTCTTTCTGAAATCCATTACTTTCATTTCAGTATTTCAGTTTCTTCTATCTTTTTCTCTACAGCTCCTTAGAGCTCTGTTACACCATATATTTTTCTCCTAGTGTGCATTACATTAATCCCCCCATCCAATGAACACCTGCAAAATGTAATCCCCCCCTCCTCAAAAAAAAAAAAAAAAAAAAGTTTTCCATTTTAAAAGTCAAAATCTAGCCTAGTAAAAAGCAAAGCTCATTTTCCAAACTGGTGACTTCGAAGCAGCCCAGTAACATTACAGCTAGTTCCCGCAGCCCCAGCTGTGACTGGAAGCACCACTGGGTTTGGGAGAAATGGGAAGACAAGATACTGTTTCAAGCCCTTGCAGAAGCCACCTACATGACCGGAAGCAGCACAGCTGCGGATGCAGGCTCCAGAGAGCCCCAAGAAAGCAGGAGGAAGAGGTGCATAGGTGAAGCCGGAATTCCCATCCCTCACCAGGTCTGCTGAGAAAAGACCAGGCACACAGCAAGGTATTTTCGTCCCCTGGAGCAGCAGTGGGTCAAAAGCCTAGCTGCTGTGCCCACAACAGATATTTACCCCGCTCCTTCTCCCTCGCTAAGTCAGGATAAATGAGCAACCTGAAATGTGATTAAGGACACTAATCAGTAACCAGAAGTACCCCTTGATTCAGCAGTCAGCTCAGGAGCCAAAGCAACCACAGGCTTTTTCTAGCATGGCACCTTCCAGCTGCATTTCAGAGGAGCTGGTTTCCCAGGTTGAGGCTGTTCAGCTTTGTGTGAATAAGAACAACCGAGTCTCAGACAGCCTAAATATCCTCCTAAAGAATCGAACACCCTACAGGGGCAGGATGAACAAAGCTTTCATGACCCCTGTCTAGCAAAACCAGCCTCTGACTCAGTTTTTGGCAGGAGAGGGAGAAAGGAGGGATCCTTCTGAGACATGCTCAGTGGGAGGGCTTCGGCGAGGGAACATCAGAAGGACCCACCAGATGGACACTTGGACTACATCTAAAGCTTTCTCACATTTCTTTTCCTTCCTCCCCACCCTCCTTCCCCCTCCACCTCCACACACACCCCCCCACACACACTCAGTTTACCTCTTCCCTACTCATCTACAAAGTGCCTGTTCAAAGCACCAGGGGCGGTGAGGGGTGCCCACACGTGCACGCTGGAGCACAGCGGCTGACACACTGCACGTGCCGGCTGCTGCAGGAAAGGGCCTTTGAGCGTGTAGCCCAGCTGCAAGGCACGCTGGCAAGCGCAGCACACAGCAGGGAAGTCTTTCTCCTCCAGCCCAGGTCCACGCTGTCTGTTAAGGGCAGCCCTTTGGACCAGGCTCACCTGAGGCCCCTGCAGCCAAGCCTCCTCCAAAGCCGCTTCAGGCACAAGCCAGGTGGAATGGGACCCTGCACAAATGTGCTCCTACCAAGAGGCAAGACGTCACTCAGGCAAGGCACGGAGTGTGTTGCTTGTACAGACCTCCCAATGCCACTCTTTTAATACAGTGAAGGTGGTGGAGGGGAAGAAAAAAGGAGGAGTGGAAGAAAGGCTATGTACTGATTGCAGTGGGATTTGGAGCTGATTTAATGAGGAAAATTATTCCCTGCTTTTAAATTGCTATGGTTTCCTCTTTGATTGAATGTTGGTATTCCTTTAAGCTTTCAAAGGAACAAATATGATTATAATATGCATTTGATAGTATTTCTAGTTTTTTTCCATGTAATTTACCTCATTAATCTTTGTTCTCTCTCAAATCAAGTAATAATTTGACTCTCTCTCATACTGAGAGCATTAGTTTGCTAACAGGCCAGAAAGCATCAGTTTGCCATTTTGAGTAGATCTATTTTCTTCAAGTTCTTGGCAAGAAAAACTCTTGCTTTAAAAGACAGCAAAGTGTCCTGTCTTGTCTTGTTATTCCATTGGGAACAAATTATTCTTTTATGTATGCTTTGATGTTGAAATAAAAGGGTTTTTTAATACTATTTCACTGCACTGGTTATAAAAATGCTGTAATTTCCTTGTTATTTGTCTTATTGGAAGTAAGTCAGCAATAAAAGTACAAATATCATATACACAGAAACTTCCTAAATACCCCTTTTATCCACAGTGCTCTGTTTTATTGAAGGGCTCCAAAGCTATTGTCTGTGAATGAAACTCCATTGTTATTGTCTACATGTTGTTATTCTCACTCCAAGTCCGAGTACAGATATACACATTAACCTGGTCACAATGCAATAAATCACATCCTCACTCAGGCATGGATTTAACAGGAGAGGCTGAATGTGGTGTGGAGCACTTTTTTCCAGTCATGTGCTGCACAAGTGGCTGTACAAGGCTTCTGTATTTGGCCTTGCCAAGACTAATAGTCTTAGATAGCTCAATTCAGAGATACTAATATCCTATTAGTGACTCTGGTGGCAGTTATGAGGCAGAGGTCAGTGGATACATGTGTGACCATTTACAAGTTTTGCATTAAACCCCACCTGGATGAAACCTACACACAGCATAAATTCAGCCCACCATGTATGTCTTGAGTCATGAATGCAGTTCATGCCAAGAAAACTGCAGGCTGTTAAAAACGCCTTTTATGCAAAATTCAAAACACCAAGTCTTATGATTCGCTTGCACTCATATCACTGCATTGACTCCAGCAAAACTTCTCCCCACTTAGTCCAGCAGAAGCCAGAGAAGGATCAGGCCTTTGATTTTAATCTTCATTACAGAGCTGTACAGAGATATGTTCAGACCTGACTTTAAAAAAAACCCAGCGCAACAGAAAGCATGTTGTTCAATTACCTCTGTGACACCATTCCCAGAACGTGTTAGCACTTCTACGGCTGAAAGTCAGCACGCCTCCCCGCTGAGCCATAAAGTACATGGCATTGTATGAAGAAAGCCGATCAGACTGCTAATTTTTAAATAGATCTTAATGAAAGGCAACAAAAAGTCAGTGTTAGGAAGAACAATAGGTACCAAGGGAAGAGGAAGATCCACCTTTTATTAACTTCTGGTTACAACCACAAAGAACTCCTCTGCTGTAGTCTGCTGGTATTCATAGCAAATGGGTTAACTCCTCTGACATTCATTAAACACCATGATACCTTTGCACTGTTGACAGGACAAGTCAGTAAATGTTGGACAAGATGCACTGTGAAATCTCTTATAAATTATGGTTAAGGATGTATTTTGACCATGAGCATAAAACAGTCATTCAAAACCAATGACTACGTTAAAACATGGAAACAGGCCTGCACATGCTGCTGCAAGACCAACCTGTGAGAAATTAAACCAATTTTTTCTTTTTGCTTTGCTTTATGGTTAATCTTGGTTCAGAATCATCTTGGAATTAGCTGAAATAATCAGTTCAGATTACGTCACATTCAGCTCCACAGAAGGGCCAGAAATGTATGGCTGTAAGAATCCATAGGGGTGTAGTAGAGGAGGTAGAGTGGCAGATTAAAATATCTCTGAATGCTTTGCTTTGTTTTACTCTTGGAAATCACACCGTGAAAGAAAACCTATAGGCAGTTATGTAGTACAGGCTATAGGGGGCTGTCAAGAAACACAGTGTCAGCTAGGTTGGTGAGTTTTACTCTAATCTGCATTTGTGATCAGTAGACACAAGATCAGTGTATCAAGGAGGAAAGCCATTTTATTCTTGGCTTTTCAAATACTTCTGGATGAAAGACTGAATAATAAAAGCTTAGCTATATAACAAGTAACTCTGTATTTTACAGGTCTTTAAAAAACACTTCATAATGTTTAACTAGTAACCTAAGCTCAGTTTGGGTATCTTGAGTACAAGACAGAAAACCTTTCCGCAGCCAATTCTAAACACAAGAACCTGAAATACAAAAGAACTCCAAAAAACTTCAAACTGAGAACAATGTTGCATTGTCAGGGACTAGATTTTACAGGTATCTTTAGTATTCAGTATCACAATATCTACATGTCTCTTGGCTTCCTGAGAGGTTGGGCTGCATGTGAGGCACGTAGAGGCTTCCAAGTTTGTGGTAGAGCAGAAAAAGTCTGGATTTCCAAGTGCTTTACCTCACTGAACAATATTGCCTCTTCTAGCTCATGCAGTTCTCTCCTTTGGAAGGGATCTTCAAAACTGAGAGCAGAAACAATTTGCCCGGTCTCCAGACTTTGGGTTGACTTTGCCTCAGCCTTGCCCTCTGCTTTCTTCACCTCCCACCTACAAAGGATAGCACCATACTCTTACAGGCAGCTACCGTCATACCACTCAAAAGGTACAAATTTGTACTTGGTAATGTGTAGTGTCTGCTAAGCTACAGTACAGGATGGAGCCGGGGCAGCTTGTCTTCAGTATGGTCCTTTCTCTTTTGCTGATTTTTATCTCAGTTGACTGACACATATTGTAAATGCCTTAGACCTATCTTACGCACAGCGTTAATATAGAAATAAATGCTCCCTTGGAGTGCTTGAGGTATCTTCTGATACCTCTGCAGGCACTGCTACCTTCTTCCAGAACTTCTACAGGTTTCCAGGTTGGGAAAAGCAGGACAGGATCTGCAGGCAGCATGAACTCATGTAGCTTCCAGTAAAGTGAGGATAAGGCCCAGGAAAGCAGTGCATTTCCTCTGAAAAGGAAAGCCCCCCATGTCTTTAGCTATAAATATACCAGACTTGTGTGCTTTGTTTTGAGCCCAGTTTCCTAAGGAAACAAGGTCTATGCAGTCACGCTGGGTCTGTCTGTCTGTTTCTGTTCCCTACGCCTAATTCTCATTAGTTGTCTTGACCAGACAGTGGGGGTTGAGGTCTCCAGTACATTAAGCTTTTTTTGCACCTTGGTGTCCAGGAGGAGAAAAGCCTTTGTTGTTCTTTATGTCTCCCCTAAGAGAAAGGCTTTATCATATGCTTTTTCCGTCTGAGACAGAAAAGTCAGAGAGGAAGAGACCATTTGAGACAGGTTAGCGGGAAACCAGGTTGTGTTAGTTCCTCTGCTGTGGGAACTACTTGTTTAGCTTAATCTCTACAGGAAGTATCCGGCACAACAGATACCATGCAGGCCGTACTCCATCATACCTTCTTGAAGGTGGACCCTTCAGTTTCAAAAGCTACAGATCATTTTAGGGATCTGAGAGTGTACTGTGTTAGTCTTTGAAGGCTGAAGAAATTCTGAGGCTTCCCTGTCATCCACCTCCCTGTCTTGTGGTGTCTCTATCTTCTTGGGACCAGAAGACTTCGGGGCGCACTGGGGGGGGCCTCCCTTTCCAAGTCTCCACCTGCCAGCACAAACCAGGCTCGACTCCCACAGCCTTGCAGATCATGCAGTCATTTGTACTTCTGCACGTTCGGTGGACATCAGGGGTCCAGTCATAGTAGGGATTTGTATTCACCTGCTCAAGTGCATTCAGCACAAATTAGAGGAAAATCAAACCTTAAGGATCCAATAAGAGAGCATTTTATAGCCACTCTGCATAGCAGTGAAAAATGCACATAGCATGAGGCAGAAAGTCTGCTCTCCAGAGAGTCTTATTTGTGTTACAACCCTCTATTAATCATAGCAATAGTATTCTCCTGTATTTTATATGCATAAAATCATCACTTTTTTTTTTTGCATAATGATGCTGCTTCATCTACTGCCTCTGCAACTACATATAACAAGCACAAAATCTATGCTTAAAGAATGAAACGTATATTAACAAGAAAAAAAATACTGTAATTCTGAATTGCATTACAGGTCATACAGGAACTTATTTCCTCTCTTTTATTTAACAAACATACCATGTAGACATATCTGTCTTAAGGCAGACATGATTATTCATTGCAAAAATGACAGCTATTTTTATGTAAAGCAGAAACTAATGAAGTAAGAAAATGTATTGAGAGATTTTTGGCTACACATATTTGGATTCCAAGGATGGTGTTCACATGGCAGCTGCTTTGCTGGATACTGCCTTGCTGATGGCTTGTGGCATTGATTTATTGACATGCCTGAACTAGAAATTAAGGCAACCTCAGGGGAGGATATCAACTGACCTGTAAATTGGAACATGTGTTTTGGGTTTTTTTGTTGTGCTTTTCTTTTTTTTCTTAACAAGGCTTCTGCCACTGACTTCAATATTTTCCATTTAATACAAAAAAATTCTGCATTTCAGATATATTCAGACCATAACAATAAATTAGGACAATGGACTCATGCTGACTTCTGCCAGCGGAAGGTATAGCTCCTGTGGTTAGTTTTTTTTTCCTATACAGCTTTAGAAAGCAGAGCTACCTTTTTTTTTTTTTTTTTACCAACTTTTTTCCAAAGTCAAGATCAATCTTAAGTAACAAACTATGAGGTCAGTGAATACTGAATTCTAGCCAGGGTATTAGCAAGTTGGTGAAAGAGCATTCTCACAAAGCTGTCTGCCACATCTGCTGATGTTCGACAGCAAAAAAGACTCCCCAAAGTCCCTGTCTTGAATTACCCCTACACCAGATTTCTACCAGTGAATCAAATTTTATCTGAGTCATTTACACGCCCACTCCGACAGGAGCGTGGGTGCAGTGAACAAAAGGCAGGCATCCACTGGGACCCCAGCCAGAGCGAAGACTGACAGGCCACGCTGGGCCCAGATGATTAGATACTACGTTTTCGTAACCGAATTGTGAGGCAAGGATGCTGCCTGTCTCTATACTGGCAGAGTTCCTCCCATGATGGAGCCTGATACTGCAGGGAAAGAAAAGGATGATGATAATTCTGTCATCTGGGCTACTTATGAAGCATCTACCAGGCATTTTTGAGGCAGAAATGGTGTTTCTGAAGCAGCAGAAGCCCTAGGCCAGGAGAAATTTCAGGGGAATGGTTAACATTTAAGCATAGCTTCCAGTGGATGTCAGCGGCTGGCCACCAAAATTCAGCCAACTGTCAGCCAGTGCCCACAGGAGGTAGCATGGGTGTTTCACTGTGTGACCGTCCTGGATCCCAGAGCTAGCTGGGAAGCCCTCTCTGTCTCTCTGCCGTGGCTGACGTGGTGCCTTTGCACCAGGAACCATCACTCCCATGCCTGCATCACGACTTTTGGCTTGTGTGGGGTGGTGGCAGCTCATCAGCAACATGGTGACTGGCACGAGGTGCCTGGGGTCTAGCTGAGAAGGACACATATTCAGTGGCAAAAGATAGAGTTGTGGCAGTCATCGTCCCAGGAAAATGCTTCGCAGTACCTGCACTATGGTTTTCATCCTTACTGTCTGGCCTCATCAGCTGGGTCATTTCCTATACACCCATACCCACAGGAGAACATAGGAAAAACACACCTTTTAGTTCCGTTTTTCTTTTCTAATGGAAAGGCAAACCAAATCCTAACAACCATATTTTCCTTACAATTTTTTTACTAAACCATTTGCACACACAGTGCACTGCCTGACTACTCTCAATCACCTTAATCTCATTTTCAGTCTCTGTAGCACATGACTATATTAGCAAGCATTATTTTACAGAAAGGCCGAGTTCCAGCATCAGTTTACTGTTTCGGTGCTGGCAGATGTGCTACTTGTTCCTCATTCCTCCCCAGTCAAGATCTCAAGGAAAGTGCTCTGCCTTTAGAGATCTGCTGCCTTTGCACCAGTTGCAGTGCAACACAGGGGGACCATGGGTTGCTCTGAGCAACTGCTTTGACATGTTGTGCAGTCTAGCTTCATAGTAAATACCTCACTGGCCTTGAGTTTCTCTTCCCACTGTAGATTTAGTGTGTATATGTAACAAGGAAATTGCAATAGCTTTCAGACAATATGCAAAACCACATTCTGTGAATTGAAGTGTTTCTTCTTTTGCATTGGTTTTATGGATGTCTACCACTGTACCCATACCAGGTATTTTTTGCTTCCACCGCTGTGGATTCTTCTGAAAAGCGTCCATCTGAACAAGCACTGGAAACGAAAGCTTTTTGTTCACTCAGTAAGCTCTGGATGTGTTTGCGCTGAAACTAGAGTGAAAGGAAAATAACAGCCTTGATCTCTCCCTCAGCCACCAAGACCAGAAGGCGGAGGAAATCAACGACCTGTCCCTAGATCTCCACCTCCAACATCAGAGAGAAGAAAACAATTGCCTTCCTTGGAGACCTCACAAGGAGTAAAGCTGTAACTAAATAAAATTCCCATGCCAGCAACTTTGGGAATTACTCTGTTGTTATTGTTACATCAAAATCTCCATTGACTCCAAAGGACTTTCATGTGAACGGGAAAGGGTCTAGAAAAGCAGCTGACATGACAGCAGGACACAATTCCTACATCGCTTCCGCCACCACAGATCCAGGGCCCAGTGGTTCAACCAATGCTTTCTCCAGCCTAACAACACTAGGCTTTCCTTGCTGTTTGCTCTTGATTTTCACAAACACTACAGCTCAGAGCCTGCAAGGATGGGCATGCCACAAACCCTGGTAACACAGTAGCCATGAGTGGATGCAGGACATCAGGGTCTGAAAAACAGCTTGTGGTCAGCATCACGTGTCAGCAGTTATTCAGTCATTATACATCACTAAAAAGCAAAGAAAAAGTGAATTTCACGACCATTCTGACCTTCTTATTTTAATAGCAGTGATATTTTTACTCAAAAAATGGTTGTGTTCAGACAAAAGCCACAGCTCTAAATTTGGCCTCCAAACACAGGGTTTCTAAATATCCAGACGAAGTCTGGATGTCTACACTTTCCAATTCACAAAACCAGTTGTCAGGACCTCTTGCAAAGACCTGTACCCTCTCCACCTCTGCTTCAAGCCAGCCACATTTTGCTAGCTTCAGCCCAAGCTGCTCTGAGCTTGCACAGATACTGCCTGCCTGTCCTAAATGGCATGTAGATGGATCCAGACTAACTCTTGGGCAGAGCATGAGGGAAGCTAGTGTAACTTCATCCTCGTGGAAAAGAGACTGCAGAGATTTATTACAAGCTGATATAAGCGACAGTACTGGCATCACAGTGATGGCCACACTGCTGAGGTGGAAGGCAGAAGGTGCTGAAGAGAGGTGAGGGGAAATGTTCTAATTAAAATATTTATAATTTGTAGGCCAACAATAAAGGCATTTTACTACTTTAGAGTGTCAGTAAGAGTCAAGAGACTGAAGATCTACCCATGGTTTGCTATGTAACCTAGAAACGTTTAACTTCTCCAACACTCAGCTTGCATACTTGGGAAAAGAAAGAATTAAGAGCAGTAGGAGAAACAATACACTAATGCTTGTAAAGTTCCTTCAGACATTGGCTCTACAGTAAATTAAAATATAAATTTTAATGATCTCTTACTTATCGTGAGTGAGATAGATGGAAGCAAGGCCTCTGGGTAACCTTAAGGTATTGCTTTCATTGCGTACTAACAATTTATTAAAGTTCTTTCATTTTCATTTCCCAAATCCATCGTAATTAATTCTTAAACTTTTCTGAGTATACTCAGTCTTTTATTCAAAGAAAGGTGTCCTTTCCCCATAAGGCCCAGAAATGCTGGCCCATGATTAGAGGGGTAGGTATTTAACAATTTATAAAATATTTTTCTATGGTTTTAGAGAGATTTCTCAGTCACCTCTACTTAGAAATTTCTCCCCACTTCAGCAGCGGAAGGTCCCTAACCGTACCTCCCGGCACAAGCCTGGCAGGCGTGCGTTTATGTGCTGAGCCCTCGCCGCTGAGCAGAGACTGCCAATTGTACTGCGCTGTACTTCATTAAGTAGTAGTTTTACGAGGTGGACTGCAGCACACGGGGGACAGCCACGAGACCACCAGATTTATGGCATTTCAGTGTCGAGCTGACAGCGCGGCAGTATTCACACAACAAAAACCATATTACAAGAATGTTAATGTCGTGAGAGAGCCCTACCAAAAAAAAAAAAAGAGAAAAAAAAAAAGGAAAAAAAAAAAAGAAAAAGAAAAAACCCAACAAGGTAGGAAATTCAGAGCTAGGCATTAAAACTCAAGTACCCAGCACGGCAACATTAAGATGCTGTGTCCCTCTCTGCCTGGTTGCTGGGGTCTTTAATCCTCGGCTGTGGGTTAAAAAGTCTGGCTTTTAGGCAGCAGAGGTGTTGGACTCCACCACCCATATGTGGGAGGCAGGTACCCGTTCTGCCGGCACCGGCTCCTCACCTTCACCTCTGGGCCAGCCAGACTGACTTTTTGGAGCAACAGCTCAGAGAAGTTATGATGCATTTTATAGCCAGATGGACATCTATTGAATGGGAAGGGAAATATGGAATGTCTTTAAACCTGTTTTTTAAAAATGCTTGTCTCTCTTGCCTATATCTCCCATCAATGAATGGGCTCTTCTTTATCTCAGTGGTAACTACCATTTCAGAGGTATTTTCCAGAAAAAGCTCAGAAAGACTAAGAAAAGTAGGAATGAAATGGCTACAGTAGAAGTGAACAGATAGCTGAGTTTTTGTGTAGAGTTAAACTTTGAGAGGTCTGGATCACAGGGAAACTCAGCCACCCCCCGGTAACTTTTTAGAGCCATTACAGGGAGCGTTCTCTTACCTTGGTCCAACATGAGATTAATCCTGTCAATTACAGGCTAGTGGTGTGAGCTCCACGTATCCATAATTGATTCTTAGTCCCACAGAGGATAGGAGAGCAGAAGCTGATATCTCAAGGGCATTTCTCTGCAGAGAGAGTTGCTTAGGAATCCCCTTTGAGAGTGGATTATGCTAACCAGAAAAAGGAACTTTCTCCCAAAATTGAAGTGTCCACATGCAGAGTTAATAGATGTTGCACTTTAGCCTGAGATCTTTACGTTAATCTGTAATGTATATGAACTCAAAATCCTGATGGATACCAAGGGTTGGTTTGCTAGTTCAGCACCTGTGCTCCCTCACAGGCCAGAGGTATGCACATACAATTTTATCCTGGCTGCCAGGGCAGTTTTCTGACATACAACAGAGCTGCCTATCACTCAGACCATACTACCAGGAAGGGTTTCCTGGGGCCAAGGGGCACCTGGCTTTGGCTTCCTGGGGCACCTTTTACTATAAGCCCTTTCCCACAGCAAAGTCCTCTGCAGCATGGCAGAAAGGGGGAGCAAGAAACCCCCAAAGCAGGCACCTTTACAAGGCAAAGAGTCTTTCACCTTCTTTGACATGGACTAAAGTTGCTCTGTGCTACCAAAGGGGCCTGAGTGACCAGAATGGGCCTTAGTTGCAGCCCCAAATTGCAAGAATGCTGTGGCTTGACAAGAGGTAGCTTTTCTTCAGCAGCCCGAATTTTATTATCTCACCCAAGAACTGCATAAGGTTATTGTAATTTGACAAGGAAACACTTTGCACTGATACTGTGACTTGATCTTGTTTGCTGTAATCAGGCTTAATGCTGTCCCAGGGCAATCTGGAAAAACTCAGGTTTATGCACAGCACTTGCTTTCAGCAAACCAAATCCAGGACTCTGGCTGTAAGTATTTCCATTCTGGCACCTCCTGCTAGACAAAATTAGCCCCACTGTCAGTCACATTATACCTGTTTCTTGGCTGTCCTCCTCTGACCTGGGAGCTCTGCAAGGCATGGCGGGGAGCTCACGCCTGTCACAGACGTCTGCAGCATACCCGGCTCCCTCACCAGACATGCACTCACAGCCATACCTGACATTTCATCCCTGTGAGGTGCCACACAAACAGCTCACCCAGAGCACCTCTGAAGGCCAATAACCTTCAGCAAAACACAGTGCTAATGGGACTTGCTCTCCTAATTCTGGCTCATGAATCTCTGTTCACTCAACTGTCTAAACCTACTCAAAGCCAACTCAGGTACCTCCAACAAGTCACTCCACATGTAGCTCCAGGGCCCATCCAAACAGGCAGCTGTTTCACACTGAGACCATCAGGCTGCCATCAGTGCCAGAACAGCCCCATGGCAAGGACCAGTTATGGTGCTGCTGCCCACCGTGCCTGTGTTGAAATGCAGCACCTCTGGCAGGGGGAAGAGGGTCAGGGTGGTGCCAGAAAGTACAGTGAAGGAGCAAGGGCTGCTGGCATAAGTTGGAGTCACTGTGGACAATGTTCGTGCACACACCACGCAACCCCTTCTGCTCCCACCATCCACTCAAAGCAGAGCTGGAACCCTTGAACCTGTGCTCCAGCTCACAAAAAGGCTTACAAGACAAGGACTGTCTAGTGAAAACTCACTACAATAAGATGATCATAGAGATGAGTGTTACAAATAAATAGTTCACTGGCAGAATCTGGCCAAAGCACAACCGGGGCAACTTGTCTTCTGTGAGACAAACTGACCAAAGAGGACTTTAGTGAGCTGTACGGCTGAAACCCACTGCTTGACCATTCAAAATACTTTTTCCCAAAGAACAAAAGTGATTTTGACCAAAAAGTTTGCTTTCTGAAGAAATAGATCAGTGACTTTTTGTCCTCCTTGAAAAATGGAGGATAAAAACTTCTTGAAAGAATTGGAAGGACATTGTCCTGCCCTCAATATGATATTTTGGCATACTTTTTGGATCTGACTCTCTGTGCAGATCTTGAATCTCTCAGCATTTGGGCTTTTTATATTTGGGGTGTGAGTCAGTCCCAACTACAATGAAATGAAGTCCACCCATGAAGTCTGCATGCAGATCTAGAGTAATGGGTGGATCAGGTCAATCCAGAAATTTGATGAGCTTTTAGAGGTAGATTTTAATTTGGGCCATTTATTTCACATCTCAAGACAGAGAATTTACAGATCAAGCCTGTCCAAATTGTTTTAGATACCTAACTGCTACCGGTGACTCTTTCCATACTTTTCTTTCATGAAAAAGTCAGGGTTAATTATGTTCAGCCTGGAGAAGGGCAGGCTCGGGGGATCTCATGATTGACTATAAATACCTGACAGGAGGGTGCAAAGAGAATGGAGCTCTTCTCACTGGTGCCCAATGACAGGCCCAGGGGCAGCAGGCCCAAACTGAAACACAGGAGATTCCCTCTGAACATCAGGAAACTCTTACTGTGAGGGTGATGGAGCACTGGAACAGCAAGGTTGAGGAGTCTCCATCTTTGGAGATATAAAAAAGCCATCGGACACAGTCCTGGGCAACTGGCTTTCGGTGGTCCTGCTTGAGCAGGACCCCCAGAGGTCCCTTCAAACCTCAATCACTTTGATCCTGTGACGAGTTATAGCCTGGAAAATAAAATTCACCTGGGGCATGGGGTAGAGCAGGATCAGCTAGTCACACAGTGCAAGTGTGGAAAATAAAACCAGTCCTTCCTCCAAACAGACGAATCACTGCATAGACACTTGCATGGGCAAAGCACATCTGCACACCTCTGGCTGCAAAACGACAGAGAGAAAAACCAGCAGCATCATAAGTATGAATGAAAACTGAGGATTACTGGCATTCAGGGAGTCCTCCCCCCATTGCCTTTGCTGCCCCCTGTATCTGAGCGTGCAGATACAGCTCAAAAATCATCTTCTCCCTTATAGGCAACCTTTGGGCAAAGCCAAAGCACCAAGCGCGGTGGCTGCAGCCAAAGAGCAAAGCACTAGAGGGCACCAGCAGGATATGGCCGGTCCCACTGCTGCTGGAGCTAACGTACCTAACCAGGTCACTTCTCTTTTCTCTTTTAACTCACTCCTAGAAAGCCACACATGCCTCTGTCCTGCACAATCATAACAGTCCTTCTGTTAAAGAGAAAAGTTGGGTGCTAAGCCTATAACAGAGAGATTTTGCAAGTCCTCACTGCTCTGCAGAGTGGCAAAAGATACCCTAGGCACAGAGCATGAGGGGGACTTCAGACAGTCTGGGCAGCACAGCTTCCCTCCAAAGAAGGAAAACTGCTTATTTAGCAAAATTTGAAGTTTGTAATATTCAGAACTTGATGTCAGGAAAGGCAACAAAGGAAACAAAAGAAGATACAAGATAGAGCTCTGTTAGCCAGTGTCCCTGTTGCCCCTCCTCTGCTCCTTGAAGATGTTTCAGCATCCATAGCAGGTGCTGCCCTGACACTCTCAGGACCCTGGACGTCCCACTGTACCCGCCCATAGGCAGTGGGACTGTCCACCCCAGAAAGTCCTGTACCAGCACCCCTCGGCTCTCAGCAGGGACCTCCTGAGCTGCTGTCGCCCAGCCGGGACAGCTGCTCACCACTCCAGGTTTGCCCCAGGGGGTCACCCCAGCCAGCACGAAGCAACCCCCATTTGTCATTGCCATCCAGCATACATCCCCAGCCAAGCTACCTTTGTCAGGCTGCTACCGTTCCTCTGCAGGCATCACCTGCACTGCCAAGTCTCACCTTTCTTTAAATATTTGCACTCCTGGGGCGTATCAGCACTGGGAACGCCAAGCTCCCCCGTCCTCACAGGAAGGCAGGAGGGCTGCACTGGCAGACGGAGCCATCCCCCGCCTCCCCATCACCTCCAGCCTCCACCTTCAGGGACCAGGAGCAGGTTTATATGCTTGCTGCTAGGCCTGGGCTGAGCAGAGACTGCCAATTGTGCTGCACTGTACTTAATTATGTAGTAGTTTTATGAGGTGGACTGCAGCACACAGGGGACCAACGTGAGACCACCAGATTTATTGCACTTTAACTTTGAGCTGACAGTATAACAGGCTCTAAGAGGTAAGTACTCAGTGCTTTATTCACTGATCTTTTGCCCTCTACCTACATTTTGGTACAAGGCTTTGGAGGCTGTCTGGGATGATGGGAAGGATCTGGAACAGTGAATAAAAGCATGAAAAGGAAAGGTTGGCAAACAGACAAAGAAAGAGACCCAAAGAGGAGGAGAGGGATGAGAAAGGAGGAGGAGAGGCAGCTTCTTATACAAACTCACAACCAGGTGCTCCAGCCCCCTTGGCCCTGGTTATTCATGTTGTTTGATTTGTCATGAAATCACAAACTGGAGCCTTGTCAGCAGAAGTATTTCCCCTGGAGATGCCAATGGTTGCATCCCTGCATGATCCCTAGCTCAGCAGCCATTTCATAACAGCAACACCCATATTTTAACAAAATAACAAGAGTAACATCTTGGGGGTTTTCACTTGGGAACAACCAGCTATCATCCCCATCCCAATGAAAAGAGACTGAAGGAGTTACTTCAACAGGAGGTCTTCACCCGCATCCTTTGATGACATGGGCTGGACTTAGCCACATGTGCTCGGGGTTTGGGGAAAGAAATACTGCCTGGTTTTTGGAACGTGGTTGGCTATATGCACCAGGAGGATGGAAAAACCATCACACACTTTTTTTTTTTATCTGCACTTGTGCGGTATTTAAAATATTGCTTTGAATCTATACAGATTTTCAGTTATTGGACCTCTTGGATTTTTAAACCTCACTGACTCTCAGCCAGACTGCCTCCGTCTGCATTGAAAGGAGCCATTCTTCTTCTTCTTCTTTTTTTTTTTTCCTTCAGTGAAACTGGAGCCTTTCCCTTCCCGTAACTTTCAGCTGGCTGAGCCATTCCTAGATCTCTGCATTTTTCACTTCACAGCCTGACCCCCAGGACTTTGGAAGACCCCTACAAGAAATTATGTGACATATTGGCTACAGTGAAAAGCTGTGTAGATGAAGGGGAAATGCTACAGATGTCAAAATATTATAAAATAAAATACTATAAAATAAAATAAAATACTATAAAATAAAATAAAATACTATAAAATAAAATAAAATACTATAAAATAAAATAAAATAAAATAAAATAAAATAAAATAAAATAAAATAAAATAAAATAAAATAAAATAAAATAAAATAAAATAAAATAAAATAAAATAAAATAAAATAAAATAAAATAAAATTCACATCCACAAGGAAAAAGTAGGGTGCAAATATTCCATGAGGAATGATATTAGCTACCAACTAGTGGGAAAGCACCAAAAATATAGCAAGGATATACAGTGTAAGACAGTAAAGTAAATGTACCATTTTTCATTATACTTACTTTTTCCAGAAGATCACTAGGAACAGTGTTTTAACTGTTTCAAATCTTCTTTCCAATACAATCATCAAGAAATAATCACATTATTAGAAAATCTTCTAATAGGAGTTAAACTGTAACTTTAAACTAGTTCAAATTAACAGATGTAAATTGTTACAGACACTTTATAGGGAACAGCACATTTCACTTGGAAAAGTAAATATGTAACATTATTGAAATGGGGTTAAAATTATTAGGCTGCTGTAGAGGGCTTAAAAAATGTCCCAGGGCATGCTATCAAATACAAGATCACACAATCCATTAAATTTTTCATGAGACTTAATGTTTGAGAAAGTTTTGTATTATTCCCAGGATGTCTTATGAATTGTAGTACCGTTTCATTGCAAAAAATACTGTCAAAAAAGGAGATCTTAGTTTATATGTTACCCTGCGTAAAAGATTCACAAAATTAATTTCACAGACAAACACAGTGAATAGTCTCAATCCCTATGCAGCCTGAATGTGGAAACTCACATTTTTCTCTATACTTTTCAAAGAGCAAACGCTCTCAGATACTATCCCATCTAGAAGGAAGATAAATCTCTCCATTGTACCAACTTAGTAAAAGATAGAAACGCTACCGGGATGCTCTTTAACTTACAATTTGAAAACACTTCTCCAGTAAAACACTGGTACAGCAATACTGTAATTTTACTTCTGGAATTATCTGGGGAAAAGACCATCACCGAACCTGCCACAAAAGAAAAAGGTGAGGTGCTTTTAAGGTTACAGAGAACCGATGTCCAATTATTGCCAGGATATTTATACTGTAATGTGTTTGGGGCCTGGAGCTGCCTCTCCCTATGCATTTATATCATTTGCAGCACAAAAGAGCTCTGATTTGTGTGGGGCACCTGGCTGGTATAGGAATATGAATGATGAATAGTAAAAATAAATTAAATGCCTTGACAGGTGATTCTATTTCACTGCAAAGTTTTATGGGAAAGCTGCATATTTAATATTCTGCTGCCCCATCTGAAGGCTTGTTCCCCCCCCCCCCCCCCAATCTTCTAATAATGAAATTGAAACGAAAAAAAAAAAGGAAAAGGAAAAAAAGGGAAAAAGAAAATAAGAAGAAAGCTAAACTATTTACATTAGGTATATAGGAAGTTGACAAACAAGATACCCTTCAGTCTTTACAGGATTCTTATTTTATACAATTTTGCATGGATTACATGTCACAGACACAGTTTTAAAGGCAAAAACAAACAAATGAAAAAAAAAAGAGAGAGAAAGAGAAGACGAAGAAGACTGTAATAATTAACCAGGAAAAAGGGTTTTAACCAAAGATCATTAACATGATCTTATGTAATTATCAGTATGCAATGGATGAGAAGGCAAATCTTCTAAATGGTGGTGAAAAAACCTTAAAACTTCTATTCAGCAGCTTTATGTGTGAAAAACTTTGCCCTGCACCTTGCTGCTAGACCCTTCTGTCATTAATGTACATTAACGTCGCCCGAGCACAGAGAGCTCATGTTGTATCAGCTCTGCATACCAACCCACGTACGTAGGACTTCATACCGTCACAACTGGATGATTTTACCTATCCATCAATGGCTAAGAAATGTAGGATAAGCAGACAAAGGAAAACGACAAAGCGTGATTAGGTAATCTCTTTCCTTTACGAAATGGTTTCTTGTGCTGGGAAGATGAATGGGACTCCAAAAAGCACGCGCCCTCTCCTGTCAGTAGCAAAACATTTTTGTTTCCAAAAGCAGGTGTCCCACAGCTCTCAAATTCCTGGGCACAGAGGACACACTTCCCGTTGAGAGAATCACGCTGATGGCCATCCCCATCATCCCACTGCTACTTTGTGTCCCTCCTACGCCTGTCTGCTACAGCAACATGTTGTTTCTCATCTTCCACTTGTCCTGTTGCACTCACTGGGGCATTTGTGAACTATTTGGATCTGCACCTCAATGAGGTCTTTCAGCACCACCTATAAAAATTAATTGGATGAATCATGCACACAGGCTATACATTTAAGGCATGGGCGCCTGTGTCTCCCTAGTAATTTTTCAACCTGTTTTCCAATTTCAACCAAGTTTGACAGAGGGGCAAACGCCTCTTGGGACACAAAGTTCCCACAAGCTCTGTGAAAACAGACATCCAAATAGAGAGAACTGGCAACTCATCCATAGGAAAGGCAGCAGGATCAGCTCCACTGTCATGAGACCGTAGTACACCCTACAGACACAAATCCACAGGAAACCAGGTTTCACTGGATCTGTAGCTCACGGATGTACTTGATTCAATGATAAAATGTGCCCATGCTCAAGTGGTTGGGGGTCTACATTGCACGTTCCCTCCTATGGGTACATGAACAGCAAGGTCAAGCTCACACTTTCCATTCCCAGAGGTCCCAGTCGGTGTGATTTGGAAGGGCCTAATATGTGCACCCCTTCCTCCTCCCACCCACATGTGACCTGACCTGCACAGCTGCCCAACTTGGCCCAGCAGGACTCTCTGTACCATGATCAGGCCCCAAAGCTTCACCCTAACACAAAGACTACCATCTTAAATGGGCTTAGAAATACAAAATGCTCCTGTGAATATCTGTTAAATCCAGACCCATCCCCAGGAATTCAGGAGATACCTCCAGTAGGAAGAAAACAGAGCAGCCACCTTACAGACAAAGTTCTGTGAAAGGAAGATACACAGCTCCATGCAAGCATCACATGGGACAGGACATCAACATACAAGTCTCTCAGTGATGTCCTGTAATTTTGCATGCACACCGATACACCCAAGAGTCTCCCACACTGGTAATTAAATACAAGTATGTGGATCATCAGTCACAAATTCAGGCCCATTTTAGGCCAGAACTTTGCTCAGAGGCTCTTGCTCCTCAGTTTCTTCAGGACTATTTTAGACACTCATCACTTTCTAGAACGTTGTTTCTTTTGTCCATGCTCCTGAGGAGCTTTCTCCTGTTTCTCTGACAGAGAAATGCAAATCTTCACAATGCATTCACTAGAAAAACTCCTCTGCACATTGAAGCCAGCTCAGCCCTTTATTTTGGACAATGCCTATTTTTGAGAAAGGGATGGCTATTATTTCAGCCAGCTCATTTTGTAATGGAGTCTAACTCATCTGGGTTTTCACTTTTTCAAATAGCTGTGGAGAAGCGAACATGCCTGAGCCACAAGGCCACACTGTGTGTTCGCTTTGTAAGTACCCAGCTTCACAGATGTCTAGCTAATTGCATGTGCAGTCCAAGATGTTTTTGTATACAGCCACGGTGAGAAAGAGCTAATCAGCTGCAAAATTACATAAATGTTTTTCTTCTCCAAAACTTCCCAGACTTTTTCTACCTCCATGCCAACGATTCTGTGATTGCACAGAAAGACTGGTATATGAAACAAAACAAAATTCATGTGCTGCACAAATCTCTGTGACTATGAGTATC
The DNA here is from genome assembly GCF_963921805.1 of Phalacrocorax carbo. Classification (NCBI taxonomy): domain Eukaryota; kingdom Metazoa; phylum Chordata; class Aves; order Suliformes; family Phalacrocoracidae; genus Phalacrocorax; species Phalacrocorax carbo. The sequence goes on along the minus strand of NC_087514.1, from coordinate 92,658,175 downwards.
ACATCTAGCATGCACCTATGCCATAGGATTCACCTTGAAACCCACAAATTTTCCATCCCTTACCTAAAGGGGTATCTCTGCTAACGGTGCCAGTTATACGGATAAACCAGAGACTAGAGAGAGATGCAGACAGGAGCAGGTCTGACATTCCACCAAGCAGGAGGCAGCAGTGACCTATATACCGTTGTCAATACATTTCACAAGGAACTGCAAGTTGCTTCAGCAAAATATGACTCCTTTGATACCTTCCTGTTTAATTTAGTACAGGTTTTTAGTGTCCAAAGAACCCCACTGCTTTGAAATGAGGAAACTCAGTCAAAGACTTCAGCAGTCAGCCCACAGCTGGCAAGCATAGTTCAGGGGCCTAAAATACAACTGCTCACTAGGCTTGCACTCAGAGACAATGGAGCTTTTAAAATTAAGGCTTGTATACACAGGCAAATTTATCGGCCTAATTATACTGGCATAATTATGCCGATAAATTTCCCTGTGTAGACAAGTCCTGAGACTCTCAAACTCATAACTGGGCAGGTCTTTCAGGGAGAGAGAGAGAGAAGGAGGGAGAGGGAGGGGAAAAAAGGGAAAATACCAACTCTTGGGATATCCAAGCAATAAATTTTTTTTTACTCTCTCTTTTTTTTTTTTAAAGACTTTTTTTTCTCCAAGTGAAAGGTAGATTTAATTTCCAAATTGAGATCTGGACGAACCATTGATATACATGTTTTTAGAAAAATTAGAAACAACAGTATCCAACACTGCCTCAACAAAGTGTGGTCTGTCTCTGGTGTCAGACAAACCCATGGGCATTGACAGAGCCCTGCCAGACAGGCCACTCTATGGATTCCAGTTTAGAGCACAGACTGAAGTGGGTTGCTCACTTTTTAGGACTGTGCATCCGACAACGAGACTCTCAGACACCCTTGTACCTCCACAAGCATCGCGAGAAGTCTGCGCTGTTGGGAACAGCAGTCTGGACATGCTGGGAGCAGCTCTGTTGTTAACTCTTCCTTTCCATCCCTCCCTCCTCAATCTTTCCACACAAGAACATCACGTAACTCCTTTCTAAAGCTGCCAACTCCGCAATGACATAGATCAAGCCTAATCTGGAAACAGCACAAGTCCTCTCTGGCATGTGGATGGGAAGAATCTCTCATCCCAGGCACCTTCTGCACTTCATGCTGCCTCACCGTCCTGGTGCCCTGAAGCACTACTTTGTGACAATAATGATCCTGGCAGGGGGAAAGAGTCATGGCAGGACAACCGTGCCTAACTTAGTCCCAAGACCCTTCCTAATGGAGAGCACTGCCTGCACTCTCCTTGCTTCCCATAGTGTGTGATCCCATCCTTGTTATTGCTAATATTAAGTGACAAGGGCTGCATGAGAAATGTGCCAACACAGCTATTACCAAGGTTCCTCTGCAAGTGCTGACTTCAGATTCTCATAATCTCCCTCAAAACAAATCCTCAATGTGCTCAGGAGATCCAGCCTTCAACTTCAGCCGCTTCCCCATCACAACCTTTGATCTTCTCCTTATTTTCAATTTCCACCTTCTTCCATACTTCTCCTTGTCAGGGACACAGCTCTCTGCCTAGCTAGTGGCAAAGGTTCCCTTGATAACCTCACTTTTTTCGCAGTCTCTCCCGCCCCTTTTCACACTGGTATCAACGCAGCACCTAGCAACTTAAAGGAGAGTTGGGGCCCCCACCATGCTAGGCACTGCATATGCACACAGTGGAAGAGAGTCCTGTCTTCTCAATCTTACAAACTAAACAAATAAGGCCAAAAGAAATGTTATTCCCATTTTACAGATGGGAAACTAGGACCAAAGATATTAAATGTCTAGCCCTAGGAAATCTGCAGCCAAGGCAGGAACTGACCTCCTGTTTCCTGAGAGCCAGAGTTCGGTGTCTAATCGCACATGATCAGTCTTTCCTCTCTACCTCCCTGTAGGCACGAGGAATTTGTGCTCTACATCTCCACATGTTTCTCTTGCACTGTACTGTGTGCAGCCATACACACCTAGATGGGACTCCTTAATAAATAATCGTATGTGGACTCCTGCACTTCTCTTATACTTGTCAACCCGTGCCTCCCTTACAGCACAGGAATTAGGCTTTCCTTCCTGTATTCCCAGTGTAATTATCAAACAAACTTTCCTTCTGGTGTAGTCTTCCCACACCACGGACACTTTAAATCTCACACATAAATCTCTTTCATTTCAGCAGGTCCCTCTCCTGGAGAATGACATTTAATGGTGATCTTTTTTTAATCAGGTTCAGTCCCCTGCTTCCCACCCCCATCTGGTGGAAGCAACTTTCCACTTAGAGAGGAAGTCAGTCTTTGATTTCATAAATGATTATAAGAAGATTTAACATCCTCAGGAGCACAACTATTTTGATTAGAATATTTTTGCTCCAATTCCTTTTCCAGCTGTCCCACTTCTTGACACAAACCCCAATATACAGAAATCCTTCAGAATTCAGCTGCAGACGCTCCAATGTGGAGACAAGCCACTCACTTTCTCGTTGTTTGGACTCTGGCTCCATGTAACAAAGCAAAATAAAGGAGGGAAGAATCAGCGCGCCAACCATCTGCTGGTCTCTACCTCAAGCCCTGGCAGGCGGTGTGCTGAGCATGGACGTGTGCGGGCTTGTTTGCTTTAGTTCACTGACCTCTGCTTTGTTACTGCAGCCCTGCAACATGCCGAGACTGCCACCAAGAAGTCCAATGTATCTTAAAAGGCAGGGCAGCTGGACAGCTGAAGACTTTCGTAGATGCACGCATCCACCCTCACTGTTCCAAGCAGGCAAGCAGGCTGGCATGAGTATAATTTTACAGGCAATGCCCACTTGTGCACAACTTTTCCCTCTTCATGCTGTGGTCAACTGAAGGAAAGCGTCAAACGCAGTTTGCACAGTGCCATAGCAGACTGGAGTTTTCTGGCTTCAAAGGCAGATTTGAGCTGTAAGATATAATTTTTCTGCAGCTTTGCTTTCAAAGACTTTGCACCATTTTTCCTTTCAAATATTACCCCTCTGAGGATATGTGTATATGTAAAACAAGACAGTAACATGAGGGCTACAGTCCCAAGTCAACCTCCAGTGCTCTCAAAGGCTGTCAGAAGCTCAAAGGGTTCTCCTTAGAAAACAGTAATTGAGATTCTGGCTCAGAAAGACAAGCTATGCAGAAATTTGCTGCCTAGGTCTCTTCAGGAGTGTTTCTGACTCTGCTACCAAGTCCAAAGGGGCGGGACCCGAATGTGGAATTGTTTTTTGATCAAAGTCTTCAGTGTCCCATCCTGCCTGTCAGCAGCTGAATAGCTTCATTTCAGCAGCACTAGCTGTGTGAAACAGAGCACAAGCAGTGTGAAGCAGACCACTTCTGAGGACTTCACTCCTTGTAACTGTCTTCCAGACTAAACCCATTCTCCAAGGACCAAAGAGTCTCTTTTGAGACCTGGGGTACCCAGCTCCAGTTTGCAGGTAGCACACCCATCCAGAAATGTGTTGATTAAACGCAGTTTGCTTACGTTTCAACACCACATTCACTATGGTCCCTCTCAGACCTGGCTAGCCTGTTTGGATTTGAGCTGGCGTGCCTGGAGACTCAAACTCTTACAAATCTTCCCTTTCCATAATATCACCAGCAGCCACGTCAGCGCCTGTGGCTGTTGTGCTAGGATGCAGAAATAAACTTCCCCATCCTACACAAATGCTGGGTTATTAAGGCCAGAGGGACTTAACTGAGATCATTTTGTCTGACATCTAGAACAACGTGGACTGTAAGATTATGCTAAGTAATTCTTACTTCAAGTTCAATAGCTGTGGTTGAACAACAACCACAATAAACATGCAATCATGGAAAATCTACCACAATCCTTAGTAAGTTGTTCCAATGGTTAATTACCCTCACTGTTAAAAATGTGCACCTGGTTTTCAGTCTGAAGGTGCTTAGCTTCAACTCCCGGCCAACACCATATTGTTGTTACACCTATGTCTACTGAACTGCAGAACTCTTCCTATTGCATCGCTGATCCTACTCAGGTATCTTTAGCCTGCAACTAGTGACTTGTTTGAAAGCTAAATGAGTAGAACTCCCCTCACATCTTTTGCTGTCATGAGGGTTTGGGGTTTTTTTTATTTCCACTCTCTTGGTTGCTTTTGTAACTTTTCACTGAACCTTCCCAAATTTTTTAATATCCCCCTTGAAACCAGTTGTGGAGCTTGCTGAACTGTGATTCTCTCAACATTCACAGGGCTAAACTACCTCCTTAGGCTTTGTTCCAAAAATTTCCAAATGCACTCATGAGATCCATCCAGGCTGCCCTGTATTTTGACCAGCCCTAAAAGTTACAACAGCATTTCCAAATCTTTAAGACCAAAGCCATATCAAGTGACATAAAGATGAAGCAACAAGCCCTTGAACCCCACATTAAAAAATTTAGAAAGAAGCAGTCTCACAGCAGGATCAGTGAGAGAGCTGAACTATCTGTCAGCTGCTCCCATTTCTTATTGTGGGCAAGGGCCTTCACAGTAACTGTCTGCTCATTCAGACTGATGGCTGCCAGCTCACTGGAGCTTTGCTGCTGTTTCAGAGTTTTAGCCTATTTCATTCTATCTGCCACTCAAAAAGCCTGAGGAGATACAAGTTCCAGACCAGCTTTCCTTTTTAATCAAAAAGCAAGTCTGCATACACATAGCTTGTTCATGCCCAAAACGCTGACCCAGCCAAGTAAAGTCAGCAGAAATAGCAGCTAAATTTGCAGCTGCAACAGCATTGTAATGGCACATTAGAGAAAGGCCAGCACCCTTCTAAAAGCATGCACCTCAAACCTGTTTTCCAGTGGAAGCAGACAATCCTGTCTCAGCTTATTTTGTGGCAGGGCCTCACTGACTTACAGCTAGGAGTATAACCATCCTTCTGCGTGAATGTCATGGCTGTGGCCCAGAGCTTAAGAGTTTTTCTCTCTGTCCCTCTATTAAATCCTCCTGTGTTCTAGCAGCAGTCCCATCTAACTCAGACAATCTCTACAGGCAACTTCATAGCCTACAATGGTGCAACTAAAACCCCTGTCCTGGTTGTCTCTGTAAGCAGAAGAGCTACCCTGGTCTGCCTGCATAGGACATCTTTGCTTGAAGAAAGAGGGACGAAGAAGAAGCACAACCACACCCCAAACCCAATCTTTCCCCATAGACAGTGCCACTGCTCTTAGAGTATTAATAAAGCAGGTGTTGAAAGAGAGGCTCAGCCTGAGGCATGCTCAGTAGTACACTTGTCGCTTGACCCACCTCCTCATCCTAGAGATTAATTAGGCCTAGCCCCTCCCTGCTAAATTGCCTCTCAGGCACATTGCTCAGCCTTCCTTCTCCTGCCTCTGGCAGATTCACTCACTAACTTTTTATTTCAATATTCATGTTTTCCAGTTTGTAAGGCCCTCCACTGATTTTCTCTAGGCTTCCCCAAGGACTCCGCTCCAGTAACGGGACATGGGGGAGGAAGGATGTCTGGAGCAAGGGAGGATAAGCACAGCTGCATTGGGATGGGGAGTTAGAGCTTCCAGTCTACTCTCAGTTCCCTCTCCAAGTCTTCCCCATGACGCTGTCCCAGGTGAAATGCACTAGCTGGGCTGAGAGACAACGTCACCACTTCTCACCATCTGTAGACACCCTCTCACCACTGGGTGCTCATTTGAGAGATGCAAGTTCGAACAGCGGCAGGGTATGCACCCAGCTGTCCCCTAGCCTTACCTGGGGCTGACACCTAGGGACAGGGTTGTGGTATTTGGCTCCCTAAAAGCCCTCTGGGCTCTGAATCTTGCCTGGGGAAAGAGGACAGTCTAAGGAATAAACTTTCACCACGTTTTACCAGCTAGCTGGCATGGTGCTTAGTATGTTAGCTGCTGCCATTCCTCATCTTAAATGCCTTGTTCTTTCTGTGCATCATCTGTGGAGCTCAGGTACCTCACTCGGAGCTGAGGATCCCACTTTCAGCTCAGCATAGCCTTGGCTAAGTTTTAACTTTTGCTCCTGTCTCCATCCCTGTTCATTTATGCCATCTGGATAGACTGGGAGCTCTTTGGGGCAATGCCTGCCTTTTGTTATACGTGTACAGCAATAAGCTCAGCAGAGCCTTAATTAAGATCTCTAGATGCTGTTGTAATACAAAAAATAAATATTAATTAGTAGGATCAGCAGATTCACATACCAGACATATTGCAAGACACGCCCCCGCTATATTGGTACATGCTGATATGTGAATGTGCCTGCAATGGTTAATACCACTGTATATTTGGCTTGTCTGCACACTGTATGTCTTTCATGTAATAACCTTTCCTTTCATAATCATATGTCACTTAATAGCCTGACTAAGACAGAACATTCTGTAACATGGTAGCACGTGTTTGGACAGAATAGTGAAATTATCTTTGAAATGTAGCACAGATGGAAAGATCAGATGACGAGTCTCTTTTCCATTTCTCTAACTTTCTACCGTGGCTACCTGTGTTTTAATATTCTAAACCATCAACGAGATCATTCCTCATGCTTGTGATGAACTAAGTCATACTCATAGCTATCTGATTTTTTGTATGCGGGTTGCACATTCCAAAGACAATCCATAATGGAAAACATAATTGCAGTAACAAGCACCCTACAGGGATGCAAAATTCCTCCTGAGGATCATCGGGGGTTAATAGGGCTCTTCTTTGCACAGTTCCGCAGAGCCATTACTATTCATATCAACTGAGCACTAGGGGGAAAGCAATAAAATTACCAGCAAAAGCCCAGGTTCCTGCCTATTCAGTACACCATACTAACTTCTAGAGACAGAGCTCTGATTGTATGGCTGAGCCAAACAGGACGGCTGTTTTTAACACGGTTCTAACTTATGGTAACCATTAACTACAACCTGACTTCCCATTACAACATACCACTGTGAACACCTATTAGCAGCTAATTGAATCATCTAAAAATGGTCATAATTCAAACCTATGTTTGTATTTTTGTAACGTTTCTTACAGTTTTTGCTGTAGTACAGGAGAATATGCAAATCAAGGCTCTGTTTTAAAGCTCATGGTAGGATGGAAGTTTAACTTTAAATCTAATGGAGTGACAAGGGAATAAAGCCATATTGTATTTTTGATGTTACCCATGAGACATGATAGGAGAAACTAATAACAGGCTAACAAGGCTCCCTATCTCTAAACGTTTTCCAGCTGTGAGCCACTGAAGAGCCAAAAGACCTCTCTGAGTCAACACCAACAAATGCATATACTCACATCGTAATTTTCTGCAATTTATATTCATAATTTCAAGGCTGTATGGCATTTTTCATGCTCCTTTTTATTTAAAGAAATAAAAGTATTTCCTGTCAGAGGCATCATGGGTTGTTTTTCAACCCACTATATCCTGAAGCCTTCAATTTTGTTGTAGTTCTTTAAACATGAGCATGCTTTTATTACGTTATGAGAGGCAACAAAGTACTGTTTCCACAGCATTATTGAGAGGTTTGTGCATGTTAGCTGTCAGGGCTTTTTAATTTAACTTATAGCCCAATTTCATACAGAGTTTTCATTAAATCTATGAAAAAGTTGTTAGGTGCTGTTTTGGGTAGTAATAGAGCTACTTCAGATTAGCATAAATTAGCTTAAACAAGCAAATCAGTTTAAACCATCTACTCAAGCTGAAAGAATATATTCCACTGATTGTAAGTGAACTGTCAAGACAGATAAAGAAGATACCACACTTCAGGTGGAGGGTACTGCCTCTCCAGGGAAAAAGTCTTCTCCCTTCTCCTGAGTCACAGCAATGTGGTGCTTCCAGGCCATTGCACAGCACAGTAAGGAGCAGTCGCTTAAAGCTCACTCAAGGTGTCATCGAGGTTTGCATCAGTTAAACAAATCCATGCTGAGGGGGAGAAAAAAAAGAGTTTAGGCAAAACTTTTGCAGCTTCCTCCTACAGTGAAGGACCCAACCACCATTAAGTCTGCCTAATATAGGCATCTGTTTGCACAAGGAGGTGTGAATTTCCTCAATATATATGTCAAGCGCTAAACTGGTCCCACTGCACCCCTTTTCCACATTATCCACTGGTCAGCCCAGAAAAGGGCTCTCCAGATCTGCACGCTAGGCTTCGTCGTAGGACCCAACACCTGGCTGCTGAGGCTGGTGTGAGGTGTGACCCACAAGCTGCGGTCCCTCTCCTGGCTCGCACATCACGTCCGTCATACCGCCCGGCACTTTCATACTTATTAGAGGGGTCAGATGCTTATGTCCTGCACCAGCATCTGATGTAGACTGCTGCCTGGTTGGAAGAGCCATCAGTTTTCAACTGATACCAAGGAAGTTTTAAATCATCTGCCATTCATCAGACCATTTCACACTGCTTGGCAGAAAATACTTTGATGGATAGGGAATGGTGGATTCTCTCTCTAGCTAAGGTATAAGAAGGATGTGTTTTACATGAGAGATGGGAATTCTTCCCTGCAGATACACATGTGCAGCCCTGCTGGCTTTCTTGGAAGCTGCATACATACTTCTGAACAAACAAACAACCACCCCATCACTTCTCCCAAGCTCAGAGATTGAGCTAGCTTTCTCTAGCAAGCTTACTAGTGTGCCAGAAATGAGCAACTGAACCCTTATTTAGGCAATCCAAACAACATTATTTTTAATGTCCAGACTCCAGATCTCTGATTCAATCCTCGCTTCAAACATTATGAAATCTGCATTTGTTAAAATCACCAGAATTTTCTGGAGCAAGTAGTATGGGGAAGGCAAGGGCTGGGGCATGTATGGCAATTGCCCTCTGGCTGCCAGACTTGCACATGTATGTGTGTGTCTGCCTGGTTTTGGGAAGCCCTTACTGCCATTGTTACCACCAGAGCTCTAAGAGGTTCTTCCTCGGCTCAAGCTGTGGGGACTTTATCTGGTTTTAAAGCAAAAGCTGTTGTGCAGTTGTCCTTCCTGTGCCAGCACGGTGCAGTTAATAACCAAGGCATCTGTGCTGCACAGCAGAGACATGACAAAGTTGCCAGCACTAAGATACCGAGGGGCACAGCGGCAGCCTAGAAGCACGTGTCAAGGAGCAACCTGTTTGTCCTATAAAGATTCTTGGTATTGGGAAAAATGTCCTCGTCTCGTTTCCTAAACTGTAATGAGCTACCAGCATTGGCATTTTTCATTTCAGCATAGATGGTAAAAAACCCCATTCCTGAAGACAGGAAAATTGAGGGCAGCCAGTGGATTGTGTGCCTGTCACACTTTCATCCAGTCCCATTCCATGGAGGAAGGGAAATTAAAATTCCTTTTTTTTTTTTTTTAAAAAACAACTCTGACCTACTAAGCTTGTGGGTTATGACCCTCATTTGGGAAAAGCTGCTCTTTCTCCTCTTCCTCCTCCCTGGCTCTCACACACACATATGCCATGAAAACGTTACCCTAATGACCACTGACAAAACAATGCCTGAAGGAATGTGTCAAATATAAGCATCCAAATAACAGAGCCAACAAAACATGTCAGTCTCATATTTTCAGTTTCAAAATACGTTAATATTTTTCAAAAGTCTCCAAAAGCTATATATTTTCACTAGACAGCCAGTTCATCATTAAGTAAATTGACTGAAAATGAAATAAAATGACAGTACCCAAGAGTAACCATTAATTCTGGGTTCTTTCCTCTCCCGGTCTTCATTCATCTTACTTCCCCTTGACTTAATACTTGTATTTTTTCCTCCCTCTTTTAGATACTATCTTTGGCTATTTCTTTACCTCTCCTTTCCATATTTGCTTGACTTTCCTCTCATTTTCTGTGTAGCCTAACTCTGGGTTCCCCATGGAGCTCATTCACAGTGAAATGTTTCTTACTCAGGGAAACCTTCCACAACATCACGTTTGTCAGTGTGGTTCCTCCAGCTTTCATTATACCCTTGGGCTAAGGACCATGCGAGCCCTGGGTCTGGGGAAGGAAGTTCGCTCTTCCTGCCATCCATGACAGCTGCCTTCAAGCATCCCAGCTGGGTTTCTTGAACTCAGAATGGGAAAACTCCTGTTTAAGTTCAGTCCATAAGAAAATGCCTTTAACCCCTCAGGTATGCCATGCTCTTTAAAATTTCCCTCCTGGGTCCATTACTGAGGCCCTGGGTAATATTTGCAGAGAGGTGCTCTTTACTGGGAGGCAGCAACAAATAGAGACGTACCCCGTGCTCAGCCCTGGCACACCCAGATACACCATAAGTCTGATGTAGGGATCCTACTTGCCGATGTGTTTCACCCTTCTCTTTCCACATGTGTATGTTGCTACTTTGAAAAGGAGCAAAATGTTAGATAGTATCCCTGAACAGCAGTTCAAATCCCTGAACTGCACTTGAGGAAAAATGTTGCTGCTTGTCACGTTGCTGAAATCTTTTGGCTCTGTACAAATTCTCAGTTCACTAGTACTGATTCCATACTATTTACTGTCTGGTATCATTCAGCTCTCGCTTCATTCCATCACTGCTGACGGTACAAAAGAAGTATTTTTCTAGCATGTTACTTGACTTTAGCTTGCCCTGTTCTCTCTTTACCTGCTTTTGCAGCACCTTTTTCATTTAATGCAATTCAGGTTGTTTATCACCCTCAACTACTCAAGAAACACTGAGTTTGCTAGCCTAGAAAATATCCACTGGCCTGTGAAAAGCCATGGCCACGCAGCATCACACATGCTAAGAATGTATTCATGCCAGTCCCAGCAGGGGCTCGTGCGCAGGTGCAAGTTAAATGCTTGTTTTGTCCTTTTCTCCATAAAGCATTAAATCTCAGGATCTCTTAATACTCCCACCCAGCCTCACAGCAGGCATGTCTGAAGAGACATGAGTGTAAGCATCTCGTAGTGCTGGTGAGGTACTTAGTTAAGCGTTCCCCTTTTGGGCCTCACTTTTGCTACTCTGCACAACATCGCTCAAGGCTATGCAGCTGCACTCCAGTTCATGCAGGATCAGGTTCCCCTGCCCTCTTTCTCCTGGCTTTGCACTTTCTTCTTTTCTTTTAACTTTTTTTTATTATTTTTTACCTTATACATGAACACTTCAGAGCGCAGAGCAGCATTAAGCTCAAAGAGAACAGGCATAAGCACTTCATAGCTCTCTGCATGGCCTTTTTGCCAGCCTTTCCCTTCAAAAAGGCTGCTCCAAAAGCTGACTGGAGCCAGCGAAAGTCTCCCCGTTGGCCTTGGATCAGGCCCAAAGCAAGGGACACAATTAGACGGGAACGAAGGCACTAACGAAAGGCAGCTTGCCTGCCAGCAGGCAAAACACAGGGAGACCTACAAGGAGAAAGCAGTATTTGAGAGCCAAACTTGCAGTCCTTTGAGAGACAAGCCTCTGTGTCAGATGTGGCAGATGCCCTGCCAAGCAATCTGTGCTCTTCGTGACTTCTACTCAAGCAGCGTGCTGAGGCACTCAGCAGTGGCTTTGAACTGTGAGATGAAGATAGTGTGTGGGCACTGACTATCTTTTTTTAATCCATCAGATTTGTTTAATATATTTTTATTGTCTTGTTTATTCTTTTTATGAATCTTTTTATGACAAAGCAGTATTTTTAAATGGCAGTGGAAAATATGCCAATTGAAGATGTTCGGGAGAGTCAAGAAGAAACCCAAATAAAACCCTGTACCCAAATATCATGAGGGGACAAATGGGTATTGTTCTTCTCGTTCTCTTTTTTCTTCTGCATGTACCGGTCAGCCCAGGAAGAGATGTCTCAGAGCAATTCTCTCCAGCCCTATACCAATAAATACGGCAATACAAGAGTCTTCACGGCCCAGCAGTTCCTACCGCCTGTTACTCAATAACTTGCAAACTCATGCTGTTAGCACCACCTAACATGAAATAAAGTCTGCACTCGATGCAAATTGTCCATGGCTCTCCATTTTTCATGCTGCTCTTTCTTGGAAATAGACTCGTCGTAATGACTTATCTACCTAATTTAGATCTCAGCGCTTTCTACTCACATTAACAGTGGTTGCAATGAATACGAATGTACTATCTCATCTGAAAGAAAATCCAACAGATCCTTTTATCAGAGTTGTAAGATGATATGTTTGGATCAAGCGTCTAGTGGGGTCCTGCCAGAGCTCTGGTTTGTTTAACATTTTCAGCAGTTATCTGGAAGCAGAAGTAGAAGAAAACATTAATTTTATTAACAGTTGACACCAAGACTGGGGGAGAAGAGGGAAAACAAGAAGTTTATAGGGAAAATGGAAATCAATTTACAAGGATTTGAGAATTAGACAAGCATTATCCAAAGGATGCAAGTTTATAATTAGAATATGTCAGCAAACAGACTGGTTTCTTAGCACATCTGGATAACCTAGTGGTACCTCGGAAGATACTTTGCACAGAAGGATAATGGTAATGTCTTGCACACAGAAAATGGGTTGTCCATTCTTTATACAGTGTTGTAAATACTGTAGAAATTCATAGAGACGTGGAGATCGCAGCAGGACGAAAGTACCTATAACTGAACAGGAAAGCAACACAGATGATGGAAAGACTGAAACCACGATAGCATGTGCAGTTTGCCCCTTTAGCCTAATGAGAAGAATTAAGTTCAACTATTAATGACCACAAATCATCTGCAGTGCTCTGTGCTGCTTTATTTTGTACGTAAATTATGGTCGATTGCACTGTACATAAAGTACAGTTTACTGCAAACCCAGGTTTATTTATATGTGCAAAAGAAGAAGAGATAGCTAGACAAAGGTCACACACAGCAAGATAGCTCAGGAGTGTCAATTCATGGTGGAGTCTGTGTATATTAGACTGGGCTGTGTAGGTGCCAGATGCAGAATTAAGCCTCCCTGCTGGGAAAGCTTTCCTCAGCACTGTGAACTCTTGCGCTATGAGCTGTTGCAAGGTCCCAGAGACCTGCAGATGTTGGGTGAGAGGTAGTGAGCATTGTGAGCCACTGCCTAGCTGGGGAGAACCCATGACAGCTGGTGTGCACAGGAAAAGGACCCTGTCCCATAAGCAGCTTGAAGGCCACCAGACAGACATCAAATGAATGTCTGAGCCATAAATTGCCTAAGAAACTTCCTTACCCTGGCTGTAGCCTACTATTTGTCTCTGGCTCAGTCAAGCACCAACATACCTCGGAATACTACAGGGTTTTTTATCTTCCAGCCCCCAAAATACTCTGTACAGTAAATATTGCAATACAACTCTGGAAACGTTAAGATGATGAAAGTACAAGAACCACGTCAAATCTCAGGAACATAGCTGTGAGGGTCAAGGCATGATACAAGTGCCTCAGCACTTGTATTTTGAACAGAATTCTTGAGCTTAGCCTCATTAGGTGGATATTCTCAACAACCTGTCCTGAGACGCTTAAGCAGAGATGGCACAGTCAAGCCTCCAACTTGGTCTCATGGGTAAAGTATCCCTGCTCTCCCCTTGCCTATAAGAAAACTTCTAGGAATGAGATAGCACCATGGAAAACTCACTCCCTTTGTGATTTTTCGTTCTCATCATTCTGTGAGTCAGGCAGGATTTGTGCTCATTTGCAAGGATCCTAGGTTGGCAAGGGCCAACTGAACACACTGAGGCTTTGGGCACCTCTACCCTCCCCCTGTTAGCATGTTCCCAAGACCCACCATGGCAGAATTTGCCCCAGTTGTCCCACCTCTCTCTCCTCCAAGGCAACATAGCATGAAAGTCCAGGAGTTCTACAGACACATCTGCGTAGGCTATTGAATAGCTAACATGCTCCATGCTGAACTCCAGTACGGCACATGCACACCCCATGCTGGGTTATAGTCAGGCTATATCCATACCAGAAACTAGACCATTATTACATTAGGACCAAACATCCAGGCCAGCTGGCGGAGAGCAATCTGCTAGTGAACTAGTCTCCTAAACAAAGTGGCAGCAAGCAAACTGCCTATCGGGTATGGTCATGGTCCCTAGAACACTCCAGTTGCCAGACCAGGCCCAAAAATTGTTCAGAGAGAGTGTCAGTTGCAATGGGCCATGTTTATGCCAGAGAATGTGCTAGCAGTTTACCAGCATAGACAATCATCTCCCAGGGCCAAGGAAGGCTGCCAGGCATGCTTGGATTTACTGGCATAGACTCAGTCTCAGCATCTGTCTTTTCTCTATGTGACTGACGATACAACAGCATCCCAGGATGTGGCAACCATGAAGCTAAAAAAGGTTTGGATTGCACCCTCTGTGTGGGAAGGTGGAAAGGTACATACTGAGTATTTCCTTCTCACTTGATCTCCCCAAGGTGAGCTGAGACCAGTCAGCACGTTTGTCTTTACCCATTCTGCTTGGGATAGGTAGAAAAATATACTTCGGTGGAATTCCTTCAGTCTTAAGGTTACTTCTGAAGTTTGCTCAGATTATTCAAGACTGCTTCACCCACGGATCATTCTCAGTGTAAGCATGTTGTTTTTAATAACACACTTTGGCAAATGACGTTCAGAATTCACTTCCCAATGCACATTGAAGTTTGAAATCAGTTGAATGCAGCCTTGGATATATATTTCAAGGACAGAAAGCTTCCCTCTGAGGCCTGAAGAATTACATGGAACAAAATATATGGCAGATAAGAATGACTGCCCTCATCCTCCTCACTTCATTGTAATTCAGGAGTGCTTCTTTCAACATAAGAGTTGTCTACCAGCATAAAAAGTAGTATCCCAAGAGGAGCAGTAGGCTCGTAACTGTGTCTGACTTCACAGCCATTCTAGCCAAATATCCTCTTCCAGCCTCAGCTGTGCCATCCACAAGGGGTGCAATCTCCAGTCCCCTACCTACATGTCACTGCCAGCAGTTACTGTCCTTTCGGCTCAAGGGATTCCTCAGCTATCCTTAGCACATTGCACCTGAGTAGCTCAAATGATTTAAATTGCAGGGCTTGGCTAAACCAATCCATTTTGACTGAAATGGTTGAGAGAGCTTTTACTTAAGCAAATCTTTGAGGAGATTGAGAGGGACCTTCAGAAGATAGATAGCAATTTGCTGTTGAAAATGGCAATATCCTCCATAGATGCAGCTCTTTGGAGAGCATCCTAGTTATAAACACAGAGCAATAACTTTGGAACAGATGATAAGAAAGGAATAAAACACACGTGCTTTGTGTCAAATGCAAACATTAAAAGACAGAGCTGACTGAATTAGGTGCATTCCCTCCAGCTATATCTTCAGGGCAGCAAAAAAACCACAAAGTGTACTGCTACTCGCCAGCTCCAAACACAAACTCTGATTTAACCTCAGCACTTGATTTTCAGAGTCAAAGATTAAGTGGAAAAGAAGACAAGTCACAGAACAGCTTTAGCTGGAAGGGACTTATGGAGGTCTCTAGACCAAGTCCATGCTCAAGGCAGAGGTGACTTCAAAATCAGATCCAGGTGCTCAGAGCCTTATCCAGTTCTGAACATCTCCAGGCAAATGTTCTTCTCTTACTAAGTCCTTCTAGCCCAGCCTTGAGAATCTGCCCTCCCCAGCTGGAGGACAGCTTGCCTGGGGGACTACCTCCTGCACCTTCCCACCACCTATGGGTGAAGGCTACGAGGAGAGAAGGTGGAGGGCAGGCAGGCATGCCTGAACCCTGTGGCTCCCCCACATCCCCTTCGCCACTCTTTACAGCCTCCTCTAGCTTTTTAGAGATGCTGCTTACCTTCTCTCCCACTACCTGAGCCTCCTCAGGCCACTGCAGCTACTCCCAAGGGGACCTGAGACTCAGGGGGGATGTGGGAAGGACAGGAGCAGACCCTGGATAAGCAGGGCTCAGCCTTCCCCTTCCTCCCTGCTCCTGCCCCAGAACTGACAACTACACTTGGCAGCACAAATAACACAGCCACAACCTGCTCATTCCCCTGGTTGGGTAGCGGCTCAGACTGTAGCAATGACTGAAGAAAACACTTTAAGGCAGGTGGGGGAGAAGGGGAATGCACCCAGGGACTGACAGTTTCTACCTCCCAACTCAGACCTTCCTCAGGTTGCTCACTGTAGCCCCAGCATCTGCTTAGCCTGGCAGGGAAAGCAAGGCACCCCGAGGTGGTGGCAAGGGATGTATCTTCTTTTAAGAGACCCAAAGAAAGAGAAAAGGGGAAGACGAGCAAGCCTGGCACCCCAAAGCAGCACCTTTCAGGTCTGTCTTCTCTCTTCCCACATTTATTTCCAAACATTTTCCCTGAGCTCAGCTCACCCCTCAGAGAGGAAAGTGGCTGACAGAAGTGTGAACTAAAGTGCCCATGCTACAGGCTCTGCCACTTCTCTCCCCCTACAATAAGTCTACCCGTGCACTGATCTGCCATTTATTGCTATCACACCATTTACAGCTCAGAATATCCCCATCACTTACCTAGTTTATAAGCCCAGGAAAGTGGTAACTATGGTAACAGGACCCTGTTTGTTTGCCTTTATCCGCTACTATTGCCAATATAACTGGCCTAAATGGATAAAGAGAATCCCACAGTACTCCTAACCACTGAAATCCTCCAATCTTGTTGAAGATGAATGTACATCTTGAGGTGCTGGAAGACAACTTGGTATCCAAAACAGAGTCATATTCATCTGTATTTCAGACTAACATGACATCAGTGAAATCACAGCCCAGACTAAAAGCTTTGGGTTTGTCTGCTTGCTGCTGGCAAAAGGCTCAGTGAGTAGGTACCTCACTACGGGCCAAATGCTGCATTGCTGACTCAGACACAGAGTAGGATTTTCAAAATACTTATGGAACGCACATCCCAGATGAAAATAGCACTTGTACCCACAGCCTCACTCAGAGTTTTCTTTTGCTTCAATAGCAGGCAGGGCCAGAAGGTCTGAAATCTCAGGCTCACATGTTTGCGTCCTGTCCCACAGATGCTTAAACTGAGGGAAAAAGTCTCCCAGAGCCTTAAGACAACCAAAAGTAGGCAATATCTTATAACCACAGACTAGTAACCCTGACTTCTGAGCACCTCACAAATGTGACTGTATTTTGTCCTTACATCAGTCTCAAGAGATAGGGAAGTATTTTCAAAAAGTGGGCACTGGAGAACAGATGAACGCCTAATCTATAGTGAAATCACAGCTTTAAGTGGCAGAGCTGTATCTTTTTAAACCTTTGGCACCGGTCTCCTGACTCCAGCCTTTCCTGGCCTCTTTTTCAGTCTTAGATGTAGGGGAAGGCAGGTGTGCAGGTGAAAACCCAGAGTGCTATCAGCGGCAAAACAAGTCAAGGGTGCTTTCTCAGACTGTCAGATCCCAACCCAGTTAGTTAGGTTTTTATCAATCGAAAAGAGGAGAAAAAAATGGCAAGCCATTGGGTCAGCAGGTACAAATGAGCAAAGCTCCATTAACTTTTCACGAGGTACATTATCTGTAGACTTGACCCAGTTGGAGGATGACCTACAAGTGTCTATGAAGTTAAAAAAATCTTGTACCATTGGTTTTAAGGAATGAAGCTTAAAACACTTTCCTCCTTTAACTTCTCAGTTGTTTTTTTTAACCTCGAACCGAATTTGATATATACTTTGAATTCTCAGTTGAACAGTGAATTCAAAGATGACAAGAGACAGAGCAAAAAGCAAAGGGGTTCAGCCATGAAATCAGGTCCCATGGGGTTACTGAAAAGGACAGGACTGGAGAGCCTGCTGGTGCAAAGTGCCTTTGATCTTCTGAAGCCATCAGCTTCCACCTTCTAAGGCAGTTCTTCTTCAAGCCCCTCACTGACTGTTTGGGATCTACTGCCAAGATCACAAAAATCCCTGGGCTTAGCTCAAAGACCTCAAAGGTAGCACTGAGGAAAAAAACAAAACAAAAGCTAGGGGAAACCTTCCCCATCCTGCAAAATGCAGAGAGGTCAGAGAGAGAAGGAATAGGCAACAGCCTCTCCTTTCACCACCAACGAGGAAGGCTGAGAAGAGACCACAGCTCCTGTGACAGCTGAAGTCTCCAAGAGATGCAAAATAGCTTGTGGCAACAGCCTGAAATTGTCTTGCAATATCAGTGTCCTCATATTGCCTGGACGGATGACGAAACCGCATTGCATTAGCTCCGCGGCTCACTGCAGGCATTGTGCTACAGCTCCACAGGCTGACATTACACGGGGCGCTGCCTCCTGCCCATGCTGCCTACATCTTCAGGGCAGAGTATTGGGGATAGTCGAGGGCCAAACTTTCAGCTGGCTTAAATTGGCAGAGCCCCACCAGCTTCCCTGGAACTCCATTGATTTACAGCAGCTGAAACTCTGGCCCCTGCTATGTTTAAAATCTGAGACAGGCTTTCATTGGACACAAAAGAATACTCTTTGGGACACTTTGAAACCTGTGCTGTGTGCAAGCGAGGAGCTAAACGATTCCCAAGATTTTCTGTGAGATATGTACAAGCACACATTGTGCACCGAGTGCGGGCAGGCTCCACCAGACACACAGACACAGAATACGCTCCCTGGGATGTGCCAGGGTGAAGAAGAGTTTTCTAAGTCACTTCATTCTTACTGGAAACTCTGCGCCAGTCCTCCCACATATAACACACTGTGCACTCCTCGTAACCAGCATTGTCTGAACTTGTGGTATTTTAATAAACGTTCCTGCCAAGCCAAAGACGCTCTAAGACACATCACCTTTGTCCAGAGGAGGATCCCAGCTGAAATGAAGTCCAGAGAGCGTGACCTCTGCTACAAACCAACACATAGGTACGTTAAATGAGTTCCTATTAAAAATAACTGCTCTCCGCACTGCCTGGAGAAGGGGGCACAGGCTGTTTAGAGAGTGTACATGAGGGTGACAGATCGCAACAAAAAATCCTTTCACTGTATGCAGAGGAAAACGAGGCGGTACAAATGAATGCCTCTTTTTTATTTCATAGGGACAGGTTGGCAAAAGCAGATTATTGGGTTTGGGCTGCACAGAAGAGAAGAATTTTCTTTTTTTTTCTGGAATCACGATTCATCTTCATTATTCAGTCACTCAAGCTTCCTTGGAAACAGAGTGCCACTGAGTTATTATGGCAGTCATAGATGAATTCAGCAGAAAAATATATGTATAATAACGAAAGAAAGTAAAACTGCTCTCCTTGTGCAGCCCTACAGAGAGACAGCCAGACAAAAGCATGAAAAAATTGACTGTCTGGCCAAGAATGAAATTGCTGGCAAGTCTGGTTTCAACCCTGCTATTAGCTTTCCTGCAGCTGCTTCAACTACCCAAGCAGTATCGAGATAAGTGCATTCTTGAAGTCCTTTTTTTTCCTAATTGGGGGTAATACATTTATTTGCATATTAACCTACTTCTGATTAATACCTCATCTGAAAGAACTTAGGAGGTAACAGTCAGCCACCTTAAACAAAAACCAAAACCAAAACCCAAGGGAAAAAGCACTCAGAAATGTTCCTGCATTTAGGGACGAATGTCGCGCTTCCTCTGCCGGCAGAGCCCTCTCCAGCTGCACTGCACATGGGGCAGTCCTGCTGTGCCAAAGGGGCAGGATGCAGGAGCTGCACAAGGGGGGAGGCTGGGGGAGGCACCGTGCTCTTGCAAACTCCCCACCTGGTGCTGCTCGCTTGTGCAACAGGCGGATGGGCAGAAGAGTGGCAGGGCTGGATCTGCAGCCGCACGGCTCCTACCCTGACGCTACAGCCACCTCAGTGGCACAAGGGGCTGCAAGTACAAACGTTACGTATTTCTGGGAGGAAAGGGGGTGCCTGGGGTAAAGGCTCACATCTTGCTCTGTCTCAGGAAGATCACTACTGAGAGTGCTGATGGATCGGGTCGAGGGAGGTCACACTCGGGGTCCAGATCTCAGGAACGTATTTCAGACCTGATGTAATGATAAGGCGTGACATTATGCTAGCCTTCAGTCTCGCTCGCCTCACAGGCATGTCATTAAGGTTTCCTCTCTTCAGAGGTGTAAAGCACTTCTGTTGCAAGCCCAGTAAAAGAAGGTACTGTCTAAGGGTGGAACAGAAAACGCTATGGAAGATTTGCCAAGAAAGTGCCTGCGCTCTTCTCGTTCCAAAACACGGCAGGCTTAAAAAAAAAAATTGAAAAATTTCAAAAGGCACCCAGCGATTGTTTTTTAGGAAACAAAAGAAGCACTTACGGGTTAGCTTTTCTAACTTGCTGCGTTAGTAAATACACTAAACAGACAGCTTTATCTGTGTGAGTCACACAGCAGAAGAGGAACAATGACCTGTGTATTCCTCCAAAATTATGCATTTTTCTCTGTCAATAAAGAATTTAAAAAATATAATTACATTTGGGCAGCCAATCGGAGGGGGTGGCTATCAGAAGATCACCCCTCCCCCAGGGAGTCAAATCTATTTGGCAGTATGTCAGAATTTCAGGATACCCTAAGGCAGGCCACAGCATCCTAAAATAACTTAAACACACCTCGTATCATGCCTGGATGTTGAATCAGCCCAGAGATGTCAATCAGGTACTGCCGTTCACAGCCGAATCACCTCAGTTGCTCTGATCCTCACTTTTGAACTTACAACTTCCCTTCACAGGAATCAGAGGGGCGTGTGGGTATGTATGTGTGTTTGTGTGTGCGCCTATGTGTGTGTCTCCACAATAACAATTCCACCCTTTGAGCCTCCTTGTTGGGAAACAGCCCTCGCAGAACAGTGGGTTCCTCTTTCACAACAGCTAGTTGCTGAAAGGAGGCAGCACAGCTTGGCAACGGCGGTAGGAGACAGCAAACCTGGGCCTTCCCCTTAGAATCCTACAGAGCTTTTGCTGCCGACAGGCACAACCACATGATTTAACCCCACTCAGTTATTCTCAGCTTGGCCCCTCTAACTTGTCCAGAAGTATCTGCTCATCTCAAAGGTGTCACTTCTCCCAGAGCTTGGCTTGAGACACTAGGTCTGGTTTACAGAGGGTCTAAGGTTCTTCTGGTATTCCATCATACTGTACTGTTGCTGTAGTGGTTATTTATCTGCACTGGAAGAGTATCCCTGCAGATCAGCATCCTGCTCTGCTGGATCTATACGCACTCCAAATCCTTACCAACTTCAGTTAACTGCTCATCTTCTCTGAGGAGTAGTATCTACACGCAGCACCTGAAAATTAGGGTTCAAAACAGATGCTATTTGTTAAAGTATCTGCCATACTCCCTCATACCTTGTTTTCTTAATCTGCAAACTAAGGGTGAAAATGCAGGTCTGTGTAAAATGCTTTGGGATGCATATACAGGTGCAGAGCACTTTGTAAGCACCACGCAGTGCTGTGTTGCATTGCTTTTCAATTTAGGGACTCATGAAGTTCTCTGCTTCACCTTGCTGTCATGGGATCCCTGAACTTGCAGTCTAGTAAAATTGTATCAATGCCTACTGAACTAAGTCCAAGAATTTACTTTAAAATAGAATAAAACGGATTGTTGTGTTATTATCTCTGTGATATGAATAATCCATTACTACATACTAGGGGCAAGATACACACTTTTGGAAATTGGCTTCACGCTTTTGTTGCATGACTTGGAAGTCCCCAGGTTGAAGCGCTTGCCTTATTTTTTGCAGACCACTAGGTGGAAGTGCTGCTCCATCTCAGCCTTGCCATCCCGAAGCCCTCTGGAAGCGGCAGCCAGGGCTGGAGCCACCCTCGGCAAACTTTTTTTCTTGGGGAGGCGAAAGATGAGGAACCAGAAGGCTCGGTCCCCTTTTTTTCCAAAGCAGAGATTCGGTTCCAGTGCACACAGTATCGCAGGAAACATATATCAAAATCAATATATAACGAAATCATAACAACAAGGCTTGCGACAGCGAGGCATAAAATGTGGAATGTGCCTTCAGAAGGAGAGACAGATGAATTTGTCAAGCGTGCCATAACACAAGCCTTTTATGAATTATTAGGAATTTATAATGCACTTTTAGAGGAGTGGGGAGAACCTAGGGAAACGAATGGGTTTTCTTGGCTTTTCTCTAAAATGACAAATGCCTTTTTTATTCCATTTGCTCTCTCCCAATTCCCGGCTTCCAGCCTCTGCCTATAAGCCCACTTAGCACGAGGTAGCTCTATATCTCCTTCTGCTCTTCCTGAAATGAATTATCTCCTATAGCAGCTTTCCAGGGCAGCGCCTGCCAGAAGGCAAGCTCCAGGAGTAAAGTCCTTTCCTAAGTTTGTCTGTCCACAGCCATTTGCCCTACAGCCTCACTCAGAGCTGACCTAGTAAAACCAGATGAACAACTCACAGCCATCTCCCTCCTCCCTGCCTTCTTTCCCCCTCCCCTATTTCTGCCCTCTGTGCTCTTGCTCTCTCCCTCAGCAGTTTAAGTTTGCTCACTCTTAAGTCCTGGGACTACCAGGCACTTCGTATGTCCCACACGGACCAAATGTAGAGCACAGAACAGGGTAATCCTGAAGGGAGAGACAAGAAAAATGGCAACACAGGAGGGTTAAAGGCAGCCTGAGCCTAGCAAGCATCGTCTAGACTTTCAGTCTCATGATTCAGTGTGTCTGATGTAAAACTATTTAAATAAGAGTTATGTAAATAACGTGGCAGACAGATAGATTATTTAATATAATCAAAGTGAGATAAGGCCAGGGCCCCAATACTTCCCTGAAGTAAGGCTGCTTTGTGCCATCCGCACAATGCAAACAGCCCTGAGGCCAGAAGACCCAGCCAAGGGAGGATCACCCCAGTGCAAGGAGATAGCCTCCTGGCTTGCAACCAGCTCAGCAGCTCCTACACAGATCATCCATCCCTAAAGCCAAGCAAAAGGGCATTCATGAGAAATCTCGGTATCCAACTGGTCTCCACTGCCATAGTTGCACCTCAGAGACAGTCATTTGGGATCATTTGAAGCAGCCTTCCTTTGAGCTATGCTGGAGGATTTGCCTTCAGCTGAGCCAGCTGGAGACTGTGACCAGGGACAGAAGCAGCTGGATAATAAAATGAGCAAACTATTTCCTCACCTCTTCACCTTCTGGCAGGGTTAGCCTCAAAAATACAGTAGAAAATAGCCCATCAGGTAGGGTAACACTTTCCTCTCATTATCTTGTTACCACCTTCAGAATATTCATCTGGGGTTTACCCACTTTTAAACTTCCCAGGGCATGTCTGCACCACAGCAATTGCATGCGGGGTAGGCCCAGCTGAGCTAGCTTCAAATCACCTTACTTGGGGACCAATAGCAATGCAAACACAGGAGCACAGGGCCCACTGCAGGCTGCAAAACCTGCTGGAGAAGCCAGCCCTGTGCACAAGTAGTCAGTGCCCGCAAGACCGTGGGCAAGCGCAAGGCTGGCTTGAGTTTGTTGACAGGAGTGGGAGTTGGTGCAGTGCAAATGTGCCCTTGTGTAACGTGATTTCCACCAGCTCCCCCAGGACACCAGGCTTCCCACTAACTCAGTTTGTTTCTATTTCACAGTGAGGTAAAGCTACTTTCTTGACATTCCCCCTTTCTTTTCCTTTAAACATATAGGCCTGACTTGACGGTCCCTATGGTAAAACCAACATGCGGGCACGTTTAAGTAAAGTTTAAGTAAGGACTGTGCTGCTGGCATTTTATGCAGTACCACACCCTCTTGCCTCTTCTTCCTATTCAGGTCATTCATACCTCTCCTGACTACACCTCTTTTTTTTTTTTCTTCCCTTTTTCTGAAATTGCTTGGTATCTGCTCAATCTAATCTTCTCATCCACTTTGAATAGGACCAACCAGTTCTGCTTCCAGACATGGCCTGACCCAGGGGATAATCTTTGCAGTTGCATGACCACATCAATTAAGGACAGTTTGTTTGTTTGTTTTTTAAGCCAGGAGAGTTAAACCTACCAGGGACAGGTTTATTCAGGTATAAATATGCTTTGTATGGATACAACATACTCTCCCTCCCACATGGCAATGCAGGGGAGGTAAAGCAATACAACTGAAGCCAGCACTGGCCTTTTTTACATACACACATCAGGCATGCATAGCTTTTGCACACACACAAAACCAAGGCGAGCACATGTGGGGCCTCTCCCTCTCTGTCACAGTCGCTCAATGGTGGGCAACAATTTAATGCATCTTCTTTCAGCGTGCAGATGACAGTAACCATCTAAAGGCAACTTGAACAAGAAACAGATTTACTCAGACTTCCTCCACTCCTACCTTCTACCCAAATTAATGTTGGAGTAGATAAGGCTGGAGAGCATTTCCCTTCCCTTTTTTTTAAGCCTTCCCTCAGTTTAAATGGTCTGACTCATCAACAACACAAAGATGACAAAATGTCTATTCTCCCCCCCAAATATTTTGGCATAATTTTGTTATCAAATTAAGGTACTCAATCCATGCCAGTTGAAAAAAAAAAAAAAAAAAAAAAGGGGCTCCTAGCACACTCATTGTATATGATTAGGATTTGGGGAGGGCGCGGAACATAACATCATCATAGGCAGAAAGTGAAAACAGCCAAAGGAAACGCCTACACTCTTCCTTTACAAAAGCTGCTTGTTGTGTCTGTCTGAACAATTGTTAAAAAAACCTGGAGGGGAACTAGAAGGAAAAAGATAACCGACTTTATTAAGAGCAAAAGATTGATTGAGCAATTGATTGCACTTAATTGGAACTGTGCGAGCAAAGGAGAGGATTTCAGGTTGTTTTTTTTTTTCTTGGTCTCACAGACATTCCTGCCACAGAACCCCGTACAGGCAGCAGCTGAGTTACCAAGCCCAGAGCTTAGGCTTGTTCCTTCTCCCAGGGCATTGCTTGCCTGGAAGCTGCCTTGCAGAGCTGACCCCTTCCACAGCACTGCCAATTGCAATACTTGAGGCCTCAAAAAGGAGTCGTCACAGGGTTTAACTTCAGACGTTGGTTTGCGCACGCATTTCTTTTCAGAGCTCTTTTTCTTTGCTTCTGAGGTACACTTACATTCATGAGAGGCTTTCTTCCTTAGCGACAAGGTCTAGAAACTTTATAGATGTGTTTTGGGGTTTTGTTTGTTTAATTTTATTTTTAAGATAATTACAAGATTCTCTTCTCATCAATTCATTTAAGGAGTGGAGTCCTTAAAAGAAAAACGTTATCCAATTCATAAAAACGAAATCTGGAAGAATTATATGACTAAACCTCACTGACCAAAGGTGCAGAGACAACACTGTTATTTGGCATATTTTCATGAAGTAGAGACTTCATTTTCTGGAGTTATGCACATAATAATGAAGTTGCAGCACAAGAGAGAACTAGCTCAGAGTTTCACAATCTTTCTCCCCAAAACAATCCTCAAGGGGAAAATGATAATGTGCATGAACAGTTAAAATAAAAGCAAAACCCGGCTCACCCCTTTGAATGAACAAATTCCTGTTAACATATTGTTGTTACCTTACAATGTATATTACCTTAATTTTCCTCTTAAGGAGCAGGAAGGACAGACATTCGTACTGCACAGATAAGAGCATAATTTCCAGTTAAAACAAAGGTTCCAGCAGTTAGGTTTGGATTTGCTTTGTTTAAAATCAAATTGCAAGGTATGTGGGCCTCAAACTTATCTAAACAGTACAGTCAGTACACAGACTCACAGAGTCATTGAGGTTGGAAGGGACCAGACCAACACAGCCTTCGTTTGTCTGTGTGATCACTTAATAAATATAAGGCGTTTTTGCCTGTGAAGGCAAGGGGTTGAACTAGATGGTCAGGATGCCTGCGTATGGCTGTGTTCTAACTTCCCAGGTGCGGGCAGCTGGTACCCTGTAAAGCTGCGTGCTCTGACGATGCATTTCACATCCACTGATCTTGTTTGCCTACTCTGAGCAAGAACAGAGGCTTTACCCGAGTATTTTAGGATGAGCAAGCTTGGTAAGAAAGCAGAGCAGGAGAGAATGCAGGAGTGACAGTGCAAGAGCAAATGACCAGTTTTGCAGATTGAGGCAATAACAGGTGGCCATAAAAATGGTAGGACCAAACAGCTGGTTTTTGTCCTTCCTCTTCACAAAAAAAAAAATAATATCTGAAAGCAAAATCATGAAAAGCAGCACCAATTTCTCCATTACCCCTTCTAGTTTTCCGGTGTGAGGCAAGAGACACATTGACAGAGCAAGAAGGCCAAGGAAACAAATAATGCCTTTTACAGTGAGGCTTTCCATACCAAGTTCCTCAGGACTAAGAGACAAACCAAAGGAGGAGGAACCAGCACGGGCTCATCTCTCTGTCAGACACACACCTCCTGTGCCAGCTGCCACAGTTGCCAGCCTCCTACAAGCCTCTCCACAGTCACCTTCTTTTCTGCCCATCTGCCAGGAGCTACTGCTTGCCCAGGTCTGCCAGCTGAGCTGCTTATCCGAGCACTCCCTCATCCATTCCCGTCAAAACAAGCCAGGTCAGCTAACATGGCTTGCCATATAGGTCTTTCCTAACCCAGTTCACTGGGACTGAGATGGGTTGGGAAACCGTAAGGTGAGCAATTCCACCAACAGACCCAAGAAGTCAGTAACCTTCAGCAGGAAGGCAGCGACCCATTAAAGGAAAAAAACCACCCAACCCTGACAGCCAAAAGAGTCAGTGTCACTGAGCCTTTACAGTCCTATTTGCACTAAGCCCACCCTGCACAGGACCACTGGTGCAGTCATGCACACGATTCTCCTCTTTTTGCAAACCGCCACATCACTCTGCAGCTACAATTACCTGTAGCTAGTGCTCGTTAAGTGCTTTGAAGATTAAAAGCACAGATACAAGTGTTAAATATTGTAATTATTCTTACTACATAGCATTGCTGCACTGAAAGTAGGGAGGGGTTGTTTTTCCGTGTTTGTATGTGGGAATACCATGACAGCTGCTCCTTTCTGTAAGTGAATTGCTGCCAAGGACCTTGATAAAGGGTTGTGCTTGAAGGAAAAGGACCAAGTCTGGGAGTTTTCTTGGAGTGCTGCATACCACAGTGAAATTAAACTGTGCTCTTACCAGGCTTCCACTGTCAGAACTTATTCCTACACATGCTGATTACCCTGAGCTGCCTCTGGCTCCAGGAGGAGCAGCAGTGACTCTCAGCAGCTTACCAGGGCTTGACCCTACAAATAGCATGCAGAAGGAAACACACTCCCCTGAGAACTCAGCTCAGACAAACACCATAAGTGCAGCCCTACAAGCATCAGACCCTGAAGTCCATGTTTCTGTTTTATTCAGCTCACACTTGGGGCTTTAGGGGAGACCTCTCCTTTAGTAAGGCCAGGGCAGGCAGGGGTTTGGGCTCTTCTTTCTATTAAGGACACCTTCCAACCTTCCAGCACTGCAAAAGGATATAAGCCTGAACAGTTTCCCCATACCTTGCATGATTCTTCTGCAGTGTCTGTCTGGCACTGCCACCACCGATCCCAGGAGAGTAGCCAGGGTAAAAGCCCTTGGGTTTAGTCCATTCCTGTTTATTCTCAGACACTAGTGGGAGACGGAAGTTGTAAGAGCAGCACATAGTTCATTACCGCCTTGCACCTGCTCCAAATTATGCCAGGACCTGAGCTGACACCTCACTGTCTTTCTGTAGCCAAGCAAAAACAAGGCTGTGCTGAATTTGGGTCATGTCTGAAGACAAAGCCTTGAGTGACCACTTCAGTTTGTGGCATGGAGTTAAGTGTATTCCTGTGCACCTCTGAGCTCTGTGACACAGCACATACAACCAAGGGCTATAGCATTTAATCAGGCAGTGCTTCTCTACGTGCACTGGGAGGTCATCTGAGCTAGAGCTGAAAAGAAATCCTATGACCTGCTGTTTCCATGTCTCAGCCTTTCCTCCCTTACCCTGCAACATCTCTGACCAGCTTTGAACCTCTCTGCGTGAAGAGGCAGGTCGGCCCCACACTCCAAGAAGAAATGATGTTATGACCCATCTCCTTCACATTGTCAGGCAGCTTTTGGGAATAGGTGGGGACTAAGAAAGCCTGGGAAATACAACTCCTGCAAGAGCGGGTGACCATCACCTAGAAGGATCCACCTTACCTGCCCTTTCTGTACCCACACACACACGCAGGTAGTCCCAAAGATGTGAAGCCTTAAAAAAGGTGGGCTGTTCCCACCCAAATAGAACTTACTGGAGTGAAGTAAGCACCTGAAAACGTATCCTCTCAAAGAGGCTAAGCATAAGCACAGGCAACAGCTGAAGCTGATAGCATATGGAGGAGGCATGTGCAGGCACCAAACTGACAGGGCCCAGTCCAAGACATGTTCAAGTACAAGCTTCTCCTGACTCCTGTGGGGCTTGAAGGTGCCTGATGCCTCTCTGGGAACTCATGGTGCAAATCCACAGTCATGTTGCAACCACCCAGAAGTCCTTCTCTTAATCTGAAGCCTACTGACAGCAACAGAATTAAATTTGGGATCAGAGAGATAATTTGTGGAAAGAGGTATGCTTGTACCTTCACTAGCTTGTGCAGAAAGATCTTGTCCGTAGTCTTTCTGAAGGGGTGAGTAGGACAGAAAGTCACTAAAAATATATATTGATTTTAAAACTTTTTTTTAGCTCATTTGGTGGCATGGGAGAAGGTAGAAAGGTAGCAGAAGATGAAGGACTCACAAGAAAGAAGCCTCTGTGTGTCATAGGGGAAGGGAAAGGTTGTAGGAGGAAGCGTAGGAGGTGATGCAGACAAGCTCACTAAATTGCAAGGCAAAATGTGGATTTTTGTCCCCAAGGAAAACACCTCTGTACTGCTGTCAGGTCAAGCTAATAAAGACACCTCTTTAGAGACTGTCATCTGTATTTCTTCTCTCTCCAAGAGGAAATATAATTAATAAGCAGCTTCTGTCTAGCAAGCAGCAACTATTTGCATTGTTGTATATGGAGATGGCAGCCTTCCTGATCAAGAAACACACCTTCTCTTTAGTAGTGGAGCTTCTGCTCATTCAGCCCAGTACACAGCTGCCATCTACAATGCTGCACACAACTTTGAAGACGCCCCTTTCAGAAGGGGCTGAAGGTGGGCAGCGCCTACTGAAAGGACTATAAAAGTGATATTCACTGAGGTTTCTAAAGCCTCATTAAGTTGGTCGAGGGCATGAAAGCCAAGCTCCAGTATTTGCAGAGTCTTTCCAACACAGGATTTGCAACAGAACGCAAGTGTTGCTGGCGAGATGCAAATTCGCAGTGAATTCAGTAACTAATAGAACAACTTCCTTTGTTTACTATGCAGAGGATACAAGAAAATTAAGCTAATCTGGTGCTAATCCAACTCGCTGCTAAAAACACTTTTGACAAAGGCTGACCTCTTTGCTCCTGAATAAATATTAGCAATATGTTTGCGCATTGTTCAGCCAGGTTTGTAGACAGGCAAAGAAAAACGAGCAAAGAACTTAGTCATTTTTTTCCCCTACCAATTGTCAAATAAATTATGCACAAATACAAGCTTCCATCATTCATCTAGCACTAGACTAAACACTTTCTACTAAACTTAGTTTTCAGCATCGTGTTTCAGTTTATAGTTACATTTTTCCCTGGGCAAAGCGAGCCAGTCATTAGACAGCCTTCATAGGTTTCTACTAAACATGCTTGATTAAGTCTTTTAAGAAGGAGGAGGTAGAGGAAATTGTGCTTTAAAGTCAATGGGAACGTTTCCATTCACTTCAATGGGAAATGCACTGGAAGAGATAACATTATTTTGAAGACGTAATGAGTACACTTAACTATGCAATAAAAAAAACCTAACTATGCCACCGTTGCACACTACACATTCTGACGGGCAGCTTTCAAACCAAACAGACTAAGAAACGAACCTTAATGCTGGGGCTGCCCAAAACAGCAGCTTTCCCTACCACCACCCCACAGTGCTACCTGGTATCTAATATACATACATGAAATCTAACAGTATCTCCCAAGCTCTAGTCTTGCTCACTCTCCAATGACTTAACTTCCATGAGTTCATTCACCATGGTGGTGCTGAGCTGGCACAGGTGCTTGCCTTTAATTTCTCCAAGCCCGAGCCACAGCTGATGCAATTCAGCTTAATGGCTTGAGGATCTGGCCTCATTTGAAAGGGAAAGCAGAATATGAAAAGAAAGAAAAAAAAATTCAAACATAAATTTCAAACATGAATTCAAACATGAATTTCTGGACTGATTTACTGCATGCCACACAGCCGTGCAAAGTCAGGATGACACATATGCAGAAGACAAAATAACTGCATGAAACTACTACATTTGGAATTTCTATGGGTAGGCAAATTGAAAAGCAGGCACACCTCAAGAGCACACCTTTGCTGCAGGTCAGCAAGAAAACTCCGTGTCATCTTTTTCTTCAAAGAGGTTTAGAAGGCTGCTGCCATTCCCCTAAATTTAGAAGAAAGAGGGACACGATGTACTATTCAGTCTATGCAAATCCGTGATGAACACCACTGAATGCAACACCTGTGTTCACCTCTGCAGAGAGCAATCGTTTTAATCGAGTGGTTACCGTAAGCCCTTCTCTTCCAATGGAAATGGTCTATTTTATCCCCAGTCCGATTGGCTCCAGATGAATCCTTGAAGAGTATCACCCAAGATAATTATGCTTATTCATTATTAGCACATCAGCTTGAGATCCTGGGCACAGTCAGGAGCTAGACAGTGTACAAATGTAGAATGGGAGGCAGTCCTTACCTTGCTGAGATTACAATCTCAAAAGTCATAGGGGGAAAAAAAATAGACAAACAAGCTAAGCAAATGTTGAAAGCTAGAGGTGTGGTGGAGGGCTCGCATTCCTCCCCTTATTCATTGTGTAGATGCAAAACAAGCCCAGCCTCTGGAGAGAAATAGATGTCTCACGGAGAGACACAAAACTCTTCCCATGGCCCAAGGAGGCCATCCCTGTCCTTTCACAGAGCTCCCTCCTAACTGGAAGAGTTGTTTCAGTCGTAGCTGTGCCCATGGTGCATATTAAGGAGAGCACAGCTAGATGTAAGCCTGATAGCCTCCTCTCTTCACTCAGCACGCTCGGCAGCTTCAGCTCAGGGCTTTCAAAAGGACCAGTCTTTGGAAGTCCTGCTGTCTGCATTTTTTTCCTCCAGAACCATGCTTTTCGCCTTCAAGCTCAAGGCCCGAGTAACAAGGAGAGAGGCAATGGCATAAAAAGCTATGTGACTACTGCCAAAACGTGTCACCTTGAGTCACTCCATCCAAAAACCATGAGGCTCTGGCCAGAGTTGAGACCCATAAAGCCCAGAGATATGCGGTGCAGAGCTGATAAGGACCTTCCTTTCAAATTTATCCCAAAGCCCAAGACATTATCTATTGGATCAGCCCCTGCAGGTACTCAGACGCCACTCTGCCTACTTTTTGGATCCCATTGGGATTTAGGCTGAAAACAGGTGCCAAGATGCTCTGACTCAGGCGGTTGCGGGCGTGCCCAGCAGCAGAGCTACCGGTGCCTGGGGAACACGCAGGTAAAACACAGAGGCACCGACCGAGACTGGATGCCTTCAAGGTTAGATGGGTTTTCAAAGCGGGGCAAAGGGGAATTGCTGTGATTTTGACTTATATGGTCTGAACTCCACTTATGCCCTGTTGCAAGTGACCAAGTCCCCCTCTGAAGCTGGCCCTTAAAAAAGCCGTCCTCGTTTCCTCCACACTATTCTCTCCACTTAATTTAAGTGCGCCTAATCAGGAAATCTACCTAATTGGAATATCTCTGTTAAAAATCAGGGATGCTTACTAACAATGACTGCATCTTGATCGGGACGGTAATATCACTTAATTGGGATGCCTTCAGGTATCTTAGTGGTTTGGGTTTTTTATGTCTCAAGCTCAAGCTAGTCTTGTCTGTCTGCTCCTCATAAAACAGCTTTCAGTTCCTCCTTAGTAATGATACAGGCAAACGATGATGTAAGTTACTTTAACATTTTTTGCTTCTGGCTGTTAGTTGGTGTGGGAGGGGCAAATTACCTGTTTCTGTGGGTGTTCTTGCCACAGGGATGGTTAGGGTAGCTTCAGTCTCCATCCCATGTGAACCCTCCTTCTACCTTCGTGGGCCTCCCCATCGTGCAGGGAGCATGCTGCTGCTCTCCAGAAGGCTTCAGGGAAATGCTGTTTTCTGCTACCTGGCCAGCCTGTTTAAACTGGGGGGGGCAAGCCACCAGCCGAAGTGTCCTACCACGAGCGTTCTGTTTGTAACTTGCAGTTTCAGTGTTTGCAGCGTCCACAGCTCTGAGAGCGAAATTGTCTATTAAAAGAAAGCGATGTATCTGCCTGTCTACCCAACCAACCACACTTACACCCCACAGTTATACACGTGCAATTAGTTCTTAAATGTAAGCCTCAGCTATGAATCCCTGGCTCTACTTGGGGGTTACCAAGGTAAATAGAAAATGTAATGTTTAAAAATAATCCCTCAACTGTCTTTTCCTTCACGCTATACCATCTTAAAAGACCTGTATTTTCATTTGTCAAATGAAGCACCTCGAAATTGATCGTCTAGCACTGGGTGCAAGCTTGTGTCCTCTTCTGCTTTGCGAAATAGAGGAGTTGACCTTGTTTGGCTTGGCTGGTGCCATCCTCACACACAAACTTTAGCCATGTTGCCATCACAGTTGGCCAGGCAGTCTCACTGGGGCAGGAATCGGGGCATGAGCAGTGGCCAGAGCCACACATCCAACATGCAATGGTCCAGCGAAAGGGACCACCTGAATAAGAAAAAGAATGACTGAAAGCTTTGCTTTTATTTGGTTTTCGAGAGCAAAGAACTCTGTTTGAAGGGACACTGAAATACACACTCCTTCGGTGCAAATTTTCTTTTTCCAATCATGCCTATCAGCCTGTTTATGGATTTGCAGAAATGGTACTGCACACGGCCTTGCGGAGGCAGGAGAGAGAGAAAGAATTGGAAATGGCAGAGATAGCATACTCAGGAACTGAACGATGACTTCTTTCGCCTTTAAACGGTACACTGCTTAGTTTTGAGGGCAGAGCCCTACTAGAAAGAGGGGCTTGTCTGGGGTCACAGCCCATGGGACTCCTGCAGCTGCAAGTTCCATCTGTTTGTTACACAGGACACGTTTAAAAATCCATCTCTTTTGTGCATTCCCTGTGTCTTATGGAAAATAGCAGATACATCTTGAGAGCTCTATTTTTTAAACTATTCCTCCACCTCTTTTTATTATACTTCACTTTTCTGCAGAGCGAAACATTGTTTTCTGTATGTAAACAACTCTAATGGGTTACTTCCAGCAGTGCGCAAATAACTGTGCAAAGAGAGCATTTGTGGCTTCATGAAAGTGCGTATGCAGATACCTAAGTTTTATTACTTGTATTACCATAGCTCCTAGGAACCTTAAAGGAGACTAGTTCTTTGGTGCGATTGTACTTAATACCCGTAAATGCCTTGTAAAACTCTGGAAACCATGCGAGCATCTAGCTTTGCATATATATGAGCGTGTGTGTGTATATGCGCACGCGTGACTGCATAGTCACACATCTCTCTAACCCTACAACTGCGCAAAAGCATCTGCCTCTGGATTTACCAGACAGTTTTATGAAGCTGTCCTTTGGAGGTTGAACACATCGGTAATTAGACAGCAAGGGGGAGGTTAAAAAACAGAAGTACTTTTCCTGGAAACCAACACTTTTTTCATTCGCAAGTTTTATTGGCAAACCTGGCAACCAGTAAAGACATTCCTTGGCAGAGCGAAGGAAATAATGGCCCGGATGGAGCTGGCATCGCTCTAGCGCTCGCCTCCAACAACGAGCTGCGCCTCGCGAAACCGGCACCGCGTGGCCGCGCTCCCGGCAGCTCAACGGCGGCAAAACGGCGGCGGGAAGGGTTTGGGTGGGTTTGTTTTGCGTGGGAAGGGGAGGCTCGCGGGGAGCCGCCGTGCGCGGGCAGGTGCCCGGCTGCGGGGGGGAGGCCGCGGGCGGCGGGACCCGCGGAGAGGCGCGGAGCGGCGCGGAGCGGCGGGGACGGCAGTGGCGGGGGCGGCCCGGGAGGGGGAGCCCGCGGACCGCGCAGCGCCCTGCCGCCGCGCAGGTGGCCGCCGGTGCGGTGCGGTGCGGTGCGGCCCCGTCTCCCCTTCCCCGGGGTGGGGGAAGCGGCTTTTCTCCTTGCTTGTGCGCCCTCCCGCTCAGGCACCGGCGGCTTGAGGGCCGGGAGGGGCGGCCTCCCCCCGCGCAGCTCTCCGCGGATGGGCGGGGGGGTGTTCTGCCTTCCTCCCGCCCACCCCCCCCCCCCCCCCGCCAAGGGCCGCCCGCAGCGGGGCAGCGCCCGGTCGCGGCTCTCAACAGGGCTGCGCGCCTTCATCACACACCCCCCCACCCCCCGCACCCCCACGTCTGCCGCTCACCCTTCCGAAAAACTTCTCAGCCCTCAAAAAACGAGTATGCAAAAAGCAGGGAATAATGTATCCAGGGGCTGATCTCTATCTGCTACCTAATGACTTGCCAAGTACTTATCACTTCCCAGACTAGGAACTGTCGCTTCATTCTAATGTAAATAAACCCTTTATACAAATAAGTCTCTCTCTCTCCTCCCGTCTGCTAAGGCAATAGGTGGAGGTGGAGCGGGACAGGGCTGCAAAGGTTCACGCTTCCAGTTTCGTTGCTCCGTGTGTGTTTTCATTTATGTGATTCCAGAGAATCCAATGGATTCAGCCCCCCTCCGCCCTCGCTGCCCCTCCCAGAGAAAGGAAGGAAATAAGGGAGGAAAAGGAACACAAAAGGGACAAGGGACCTTGGAAAGTAAAAGAAAAAAAAAAAGGGGGGGGGGGGAAATTTCCATGTCTGGCTATCTTCTTGTCGTTTTGGAGAGACTTTTTAACACCCCCAGTCCCCCAGACGTTAGTATTTTACTGTGAGATGCCAAAGCTAGAGAACTTACTAAATTAAAGGTTTCTTACGCGCTTGCGGGTTTGTTTTTCACTGTGTGTGTATGTGTGTGTGATAGCAGCCTACCTGAATAGCAGAAACAACACAAGGAGTTTCCCACAGCCTGGTTTTTGTTTTTATTCCTAGTGCCGGGACATCTCTGGGACGCAACCCGTGTCACAGAGGCGAATTATATGTGTGACCGCGGTAATTATCGTGGGAAGACGAAACGCGCGGGGTCCGACCTCCTCATGGTCTCGGTTCTCCCTTGTAAATGTAATGCAAAATTCGCTTTTAGATCCCGAATGTGAAATCAAGGTATTTCTCTTGTGAATTACACGAAGCCCATGACCGCTGCCGCATTTGCTGCAAAGGATCATTTATTTCTCATTCAAGAACGAGAGCCTAAAACATGCCAAAGGGAACGGAGCGCTGATTTTCGTATTAAGCTGTGTTCTTTATGTCTTAAGATAAAAGACGCCCAGGATTGGAGAACTAACTCGGTTTATTTATGGAATTGTTAGCCCACGTTAATAAAACAACAATCACGCCTGTTTGCTTAACTGAGTGCCACGCAAACAGAGCTTGAATTTAGAGCTCAGCTTAATTGCACAGGCTGAAATGGCAGAGGTGCTGGCCGCAAGGACGGGAGGGAAGGATGGCTGTCACCTACGTCCAGCGGCTATAAACGGGGGACAAGTAGGGGACTTCCGGCACAATAGATTTTTCCACTGGTGAAGCACAGATTTGGTACGACCACTTCCCTCCCTGCCCCCCGAAAGGATGTCAGCGGTTTTCTCCTGCGGTGTCGCCCGCTGTTTAGGGAACGTGGAAAGCTGCATCCTGAGATGCAAAGAGCCGGGCTGGGTGGCTGGTTTCGGAGTTCCAGGGCTACTGCTGTGATGTTGGAGCCAAAAGAAAGAGAGAGCAGCGAAGCTCTGACGGGGTCTAAACATAAACAGCCCGGGGCTGGAAGGCAGTTCACCTCCAGGTCTTTGAGGGGCGAGGACAACCCACAGAGAATTGTTTGGGTCCACCTGGGCTTTTTTTTCGCCCCCACCCCCAGGTCAAATGGTAGTCCCTCCGCCTACCGCTCCGATGTCATCTTTCTTTCTGACATCTCCGTAAATAAGGTCGCAGATGACCACACACGCGAAGCCTCGGAGGGTTTCAAGCAAAGCGCGGCTCCCCCGGCCCGGGGCGGCCCGTCGAGGCTCCCGTCCCGGTGTCGCGGGAGGGAGGAGGCGGCAGCGGCCGTGCCCGCTGCCCGGGTGCCGGCGGGGGACGGGGGTCGGGGGACGGGCACGGTGCCCCGGCTGCTGCCGTCCTGCTTCGTTTTGGCGGCAGACCCAGGCGGTGCACCTCGAATGGTGCTCTCCCATCCGGAGGCCGGGCTGGATATCACGGCAAAGGCAGGGCGCTGGGGCAAGGCAGCTCTGCGGGGGACCGGGGCAGAGGAACCCCAGCGCCGAGGACTCTCCCTGGGTGGTACCCAAACACACCGGGGAGGTGGGGAGGGGGGAACAACTCGTATTCCTGCCTCGCGAAACCCGTTCCCTCCCCCCCTGCGCACACCCGCAAAACCCCAAATCCCTCCATGAACCTTCACAATGGTGACTTTTGTGCCTCGACTAGAGAAACCAGAGTCCTGCTGGTTTGAGGTATGTAACTTAACACACAGTAGTAATTGCGTCAGTTCGCAATTATAGCATCAGCGCGGCTATTGCAAAATATATCAGATGCAAATTACAGGGGATTAATGCCCCCCCCCCCCTTCTCTGTGCTGAAACTTCTCGGTGTTACTCCAGCCTCTGCCTGAGAAACAGCTTCGCTACCATAAACATTGCCCAGATAAAAAGAAAAAGTCTGTAAAGGGTCCGGCTCTGGGAGCGGCACGTTACCGCGGCCGCTCGTGGGAGCGAGCGGGAAGCCCACGGAAATTGTTTTTAACGGCAGGTAATACCGTGGGAAAACCGGATGACCTGGGCTGCATGGAAACGTGCTAAAATGCCCTTTTTTCTTCTTTTTTTTTTTTAGCAAAGCGAGAGAGAGTTTTGAAAATATAAAGTGTTGGAATTGACATCTAGTCCAGTGCTTGCACATTTATTAATTCTGCCGTGGTGGGAGGAAAGGGAAAAACGTGTAATTAGGCAGGAGCAGGTGAAAGATTCCAGACGATGAAATACAACAGGCTAAACGGGATAATGTATTCACCATTAAAGGACTGACATTTATTACCAAAAGGAGACCCGTTATGTTTGAATATGAAAAGGAGCAGATATTAGGCTATATAAATTACCTTCTTCACATTACTTGCATCTCATGTAAAATACATACTTTTATTTTTTTTTAATTAACCAACGGATTGGTGTTTCAGAGGAAGGGTCATACCCGCTAAAATACCACCAAGCAAACGATGCGCCTTTAACACGCTCCAGAGACATGATCCCCAAAGCAATCGATCACAGTAAAAAGTGAGGAAAGGGGGTCTGAAACCAGTGAAGCCAAAAGGGTCTTTTGACGTATTTGTGGTGTCACAAGATCAGGGAGGGTAATTCATCTCACAAACACACACACGTCTTTCCCGTACAAATTCCACGCCTTAAAATAGATTTCAGCTTGTTCTTTTCAACTGATCTATTATTAACGCTAATGAAGTTTCAGAGGTACAGGCTGCAAAATGAATGAAGAGCACCGGCTTGGATTTCGAGTATCTGAAGTACTGGTAAAATACCACTGTGCAAATATGCATGCGAATCTCCTCGTGTGTCAAGTACGACGAAAAGGAAATCTTCTTTCTTAAAATGTAACAGCAAATTAAAAGGGAAA
This sequence comes from Phalacrocorax carbo, assembly GCF_963921805.1. Lineage (NCBI taxonomy): Eukaryota > Metazoa > Chordata > Aves > Suliformes > Phalacrocoracidae > Phalacrocorax > Phalacrocorax carbo. The sequence continues at coordinate 92,620,656 of NC_087514.1, read as the reverse complement.
TTAAAAAAAAAAAAAAAATAAAATAACCGAGCCCTCACTCTCTGCACCCTTTGAGCTCCCGTTACAGTGTTATTCCGATCAGAGCCCAGATATTCTTTCGGATATTTAGACAAAGGCAACAGCAACGCAAACCAAATCTTCCCAGCAGAACCGGCCAAACAGTTTAAGAAACATTCATTTTAGCGTACTTTTTTTTTTTTTTTTTTTTTTTTTTTTTTTGACACACCTGCATATCACGGAGTCCGCTCTGAAGCAGCTCAGGAACACAAGTATGCCCCTCTCCGTCTTAAATAAATACATAAGTAAACCTAGGACCCGCTTTCCATATCACATCCCAGAAGGTCTGTAAAGATTACCTGAACGAGCGAGCTAAAGACCCCGCACAAAGAACCGCGCCCGTGTTTACAAACAGCGGAGGCAACGGGCGCTTGCTTTGCAGGCGGAGGGAGGGAAGCCCTTGGTGGCTGATTAATAGAGAGGAGCTTTGGAGGACTCATCAAAGCCCTGTCAACCGGAGGAATGCGATCTCTTCAGCGGCGTTCGGCCAGGCAGGCAGGCAGCTGGCTGCGGGCAGGGTGGCTGCTGCTGCTGGGGGCAGGGGCGTCCCACCCCACGCACCCCCAGACCCCCACCCCCATTTTCCCCTCCGTCCCCGCGGGCGTGGCGGGTGGAAGGCAGCCGGGGTGAGGCAGCGGCCCGTGCCCGGGGAGGGCAGGGAGGGAGCCGGCGCACCGCCGTGGAGCCTGCCGGCGGACACAGGCGGCAGCCCGCAGGGAAGGGGAGGGGGGAGCCGGGCGGGAGCGTGGGGGGAAAACAGGGGAACGAGCGAAAGAAACAAACAAGTGGGGGAGAAACACGCGTGGCGGAGCGCGAGGTGCGCGCGTGGGTGGGAAGAGCTCCGGGGGAGCATATACATACATATGTACACACAGACACTGGTGCAAGCATGCACGTCGTGCGTGTGCGAGGGTGACCGCGCGCGTAAGGACGCGGGTGGGCGGGCAAGCACGGGGCAGTAGGGCACGGGCGCGCAAAATGCGCGGGCGCGGGAAGTTCCCCGCGGGTGCGCAGCGGCCCGCGCCAGCCCGGGGCTCGGCGGCGCTCAGGGCGCCCGCGTGTGCCGGCGAGCGTGTGTGGCCGGTCCCCGAGAGCTGCAGCTCCCAGGGCTGCTGCGGGGTTTTTTTTCCCCCCCCCTCCTTCTTTTTTACTCTCTCTCTCTTTTTTTTTTTTACTCGCTCGCTCCTCTTTTTTTTTTTTTCCCTCCTCATTCAGAGCCCCGGGTGTCTCCCGGCCCTCATTGGCCGCCGCGGCTCGGCGGGGCGGAGCTGGGCCGCCCGCAAAAGGAGGAAAAGAAAAAAAAAAAGGAGAGGAAAAAAAAAAAAAAAGGAGACCGAGAGAGGAGAGGGAGGAAAAAAAAAGGGAGAAAACTCTAAGTGCGTAAAAAAGTTCTCGCCGTGGTGACGGATGCTCAAAAGTTCAGGAGTTTTTCCGATGCTTCCCAAAGCAGCCTGCGACTGAAAAAGAGACTGAAAAAAAGCGAGAGGGAGAGAGACAGGGAGACTTTGCACTGGGAGATCGGGAAGGTGGATTTTTTTCTTCTTCTGCTCGCTTAAAAAAAGCCAACAAAACACATCCCTCTACTTTTGTCCCTCCTTTGCAGACAACTTGTTGCAGATCCCCGTGGAACAAGGAACTGGGAGCGTGGGAGCCTCTTTGCAAAGGTTTTATTTTCTTAATACTCTTTCTGCGTTTGGAAGTTGCTTTCTCCGCTGCGATTACTTTTTTTTTTTCCCTCCCCCGTTTTCTTTTTAAAAGCATTTTTCCCCTTTTTCACTGCCCTCCTTTTTTTCCTTTTTTTTCGAACCCCCCCCCTCCGGGTGGAGTGCGGAGCTTGCCGGTGGGCTTTCCTGGGCGAAGAAGAGGAGACTTTCGGCGCTGCCGTCGTTATTCTTCCTCCCTTTTTCCGCGCTCCGCCGGGGGGGTGGGGGGGTGGGGGTTGCCCGGCCGCCCGGTCCAGCTCGGTCCGCGGAGCGGCGGAGGGGTGGAGGGGGAAGGGACGCGCTGTTTGGTCCGGCGGGGAGGGTGGGGGAAAGCTGACGGGAGGACATGCAGGCTCGCTACTCCGTGTCCAGTCCCAACTCCCTGGGAGTGGTGCCGTACCTCGGCGGAGAGCAGAGCTACTACCGAGCCGCCGCGGCGGCGGCCGGCGGGGGCTACACGGCCATGCCGGCCCCGATGAGCATGTACTCCCACCCGGCCCACGAGCAGTACCCGGCCGGCATGGCCCGCGCCTACGGGCCCTACACGCCGCCGCCGCAGCCCAAGGATATGGTGAAGCCGCCCTACAGCTACATCGCCCTCATCACCATGGCCATCCAGAACGCGCCCGATAAGAAGATCACCTTGAACGGGATCTACCAGTTCATCATGGAGCGGTTCCCTTTCTACCGGGACAACAAGCAGGGCTGGCAGAACAGCATCCGCCACAACCTCTCCCTCAACGAGTGCTTCGTCAAGGTGCCCCGCGACGACAAGAAGCCCGGCAAGGGCAGCTACTGGACCCTCGACCCCGACTCCTACAACATGTTCGAGAACGGCAGCTTCCTCCGCCGCCGCCGCCGCTTCAAGAAGAAGGACGCCGTCAAGGACAAGGAGGAGAAGGACCGCCTGCACCTCAAGGACCATGCCCCGCCGCGCCCGCCGCCGCCCGCCGCCGCCGCCGCGGCCGCCGAGCCCGAGGGCGGCCCCGCCGGGGGCAGCGCCGCGCCGCCGCCGCCGCCCGTCCGCATCCAGGACATCAAGACGGAGAACGGCACGGCCTCGCCGCCGCAGGCCGTGTCCCCCCCGGGCGCCGCGCCGCCGCTCGGCGCCGTGCCCAAGATCGAGAGCCCCGACAGCAGCAGCAGCCTCTCCAGCGGCGGCAGCCCTCGCAGCACCCTCCCCTCCAGCCGCTCCCTCAGCCTGGAGGGCCCCGAGCCGCCGCCGCCGCCCCCGCCGCCGCCCCCGCCGCCGCCCCCCCACCACCACGGCCCGGGTTTCAGCGTGGACAACATCATGACCTCGCTGCGGGGCTCGCCGCAGGCCGCCGCCGAGCTGGGCGCCGGCCTCCTGGCCCCCGCCGCCGCCGCCCCGCGCACCGGCATCCCGCCCGCCCTCTCCCTCGGCGGCTACTCGCCGGGACACAGCTCCGTTTACGGCTCGCCCTGCGGCCAGGCGGCCGCCGGCGCCGCCGCCGGCACCTACCACTGCAACATGCAGGCCATGAGCCTCTACGCGGCGGCGGGCGGTGCCGACCGACCCGGCCACCTGCCCCCCGCCGCCGCCGCCAGCCCCGCCGAGGACCCGCTGCCCGACTACGCCATGCCCGCGGGCGGCGGCGGCGGCGGCGGCGGGGCGGGGGGCGGCGGGGCGGGGGGCGGCGGGGCGCTGGGGCACGGCGGGCTGGGCGGCGCGGCGGGCGGCCACCAGGAGGGGCACCACCCGCACCCGCACCCGCACCAGGGCCGCCTGGCCTCCTGGTACCTCAACCAGGCGGCGGCGGCGGCAGCGGCGGCGGCGGCGGCGGCGGGGGAGCTGGGCCCGCTGGCGGGCGCGGCGGGCTACGCGGGGCCGCAGCAGGGCTTCGCCGCCGCCCCGAGGGAGGTCTTCGAGGCGCCGCGGCTGGGCCTCAGCGCCTCGCCGGGCGGCGGCGGCGGCGGCGGCGGCGGGGCGGGGGGCGGTGGCGGCGGCGGCGGCGGCGGCGGCGGCGGGGCGGGGGGCGGCGGCAGCTGTCAGATGGCCTTCCCCGGCAGCCAGCCGCTCTACCGCACCTCCGGGGCCTTCGTCTACGACTGCGGCAAGTTCTGAGCCCGCCGCGTCGCGCCGCGCCGCACCGCGGGGAGACGGCGGGGACACCGCCACCGCCGCGGGGACACCGCCACCGCCGCGGGGACACCGCCACCGCCGCGGGGACACCGCCACCGCCGCGGGGACACCGCCGCGCCGCCGGCCCCCGCCGCGCCCGCGGAGGGAAGCGGGCTCACGCGAAAAGCTTTTGTACAGAGACAGCCCCAAAGCATGTCTTGGTTTGTTAAAGGACAGTGTTACTCCAATAACACGTAAGTTTTTTTTTTTTTAATTGCTTTGAGAAATACTTCCTCCCCCCACCTCTTCCCCATCCCTTAAGGTATTGGCATGCCCCGTGTTTAAAAGGGGGCGAAAAGTCCAGCGTAGAGTTCCAGCTTCTTCCCTCCCCTCTCCCCCCGCCTTCCTCTTTTGCAAGGACTTGTTTTAAAATGTAAATTGCGACATAGTAATTTATTTTTAATTTGTAGTTGGATGTTGCGGACCAAACGCCAGAAAGTGTTTCCCCCTTCCCTGAAAAGTGACGTTAAAATTGACTGAAACGCTGATTTTTTCACTATATATAAAAAGGGAAACTGTATTAATCTTATTCTATCAATATTTTTCTTTTTTTTTTTGTTGAAAATATTCTGAAGGTATTGCATTGTTTGTTTATTAATAAATTACCATTCAGTTGGAATGATCCTTTACACGTCTGTATATTTCAATACTTTCACTTAGAGAGCGAGAGAAAGAGAGGGAAAAGGGATTTCATAACTAACGTTGTCGCTGGAACAGCTCGTTCCCCTCCGCACAAATTCCAAAGACCATTTAGGAACTGCCAGGTCGAAAAAATCCCTTTTCAGTCTCTTCTGCAATATGTTCCACTTAGTCAGCTCGCCTTATCCGCTAGGAAAAAAATACTTTCCCGTGGCAGCTCTGAGTTGGCAAATAAACAAACACGTTTTCTTAGCAATTAATGGGCAAGACCTGGAAACATTTGACCATGCACAGTAGTGTGACTATGTTACGGCTTCTTAAATAACGTGCCTATGTAAGGATATATGAAGCGATAACTCCGAGGTAGAAGTACATGCACGAGGTTCCTGCCCTTGTGTAACCGTGTATATATCGAGCTATCCATCTCTGCGTGTGTATTTCAAATGTATTTATACATAGGATTTCCATATGTATCTATATTTAAAGAAGGATTACGTATTTAGTCATAGCGTCATATACGCATTGCATGTGTTTCTAAACCCCACGATGTATAGCAGATGCCAGATATTCTGTAGTACGTGTATTCTTAAATACAATGTAAGCGTATAAATCGCCGCTTCGTAGAATTGGTAGCAGTGCGCGCAATCACGTCCGTGAAGCCGCTTCTGTAATATATATTTTTAAACACTATTTTATTTCAGAAAAAAAAAAAAAAGTAGTTGGATTAAAGGGTGCTCATACAGCCTGTCCTTACACATTTCTAGCTCTGCTTTACTCCTGTCCTTTAGGGACATTGCTGGTCTCTTGGAAGTGCCCCAATTGCTCGGACTGAAATTATTTCAGAAAGAGTTTGTGTGGGAATTTTTCCTATATAGTTGTTCGGGAAATTTTTTATTTTTATATTTTTTTTTGTCTCTTTCCCTCCCTCCTTTTTCCTTAAATCGGGAGGAAAAAAAATTACTACCAGGGTAGTAGATGAGTGCTGCACAGACTGACGTCTTGTCAGATCAAGAATCTCACCTTCTGGACAATTTGCAATTAAGAACCTACGGGCAATGGGGATCACCTTCCCCCTTTGTAAATAACCACCAAAATGCAATAAATTCATTAACTTAAAAGAATCTGCCTTGTCAGTCAGACTTGGGAAGAAGATTATTTGATTAGAGAGATTTAAGGCCTAAAGTTTGCTTTCAAGATAATACAGTTTCCTATCAGTATCTCTTATCTAAAGGCAACACTTAGCAGTAATTGCTGTTGCATTGTAAAGGGTTACACTGTAAATAAATACCACGGTATTTACAGTTAAACCTTATTACCTCGCTTTTGAGCTGTGCTTCCCCTCCAAAGCAATAATCTAATATTCAGAAAACACCTTCAGCAGATCGAATGAACCGGGGGTGTGTGTGGGGGTGTGTCGTTTTATAAGGTTGGCTTAAAATATGTTCATTTAAGTACCGCATAGTCTCTGCTTTTTTCGTGCTAGTGCCTCTAAAGAGATTACCGGCCTTGTTTATATTTATTTGTTTGCTAAGTTGGGTGAGAGAAACTCAAAACGCTCCGTCGTCCGGTTATGGTAAAGCTGAAGGGAAGGACGAGCAAAGCTGATCGCCTTCGCTTCGGGGGGCACGTGTTAATCGTAGCTCCCCGTTTTTCACCAATAAAGGGAAACAAAAGGTGCCCTGTTCCCGCTCGGGCTCACCTTCTGCTCCCCAGCGTCCCTGTCCCGGTCCCGAGCGGGGCGCAGCCGAGCCGGCGGCTCCCGCCTCCCCTCTCCTTGTGCCCGGGCTTGCGGTGCCGGGGGCACGGCGGGGCTTTGGCCGCCTCCCTCCTTCGCTCCCCCTCCTCGGAAAGGGGAGCCCCGGCGGCGGCAGCTCCCTCCCTCCGCCCCCGGCAGCTGGGTTTGCCAGAGGGGTGGCTGCACGGTAACGCTGTCCACCCCCCCCCCGCCGCCCGGTATTTAAAATAAAACTAAAAATTAAAGAACGGAGAGGGTAGAGAGGCGGTCGCATGTACTATTTGCCTGTTATTTTTGCTGCGATCGGGCGCCGGCTTTCCTGTATTTTGGGTTTGCTCGGCCGTCTGCAGCGGTAGGGTGTTTGTGGCGAAAATAAATCGGAGGGAAAGCGGTTGTTAGCAAGGCTTGTTTAATCACCCGTTGCATTGTCAGTGGTGCTGCTTGACTAGGGGAGCTGGGGAGGCCTGGGGGGCTGTGTGGGGCTTGAACAAGTGCCGTCTATAATTACTGCTAATGCCCCGGGGCGGCCCGCTGCCCTCCGCGGCCCCGGCACCGCGGGGAGGGGGGGAGGAGGAGGAGGAAACGCGCAACCTGCGCTCCCCGCGGTCCTGGCTGCAAAAGGGGCGGGTGGAGGGGGCTCGCCTGGCCGGGGGGGGGGGGGGGGGGCGGCTGGCAGGCAGGGAGGGGGCGAAGGCAAACGTCCCGCTAGGCCTCCAGGTAGGTCGTGGCGGGATCCTCTGCCCGCCCCCCCAGCCCCCGGGAGGGGATCCCTTTCCTGAAGTGACATGCGTGGTCGCGGCGGAGGTCACCTGCCGGTTCTGGCTGCGACGGGCTGGCTCCCCGCACACGCGTGCTTCGGCTTGGGTTTTAAAACAAAACGTTATTATCGTTCGGCTTTTTTTTTTTTTTTTTTTCTGTTCTCCCCCTCCGCACAGAAGTTATTCGCAACGAACACAACATTAAGGGGTGCAGAGGGTGTCGTGTGTGTGTCCCCCCGCCCCGTAGGCAGTGAATCATGCGGGCTCGGTTAGCGGGAGGCCGCCCGCCCGGGGCACAGGCCGGTGCCTCCGGCCTGACACGCCGCTGCTGCCGCTGCTGGCGGCGGGGAAGGCCCGGTGGCCTTGCTAGAAACCTTCCCGGGCTGGGGCAGAGCAGCGGAGCGGGGCGACCGCAGGCGCGCAGCGCCCCTGCCCCTAAAGGGGGTCAGCGCCAGCAACTGCGGGCAGCGGGGCCCGGGCCCTCGTCCCTCCGGCCCGTCCCCTTGCGAGCAGGAGGCAAAACCGAGCGTCCCTTCTGACCTGTGATTGTCTCCCGGCAGAACTGGGCTAGCCCTGAAGGCCGAAAGAGACGCGGTGGGACCCTGCGCGGAGGTGGGCACGGACGTGCGCCCAGGCGGCGGCTGGAAGGTGCATCCGTAAGGGCCTCTGCGTCTTTGGTGGCGGCGCGCACAGCGAGCGGGGACGCGGCCCCAGCCTTGCCTGCAGAGCGGTCCGTTAGGTGCCAGGTTAGCACGGCGCTTTGTGTTGTATTTGTAGCTCAAGCTGATTTTATTTTTTTCCAAAACTATTGCTTTGCTTTTCATCTAGGGGAAAAAAAAAACACCACCCCACCCTTTTTTTTTTTTTTCTTTTTTATTAATTTGAGGGACCATTCCCTTTAGCTGGTTCTGGTGGTTTCTTACTTGCGTTTGCTCATCTGTCACTTAAACTGAAGAAAACGCAGAGAAAAGGAATATTCTCCCTTCTGAGTTTTCTCCTCGGAATTTCTTCTTAAAGCGAGTGACAATTCATATTATGCTTTGCAAACGTCATTAAAAAAAAATTGCAGAGGAGTGCATGCAAGTAGTTGAGAGGACAGGGGTTAAAACCCCTTCCCTACCCCCGCAGGCCAGGTCAGAGGGAGACCACGGTGAGACTGTGTTGTGGATGGAGACGTTAAGGGAATGTTTCCCAGCGGCCGGTTTACGGTATCTGGGGCCCTTTCTGGAAGTCACGAAGTTCGGGAAAAGCGCTCCGAAGTTAGCGCGGGGCTGTTTTCATAGTCGGGCTTAACTTCGTAACGCTGTCGGGAGCCCTGGGGGTGGCAGCGGATTGACCGGCCGACTGTGCTGCGGGGGCAGGGTGTCCTCTGCCCTCGCCTCCCCAGAAATACGCGGCCGGAGCGGGGCGAGCTTTAAGCTTCGCGCTGGGCTCTGGCGGCTTCGCTTGCGCGTTGCGGGCGAGTCGCAAACGGCGCACGCAAAGGCCGGTGCGGGTTTTGCGGGAGGCGGCGTGGTGCCGCCGCGCAGGAAGGAGCCGTCGCGCACGGTCGCGGGGGGGGTTGGGGGATGGGTGGGCTGGGGTGAGCGCGTCTCGGCACCCACGTGAAGATGAGCGTGAGGTAGCAATGCGCAGTCTTTACTACGCCGTCTTCATTGCGTAGGCAAAAGCGTGCAGCGCCGAGGCGCGCACATGGCTGCGCAGCACGCAGGCAGGTACGGGAGGGCTGCGGTGCGAAGCTTAGAAACCCTCCCCCCAACCCTCCTCCCGAAATCACTCATTTCAACAGCAACCGCTAATTAAACGTTAGCTTTCAATTAATTTCGCTTGTAAAGTAATTTAAGCCTCTCGGCGTGATGAGTCCATGTTTTGCCCCCCGGTTCCCCGCGTCGTGGCCGGGCACGCTGGCGAAATACTTCCCTCGTTTTGAGATGGGCCGGTGGGGTTTTTTGGGGGGGTTCAGGGGGATGAGGAGCCCGGCGCTGGGCGCCGTCGGGGACCCCGAGGCCGAGGTGTCCCTGCGCGGGGGCGCAGGTGGCGCGGCGCGGCGCGGAGGGCCAGCACAAGTTTAAGCGGCAAGCCGCGCAAGAGGCGCTCCGCCTGGACCTAGCGGGCCTGGAGTGTGGTGTGAAGGAGCTGCTGGGTGCTCCCCGGGGACGTGCATGGGTTTCGATCCGCCGGCATCTCGCACACGAATTGGCAGGCTGGGAGGATCCCACTTACCCTTTCCGCGTGGTGGTTTTATTTTTTTAGATTTTTGTTTTGTTTTGTTTTGTTTTTTACTTTCCTCTTCTTCCTCGCCTCCCCGGCGGCTTGTCTCTGTTGTGAATCCGCCCCAAAGGTGGTGCGGTGCCGCGGTGAGCGTAGCCCTCCTGGTTTAATGACGCTGGGGCTCATAAAGCCATTCGCTTCTTTCCAAAGTAATAAACAAACGTCGCGTTAGGTCAAGATTGATGGTGTCCATGCAATAAAAACGGGCCAGGTCAGGAAGGAATAAAATTCAATCAGAGCTCGCGGAATCATTTTTCAGGGGACAGAAAGACAGAAAAGGAGACGGGGGTCAAGGGAGACGATGTCGCCATTCACAACACACCAGCCGGGGGGGAGGAGGGCGAGGGTTAACGAGCGATTGTTTTTTATCAAGCGGAGCCTAATTGAACGAAACAATAGCCGCATCGGCGGGGGAGGGCCGGCTCCTTGCTCGGGGGACTCTCTGCGGGGCCGGGGGTGCAGCCCCGCTGCCGGGCGCTGCGCAGCGCGACCGCGGCGGGCAGCGGGGACTCCTCGCAGCGATGCTGCGCAAACCCCCTTAAAACTTTACACACGCACCTAGGGCAACGGGCAGGTTATCCCTGCCGCAGCCGGGGGCTGGCGATGGGAACAGCGGTAGCAAAGGGCCGGGTGCGTAGAGGAGGACAGGATACCCTCATTTTGCAGGAAGCCGTCCTAAAAGGCCTGCTTGGAGGGCCGGAGAAGCAAGCCCCAGCTCTCCCGAGGGTCACTGCGGCTGGTCCGGCAGGAGCAGGGCCCCTCGGTGTCACTTGCAACTAACCCCTCAGCCCTTGGGTTTAGTTTGGTGGGAACGCTGCTGGCATCCAGAGAGCTGGGAAGCGACTCCGGAGGCGATATTTGCTGACCCACCGAGGGGCGGTGGGTGCCGGAGGGGGACCGGGCGCGGCGGAGCGGGGCCGTCGGGGGGCCGCGGCGCGGAGGGAGGGAGGGAGTGAGGGAGGAGGCGGCACAGCCCCGCAGGGAAGCCCATGCACTCCGAGGTACTCGTTTTTGTCCCGACCCGGCCTCGCCAGCCCGCCGACGTTTCGTACTGCGAGGCCGGGGAGGCAACAGCAAACGCTCCCTCCGTTGAGGCGGCACGGTGTTTGGGGAGGGGTGATTTCGCCCTCGGCCCCCCAAGCAAGCGCCTCTGTTGCGCCCATCTCCGCGACCTTGTAGGCCCGTAACTTGCGCCTTCCTTCGTATGCGTGTGCCGCAAAATAATAACCATTAAAAAGCACTGGGATGGGGAAAAGAAAAGGCGGCCCGGGCTACCGGTGAGAGCTCACAAGCTCTCCGGCTGAATGGGAATTGGGTGGTCGGCAATTTTTTTGCCCCCTAAATAAACACAGCTTGAAACGACTTGGGTGGGCAGAAGGGAACAATTTGTGAGGCAGAGAGCAAGTGAGCTTGGCGGGCAGCCGGCCCGCGACTTACCTGCTGGAGACTTTCACCTGACCTTTAGGTGTCAGGGGGCTTGGTTGTGCAGTATATTACCCCACATTCAGGTCAGCTGCTTGAGGCTGCTTTCAGCAGAATTAAAACAACAACAATGAAACCCCCAAACTGGAATCCCCCCTCCTTTCCAGCCTCCATCACCTCTGGGGAGAATGCAGGAAAACCAACACATTTAGAACCATTAACTCTTAAAATAGCTGAATTTCCTCCAGCAGAAAAAACGCAAATTATTACACTCATGAGTTCAGGATATTTATATATTATATGAATCGATGAATAAACAGGTCATATCGCTTCAGCCGTCGTCCCTCGGAAGGCAAGGGCTCGGTTTAGAAGAAACGCCATTGCCGTTTTCCCCCCACCGCTCCTGGAATTTATTTACTTGCCAGAACTTTTAAGCGGCCGAGTTTAATTTTTTTTTAAATAAATATTTGAAATAAGGAAAAAGAAGAATGTTTTCCATTGAACGATAATGTAAAAGTACTGATAATATCGTCCAAAGCAGAAGAGAATTGTTTAAACAACGTCGGTGCTTTCAAGATTGCCCAGTATAAATACATTCGCAGTGCCTTTTTGATTCGGGTTTCTACTGGAGCTCTTTCTGTATATGTGTGTGTACAGATAGGTATTTCCCCGCTCCGACTGGGTGAGATATGTTTGCAGCGGAGGGGCACGTCGCTCTAGCAAGCCCCGTCGCCCCGGGAGGGGGAGCCCGGCGGGGTGCGGGGCGCAGGCTGCGGGGCGGCGGTCGGGATCCGGGCGCTCCCGCACCCCGCTTCTGCCAGCGAGAAGCTGCTCGCCTCTTTCCCTCAGCCGGCCAGCGCTTCTAACCTCGCCTCTCAAGGATGGGACGGATTTAAACGCCGAATAACGAATTGCAGAAAAATTACCGTTTTCTCCCGTCGCCGTTCCCCGCCCCCGAAGCGCTCCGCCGGGAGCGGAAGGGGGGTAAAGGAGCGGGGAGGGGGGGACGGAGCGCGGAATGAACCGGTGCGATCTCATTAGCAAAGCAAAGGTTGCAATTAGCGTCTGCTGCCGCGAACCGACCTCTCCCCCGCCCGCCTCCCCTAGCCCCCATCACCAAATAATTGCAAAGTATCTGTTGATGTTTTTCTTCCACCCGTCAAAACGTTGGAGCTCTGCCTGCTCCAGCGCTCCTTTCTGGGTTTGTTGTGTCTGGAGACAATGCTCCGCCAGCGAACTATCAGAGGTGAAGGGGGGTCACACGGGGAGGCAGGGAGCGCGGCCCCGCCAGCGGGCTGGGGGGCCTCCCCTCGCCTCCCACCCCTGCAAACCTGCCGCCCACAGGCGAGCGGGGTGGGCGGCGACCCCCGGCCGGAGAGGCCGGTCCCCCTCTCCTTGCGCTGCCCCGGGGCAGCCCCGTGTCCGCCCGCCCGGCCGGGCGAGGAGAGGGAAGAGGATGTGACCCTCGTGTCCGCCCGGGGGGCGCGGCTGCTTGAGGTGCAAGGGGCCGGGGTGTGGGTGTGGGGGGGTGCGTGTGGAGAGGCGGGGGACTCCACCGTTTCCCCCAGCTTACACCTAAGTTCTGTTTCCCTAAATACACTTAGGGCAATCGATCCGTCTCCGAGCGGCCGGAGCTGGCCGTGAAGCCGTTTCCCACCACGTCCCTAGCCCGGCTTGTGCGCGCCCGGGTAGCGGGTCTGTTCCCCCCGCCCCCCTTTGCTTTTTACCCTTCAGGCTGACGCTGCGAGCAGGAGGTGTATTTTTAGATGGCGCTGGCGGTTTTGCTCCGCGACCCCGAGGAAACCCCCCGTCGCTTTGTCTCGCCGGCCTTCCGCGGCGGGGCCGGGGAGGAGGGCGGCGGGGCAGGGCCGACCCCCGCCCCGGCCCTCTGGCAGGGGCGGCAGGAGCTTGTGCCCCTGCGGCACCACCCCACCGCAGGGCCCCCGCCAGGCTGCTTGCTCCCGGCGGGGATTTTGCAGCCCACGAGTGGCCGGTGGTCTCCAGCGCCCCTGAAAGGCCTCGGGAGAGGGAAAAACCATCAAAAAAAAAAAAAAAAAAAAAGCGGCTTTCGTGGCAGTTCTACCTTTGGCAAGACAGGCCCCGGGGGAAGGGCAGCGGCCCTCACGGCGGAGGCGAGGGGCTGAGTTACGGCTGGGAGATGGGGGGCGGCCCTGCCTTAGCTGCCCGCAACTCCCGGCGCTGCGCAGGGAGCCGGCAGCCCGCAACTCCCGGGCCGAGCACGGCCGGGCCGGGTCTCCCGGGCGGGCCCCAGCCCTCCGCAACCCGGGGGGCAGGCGCCGGGCCCTCTCTCCTGCTCCCTGCCCGCCTGCACGGCCCGGGCAGCCCCCACCGCCCAGCGCTGCCGTTACTCTCCCGCTTCTCCCGCAGCAGCGGCGCGGGTTGAGCCTCCCCGCTTGCCTGGGCGCGGTGGTCGGGGTCGGCGCCCCCGCCCCGGCCCCGGCCCCCGACGGGCCTTCCCGGCCAGCGCTGCCGCTCCGCAGCCGGCAGAGCCGGGCTAAGCGTTTCTCGGGCGCGCCGGGGAGCAAAAGCAAAGCCCACCTTGCCATTTGCTTTGTTCGCTGCGGTTGCTGCCGGTGGGACGGTTGTGGAAGGCGCGGGGGATTGGGGACACGCTCGGTTATTTACTGCTGGAAGTAGCCTTTTAACTTAACGAAGGTTTAATGATCCCAGATGAGACGTGAGACGGGCGGGGGGGGGATGTATCTTTCCCTACCTGCACGAACAAAACGGTTGACGTGCACATTAAACTGTTGTACAGAACATGAGTCTGTAACTGGTATGTTAGCTACATATATAGATATCTCCCTAAATCCTCGCGTGTTGGTTTTATATTTTTTTAAAAAAATGATTTCGTTTTCAAGGAGTGATTCCGTGGTCATTGCAAAGAGCGGTACTTTAAGAGCAATTCAAAATCGGGTAGGAAGGTGGTGGTGGGGAAACCGAAAAGCAGTTCGGACCTTTGCCAAATTGTAGAAGGCAGCGGGGCAGTGCTGGGACGCACGTTTTGTCTTCTCACGACCAGTAGCTTTTCTTTTTTTTTTTTTTCCTTTTTTTCTTCTTCTACAAAAGCCGCAAAAAGACATCCAGCACAAGGTCACCTCGGAGGGACCGCTTGGTCTAGAACCGATTTTTGCCTTCCCATCTTCCCCGCTCGCCCACCAATATAGACACCGAAAACGGGGAGTAAAAATGCTTCTCTTGACTGCACCACGGTTAGAGCTGCCAAAGGAAAAAAAAAGGAGCAAAACCCAATCCTGAGGTCGAAGGAAAACTGGCAGCTTATGTAAAGGTTCCCAGCCCTCTGCGAAGATGTGTGAACTAATATTCAGATGTACCAGCAAGCCTTCCAGTGAATCACTGTAAGCAGAAAATAGTTCCCAACAATACAAAAATACCTTGTCATAAATGCGCTTTAATACTTTTTTTTTTTTTTTAACTTACTACGTGCGCCACCAAAGATCCGCCACCAGCCGCCTGTGACCGCTTGGCCCAGGCGCTGCGCCGGGGCCAGCCCTCGGTGCGGCCGGGCGGCGGAGCTCGCCCCTTCCCTCCGCCACTCGCCGCGGCCCGGACCCCCCGAGAAGCCCCCGGCTGCCCCCGGGCGAGGGGGGGGTACACCGCTGGGCACCGGGGGAGCCCCTCGGCCGTGGGGGTGTGCGGCGGCCCGCAGAGCCCGCGGCACCGGAGGGCTACGCAGAGAACCCACGCGGAGTGAACGCTGTGGGGTGGGGGGGAGATAGCTAATGCAAAGTACACGCACCCACGGGGAGGGGGATTATTGTTATTTTATTCCAAAAAAAAAAAAGGCGCAGCCGCGGAGTCTTACCCGTTCGAGGGGAAAAGCACCCCGGGAGGCTGTGTATAAATAGACCCACGCGTGGAGGTGTACACGCGGGGCGGGGGTGAGTGGCAATGTGTGCGAGACGCCACGCGTCCCCCGCGCCGCAGGGAGCTCCAGGCCTCTCCACGGACGGGGCGTCCGCGACTTACTCGGCCTTGGGTTATGCCGGGGGAGCCCCGACGTGCCGCGGAGACTGTGCGGCGTGGGGGCTGGAGAGCCTCACACGCGTGGAACGAATGCGAGAAGGCCACCCTTCCCTCTCCGCTGCACCCTCTTCTCTCCGCCCTGCGAGGGCGCGTACTGTGTGCACCTGTAGCGAGGGATCCCAAGCAGCGGCCGGCACCCCGCGTTCCTCTCTCCGCGTGTGCTGGCGAGGCCGCGCTCCCGCGGGGACAACCCCGAAGGAAGCGGCTGCTCCGGCTGCCCGGGCGCGCACGGCTCCGCGCCCCTCCGCGCCCCTCCGCGCCCCTCCGCGCCCGAGGCCGCGGCCACCGCCAGCTCGCACATTTTCCACCGCACCTCTGGCAAACGCCTGCCCTTCCAGGCCAGGCGCACAAAGAGCCCTCTCTCTCGGGCAGCCCGGCTCCTCGCAGGCTGCTCCCGCGCCCCGTCCCGTCTCCGCCGCACCGCTTCCATCACCATACCGCTCCCGGGTGCCCCCGGACCCCGGAGCCACTGACCCCAGCTCTGCGCTCAGCCCCTCCATCCGCCCCACACCCCCCCCCACCTTTAACAAGGATGCCCCCCACAACACAAAATAAAAGAGCAAGGGGTGCACTCGGAGGTGTATCTCCTGCGTATCTCTCCCCCCCCCGCCGTGTATCTCGCCCTTTGCTCATTTCGAAGCATAGCTTTATAGCTAAAACGATGGGAGTAATTGGTGGGTGGAAGATCCTAAACCAACGGGAAATGTATGGGCTCGACGACCTCTGAATAACCCGGGTACCTTGGCACGAAAAGTGCAAAAATATTTACTCACCTTGAAGTTTCTATTTTTTTAAAAGCTTTTTTATTTATTTTGTTTTTATTTCTTAAGTCATCTTTTGAGATGGTTCAAGCTCCCATCCGAGGTCTAATTATAGTAAGCAGGAAGAAGATGGAAGGGGAATTGGTTGATTCTGGGAGGGCAAAAACCAAAACACCCTAAATCCCTGGATTGGGAGGGTGCTGGACAAAAAGGCTCTCTGTGACTCATGCACACTCTGAAATGAAGATCTGAAAAACGCTTACAGGCCCCCTCTGACTGGTTTGAAAGCGATTCCAGCAATTAGGAATTAATTCGGCATGGTCAAAAGGCGATTTCACTGCAAGTTATATCAAGTTATCCAAACTTTTACAGAGTTCAAGTGGTGGAAATGGGCCGCTGGGGTGGAGGTAAGGCTGCAGGAAAGAAAAACAGGGAGTGTTCAGGAAAGGCAGAAGAGGGGAAGCTGTGGAGCAAGGGCTGGAGGGGTGGCGAGCCCACGTCAACCCCAGAGGTTTGCTGTTGCTGCTGCTGGAGGAGAGGGGTGGTGGCAGACAGAAGATGCTTTTGTTTTTCAAATGGAAGAAAGTACTAAAAATGCGCCGGAGGTCCTAGGTAACAGAAAGGTGATTAATTAAAACAAGGAAATCAGTGGCCTTGCTGGCCTATCAGTACTTCAGGTACAGTAGCAGGGGGTGGGGTGTGACCCCTCCCCAGTTAATGTCAGGAGCCAGATTTAGCCCAGACAGGGCTGACCTTTGGACAATGTGTGGGGGGAGAGGCACCAGGAGGCGGTGGGGGGGGGGGATAAAACCGGGCTTCCACGCACAGGCAGGCCAGCAATAAAGCCATCACGGGGAGGGGCGGCTGCCCACCCTACCCCCAGCAGCTCATGGCAGTGCTGGCCATGGGGTACGTCCTCGTCACGGGTCCCGTGGTGCCTGCCAGGCCCAGCCAGGGCTCAGGCATTGGGGTTGTTCTTCATGAGCTCCACATCGGCATCCACCATCTCCCTCACCAGCTCCTGCAAGGAGGGAGAGAGGCAGATGAGGCCCCCAGCGCAGGGGATGAACGGCAGCACGTCAGGAGTGCCCTGGAGCATGATGACATCCCCCCAAGCACCCCGCAGCAGGGCGTGGAGGGGACAGGGCTTGGCTGGGCTCTTCCTGCAGTGACCCTGGCCCCAGCTCCGTCACAGGAGCAGCAGGACTCCCTGGAAACTGGCTTGCTCAAGTCACGGCCTGCCTCTTCCTGCTGGCACCCCTGTGCAAGCGCCCGCTCTTTTCCAAAATGTTGATAACTGCCGGGCCCTTTTTCGGGCAGGTTGGCAGAGCCACCAGGGATGCCCCATGCTGCCATGATGCCTGCTGTCTTCAAAGCAAGAGCAGCAGCCTGGGGCAGGCACTGAAAACGGGATTTCTCTGTGTGCCTGACTTACCCCATGGGAAAGCCCCCCCTTTTCCTTCCCCTCCCTGTGGATTGGTTTTAGAGGACACGAGCACCTGGCAGGTAGAAAGCATGCCAGAAAGGTCACTCACATCAAATGTGACTCTCGGCTTCCAGTTCAGCTTTTGTCTGGCTTTGGTACAGTCCCCTTGTAGAAAATCCTGCGGAAAAGAAGAGAAAGGCACTGTAAGAAGCGTCCACCTTCCCCACCTCGATGGTCTCCCTGTTGCTCGCGCTTGCCCGTGAGCCGAGCATGGCCGGAGCTGCTGTTGGACTCTTCCAAGGACAAAGTATTTCTCTTTAAGATGTAATTTTAGTGGAAGTTCATATGCCTGTAAATCACCAGGAGGCAGCATCCTTTCACCAGGCTATTTCAGACCAAAAGAGTTATTCTTTGTTTTTGTGTGTGCGCGGGGTTTGGACTCCAGAGTTATGGCTGTATAATGGTGAGCACTTTATAAGAAGTTGTCATATGTAGTAGTCATGCTATTGAATGAGCTGTTTCAAATGCTTCCCCCCCATTCATTTAAATAATGTAAATCACAGAGCAAACATGACAACTGTTCTCTTGCAAATAAAAATGTGATCACGGACAGATGATGCTGAAAGACTGTTGTGAATACGGGTAACCACATGCAACGGTAGTGAACATCCAGCTTTTGAATGCCTACATATTGTTTTCTAGGGTATTTTGAGCATCCACATGGAAAGAAAAGTCTTAATATCTCATAAATGAAAAGAAATTATCTTGAAACTATTACAGAAACCAAGACTTTGGTCATATTCACCTTATTGTTCAAGTATTAAAAGTGCTACCACACCAAAACAATCCCACAAACAGTCATCAAAAATAACGTAACAAAATTAAACCAAGAAAAGAGCTTCTTTGACTGCATGTCTAATTAAATTAAAAAGATGACTGCATCTTCCTTTAAAATTAAAATACTGTGTTTAGATATTTAGCTTTTTCCAACTCTATGCGCTGATTTAATAAAGTATATAATCTCTCCTCACAAGCTTCTTTTCTCTGTAGCAGTAACTACTAAAATTAGATCTGCCTAGGTTTAAAGAAAGCCAGCTTGGTTACAGAGCAACGAGGCTAAGGCTGAATTCTGCTCACATATTTCACTTTATGGTGGTAACACAGCAGGCTTTCCAGAAAAATGCATGGACTGCCTTTCTTCTCCCTCTTTCACTGCCTGACCAGCGGTGGAGCTAACGAGCGTTTTCTGGCTGCAGTTTTTTTAACCGTGCAGCCCGCACACTACATTTTTCAGATGCTATCTTTTGTGCATGTGTGGTTCAGGTCATGTTAACTTCCAAAATCACCTCATCCTGTGCAGTAAAATGTAGGAAATTCTTCTTCTTAATTGTGCTCCAGAAAGCTAGACAGCTTGCTTCCAGGAGCAGAGGAAATCCACCAAAGGAAATACTGCACCGAAGAAGGGGATGTGGAACAAACACGTCTGCCGAGGCTATTCCAGGCAGCATTTTTACAAGTTCAGTCTTTAAGCTAAAAGCATTTCAGCCTGCCTTCAGAAAAGAGTAAACAGACAGATCAGAACAAAATGATATGAAAATAAAAAAATGCCATGATTTCCTTAAATTAGACTAAATTATTTCCTACTGCAGCCCTGTAATGGGATTTTAGAAACTGCAGCAGACATTTGAGGCCAAGTCATGCAAAACCGCATCAACTTGAGGGATCCCCTGGAGGGTCGTGTGAATATGGATTGCAAAACCTGGTTTGAAATGGGAAAGACACCCACTAACTTTGATAAAATCTGGATCAGACCGTAATGTGCTCATGGAAGTATGCCTTTTATCTGGAGTTCGGTTTAATTTACATTAGGTATGTGTGTATATATGTGCCTGGAAACAAGGAAATCCTTCTTAAAATAATAATTTCAGTATAAAAACAATTGCCTTTAATTCAGTCCTAATTCAAGCCATTAGCTAGAAGTGAGGTGTTTTAATACCACCTAGTCTGAAGTCATAAAAACCATATCGTAAAACTTAGAGTTTCATTTCTATAAATGCTGTGTAAGTAATAATTTTAGATCCACAATCTTTATATCAAAAACATCCTTTGAAAACGAGCCTTATATAGGATACTGGCTTTCCGTTAAAAAAAATGGACAAGGAAGAACAGAATAACTTGCCATTGCCTGCTGTATGTAGCTGCATTCTGCTTTCGAACAGCTTGGGAGCAGTCTTTTAGCTTTCTTGGGCAAATGCTTTTTGTTAAAACAGTTTATCTAAAAAAATACTTTACCTAATTCCAGCCCTTCATTCAAAAACATAAACACTCAGCCGCTGAATAGACCAAAATAAGGTTGGGGGGAGGTGGCAAATCAGTAAAAGTGACGTTATTTGCAGTGCTGGATAATACATAGAGATAACACTAACAACTAGTGTATTAAATCCATTTAAGTATTAAAAAAAAAAAAGTATTTTTTCCGTTAAAAGTCCACATGCCTTAACAATGATGCAGTGAAGGTATTATAGCGTAATCTGCAAGCAAAAAAAAAAAAAAAAAGAAAAAAGATTTAATATATATGATAATACAAATTCCCCAGCTGAGTTATGTTATAAGATTTGAAAAGGCTCTTGTGAAGAAGTTGGTGTACTTTTGAGAAATGCTACTTTGTGTATAGATTTACTTGAAAATAGCATTACGGACAAAATGTCTCCTAGGCACTTTTTAACAGGCTGTCTCACAGAAGTTAGTAGGTACAGAGATCAAATGAAACCATAATATTAACACCATATTACATCTAAATTCAAGGCCTGATTTTGTTCTTATTAATCAAAGTTTCAACACTGAATGGAAATGATGACTGGAACAAAGCTATTCCTGATTAAAGGATTGTATTGCAGTCATGTTTCCTGTATTTTTCTACAAGTAGCTCATAATATGAAAACAATAAGGTAATTACAATAAAATAAGAATATTAAAAAAAGCTTCTCTTGGAACAGAATGACTGCTTGTTTATATTATTCAAGTCTTTCACTGAAACCAGAGATGCATCTGTCAGGCTTCCAAAAGGAAAAAAATCCACAAAAAAACCCCCCAAACAACCCAAACAAAAAAAACTCTGGCATGCCGATCATTAAAGTGTATTGATTTTTCAGCGTCAGGGCTTCACTTTCTGGAGGTACAGCCAGATCAGAAAGCAAAGAAAGAAGAGGTGAGGTTCCACTGGAGAAAACATGGATTTTTTTTTTTTGGGGGGTGGGTGGGTGGGTGAGATGGGGGGGGTGTTCTTGAAAAACAGCTGCTGCTGCTGCTGAATGTAAACTGCTGAGTATCCCTGTTCCTGGTGGAAAAGCACCTGATGAAATCACACCACTTCATGTTTTGTGTTCCTGCAGGATAACTTTTCCTGTGGCGTTGCGCTTTACATACTGACAGGAAAACAAAGCCCTTTGACTCAGTGAAAACCCTGAGGATTTAGATACTGAGCTGAGAGTCTGCAAACCTGAAAACACTGATTAAGGCTTTCTGTTGTTTTTACAGTACTCAGATCACGAACATAAAATTAAGTCTTTGCTTTCAGTTATCCGTTTTGGGAGGAACAAGCCCTCATTATCCATGCAAATACAGTTAACATAAGGGAATAGTAATGACAAGTTTTACCTGCAAGATAAGAGTTGCAAACAACATCCAGGTAAATATTTAAAGGGAAGGAAGGTGGAGAGACAGCAGTCAAATTCTCTGTTGCCACATAATATGAGAGTTAACTCTCCTACAGCTTTATATGCGCCTCACTGTCATATGACTGCCTCTCAGAGAAAAGAACGAGTTTATCCAATGTGAGTTTTCCTGTTTTACCTTTTATGTAAATGAGGCAGCGGAACTGTATCGAAAATATCCCATTATTACTAAATCTTGTTTTATGATTATACAGTTTTATTGTCCAAATGCACGCACAAAAACGCATACAGGTAAGCAGAGAGAAATTTGTTATGCAATTCAGAAAGGCATTTTAAAATTTGGTTTTAAAACCATGAGACAAAAAAGTAAAATATTTTAATGTAAATATCATATTTCCCAAGCTCTTGTTCTGAGTGTCATCATTACTCCTATTTTGACTCGCGCAGTGATTGATCTGGTTTCACTGTGCAATGTATCGCTGTCTCATTCAATTAACTTTAACTGAAAATTTAAAGCCTCAAGACAATGTGAGAAAAAGGAGATAGCGTGGCCTGAAAGAAGGCCAAAGCTTTCTTTATTACTACAACTCAGCTGATTCCCTTTAAAATATGCCTTCACTGAAGCCAGCGCCGAGCGCCAGCTTTTGCTCTCTCTTACACCAGAATAAAGCTGAGATCAAGTCCTCAGTAAGACACCTGCAATGGAATCGTGCCCAGCTCTGCTCGCTGCAGCAGAGACAAGGCTTTACCTCTAAAAACAAACAGACTCGATCTAAGCACACAACAGTTTTACTGCATCTGAAAAGCGGCCAGGGTTACGTTCACAATCAGCACGATCGCTTGGAAGATGATTTGTTACATCAGAGCTCCCATAAGCAAAGAGCAGAGACCTAGCTCGGTGGAGGCTTTGGCTTGCGTGTTTAGTCTTGCACTCTTTGCTTGAGAAGTTTTGTCAGGAAGGATTTCAAGAGACTAGGGGCCAAAGTTTTCTGCAAACCCGGCTTGTGTTTTATTTTCCTTATTTCCTTCTTAAAATGGTCGCCTTTCAGCTTTAACTCATCCCATTATAAGAAAAATTAATGAGCACAGCTTCTTAATTAGCTTGCAATTTTCCGTTTTCACCATTATCATACAATCATAGAATGGTTTGGGTTAGAAGGGACCTTTCAAGGTCATCTAGTCCAGCCCACCTGCAGTGAGCAGGGACATCTTCAGCTAGATCTGGTCGCTCTGTCCAACCTGACCTTGAATGTTTCCAGGGATGGGGCATCTACCACCTCTCTGGGCAACCTGTGCCAGTGTTTCACCACCCTCATCTACTTTAAAACCATTACCCCTTGCCCTATTGCAACAGCCCCTGCTAAAAAGTTGTATCTCAGTAATGTAGATATCAAAGCGTATCTTATTAAATAGTCACCCCCCCTTTGTGCACTTTTGGGAGCATTTTTCATAGCAATTTTTAATGAGGGGTCACGTAGCACATCTCAGTAGTAATGTCAGCCCCACAGTATATATGGGTATCTGGTGCAGCTCATTGCTCAGAGCCTTGTTAAAAGCATTCTTTGCAAAGAGTGAGGAGGCTGCACGCATTGCTCACTAGGCAGTTCTTCTACCATCACCCTCACGCCCCATTCCATAGTGTTCTCCCACATTTGCCCCCAGGCCCAGGGACATCGTGCCTTAACCCAGATGCAACGCAGGAGAGCAGTTTCTGTGACTTCAGCTGAGCTATTCCCTGTGCACTCTGTTAAGAAAAGTAGTAAGATTTCACTAAATCGGAGCTGTAGAGCCTGTAACTGTGCACCTTGCTGGTGCAAGATTCAGTACATGATTTGGCTAAGCTCAGGTCAAATGCCAGAAAGAGCCACAGTAATAAGCACTGCATCTGCTGTGCACTGCTGTCTAGGTACTTCTGGAGATCCACAAGGCAGAGAGCACTGGCTTGATTTCTTTGCGAAGGGTTGTGTTTGTTATAATATCTATAGTAACAGGGAAAAAAACAGTATAGTTATAAAGAAAGAGACGCCTATCTCCGTAGTAAATATGAGGAGGTGGAAGATAAACTGTATCAATGAGCAAAGCCCAAGCCTAACAAGGAACACATTAAACATTTTCAGGAATTTAAGATGAGCCGTAATGTGTTGTTGCTCAGTTTTCATTTTTTTCTTTTCACTGTTGCAGAGTGGTGGAGCAGTTAGGGTACCAAGGGAATAGAAGAATGCCAGTGAATTTGGTTCCTGATCTAAATTTGTTTTAATGCAGCATGAACTGCCTTCTTTCCACTCTTGGGTCAGCAGTCTTTTGCAGAAAGACGGTATTGTTTGCAAAGAACCACAGGAAAAGGCAAAAGGCGAAAGCAACCAATAGGCTGAAACTCACGTATAACTAAATGCCATTTAAAATAAGAGGCATAATGTTTTTTTCCCCTAGCATGTTTTCCTATGCAAATCCCCTCCCTATTCAGAAAGCTCCATTTTTACTGAAACCATGTTGAGGGGGAAAGGGAGGGGGAAGAAGCATTTGAGGAAAGGGCTGATTCTGCGTGGCGCTGAGCCCCTGAACATCTGGTGGACCTTGGCAGGCTGCGAGTGCTGGGCATCTTTAGGGTTAGGTCTTATCTCAGGACTCCACTGTACTCCAGCAATAAGGCGTCAACACAAGCTGCACGGTCAATAAAACCTGAGCACAGCCTTTGCTTTTCCGCCAGGAGCTAGGGGCGTTAGAACAGCGTCTTTATCTTATCTGTTTGATAATCTTTAATTTGACCAGCTTCCAAAGGGTTAAGGCAAATGAACTCGGAGCAGCAATAAACATTAGGGCCGATAATAACAGTAATGGAGCTCCTTTCCCTCCTACTCCTCCTCTTCCCCTCCCTCCCCTGTGCTTTTTCCACTTCGCTGCTGCCTATCAGCCCAAACTGAAGCTGAAGCCAGACCTCTCTTTCAATGACAGGGGGTGATAAGAGACGCGAAGAAAACAGCAAGCTGTCTGGTCTGCTCAGGAAGTCGGGGACGGGTGGTATTGTCCATCAGCGGGGCCACGCGGCGGCCGGAGGCCGGGAACAATGCTCCGCTCCGGGGAAATGGGCTCACTCAGCGCCGGCCCTGGCAGCCCCACTGACACCGCAGATAAAATGACGAAGCAGGGGGAGCCGGCCCCGGGTGCCTTGGGAGCCTCGTTGCCGGACCCTAATCGCTTTGATGGAGGTGGTGTCCTGGTGAATCGGCGCGAGGCCGCAGCCCATGCCTGTCCCTGGGAGGAGAGCATGTGCAGACCTCTGCCATGGTGCAAACGCCAGCAGAGCTGCAGGCACAAGAGCCCCTTGCAGGGCTGAGCATTACTCAGATCTATTAACTTGCCAAGAGAAGCCTGAGAAAACATCTTGGCCAGTGCCGTCCCTCGAGCCAGACAAAATTCCTCCTGAATTAACAGCCTGATATCCCCGAGTCCAGTGCTGAATTTCACTGGCTTTGGATCTGGAGCCGAGCTTGCTCATCAGGAGCCGTCCTGTGCGGGGACTGGCGTAGCTCTGCGCCAGCGCATCCTGCTGCAAGTTGGGCCCACGGGTGCTTTTTAGGATCCCACACGTGAGGCAGGCTGAAGGGTGTTCCCACCGCAGCAGGGAAAGCCCTGCTGCTGCACTCAGCAAAATTCCCCGCAGCTGGCTGCACCACCTCACGTGGGTGCTTCCCTCCCTCTCAGTTTGCCCCGAGGCCCAATTCTGTGCTTCTAGGAAGACCTGGAAGGTGTTCCCCAGCTTGGAAGCAGGTGTAATTGTAACCTCAGTGTATGGCTCTGCAAAATGCCGAAGAGGCTTCCAAATGGCGAGATCGTTTCTAGCTTACAGGAGTGCCTCTGCTGAAAAAGCAGGGAACTTCTGGAGGAGAGAAAGATCAAACCCACTCCATTTGCCATATACAGACCATAATTATGATAGTTCAGGTATTAGCGCTGGGCACATAAACACTTTCTTTCTGGTGTGGCATACCTAGTCATCCAAATGCACACATCGCAGCTAAAAACCTTTAGCATGTTTGCTAAAATGCAAACTAATACTTAAATGCGGTATGTTATTATGAACCAAACTAAGCTTTCCCAACTCTTCTAACAAAACAGAGTTGCTCTCTGCAAATGCTGGTTAAAGGTGGTACCACTCCCATTGGCCATCACTGCCCTGTAGCCTGGCTGCTGGTAGGAAGTGATGTGTGAGCCAACCCTTGCATGCTTCGAGCTAACCTGTGCATAAAGAGGTGTCTGAATAACCTGGATTTTGCACGACATGGGTTAGAAGTATAAGTGCATTTTCTCTTTACAGCAGAGGTTTTGAGGAGGTTGTATGACAGCACGTTTCTTCAGGCTCCCTGGCCAGATAGAGAGAACGCCCATGTGCCACCTTCACATCACTAAAAACCAAGACCCTGTGAGGGAGGAACCACTTTCATATTGGTGGAGATCATATGCAGCATAGGAAAAGAACAGTTTCCTTCTCTTTTCACTGGTACCTCCAAGTCCTGCTGTTGTTCACTGTTAAATGTGTTTGCTTCTTGCTTCACTGTGGCCTGTTCTCTACTGTGACAACAATTTTGGAGGGAAGAGTAAGATAATAATGTCTTCATTGTACACGGTTTCATTGCCACACAGAGTATGCATTACTTAGGCAAGGGCATGACACCTTTTCAAATTATTAAATGAAATTCTCACAATTTTTTTAATCCACTCTGATTATTTTTCTCATCACTCCCTACTCTTCATATTTTCTGCAAACATCAGGAAATCACTCTGTGAAGCTGCTTGATTTCAGCGGGATTTATTATGCAGCAACGGCTGCCTTTCTTACTGGAAATGGAATATAGCCCCTAGGGTTAGCTGCCTTCGCTGACTGACATGGCAAGATGAATAGGTAAACTGATAACCCCAGAAATCCATGCTGCAAGGCTACTCAGATTCTTCTCTTCTTCCACTAAAAAAGACTTCATCTATAACAACTTATACTGGAAATGTTAATAGGTTTAGTTATCACTGCTAGTCAAATACAAAACGATAAGCAACCAAACAATAAACATTAGGACAGTGATCTTGTATTCAACCCATAGATATGTAGATAGATAAATCTACATTTAGAGCATTAAGCAACAATTTAATGAATGCAGGTGTATGCTTTGCGGGATATTAGTACTCCATTCTTTATCTTGTACGGGATGCACTGTTTGTGGTGATTTAACTACCCCTATGGATATTCACATCTCTGAAAAAAATCAAGGCATTTGTTATGTTAACATCAAAATTATATTGAAATTGTTTTTGGAAGGGTGTACTGTTGTATTTGCCCTAATAAAAATATTAATTTACTCAAAATGTCATTTTTCATCTAAAGAGCATGTAATCAGAAAATTCTAATCCACCTGTAGCAGCAATTGCTGTGTTTCATGCTCATCTCACTACTCTGAAGGCTTGGCTGTGACTCAGGTTGGGAAGGAGAGATGACACTCCCTTCCTTACCTGTTATTTTGATAAATGAACCTCTGCCTCCCTGAAGCTTGTGGTAAGACTGGGGGAGGAAAGGACAGAGAGGCGATGGATACTTCTCTCTTCCTGTCTTCCTCTCCGCTATGGATTAACTAGTACAAAACAGTTAGCATGGCGGATGGTTAGTTGTTTCTCACTGTTTAAAAAACAGTTGCAAAATACCCCCTCCCTGAAGTACAGGGGATGAAGAAGGGAGCTGCCACTTCTCTGGACAAAGGAGTTATGTACTGCCTTTTACTGTTGGCTGTTTTCTTTAGAGCAGTCTCCCTCTCCACGGTCATAAACCTGACCTAATTTATGGGATGCATCACCTTCCCCCCCACCCCACACTGCATTCCAATTTCTCACTAAAATCCCCATCTGATTTGAAAACCCTTTTCAAGACACATATACAGAAAGAATTTAAGCTGTGAAAGGCTTAAGGGGAGCTCATGAGCTGAGTCTTTGTTACCCAAGGAAAAAAAATTCCAGTTCAAACACAGTACATGGAGGGGACTCAGGATGGGATACCATGGGGCTCCCGTCTGCAAAAGTGAAGCTATCCATGCCAAACACCTCTAGATACAAAGCAAGAAATGGTCCATGAAAGGGTTAAAATAAAACAAGGTAGGATAATTTCTGATTCTGAGTACGTCCCAAATGTATTCTCCACTGTGCTTGATAGAGAAGGAAGTCCAAGCAGTGGCCTTTCACATGACATCATAAAAGCCTAATTTATCACCAGCCACCAAACATCTAGAAAATCATAACATCCTTTCAGGAAAACCATGTGCAAAATAATCAGATTTACTTTGATGAAAGCTTTAGTGCTTGAGTCCAAGTAGGACACTACAAAGAATAACCCTTTGCAGGTACTGGCATACAACAAAGCAGGTCACATTTAATGCTTCAAACTCACGCTTTTTCCATTAAAAGGCTTATGCATTTCCTGTCCATAAACAAACGTGTTTCTATTCCACATGTGTGTTCAACCAAGACTGCTAAGATAAAACATGGGTCGCTGGTAAGTCCAGACAAGGTAGTCAGCTGAATATTTCCTTTACACACAAAAAGCATGCTACTGCTGCAAATAAAGACACTGTGCTCCCCACTCCCTTGCCTCACAGTCGCATGTTAGGGGTGTGGGCTGAGTATTGCCACAGCACCTCACAGCTTTTGAAAGGATAAAGGCCTCCCAGCACACTCAGCATCATGGCTATGCTGAACCGAGGGGTGCATTCCACCTGGCAACCTCCAAAAATCTTTGCAAAAGACACTCCCCTCTGTCTATCCAGGGCTCTCACTATTCTGGCTCTTATGCATCATCAGTTTTTGGTGGCCAGTGTAACCTGACTGTCTTGATGGAAAAATACTGCTCAGCAAGGAGTGTGTCTCCGTAAAATCAATTGGCTTCACATTTGCAAATGAAATCAAACAAGTCCGCTTTTTGTGTTGATTAGGTAGACAAAACAGACTGAAGAACAATTAATGCCTACAAGTATCAGCTACAGGGTATTTAAGATCTTTTTTGTTTGTAATGTAAGTTGGTTGGTGTGCATTTGAAGATGCACAGATTCCAATAGCCATTCAGTTCACTGATCCTGCTGCTTAATAATCTGACCCTTAGGCTCCTGCTGGTCAACGGCCACAGGTTCTTCTGGTCTGACTGGAAAAATAACCGGATTTTCCACACCATTCTTAGTAGTTTGTTGTTGCATGTTCTCTGATCTTGGTTAATAAAAATAACTTCCTATTACATTTCCTGCACAGGAAAGCCTGGGAAAAAAAAAAATCGTAGTTTCTCCTATTCTATCTTTCACTTTCTCTCAGAACAGACATCCAACTCACCACAAAATCTTCCAAGAAATCAAAAAATTAACACAACGATTTTATTTTCTTTTAAAGATCAGTATTTTGTTCTCCTCCGTCCTTCCCTTTCCTTGGTATTTAATTTCTCTCACTTTCCTTGTTGTTTAAATCTTTCCCATGTTTTGGCTAATTTATTTTCCTGTAAAATCCCATTTATCTCTTTTTATTGTAAGACCTTTTTCTTTCCTAAAGATGCCTCTCCTGATCTCTCTTTCATTCAAGCTCCTCCCATTTCTCTTTTGAGCATCATTCTCCTGTTCCTCACAAGCACCCTCTTAAACCTGGCCTTACTTCCCCATCTCTCATTCACCCTCAAAATATGTCACCTCACACTGAGATTTTGTTCTCTTCTCCTCATTTCTGCTATAGCGATCTTCTCACTTGAATATTTTTCCATTTTTTTTTTTCCCCAGGTGTTCTCTATGTATCCTCACAGACATTTTCCTTTTTCTTTTCCAGTGGTACTCCATCACATACCAGCGCTAGCTTTCTCTTCACTCAGGTTCTGAATTTTGTGTAGAATATTGCAGGGTTCGGGAGACAATTTATATTACCATTAACACAGCAGAGGTTTGCTGACAGGGCTGAAACTATGTTGAAATAAGTTTTAAAAAAGCAAAAAGATCTCCTAAAGCTGTTCACAGTAGCTGCCTATAAAATTCCACAGGCTTGGCAGTGCATTCACCATATGTACTCTAAAAGCATGCATAATATATTCTGTTTCTTTCCAAAGCATCACCAAACGCAAATACCACTTCTTGAAATCTGTCCTCTCAATGACCTTCTTCTCTTAAACACTTTCAATTAAACAAGGAAGGAATTTTTGATCTGTTACCAAAAAATTCATTATTTCACCCTGCAGCAGTCAAATATGAAAGAGTATTACAGAAGGAACCCAGCATTTTCTAATGGTCCTGCCCTACTTACCAAACCTCCTTTAGTTCCACAATTAAAAAGCAAGCAAACTACTCAGACACACACAGCAGTAGGCATGGGCTCAGAATACTCCAATGCTTTCACCTGTATAACATTTAAAATTTGGGATGCCTCATCCATCACTTGATTCCTTTACAAGGGAAGTATCTCTTGAGACCATTCACAGAGGAATCATCTGTTGCCATATTTTAATATCAAAGACAGAGCTGTCCCTCAGACAAGCAATGCTCTTCTTCACTCACGTTTTGGCAGGGCAGAGATGCCAGGTAAGGGTCCCATCACATGTTGCACAAACACAGAAATGGCAGCTCTTTCTCTAAAAATCTATCAAAGTCAAATATCGCTTCCTGGAAGATTCTGTCAGAATTCATCTGCAGCTCGCATCTCTTTTCCAGTGCAGGTCACCAATAAACCTTATGGCTTGGTTTACTTTGTTTGATGTATTCCAACATAATGGGCAATACGTATGAACGCATAAAGCCACGAATGACAGAATTGTCATGTATCTACTGAGAATCTGAAAAGCAGCTGGAGAAAGCTAGATAAACACGTTGGCAGCTTCATTCCACTTGTAACCTGAGCAAGACTTCAGCTAGGTGAAATACAATTTAAGCAAAACAGAACTGATTCACAGCAGCACTACAATGATTCTGAAGGACCACCAGAGAATAAAGATACAGATTTTATATAATTAAGCAATAGTAATGACATTACATAGGCAGGAGAGCACTGCCATCCTCATTTTACAAAGCTGGGAGGCAGGATAGTTTAGGGACTTGACCAACACCTTGGAATGAGAGGGAAGAGCAAGAAGAGAACCCAGGCTATATCCCACCACTTCCCTCTGATATATAGCTTACTACAGATAAAACAGCCAAAGCATTCACATCACAGTGCATCTGGCATAATTTGCCCTGAGTAAGTGCTTGCCACTGAGTTGTGGTGAGCAGCCCCCCAGCAGCAAACTGCTCCAAGGATGAGTGGAAATACAGCACCTTGATGAAGCAGGTGACATATCATAGAATCATAGATTCATAGAACGTCTTGAGTTGGAAGGGACCCACAAGGATCATCAAGTCCAACTCCTGTCCCTGCACAGGACAACGCCAATTTATACCGTATCTCTGAGGGGGTTGTCCAAGTGTTTCTTGAATATCACCAGTCTTGGTGCCGTGACTGCCTCCCTGGGGAGCCTGTTCCAGTGCTCCACCACCCTCTGGGTGAAGAACCTTTTCCTAATACCCAACCTAAACCTCCCCTGGCATATATAACTGCATATTTCTTGTTTGTCTAAAGTTTAACTTCTATTTATGCCCCTGGATTTTCTTTTATAGTTTCTTTCACATAAAAATCAAATACTCACCCTAGTAATATTAAAAAATTGTCATCGCTTGCTCAACTTTTCCCTTCCGGGCCCCTATTATTGTCCTGGGAGTAACAGTACTCATGAGTTTATTAGTTTGTCTTCTGTGCCCTAAAGACTTAATTTTCATCCTCTCAAAGATTTTCTGTACACATGAAAGGTCAGAGCAAAAACGTAACATGTCAAAAAGTTGAGATCTGTGTAATCACAGGATCCCAGAACTTTCTGCTTTATGAAAACAAACAAAAAAACCCAAAAGGATAATATGATATTAATTACAAGACTGCAAAGGTTGGCAACGCAGAACAAACAGAAATTTATTTCACTTCACTGTTGTTCAGGCGGGGATTCACTCTGTCATTTGCAAGGAAGAACCCTGCAGTGCACTGATGCTGCAGCCTACAATAGAATGCTTTCCTTTTCCTCTGGTTTCATTTTCACTCCAAAAGACATCAGATTTCATGAAAACTTTTTAGAAGTGCATCATCCCATGCTTTTTTTTTTAAAAAAGTAATTCAAACTTTATCACAAAAGCGGCTCAAGACTTTATAAACTTTTGCCATGTTATCCACAAATTAAGAATTAAATCTCCACTTACTGTTAGAAAAGCATCAGAAAAGACTTCACGTTCTGATGATGTACTACTACCTGTCAACAGTGCTACCAACAACATCTCACTGCAGTAACACAAAACTGAAGCATGAAACAACCAAAAGCTTTAGTGACCAGAAAAACCCAAACCAAAATGATACTACAGCTTCTAAATGAGCTTCACAATACACTAGCACACGGTATATGGCAGAACTGCTAATTTCTGTGGTCTTGAGGTTTGATTTGAAAATACGAAGGCTGAAATTGTTCACTGATATACATATATATATATATAAGAAAAAATTGTATTAACTTAGATGGGCTGTCTGGCAGTTTACACTAAAAAGACCCAAATAAACCAACTGTATCTTTTTAAACTAAAACAGTATACATTTTAGCAGCATATACTGCAGTAAGGTCCCATGAATTTATTATTCCATGCAGGCAGTCAACTGAGAGAGCTCTGATTTTTCATAGCATCTTTTGGCATAATTTATATTTAAATAATAACAGTCAGGATCGTTTTCATCAACATGAAAAAGAAGTTCAGATCTAATCAAGACACAGTGCTGCCTCCTGACACTGCCTGCTCTATGCTTGCTTGAGCACGTAGGCAGCAGCTGGCACTTCCACGGCGTGATCATTACTATTGCTCTTCAAATTATGCCTGTCACACAGGTTAGGAAAACATGAGTAATTAAACATAAACAGCGTCATAAAATAATAGTAAGAAAAAAATTAATAATCATCCAAAAGGGTGTTTGGGGCACCTCCCTAAACCACCTTGGATTTCTGCCCCTTCTGCTCAGACAGTTTTCCTCCGTGTACTTTTTAATTATTTCCTTCATGAGTCCTTTAAGGCAAAGAAGTTTGTAGGGGCGGGAAAAAACAGGTATTAGAACTGATGAGAACAGTGATACGCAAAAAAGAGAAATGCCAATTAAGTATTCTCTGAACTACTGCAGCCTGGTTTTGAACCGCTTACGGCAAAGACTTATGCCTCGCTATGACACTGCTAGTTTAAGATGTGTGCATTTTAAAGGCAAAATTTCAGATGCTGCTTGTTCCTTATTTGAACTGAGCGCTACAGCCGGTCACTGGGTGCAGTATCTCTCTTCTGGCCCATCAGCTCTTTATATGAAGTTCAGTACTTAAACCATATGCAGGTCAATGCAGAAATTTTACAGTCTTGCAGCCCCAGCAGTACATGTAGATTATGCCTCCTTTTGCTGGAATAGTCAACAGCCAAACTCATTCCTAGCTTGGTTCTCTTACAAAAACAGCATAAAACAACAGAGCAATAAGGAGTGAGACTTCAGACCATGTTATTAACAATCCCAAGCAGGTTGTTGCAGCCTATTTTTGTGCACGTGGTTACTGTAACTGAGGATACAATTCTGGCAATTGCATACAAAAATGACCAGATACAGGAGTAACGGGACATTTGCCATCTGCAATTATTATTGTGTACGGACTATGTGAAATGTGTGATCCTTCATGTTAGAAGAGATGCAAATATTAGGTAAAAAGAGCATTTTTTTCAGCTGCTTTACATCCAGAACAGTTATTCACATACCAAACCAAAAGGTGCAACCAACTTGATTTACTCCTACTTGGTCCGTGCTTTGCACTTGTATGAATTAGACAAAGTACAATGTAGGGAAGACTCGTGCCTGTCTACATAAGAAGAAAAATAAGTACAGCAACATAAATAATGTTTAACAAATTAAAATCCACATATTAAAAACACATTTAGAGATGGTTCTTGTTCTCATTGGGTAATTTTTTTCTCAGATGTGTGCCTTAAGTTATGTATTTTCATACAAACTTCAGCACCTCTCTGAAATAAAGCTCTTCTTCCCACAAATCTAAGTGCTTCACTTTCTTTATTCAAGACTGAAATTGTTTAGCTTTCCATGTCAGAGGTGCTAACTAGTGTGCTAAAAGTATGCCAGCAACGAATACACCTGCTCAAGCTATCTAACAGAATGCTTTGGCAGGGAATTCCCATTTCTGGGCAGGAGGGACTTGTACG
The DNA here is from genome assembly GCF_963921805.1 of Phalacrocorax carbo. NCBI lineage: Eukaryota > Metazoa > Chordata > Aves > Suliformes > Phalacrocoracidae > Phalacrocorax > Phalacrocorax carbo. The sequence goes on along the minus strand of NC_087514.1, from coordinate 92,587,700 downwards.
TTCTCATGCAAACTCCCACTGAAATCAACAGAAGCTTGGCCAAGAAGTGACTGAGTGGACTAAATTCAGCCAGGCTTTGTAATGTTCATCATCACTGCTGGTAGCGTCCCACCAGACTAAACTCTCAAATTTGTCAGTAGGAAGAAATGAACGGTCTGCATCTGCCATTATTCTTGCTCTTTATATATCTCCTTGCTTTAGTCCTCTTTCCACTCGCTTGATGTAAAGACCACTAAACTCCACTGCAGACCCTCTTCTTGACTTCAGGGTTTGGTTTAAGCTCTTTTTCCTTCACATCAACAGATAACATAGGATGTGTACCCAGCTTGGTTCCTCCCTGGAGCAAGTGTCCGCGGACATTCTCAGCATCTCCAATTCATGATTTTTTTTAATCTTCTCTGATATTTTTCTACTACACTTTTTTTCCTTTTTCACCATTACTTCTCTCCCCATCTCCTTAAAGGCTCCACTCCTTGTCTTCCTATTCCCCAGCTCAGTGCAATCCCTGTCTTTTGGTTTCCTAAGGCTTTTCTACTTTTCACATGTATAGATATATATACTCCAATCTTCGGTAACATCTCTGGCGAGGGTGTTCACATAAGTTGGCTCCCTCTGCTAATCAGTTTCCAGCAGAGTTTGCTTGCCAGGACTGGGGCAAGTCATACCCAGATTCATTAATTAAGATATAATAAACTCCATTTACTCTTTACCAATGTGCCATACATGGGGGCGGGGGGAAGGCTATACGACACCAGGAGACCTTCTGGCTGGATTATGGTCCCAAAGCCTTTCTGGGAAAGTCACAAATCTCTAAGATATCTCTCCACATTAAGTTTTGCACTTGGATTTCTAATTTAGCTGAAAGATGTGTAAAAACACAGGCAGTCAGACAGCTCCTTGGCTATACATCTAAGGAAGCTCAAAGCATAAGTTATTACTTCCAAAGTCAATTGTAACTTATGCTCACTAAATTGGCTCCAGATCCACACTTTTCAGACAGTAGTATAGGAATAATTTATTCTTTTGGTGAAAAGCACCCATTTTAGCTAAACCACACCCCCAGCTGGGAGTCTCACCAGCAAAAGCGCCAAAGGCAGAGGGATTCAGAAGCGCACAAGGCTATTGGAGGCCAGCGGAACAGGGGTGAATAAAACACAGTGTGTAATCATGTCTGTCAGCACACTAAAATGTATAACGTCTTCCTAACATAGGGGGTTCACAACACAAATCTGAGAGGAAAATTTGTTCATGTGGTTCAATCATCACATTAGACAAAGAGGTTTCTTTGCTTTTAACATCCATGCAATTTATGCCAGAAGTCTTACGGATAGTGGTGAAACCATTGCAGCTTTCTGGGGACCTAGCGTTTTGATCTATGCCCTCAATGTGTATCTTGCTTTCTTCCATTAAGAAAATGCTGTACATAAATATGGCATGAGGGGTTTGAAAGCTGTAATTTTAGACATCTAACCCAGATCCCAAGTTAAGAGCCTATCCAATGCAGAGATACAAAATATGCATAAACTAGGAGCTTTTCCCTCACTAATTACGCTTGGAAACTGGAATTAAATGACTTACATGAACTCAGCCCCTTCCAATGGCAGCAGTGCCTTGAAGCGATTTGCTCCACCAGAGTTAACTTCCCCATGAGAGATTGCTTCACTAGCTATCTACAGAAACACTGACCTACATACCTTGCAAAGGCTTTTCTTTCCCCAGGTGAACTCCTGCATCACCAGCTGTCCAACATCAACCTCCTCATATGAGATCTTTAATAGCAGCAGTTGCTGAAGGAACGGGAACTGCAGAAACACACTTGTTGCCAAACTGTGCGTTTAAATGGAAGGAGGAGAAACAGATGGGGAAATCACTTTTCAGACAGTGTTTACTAGCACAATCAGCACCTGAGGCAGCACTTATTCAGGTGCTGAAATTACAGAGGTAAGTTTTATGATGAGAAATCTATTCCTCATATGACAGCTATATTTCTCATCATGGATCATAAAAAGCAGATGATCCATCAGATAACTACTTGATTGTAATGTGCATCACAATAAAACCGTCAACCTTCTGTTTTGTTTTACGACCCTGGCTACATCTGGAATGCTTTCAAGCAGGCTGCTGATGTTCATTTTGGGTACAGACTCACTCAGGGCACTTCTGGATTGCTACTTATGTGGTAGTAGATAACAAGAATATCGAGAAATGATAGCAGAATTCCCTCCAATTTTGCTAGCAGGAAGATCACTATATTACCACCAGTTTAACTTTATTGAATATTTTTCTTAGACTGGACCATAAATAGGATTCTTAATTGTCTAACACATTTCTCTTCCTTTTCAGTCAAACAGACTATTCCTTTCAGTCCTCTGTTTCCTCCTACATTACAGATATTTTCCACAACTACTAATTCAATAATACTAATGATAGCAATAAAACAAGTGTTTGTAGTAACTCCCATAGTTCCATATTTCTATAACAACAGTAATTTCTTATCTTTTTGTATTTGTTGTCAGGAAATTTCTAATTCTTGTCCTCTTAGAGGTAAACAAAAAGGTGAAACTTCTTTTCAAAGGCTGCAGAGGAAGTCTCAAGTAAAATTCCTGATTTATCTAAGAGTACATAGTGGAATGCAAGCTTTGCTGTAATTCAACACCCCAAAGAGACAAGTTACCAAATGCAATTTTTAAACAGATTCAAAGATCTGCTCTTGAAGATTGCTGTGATCTCAGCAGAGCACTAAAATTGGAAAAAAGTTGCTCTTACTAATGTGCAGTCTGCCTCTTTGCTTGGCAAGGTTACAAACCCATTCAACAAAACAAAACAAACTAACCCTCTGGTCTTGCACAACTCTGCCAGGAGGGTTTGCAAGTTCTCTGGACAATTGAGGTTGCTCTTAAATTGTGGGGTTGGCCCATCACATGTTGAAATCAACAACACTGAACCATCACTCAATATTCAAATCAGTGCTGCATGGAGGAACAGCATTTCTGTAACTAGCCAGGGCATTGAGTCACGTCATTCTTGACCTTAACAAAATGGGTTAAAGCAATATATACTTCATATTGCCCTGGAAAAGCTCAGCTGTGCTTGGTATTAGCAAAGACTTTCATTCATTCCAAGTACCAGACTTCAGCCATTTTTGTTCTGACTGCATGATAAAATTCAGATGTTTTAAAAAGATCCTCCTTCCTTACATGTGCCCACCCAAGCAGCAGCATCAGGGTTTCTGCTGAAACCTGACAATGAAATTTGCCTTTGGACAAAGACCAAGCATGGAAAACTTCAGCGTAAACAACAATTGTTTCAGAAAATTATGAGCGTACCAGCTTGGGGTAGGGGAGCTGTAAAGGAACGTATTTCGCCAGCTCAAATTCAATAGACATTATCAAGCTCCCACCTTCTTAATGCACCATGAATACATACCCTTAAACTCTCTTATTGTACATTCCTATCTAATAGGAATATTATTTCATCCCACAGATGAGGCATTGCTATTTCAAGTTAATAAATATTTCTGTTTAAAAAAAATAATATTTCATTGTAAAGTTAACCTCTGAAAAGTAGGCCTATATTTACAAAATGAAGAAATATATTGGAAGCAAATGCTTTCAGATGCTTCTGTTACTGCAAGCACCAGCTTTCAGGAAAAAAAAATCAGACACCTTTCTTTTTCTTCAATATGGTTATTAACTTTTATATTCTGGTAGTTCTCTACAGTATGTAAGCAGTGTCCTCACATGTAGGAAAAGAGAAGCTCCTGTGATTTTAAGCAGAAATTCCTTTTGCCAGAGAATCAAACTGGGATTTGATGGTTGTTCTACAAGTCTTTTAAGGAGCTAGCCTCCATTTATCTGCTTATGTCTTTAATTGTTGATACGATAAAAGTTTGGATACTCTCAGATGAATCCCAAGCAAGTGGAAAGACACTTGTATCTTTTTTAAGTCAGGATATTACCTGATGCTGCATGCAGCTGGGGAGGGTCCTGCAGAGACCTTTCTCTTAGTACAACATTCTAAATCTCTCTTTCATGATAGTTAATTTCAATAACAAGACATACACTTGAGTATCGTGAGATTCTGCACTAGGGTTTACTACTACACTTTCTCCTTGAAGGCCCTCTTCCCACCCCTGCAGCAATATCTCTCTGCCAAACCAGCTTAATGTTCTCCTCATATTTTAACTGAGGCTAACTCGATCCATCTGCCGCATGACTCAGGGGTTACTCTGAACCTTAGAGAAAAGTCCATTCCCATGCCAGATCTCAGAGATTTCTGCCCTGCTTTAAGAGAATGCTGTTTTCTGTTAAAATTTTATAAAATGGAAGTTCAAATTTTAGCACAGATGTTTGCACAGCGGTGAAGAGCTGAATGAGACACTTGACACATCTCTGCCAAGCAGCCTAAAGTCAAAGGTAATGAACGTATGGCTGCTACTCTCTGCCTCATAGCTTACTTGCCCTTATTCATGATGCTGAAAGGACCAGAAAGCATGCTTTGGCTGTCACAGCGATTGTTGCTGTCCTTGTGCATTATGATGGGTAGTGTTTACAAATGCCTGCAAACAGGGATGGGAAATAATTATGCCAAGTAAGTGTTTAAAATGGGGACTAATGTGAGGAGGCATTTCTTCTTTTCGTTGCTGGCAGCCAAAAAGAAGGCAGCATTTAATAAGTAGGACCTGTGAGTGAGTGAGAGTGTGTGTGTGTGTAACAGTCCTCAAACAAATCAAAGCATATGATTACTTTTTCTTTGGCAACTGAAGAATCACAGTATCATTTTTGCCATAACTTGGCCACTGACATATTTTTAACCGAGGCGTAAACACATAATATCGTATTAGTTCAACTGCTATTATAACATTGCATGCAAGTAACTCCTGCTGATTTACCAGTGCTTGGGAAAAAATACTATAGCATTTGTCTCCATGGAATAAAAATCTTCAAGATCCTGGCAATTAGCTGAATGAAGCAACAGAAACAACAAAAATACTATAAGTGCTATATAACTAATGGGAACCAAACTCGAGCAGGTTACCCCTATGCCAAGAACCATAGAGACCTGAGCTTGATTTTTGGCAGTTCTGCCTTTAACAAAGCTCCTAGAGGTTTAATTGGTCTAAAAATTAGGGTCTGTTTCCATGAGTTCAGTCTTGTCATACTTCCTAAAATGCAGTTTGAAGCAGCAATGAATCCAAATAAAGTGTACATTATGGGGGGTACCGCTGAATAATTTACTAAATGCATGAGAGGCATTTGGTATGTCCTGCTAAATGCCTTGGTCTGGACAAACCATGGGTGAAGAATTTTCAATGATTGTCAAGTGCTGAACTATTCCACTCGGCACTAGAGATCTGTCTTGTGTACCCTCCAAAAGGCTGAAGCGCAATGACAAAGCATGACAGACTCTCCAAATATTTAAGCAACAGAGAACAATGGTATGAGACAATACTGCAAGACAACGTTGCATGCAGGGAGTATTGCTGGCCTCCAAGTCACCTCTCGAAGTGTGGTAACACCCTAGGGTGTCTCCTGCCATTGCATTATTCAAAAATGAATTGGAAAAAAAGAAACCCCAGACCTTTAAAGAAACTTATTTTCAGTGAGGAATTATTAGTAGATGGAAGCTGGTGGAGAAAGAACTTTGATTTCTGCAGCTTTAATTCCCACTTGAGTTCCATGTGTGTTCAAAAAGGTGGCATCTCCTGAAGGAAAGGCAATATGTTAGGTCGTTGCTCACCTTAGAGTCACTTCATCTTCCCAGTGAGCATGTCCCACTTTGGGGGTCATCTGCAGACAACTGCAGACAACTCCCTGAAGGAAAGTGAACTTTGGTCAATTTTCCCGTGTTGCTTGCATGGTCCTGTGGGTATCTGTGGCTCTGATCCATCCTGAAGTTTACACTAGAACTAGTATAAACCCTAAAGTGAATCTAGCCAACTATTTCAAATGTCTTAATTCCATTGAGCAAATATTTTCAGATATCATCCTAACTCAAAAGTTTTCCATGTTTGATTCCAAATGAATCTTTTCTATAACAGTGTTTATATTTGGCTACCTGCCGAATCAAACCAACCAGTTTCTGTGGAGCTATGCTGGGAAGGAATTTGGCCTATTCTCTTTAAAGCATATTGTGCTTGAAAAGATGTGACATGTGACACCAACTGGATGTATTTTAGCTTGAGTCATTTCAGATAAATAGGGCCTGTTTTCTAGTAGGCTGAAGTACATCCATGGGACCACTGCTTCACGGGAAGTGGGAAAGAAATACTTCTCTTTCAACTGCAGACATCTTACTGTGTTGAAACCCTAACACTCTGAGTTGCACCATAATCAGAAACAGCAGACACACAAGTTTAAATTATATGTCAGATTTGAAATAGATGTGCAGTGGACCACTTTGATTAAGAGAGCCTTATTTCACCTGTTGGCAACTGAAGACTGTGTTCCCCATACTTCTGCAAAGACAAATATGACCACGCCTTATGTTTGCTGAAATCATTACTGAGAACACCTACTCTGCTAGCGGAACATTGCACACGAATAGGGAAGTAAACTGCTGCTTTGTCATGGGTGTCCACCGCTAAATACTTGGAAAGGCGTACAGCATGAAGCCCCCATCGCTGTGAATAGCACTGTTATCTGATGCAGCAAGACGTGACACAACCAGTCATGGAAAGGGAATAAAAGTTTCATCAAACACCATAAGTACACCTAATAAAAATAAATGCTGGGATGTCTGCTTAAGTGTGAGTGTTAAATTAGGCTTTTAAGAATGTGATGAGCTAGGTCTGTTTTGCTAACATGACTTGCTTCCAAGAGATGCAGGTTGACATTTTTGTCCAAAGTCAAACACCTATAGGACTGGTGGATTTTGCTTTGTCACCTTTGCACAACGAGGTACGTCTGACATGGTGCGCTACAGAACCAGAGCTGAACACCATGACTGTAACAGGTCGGTTGCTGGCTTGATTTCTGATACAAAGCTTGTTGGACTTTTGGATATTTCAGATATATTGTAGACCGATCTTCCGTGATACGCAATTTCATGAGCTCTAGCAGTTAATTGATGCGCCAACTTCCTTCCCTAAAACTGAATCAAAATTTTATGTAAACATACTTTATGGTACAGACTGGCTTTCTGAAGTCCTTAAAGTGGTTTAAATTGATATAATTTCTTGTTAGGTTTTAAAAAAAACAACCCACAAACTAATAGGTCTTCCATTTAGCAGACTACACATACAGTAACATGAGTGAAAGAAGAAATACACTCAGTATCAGAGTCATATGAGGATACAGTCATGCACAGAGAGATAATCAAAGCAGTAAAATGATACAAGCATGTTTTAGCACATTTCTGTTTCCCTTTTCAGGTTTATTGAACATCAGCTGCATATATAATGAAAAGAAATTGCCTGGCTTCAGTCTTCATTGGCTAATGAAGTATGCTATAGTGATACAAAGCTGTTGGAGTGTGTGAAATACATATACTTCATAGAGTATCAAGAAGCCAGAAAGCCACAGCATCACGACAGAAAAAGATAACTAGGCAATACTTCGACAGTAATTAGCACCAAGAAAAGATATGTCATTGACCTAAAGTTGTAATAGTTCTATACTGCTCCTTAGAAGGGGGCCCGAAGCAGAGCTGAAATGTTACTTATAATTTGCAAATATATGTAAAGTTGGTAGAAAATAATTTCCCATAATAATTATTTTTATGATTCTTCAATTGTAATTTGTAAATAAATAATAAATAAAAGCTTGCAACATACAGTTGTCTGCGTACTCTTGTCTGTTAGCAATTAACAGGTATAGAAAGAGGCATTTCTATTTACAGAGCAAGTGCTTGAAGAAAATGCACCTGAATTATTTAATCATCTTTGGCATGAGGAAAAAAGGTCTCCATGAATTCTAACGTTTATTTGCAAACATGCAAGCAGTCCTATATGACTATTATGTGTATGATGCCAGCATGATTTTAAATTGTAAGAGGTATGAATGACTTAGCATACAAAATAACCCCAAGATGTCATTAGGAAGCTATGACAATAATTCTCCCTTTAATTTTCCACATAAAACACCGACAGCCAAAATGGTTCTGGAGCAGACGACTATGAAAACAGAGTGGCAGTGGGAAAGCCCTCCTTTTGAACTCATGTGAGATAAAAGGTAATTATACTGGCTGCACTATTGGGTTTTTTTAACTGCTTGCTTAGCATACAAAAAGTGCAGCCGGAATGAGGCTTGCTGTCACCCTGGTAAGCAAACAGGTACATTGGCTGTAGAAAATACACAGTTCCTGGCTTGTCTCCTTGGATTAAGGTGGCTCATTGCATGTTGGGACCTGCATGGTCTTTAGGACACGCCTTTGTGTTAATGCCAAGGGTGGCAATATGCTCCATTTCATGTAAATATGATACAGCCCTTGGGCTTCTGGCAAGCCACCAGGGCAGCCCACAGCTCTCTTATGAAGGTAGTACTACTGTGATATACTACAGAAATCAATCAAAACACTGCAGCCACTTTAGTGTCATCTGCAGCATGTGGGATCCCCTAACCTAGAATTCTTAAGTATGATTAAGATTTATATATTTATTGTAGCCACATGCACATATGTACAAAAGAGCTGGAGCGGTGTAAACAACTTCTAACTGAAAGCTGAAAAAAGACAAATGCAAAGACCTGGAATTGGATTTTAAATATATTGTGCAACAGGTTAGTGGAACCACTTCCACCACTGACAAAGGAGTCCTGTCCTGCTCACTACAGTTTTCTGGTAGTCCCTGTGTGATATTGGCAGGCTAATAATTTCTTTTTCCTTTTTCTCCAGGCAAAGTCATAAGTTTCTCTAATATCACAGTGGGTTGCCATGGAAATTAGCATACTACAAAATGAGGATGGCAAAAAACCCCATTTCCAAATGCTATGTTCAGCAGCCAGATGCATTAGTGGATTTGGCAGCATTTGCCAACTCCTTTGCACATGAATAACTCTACTCACATGGTTTAAGCAACTGAAACTAGGATAAATGAGATTAATTTGCCAATAGCAAATTATATTCTATTTAAAAATACGGATAAGCCTGTACCAAATCCACATGCTTTTGCATCTTTCCCATATAATTTTCATGCACAGAAACACTACAGCAGACTATCCAAGAGTACAGGCTGCAGTACACTCAAGTAGCTGAAAATGAGAGGAGTGTCCTAGAGCAAGGGCACCTTTCCAACAGCCTCGAGACTACAGGTGGGCACATTGCAGGGACCTGGCCCCAGGAGAAAAAGCAACCATGAACCTCTCGCACAGTTCATGCCACTTTGGAGAGGAAAGAACTGTGGTGTTAGAGCAGCCTTAGTCAAAGTACTCAACTGAGACTGAGGGGAACATAAAGCTGGATTAACCTACCCTTGTAGATTTTGTTATGCATCTAGCCGTAGCTGGGGATACTGATTACCCTACTCAGCGGAAGGCAGAGTCTGCTGTAAACACAACGTGAAACCTAAACGGGCTATTTCTCTTATTGTCTCCTTTGCCCATCACATATTCAAACTGGTCCTCCAAACTCCATTTTGTCCTTAATTATTGCATCCCTCAATTTGCTATATAAAGTTAGTGTAAGTATGGCACTTCAGCTCTTGCTGATGGACAGCGAAGATTTTTTGATTAATGTAACCTTGTACTTCAGCACCACAAACACTGTTAATAATGTTCCTATTCCTCTCCCTAAGATCTTCATATATCTTCCCTTTTAAGAAGTCATGATCTCTCCTCATCTTCCCCTGGATGTTCTGGTTTCCTTTGTTGCACACCTCTTTCCCACTTGCCATACTGCCCTCTAAATCACCTCCATTTATCTACCCCTCTCCCTCATATGCCTTTCTTTTACCATCTATTTCCTTTGCCCTACTGGGACTTTCAAGCTTTTGCCCTTTTTTCCCTTCCCCATTCCTCTGAAGAGATTTTTCACTCCCTCTTATCCTTTGGGGCTTTTCCTCCCACCTTGCTGTTTGTCCCATCACCCTTATACAGCAAGACCATGTGCTAGCTACTCCCTCTCCCAAGTGCAAAGCCTTCAAGGTGGGGCCTAATACCAGCGGGGGCAGAAGGAGCATGAAGGCTGCCTTCTCTCCTTGGTCCTTCACCTGGGAAGAGACACTTGGAACATGAAATAAGAAAAGGGTCAACAGGGCCTCCTTGCTTGGAGCTGGCAGCATGGGTTAGACCATCCTTTCTGCAGATAGCTGCATGGGACCATTCACCATGGGACCAGCTGCGAGACCATCCATCACAAGCTCTGACTAGAGAAGGGTAACCAAGAACACAACAACTCCCTCTAGTGATGAATCCTTCTACACCTTTCAAGACTGGCAAGACTTGGGGATGGATGGCGGCTTCCCTTGATAAAGTCAACTAACTTGGAGGCGGGACGGAAGCATCCTTCTTTTAAAAGAAAAATAGGCCTGTTTTAAAGGTTATCACTTATCACCAGGAAAATTACATGCTGGCTATTTAAAGACTTCTTCTTGAAAAGCAATAAAAAACAAATAGCAGAAAAGTGATAGCACTTCTGACATCGTTGTTGTGGAAGCCCCCAATAGGAAGTATTGTAAACCATTTCCCAATATGCTTTTATACAGGCCTAGGAATTAAAAAGAGAACTTTAGTGTTTAATGCTTAAACCAAATGTTTAATTTTGAACATCCCTATAGAATCACACTGCAGTGTGGAGGTTGCAGTTAAAAGCCCAGATTCCTTCATCTTCCTGACACTGAATCTACAGTATAACAAAAACATTTTGAAACTAATGTAGAAATAGTTCTAACTGGAGTATTAACATAATTTACTTCAGTCATGCTCATCAGGATCATTTATATCTTACACATGTGATGTGTAAATATTCACCCTCCCTATACATATACAGTTGGATTTTATATATTACATATAAAAACACTCCCTTACAAAGTATGATTCATTGGTTTAACAGTTGGTATTTTAGCTTTTCCAGTATGTTCAAAAGCAGTTTATACATTTAGAAGTATGATGTATATAATCATTACTTCTTTAAGTAGGGTCTCATCCCATCTGTACGAGAAGACACATTACACGTGCTAAGCTAAGCACTGAAAACTACTAAGACAATTCAAAGCTGTGGAAGAACTGTGAGCCAAGCTTTGGCTGATTGTCTTCTGTGCCATTAGAAAGTGGTTTACTACCTGATTTATAGTTATGCACAGTAAAATACACGTATCAATACAAAAGAGTGTAAAATGCTACCCGTTATCATGTACAAGAGCCAATCTTAAGACGGGGTGCACTTCAGCCCAGGAGCAGGACTATGCTACCTCATGATCAGAGAGCAGGGCTGGGAGTCAGATTCCACGGTCTGTCCTGCCATTGGTCTGTGGGCAAATTGTCTGGTGTCCCTGGGTTTTGGTTCCTCAAAAGGAGTGGCAAACCTTATCAACCTAACCTGTATGTTGAAGTTTCTTACTTAGTGAATGTCTGAAAAACACAGAGATCTGCTGTCTGCCAAGAATTATCCTATTTTCATTTGACATGAATGAAAGGCATCCCCACTGAATGCACACAGAATATCAGCACACCCAATGTAAACACGCCATAAAGAAGACCCTTATACAAACATGGAAACAGTTCACATGTATGTGCCCTGAAAAGTGGAAAAAATGCATTCCCCCATCCAGAGTAAAGCTTGCGTCGTATGTGATTACCGTGACTTGTAGCCTGAAATGAGGTTGGGTATATTCAACATTTGGGTCTCACACTGGCTGTTATGGATCTTCTTAATGTTGTCATTCACAGACAGCCCACCCACACATGTTCTTTGAGACAAAGGAGAGTATACTCCTTTTTTGGGTGACAGATGCAACCGAGAACCTGCTTCCCTGCCAAAGAAAATTTCATGAGACCTTTGCTGAAAACAGTTAGGTCAGATAACCACTAACCTGCTAGGCTTCGAGGTCTGTGCTGCCTCAATGTAAGCAATATACTTGGGAATAGAGACAATGTTGATCTTCTGTACCAAGTGGTTCCTCTAACCACAGAGAACGCCATGTGCTGGCTCAGATTTATTCAACTTACATTGATGGTATTGTCAGGGTGGAGGGAGCATCCTTGATGATCTCATAACACATCTCATTTAGCACCATCAGAAGCCTGAATATGTAGAATATGAATTAAATATTCTGACATTTTACCTGGAAAAATGAAAGACTTTTTGCTAAGTGTGTGTAAACCATGATTTCTTTCTAAATCTCATAACATGCAGTGATTTTCACAGGAAAAAAAAAAAAAGTATGTCAATGACACAAGCCACAGCATCACCAAGTTTCAAGTCCCTACCTCAAAGCAGGCTATTACAAGTGTCCATTGACAACAACCCATTTAATGTTTCTTCCTGTAATGATTATTGGAAATTATTTTGGCTGAAATTCCCCAAATTCTTCAGCTTGGGGCAGACATTTAACACAGAAAATTTCAGCCAGTGTGGATCAAAATCTAGGAACTTGCTTAGAAAAGAAATAAAAATGATACAACAGGAAATTTTGTATAGTACAAATAAGGCAAAGGCGGCAATACCTTTTTGTTGACAACTTTATTTGGCTGGCAAAACCAGACATTCTGTATGCAAAAGCCTGTCTTCAGGTCTGAATTAAGATCAGCAGACCAGACTTGCCTATGATTAAAATCCCTCAGGATGTCTTGGGTATCTACCTTCTCCGAACAAGTGTATATTTTGGAGCCTGCCTGGCAGTAATCTTGAATGTTTGGGTTGCCACACACTAACCTGGATAGTACGAGACAGGAAATATATAATTGAATAGTATGCTTTCTCACGTTAGAAGAGCAGCCCAATTCATTATTCTGTCTAGTACATTTCCTCAGCGTTGTCCTGGGTCGCTCGGCACTTGCTGAAAGCAATGCCTGACCGGCAATCAGCAGCACATGTATGTGCTAGCAAACCGTGAAACTTTGTCCTGGACCCGACATCCCCCACAAGCCCTTGCAATGGACTGCACTCCTGCCTTGAAGGAAGATACTTCTGTCCAGGTTATGCTGGAGAAAGGCTCTTCATCAAGTGAATTGATAACAGGGGTGATCAAAGTCTGGCAGTTGTACCTTATCTATCGGGGATCATAATTCAGGAACGATGCTGCCCTTCAGTTTGCTCCTCCCCACCATTAAATTACATTCAATCACCGCACAGAGAATGCAGCCCATGCGCTCGCAGCCAGATGTTATCATTACAGGCCTTTTCTTATAAACTGATGCTGAAACCCGAGTGGTTGATGAGACTAGCTAAGCAGTTGTACCTTTGACCTGATTGCATTAAACTTGCCCTATCAATTTAAGCTTAGTATAAACACCATTTCCCAGAGTCCCTCATGACTTCAGTAGTGAGAAGAAGCTGACTAAGCCTAAACATTTTTTAACAGCAATCTTGTCTTACAACACCAAGGGGATTTGCCATGTATCTGGGGCTTTATAAAACCATATGAACATGCTGAAAGAATTAAAGTCCTTTAAAAAAGCAAAATTGATGGTGACAGTCCTTGTAGAAAACCAGTTTGTAGAATGTCAGCACAAGAGGAGTTGGAAACAGGACTAAAATTGTTTTTAAAAATACAACAGATTTGTGTTTGTTTCACACAGTTCTTCCTGAATACTGAGACTTAGAGTTAAAAGACAAAACAAAGGAAAAAATCTCCCAAACTGAATTCAGCACCAATTAAAAAGAACCCCCCCCCAGCACTCTGCAACTCAAAGCCCTTTCAGATATATCACTCATCTGAGATCTCCCATAAAACACAGAGCATCTTTACCCTGACATTCCAGATTTATTTTTAATAAAGCTTGGTCTATTTCACATTAAGGCTAATTCAGTTAATCCTATCAAAAGTTTCCATGTAGCAGCACATGAGCTATAGCATATGGTATAGCATATGGCCAACAAAGCTTGGCTAGGCTAAATAAAAGGGGACAAGCTTATAACTGTAAGCATAAGAATGAAAGTAATGTCATGCTTAAGTCAGCTGTATTGCCTCCTATGGAATGATAAAGCCATGGTTTGGTGCTGCAAATGTTGGTAAAACAACGCGAGATAAGCTAGCAGAATATGGATCTTCATCTTGTCAGGTGGCAAGGGCTCTGGTCCTGATGAAGAAAGAAGCACTTGATGTTGAGCAGATGAGTATTCCTGCTAATTTTAGCAGAAGAGCAGAAGTAGTCAATGCTCTGAAGACTGAACCTCTGACCCAGAATTAGAAAATAAGAAAAAAATTAAAGAAATATCGAAGACTGGCACCTGTTTTGAAACACAAGCTCTGTGTCTTCTGTTAGTTATGCTAATATAAACTAGTCAGTGGAACTGCTGCTAGAAGCGCAAAGAGGAAGCTCATTAAGCAAAATGCAACGATTTCATGCTTATGGATATTCATGCAGAACATGACTCAGAGCACTGAAACACAGAGCACATAAAAAAACAACAAAAAGTTACTAACTTGTGTTACTGATGTGAAACCTAACAAAGCAAGAATATGCATGCAAAAAAACAAAAACCAAAACCGAAACAAACATAAAAACCCAATCCAAACAACAACTACTGCTACTTAAATAATTATGGAGAAGTTTTTTCAAGAACTAATTTACCTGAGTTGCTGCTTTGGTTACTCTTACCAACAGAAGCATCTGACTCCTGTTAAATTAAACAAATGCCAGTATTCCACTTGGGGAAGAAAACGCAGGCAAGGAAAAAAAAAATACCTGGTGCATAATTTTACATAATACAGAGGAAGAAAGTAATTTAGAATTTGATGCAGAGATCTTTTGTGATTAAAATTAAAGCAGGGTCCTTTTATGCAAATAAGTAAAGTACACATTTAAATGACAAAAACTAAAACCAAAGTTAAAAGAAGACTTGCACAAATTGCTTGTCTTGCAGAAAGCATCTCTGTTTCTCTCCTTTTGGGATCAGATGAGACAGAACAAACACAGTGACCCTGACTCTTACTCCAGAGAAGAGAAAATATAGAAAAAAGTGTCAGCTGTTTCCTGCAAACTTTCTAAAGTAATCTTGATTTACCTAGCCATGCCCTGTCACTACAAAAGATACTGCTGTCTCATAGCTTACAGCACAATGTGGAAGCATCTGGGTAGCTTTCACCCTACATTTGCTATTAAGAGTGATCTAGGGCACAACATAGGCTAATTTATCCTTCCAGTACATGGAGTAACAGCTAAGCTGGAGAAGGTGAGGTACAGCAGAGCAATAATAAAATGTATACAGGAGGATGGCCACAGGTCGCAGAAGGGGAAGTCTTAGGCCGGCATGAAGTTACTGTGGGGTTTCTCATTATCAGTCTTAAGAATCATTACAGGCACTTTCTATAATGTCAAAAATATTACAAACAAGCTGAAGAAAGTTGGTGATGGCTTAAGTATGAGAAACATCAGTACAGAGGAAGCCCAGGTTAGAAAGAAACAACTAGCTCAGCATGAAGGCTGCCATCATGGAAAGGAGTTGAGAGTCAAGAGGAAAAAGCTTGAGATAATTCACTCAGAGACTAGAAAAAAACAGACTCACTGTATTTTGAAATAACTGGTGCAAAGAAGAACCTGGAGGTACCAGTTCGTCACAGGTGACTGTGAATCAGAAGTATGATGCAACCATGAAGAGAAATACAATCCTAGTATGTGTAGTATGAGGTGTCCCCAGCCAAAGTAGGGGAGTATTGCTGCAAGTGTACAAGGCACTGGTTGATGTCTCTTTTATTTCAAATACTGTGTAATATTTAAATACTATACTACTCTTGGTAGTGCTGTTAAAACAAACTGGAGTTGCAGCAGATATAGAGAAAACTTATAAGGGTGGTCAGGGAGTGCAAAATGTCTTGTAAGAACACAAGGACAAATTTTGTTTGTTTAGTCAACCATACTAAAACTTGGGAGGTGATATAACTGCGTGCTATACAGTCACTTGGGAGAGGATGCTATAGCATCACCAAAGGAAAGAACTACTTAAATGAAGGCTAGTGGTATAAGAGCAGATGGATATAAGCTTGCCAAAAATGCCAATACAGTGGGAGGTTAGAAGAAAATTCCTAACTGTAAGATCAGGCAGGTTCTGGACTGCTGTACAGTGGGATTAGCTGGGGCTAAACATCCTCATAACTTTTAATGTGCAAATAATGAAAGGGGTTTCACAATGTGATACCAGAGGTGAAGTGTAGGTATTGTCCAACTTGCTGTTAACAGCATGGCTATAACATGAGCATCAGCACCTGGTAATGCTCTTATTCTTAACGATTTAATATCTTAAATTTATATCATACTTTTCAACCCAAAGGATCCCAAAGCACTTAAAAAATTGCAATTGACATGCAGTCTGTGAAGAGAGGGCTTCGTTTACTGCAGAAATAGAGCTGCAGCACAGGTGAGAGGCAGCAGCTGTTTAAAGTGTGGTTATACTCAAACTATAAAGAAGTGTTTACATTTTATAATAGGGAAGACCAAAGTGGTCTTTTGGGGGAGAAAGTATTTTCACTGGAAAAAATTTAAGTACTCTGTATTTCCTATTTTCTTCTCCAGGCAGGAGTGCTGCTGTTGATGTCACGGAGGGACCAAGGTGCAGCAACCCTAGTAGGATGAAGGCAAAAATATTTCCCCTCTTCATGCTTCTATTACCTATGAAAATAATTTTGCTGTGTGTAATGTGGCAAACCCATCAGTACCCTCTTATTTTAGGGACTTTCTCACCTTCTTTGGGAGATATTATCTCGGGAGATTCATTAGGCCTTGATCAAATTAATCCATCTAAATCAAAGAGGATACCAAAGTATGTTTGTGCAGGATTCCCCAATGGGTGGGACAACTGCAGGCTACCTTCCATGCAATGCATGAAAACCCCCCAAAAATCAGAATGGACCTTTGCAGGCCACATACAAAGTCTTGGCCAGCTGTCACACCCAAACCTTCAAAAATCATGAGTCTGGCTTACGAGTAGAATGATGCTACGCTCTCTCCACCTTGACTTTGGAATGGTTTTGATTTGTCTGAGTTAATAAAAACTGAAAAATCTTTCTTTTTCAATGAAGGCATGACATATAATCACACTGGGTAAAATAGAGACATGACTCTTAAGGACTGTCATGTGGCTGTCTCACCAAAAGTGACTGCAAAGAAATATGTGAGCTTATAAAAGCAGTAGTTTAAGAGTTAAAACGTAGCATCATCAGATTCTGTTTGGCTTTGGAAAACAGTCAGGACAGCACATTGGTCATCCCATTATCTGATATAAGTGAAAAAAGATATATTAAAGTCAGCTCTCTGTAAAAAGAAAACCCAGTGCAATTGTGATTCTTTATATCTGTAAAAGTAACATATAGGAACTGAAGAGAGAGGACTATTGTTACTGATAACACCTGAAACAACAGGCAAATTACTAGGTATCACAGGCTCAAGGTCTATTGTTCTGGAAGCTGCAAAATGAGCAGCAAAACCAACAACAACAAAAAAGAAAAACTGTTCTTGAAGAGTTTACAGTAAAATCTCAGCATACTTGAATGTGCAGAACGATCTGAAATCCAGATAAGGCGAAATCAATGCCATGTCAGACTTGGAAATAACTTTCTAAAAATAAGCCAGATAAGGAGATTTCCCTTTTAATTGTGAGGAATGAAAGTTTCTCTGCAGAACTGCTGAAGCAGTCATAGATGTGTCTCTTTCATGGCTTCTTTCTTTTTTTCCCCCTTTATTCTGCATTCCATAGTTCCAAATGGAGAAGTCATCCTCAGGTCACACCACTGCCTCCGGTGCTACTTAAACAATTTAAAAAAATGTATCTTCACACTGGCGACACGCACAACCCATGTAGGTTGGATTTCCATGAGCGGTTGTTATCTGAGCCCCCCGCTGCCGCCTTGACCCCCCATCCACTTCCTCCTCCTGGCTCCCGCGCTCCCAAGGCTGGCTCGGCTCAGCTGCCTGGCTGTCACAGCTCTGCCGCGAGGCTTGGGGAAATTTTAGACAAGCTCACTCATTTCCAGGAGGCTCTCCTCCCAATGAATGCATGCCCCTGAGATGACTCCAGGGCATCGCCTCACCTGAAGTATCTGACATGGGCTTCCTTGTAAGAAGCAGTAGTTGATTAGAAGCCCATAAGGACGGTACTAACCACCACGTCACTCAGCAGATTACCAAGAAAACTTCTTACAGGAAAAGCGCCTGCTTGTTTTTGGCTGCTGATGAGCTCAGCTTTCTCCCATACAGAGCTGCCAGGGCCTTATCCAGCCTTTAACTAAAGCTGCCCCGCAGCGTCCCAGCAGCCCTGGAACACGCGTGCCCACTTGCGCCTCATTTTTCTCTTCCTCTCAGGACACTGGGTGAAAAGCTGCACCCCGCAACCTCGTACATTGGAAAGGTCCCTCTTGGCCCCTGTCCCTTTTTTGTACCAGCCTGGGCGGAACAGAGGAGGAATGGAACCCGTCGGCTCCGTCCCATACTCCTGGGTGCCTCCCCTGGGGTGTTATTTCTCTACAGCCCCTTGGCTGCTGCCAGATGAAAACCATGGACTGCTTAGAAAGCTCTAGCCCTCCCGTATAGCTGGGATTCAAAAAAACCAGGATTTTGCCAGGTGTATGTGTTTTGCCATCCTGGTGAAAGTTCATCCCAGCCCGGTCAACTCACGTGCCTTTGAAAAAACAGAAATGTGGCAGTTTGCACATGCCCAGCAAAGAGCTGGTAGGGACGAATAGCTTAAATTTCTGGATAGTTCGACCTCCCTGAAACATCTCACATGCTCTGGGTATTGGCTAGACAAAGCCAGCAGGTAACCCCTGTCTCAACAAATGAAGAGGGCCAAACTAAGATCCTGCAATGCTTGCATTACCTAGCTTCAAGATATTTGACTTTGCCCCTTAATAAAGTTCCTTTAACATGTGTAGTTTCTTTTTTTTTTTTTAATTTCTGTTTTTCTAGTGTATAATACTCTGTGTACATAGACAGATAGATCGTCAGTTTCTGTTTCATAAAGCAGGAGATTCCTGCATGCTCTGCTTGCATTAAAAAGAATCCATATTCAAAAATGAACTGGCAGACAATTCAGTGTGTAGGTTCATAATATAGCTGGATTGCAAAGGGAAGATAGGAAATCAGTGATTTTGCCTAAGGGAGCAGTCTTAAGTATAAAAAGAAGAGAGGGAAAAACAGACTAAAAACCTTTAAAAAACCTTCATTTTTTAATTAGAAAAAAGAAAAGTAATCCCAAACCATCAATTACTGAAGCGTGTGAATACTATTTAGAACACATTTTAAAATTAAAAAAATGAAATACCTTGGATCTAATTTTAAACAGGTTTTGCATGGTGTAACACCATTGATGTCAGCAGAATAATTTCCAAGTTATAAATTTGTTAGCATAAGGTTAGTGCAAGGTTGCAGTACAGTGGATGAGAATTGCTTTGAAAGTACAGTACGAGATGGAAGACTGTATGCTAATGTTGAATAATCTGCTAGGAGATTATTTGCTTTCTGCCTACACAGCCAAGCTACATATTAATTAATGCTACCGCAGAGACTGTCATCTCCTAAGGCATAAAGCAAAACAGTAATATTCTAACATTAATAATAATTAATATTCTCTCTTATGAATATTGTTCAAATAAGAGGCTGGTGTCTTTTAATACACGTTTACCAAGACTGTGCAAAATACAAAGCTCCTATTTTACTTGTTGCTTTTCTGGCAAACACAGACAATGATTACTAAATGATGAACGATGATAGGGGGTTACATCTTTAGAAAGCAATAGCAGCCTCCTCAGAAACTTAATTTGACTGTAGTTCGAAAGCCAATGTAAACAGCCTGGACACCCATCTTAAACAAGGCTTATTCACACTTTAAGCCAACAAGAGTTGATGAAACAGTCTTTAACAGTCTGTTTTGCCTTTGCAGATAGACACACTCATACACACACAGTGCCAATTGTTAAATACTCAGCAACAGCCTTGGATGAGACGGCACCCAGAAGCACCTCTGTACCATAGGCATCAACTGGCCAGAGGGTTCACAGGCAGCTGGCCTGGCTGCCTAACTCCTTCATGGCTTTGGGTAGTTGCAGGAACACTTCCAGCTTTGCTGACTCCTACACAGAACCAATGAAATGACATCCAAAATAAGACCTCAGCAGCAATACTGAACACTGGGAAAACTCCCAAGAGTCATACTGGACCATGACTCAGCTCCAGAGCCACAAGGTGATGGCTGAACATGGGACAAATACTGGGTCACGGAAACCAAATTAAGAATGGAAAGTGGAACAGAGGCTCAAAGCTCAGTTGTTACCTATGTAAACTAGGTCTGCATTTATTACTTAGGAATGAGGAAGAAGGTGGAAGGGCTACATCCCCATCAGTGCAACAACAAGCAGAACTGGGAACAGCGTATTGACCTTGCAGGGTAAACTATGAACAGGAGCATGGAGCAGAGCGCATTCTAGCAGGCTGGGGTGCTCACAGAAATAATGCAGGAGTTAAAAATATATATCAAAGAAATCAGTAGCTTATGCAAAGTGAGAGGGCAAAGCAAAAGAAAAAATACCTGATGCTGATGCCATGGGAGTAAACAGTAAACCCTGGAAGAGTTGCATGGCGAGATAAACTGACGAAAAGCCAGGCTTATATGTCATTTTATATAATAATTTTTGCATGGTGACAATGACATTTAGAATAAAATATGTAGTCACAACGGAACATGTAAATGCAGCACTTGAAAATCAGAGGAATTCTAAGCAAAGGACATACTGAGAACAACCAAAACTGGCACATCTGACATGCCAATAATGTTAGAGAGGTCAGGATGCTGGAATATGATGAAAATTAAAAGATACTGCATGCAAAAAATCATTCAGAAGGATATAAAGGACTCAAAAATGTAGGAAAAAGAATTGACTAATAAAGGAAAGGCTAAGAAAAGAAATACTCATCTCACAGAACATTTGAAAAAGCTGATAGCATTCTTGGATCAAGAGTACTACAATGCCCAGTGTGATCTGCTAGATTCTCAGGAATGAAAAATAAAGGGAGATGCAAGAAGTAGTGGGTAAATATGATGAAGAATGGCACGCAATACAAAGGTTCAGAGAGGAACAAAGCTCCAAATTTGACAGATGGCAGAAAGCAGTGGCAAGATTTCATCTCCACCCACTGCTACCACAAACAGTAATTGAAATAAACAAACAAACAAACCCCTGTTCAATTATTCAGACCAGTTAAATTGGAGTTGTTTGTTTGTGGCGGAAGACCGAGATCTTTTGTTGATATAACTGAAATCATGCCAGTTAAAGGTGAAATCCTGCCTGCTAGACATAACTTGGGGTATGGAGAATCATGTTACATGTCTCAGAGAAAACTCAGGCCTCCAAACAGCCCTCAGAGATCCCACAGCTGGTAAGGGCAACTCATACTCTCTGCTGCACACTCTTCCTGAACTCATGCTGCAGCCACTGCTTCAAGAATGCTGTGATGATAGATCTTTCTGAAGCCTCAAGATCTCATGTCCCTTGCAGTACAGGGACTGGGTTATCAACCACATCAAGTTCCTCCTTTGTAATTTCTCATTTCCAGTTACAGACTTGAGATGCATATCTGCCTTTTGCACTGAGGTATGATTCAGTGAATACGCCTCAGTTTTCTTGCAAGTTGCTAAAAATAGCAAAGAATATCTGACTCTGTCTAGCAGAGTCACACCGTTCTGGTGAGTAGTCCATCTGAGAAACCTCCTTGAAGACAAAAGGACAACTCCCATATTTTCAGGATGGGCTTGTTAGTGGGTGTGATTCACCATTTCCCCATTCCATCTTTATGCCAGTGTAATTAAGTCAATGGGGGTTACATCAAGATAAAACTGAAGAGCATAATGCAAAGGTGAGTCAGATCCCATATGCTACAAAATGTAAAAGGACCGTTTCATAGCAGGATGATGAGAATCTGGAACTTGCTTATCAGAAAACATGCGCTTCAAAGTGATTCCTGATCATTTTGGAATTGCCATTACAAAATCAGCATAGGTCGGTTCTATTGTTAGTCAGATCACAATTGGGCAGGAAACATGCCCATGCAAACCTCCTGAAAGATACTTCATATTTACTCTTGAACAATGAATTGGTCTTCCAGAGGGGAAAAAAATAGAAGATTGACAATGGACTATATTGTTCTTTGATGTTGCAGCATGGACAAATCACAGGTGTATTACGTAAATACCTGTCAAACTGACAATTAATATCAATTAGGCTTTAATCTGACATATTACATTGGGTGCAGCAAATGCAAAATCTGTTCAAAGTAGATTGTAGATATGTACCCTTCAATTAGACATGAGGGAGGAGGAAATTCTACTCTCTGGGAAAGCAGAGCATTTAACTCCTGAACTGCTAGAGATCTCTATGGATGAAATTCATCCTTGTGAAGGTGGGCAGTCCAAAACTCTTTTGAGTCCTAGTAATTTCCAAAGTGTAAGTGGCATTTAAGTAGTCAGAAGGAGCTGTTCCTCCTCTCTCTGCGTACACACACACTCAAATGCACAGTGTTTATCAGCTTCTTTCTTTGACACATAGAAAGGCCAGAATAGAGGAAATAAGAGAGAGACATCTCTGGATCAGACCTCTTGAAACAATTACTTTGGAGTCAGAAAGTGAGAGAGTACTCACAAAGCTACACAGGAGATGAAAACAGGCACTTTCATGATGTGTTTCAGAGCTGGAAACTGGACTAGAAGAACATACATCTCTTCATTTACATAGAGAAGACCCACAGACATAGCTTCCCCAGACTAGGTATGCATGTGTGAAGAGCTCTCTCTATGACCATGGTTGATATACCTCTGTGATTTTTTTCAGGCTTTACAACATCGAACAGATCCCTAAAACACTACAGTCAAAATGGCAACACAGTAATCTCTCCTCAAAGTGCGAAACCACAGATACATCACCAAAATTGACCCAAAAGATTATGCTACAGTGGATTGTCCTGGGTTAATCAAAGAAGTAAAACACACAGTAGATAGATTCTCAACAAGATTCTCAAGCAAGCCACAATAGCTGTCATGACTGAATACCTCAAAACCTCAAAAGAAAGCAGACATGACTACAATATTTTGTGGCATATGAAAAACACATAAATGAAGTGTGTTACTTGTCCTCCTGGAGAAAGCATCTAACCTGTGCAATACTATCTCTACTGTTTCATAGCTTTCCTTTACATATGCTGCACCTGCTTCCCCATTTGAATTAACCTTTTCATTTTATGTATTACCTTACGTATTGTCTCCAAAACAGGATGCCATCTCAGTTTTTATACAGCACTACTTATTAATGCTGTGTAAAGCTTTTCTTATTCATGGACTTTTCAGAGACCTGGCTTAAAGAAAATGCTCACATGGCTTCTCATTAGCCCTGAAATACGCAGATGGATATCTGTCTATTGCCAGCTGCTAGTGTAAGCTACAAATTTCATTGATCTGACCTGACATCCCACTAGCCATGCCTCAAATTCATATGAGGTTTACAAATGCAAACACTCATCAGAATGCCATTAATTCAGCAGATATGCTCTGTAACAGAGACTTGCAAAAGAATTACACTTTTAAATTACTCTCATTTAATAAACATTAAACATAATCTCAAAAAATTTCAATCAGGGCTGAACTATTCAATATTACTGAAAATCTCTCCTTTCATTTGAGAGCATAAACACCTCCTCTTCCACCCAGTGACTTCGTACTCTGACATGATGCTACACATTGCTTTCTAAACCCAAAGATGGGAATGACTTTGTTCTTTTCAGCTCAGAAGGAGTGAAAGGGGAAATCTCAGCGAAATACATAATAGCTTTATTTTCAATTTTAAAGAAGGAAAAAAGGAATATGACTCCTGGCAAATAATTGATAGCATTTATTAGATAAAAACTAGATTAAAAAAAAACTAGATTAAGACAACCACTGCTATTCAAGAATATGGGACTCATATTTTCAGTTTTGCGTACTCCAACAGAAGATAAATTCTGCTCTCTTTGCTTGTGCAATGAAGTACTATTGACTTTGGTGACCTCCTTATGTGAAGGATGTAGAGGAGAATTCAACACTTCCCATGGTCGTCTCTGGAGAGGTTCAAATCATGTCATGGGTAACTCAGACAATCATTGCTCTGACGGAGGTTATGTTAACAATATTATCTCATGAATTATTGTTCCACTGCTTTAGGTACATACATACAATAAGCCTCCTACTGCTGCCATAAGGCATAGTATCTTTGACAAAACATTCAGGGGCAAGAAAATCCCTCTCCCTTCACCTCCTTGGCATTCCTAACTTCATTGTTGACTTTCAGTAAGGTAGAATAGCTATGGCGATATTAATTTTTCTGCCTTTTAGGATGTGAAGCTCTGGGATGTCCACACAGCTGCCAAGGGAGTATGCCTGTGCCTCGTGCACTTCTGAACGTGAACAACATTGGGGTGATTCTTGGTACCAACTTTTGGAGACATCTCTCCTGCAGTGTTTGAAAAGCAGTGGGAGAAGCTTTTCATTTCACTTTGTATTTTCACAAAGCATCTCAAGCTGCTGTCCTGACATGTCTGAGTGAAGCAGGAGGAGGCCTGCTGCCAGAGAGCTACCCAGTGGTATGCAGCCGCCCGCCGCTCCCTGCTCCGGGGCTGCATTTACATAGTCAGGTGGCTGGCTGCTGCCAGTGGTGTGCGCGCCTCCCAGAGCGTAGAGATCAAAGCGAGGACAAGGAAGGAGAAACAGGCCATCACTTAGTTCTGTCATAAATTAATAAATATAAGGAAAAGGACTTCAATAGATCAGGCATGTCTTAGAGTCCCTTTTAAATAGAAATCCCATTCAAATAAATAGTGAACCATCTAACAGACATTTGCATAAATAAGAACACCTCTAGTTAATCTCAGGGTCCCAGTCCTGGTCACACTGAAGCTATTGACCATATTTTCAGTAAGAGTAGTAACAGCTATGGTCTGTAGTATTCCCAAAAGCCTTACTTTTCCAAAGCCATCATTATGTCTCTTTCCGTCCTCTCTCTCTCGATATTATTTTCCAGTATAATGACTATGCTGTTTCTGATCAAAGCTACATTTAAAAAAAAGCTAAGCCACATGTACTTTATGACCTTTAGATGTTAAATGAAGAGAAGTTACATGATACTGCACCATGAAAGCAGTCTGACGGACACAAAACTTAAAGTTTTGCTACATTTGTTAAAGCAACGTACAGCATCATATATATCTATTACTACTGTGCAGCTCTGTGGCCAAAAAGTAACATGAAAAGGATTCATACCACATCCTTCACATGAAATATGAGCATAAGTCTAGGTAATATCCACCGTTCCACTCCATGAAGAATAGATATTCTGGGATTCCCAAAGGCTCTTGAGCTTTGCTAGTGAGCCGAAAGTCCAAAGCAAATGGCATTCCCAGGAAACACCCACAACACAGGGCAGGCAGTCTGGCCTGATGCCATTCCCTCCCAGTTACAGATATATGGCAGTGTCATGACTGTGCCTGAGGTGTGTCACACACTAGCCATTGATGGTAACACAGAGTAAGAGCAGTGGGCAGGCCTGTCACAAGAAGGAAAGAGGCGATTTGATAAGTTTGGGGAGGAGAGGAAAAGGATTTTTCTGGGCAAAACAGATCAGGGTCCACCTATCATTCGTCCATCAAAAATACAGCCAGATCCTTTGATCAACACTGTAATACTGTCTAGCCATTTTCCATTGTTACAACATTATCAGTACGTGACAACAAAATGCAAGGGCACGAACAACACGGCGCACCTGACTGGCCTCACCTTAGTGTGAATTACTGCATTTATGTTATATTTTTTTGGCTGTAGTGCTCATATTCTGAGTCCATCAGCTGCTCTGTGTGCCAAGCATGAACTACATTTTAAAACAGCTCATCAAAAACATCGGCAGTCCAACACAGATGTTCTTTTATGTACCTTTCCACAAACTATGACATATATGTCAGCTGGGCTATTTTACAGACCTCTGTTATTTGGCTTATTTTAGTCCTTGCTCCACAAGCTACTCATAACTTCATCGTTGACTTTCCCAGTTTAACGGGGAAAAACTACAAGAACTGCCCTTCCATGTTTTGAACACGAGATGCTCCTGTTTAACTCAGGATTCCTCAAGAGCAGCTGGCCCTGCTTCTGCAGAGACCTGCTGCACCTAAATGCAAGGTTGTCCTCTTATTGGAAACAAAGCTGCATTGTCCTTCAAGGTGTCTTTTCCTCCAAAGAACTTAATCAGAGGATGAATTGTAACATTCTTAGAACCCAATGCCAAGACTATGGATTTTCTTTTAGCTGACATAAGCTAACCAAGTTATTATATAATTTTTGACTGTACAGATCTAAGGACATGATCCAAAATGATGGATTTAAAGTTGTTAATGGATTGCCATCCACTAAGCTGAGTAGTGATCCCAATAGTGGATGCTAGCCCACATCAGTAGCTAACAGAAATACTTTCACCTAAACACTTGCACATTCTCAAAAGGAATTTGGAAGGAAACATGGCTAAAGTTCTTATAATTAAGTTCCCTTTTAGCATATTTAAAATATACTAGTAGATAATCTTGAGCTACTTAACTGGTACCGCCAGTTCAAACTATCACCTATTCTGTGGTTTTGCATGCATATCCCACATCCCTCCAAAGCTTTTAACCTTTTACTAGTTATTATTTTAGAGGAATGTGATACATAAATTTAAACATGTCAGACACAGTGTTCAACACTTCTAATGATCTATTGCCCTCATATTATTGAAGTCCCTGAGGAAGTTTGGCAGACGTCATTCAATCATCAAGCTATCATTACTATGTTTTAGCTTTAATCTAAAGTGCCTAAGAGCTTTGTGCTTCTTAATTCATATTCTACCACTCTTAGGGAAGAAAAAAAATGGCGGGGGAACGGGTGGAAACAATTCACCTTAACTGGCCTACAGTTTGTTGTATTTGGGGAGCAGCTTTTCGTTTTCCAAACTGGATTACTTGTTCTTGTTTTAGCTATAAATGTATTTCCCCTAAAGTTCTAGTCATATCTCAGTACTTTACTTAACATACATCTGGGTTATGTTATGAGAAAAATAGCATACTATGGTAACACAAAGGACTTCAAAAAACAAGAGTTGTTGATCCAAGTCTTCCCAATGTATGAAAAGAAATGCAAAATTAACAGCTTGTGCACAAATACATTATTACTTACAACTTTGTCTTGCAGTACCGCTACATTATTAGTATCTCACTTTCTGATTACCCCTCCCAGGCAATTCAGAAGCATAACATTATTAAATAACTGTATAGCTTTATGGTTACCTCACTGTTTGGGTACTTTTCTGCCTCTGTTGAAGACCAGATTCAGACTGTTTGTTGTAGGCAGTAATACCTCAAACAGTGATTCAGGATGTCTATTTTCCAGTGTCCTAAATTCAACTGGGCCACTGTGGATGTGTATGAGCCCAGTTACACTTCTGCGGGCTGGAACACGTCCCGTTCGCAATGAAACTCCATCTTAAAGTAGGTAAGTGCCTAAACACAAGGGCCCTCATGCCCTATGACTTATACGCACCGTGGACACGTACTGACCAACTTGTAACCAGCACATAGCAGTTGCTGTGGCCACCGGAGATAACATTCAGATTTTGTACAACAGCTGAGCAGTTACAACATATACCAAAAGACATGGGAGAT
Source organism: Phalacrocorax carbo (assembly GCF_963921805.1). Lineage (NCBI taxonomy): Eukaryota > Metazoa > Chordata > Aves > Suliformes > Phalacrocoracidae > Phalacrocorax > Phalacrocorax carbo. The sequence goes on along the minus strand of NC_087514.1, from coordinate 92,559,915 downwards.
CTGGGTCCAGTTCACTTAAATTCCTAGGCAACCTTGCAGTGGGAAACATTTTTTTCATAGCTAACTTAAACCATTTTTTGCTGAAATTTAGGCTGTTATTTTTGGTCCTGTTCAGCCAATCCAGAGAATAGCCTGCTCCCTTCCCCTTTATAGCATCCTTCTAACTATTGGAAGACTTAAGCCACCTCTCTGTACTACACACATCAGTAATGCCACCTTTCTTTAAAACTTATGTTTTCTAAACTTTCAATTGTTTTTGTTGCTTCTCCTTGAATCAATAACCATTGTCCTTCTGCAATGTGGTGCACAAAACCAGACACCATCCTGTGCCTTGCCAGCACTGAGTAGAAAGATCACTTCACGTTTTAGACACAATGTTCCTGTTCATGAGTTCCAGTAGGATATCTGCTTTTCCAAAATACTGCGACAACCCTGACAAGTTTTGGATGGCAATCCCCCTATGATCTCCCTAAACTCTTTCCTGGAAAATGGCTTTTTCAGCTCTTGTTTTCCATTCAATACCGGCAGATTTGATATCTCCTTAAGTACAGTGCTCTGCATGTGTTCTCGTTAAATCATACCCTATTCATGTCAGACCATTTCTCCAATAGTCAAGATCACTTTGAACTCTCAGCCTTTCCTCCCAAGTTGGTATCAGGTGGCTTTCTGGCCTTGAAGGTTAAGCTAATCCCATCTAACACCCTTCGTATTCAACAAATATGCTGCCTATCCCATCACTCTGAAAATACTGAAAAGACTTTTGTAAAACCCCATTTGAAACTTCTTTGTAGGTTGAAACTCTATACAAAGGCAGAGTATTGCTTAAACATTTCTTTGTATAGATCTACTTTAAGATAACACTACTTCTTCAGTAAATCCTCTTCCAACCTACACCCTCCCCTAATCACAAATGAGTCAGGATGTCACTTAGTCAACCAAAAAACAGATTCTGGCAAAAAGAGACAGGATTTATTTTTTCTGGATGGAGAACATTCCTATGCAGGATAGAAAGCTAAGTCAACAAAACAGTACAAAAGCCCAGCTCTTGCCCACAGCTATCCTTTATACGCAGACAATTGACACCAGGGTGTGATCCTCGGAACGGCCCACTGGATTTGGCTCCCAGCCGAGCCCAAAGAGGTACAAACACCGTTCACACACCCCATCTTCCAGATCAGCATACTAACAGGCAACGCTTCACAGACCCTCTCTTGCCACCATCACTTCCTTTCAAACAACTGTCTCACTTTGCTCTCATAACAGGTATACCATGCAGACTTGAGACACATACGCTTATAAGCCAACAAGAAAGTAATGGGTTGAGTGTTGAAGAACTCTTCTCAAGCCCATTGCAGATAATGACAAGGGTTCCCACTCACCTGGCAGAGACGTTCATATGGCCCTCTAAAGCTAGCTTTTGTTTTTAAATTGCAATCCGAATGGAAAGAACAAGGCTGATTGTGTGTTAAAGACCAGCTTGAACTCCACCAGCAGCAATTAGAAAGGGTATGTTGCAAGGGAAAGAGAGCAAAATCCAAGCAGAAGCTGCTTTCTGGCAGCAAACTGTATAAGTCATGAGGATCCTTGGGGTCTTACGGTTTCCAGTACTTTTTATAATGATTCAATTCATTGGAAATGAAAGATAATGGAGACCTGTTGTTTCAATAGCTGAAAATCATAGAAAAGAAATTAAAGGAATGGGTTGGATGGGTTTTTTTTTCTTTAGATTGATCAGTCTGAAGCAGTCTTTTAAGGTTGCTTCCAACATCCAGCCCCGTTCAAATTTTTTTTTTTTATTAAAACACTGCATTCGTATTTTCAAACCAATTAGAACACATTATAGGATTAGATTATTGGGAGCTGCCTCTCTGGGCCATAGAGAATTTATTCACACAGAGTGTCATTTTACCATAAAGGAAAATAATTTACATTTGACTACAATACTTCCTGTATATCCCTTCGTATGTCACGTTATCATTGTCTGCTTTCATACCACAAGTTCTTTAGGACGAAGACATTCTTTACTTTTGCCTTGCGTGATGCCAAATACACTGCCAGTACTTAAAATAAATAGCAGTAATACAGGCTCATTATCATGCAATTTAAGCCCTGGCAAACTATACTTGATCCAGGAAAGCCAGTTTTTTTTCTGACACTATCTGTGCTATCTGGGGAGGGACTGTGCTAATACCTTCCATGTGTGTTAAAACAGCCCTCACTAAGAAGGTTTTCATGCTGGCTCTGAATCTGATTTCACATACCCTGTTTCACACTGATGTAACTGTTTTCTTCAGTACGGTTCCACTTCATACAGGGCCTTCTCCCAGTGACCCTCCATGAGCCAGAGGGAAAATGGGAACCATTGTTTCTTGGGCCAATGTGAACAAACCTTATATGACTTTATTTTTAAATATTTTTTTTAATAATAGATGCCACAGTTTTGTGATTACTTTCCAAACACGGGCTTCATATTTCCCTTGGGGCCTGAAGAAATTTGCCATTTTTCTATTATTCCACTTCCCACCCAGTGCATTGGCAATTCAGACAAATTTTGCCTTTGTGGTATTTAATTTACACAACTGGAAATGGTCTGCACTCTGTGGATTGTGGCAGAGCACAAACATTTTTGCAACAAAACAGGCTTTACAGTGCTTCGGGTGCCCTGCAGCCATAGACTCTTGACAGGAAATCATAGCATTAACCTGATGATCGAGCTACAGACAGCAGCATCTATGTGCCACAAGACTCCCGGTATTCTAAGTGAAAGGCAAAGGCAATGAAAACAGATTAAAATACAAAAATCTGGCAAGCCAGAAGGAATTCGTCTCATGCCTCTGTCTATATGCACACATACAGCCATATACAGGTTTATACAGGCAAATGTATACTCTTCTATATGTAAACAAATAGGGATGATATAAATATGAATCGGTTTCCAACTTCTCACAGAAAAAAAAACTGCACTGAAATTATTCATATTACTTTGTGGCATGACAATATATTATTTAATAGTGGTATAAAGTGATACATGCTCTGAAGGGGCTATGCTCACAAGAAAAGCTTCTTTTGGAGTCAGTTGCATGCATTACATCACTCGTGGCCACATGTGAATGTTATTTGTGTATGTACTCTGAAACAAAATAAGGGGGGGTAGACAAAGAGATATTCCTCCCACACCCTGCATGCCAGAATCTCGTTTCCTATCCTCAGCTGGTGCTCAAGAGTCTGACTCCAGCAATAACAGTCTCCCACCGAGATTAAAGCACTGGCAAACACAGCTTATCTTGGTTAATGTATACTTAAGTTTTGTGTGTATTATACGTACATATATTTACATATATAGGCGCGCACACACATATGTATATATTTATATCTCTCTTTCCCTCTACTGATACACATATTGTGTTTATACACATTTATAAATATGATATGTAAGAAATCTTTTGCAGAGAGGAAGTAGTCCCTGGGTGGGAAAACACTAGTAACTTTGAGCCCAAGCAGATATGAAATTTGACTTCAGCAGCTGCCCCCCCGCTCCTCTGTGACTCAATGGACACAACTGCTCTCAGAGATCTCTGGCTCCCTCCTGCAGGCAATGCTGGGCTCCACTCCTGCCGCGGAGCTGTGGCTCCCACCTGGCTGATCCTGGCTGCTCACGCCAGCACTGTTCGTTCTGCCAACTCATGCGAACTATGCCAACACTGTCATAAAACCTGAATGGCTCAGAGACCTACGGCAACCAAAGCAACAGACCATGCTTTTGTGGGATCATCGAGCAACTGTGCCTGCAGTATGCAGGACAGATCCTGAGGATGTTGTTTGGTGACTAGTTTGTTCAGCATTTCTTGATGCATTGCAACATTGCTCTTCCCAGAAAGGTTGGACTAGATGATCCCTGAGGTCCCTTCCAACCTGTGATTCTGTGATTCTGAATTTTCCCGTGGGGACAATCATATTGGTAAATGTGGTTCATCTGATGATCCTCTTTAAGTTTAAATTAGCCTGTGCAGACATATTTAGCAAGGGAAAAGATGAGAAAGTGATCAAATCTTGTGGATCATAAACAAATGCTTCGGTGGACTGTGATCAGTAGAAGATCTAGTGGGACATGATCAGCTCTTACTTACCCAGGGTAAAGTGATAATAATGTTCCTGAAAAAAAGAATAAAACACCTCTGCTAGCAAACGATAACTCATTAGGAGTATAAAAATATAGGCATGTATGCCTATGCACATATAGTTGCCAGCAGTGAAGGGTTTGTACTTCAGGTTTGTGTGATATCTGTTCATTACCAGAGCAAACTAATTTCCTCTGAAAACTAAATGGATCTGTAAAATGCATGTACACTGATGGTTAGAAGATACAAACAAACCAGGAACCTTCATGCAAGGGAAATGTTAAAACTGCCAATTCTTACTATTGCATCATTTTGGCACAGAAAAAGGGAAGGGCGGGATGTCCATAAATAAAAGCTGTTATTTTAAATCTCCTGAAAAGCTCAGGTATAAATATATACCAGTGAGTCAGAAAAGGAGATGTAAGTAGGTGGAGTTTGATCATGCCCTGTTTTAGGTGGATACAAATGAGATAGAAGCAAGGAAGTAAAGCCTTTAAGTGCCTGAAATTCCAAGACCAAGTCGCAGGCCTGTAAAGTAGTAAGCCAAAGAAAAAATGCTAACATACCCAGTGGAAAGAGAAACAGCATACAGCAAGAGTATGTCTATGCCAGGAGGGGCAAAGGTATAAAAGTTGTGAAAGACACAAAATAAGGAAACACTGTGGCAAGGTACAGATAAAAGAACAAAGAGATGGCAAACCATTGCTCTTCAACATGAACAAATGCAATCTAAGTCTATAAAACAGCTGAGGTTCCTCTGACTTTACAATACGCTGTGCAATTAGAATTCCTTGGGGGTAAATATGTGCACACGAAGCACTTCTATGAAAAAAATCAGCAAATTTTTTTTGGTAGGTGAAAGACCTACATATGCATAATATATTTCAGCAAGAAGCAGACACATAGTCTGAGAACATTTAAAATGAACATCATCAGATGCACTAGTACAAAACAAGAAAAGCAAAGGAGGGGGAACCTCAAACCCAGGCCTATCAGTCCCTTGAAATATTTTCTTCTCAGCAGCTGGTCACTGTGCTCCCAGTTTCTTTAGATGTTTCCCTGAGCTCAGCCACTAAGTGAAGCATCATTCTACTCAAACAACCATTTCATCCTGGCAACCGTATGCTCACTTCAGTGGATATGTGTTGGCTTAATCGCAGACCAAAGTCTGCTGCTGGGAATGAATCTAGGAATGAAATCTGTGTTTTCACAGTGATCCTCACCACTCATGAAAATTCCCAATTCCAAATACAGTCCATTCATATTTTCAATAGAATTTATATGTCTGTAAGCTTGATCTCTGTGTGGCTCTGAAATCTAAACTTGCCTAATGTAGATTACTTCACCAAAAGGGTTGTCAGGCATTGGAACAGGTTCCCCAGGGAAGTGGTTGAGTCACCATCCCTGGAGATATCTAAAAGATGTATAGATGTGTTGCTTAGGGACATGGTTTAGTGGTGGACTTCACCCTCGCAGTCTGCCTCAGTCAGATCTGAATTTATCAGCACACTGCAATTCAAGTAAAGGATAGCCTTAACTTTCATTCTTGACATTTGTGTTGTCCATTGAACAGCACTTCACTCCAGGCTGAAAATGTGGACGGATACTCCTCAAACACCATCATTTTACATTGATGACTTAACTTGTTTCACCCTGAAAACTGGAAATCTGAGACTATTAGCACATTTAGAGAAATAATTGGATTAAAGCAGCAAGGGCCAGCAGGGATGGAAATTGTCTATCCTTTAAATAAACCTTAGTGACAAAAGTGGAATGTGTGAAAGGCATTTAATGCTGATCCTTTGGTGAAGCTTAGCCATATGAAAGACAACTTTCAATTTTACAATGGGCTTTGCGCCATGAGAGATACGATGGAAGGGAGTGGGAGTGAGAAATGAAGCTTAGCTCACTAATAAGTTAGGGCTATCCGCTGTTTTTGGCTGAAGAGCTGTTGCTTAGTTAAATATAGCAGTTATTCTCCTGGCAGGGCAGAGGTGAACACCTCATGAAATGAATTAGTGACATTCCTATGGTTCGATTTCTCATGATCTGTAAAATTTTAAAACTGATCCTAATTCCCAGATCTTAGTTTTTGTGCCAGATTCACCAGAGATGAAAATATTAATCTGCTGGGATTTTTCAAGGAATTTTCTACATCTAGAAATGCTGAGAATATGTTCCTCCAGAATCAAATAATAGCTATACTGCTCTCCTCCTTGCCCTCAAAACCAGTTTTAAATTCTGCAAGTCTACAGTGCCTGTATCACTCAGTCTCCAATGGCTTTTGAAGGACAGGAGTGGAGGTAAAGCCATTCCAGCTCTTTCCACTAACCCACCCATGCACGCACAAACCCTACTTGTCTCTGCTCTTTCCTCTCCTGAGACCAACAACCACCTTCCCTTTCTGCTAGTTCTTCTTGGTGCTCAATCCAGTATCGGAAGAACACTTTCTGCATAGAATGGAGCACTGAAACTTCATTGAGACTCCATGTGAGTCCTGCTTGGGACTTTGTGTCACTGCTTTGACTGCCACTTCCCTGGGCTTGCCTTGCCCCAGGGAGAAGTCAGAACATGCAGCGGGAGGGTGCAGCTCAGCATGCATCTCTGCAGGCCAGGACTTCAAGACAAGTATTTGCAGGACATGAAGGTCAAGGTGGATGCGATACAGCATACTGAATAACTGAGGGACAGACTGACCTCCCATTTCCAAGCCCAGAACCCACTTCAGAAAGTGTGAAAAGCAAGTGGCTAAGTCTGTAGTAGCAGGAAAATGTCTCAAAAGAAAAAAGGAACTGGGATGAATTTTTATTCCCCTCCTAAGTCTGTAGCTGTGGCAATCTCTATTATCCCATGGCTACTTTGGATCCCAAATACACTAGTCTGATTCCCCTGCACCATATAAAAAGGGGGAAAGATTTGTCATAAATATGGAAGAAATTGGTGTCCAAACTCTTGCAAGGAGAGCACATCCAATACAACCAAATGACACTCAGACATTTATGCAACTGGGAGGAGGCATCAAGTGTTTAATGACAAGGTTCATGAAACTTGCTCAGCCTGTGGATATTTTCCAGGAAGAGAAGCTCTCAATGGGCTGTGTCAACAAAACTATCCCAAATCCTTATGCCTGCCTTCAAAACTGCAACTGAAAAACAAATCAAAGAAGGTACAGCAATTAATACCAGCTAAAGATCCTCAAATCTCTTCAAAACTTGATCATACCTTGCTTATTTATACACAAGGTGATACTTAAATGCTGCTGTCCATAAAATATTGAAAGTTGATACAGAGTGGTAGTCAGGCTGACTTTTGAGTCAAACATGCCCATCTGAAAATAATACAAAAAGGTTAATCCTGATAACAACATTTTGCCTCCTCAAGGCAGACATGATGTTATAAATGTAAAATTTCCAAGTTTTGTGGGGCGTGGGGGATTCCTTAAAACTGACGCATCCCTTCCCTTGGGCATTGTCAAATCTCAAACTGAACGGGGAAGCCAACACTACCCTTCCTACACTAGACAGACTCAAAAGAGAGAAGATTCTGTTAGAAACAGCTATGTTAAAGTCTGCCAAGAAAGTGTGTTTCCTCAACAAGAAATGACACTCTCTATTTGCTTTGTCCCAGACAAGTAAACAAATTATTAACTTGATTATTTCACATTGTGGACATGGCACCAATCACAGCTTTGATAATGAAGCTCCTTTGCACTTTGGAGCTTTTAGCTTGAGGAGCTCCGTGAAATACATAATAAAATACTTGGGAGCCCATAGAGGGAATTTAGTACAACAAATACCTGGAGCAAAGATTATAATCTATTTCCCTTCCACAGAGTCAACAAGACTAAAGACTGCCCACTTGATTGTGTCCCTTTCCTCAGGGCAAGTCAGAGATGCAAGTCAAAGTTACTTGCTTGACAGAAAACACAGGAAGAAAGAAAAAAAAAGCCTGAATTTGCAGGCTGGATGGGTCATGCCTGGTGGCAGATGTGGTGGGCTGGTGGTATGTGGCATTTCTTACTGTCTGACTTTGCATGTGTCGAGGATAAGAGCCCAGAGTCTGGACCTCTTTCTGAGCATGTCAAATTATGCTTAACCACATAGCCGCACTGCCCCATCTGTGACCTCTTCTCCCAGATCTGGAAGGACCCACCCTCTCAGTGAAAGACAGTTAATTGCATCTCCATGATAATTTAGCCTGAAGACTGCTAGTAAGTAGAGGCTATCAATGTGTTGAAGTATAACTGCTGCTTTTTGTGTTCCAGATTACTATCCACCAAGGATTTCCTAATGCTGTTGGACTCTAGCCCATATATGCAAAGACAATCTGAAGTGTTAAATGAGATGCTTGAATTGAATTGTAGCTCTTGCTATGGCCAATGCAGATTATTTCCACTGAGGAAACCACCTCCTTTCTTAATTGCAGGGAGGTGTTTTACTTGCTCAGTTTACAGCCAATGTTTGCATCGCGCACGGAGATAGCTGTGAACTCACAAATGTAAAGTAAGAATTAAAAAGTTTCCAAGGTTGCAAAGAACACAGTAACTTAATAAAACTTGTTTAAGAAGCCAAGCATAATGTATGTTACGGTATATCAATCCTAGGATCAAGAGTTCAGGACTGAATACACAGAGAACTTTAAAGTCACAAAAAGCTTCTTAAGTTGAAAATCTTGCTGAAGAAATAATTGCTTTGCTTTCACAAAGACCATTTTTATTTTGGAGAAATATTATCCCTTTCACCTCAAAATGCAAGTAACTTGGACACTGAAAAACTTCAATCAATTTAACTCTGAAAGTGTACAATGACTCTTCTGCTTGTCTGCACAGATGTCACATTTCTCCAGCCCAAGGTCAGAATTGCTACTGAATACATGCATGATTTTGTGCTTGTGCTATTCCATGTTGCCTAATTAGAATTTGTTATTCTCGGCTCTTAGCACCCCCAAATAAGATGCCAGCATTTTAACCAAAGGAAATTGAGTAAGGCCATCAACAGAAAACACTACTTAGTTGCTTGCCACTTTAGTCACTACTGGAGACAGCCATGCTTGGACAAGGTTGCTTTCAGTAAATATACTGCTTTCCTTTATCATGTCAACAATGCCCAACAGTCAGTATTAACTGATTTGGAAAATCAAGGTCACTTCTGACACAGTGATTTTATGAACCTTTGAATAGGGTAAAACTGGTGAAATAAAATACTTGTTTTCCAAAGGATGAAAGTTTACAGCTAAAGTAAGCCTTCACTCGGTGTCTCTGCCTTTCCACTGATCCTGGCTGTGGGGGAGTATTTATACCACAACCCTGCTGAACTGCAGACCTTTTCATAGCGCTCCAGCTTTGCTGGCAAGCATTTCAACCCTAAGGGCCAAGACACCAGCCACCCCTTCCTTCCTTTGTGAGTAACCCTGGAGGGGATGCCTCGCTCACAAATTCCACCCTGAAGCAGGACTCAAGATCCCAGGGATCTGTCTGCTGCTCTGAGGTACAGCATCCCTCTAAGCCTCTAATATTAGGATGATTACTGTCAGCTATTAATGTTGGACTAAGTTTGGGAGTGAACTTAGCATGGTATCACTCGCTTTTTTCTTTCAAAGCTGACTTTTGATTTGTCACAGCAAGTAAGTGAAACCATCTGAATGGCAATGGAGCTATAGTACTCCTGAAGTCACACAGGAGGGGAACTCATCCTTGAAACCAACAGTTCAGAGCAGCTGTACAGTGATACTCATAAGCCTTCTAATTGCAGCATTTAATCAAGAAAAGCAGGGGGTAAGAGGCAAAGGTTTACAAACTGACAGGACAGGACAGTGTGCGTGTGTGAGAGAGAGTTTCTTCAAATTACCTTAAAAAAAGAAAAGAGACTGTCACTGCAATTCCCTTTCTTACCTTGCCCAGATGTGGGGTGGGATTCCCATTCCCTCTCCTTGCAGTCCACTGAAAACACCACCAAAAACCCTCACGAGGGGCATAAAGCATTTTGTTGAGAGCATTCACTCTCCAGGCAGCAGGATCCCTTTCGTGAAAATACACCATGCAAATGAAACCTTGGCTCCACTGAAGGCTATGGCCAGGATTTCAGCCTCCACCTGACTGCAATCATTTCCATACTTTACCTCTTTGGCCTCTGTATGTTGCAAGGTGGTCTACAACAGGTGCCAGCACCACAGTACATTAAAATCAATTTCACCTCAAGAACCAATGGCTCCATTTGTAGTGTATGTCAAGTGTTAAGAAGTTTGTTTCACAGCTCAAAACTTACAGCCATGTCAATTCAACATATTTTCCTAAGAGGACGTACACCATTTGTAAGGCTACCTTCTCATTCTCCACTAACAATAGTTCCCAAGGTTCTCATTTCACTAACCTTTTAGTGCACCGCCTTGGCAAAAGATCACAAGCAGGAAGGGTAAATAATGGGATTTACTTAATTCGAAGATGCCAAAGTCCAAATATTCCTGTAGCCAGGTTATAACTCATAGCATCATCAACCATTCCCTAGATCTGCTCTGCTACAACACAGATACCAATGACTTTGTTATTTTTCAGCATAACACCAAGGAAACCAGGCAGGAAAAATCAATAATAACACTACAATATATTCACTACTCACAATTACCTGTTGTCATTTATCTTTTCTATTGCTGAAGCATATGCTGAAGCATATATATGCTGCTTAGCGTCTTTTTTTAGCGTTCTACTCATTAGCCAATACCCATAAACAGAGGTATTTATTTTTAATAGTGCTCTTTATTAATATTCCCTTATAAAATTCTACAGTTTTCTACACTAAAAGTCCCTAGTGCTTTGTTTTACAAAAGTGTTAGGATAGTGCTTTGGGCAATTACTCAATAGTATTGGAGTACAGGAGTTGTTAACCTATGGCTCTGAATCAGCAAAACTATAAATATACCCTAACACATTATTTAATTAAAAGAATGGTAAACTTCCAAACATCTGTGCTTTTACAGATAACCTTCTGCAAATACACCCAGACAGGGACTTTAGAGATGGGTAATGGAAACAGGTATCAGAAGCAGAGAACCAAGCAGAAATATTGACATGGTTGGTGATTCTGGCAAGGGAAAAAAAGTTTCCTTCAATAAAAAGCAAAAGATTTTGTTTTTCTTTCTATGTACGAAACAGCAGATTTTTATAGGTGCTTTCAGTCTACTCTGAAGCTGTGTGAAATACCTTGTCAAACAAATCTACGAAAGTACCAATTTGGCTGTGAAGTTCTGTCATTTTCTGTTTTGTAATCTTGTCCCTGGCGAAGCATAAGAAACTGTACAAGATACACACTTTGTAGTTCTTAAGAGAGTGTAAGAAACACTTTCCAAAAGGCACTGGCTCAGTTCTCGTGAACCCCTTTTTCCCTCTTTTATGACTCCTCAGCAACTCAACTGGTTGCAGACTGCTCTGTAGAGCCGTCCCTCCAGCTGGTGTTTGCCTCATGACAGAGTTGCACATGGATTACAACTCCCAGCAGTCACCAAGCACTGTTTAAATGGGATTTAAACAGAGAAGAAAGAGAGAGAAAGCACATGTATGTGCACGGCACATGCATCTCATCAAGAATGAACACCAAATCAAGTTCTGTTTCACTTACCAATATCTGGGAAAAAAAAAGATCAAAAAGTTGGACTCTCTCCCCTTTTTTGCCTGTAGAACACTTCCAGGCATGTGCTTTTTTTGCTTTTGTTCTGGGAAAGCACAACTTGGGATTCTTTGGGATCTTTTAAAAAGGCATCTCCTAGAATAAAACCTGAAGTTCTGTTTCTGCAGAGAGATGAAGGCACTTGCGTGTTCAGCTAACTGGGCAGCAAAAGCAGAGAGCAGCAGTAGGTTCTGTGGAGTAACAGGAGTGCGGAATTTGTGTTCTGGGGCAAGAGTTTCATATTTCTTTCTGGAAAAAAAGGCATTAAGTAAAACAGAAGTATTTTAGCTCTGAAGAGATGTAACTGAGTAAAAATGCAATGTCTAAATACATTTGAAAAGGTAGAACTGAGTAACAGACAATTGTGGGGGAAGACGGAAGAAAAATACCCAAATGACTAATGATGATATAGGAAGATGGGTGATTAGATGATCACAGTACGAGAGTGAAGTGGAGGGCTAAGAACAATAATAAAGTATGAAGACAATGTATCTCAACAGAGAAGTATAGTCACCCTGTGCACAAGCACATGGAGAGAAGAAACAGGACAGGAGACAAGCCTCAGCCCTGCAAAAATACTGTACACTCTCCACATGACATGTGCCAGTAGCAGAATTAAGCTGATACCTGAGTCTTTGCTTAAGTAATTTAATAATAATAAATTTCCCCTGTGAAGCCCATTTTAATGTAGGAGTATAAGGTGGTCACAGTGTAAATGAAAATGAGTTCCCAAACGCTCTACACAAAACTTTCTGAGTCTTTAGCATCACAAAGTGTATATAAACTCACCCAAGTGGACACAGCAAATCAGTGACATTAAAACAACTGATCCCTAACCCTGAGTTTTCTATTTTTAGTAGAAAAACTACAGGATAGGTCTATTTGGATCTATTAGACACTAACTGCATCTTTTTGAAAGAAGAAAAAGACAGGTCCCATACAACCCATCTAAAGGCTAGATGAAAACACATTTACCTCCTACAATGTTTTAGTAGTTTTGAATATCGAATACATCTTTTGAAAGTATGCCACCAGGAAGGTTTGTGAAGATACCTTGCAACGGCTGAAAATGTGCACTGGTTGGAAATTTATAGCAACAGAGTTACCAGTGTGACACTTGTATGATATAGCCAACAAGCCACTACGTCAGAACATTTTTTCTGCATGAAGATTAAATTTATAAAATTTGCTAATGAGCTGATAGTGGACACCACGGCGATATGCCAGATATTCTCATTTTCTTTGGATCTTCCTTTAACTGCAGGCACGAGAGCTTTATATTTACAAAATGTGTCAGTACACATACGTGAGTTTACAGTTGCAGACCATTAATTTGAAACTCTAATGCAAAGAAAGAAGCGCCTAAAATTTCAGAACAGGCTTCCATTGATCCACCAAAGAGTGGAAAGTACTAATAAAAATACTGTAAAGCATCTAAAGATGGTATCCAAGGAGTTTCCAGTAAGAGGATGAGCTCCTTGGGTCTCAGGGCACTGAAAAGCTCTCTTGTTATCCACTCAGTGAAGCAGGCTTGGTATGCTTGCTTCAGCTTTGGCATGCAGGTGGAAGCCTGCATTTATTGGCCAGATCCTTACAGATGTAATAAATAGGTTCCCACACGTTTCTTTAAAATCTTAGCAAAGATATGGATGTGATTATTACAGTTTGTGTCTAAAAACCTCTGCCATCATCAAAGATCTTCCTGTTTTAGCTGTGTTGCAAACCAGGACCAAAAGAACTTTTCCTGCAAAAAATGTTCATAACCCAAGGCCATGCTGCACATTACTGAACTAGCTAACAACATGAAAACATGCTGCTATGTGACAAACACGGGGTTTTATATGAGCTAATTTACCCTGCTTCTGCTGCACTGGAGCATTTCACACTCTTGTGGCTAGATTGTTTCCTTTGAGTTAACCTGACTCATTAGGTCAAGCTGCATGCACATGCCCTCAGTACATGAAATGGAGCACAAATAAATAGAGATACGGGGCAGTGTGAGGAGAGAACAACAAATGACAGCGGTCATCAGGATGTACGAGAGGTTATAGCGCGTCACTAGTTTAGTGATTTCTGAGGGCAACAAAAGAGGTTTCAGGAGGGATCTGAGGGTACAGAAAGAGGAATCTGTTCACTTTCTTTGCAGCAGCAATTGATGGGATGCTTTGTAGAGAGGGGACAAAAAAGAAGCAAAACCAGAATGCCTGTAAGCTCCCCCTCCCCAAAGCATCACCTTATTAGGCAAAATAAAAATTAATTTGGGGGATGAGACAAAACCAAAGCAAAACAATATTTGGGACATGAGCAAATGATTTTGTCACCATGCCTGGAACTTAGTTTTGGAGGGAGCCATCTCTCTATCTATGCCTAAGGCCATGTGAATATGTAAGGCCACTTACCAACATGATATTCAATGCGATCATTTTAGTTCAGGTCCATTTGAGGTCTATCAGGCTCAAAGCCCTGCGTATTCTTTTGTTTTCTTTTTTTCCTGAAGAAGCCTAAACTTGCATCTGAAATGTACTTGATTTGACACAAAAGCAACACAGGAAGAGTCTATCAAAAAAGAATATTAGTCCTTTTCACAATGCTAGGCTTAACTGTACATGTGTTTCTGGAAATGTTTAATAGAAGAAAAGTATGTGAAGAAAGAAAAAAAGAAAAAACTGCAGGCACAGCTGATGTAAATGTTTTGGGTTTTTTTTTCTTGGCTTTTTTTTTTTTAATATTCATTTTTATATTGCCTAAATCCCTAAAGTCAGTGTCTGGACTCTGTCTGGAGGCTTCCCAAAAATCACTGCTTGTCAACACCCTTTCCACAGAAATGAGTCTGTTTACCTCCACCAGTGCATTGTCAAGTCATCTCTTCCCATTTGCATTACAGTTCAAATTGTTATCCTTACACAAAAGTCTAACCCTCCCTTTCCTTATCCAGGAATCCCCCTAATATCTGAAGTCCATGTTAAAATAATTTATATCAACAGAATGCCTTTCTTCAAAGTGCATCTCTACAGAGATCACAGTAAATATTTAGACGGCACTTATTATGAAAAGGTCAAAATTTGGCCAGTTGATAGCAATGAATGAAAGGGAAACTAAAAAAATTCCAACTGGATATTCATTCACTTTGAATCCTGATCCAAAACGAACATTTTGCTGTAGAGGAACTTGATAAAAAGTTTATTCCTCTGCCTCAACCATCTACTCATGGCATTTGGAAGACAGACACAGGTGTGATACATCTGCCAGAGCGTGCCAATCTCCTGAACTGTCTTTGACAAGTTACACAGGATCCCTGAGAAAGCCTTTACATCACCCAATGATTGAGGGCATCTGCGATATACTACGTCTTGTGAAGTTTTGCTCATTGGCAACTGGAAACAGTGACAAGCTGAGTTCTCAGCAGTTAAAAAAGGCACTGCGAGACATGAGGGACAACCCAACTTCTTCAGGCTTTACAGAAAAAAAGTAGTAACAAGGGGAAAGTTGATACACAAACCAAAGATGCATTCACATCTAATGCATTTAGCTTTCTGTTTCTAGCAGTCATTGGCATTCACTGGTGTGTGGAAAATGACTTATTGATTACATTCCTCTGACCACTGTGCATATCCCTTTAGCAGACCCTTTCCTCTTACCACCATAAATGGGACCATCTTTGGCAGTCCCAGCCAAAAGCAACAGTGATTCCAACCGCTCCGTCATATTTCTAAATGGTCCCTCCCAGCTCAAAGTCCTGGTAAGTCATACCCTGATACATGAATGGCAGCTGTCTGTATTGTCCCAGTGCTGTAGCTAAACCTTCCAGTCAGTTGCCTGTATGTCAACGCACAAAACACCCATTTGAGGAATTCTGGCATATAATGCTGACCCTCACAAAAACCACAGCAAGTACATCAACTGCCCGCACATGGACAGTTTCTCCCAGAAGTTTCCCCCCAGCCATCATGGCCCTGACACCTGCTTCCTCTGAAAGCAAATCACTAGCTGAAGTAGCTGCTGGATGCAGATGTTTGCATCCAGGGTATTCTCAGTCATAGCAAGCTATGCTATCAAGGGTATCAAAGATAATTGTCCCAGGCATTAGTCTGGAGTAGGAAATCCTTCACAAAGCCATATTTAAGAACTTAATTAAGTCAGTCGTCCTTTTTTTTAATCTTCATCCAGCAGTTAAGCCAAAGTAGAACTAATTGTGGTCGCTAATACCAGAAGGCAAAAATAAGAATACTTCTTGAGAGCTTTCCAGCACACAAACTGCCTGTCATCCATCACCAACTCCCTTTGGCTGTTCTTCAAGTACATATAAGTCTTCACTGTTGTGAATCTCTACTGTTGTGAATAATGCACCTTCCTATGTTTCTGTTTTTACTCCCGTGTCCACCTTCCTCTTGCATTCATTATGGCACACAGCTATTGAATTATTATAGAGGTGGGTGGCTTACCTTTAGGGATAGTCAGAGTCTAATCATGCCAACTTTTTGTTTACAGTGCCTGAGCTGTCTGACTCTTTTGAGATTCACTTCAGCAGTCAGGATTAATTTTGGTCTTTATGTTAAGCCTAGAAGCCATCCAGAAGGCATCTAACAAATATGTGAAATACAGAGATAATACCAATAAGCACCTTCGGGAAGACACAGAGAAAGAAAGGTCAGGAAAAACACCTAAATACTACCTTGCATACTCATCTGCAAGCCCTTTCAGACAACTATGTGCAGGATAAAGGACTGTGGTAACCTTATAGGATTAGCACTTCAGAAGAATTGTTTAGAGTGAGGAGTGAATGTCACAACATATGATCAGTAGTGACACTGTAGTATAAGAAGAGGCCCCAGTAGGCTTTGCTTCATAGCTATGAAAACAGTGCACACAGCAAACTTGGCCCTATCACTCACCTGAGCTCTTCCTAAAACCTCACATTTCCTCTGTTTCCAATTTCACCTTCATAACCCCCTTTTTAATCTCCCCCAACACATGGAAACAGAAACTAGGATGAAGAGGGAAATGCTGCCAAAGATTAGAGGTTTGGAAATTTACAACTGTTATCTAAGGGAAAATTATAGTGGGAGCCAATTGCTTTAGTCAGAAGTCTTTGTTATTGTAAAGAAGCTTTAATATATGCTTTTGCTTTCTAAATCAGAAGGTCGAAGTGTAGTATTTTATGGGTCAAACAGGAGAAAAAATAAAAACAAAAGCAATTCAACTCCTAGTCACCCAATCTGGAAATTTGTAAAACTAAGGTCTGCAAAGCACTAACTTGGTAACAGATGTAGTGAATTATAAACATGAACTTGTCACAGATTTCTGTAAAAAACCAGGCAGGCATCCTATTTTAAAACACTTTTTTTTGTTTTCATTATTGTTAATCCACCTTTCCCCTTACAGCTATTCAGTGCAAAGCATGACTGCAAAGTAGTACCAGTTCAGCAATCTGAAGGAAGGAAAAAAAGGAGTATTTTCAAAAATTACAGAACAGTGTTCCAGAAAGAAAACCTGATTTAAAAACTCATTTCTGTTCAGCAGTCAAGTGGTCTGTTTTGAATTTCAGTGGCTCTCTGTAGCACTGAGGTTTCTGTGTCATTGCATACAGAAAAAGCTGACGAGGAATGGTGCTGTCTTACTCTGTTCCTAACCACAACCTGGTAGATAAAGTCTGAAGTCACAAGTCAGCTGAGAACTCTACCAAGACTATTAAAATGTACTGGCAAAGCTGGAAGGAAGAAATTTAAATAAGGCCAGGTTAGATGTTTCAAAGGGATGAGTGACTGATCCTGTTTTATGTTATGCCAGGCAATGCTAATAGTTTAAACACTAGCTCTGTCAAGTGAGAAATAAATATATTATCGTCTGTGAATTATTAAAATTGACTTCACCTACTCACCTTTAGACTTTTCTGGCTGAACAGAAAAAAAAATCAAGAAAAAAAAGTCTTGCAAGGGAGACATGCACTCTTAATCAATTACTAATGTCTTCTTGAATCCTGTTAATATTTTTCATATTGTCTGCTTTGGCGAGCTCAGACACTATATGTGAGGAATGAGCAAAAATTCCAGCTGATCCTAGGCGTAAAGCTCTTTAATGTTTAAGTCTCCCCTGCCCTGCAGATAATTAGTCTCCTTTTTCACTCACCCAGCTGGGACATCAGACAATTTGGGGAGCATCCAAGATGGGCATGACAAGTACTGTGATGTTTATGCCACAGAGATAATTTTCTAGAGTTTTATTCAGCAACAAAAAAAACACTTTAAAAAGTTGTTTAGATCTACAAGGCTCAATTTCCCCTGCAACTCAAACATACAAGCTCTCCTTGAACACTAGGGAAGTATTAAGGATACAAAAAAACCCCTAACAATGTAAAATATTTTTAGGTTCTGATAAAGTCAGAATCATTGCTACAGGTTTTTAGTGGAATACAAAAATGAGACATGAAGATATGGAAGGTGGTTAAGCACTCATCGTCATCACAGGGTAGCAACAATAACAAAGGTCCCACATTTTCATGCCTCCATCATGAAGTTGTTAATTTACAAATGATGATTCTAAAGGTGACAGAGGGGAAAGGTAAAGGTTTATTTATTTTTTAAACAACCACTTCCAAACCTCCACTTCCTTTCAACCGTTTGCCCCTTTGAGTGAATCTGTAAGTGGTGAAGAGCAGAGATACAAGTCTGAACAAAAAAATTCTCATAGATTTTTTTGGGGAGACAGAAGACCCCTAGGAACAATCTAAAAATAAGTCTGACTACCCCAGAGAAGTACCCTCTGATCACCCAAATTAGGCTTTCCTTAGAAAAATTGAAAAGCCAATTTTTTTTCTCTTTCTCTTTTTATTTTTTTGTCTGCGCAGAATACTTTTTGACTCTTTTTTTCCATAGGTAAAGTTAAAACATTCCACATTTTTCTAGTGGAATAAATTTCAGATAACCAAAGAAATAAAAGACGAAAGTGAAAGGAACCTACTGTCAGTTTTGGATGGTGAAACACTTGAAAACATGAAATGAAAGCTTTTGGAGACAAACCCCCAAACCCCCCTGCCTCCTCAGAACTGGCCACCTCTTTCTGCATTTCTCCTAACCTGGTCCATATGGCCCTTTCACACTGCCCTGGGGTGTCCCTCAGAGGGACAACTGCACTCTGATAATGTCTTCAGCAGCACAAAAGTAACACTGATACATATTTTGCATTGGAATTTGAGATTGAGTGGCTTAAGTCCCATCTTTCAAGCAGCAAAAATATTAGGTGCCATGGCATACCCAGGCTTGAGACAACTATGCCCCCAGTAAACCACTTACTGGAAGATTTCATGCTGAAAAGGCTGATGTCAGGGCATCTGCTGACCCAAACTCAGCAGAAGCTGCTTTTAACAACGCTAAAACCATCTCATGGCTTCTCATATGAAACACCCGAACAATCTGTGCCTGTCATCTTCCTTTGTGCACCCACTCACCCATAAAATAAAATACAAACAGCTGAAGGCAGGCAAGCTCTTGCGAAGGCTCGACAAATTAGACAGGAGTCTAGCCCTTAATTCCAGATTTGCTGAAGGAAACCTCACCTCTGTCTCATATCCTCTGTATTCAAAAGCCATTTTTATTTTCCTATAAATCATGTCATTTACGGTTCTGTGCTGCCATTCTAAAACCATTGCAAGAGTTGAGTTGGCACAGCACACTTAAAAGAAAAGGTTACAACGTGGTGGGAAACACAGTCAAAATGTGAACAGTATTGTTAACGTATTGCTTGACTTTTAAAATCCCATTGTAAAATAAAATAAACAGCTTCTGAAGGGGAGACAGATCTTCAGACATGCTCCCACTTTTGAATGGGAACCAGCAATCAGGTCTGTAAGTGACCTCAACCACCTCTGACACCAAGGTCTTTAGAAAGCCCTGGTGGGAACAGTTTTGTGTTGAGCCACTCTGCCAGCACTCCAGTCTCACTGAGCACTCCAAAATGTGGTCTGAACCACAGTACAGCTCTTTGAAATGTCTCATCTCATGTAGGAAATGGGGAGTAGGCTGTAGGTAGCACGGACCGTTGGCAGGAGGGAATACTCGGCAGCTGTGACAAATGTGTCTTTGGTGCCACCTAAGCCCGGACTTCTGTCATGGCTTTTGCCTCCTCCAGGCTTTCTCCCACCCCCATGATTTTCCTTCAGAGGCTTTGCATTTCCCACCACATCTGCTGGAGCCCAGGGAGTGTTTGTATGGGACAGGCATAGGACAGGCAGCGATAAGAAAACAAGGGATGGTCCAAATGAGGGTGAGACAACAGACAGAGATAACAAGGGGGAGGAGGAGGCCAAATGGCAGGCCAAGAGAAGGGGGAGGCAAGGAGGTAGGAGGTGAGATAAAGAGACTTTCTGTGCATGAATAAACATGAATAAGTGAAGAGGTGGCGGTAAGACCCCCCACTGCCAGGAAGGCAGAGAAGAATTACAGGCAGGAAACGTCACTCCAGGAGCAGTTGATTAAAACTACAAACTGCATGAACTTGGTCTAATCCCTTCTTGCCTGCAAAGCCACCCTAAGAGAACCTGGCTAAAGAAACTGTCTAGAGCTATTTCAGCATCTCCGCTCCAAAGTACTGTGCTCAGGTACAATAGGGCAAGCAAACAAAAATAATCAGCTGGCACCTCCTGAGTTCCCACAAATGTTTGGGCTGGCCCTCTTAGTTCCCATCACAGGTGAATTGCTTTGCTTCATATTAAGATGCAGCAATGCACGTAAGCACTCTTAGCTCCAGTAGGGAAACTGTCCCTATTAACTATTCATGCCCTTGAAGTGAAGCACTTGCTTGGATGCTTGGCTGAATCAGGGCCTAATTAAGGAGGTAAACAGCCTTCTATCTTAATTCATCTCTCCCTCAGCCTTAACGCTCCAGTCATTTAAGTTTAATTTAAAAATCTGTTTTCAGGAGTTGAGCCTGGATCTGTCACATCCAAGGTTACCATTAACTGCTATGTGTCAACAGCATTTAGAAAAATGAGCAATGAATTAAAACCACGAACCCTCCTCCCTGGATGACAGCTTTATCTTTACACACTAGTTTTTCAATGGGGTTGCAATTCCTTTACCCACCCAGAGTGGAAAACTGAGTTGCCCAAAGTCAGCCAGAGATTTCTTCAGCTAGTCTGAACATTTCTTTAGAAAAACTACTGATCTTGTAAATGAACATATGGTGCAACACCCAGGGTGCAAAAGCACTCCAGCTTAGACCCCAGGAGGTAAGGACACCCTCTTCCTCTGGCTAGTCTTGTCGGATAGTTGTGGTATTAGGAGATCAGAAAGCAGACTCAGAGAGACAGGCTGATGTTCTCAGGAAGATCAATGAAGATGTGAAGGTCACAGATGACACATGGCTGGTTTCAAAACCTCAGGAATGACAGCAGGGAAAGAGGTGGTGAAGGAGGAAAGGGAACAGAGCCAGCTGTAGAAGTTGCCAGAGAAATATTTTGTTGGAGGCACAGCAGAGGAGGAGCAGGATGATGCAAAGAGAAGCAACTGAGTAAAGCACAGCATATGAGGACTGCAAACAGTGGTGTCCAGAGGGATTCCTTTACTGGATGCGCCTGTCTAATACTGATGTAATGAGCTAGTTATGAAGCAAAACGTCAGAAATGTGTGTGGGAGTGTTGGAGGGGCACAAATTAGGTATCTGCTCCTACAAGAAAAGAGGTAAGCTGGGGCTCCTGCTAAAAGTCTGTTAAGAGGATTAAGCAAGACAGTGAACAAGACTGGACACGAGCCTGCTGAAGCTTCTCAGGTTTGGTGACATATTGAAAGGAAAACCTGGTAGCAAAAATGATCTTCCTGTCTTCTAAGGAACAACTAAGATGAACAAAATCAGGATGAGATAAAAAAGTAGAAAGCTACTTGTGGAAGGATGGTTGTGTCCACTAGGAATTGCAGCAGAGCACAATGCCATCAGGCTCCCCTCTGAACTTTGCTGCCGCCTCATGATCTCACTCAAGCAGCAGTCTGCTCTGCCATACATGTGTTTCAGAAGCAGAAACAAAGTGATACTATTTTTTTAAAACTTTTTTTCACATGTTTGTTCAGAAACATTTAAAATATGTTAAGTGCTCAGTGCCTTGTAGATGTTATACAGAGACAAGTTACTACTAATCGTTATTTTACTTGGCTGTATTTGACATGTATGTTTTCAGAGATACCTCTGAAATGTCTGATATGTGACATCTTAAGTAAAACAAACAAATAAACAAAAAAAAATCTACTGCAGGTTTTATTAGCAGGAGGGACAAAGAAAAGGAAGAGCGTGGCAAAGCAATGCAGAGATAATGATGAGTTTGAAGTAAGGAAAGATATAAACATTTTGGCTGACACAGCAGCAAAGTCAGCTTGGAGGAGAATTAAGGATGGCAGAGGTAATCATTTACCAAGGTAGTAGTTTTCAGATGTTGACATACATTTTCAGAACAACAAGGAAAAAAACACCAAAACAAACCAGATAAGAGAAGACTATCAGAATTACACCAACTTGCAACTTTTTTACCTGGCTGCTAGTGAGGAAAACAGACAGGAAAATCATCTGAAGATTATTCTTCCTTGAATGCTCCCATTTCATTTTCATGAGTATTAATACAGGCCATATATTGACACTGATGAGCAAAAAGATCCTTGAGGAAGGGAAGCACATGTTTCCTCGTGCAGATATCTGAACAGTTTACAGTCACAGGAGGCTCTGAACTTAAGAGTAGGAAATGAAGCTTGTATGAAAAATAAAGTGGAAGTGCGGGGCATTTAGGGTTTTGTGATCATGGTTTCATTAGACTCTAAATGCTCTTTAGGGCAGGAACACTTAGAGGAGTTCAGAAATGTTTTTGACTTTAAGAAAGCTGACTTTGGGAGAATGCGATATGCCCCAAGGAATTTTTACTGGAATCCTATGAAACATGGGAAACATAGAGCTGAATCTTTAAAAAACATCTGAACAGACTGAAATTTAAAGCCGTCCTGCTTAATTCCAAGGAGGAAAAAGGGCAACCGAGGCCAAATGCAGTTAAGTAAAGAGGTAAAGCTTAGTGTAAGCAACACATCGAAGACTTGGGAAATTTCTTATACATATATGTATGTCTATCTGTAGATATTTAGATACAGCAAGCAATCCTTTGAAAAGTAAAGAACTTGGTAAGGAGGGATACAGAACTTCTTAGGATTTAGAAAGAACAGTGTTAAAGAATTAATTCCAGGAGGATGAAGTATCTTTTAACACTGCCATGAATTTTTTCTCCTAACCAGTACATGGAGTTTCATTTATATCAGTGCTAGAACTGACTGGGAGAAAAATGCTTAATTCCTTAAGGCATATAACAAAAGGAAGAAGTTAGCAAGTTAGCATGCCCTTTTGTCTTTGAAGAAGAATAATAAGAGGCCAGATGACTGCTTGAATATTAGCATCACATTGTGACGGAGTTTCTAGGGCTTGCTTAAAGGAAGTAAATTTGCATTGATGTATGTATATCCTCAGAGTTGCAGCCATGCCAGCCTATAACAAATGTGATGCACAAATACAACCTGCAGTTCTTTTCCTTGGCGAGCTGTAGGACAACTGCAGAAACAGGTGGGAGCGAAAGGAAAGAATTCCCTGTAACACATGCAGAGCATTATATTCAGAGAAAAAACAACATTTACATATGGTTCTTTTTTTTCCCTTTTAAAAAGTAACATAAACTCCTACCTGAGAGATACATACATCTTAAGTTCTGCGACGACAGAACAGACAAGTGAGACCTGGAGTTAATCTTCATTGTTGCAGGAAAGGGCAATGAAATGAAGCAAGCTCCTATAGAACTGTTAGCTTAATATCTGCCATGCAAAAATAATATAAGCAATTTTACTCAAACACCTTAATGGGCATAATTTGATCAGAATTAATTGTGCAATTCTTGAAGGGAAATTTCTGCACGCAAATTAATAGTAATTATCTTGCTGAAAGATAAGAAAATTAAAGATAGGCCCTAATTCTCTGAAAATTACCCAACTTCAGGGGTTGAGAGACCTGATGCTCCCAACATCCCACGCTGCAGGGCTGCTTGTTTCCAACTGACTGAGATGGCGCAATGAATTTTGGTTTTAACTTTTAAAAGAAATTTAAAATTAATTTTAATATTATTTTTGTGAATACCAAATAGATTATTTAAATCCAAGTATAGATTGAGTTGCCTACCTACAACATGAACATTCTGATTGTAACAAAAGTAGAAAAGACTACTGAGATAATTTCTGAAGCATCTGCATTTTACAGGTAAGTAAACTGTAGTGGAAACTTATCTTTACATGCCTAGGGTAGCAAATGAGTGTAAAGTATGACCTTATTAGCCACGTGCTAAAAAAGCCTGCAAAATGCGTGAAAATATCTTTCATAGCATATCAAGTTCAGTATAAAAAGCAAACTTGCCATGAAGCTCCTGTGCTGTGCTGATTTTAAGAAACGCAGAAGTAATAATTTTTCCCTGATCCTTGCAGCAGGTTAGAGTCTCCAAATACAATTAAAAAAGGGTCAGAAAAGATACTGATAGGAATCCGATAGAAGCTGAAAGAAACGATACCGATAGGTTTGTAGTTGGCAAGATGCAAGGAGGGAAGGAGAGAGAGAGGCATTAGAAGCATTAGCAGGAACAATTCCCAAGGCCAGTAAATATCAGGGGGCCCCAAAGCAGTCAAAAGCAGAGTGAAGAGATTTAGAGTCAAGGCATTCAAAGGGTCTACTTAGTTTGACCAGAAGACAGTCTCACATTTCAAGGTTTCTTCTTCAGTACAGCTAAGCTTTTCAATGGGAAGCCTTGACCCCAGGGATCACTAACTGACGAAAACAAATGTGTTTTCAAATGGATATATTGGCACTGTCAGAACTGACTGTACACGAGATTAAACGATATTTATTTTCACTTTCCAGAATACCATGTTAAATTTTAGAGAGACAGACAGACAGAAACGTTTCCAAATAAGACATGAGAATCTGAGCATCAGATTTTCTGTGTCAGCCGGGATTCAGCAGCAGAATTCCTGTTAACTGATCTGGCTAAGCCTCCTTCCAAAATGTCAGCCTGAGGCTTTCTTGCCTTCAGTGGTCTTGGTGAGTGTGGTGGGAGGGGACACGTGTTGTCAGTCCATTTCAGTTCTCTCATTGCTTTTCCTTGCTTTCTCACGATGGATTGGATTTTGGTCTGGCATTTTGGAATTGCACAGATGTGATTCCCTGACTGAAACAGGCTGAAGTTTGTCTGCCTTTGATAAGGAACAGAAATTAAATCAGAATTTAAAAAATGAAAGTGATTCTGGGTACCCAGCCTGAGATGCTGTAAAAAGGAAACTTTGATTGCAGGAAGTGGATGCCACATCTTTATAGAGGAGTTTGTTCACAGTTCATCTGCATATTCCTTAAGACAAAGGTACTTGAAAACCCATTTTGTGCTTCTACCTTGATCATACGTAAGCAGCGTCACAGCCGTCTTGGGTTCCGCAGGAACCAAGCAGGGACGGTGTTAAATGCAAGGTAGGATAGGGGCAGTGGAAGAGAGAGATGGACCCCAAGGGAGGGTGGCCTACAGCAGGCCAGATAACTTCAGATAAACATCAGATGCCTGCTGAGTTTACGTGCAGTGCTATTTCAAGGCCACTTTCCACTCTGTATTTGAATGCATCCCTGTACTCATGTATGGACCCATTAGCAATTTCATGAGCAGTCCTGAGAGACATGTGCTTATGCACTGTCCCCAAATGGACAAGCGTATAGTAAGCTCAATTTAAAATCCAGATTATTTTTCCCAAAAGGAGACTAATAAGGACAGAGGGGAGACCATGGGCACCACTATTTCAGCAGAAAATGTCTGAGCACATGAATAAGGTGGAACTACAGCGAGGGCTTCAGAATAGCTACGTATTACCTGTAAATTTTAAGGAGTGAGTATGTAGTTGTGGGTAAGAGGCATGACAAAGCAGGAAAGTGGGTCTTGCAAAGCGCAGACTTGTTGGGTCAAGTGTCCTTTTCCTGTTTGGCAAGTCCTTTTGTCCCTGTGTCCTCCTTATCATCCTGACACCTTACCAAACCACAAAATGACGGACAGCTCTTAATGATTTCCTAGTGTTTGATTCTGATACACCGGCCCCACCCTTTTTTGCATAGCATGAAAGTCTCTATTCCTCTCTGAATTTCCTCTTTAGAACCCATGTCCACTTCCACACATGCAGCTCCCTGCTCCCTCCCTGCAACCCGTAGCAAGACAAACGTGCTCTCATCACACCTTGCTTGAAGCAGGCAGCTGAAGCCAGCGCTTCTGAACAGACAGACTGACAGCCAATGCTGCGTCAGCAGCCAGCAGGGCTGGTATCACCCTCCCCAGGAGAAGAGAACATCCTCTCCGGGGCACACCCACTGCCCACATTGCACAACTGGGGCTATTGTTCCCTGTGTCCAGAAACCAGGCTCCGTCCTGGTCCTGTACCATCTCTGTGTGTTGCCACCATCCTGCCTGACTTGGAAATACTGCTGGGTTTTTTTTCTCTCCTAGCATGCTCATTAGGCAATCTGAGCACAGGGGTTAGTGGCTCGGTCCTGCTGGCAGTGTGTGCTGGTTGAGCGCTCCCAGCAGGGTTCACTCAGGCATTCCTGGGAGTAAAGATGTGACCTGCAAATGAGCATTTACTGAGTGGGACCCTGCAAAGCACCCAAGACAACAAAGCACACGTGCACTTCTAAAAATGGGCATTTTGTGGTACCCACAGTTACAAAGATTTAAGCTGAACAGAGGATGGAGTTGAAACACCGTCATGAAGACACAGAAGGAGGTACTTTAAAAATCAAGCCTATTAGTGCCCACCTTCTCTGCTTTCCCTTCTTGCAGCTGGAGGAGAGATGACCACATACACCTTCAAGACCAGAAGGAACAACAAGTTGTTTCACACTTTGTTTTGTTTCCCATAAGGTGATGTTTCACCCCCCAAGCATCCCCTCTCCCATTCAGAGAGGGTGACGAAGCAGAGTCTCTGTGACAGGGCAAACCCGCTCCTCCTGGGCAGTGCTGCCTGCCTGCCTGCCTCCTTGCTTGCTTGCTTGTTCCCAGGTAGCTGGCTGTGAGGGGACCGACAAGCAGGCTAATTTAGAGCTCTAAAAGCTGGCAGCAGGAGTGCAATTAAGCCGTTTTCACAGACTGCTGGCCAAATGCAGCAATTTATTGGCTGAGTGATTGGATTATTCATTTGCAAAGCTAAGAGAGGGCTTTTTCTTACCACTTCAGTTGGCCTGTAGTACTTGTGATTGACTGTCACATGAATCTTGCCAGTCTCTTTGCATCGCCCTACTTCATTTTCATTCTTCCCTTCCCACCTGTAAAGAAGATAAACATTTAATCAACCCATAATTACTTTAGTGCTCTGATCTTACCAACATTTGGCCTGCTTTCATTTACTTGAGGCTGGTGTCAATTCTCCCTGCAGGACAGTATAAACTCATTAGCTATAGGAACAAAGGCAGAGTTTAGACTTGAATGGAGCAACAATGGCTTTTGAAGTTTCTTTGTTTTGGTTTTTGATTCAGTGGAAGGTCTAAAATACAGGACTTCCAAATTAAACACATAATGCTAGGGGAAAATAAGCCGTCCTGATTTCAGAATGTCTCATGTATCTGCAAACAAATATGACAGTGAGGTTTTTTATTCATGGATTGGTTTAAAGTTGTTTTCTTAAAACATTTTTAATTCTTGTATTTTGGCCAATACTTTCAGGAACTCTTTAATCTGTTAATTTTATGGACATGAAGCTGTGTTTGAATAGCATTAAGCTGCATAACTTAATTTGTGCCTAACTAGGAAAAACAAAACGAAAACAGTTTTTGAGTTTTCAGTCCTAGCTCGACATGGCGCTTCACATACATGTACTGTAAACAGTACTCACTACCTGAGAGCTGAAAGCCTGCTACTTCGTCCAAATTAGTTTCATATGCGTTGAACAGTTTGCAAGTTGCTGTAATTTGTGTGATCGGTTGTGCCATGAACTATTTTGTTAGCAACTGTCCTGGTCTAAAATTTCTGGAGCAGCAGCAGCAGAACCATTTGGTGGGTGGCTAGCTCTGCCTTTCGAGAGGCCAGCCTGCAGCCTGGAAGCCTGAGGACGATGCTCCCCCTCGGAACAAATGCTTCGGATGACACATGTAGGAACGTACGTTGGTGCATCAGACCTAATCCATTGAACGTACAGACTCCAGAGTTATGATTGCAACTTTATCCTCTCTTTGCTTTTTGTCTCTAAGTATATATCATGGGGCTACGAACCAGCTTGGCATAACCTTTACTTTTTGTGTTTAAGTAAAATCTGTGTAATTTAAATCAGCACTGTGATTTAGACTATTTAGCGGCAGTCACCAGCAATGAAAGAAAAGCGCCTCTTGCCTCCCACTTACTAATTTTACTGCCAGCTTTCAGGATTTTGTAACAGATTTGATTTCTCCTTGCTCGCCTGCCTGCCCGCCCGCCCCTCCCCACCCCCCGGAGCTCCTAGAAGAATTTAATTCTTTGACAATCTCAGCCTTCATTTTTGAGTTTCTAGCCCTGAGGGCTAAGGAGGAAAGTCTGAAAAAGTGACCTCTGTGTACCCATGAAGGTTAAAACACCGAAAGGCAGAAGGAAATACCAAATATGCATTATTACTAGTTTTTAAATCCCACATTTTTTTAAGCACGACTCATGACTTTTGGATGACTAGCAAAGCTTGTAGGATGCTTGATACTGGGAACACTTCACACTGAAATAATTTCCAACAGATAATAGCTACAGTGAAGTCAGCTGTTAATAGTCATGCCATGATGCTAAAGATGATTTATAATTTAAATTTTCTTTCGATCTTTTTCGCGGTTGCTCTGTTTGAAGCCTGAAGTGCAAAGTTTTCATTCAGAAGCCAAAACTAACATTAGTCCCTCCCTTTAAAGGGCAGAGGGTGAAAATGTGCAGGACTCAAATGAGCTTAATAGAAAACTAACCATCATCAGTAAAACAACAGGAAGCGCTTAGATCAGGAGACGTCAGTTGTTGTTGGAGGTCACTGAGCAGAGAACCCCATTTAACACCCAACAGGCTCCAGAAGGCTTGGCCGAGCCAGTAAAGACTCACTTAATGTCGCTATCAAAGTTATATAACAATAGAAATAGCTTAAGAAGAAATCTCCACCCGTTCTGTTCAGTCCAGTAATGTGAAAAGTTCACAAGGAAAAAAAAGTACTTCTCATTGTGAACAAAGTAGCATTTGATAGCCGCACTTCTAATTACTCCTGGCACCTCGGTGCTCACAGCCGGGGACACCATACTGCTGATAAAAGGGATTGTGCTTGGGCCAGCCTGACACCAGGAGCAAGTCATCCATTTTGCTAACCAACTCCCCCTCCCTTCTGCCTCTAACCACAAGGAAAGGAAATAAAAAAACCACCAAACCCCTCCTTAACATAGTCAAATTGTAGTCAGAACTGTTAACTGGAAAATGTAATGCCAGATTATTCTGAAGCACAAGCGTGATGGAAGAGGCATGGAGAACCCTCACATTGCTCTGGTTTTAGAGAGCTCCAGCCACAAGGACTACCCAGCTTTCTGCTCCTTAGGGTGGATGCCCAAGTAGGCAAGAAAACAGCCTTGTGTAACTTGGGGGAAACATAAAGGCTCCTTGGCTAAAGAAAGTTTGGCTAACCAGGGCTGGGCTAAATTTACAGAGGATGGGGAGTGGATCCCCCCAACCCCTAGCTGGTGTCAAAGCCCAGGGCTTCCAGGCAGGTGCCTGCTGGCCTAGTGTAGGCTTTTCACAAAAGGCTGGTCCTAGAGCCTCCAGGCAATGAGCCTCTACAGCAAGACCGTCGCCTGCCCCACACTGGGGAGCTTCACCCTTTCACTGAAGCAAAAGATGGGTTTGCTCTCACAGCTGACAGCATCAGCCATATGCCAGAATGCTCTGCACCCAGACAAGGATGCACAAGACCACGTGTCTGGTACTGACAAAGCAGGTCTGACGCCCTCTGCATCTATGCTTCCACATCTAATGCCTCACTGCTGGAGATGGGTGCTTTGGGAATGCTTACGCCAATAGTCATTGTCAATTCTTGTGGATACCACTATTAACACTGACCTAATAAATTTCCATAAATCAAAGTTAATCACATTTCAAATGCATGTGCAAGTTTACTTGTTTAAAAGGTTCTTCGTCTCAAGAACTTTTACGCTCTGCATTTACAGAAGGATAGACTCCACTTAATTTAAGGCTAATTCCATATCTGCAGATCATAACTGTTATACTAGTATCAGCAGTGATGAATGCTTCTTTTCCTCTTCAGCTCTGGAGACTACAATTATTTTTCATTTCCTATAGCTGTTCAGTGAGACAGCAAGCTTCAAGCTATAAAACCATCCCCAGGTATAGAGGATTTTCTGAGGACGAAGAGCTGGCGTACCCACCTGCTGGGGTGTGAGGTGGGCAGGGAAAGACACAGGGGAGCCAGGATGAGGAGGGGTGGGAATAGCACTGCAGTGGACCAAATGGTCCAAATGGCTATAACTGAGAAGCAAACAAGGCAAAGTACATATATTTTTGAGGTGGTGAAGAAACCAACTAGAAATGAAACCTTTCACAAAAGCACAGATAAACTGAACAAACAAATGCATTTCATCTCCGTGCTTGAACTTTACACAGAAACAGAATAGATAGCATTTTAAAAAAGTATTCAAAACCACTAGTAGCTACAGCTGCTTAGCCTCTTTAATGAAAATAAAGCTCATGCACACCTTTTAAGTCAAACATATGCAAGTAGAAAATACTTTCTCATTTGAAAATGAACAATAAATTCATTAAAAATACAGTTTTAGGAAAATTTTGCTCTTTCTGCTCAGCTAATATGAGATACCATTTGTGTAGCCTTTTTGGATTTGTGGCCTGATTGCTGCTATGGACACAATTTAGCCAAATCACTTCATTCTGTCCTGGCATTTAATAAACAGCAAAACTGACACCATATAACAGACCATTAATGTCTTTTGCAAGTAATCTTTTGTAGGGAAACTTTAAATATGACTCTTCATGTGTTCATTTGCCACCAACTCCACCACCAACCTTGCCAGCAGCTCTGATGCATCAAAACAATCAAGGATATAGAGGTTGCTCAACCATGATCTTGTGCTTACATCTAAAGAACAAGTACGCTACCATAGAGGGATATACTTAAATTTTTTTTCAAATGCTTTGATGAATCAGGTCTTCAGTGTTTGTTCGCTAAAGGAACACAGTTAAAACAATGCTATTGTTGTTATTCTATTCCCAGCGTTGTCAAGCTCAAGTTTCAAACATCTAAACTGTGACTCCCCACATTAGAAGACTTTAAAAAGGAATACACTCCAGCATCCCTACTTTTTGGTTTCCTTTTTCCAGTTCATTGGAAATCTTTTGAAGCTCTTATCCCTTTACTCCAAATTGTGAAAGTTGGTGTTGAGAGAAAATGTTTTGTCAAAGAATATTAATGCTTCTGAGAAAATCAAACCATTCTGGAAAGAAAAGTTTTAGTTTCAAGTAAGTTCCATTACTGCCAACCTGAACAAAATTATATGAATAACATGCAAAAAAGACGCTTTGACAATTTCAGAATGGATTTTTTTTTCTTTCAGAATGGCTCTAAAAAATTCTTTTAAAGTTATTCTGTCTTTAAAAGGAGGTTAGAAGAGAAATAAAGCAGTTCAGCTGACCTGAAATCAGATATTTTCCCAAATTTGCATTTGTGACAATTATTTTGATTTCATTTGTGGGGGGGGGAATGTGGAATTTCCCATGAAACACCATATTTAATTCCCACCCAGTCTTCCTATAGGAGAAACTTTCATACCTCTTATGATATATGAAATCAGATAATTACATTGTTACAGTCTTCAAACCTTAATTTGAATTCTGAAACAGTTACTATGTCTGCCTACAGATAAAACCTTGTATCAATATAAAAAGTAATGAGAGCCTGCTCAGCTAGAAGAGTTAATTCTCCAGCTGAGGTGAGTTAAATGTCCCCCTAAAACATCTTCTCTACAGTGAGAAAGGTGATAAAATTGGTGCTAAGGGTCCTAAGCAACGACCCTTGCTCGTGTGGGTTCACCCAGGCCAGCATTCTTCACCAACCTGATTAGGTTCCTTTCAGCTATCACTCTTCAAAATGCCTCCAATTTCTGTATGAGATTCTCTTCCCTTCCTCCTCACCTAAAAAACTCAGGTTTTCCTGAGCTGTTAAATACAACTCATAGCACTGGCCAGCCAGCAATTTTTGGTGGGCAAATGCCAGACCTGAAAACAGCAGCTGTTTTGATGATGACTTTTGATGGGTCCTCTTCCATGTCCCCACAGCACCATTAACACCGTATTGTTGGTTTTCCATTTGTACAGCAATCCTTCAAATCTCATTGTGTTTCTGTAACCCAACCTTCCATTTTAAGGTAAAAAGTAAAAAAAAAAAAAAACAACCAAAAAAACCCCACCCCCGGAAAAACCGTCCTCCCTCAGTTTAATCTCAATTCAACCTTCACTGTCACTGAAGAGGCCCCTGCTCCGCTTCTGCTAGTAGTCCACCTCATTAGACCTGAGAGCTTATCTGCAACCTTCCCCCTTTTTAGGGTGATCTTTTATAAGACCTACTGGCATGCCAGTTAAGATAAAATTTGCATGCAGAGCCAAATGACTAGAGTAAAATATTAGTTTTTACTGAATTAATTCTGGTCCTGGAAGCAATGAATATTTCTGTAACAAATGTGCATGTATTTTTATATTAATAAAAACCACAATAAATCTTTCCACTGCTTGAATAGTTTTTTTCTTTTTTTTTTTCCTCTTTTTTTCTTTCCACATTTGCAGACAGCAGTCTTTGTAGCACTCTGCAAAGAAGTCTGAGTGCTGTAGTGGTTTCAGGCTATCTTTGCAATCCTGTTCTAATTTAATAAGATTAATGACAGAAAATTAGTCAAGACAAGCGTTTGCCTGTTTCGTTTACCCTGCTGTAGTTCAAATTATAGGCGGGAAGTGTTTCCCCCAAGTACTACTTAATTACTAATAAGTAGAAGGGAAAGTAAAAGGAAAAAAGTGTAATCCTTACAGGGGGAAAATATTTGTAGCTTTGAGGCTTTCCTGTTAGTACAAAGGACTGAATTGGAATGATTTAGAGGACTATATAAATATAATTTGAAATTTCTCCCTTGAAAAAGAAATATTAGAAGAAAAAAACACACAAGGTAGATAAACCTCTGTGTGCACTTTACAGTCAATTTTAGAGGAAGAATCAGTCTTATTGCAGCCGTACATTTCATTAGTTACAAAAATGTAGTAGAGTTTCTCTCTCTCTTATCTTGGCCAGAAGACATAGTCCTGACAAGTGCTAATGACTAGCTATGACAGAGTATTATGTTATCTTCTTGGAAGGACTTTTTCAGCTGTCCTGCATTTTCAGCTGTATAAGTTAATGTGAATTGTTAGGAAGACAAAAAAACTAAAAAATGTTTTTAGTTGGTTGATGGGGCAGCCAGGATGGCTTTTCTTCTTGTTCTCTACTCCAATATCAAGATGTGACAGCTAAAGATTTTGTTACATTTGCAACTTTTCCTGCCAAAGCACGAAGTAGGGATTGTTAATGGCACACGTGCCCTGTGTTCTCAGATGTGCTATGAACTCTGCCAACTGCTGCTTGCCATGACATCCCTCCTGGCCACTTACTCCATCATTCCATCAATTTTGAAAGGCGCATTGTACAGCAACACTGGGAAGCTGGGCCGTCACAGCAGTGGAAAGGGCTGCTCGAAATTTCCCAGATAGGTTTTTGAGATTGAAATATTTCATAATACCTGCAACCCTGCAAAAATACCCCAAACGACCAAACGGTTCAAGCAGACTTTGAGGAAGGAAGATAGGAAGAAAGCAGCTGTCCTCGCAGGAACTCATGTAGCAATTGCACTCTGGTGAGCTGTTTCTTGGGTGCCTCATAAATTGTAAAGAAACAGATCAATGGGACTCACCAGTGGGGTCCTACAATGCTGAAAGGGAGGATTTTGCTGCCAGGCTACTCCCTGAAGAAGATATATTCAAACTGGAGGAGGTGGGAGTAGAAAGCCCTTGGGGGTTTCAAAGAATGTGAGAGGTTACCAGCTGGCCAGCCAAGAAGCCAGCAAGGGTAAGGAGAGAGCATGTCTGTGCTGCAAAAGCATGGGCTGGGCTGACACCTACAAAAATCATGGAGTTTCTTAACAAAACTTTAAAAATCCTGAGAAATATTTTACATCTCGAGCAATCTGAAAGATGAATGATGGCTAAGGGATGAGTAGTGGGTCTGTTGTGACACCTCACCCACCCTGGAAGCAGGGAGAACGAACAGTTGGTTTATCTGGCTAGACTATACCTAAAATGATCAGAATTACACCACTGCCAAAATGACCAGCAACAGAATTATCATTAGCACCTAAAATGCTACCTCAGTCCCCATACTATTTATATCTGTTTATATCTCACCTGTAAATGGCTTAAGGAATTAATAACTTATTTACAGTGAAGAAAAATATCAGAAGAGCTGTGGGGATTAGCAGCCCAAGCCCCATTTCTGAAGTGATGTAGGTTCCTAAAAATTCATGTCACTAGATGTCATGTGGATTATTATACAATTTTTGAAAATTACTTTTATTGATTAGTAAAAAACCAAAGCAACTATGTATTTGTACACACAAAATATATGCCCTACCTCATCACTTGCAGTCATACTGTAACGTTTCCCTGAGACAGAAACCTGTGACTGATTGATTCAATCCAAACACTGACCACAATAGTCACCAATATGAATGATATGCAGTCCAGCATAGGGAGCCATATGTGAGCAAAAAATTAAACAAACAGGACACAAAATTTTGTGTTTTAGGACCAACTAAATCTAAAGTAATCCTTTAATATCCTTTTTATAACAGAAGCTATTCATAAAAGTACCTTCACTTTTATTTGTGTAATTGATTGTTCTTTTCTTTAGGTTTTCTTGAGGGTTTAATTTGCTGTCTGAAAAAAACATGCTGATTTGTCAGTCTTGGGAAACGCTGAGACTTCTTAGGCCAACACCAAAGCAGGGAGTTTAAAATTAAACTAATATATAAATTTATTGACATCAAAAGAAATTGTGATGTTGAGAACATCTGCAAATAAAGACATTTATTTAGGTACTGACCTATACATCTCAGTTTCTAACTTTAGGTAACAAAAAAGAAAAGTCATTCACCAAACATTCATTCTGCTTTTGCAAACAACACTAGACAGGGACAAAATAGTTCTCAAAATCATAAGAATTCCTACTTCCATGGAGCAACTGAATCCACAGCATATTCGTATCAATGCTTACTAGGGAGAATTAGCTTATAAACACAAGAAGCAAAAGTATAGAAAAAGGAAAAAAAAAAAGAAAGACAAAGCAATTGCTAGTGTTCCTACTACCTCCCCTTTACCCTGTCAAAGCTCACTACTATTAAGGCATATGGGACAATGTGTGATCATACAGGGACATCTTGCTACCAGGAGAGTCTAAAAACACGGAGAGAAACTTATCCTCAAAACTGAGCTTTTGGGCTAGAAATTCTATTTATACAGTCTCTCTCTTCCCCATCAGAATTTTTTCTGGAAGTTGATGCCAAAAATTGAAACCAGACTAAAAGCTCATTGAGGAGAAAATGTTATTACCTCCCCAGCCACCCACTGGCTGTTCAAATAATATTGTATATATCTGTGCACTTCTGCATATTTATTGAATTTGTCAAGTTTTTGTTCCCAAGTAAAACTTATTGGCCCTGTCAAAAGTTCACCAGCTGCACAAGTGACTTTGATGGCCTGAGGAACAGCCCTGGCGCTAGCGTCATGGAAGAGCCTGTGGCTTTCCTCTCCCTTTTCCAGCTGAGATCGGTATGTTGATGCATGGGGCCCAGAGAAGATACAGAAGGAGGGAAATTGAAAAAATAATAAACAATAAAAATATAAATTACAGAAAGCGCTCACCAAGCCATCCTGCTTTTATTATATGGCCTTGAGAAGGAATTTTGTATTTTCAATCAAACTATGTGGAATATGCATTGTAAACATTCTGCACCCACTGCTCAACATTTTTATAGCTTAGCAGGAGAAGAGCTAATAGGAATGTAGAATGGGTTGCTACATAATCCTTGTGGTGTGGCTGATGGGCTGTCATGCGAAAAGAACAGGGTTGGCAGGTGTCACCTCTTGAGATCACAGAGGATGGGAGCAGGACTGTGGGAATCTGGGGGCAAAACAGAGAACTGGGCGGAAAAAACCCCTTTTGCAGCAGGGTGATGAACAGCACCCTCATGCTAACATCTTGGCAGATGTATCTGTCCCCCCAAGGTGGGGAGTGAATGGAAGAACAGAGAATGAAGACTTGGAATAAAAAATTAAGACATACCAGCCTACATTTTTTTCTTATGATCTAGAGGGCAACATTAGACATATCCGCTGTGGCAGTCATTCGTGCCCAGAAGGTCTCACATGTTACAAAATTAGAAAGTGAAGGGAAAAAAAGAAGAATGTAGAGAAACAACACCCTCCAACACAGCAAACACAACAGCCTAGAAATGTTCAACCCATCACTGCTATCTCATGTTCATACTTACACAATGGTTTTCCCGATGTGCTTAAATGACTTCTCCACAAATTCACGGACACTATGGACCTCCCCAGTGGCTATGACAAAGTCCTCGGGCTCATCCGTTTGCAACATCAGCCACATGGCCTGTGGAAAGACAAAGTCAGATTCAGGGCACATGTAAGTGGCCTCTTTGGTACATGATATTATATTACTGCATTTTTGATTTGGAAATAACTACGCATACACACATACATACCCCAAGCTGAGGAAACTAGCACCTTCCTGACATGGTGGCTATTAACCAGTTCAGTGCAATTCTGAAAAGAGCTTAATTATTTCTTATTATAGAAAACAACGCTGTATTTTATTTTCAATTTGTTTCACAGCAGGGGTTTCTGCAGGGGAGACTTTAGTATGTTTACTTTTGAACACTGAGACTTGGTTTAGTGCTCAAGAGCATGGATTCACTTGTTTCAAGCACTGCATGAATTGACACAGATATGGGGAAAAGAGAAAATTTTGTAATGATTCAGTCCAGAGTTCTGTTGTCCGTCTGTTATGGAATGATATCAAACACATCGAATCGTGAAAATATGGGTCCTTTTAGCTCTTTCTTCTGTCATGTTTCTTCTGGCTAAATTGAGAGTTTAATTAAGTAATTCAAAAGGTAGCTAAGAATAGTCAACAGTGTATTTGACCAAATTAATCTGGTTTTCCTGCTGAATATGTGCTGAATGGTACATATTAAAGCACAGTACCAGAAACTTTTTCTTTTGACACAGGAACACAGAAAACACTGGTAAAAAAGTGAGACAACCATAAACATCTCTGTCAGAGAACTGTTTGCACAGTGGCAAAAATCGCAATAGGTTCTGAAGCAAAACTTAATAGAATTGTCGACATATTTGCATTTCAGGGGAGCAGGTTTCTTCCCACAGCAATGCCTTTCAGGGTCCCCTCCCACAAACAAATAATGATGGATGAGCACCATCTCAGAGGGCTGGCCAGCGTGAAATCAGTAAAGCAGATGGAAAAAGAGGCACGCAAAGACACGTGTGACTCGTCTGAGGTATCATGGCAGGTACATTTCAGTGTTCTGATGCGCAAGCCTCTGCTGTAGTGACTGGACTATTTGACTACCTAGGAGCTGTAGGCGGACAGATTAATTATTACTTTAGATCAATCAAAATGATGTAAACACTTCATTTCCTTTGGAGAGGAAAATGGAATACCTGTATGGCACGATCCTCATTTAATAAATAACCAGAAAAGGAAAACAAAATAATTCAACTTTCTCTCCATATGGTAAAAAGGACTGTCATCTTCTCACAGTGTAATCCACGACGCTATTTGCATTGACCTCTTCACATCAGCTTTAAAGAAAACAACTTTAGTAGGTCCCTTGATGGCAGTGGATACTCTGCAAATCAGATTAATAAAAGCTTTGGGACAGCTCAGTTTCTCTTGGTAAATACCACCTGAAATATTCAATTTCCCCCCCCCTTCTTAATAAATCAGTGTTCAGCATAGCAAGGTGATACATTCCACTTAAATGGTTCTATTTGCAAATAATTTTTCTTCCCAGTTACCATTTTATGCATCTTACAAAGTTTTGACAAGATTTTATTAACATATTCCTTTTGAACCTTTTTGCTTCTTGAACGTGTGTGGAAGGCTGGGTTTTGGGCAACTGCTGTGTAAGTCCTTGACATTAATTGTGCTTTAGGGATATGACCTGCTGGGCAGGACAATGGCAGCAACTTTATTTTTCCTTTCCAGGGTTGAACATCCTAGCCAATGACGCAGAAATACCCGACTGGCTGATGAAACTCCTCTTGTGGGGAGGAGATGTCTTAACTCGTATCTCTCATACGAGATTTCTTGGAACATTGGGGTTTCCCTGCTGATTTGAGAGGTCACCATAAATCACCAACTCCCATTTCTTCACGACTCGACAAGCTTGCAGGATTCACAGTAGTAGCAGTTTCACAGAAAGGTAAAAGGAATACATAGAATAAGTAATTGATAGTTCTGGTTCTCCAAGCCTAGTCGCTGATTTCATAGACCTTCAGCTTTCATTAAGCAGCCCAGCTGAAAACAGCAAGCTTCCTGATATGAGAAGGCACTATTTGAGTGAGCGAGGATTTCCAAGATTAGACAGTCGGTCAGAGTCAGAAGTTATAGCAGTTGTCCTCCTGACTTTAGTGGATGTTTGCCGCACATAATGAATTCAAGGTCTCGCCTTTCTTTGTTTGAAACGTACACAGCACTGTAGTATCAGTTACATCTGACAGACATGTAACAACCAAACCTCATGTACTGGATGTAACCCCCACCCCCAAGATGCCACATAGGTTGACTGAATGTGCAATACTAGCATAAGGACCTGCTGTTTACTATGCACTTTTGTAAAGCAGAATTAATGTGTCTAAGTAGAAGCAGGATCAGATTTATGATAAATTTTTGCCATCCCTCCACTTTTAAAAACCTCAGTATTGAAATTCATTGGACACAATTTTAGTGTGGGTGCTTATGCGGAGACATTCAAGAATCTGGTGAGTATTTAAAATATTTATACATTAATTTTGTGTATTAATATAAAATAGCATTGGAAGCCTCTCTTTACTGTAAAACATGCACTACATGCAAGGAGACAGCTACAAAATACTAACAATAAACCAGCCTTCAACAATTGGTCCCACCAAGTTTTATGCATTTGGATATATCAACTCTTGTCTACCATTTCAAAAAGCAAGCAATCGCCATCTTAAACACACAATTTAAACTGCAGTAAATTTCTACAGGATCAACTCAGTAACAATCAAGCAATGCAGATAGAGCTGTTAAAAGCAATTTTTGCCTCAACTCCTACCAGGAAAGAATGTTTAGATTAATGATTACTTGAGAATCTATCACTGCTGGTTCTTTTATTTTTTCTGGCCTTCACAATTGTTGGCACATACAATTACCTCAATCAAATCAGGTATGAAAATAATGAACATTAAAAATTACAAAGTAAGCAAGCGATAGTTCTGTTTTGCTCTGTGGAAGGTGACCACATGCTGTTACTTTGAATGGGCCTTCATGAACAGTCTGCAAAAAACTGCAAAGGCAAGCCAGAAGATAGAAAAATCTTTGAACGAGCTCTGCATTCAAATCTTTATTTCCACAGGTACAGCCTGTGACAACCAATGAGAAATCTGTGTACAAGCAGTAGTTTTATGCTTTCCCTGCAGCAAGTGCCAGGAATGCGCTTCCCCCCACATCAGATTAATAAAGGCCCTTGACCTATCAATTTCTAGGCATTTCCTTTAAGAGTCCATATTGTACCAGAGTCTGGGCTGAGAATGACAGGAAAGGGGGAGATTCAGCTCCAGGTTTATTTGTCATTACTGAATGGCTTACTGGTTTTAACAGAGGGGAAAAGCTTTGTTTAAATTTCCACTGAAAGTAATTAATGGTTATTGACTGGCAAATGAAGAACAGGTGACACTCTGAATTAGAAGATAAATGATCTCATGTTCTAGCGTGATAATGGGTTAGTAATTGCTACAAAGCCTCAGCCTAGTGCGTCCCATCATAATGCTAGATCATGTCCAGAACACAAAGGCCTCTGTGTGAGAGGTATTCAGCCGTTCACCTCCCAATACAGCTGCAGAGTGATTTGCTCCATTTATTCTCTGATGGACTGCACAACTGAGGCAAAAGTTCACCCATTCTCACCTTCCTGTTCACATGCTGAACCACATGACCCATGACATGGCTGAACTGGGATAAAAACATTGCCCAGCTTTGGCTCTTGGCTATCTTTTAACCATCGCAAGGTCATATATTTTAGGAATTTTTCTGGTGCAGGGCATGGAGTGTCATGGATTTTCCTGTATTTCTTTGTAACGGCTTTTCTGGATTGACTGACAGAAAGTAAAGAAATTGCTTGTGTTCAGTGCTGCCACTCTTTCCTTAATTTTTCGCTCAATCCAGTTAACAAAATGCGGGCAAATGTTGAAAAGGAAGAGAAAGCTACTATGGAAACAATTCAGGCTTCAGCTCTCTTAAAGTAAGACTGTTCCTTTAATGGCAAATGTAACAAAACATATTTTTCATATTTGAATTCTTTTTGGCTCTGGTCTAGTGACTCACAAAGTCTAAAGGCAATACAATGTCATTTACATTTAAAGACAGAAACGTAACTGGAGAGAGATATGTAGCAAGTCTAGCAAGTGGACACACTTTTATGATTATGTGGACTGGGATATCTGTTCTGCATGCCTGAACTACAGCCTCTGCCAAAACTTTTCCTCTTTCATCTTTCCTGTCTTTCCTTTTCTGTATATAAACCCCTGCCAGTAGTAAGCACCATTTTCAAGCAACATATCCAAAACATGAACCAGTCTTCTCCCTGCCCAAATTTCTATGCTTACATAGTGTTTGCACCTGGGCTAGTGAAGGGAAGAACCCAAGCTGGACTAACACAACCCCTGTATAGGTACATTCTGTGCATGCCACTGCTGTTATGGTTGTGGTGTGTCTGCTTGTCTTGAGCATCTGGAGTATGTTGTAGATGTGTTTCACCATTAACTACCAGTCCAGCATCCCAGTGAGAAAACATTTATTAACTGGGCTGTCATCCATGGAAAACAAAGACTCGGTAGTCGAGGTTATATTTAACTCTATATATTAGATGCTTTTCTTTCACTGTCTGCTCTAGCACAGTATATTGTTGAAATGGGCTTGTAACCAGGTATCAGCCTATTTAAGAGCAAAAAGAAATGCAAACCCAACTTTCTGAGACTTTAAAATACATCCAATGATTTTTGCTCTAGAAATAAAAGATGATCTTTCAAGAGAATGATTAAAAACTTTTCATATATTTCATCTAATGCAAGACCCAAA
The DNA here is from genome assembly GCF_963921805.1 of Phalacrocorax carbo. Classification (NCBI taxonomy): domain Eukaryota; kingdom Metazoa; phylum Chordata; class Aves; order Suliformes; family Phalacrocoracidae; genus Phalacrocorax; species Phalacrocorax carbo. The sequence continues at coordinate 92,518,614 of NC_087514.1, read as the reverse complement.
ACAGATATGACTGGACAGACACACAATGTGATAAATGGAAAATGTTGCAGTTGGTACTAATTACTATTTCCCTGCACTGCTACACAGCATTTTTTTCCGAGCCCTATACTGTCAAAAAAAAAATATCTTTTGTACATATTTCTAGGTATTATGCAGAGAACTTCCGACTTCTTTGTGTTTGCCACACACACCCCCCCAAAAAAAAATCAAACAAATCAGTAATGTTTAGTTTAGGAGATGGAACAGATAGTTGTAGTTTGATGCAGGGTGCATTGTCTGTGCATTTCAGAGACAAAGAAGCAGAGACTGGTGAATGTCTAGCTCTACTTACTTATCACTTGTGGAGGGCATGGGTTACCTCAAGGCTGTCAACAATTAGGGAGCAACTTCTGACTAAGTCAGAAAACATCACCACCCAGAGAGACCCAAGAGTACATTATCACCATTTATAGAAATACTGTCTTTACAGTATTCCATACTCTATTGTCTAGAAGTGGGCAGAAGAATTCAGTGGGTTGGACATGGTACTCTCTAGTGATCCCAAACCTAGCTGTCCTGCTGGGGTCACCACTGAGAAGGAGAATTGAGCATTTTGGGCCAAAGCCTGATGAGCCTTTACAGGGATGTGGCAGCAAAGGAGAACCTTCTCCCCATATGGTGAGCACAAAGGCCTGGCATGACTGCTGTTCCTGCACGCATCGTGAGGGACTGTTCCCTTTGTGCCACAGAAGGCAGGGCTATTGTATCACCTCTCTCTCTGCATTGTTCCAACTCAATTGCACTGGCATAGAAAGAAGCTGCTCGGCATCTTCTGCGCTGCGCGACATGGGGAGATGTCATGCCCACGCACTTCCTGCCTGCCTGGATGTGAAGCAGTTCCAGATGCCATCGCCTGGCTCCTCCTGACACAACCCAGCTGACTGGCTGTGGTTTCTCAAGCTGCTACAGAAATGACTACAATTGATGATCGTGCCTCAGAAAAGTGAGACTGGGGACATCGACTCAGAGATCTGAACCCAAACTGACTTCCAGTTTATTGGTTTATTTACTTTTGGAGGGCAGAGAAGGAAGAAGAGGTGCTATGCTGGCTGAGTCACCCACATCTGATTGACTTCTGTGACTGTTAAAAGCGTAGGTGTGTACTGGGTGTACCCGGTAGGCATGAGAGTGCATTATGTAAGGAGATTATATAAAGAGACAGCGATACTACATATAATACACACAGAGGGGAAAAAAACCTTACACATGTTCTCCACCCAACAGGGGCATAGCACACATGGTTGAAAAACACTAATGAAGCTCAAGTGCAGCAAAAAAGTCCAGTGATCGGAGTGAAATATAAGCTGCCTCTGCCTGAAAGCCAACACAAAAGCGTTGGGCACGATCCCATGCTCCCTGCCACAATGGGACTTCAGTCTAAGTAATGACTATTGCCTTGGTACTTGTTTCTGACGATGTTATAAGGCAAGGCAAGCACTGCAGGGAGACTCTTGCCAAAGAAAACCACAGGGGTGTGCTGCCAGGCATGCTGATACTCCCAAGAAGCCAGTGACAGCAGGAATATGGGAGTATGCATAATCAATGTACTTCTATGCTTTTTTTCCTAAAATACTACCCTTCTTGGTCAGTTACTTAAAAAGTAAAGGTGTACACCCAATAAGCAAGAACCTTACTGTGCTGTTACAGTTTGCATTTGGAAGGCAAACTGAAGTTCACGACTGAGGTCATTGTCTAACAATGCAACAAGAGTGACACTTTTCGTAAGCTCAATCCTCTCCCAAAACCTACAGCAAGGAGATATTACCCAAGAAGTGCAGGACACATGCCTCTTCCTTTCCCCGAAAAGTCATCATCCTGTTCTCTCAGATCACTAAAAATCACAGCATTGGTGCAAGATCTGTTGCTCAGGAAACCTCCATTCATGGAAAAACCCTTCTGAAGACCATTTAAGTTTCTATCGGTTCTCATCAGTTTAAATACATTTTGATATGCTTCTTCCTTAACAGTGTAATGCCAAACATAAGGACACCAATGTCTGTGTACAAAGCTTTTCCTTCAGCATTGTCCTTTCTACTCACACAGAGGAGACATTGAGTATTTATGACATGGCAGCTGCTTCCATTCAGGGGAGCGATGTCTGCAAACCATAGACAGTTACATCACCAACATAATAGGTAGGAGAATAGATTTGAGATGAAAACTTTTTCCTCCAAGAGGAAAAACACATCATTTGATAAAAAACAATGGAAAATTTACCTAAAGAATCCCAAGAAAGTAAACAAACAACAAAAAACACTTTTACCAATATACGTAGAAGTCTCCCTAGGGTATAGTCACAGAAATAATGTGTCGTGACTCATTTTATAAACTTTCTCATAGATTTTCAAAGTTATAGTTGATAAATTGCCACAGAAGCAATTTGAAGTATGCCTACTGATGTAGTCAATTCCTACGGTTTGGCTGTAGATGTGAACTTGTTCAGAGCTGAACTGAGTTCAGATCCATGATTCTTTTCTTTCAAGTTAAAAGAGTATAGTTGATATATTTAAAGATAACAATCCAACAATTATAAAGTTACTAAGATAATAAAATACCTGATAATCTTTGTGGAGCATCTTGAATGAAAACAATATCAATGTCTTCTGAAACAAAAGCCCTCACATCTGTAGGAAATACTGTCTAAATTCTCTCTTGTAAGCAGATAGGCCAATTGTTTTACAGATCTCAGGGAGGACTCGTGAAACTTTAGTAGGCAGTTTTATTAATAAAAACCACAAGAATTATAATCCAGATAAACCTTAAAGGTCAACCTTCCCTGTTAACGTAAAACAATGTTTCTCACATGCACCTCAGTTGAACACAAAGTTCTCATTGTGTTATCAAAAACTAGATTACTACTGCTTTTTTTTTTTTCTTGTGTCACTGAGTGTCAAAATATTGTTCATTCAATACATGGAAGTATTCGTATACAGTTTTATAACTGATCTTTAGTTGCTAGCTGGAGGCAAAAAAGAAACAGTAAAGCTGCTTGTTGGGAAACCTCACCAACAATGAAAATTAATATACGCCTTTTTTCATGCCAAAATAATTTGAACAGATTTTAAGGTCCACAATGGTTTGTTTATTCTTAAATGGTTAAATTGGAAGTGACGCGTGTGACACAAAGTAATTTAAATGAAACGATACAGAAAGGATGCATATATGCTCTGTTTCTTTCCTTTTAATTTTGGAGAATATTGTCACAATTGCTAACAAAGGCATGCCTTAAATTCTGTTTAAGAGAAAAGGGAAAAAATTCAAAGCTGAACAGAGAAAAATGAGAAAAAATTGAATTACAGAAAGTATGTGTGAGTTTTAACCTCTCAGATTTGTATTAACTAGACAAGACTACAGAATGAATACATTTCCCAGGCTCCACCTAGCAGACAGTTCTGAAAGATATTTGACCCACTTCCCTCTCCCTTTTTTCCCCTTCCAGAATTAATTTTCCCTGCTATTTTTATATGAACGAAAGAAAAAATACCTCTTCACAAAGAAGCAGACTCCCATTTGACAGGATTACTCACTGCTAAAGTAAAGGGTTGTACCCAGGTTGTGTCGAGGGCAGAGAAATCTTAGGGACCCATGCCAGGAAGGACTGGTTGGGGCCATGATCTAACCACAAGAAAACAGACTAGGCTTTCAAGTCGAGTACTGGCATGTTTACTGGAGCAAAATGATCAGCCCTGAAATAATGATCACAACGTAGATATTGATCACAAAATGTTTACAGTGCAATATTTGACTATAAAAAGATCCTGGTTCATACTTCTGACACCTGTTTGACTCCTATTTCTTTCCTGGATTGCTTAGACACTTACAGCTAAGTGCAAGCTGACGTGGTCCTTTTGATGGGGGTCAGAGGAGCAACATGATCTGTGGATCAAAGCACTACTGATCTCCACACTATCAAAAATGCTGTTATCTATACCATGATTCAGGGAATGACTTTCTCTTTCCAAATCTTCCTTTCCTTTCTTCCCATTTGTGAACATTGCCTCTTCAGCTTGCCAGCTTGTTCACTCATGTTTGTAGGTCTGCACGGATCTGCCCAGTGCCTATCCGGAAAAGGGATCTGACTCGGTTAAACCACTAGTAGTATTGTAATAAAGTGCTAAGAGCAGCAGAGAACTGCCAGAGCACAGGCAGATAGGCTTAGAGATAGTAAATCAGTACTTCATAAAGTTCACACATGTTTGAGGGTATAATTGGGAAGGAAGAAGAGCAAGCCTTTAAGATAGTAAAAGTAACAAAGCAAGAGCACCGAGATAAATTTTATGAACAGCATATTTTTTTTTTAAAGAAATACGGGGACATAGAGTGAGTAAATAACATAAAAATAACCAGAATTCTATTTTATAATTTACATTTCCCCCAAAATTTCCAGAATTCTTGCTTCATGTTTCTGAACATTAAGGCATTTTCTCCTCAGACTGCTACCAGTTTCTGACCAATGTTACACTTCTGAATAATAATCTAAAACAATTGATTTGAAATGTTAATTTACTCGTCCTGAGGAAAACATCTATTATTCATTGGATTCTTATAAAATTAGAGTTATCCTTGTCTGAATAATCTGTATAAATAAAGAGCATGCTACCTTTAACATATAATTGAAACTTCATCTTCTGATTTTGTTCCAGTTTTCAGTCCACTGGAGTTGGAAAAAAGATTTTCATCATTAAGTCATCATTACGTATCAGGCTGTGGTAAAAATGTATACAAAGCATTGTTTTACTAACTATAAAAAACAAGAAGTCACCTGAAAAAGAATCAAGATGTTAAAGTAATGTCATTCCTGGTTCTGTGGAATTGTCCTTTTCCTTTACCAGAACATTTCAGGTGACAACATTTTGGAATTTGATGCTAAATTCGCTTGGTTGAGTACAGAGACGAGAGCACAACCTTGATGCCTCAGGGATACGGTAATGCAATACAGAAGGATTTATTTTCTTTTTTATTTTTACCTCATGTCACAAGTTCAGTTTTAGGCCAACAGTACCCAAAACCACCACCATGTGATATAACAGCTTATGCAAAGAGTCTGGCGGTTTTAACCCAAGCCCTGGGACAGAGGAATGTGCCTCACAGATTTGCTGCCACTGTGTTAGCGTTACTGTTGCTCTGACCGAGTTTCTCCGTGATCAGGGTTGGATACCAGCTGATGGTCTATGCCGTCTCAAATCAGGGCATGGGAACTTCAGCTAGAAAAAGTAAATGGTAAAACAGTCCCAGAAACCAATGGACATATTTTAGAAGTCTGGCTGTGCAGCACAGACATGAAAAGGCAACTGGAAGATTTCTTTTGAGTGTGCTCAAAAATACATTTGGAGGGCACCTCGCAATGACCTTCCCTTGGCTTGTTCTGGTCATTCTGATTCCACCGTCATTAGTAACTACGACTTCTGCAATGGCAGTTAGTCGCACTGAATCCTAAGTCAGGGAAAGGGAAGGGTCTGCATTAAAACTGTAGATACGGCTGCTCTCCATGGGCTAGTGTCAAAATGGAATAGAAAATTTTATTCAGTTTGTTCCCACCAATAAATACAGTCCTGGCATCCTGGATAAATCCTTCATATAACAGCATGTGTTCTTTTATGCACCCTGGGAGCGATTCTATTTAAAGCCATGGAATTGTGGGTGTGAGACTGTAAGCACATCCACTTACCCAAAACAAAATTAAAACCTGTCTTATATTAGAGTCAGGAGAGCTGTTACAAAAAATGCAAACCATATGAAGTTTTAAGTATACTTATGTTTTTTATCTGTCTCTGTGTAGCATATACAATTGACTTTCACTGCCTGAGATGAAGTGCTGACAAGTGTTTTACCATATTATTACAGAATACCCCAGTAGCATTATCACACTTCAACTTTTGCTTGCAATAAATCTCTGCTACATGAACGTCAGAAGTCATTGCTCATATCATATCCAGACAAAGTAAGGGCCCTCCCTCCCCAGTGGACGTGAACAAGACTGCACACTCTAGGTATTCTGCTGTTGAGGCTGGAATAGCCCCCGCAGGCCAGACACCAGGAACAACGTTCCCACAAGCATTACTTGGCAAGGGCCAGAGGTCTGTTCTCAGGCAAATAACAGTGGCATAGGCATGAGTCATTGCAGAACGCAATGGATTTATCACCACGACGACATTATCATCCCTTATATGCCAGTTTCTATGTGCAAGTCTCTTTTAATTTTTTTTTTTCCTTCTCACAGATTTATAACTCAACTGCTGAAACACATTTCACATGAACAGGGTTCTCTGCTCTGTGTACTTTTTTTTTAATAGCTATACCATATACTATATTCTAATTGCATGGGTCCAGCTTTAGGTCCAGCCTGTTTATTGGTTTCAGTTTGGTCAAAGCAAATAATGTGCAGTCACCATCTCCAGTGTCCCAATCTCAGCGGTGACAGTGCCTCTCTGTGGCCTTGACTAAGGCATTTAACCTTACCTCCTAAATTTTGCTGTCTGTGAAGCTGGAGTGATAGTGTTTATGCAACTAGAGTGCTGTAAGAAAGTTAAGGGTAGCACAGACATTTCATTAAGAAGGGCAGTATTTGTTACAGAATTAGATGCCTTCGTCTGCACTTTTATAGTGAAAAAAGATATTTTTCCCTCTAAAAGGTGGGAATTCAAACATTCTTCCTTCATACTGACCAGGCCTGGACTAATTAAAAAATGCATTAAAGGGGCAAGGAAACCCAAGGATGAGAGTGCATAGAAATGATTGTTAGATTACACATTCCAAAACTCAATGAAAAAGACATTTCTTGAGATACTGCACATTTCCATTGTGATGCAAGAAATAAGCGAGATGATAACTATTCAGGTGACAAAGATACTAATAAGCAAGCTACAGTGGTTTCTTGCTGTCTTTTTCTCTCTTGCCTAACATTTAGCAAATACAATTTTTCCCCTTTTGCACAATAATTGAGGGAAACCTGGAAATAAACTCTTTGAATCTTCCAATAGAAATGAGCTTCATGCTGCAAACTGTGCCTGATTCAGACTTCACATGAGATTAATTTCATGAAATTCTACAGCCTGACTGTCGACATAAAAGAGAGGAAAGTGGGGCCTGTAGTTCATATTAGTGTATGTAGCTCTCTGACGCTGCAGTATTTTCTATATCAGACCCAAGAGGTGGTTGTAAACTCAGGTATGAAACTGTTGCATCAAATGGTGAAACAATAACTAAACTTATTGTTAAACATCCTCACTTAGTATTCATCCCCTTTTTAACACAAAGAAAAAAAAATGAAGCATGAGACGTGGGAAGGAAAGGCAATAAAACCATCTAGCTGCACATCCTAGAGAAACGTCTAAAGCCTGAGATCGCTACAGTCAGACCTCCCTCGAATCCTACACTCTCTAGCTGCCACCTCTCCTCAGTCCCCACGCTGACCCCCTGAATCAAGCCAGATGGGACTGGCGGAGACATGTCAAGGAAGTGCTGAAAAGGTGACTTGGGTCTCTGGCAGCTAGTCTGGAGCTCGTTTCTATGTGAAATCTCTGGGGGCTGCTGCTTTGCAATTTCTCAGGAATGTTTAATTCTCCTCATCCCTTTGCTGAGTCTCTCTGGAGGGGTCACGGAGGCCTGTGACATCCCTGGAGGGCACTGCCTAACTAAATTAGCATGAGATAACTTTGGACTCTCTTCCAAACAAGAAAATACAAGGGAGAGAATTTCATTAAAATCAGAAGACTAGGTGATCCAAGTTAATCCCAGCCCAGAGCTGCTGCAGAGATGTTCGCTGTTTATATTTTGACTTTACTCTCTGTTACAGAGTTCACTGACTATAATGGAAGCTGCGTTAAGTGCACTGCTTGACCTTAGTTGACCAAATCTTAGTTTTATAATAAAGACAAAAAGTGGGTTTGGTGGCTCTAAAAGGTTTGACTAGCCGCTGTTTTGCGTGTTTGTGTGTGACTACGTAGGGCACTGAGTAAATGGTAAATTATAAACACTGATGTACTTCACTCTTTATATGAGCTTTTTAATCAGGAAACATGAACTCTTTAATATACAACAGTATTATAATTCATACATATATGTGTGTAGGCATAGCATTCGTTAGCAAAGCAAATACAACTACGAAGTCCCAGACTTGTTTTTTTTCTTCTTTTTTAAAGACTTGTGTACACAAAGTTTTATTTAGGTTCCCTCAGCAGATGAAGGAAAAAAAACCTCTACCACAGGAGGTAAAAAAGAAAAAGACAACTTAGAAAGAGGGAACGCTGAGATCTGCACACGATTCTGCAATAGCACGTTTCCCATGTAACTCAAGGGCAGGGTAAAACACAAAGGTAGCTCAACGCACCCAGCAATATCCCACCTCATCTTCCAGCAGTGAGAGAACTGTAGCAAACACCACACCAAATACCTCCAAAACCAAGGATTCGACTCTCTGTATACAAACAGGATGGGGAACGAATTAGAAATTTTTCACTCGGGCTGAGGTTATAATAGCTGACTCTAGGGAAACAGGAGATGAAATAAAAATGTACCAGAAAAACCTCATTGCCTGAGCTTGATCTATCGGAAAAACTGGGTTGGTGAGACCCTGGAATTCACACTTCAAAGTACTATTAAATCTATTGGTAGTAATAAACTGAGACCACCTAACTTAGCGCAATATGAATGAAAACCATACTATTCTTACAGACCTGAGATTAGAAAATGAAATCTTACTTTATTAAATGCTGTTTATAAGCCAGTCCGGCATAAGAGCATGTTTTGGATATACTGGGACAAACACTCCTCCTTCTGAGAAGACAAGAAGAAAAGGAAAAGTTACAAAAGTTCATGCAGTTCACATTAAGGACAACCCAATGTGCTCTCTCCCTTCAGGAAGGAAATACTAGCATGGCCTCTTAGCTACACGCTGAGGGCAACAATCTGCTGGGAAACATGACTTCGAGTCGACAGAACTTGGGGCACCAACAGGCTAAACCAGGCTGTCATAACTGTCTCCTTCTCACCAAAGGGCTGCTGCTTTGCCACGGGTGCTACTGGGTTTCTACATGCACAGTTAAAAATCAAAGCAAATTTTCCCGCTGAGCTTTTCCAACAGAACTGAGTGTCTGTTCAGTAGGTGCCTTTTCTAGTCTTCCTCAGAAAAGACAGAGAGATACACCAAAGGAGAAAGTTACTCCAGCATGGGGGAGAGACTGGAGAAAATGCATGAAAATCAATTCTTCCTTCCACAGTGAATACTCCTTCCCCCTCCCTAAAGCTTGTTTCATCACCAAAATCATACCCTGAAATCAGGCATGTGGACCCAAATCCTGACCCCCTGGAGTCAGTCAAATCTTTGCTACAGACTTCTGTGAGGATGGAATTTCATTCCAAGTGTAGGAGCCTGTCACGGCCAAAGGCGAAAAAAAAGGGTATTTTCCACACAGGCTCTGCTTTTCTACTTTTGTGCCCCTCGGGAAACTGATGCAATTAGATCCCTATTATTATATACTGGAAGGGCACATTTGGCACTGCATGTGAGTTTATGTACTTTTAAAAGTTTATGTACTTAGAAAACAGAGGGAAATTTTAAATATAAGTTACGTTCTTTCAAACACCAGACTTTATATATAAACAGTTCAGAGCTGCTATAGTCTGGTAAGTGAATAATTAGGAAGAAAAATGCATGTGAAATATATGATAAGCTGGCAGAGAAAGATTACTAAATAAGTTTCTTCCCCCTTTTTATTGCCAAAACAAGAGATAACAATTCATATTTGCATCCAAAAACTAATCAAACTAACTTCAAATATTTGAATGAGAACCACAAGGAAGGAGACCTAAATTTATAGCTATAGGCCTTTGTCTTTGTTGTAGGCCTTCCTGGAAAGGTGCAAATAGGAAAATTAATCCAAACAAACTTCGGGTGTGATCTCAACAAATCTACTTATAACCGCATTAAATGCATCCTTTGTCAGAATGAGAGTCCTCCCTTTTATCTACCTAAATTCAGGACTCTTCAGTCCTGAATACAAGCCCACATTGGGGTTTAATGCAACTAAACTGATCTACTTTACAATTTAACCCAGACTGATTTTCCTGGACCAGACCCATCAGTGTACTGCGCTGCGAGGAACAACATGCGTGGTGAGTGACAGACCCTTGGAGTTCTTACTATGTACACTGAATTTTCTTGCCCTTTTTTCTTAATATATAAAAACAGCTCAGCTTTTGTTCTGATTCGTTAAAAACCTACTTTCTCCTCCATGAATTTTAACTGGATACATGAGTCTCCATTACCCTAAATTATCAGCAATGGTATTTTGAAGTATTTACCAAATAATCAGTTTTGTCTCCTGAGAAAGCAGCAAGTCAACGGTGAAGAAAATCCTTGCATTTTCAAATACGGCACGCACAAGAAGGACACACATGCATCCTCATATATCATATGCATATCCTGGTATGTCAATTAGTCTGTAATAGGCTTTCAGCTATTTCTGGGTAAAGGTACCACAGAAATCTAAGTAATTTTCATCATATCGGAGCTTTTATATGCTTTACCAGAACCAACCTAGATAGCAAGGAAGGATTTTGTCTTTATGTTGTGGGGCAAGAAAGGAAGATGCCTTCCTTCCAACTCTCTCAGCAACCCAATGCCTGGAGGAGCAACAGGAAAGAAGCCATGGTGACCTCTCTGAACTCATGGAAGCAGCTGCCAGCTCAGCTGGAGGAGCATTGCTGACAGACTGTAGCACCTACCACTGGAAGAAGCCTTTAAGCCAGTTCCCTCTCTCTTTACATCCTCTACCCCTAAATTATACAAATGGAAGAGCAAGAAAGGGCTTTCAGAAATCTCAGGAGTCGGCTTTTAATTAGACTGCATAAAGAAGTCGCCAAGTTAGTGTTTTCAGTTACCCATACAAAATCAATATAATTGCTGTATTGAGCAAGCAAGGCATACCTTTGTTTAAGATATGATTTATGAATTATTCCAATCTTCTCAAACACTTTGTCTTTTGGCATATCAATGTTCTTTCTCTCTGAATTTAAAATTCTAAACAAATATTTAAACTTCTAAAAAAATTTAAACTCAGCGGATACCAAAAAAAACCCTGTCTCACACGTAGAGAAAAATAGCACACAAAAAGGAAAATGCTGACTTTTCTAATTCTAGTTTTAAAGGTACCTTTGAAAGTCTTCTAGCCATTATCACAATGGAGTTCAGCAGCAACCTTTTTTCTCTACCTTTGAGAAAATGAAATTATTAAAAGAAGAGGAAGCAAAATAGGCAGAGATGGTGAGAGAAATTTTGAATTTCTTTTTATTTTAGGACTAAAAGTATGAGAATGTCAGGGAAACCAGAACACAGCTGATATTCTAATCCTGAATACTTTAATATACACATTTAACCTTAGACATTAAAGGGGTCTCATGCACGTACAAGTGGGGGAAATACATACATGTTCTTATTGTACCAACACCACACAGAGATGCCACATGGCACTGAATCAGGACGGCTGGTCAGTTAAGGCTTCTTTTTGTTTACCCTGTTGTGAAGCCAGTGTAAACGTATCGTCTTAAGACTCTGTTAGAGAGCTTTAAGTAAAAGCACTTGTACTTGTGATGGGTTAAGAGCACACAGTGAATCTGTTATCCTGGCTCAGCTACACAAGGCAACTCACTAAGCCACAAGAACTTGTACATGTAACTCACCCCTAAGTGTCTGCTCTTACTGGATGTGTGTCCCCCCTCCCCATCCCCTGCCCAAAATATAGAAGAGTCAAGCACAGGCCCTGGTTTTGCAAATACTTCAGAACACAGGGTGTACATCAAACAGGGCTCTGGCCAGAAGCTTCATCAAACTCTGACCTTTAAAGAAGTTGTTTAGGCTCTGCAGTTAAATGAAAGGGTTGATATGGAGCTCAAAACAAAAGGCAGAAGAAGAGGGAGGAGGAGGAGAGAAGAGCATTTTCTGGCATATGACCCAGGTTTAAAACTGTGTTTCATTTTCTTAAACAAAACCAAAACACTGCTCCAACTTTGGGAAATCCCTAGAAAAACAACAGAAAACATTGTTTCAGAAGGCAATTATGGTCACCAAAATGACACATCATTTATGAATGGAAGTACTTAGAAGAGAGTAAACTAATTCTTAAGGACAATAGCAAACATGCATTGGACCTAAATTTGCTGTTTCCTTGGCACTGTTACACTAGCAATTCAATTACTCAAAATTTGCACTACTGTAACAAAAAGCAGAACCAAGCCCGTTATTTCCATCAGTGACAAAGAAATACTTATATCCTAACTGTGCAAAAGTCTTCATGAAACCACAGAATGAACGACTTAATCAGTAGATTGATCAGAAAATTCCTAATAGTAGTAAGGGTAGTAGTAGTAGCGACAATAATAATAATGATAATGATGGGGCCACACATTACAGGCATACATTATTCAGCTTCAAAAGGATGCCTCTATCAGCTGTACAAGTCTTATGCACTTTACGTGCACACAGTTGTGTGTCCAGTAACTCCTGCTTTCCTACTGGCTTATTTCAATCAAAATTTGGCAAAGGGACGGCAGTACCAAAAATATTAATTGACTGCAAGTCTTGCTGAAATAGAAGTTGTCAAGGGGAGGGATACCCTGTCGGATCACTGAGGGAATGGCCAAGCCTGAATGTAACTCCCAGTAGGCAGCAGGGAATGCACAGAGGAAGAAGCTATTACAAAGGCTCAGAATGCATGGGAAACTCCACGCGGAAGTTGCAGCTTGTTAGATACTAGAGACCCAACCATGTGTTATAAAACAAACAGCTTGCTTACAGGACCATGTCTTCAGAAAACGAAGTTCAGACTTGCCAGCTTTGGAGACAGATTTACTGTGCAGGAACACAGCCTTTCTTTTTTTGTTTCATTTTAAACACTGTTGGCTTGTGTAACAACTAACACACAGTAATTAGAAATGGAGAGGCTGAGGTTTGCTCAACATACCTGAGCAGCAGTATGAAATTTTGTGCAAGTTTCCCCATCAGCTGCTCCTATTCTGCCAAGGCAAGTGCACGGGATGCTAGCAGGGAAACCCTTTGCCCCTTCCAGTCAGCTGCATACTGCACCACTGGTGTCCCAAAGAGCAGATTAACCTGGCAGAGGCTGAGGGCAGACCACAGCTGGTCTGGAGGGCCACAATAAGAGCAAATTGCTTCCTGCCAGAGCAAGGGTTAAACCAGGAAACATGCTGCTGTCTTATCATCGCAGTGCCTGCCCCGGTCTGCTGACAGCATCTGCTTGCTTTCCCCTAATTCCAGGCAGGATCACGCATTGATGGTATAGCCCAGTGGCTACCAGGTGGGCCCCCAGCTCTCTGCTTTTCTATGTGGATTGACATATAGAATTTAGTCTGATCAAGGACATGAGAAAATGTAAACAACAAAATGTTGCCAGTTCAAACTTTTTCATTTCCTAGCACCCTCAGATGGAATTGGTTCAGAGAGACTACTTCCCTTGTACCCCCCCATCTCAGCCCAGATGTACAGAAAGCTCTCAGTGACAACAGTCCTACAGGTTGTACCCATGGCTCTGACTGTGGCAGCTCGGCTGGACTGTGGGAACCTATAACATCCTTCAGTCACGAGGGGAGAATAATTATCTGCCAAAGTCCCAAATAAGTTGTCATCAAGGCACTTGTCTCAGATCAGCCCTGATCTCACCAGCAGGCATTGCTGCTCAACTGGAACAAAAACGCCAAGACATTTCATCTCTTAATTGAAGTAAAAACATCCATACATGTGGGTCTCTAGAGGAAGCCATTCTTTCCATGTGCAATCCCAACATACTCCTTTCTCAACACATCTTCAGTCATGACTCAGACCTGAGAATGCCACTGAGGAAGAAGGGGGATGCACTGCTGCACAAACTCTAATCCAGCCAGATTACTGTGGTCTACTGGGCAGGCAATTAGAGACAGAGATACACTGGAGACTATACCTCATCTTTGGAGTAACGGAAAGCTGTCAGATCTTTAATTTTCTATCACATTGTGGTATCTACCAAAATCTCTTTGAAGATTTTTACAATTAGATACTATATAATATTTTGCCATACATCAAGAATATGAACATAAGGTATTTAGAGATGTTTGGAACAGCAAGCTATATTAGTCCTATGAAAAGCCCTACGCTGTCGTCTTTCTGTAATCATTCCACAAGTAGGATCATAAGTATTTTTCTTCAGATGTTGTCTGTGTGTGTTCAGTTTGCAGCTCTATGGCATTAGAAGCATACAGATGTTCTTGCCTCTTGGTAAATACTATGTAAATTTGTTCCTGTGATTATAGCACTTGCTAAAATGAGCATAATAATTAGGAGGCAATCCTTACTTTATGAATTTTCCATAGTAGGTTTGATGCTCCAAGATAAATCTCCAGTTTGTCAAAATAGCTGTGCATGTGCTTAATTTTAAACATGCTCTTACTCTAACACAATTAAGCAAAAGACTTAAGTACATGCTTGTTGCTTGAAGGGGTTTAAATCTGTTGACTTTAATTAGATTTATGTCCGGACTGAAATTCTTCCCTGAACTGAGGTCTGTGAAGTACAGTGCTTTGAGAGAGGAAGTGCTGAATGAAAGCTGAGAGCCTATTCTGATTATAATTTTAACATGACATAATACTTTATATATTTACATGCTCTGTATGCATTAGCTATTTAAGACCTATATATCATCATCCATAAAGAAGATAGTAAGTGCTTTTATTTTATATTATCTGACTCCATTGTAAAAAATCTCACACTTATATCAAGCCTCATAAATAGCAATTCAATCTTCAAAAAAGCAAACTCTTTTCCTTGCGGATTAGTCCTAGGAGAAGAGACAGAAAGGCTGTTATAGATAAAATAATCATATGCTCATGCAATTACTTCTGGCATTTCAGGCCAACAGCTTTATGGACGCATGCATATATTTTAAATGGTTTGGTGGTAACTTTTCTAAGTACATACTGTATTAAGTCTTCTTAACAATTTTAAAAATACCTTCTAAATAATGATCAGTGAAGCAACCTCCATAAGAGAATTAGATACTAATCATAATTTGAAATCAGACAGACAGGAAATTGCCACACCCTACATTAGCGAATGCATCCAGGTCCCATGGTAGTCTTTATGGTGAGTTTAGATTGTCTATGGGAAATGAAATCATGTGCCAAAGGCCAAGTAAACCCAAAATTAAAATTCACAGTAATGTCTCCCAGTTGCATTCATAATCCTGCTTATTACCTCTTACATCATTATAAAGTGTTCTCCAGAATAAAACAAGCCACTGCTGTGCTATGTGTACCACTGACATGCTATAGGCTGTCCAAGTTCTGCTCTAAAGGCCAAATATCACCCACTCAGTTTTAAAAACTGTGGTCAGGGTGCTTCAGGTCTATGTGGTGGTCAAACCCTGGGATACTGCGTGCCTTGGAATTATCTGCTGCTAATTCCCAGGCTCTTTTTATCACAAGCCCTCTAATTCACTTTCAGATACTATATTCTATACGATGACGACAGCGACCTCAATCTACATGCTATTATGGATATAAAGAGTGGCTCTTCAATTCCCAGAAAACTATCACTGCAATTACTTGTGGCATTTCTGGGCAGTGTCTTCGTGGACACGTGCATATATTTTAAATGGTTTGCTGCTAGCTTTTCTTTTACATAGATTTGTAATACCTACCATCGCTCCAAAGTTCATATTCAGTGGTCTCAAATTCCCTTCACAGTTATTTATAAGAATGGGAATTAGAAACTTTGAGGACCTGGTGAAATCACTCACTCAAGAAATTAAACCAAACAATAAAACTAAGTAGCCTAAATATTGTTTAGCAGAAATGTGGCACCTGTAATCCATTACTGAAAGAAGAACTCAGTACCATAAAATATAGTGATCAAGTTTTCAGATAGTGAAAAAGATGTTAGTGGAGAATTAAAATAGAGTAAGTTTATTTTCTTCTGGCTTCTAACTTCATTTAGATTTTGTAGTTGGCAGCATGTCAGGACCAACAGACTTCCGGCAGGAGATCATTATTTTAAAACATTAACTCCCATGTTAATGTTTGATTTTGCTAATGTTTAAATTGGGATATATTTCTGAGCAGGAGAATGGAGGGGGAAGAGGATCACACACAATGCTTTTTCTCCAGTAAAAGTAGCTAGAGGTGGGTTACAGGGGAAAAAAAAAAACCAGACCCCAAAAAACCAAACCACCCAAACCTGATTTCTTCTTTCCTTTGTAAGAGACATTGCCTGGTTAAAATTAATTGCTGATACTACACTCAACCCCACTTTTAAAACACACTTAAAACATACCTACTTCAGCTAACATAATGTAACAGACATAATACAATTCACACAGGTAACTGCTAAATCCAAGGTGCAGGAAAGGTAGGAAAACACAAAGAAAGAGTTTGTTCAGCGATAACAGAAGCAATTTACTGGGCATAGCAGCCTTTGCCAGATCTCTGCTATCCCACTATTTGAGTGAGGGCTTCTGCAGAGTGTCAGCCTTGAAGCTGTGTGTCATAAGAGATGCAGTGTTCTAGAAAAGACATAAATCTGAGCCTCTGACTATGGGAAGTCATCAGAGATCCCACCATACTTTTAATGAAAAAAGAGGTATCAGCTCCTGGTCAAGTAGTCCCTGGGTTAAATAATTGGCAAGCTGGCATGGGGAGTGTGGGACTGCAAAGGCAGATGAACCATGAATAAAGGCAGATCATACAAAAAGAAATTCTTGCCTCTTGGGTTACCCTCAAGCTTAGCTCTGTAAAATAGCTGCTGATCTCACATATGTTCACTAACACACTCTTCAAACTAAGAGACTAAAATTTTAAAGAATGTCTACTGATTTTAGTGGCAACAAGACACGAAGGGACTCTGAAGTATCTGAGCTATCTCTGAGTTGGATACCTCAGGCATCAGAGTACACAGGATCCAAAGTGTGTAGTTCCCTACTGTGCCATCCACTCCTGCAGCCACACTTACCCCCATCCTCCTCACAGTTCTGACTGCATCGCATGTATTTCATTCTCTATTGATAGCCTTCTGTAATACTACTGTGATGCCTTAAAATTCAGCTCACACCTCATCTAGTTTCCACATTTTTTCATAACAGGAAATGTGGTTCATACATATATTTAATTACACGTATCAATGTAAAGCACTAAGCTGTTGCAATAGCAAAACCTGGGTATCAAAACTTTTCCAAAAAATCAGGGTGGTTTTATAGAAGAAAGGATTTCATGCCACGATTTTTCAGTGACACTCCATGGGTTCTTCAAGAAGACCATGTCTCCAATATTGACATCCAGCTCCCAGCAACTGTGAACTTTTGCCCTTTGCAAGGAGAACTTTGATCAGAATTTCATACCCCTCTCTACGTAACAAGTCACCCTGGAGAGAGACACTGAATTCATACACAAATGAAGCTTGGTCTGGTGTCAGAGGGCTGATGTTGCTAAAGCACCCTTACGGGCAATCTAACCAACAAGAGACTGTACAAAATAGAAAATTAGAACAACTACTTCTGAGATGACACAGATTATTCCCATTAGTTTAGTCAGCATGATGCAAAACACAAAAACTTACGTTACACTGAGAGGAAGAAGAGCAAATATTATAATTGTCTTTCTTAGCATCTAAAAGTAACAATGCAAATTTTCATTCCAGATGTGCACTTGCAAAATGAGGTGACTGATTGTTCATTATACAAACCAGTGGGAAATTACAAAAATAAAATAAAAAAAAAAGAGATCAGATAAATACAGAACACTGTCATTTTTGAGGACTTTAATTGCCAGAGGTATAACATTAACAAGCTGTCTCTACTGTAAAATAATTAGTTTGCGTAAACGCATTTTCTTAACTAGCTGGTAGCTCAATTATTACTTTGTTGTCTTGGGCCTAAATAATGGAAGTAGAAGTGTAACTTAAAACAAGAAATATCTGTCAAGCAGAAAAGCTCAAGATACCTTTTAATAACATACTAGAGAGCTGCTTTACTGTGCTGCTGCTTCTTTTGATCTTCTAGATAATATCAGCTGAGGAACATTATACTGTTCTATGTACATTTCCCTCATCACCATAGTATCTGAAAAGCTTCCAATAGTTCATTAAGCAACATGACTAACCACCCTCATTTGTGGTTTCTCCATTCTCTCTCCCATCCTCTCCCCAAGGGAAGAGCTCTCTGTGTGTATGTGTGTGCGCGCGCGTGCAGTGTTTGGTTTATTGGGTTGGTTTGGTTTCTTTTTTTTTTATTTTACATTTTATTATGTGCATGCTACTTTGCATTTATAACAAAGAGATCCATGGTTTTATCTCACTTAATTTCTGTCTTTGATTCTTGTATATTCCTGAGCATAACCTGTATTCCTTGCCCCAACTCTCTGTTTCAGTACATGCTACCCAGCCACTCTTCCATACGCCTGAAGGACATGCAGCAAGTTGATGCAAAGTACAAAAAAGATCAACTAAGTCAGAGAAGGAGAGTGGAAGGGTGGGAGAAAGGTCTCATAAATTATGCAGGCTGTGACTTCGCAGCTGCTGAAAGGTCTTGCGTTTTGTAAGATGAATGACTATAAAAATCGCTTTCTATGCTATTAAAGCGGATAGTGAGCATATAAGAGTCCCCAATAAGGGCGATTGTGGGGTTGCAAAATTTGTCTACCATGATTAAGGTGCATATGTAGGTTTTTTTGTTGCCATTATACAACTGTGTGAATGGAGGCAGCTTTTCACATACAAACTGCAGGTATGAAATACTTAAAAAAACTAAGCCTGCCTCTTTCCCTTCATTATGCTAGCATATGCAGAGCATAACTTCACTAGCTTAGCATACTGCTGTGCATGAAGAGGCTACATCTTGGTAGCATATGTGTAATTTTTTTTTTAAAGCCCAGACTGAAAGACATTATGATAGGCAAAGTATTTAAGTTAGAGATATTAGATATTTAAGTAAGATTTAAGTTAGAGATAGAGATATAAATACTGTGGAACACTATTTCAATTTTTATGTGTTCACCAATTTGGTATCAAAACACTGGGGGCAGTCTCAGTTCCCCTAGTCCACATTTCTAGCATCATCACCTCTCTCAATTCAAATTCATATGCAAGTCTAGCTCTAATAAGCATCATAAAAACGTCCTCTATTTCTGCAATGCTTTTCCCCAGTACATCTTGAAATGGCTCAAGAAATAGCAATATCTGTTATTATTTTATTGATGGGAAAAGTGAGAACAAGAAAAATGAGAGGACTTATTCAAAGTCAGTCACTAGAACAGGGCTGAGGCCAGAGCGAAACTTCAGGGCTTGTATACCCCAATATACCAATCTGTTCCCAAAGCAACATAGTCACATAATAGTCTATACTAACCCTACAGAATCTGCTTTACAACGAAAGGAAAAATTACACTAATGTTTGCTGGGGTATATACAAAATTAGCTTAATTTCTTTTCTTTTTTTTTTTTTTTTTTCTAAAGACAAACTTCTCTGCAAGTTATTGGAGGTCTAGCCCAGCATTTTCTGCTATTTGATTTCTGTCATTCAGAAGAGTTGCAGGTGAGTTGAGACCCTATCCTCTCAGATAGGAGGAGACAGCTAATAAGTGACTGAATCTTTAACGTTGTGTTGAGGACACTTCTGGAAGACTTTACTATCCCAACACTTAAAACACAGGAAAGCCAGAGTAAAAGCTAATATGCCTTAATACAAAAAAGGCTGGAAACAGAGCTAAGCTCTCTGGCTGAAGAGTGCAAACCTTACCTCCTGCGAGTCTCTGAATGAAATCTTCAGGGCTTGCCTGCTGCCCTCAGACAGCAATGTGTCCAGAAACGACACACAGAGCTGGGCGTCAGCTGTCATTGCAAGGGTCTCGCTGAACGTTAAAATACTCCCTGCATCAAGCAAATGCGATTTCTGGCATAAAACCAGCCACTCAAGGGCCAGCTCAATTCCCCCTCAGCTTACTGCTGCCAGTGAGAGCAGATGGGGAGGAAAAGTAGAGGCCAATTTTTTCCCCTCATGGTGGCTTTCTTGCTTGGGACTCAGCAAACTGCAGTCTGATATCAACAAGTGCCACAATAAACTCAGACTTGCTCTTTCCCAAAAGCCAGCAACATCATTCTGACTTCAGAAGAACATGCAGAAACGGTATATTTCTAGACACGTTTCTTAATTGCTTAGGGATTTTTGGCTAAGCCTTCTGATAATTTGACTTGCTTTTCACCTTGAAACAGTTTTGCCTCTGAGATACTCTCCTGGTCATAATTTGTTTCATCAAGTTGGTTTTCTTTTTAAAGAAGTTTTCTTGGCCAAAGTCTTTTTTTATGGTTTTAAGCTGCTGCCAATTACCTGAGAATCTAAGCGTGGGTAAAATTTAATATAGTTGCTTCTTGGGACAAATATGGAGTTTGATATGCAGCAGGTATGATGCAGTCTTCCACAGCTGTCTTGGGTCCTGAGAAATCTTTTTTTGGTTTGGTTTTCATTTTTTTTAAACAATAGAGACATCATTATTTTTCCCATAACACATAACATCTCAGGCACATACACCTTCTTTTGGTCTGCACACACCATAGAGGGTAGGCCGATACTGTCCTCTTATCCATGGATCAGACTTTTGCACCTAACAGAAAATAAAGCACTGCCTCTGCCAAAGGTATCAGAAAAGGATGTTACAAAGGTGACAAAGAAAGTACAAGCCCAAATGATTGAGTGGGAAATGTGTGTTCTTATAAAGCAATACAAAATAGATGCAAGAGCAATAGTTTTCATAAAGAAGCAGGCAAAGAAAGGCCCAAAGTAACCTGACTAGTGGGGTTTTTGTGGTTTTTTTTTTTTCTAATTTTATTATTTTTTTTAAACAAATAGCAAGTTAAATATTGTCCAGACGTTTGCTGGCTTAAGTTTAAGGGCCTGTATGCAGAGTATTCACTCTGGGACCCCACTCTCTTCTCTCAATAACATTATTTCAACTATTGAGTCATGCTGCCACTGGGAAAATACGAACATTTCAACAAAGAAAAATAAATTGCATTTGTGTTCTCACTTCAACTCCCAGTTTCTCGCTGGAGTTGTGCCAGGCCAGTGTTTCAAGGTGCTGACTATCTCCTCCTAGCAAAACAGAACAGATGGGACAGGGAGCTAGGCTGGGACTCAGCAGCTAGATGCAAAATCATTTAAGTCCCACATCAGAGCAAGGCTCTTTTCTCCCCTTACCCTCTCTACTTCGAGCACCTTGGAGTTCTTTGTATGTACATCTAACCACAGCAGTTAGGAGGGAACCATGACACATTTGGTTTATGCATTGCACCATGGGCTGCTGCAGTTTGGACATGGCCAGGAAAAACAAGGCTCACTTCCCTCCTTTGCCACCTGCACCCTCAGGAAAATCCCGCCACTGCTCTCAGATGTAGTTTCCCTCCAATGCAACAGCAATAATCCCATCTTCCTGGGATACAGTTGTATACCAAAGGCTCCGTGATGGCCTGACACTAATAATTCAAGGCCCTGTAAATGAGGTGGGGTCTACAATTTGTGTCTGCGTGTGTGCACATCGTGTTGTGGACCCTGCTACTTTGCAGCTTTTACAAGACAGGCACAACAAGCGCAATCGTAAAAATAACCCTAGTGTGTATCTACACAAACTATTCACAGAAGCTAGTTAAATAAAACATGGCATTTGGTGGCCGTGAGCACTGGAGGGAGGGAGGGTGTGAAACATGAGCCTAATCGGAACTGGGGAGCTGGGGTAAAGAGGGTTACAATTCACATTTGCAGAACACTTTTTGAATACCAAAAGCTTTCCTCTTTATAAAACAAAAACTTCGTTCACTTCAGTTGACTCGCCATGAATAATGAACTGGGGAATTAAAAGCTTTAAACCTGTTAAAGAAGTAATATTAACTTAGGTATAAATATAGCTGAAATAATCCAGACAGTTTTATGACCTTACACCCCCAAATGAAGGTGAAACACAGAATTCTTTCCCCAGGAACAGTGGTAAACACAGCTAACAGATGGAAGAGCTGAATGGAAATTTCAATAAAGTAGACCACAAAGAAGCGTTTGTAAGTGCAGGGGTGCTCACTTAAAAAAAAAGGGGGAAAAAAAGAGAAGGCTAAAAAATGGAACTTTGTTTTATTTTGATAGAGTGCCAAAACAGTACTGCATTCCTTAAAGAGCAGAATAAAGGATCGAGTTAGACTGGCCTTCTCAACACCTCAGCAAAAGCCCCCATGGGTCTCATTTTGCTAGGATGACTATTTATATGACAGGTAAGGGAATAATTTTGTTGGATTCAGTTACACTAGGCCTCCATGACCTCTGGGTCAAAAGAGCAAATGCAAAAGTGACAATGTGGATAATTGCCTGTTTAGGATAATGGAATACTGATTGAGGGTCAATTATTGTAACACCTGAAAGATAAATGAGCTGATGTGAAAGGTTCAGCAGAGATAGCAAACAAGGAGACCTGTCTGCATGCACCGTGCCATGGGTAATAATGCAGAGTACAGACTGCTGGGTTTGATAGCAGAGAAGCATATTTCCCAAGCTGAACTACTAAAGCTGAGCAGTTTCCAAGCCCTGAAAAATTTTACTTTGTAAAATTTTACATGCCATAAACCAGAAATTCAGTCAACTGCCCAAAGCTGCAGGATTAAAGTAATATTATTTAACATGCTAGCCAATTAATTTCCATTATAGCTCTTGTCTGTCCCAGACTAATTCTTTCTTCTGTTGCCCGAGTGAACTTTCTTCCATTGCTACACAAATAAAGAAAACCAGCTTTGACATTTGTGTTTCTAAATCCAAGCAAAGGGGAAACACCATTCAGGCTGCTACTGCAGAGGGGGACTGTGGTTCGTAGGATTTTTATAAGAACAGAATTTTGCCCATAAAACCTTTTCAAACATCTGTGCATGTGGCTAGCCCAGTTACCTTGCTCTGCATTGCTTTTGAGTGGTGTGATTCTTGAAATGCTCATTCTTCACCTTGGTTTTCTACCTAGTTCTTTTGCCCTGCAAAGACGAAGATCCTCCTTTCCTCCTCTACACATCATGACAGTACATGGTCTGGTTTGGGAAAAGGCATTTGCAAGGGGAAAGCACAACTGACCCCTCTTTAGGTTTACAGTCCAACAGGAGGTCGGTCACTATTCTCTCCATTGCGTGAAGGCACATCAATATGCAGTGCTCTGAGGGAGCAATATGCTCAGAAACTGTCTTCCACAGAAGTGTACTGGAGTAAGTAGATGGCCAGTATCCAGACACCTATAAAGCCCACCTCTGGTGTGCAAAAAATATTTCCAGATCACTTGAAATGTCCATCTTCCTGTAGCATCAGATGAATGAGCAATAAGAAACACATTTCCATGAACAGCAGAGCTCTAATCAACTGCTTTCAAGATGAATAATCATGGCTCAAAAGTATGCCACAGCAAAAAGCGTTATTTAGAAGATATTCCTCTCAAGTGAGATGAAAAGGATGCAGACAATCTCCTGCAATAAACTCACAACTCAGTATGAGCTTCTCCCAGTGCTCTTCTACAGCGGTGCATGAGGACCTTGCCTGCTCTTTCTCCACAGCCTCTGTGTGAACAGGGATCTTGGAAAGAGTGGGAATAAGGCATGTCTGGATCAATATGACACTGTCAACAGAATATGTTAGAATACAACAGGTTGTCAAGGAAATGAAAATATGAAACTTCAAAGATACCACCTTCAAGCGGACTTGATCATTGTGTGAGTATGCTGCTAGGGGCTGTTGCCCAGTTTGGCTGCAAGTGTAGACCATTACTACCCTGTGCCTCTCTGCCAGATACAACTTTTTCCTTAGTAGCTACATGAATGTTCATCTCCCAAACTTGTCGCCTCATCTTTTAGCACAAATCTACCTCTGTAAAAAATTCCTAGTAAACTCATTTCTTCCCCCTGTCCAACTGGTATATCACACTCTTATTGTTCATTTGCACTTATCACATAAAGCTGAATGACCAAACCACAGGAAGAGCTTGAGGTTGGTTCTCATCTCTAGTTTATCTAATGGGAACATCACTGCCTCTTCTGCAATACCATCAGCTACAGGAAGAGCAGCTTTGATGCCAACCAGGAATTTCAAATCCACAATGAAGCTCCCTTATCTGTGAGCTAAAGGATTAAAATGAACCAATTTAATAAAAGCCCAGGTGTCCTGCTAGAAACAGCCCTGGTAGGAACAACAGGGATGGAGAGTAAGTCACATGACTTCGGGTAAGAAAACAAAACAAAAAAATCCCAACCCTGGGCTACCGATCTGTCTCACAGTGACTAATTTCTGACTAGAACCCTACTGCTTTGGTTTTCCTTTCCCTCAGACAAGATGAATCACTGTGTGCAGGCTGACAGAAAAAGGAGGCATCCTTTTCCTTTAGCTGCCAAACCCCTCATGATTTTCCTGTATGACAAAAGTACATCCGGCAGTGATGAGAGATTTCTGAAACTTATTGAAGTCTTCAGGGCTTAAAAGATTATTGAGATCGCTTCCAGTGTGGGGATAAGTTAGCTCTTATTTCAAATATGATGTATTTTCTTTTCCACTGCATTTAGCTTCTGCTGGGATTGTCCTGAATGTTCCACATTTCAGGAATGGCTCTCATTTTAGTCTCAAAGCTATTCATCTTCCTTGCAAATTTTCTACCTCCGTGCTTCTGTTATTTAAAACTCTTTGTAGCAGTAAAAACAAAACAAAACAAAACCTTCTACAAGCTGAGCTTACAGAAAGAGACACATACTCAAAGTAATAAATCCCACAATCTTTTCAGTTCCCATGCAAACACGTGTTTTCTGCCTTTTTGTCCCACATTTGGGTTCTGGCACTCCAAGAGGCATACTCAAAGGTTTCTAGCACAGAGTGCCAGTGCAGCTTTCATGGAGACCCAAAAGTTCAAGGCACGGCCCCCTCCTCCCTCCCACCTATGTATGAGGGACTGCTGTTGCTAGTTGGGCCATCTTAGCAAAACATCCCCAAGCAAAGCTTGTTCCCAAAACCAGCTGTGATGAGCCGTGCTGGATATTTCAAATTTGCATAAGCTGTGCTAACTGTTAAACATGGGCCTGAATACTCATAAGTTACAGGAAATGATTACTATTGTAAAACAGCACAGAGCCCTCTGGAAAGCACCATGCAGTTTCATTCTATAAAAGTCCCAACAGGGGATTCTTGTTCTGAGGCTGCTTGTACAACACAATCAAGCTTTCAAGAGCAGCTCTGTTCATGACAACTGCGTAACATCCACCAGGTAAGATATGGAAAGTGACAGTTACAATTACTTATATCTTTTGAAAGAAATGCTGCTGCCGATTGAATAGAAAACTAGGTGTGAGGGCAATTGAATCATTAGCACACCTCCAAAAATTCCGAACCAAACTTTCCTGCAACAGTGAGACAAATACCTTATCCCCAAAAGAGACCAGCATTGTTTTTGCAAAGGATGAGGGAGTTTGTGGTGCTCTGATTTGGTGCAGCTCACTTTAAAATAGTTGTCCTACCTCCCAGCCTGTTCTAAAAAGGCCACTGTCCCAGAGAAGCGGGGTGTACGGGAAGCTTGTAAAACCATAGACTTGGCTGGTTCTCTCAGGGACAAACGTAACACCTGGTTCCACTCTTTAAGTTCTGGGAATGTTAAATTTTGCCTCCTTACACCTTACATACTATTTGTGTAACTTAAGAGGGATAAAGGGATGCCCCTTATGCTGAGGGCCTCTGCAACAGGGACCTGGGGGCACTGGAGCTTTCCTCTGAGCACTGGAATTTTGGCTGGCGTTGATTCTTGGCTTGACAGTTCCTCTGCATGGTACAGATGTTGCAAAGGAGCCACTGGCCAACGTCAGCCTGCTTGCACAGCACAAGCCTTATCAATCTGAGCAAGCTCTGACCTATGGGCTCTTTGCTTCTTCTCAACAGATGGCTACAAGATCCCTACCACAGGAGTAAATCTCATGAAGGCTCAGTGACTAAAACTTTTATCATTCTGTCAGAAAAAACCTGAAGAGATTCAATAGAGATTGTGTGGAAAAAACCCTGCAGAGTAAGGGTAAGAAAATCTGGAGTGACAGTGAACTAGAAACCCAGTGTATGTATGGGCAAGGAACCGCCGAGTGTTTTAAATGTGGTAGAATATCCGTAATTTAATTAAGAATGAAAGCGAAACGTGATTTGTTGTATATAAAATCCAACTCAAATGTGTAGTCTCAGAAGAGGTTGATAAGCAAACACATCTGAAGTAACAGACAGTATAACTAAGGCAGACCAAGTGGTGAAAAGCCAGTTGGAAGAAAGAGGAGACTTTCTGCATAATAGAAATAAATTCCTAATGTTATCCCACCTTCAGCTAACTTACATAGCTTGAAAGATGGGAATAAATCAAAATTAAACAGATCTTTATCAGCAAAGAAGTTGATAAGTCTACTCTGTAAGCTGTCAAAATTCTGAAGATCACTAGACATCAACTTAAAATAGCCTCATATCTGAGGGTTTGCTGAGTATGCTGTGAAAGACAATTGCTTGATGTAGTTTTGGAAGAGATTTTGCAGAATGATGGAAAGGTAAAAGGGGCTTTTTCCTTAGGTAGCAGGCTGGGAAAATTCCTTCCCAATAATTATTTTAATGCTGTTGGGCTTCATTATAACACTAATTGTCATGGTGTCAGGATCTTGTTTTTTTCTTTTTAACTTTTTTTTGAAAATTTTTTAATTGCATCTTCTCATTTACATTTCAGTAAAGGCAAACATTCTGGGATGTTAAAGCTGAGATGCCAAGGAGGACATTACAATAATTTAGGTGGTAAGTACCTGAACTCAAAAGTAAACTGCCTGGAAGGAACCTAGATCAAGGTACTAAGAGCTGATCAGATATATGTAAAAGAAAATGAGAAATCACCTTTGAAAAACATGTTTTTTTCCTGTAGCTTTTGTCATTGAGTTTTTTTTCTCCTGGAAAGAATAATTTTGCAAGCAGCAGCAGTGTTACTGAAGACATAACTGAAGCTTCACAGTCTGTGTGATTAAAAGCAAACTTAAAAGCAGACTCCTAAACAAAAAACATGCTGCATTTATTAAAAATTAAAAAGGACCAAAGTCAAAGCAGCGTTCAGATTGGTTTTAGACAGGCTGCCAATCCTCTGCATTTTCCCCTTTTTCTTTGTGAACTGTTCATATGCTGCTGTTGTTCTAAACTACTAACATAACCATGATACAATGACAGAGAACAGATGCATGCCTGACTCATTTGAGTCTTAAAGACACCCTCACATCCCTCACATGAAACCAAATAGTCAACTGCAGGCTGCAATCAACTGTGAAAATTCTCTGTCAACACCACCATAAACAGCACACGCACCCCAACAGCTCTCTGAAGCTTCATCATACGAAAACCAGATATATGAACAGAGACATCCAGAACAGCATCCCAATTTACCGTTGTCACTGCAGCATAATATTCGTCACCCCAGGCTCGTGTGACATGACAGGTTTCCCTCCTCATTCAGATCCTTAAAACCATACACCCCACACCCACGTACCTTGCCAGCTTCTTCCCAGCCTGCCTTCTGTGACTCTTGTATGAATGAGGAACCCAGAAATTAGGATGGACAAGTATGACTGAGAAAGGAGGGTTTGTCTTGCCATGGTTTGGAGAAGTCAGTGGAATAAACTTGAATGTGACATGCTGCAGAAGGGAACAAATGAAACCAAATTTTCTGTTAAGTTATTTTGTGGCACCTTATGGGTTTGCGGGCTACAGCGACTGGGTGAGGAAGAAGGAAGGAGCATGAAACATCACATTTCAGAGGAAGAACTAAAATTAACATCAATAGCTAAACTCTGATTAAAGGGAAGCTTGCAAGGAGAAACATTAATTAGCAGCTCAAGTGAGCACTGAAGACTTTCAAGTTTTTAATAGACAGATTACAATGAAGTAATCTTTCCTGCTGTTCTCCATGAGGTTAATATTCACAGAGCTTAAAAAAATGGTGACCTACTCTTGTTTGGATGTGCCACACAAATACTGAGAAAATGTAGGACGGGGAAAAAATTAATTAGCAATGGGGGAGACAGTGACAGCAATAGGAAAATCTTCTGAAGCATAGGCTTAAGTTTTCACTGAGAAAAGCTTAGGGCTGTTTTCTTCTTTCTCTTTCGAAACAGTATCTTTAAATGGTTTCTGAAATAAATAGGAGATTGTAACATTCAATATGTGGTTAATACGTGGTCCCTATTGAAAAATCTGAAATGAAGGAAACTTGAAAACACAAGGCACGTGTTCCCCAGCCATGCCATGTACCATTTTAATGACCCAGGCTTGCCAAGGGGGAGCGACATAGGCAGCAACGTACTAGCTTACACTTCACACAGAGTTTAATCTGCCATACCAGAAAATGGATGTCTAGTTTTCCCCTAAGGGGAAAAACATTTATTTTAACAATAGTCATTTACTTCAACAGGTCTGTATCAATCCCTTTCCTTATTTACAGGGAAATAAACTGCTTGCTGTTTAGATAACATTCTCTTCAGGGCAGGCATAGCTTATCGGAGCTGCCTGCTGCGAGTTGAGTCCAGGTTGCAAACAATACACTTTTACCAACTCTACTGCCTTTAAATCTGACAACATAAAGTAAAGCGCAAATTGCTTTCCGTGGCTTTCTTCTGCTTTCCTCAGCATAGCTGGGAGAGATTTGGCCCATTTATACTAACAGTGAGAGAGAATGAGAATGAGAGCATGAGAGTGTCAACTGGCTCCTCCAGGGAAAATCCTGGCCATGGGCTGGGCATCCTGTCTAGGAATTTAACCAGCCTTTTACTGTGGTATGACATAACTTCTGATGGACTTTTAATTCATTCACTCAATAACATGCACAGAGACAACACCAGCAGAAGATGGGAGCAAGAAACTAGTATTTTGTGCTATTCTGCTCTTTCATCACTTTCCATTCACTCACCTGTAACTTATCCCCTCCCACGGACTTTATCACTGTAAGTTCAATGCACGCTTAAGGCAGGCGAAACAGCTTTTCTCAGTTGCTCTGTATTTATATGCACATGAAAAGATGCTGATGGGGTCTCACCTGCTTAGAGGAGCTGCCCTCCCTGTCTGCTCGTGGCTGTGGGCAGGGTCCTGCCAGGCTGTCCTGCCACCAGTGCCTCCATCTGCCATGAGCCACTGTAAACATGACATGGACAAACTCCATGCAAGCAAATGACACTATCTGAACTGTCTGATGTGCCTGTCTTTTTTTCATGCCATGATCCAAGCCAGGTTGGCAGCTTTAATTATAGTTTTCTCTTACAGCTAGCCTACATACGCTCAGGTTTGAGGCATCATTCTGGGGCAGTCTCCAGGTTTTGAGAAGCCCACCTCTCTCTATGGCTGACACCTCTGCAAGGTGTCTCAGAAAAAAAGCCTGGGTTGAAATTCTGTCAGGGCAATGAAGGAGCGGCTGGCCAGGAATTTTCTAGTTCTGCTGGCATTAAACCAAAAATACATCACGTTTTCTGCCAGGGAAGTCCGGCTCTAAAGCCCCTGGAGGTCCTGCAGCAAGAGGCATTGCTTCAGGGCAAGGTGCAGCGAGTGAGGACAGCCACTCCATAGAGTTCTCCTCCCTGCCTTGACAAACAGTCCACTCTTTGACTTCATGTACAAGACTAATAAATTCTATAAAATATCAAAATTACCATTACCAGGGGATACATCAATAATCCAGGGATTTCTCTGTTGGCTGTGTAGTGGCTTGGTGCGCTGTGACCCACCACCTTCAAAATTATAATCCCTTCACTGAATGAGACACAATTAAAAATAATATAATATTTCAAAGGACTAAGTGCTCCCATATGGAGATCAGTTCTTTAAGTGTTGTAATTTGCCAACTATAAATATGCTGGAATTGTTTTAATGAAATATCCTGTGCTATTATGCAAGTACAGTATTGTTTCCATTCACACTTCTGTTCTACACAACTATTCCAGATGTTCTACCCACCATCTCGAGACATTCTTTAGGAAAAAAATTTGCATATACACACACATACACGTTTAAATATGTATGTGTATAAACAAATGTATATGGGCATAAAAATCAACTTAATAAAATAAAACCTAACATTAAATGTTTCTACATTTAAGAGAGGTTCTCTGGGCATGTCTTAATCTTCTTTTAATGAACCTGCAATCATACAACTCAAACCCTTAAATTATCATGCTCCTAAGTTGTAATAAAAACAAGAATAAAAGTTTACTAGAAGGTCAAAAACTGTCAAGTACAAGCAAGAGAAAATACAGAGATGCAGAAGAAGCAGAGGTCAAGTGCTTCTGAAAAAATTCAGGTACTGTACCTTCAAGTATATTGCAGCAGTAGGTGACTGGTTACTGCTGTTTTATTTAATAAGACTTCACATAAATTCCAGCTGCTAACCATGTAATAAGTCCATCTCAGAACAGAAGGGCTTCTATTCTCCTGCCATGCTACGATCCTGACTTCCACCCATCTCGCTGGGAGTTACAGCTGTACCGAGGGCTGAATAGATCCCATGGACCATTTTCCTGTGTTCACATTTGATTATAATGCGTGAGCTGTGTGAATGAACAATCTTCGGATTTAAGGAAAAAAACACCTCATTTTATGTAACCCTGTATGTGGTACGGTAATAATCCTGGGGCTTGACGGCACAGCAATTTTCTCAGTGCTTTAATGCCATGATGACACTTTTTTAAAACAAGAAGGATGGGAGAAAAAAAAAAATGCACACAGGGAGCAGAATGAGATTAAAAGATTAGCATCTCTGACTTTTTCTCCTCTTGCTCCTTCTCCCATACGAGGGGGAGCAGGAGGTGGACTGGAAGATCCACATGGCAAATTGCTGTCCAGTCCTGGCACTACGTGACTGATAGGTACACCACATGAACAGGAATGGGGGAAAATAAACAGTGCAGATGCTGGTCGATTTGCAAAAAATTGCTACTTTTTTCAGCTATTAAAAAAAAAGGAACTTTTTTTGTTGTCTCTTCAGTAGTCTGTTTCCCCTCTTAGATGCATAGTTTTTGTACTCTTGGATAGTTGGAAATAAAATATTTACAACTGGGGGAATAAGGAGATACTTTCTTCCTGGCTTATAATGGGGGTTTTTGAAAATAAAAGTAATAACATAATTTTGGTGCTGTTTTCCCCATAAAAATCTTACTGAAAAGAATGAAAAACCTGATGACAAGAAAAATATTCTATAAAATACTTAGTTGTGAAGAAAACAGGGAATATTTACTATTAGTGGATGCTTATTTCGGAACAAAATAAATGTATAAAATAAATACATTTCCTTTTTCTCTTAACAGTTATACAGACAGTGCTGTACATTAAAGCAGTATGTAGTGGTTTTTCACTTCAACATTTTTAATCTCTTTGCACTGTTGTTCTTGAAGGAAAATTTAATTATTTCTCATACACTCTATAAGCCTTTCTCTGGAGACCTACATCAAGTATCTGTAACACAAGCTGAAACTACATTTAATAATGTCCACTGTGCCAAATTCACTCTCTAAAAAGTGAAAGCTTTCAAATCATTGCAGCATAAGTGTTTAAAAAAACACGTGTACAAATGGCAGGCTTTTTAAAACGTGGGACATTGCGCATGTACCTCATCAAGAAAGAGTGTGACAGCCTGGGAGGGTGGTGAGGACACCCCTGACCAGCAACCAAATGGTCACAAAGAAATCCAGAGCTAAGACTCATGTGGAGCCAGCTAGATGAAGCACACCAAACGTGCAGCCATGATCTACACTGGCAAAAACACTAGACCTAACTCTGTGTTAAAAAAAGAAGAATAATTCCAGGTGCTGTTCCAAATTCATATTACTGCTGCAAGCTGAGTTAAGCTACAGCTGCAGCCCTTTTGCCTGTGGAGTTAGCACCCAGGCAGCCCCGCTTTGACTCAGGTGCAGCCTTGACTCGATGCTCTCAGCAACTCCGAGCATGAGCGTGGACCTGCTGAGCATCATTGCCAGGCATGATGCTCTTTTTGCACTTTTTCCGGGGCCTGCACAGTGAGCAACTGCAGACCATGCAGTGGCCTGGTGTGGAGACGTGCAGGGAAGGGGGGGGAAAACTGAAGGAAGCTTGCTGAAAGGATGACCACAGTAGCGTGGGATGACTATACAAACGGCACTGCATCTTTTGGTGTTTCCTCCTTTCTAATAATAAGATGGTCATCTGCACGCTTTGCTTTCTGAGAAATGCTCCTTCATTTCTCTCCCATAAAAAGGGTCTGTTTCTTCTCAGTGAACAAATTAGAGGAAGAAGCCCACAATAATTTACAGTATATTAGACAGTTATTACTGTGCAATGATATAAAATGGTGATTACACTAAGTGAGAACTTTGGTAAAATTCATATACTGGAAATGGAAGAGCAAAGTCAGGCTTGGTACCGCGTGGCTGAAGTCAAACCATCCAGGGCAACATATAAATTCCAAATCCCAATCACCTTATTCATGTAGTTTCATCATGATTATTCAAGCACTGACAATGTGTTCATGCCATAACAAATATAGAAGATGAGAAATAACCAGGCTGACTTTTGTGAATATGAGAGGCACCATTTGGCCTCCCATGCCAATGCATGGGAGTGAGGCTGCGGGTCTTGCTAGGGTGACCTTTGCACATACCGAGCATTTCTTAGTACGGCTTAGAACAGGAAAATAAGGAGAGATAACTCGTTAGGTCCTGATTACTACCCAAAACACGGGAGGCAAAGCTCTGTTAAATGGGACCTATTTCACAGAGCTGATAAAACTCAAGAGTTCAATAAGTGTCACAGCCTGGCATACGCATTAAACCTTATTTTTTATTAGCTAATGCGTGTGGTACATTTTAATGGATGCTAATGTAAATAGATGTGCTTATTATGACTTCAGTGCACTCACAACAGCTTAATAAAGCATTTTTATTGTCATCATTTATTGCCACGTTCTTTTCACACTTAGAGTGGTGTAAGTCCAAAATAACCTCCTGGAAGTCACAGGTTTACCTAGGTGTAAATCTGTAGTTACTTTAGATGTTTATCAGCCTGTAAGGAGACTCTGGCTCACAGAATCTAAATATCACTTTGATTTAAGTGCTGCTGAGTTTAAACAGACTGTAAACAGATCCTGAAGAATCACTCTACTTCAGGAGGAGAGGAGTCATAATTTTAAGTAAGGAAGAACGCTGTTCCTTTATATAGCTTTTTAAAAACTATTCTTAAATAAGATGTCTTGCTTTCCCTATGAAATAGCTATGAAAGAAAACTTTCAGAAGGTTATCAAACCATTCCGTGTCAGCTTGCAGCTCCTCAGCGCCTTTTACTTACTTTACCCTTCAGAAAGCACAGTCTGCCACAGTCCCTTTTCTCCTCACTTTTCAGATCGACTATCAATGTCATTAATAGTCTGACACATTGAAACACTGAGAATTTTCATCCCAGGAAGGGTTTGTACACAAGAATACATAATGAAGGACGTGGGGACCACACAAAGTACTGCTGAAACACAACTGTGCCTTAAGTGAGCACAGCCAGATTTAACAGGGTGAAAGGATATCAGAGAGCAGAGAGAAATAAGGGGACCTCTCAGAGGCATGGGGAAGATCAGCAAGAAGAACGTAAAGCACGGGAGATCATACACATCTACAGCTGCAGCAGCGGAAACAGAAATGGCCTGACATTTTACAAAAGGTCATTGGATTGTGAGCACTCAAAAATGCTATTCACAAATGACAGAGAAACAAAACAAAACAAAACAAAAAAAAAACACAAAAAAGGGGCAACTCTAGGAACACTGTTCCCCTGAGCCAGAGCTGGTGTGCTTCTTACAAAGAACTCAGTACCAGAAGACCAGGTGTTCTGAAAGATGCCACAAAACTGAAAGCATGACAACTACTGCGGTATGTACTTCTTGAAGGACACAACTGACCACAGCTGCGCATTTGAGACCCAAGAGGAGATCAGCTCAAATTGGCAAAGTCCTTAATAGTATATAGAGAGACAGATGCTGGAACAAATTACCCCAGCACAAATGAGGACATGGCTCCACACCATGTCAGTGGAACCCTAGCAGCAGCACATGCATGCAAAACCACACAGAAAACGCTACATTGCATTTATCATGGCAGAAAAAGCCTACATGGAGGTATTTACCACAGAGTAGCTGAAATGCCGTGGTTATCTTCTGGTAACGCATTATATATCTGAGACTGGTGTTTTCCCCAAACGGTTTTTCCTTTTGTCAGCAAGCTCAGACAGGAGAACATGCTTTCGCTCTAACCAGTCAGGGGTGCTTCTTGCCTTTTTTTCCACCCAAGCTCGCTTGACTTAATAGCTCTCCCTTACAAGACTTCACCATGACTCAAAATTTATGAGGGAAGTTTTCTAAGGTAAAAGGGCAAGCAGGTGCCTGGTTTCCACTGACTACCAGCACCCTGCTCCTACATGTGCTGTTGAACATCTCCCCAAACTGGCTCCGTAAGTGCCTGTGAGAAGGAGGCTGAAGAACAGGCAATCCAGCTGGCACTTCCTGCAGCCGATATGCCCAGGGAGACGTGAGAAACTTCTGCAGTTAACTCCCAAATATCCTCTGGATTTCAGCTTCATTACAAATACAGATTTCAGGCCAAGTTTGTGAAAAGGTTCACAAAGATCTATGTAACTTTCTGCAGACTTAGCCCAAATTATGACTTCAGGTAAAAGCCATGAAAAAAACCTGTGGTTGTTGTTCCAGGCAACTCTTGGCAGTTTGGCACCAAACCCGCAAGTCAAAACACAAAATGTGAGACAGGAACAGTAAATGAAGGAATATTTCCTATCAACCTCTGCAGGCCAGAGCTGCATATTGTTACATGCCTAGGAACACCAATTTGGAAGGCGGGATAATAATGAAATACAAAAGAAAGACAGGAAGCTGGGGTGAGAATCTCCTGTTGTGCTAATTAATTCTTGATTCATTCTTCCGCTGTAGGCGTATAAGAAACTATTAGGGAATTGCACAAATGTCTGCGCAAGCTGTGGGCCCAAATTCTGGTTTCTGTTAATCTGGCAGAAACCTTTTACGCTGACTATGGCAGAAATAAATTATTTAAAGTGATGTAAGCCTGTGAAGCGCAAACATGCCTTACCTTTGACAGAAAAGAACCTACTGATTTTTTACTATTTTTTTAAGTTCAGAATCCTGAATATAATGCAATATGAAACAACGGGGTGAAAAAAGTGTGCTCCCGACAACATCCTCGATTTACTGAGATTAATCTTTTAAGGAAGCTAACACTGAAACCAGATTGAACCTAACTTTTTTTCCCAGATTTTTTCAAAGTTAATGCAGGAACATTGGAAAAAAAGGAGAATGTAGCAAATCCTCAAACAGTTTGAGTTCAGCAGCTTGGGGAGCTGTATCCAGACCCTTTCCTTTTTGGTGGACTGGGGCTGCATATCTCATCAAAGCACTCTTGTTGATCACAAGGTCTTATCATCCCGTTGCAGTCAGTTGTCTGTCAACAATGCAGAAGGTCACACCTCTCATCTGTCAGTAAGTGATGAGCTTGAGAATTTCTCCAACCGAATGATCTCCAGTCCCAAATGGAGGCAGCCATCAAGCACTGCTTTAAGCAGGCTGTTTCGCTTGCAATCCCCATTCGCCCCACCAGCTCCTCACCCCTGGAGTGCTGCAGTACCCCAATTTGGAAGCATCTCTGAATTCAAGTCTTAGACCCACCATTGACAGCGTGACTTGGAGACTGCCCTAGCCTCAATGTATGTTGTGCCTACGCATGTAAATAGTCTCTCTGGCAGAATAACTAACTACCACTATCCCACAGCACAGTTAACAAATCCAAGGTGAAAACTTTTGTATCGATTCCCCGCTCTCACACCTACACAGGTTTTTTTGTGGCCATAGCTGCTGAAGGTCTACCTCTTCAAGGAAATACGCTGTGTCTGAAACTTGTGCTGCCTCGGAGGCGCATTTCGCTTCCTCAAAGGCGTAGCAAAAAGCCAGCTTAGTTACGCCCACACAAAGTTACAGTCACTCCCTAAGTCTTTGGGAATCCTGGCTTTGGCTTGTTTTGTACTGAAATTCTTGAGAAGGCTGCCATTAAAATGGAGCATCCACTTTTCAGAGGCCCAAGCTGGGATCTGAAGAAACAAATCTACTTAACTATTCTCTGCCCAGGCAGAGCCCTGAATATGACTGTTATGTTTCACAGTACGTAAGCGCAGCTCTCACTCCACAGTACCATTTTGCTCACAATATCAAGAGAAAATAGCCAATTTTTTCACAGATTTTGCAGTAATAATTTCCCACAAGCATACTTTATGGTAGCGCAATACATCTTTCCTGCAAAGAATCAGTCGTGAGCTGAGTCACTGGAAACGTTTTCTGAAATGCCTACTTTAAAAATACCTCCAGTGGATGACTGCTGTTCAAACAATGTAAACAAAGATTATAAAAGGCATCTTCATAACATGGGGTATCCTTTAACACAGTCACATGTTTTCAAGCCCAATTTTAGGGATGCTTCTTGAGATTAATTTTAATAGCAAAAACAGGTGGTATAACATCCTTCATTTTTAAGATAAAAAAAAGGGATGGCCAGATAGGGAGCTGTGTAACACAGAAGTCTCTTGCGTTTTATAATTCTACAAGCATGCATATACACTGAATCACATCTAGGTAAAATGAAGTAGCAGAAAAAAAAAAAAAAATTTTTCACTTCTCATCGATGTCATAAACAGGAAAAAAACCCCAACCAACCCACCAAACCCACAACCCAAAACCCTAAAACCTCTGAAGCCAACCCCCCCCCCCCCCCCCGCCGCCCCAAATACTGCAACTCATGGATATCACCAAGAAGGACCTACCTTCCAGTACTTTTTGTCCCCATGGTTCAGCAGTAAAAATTCAACCAAACATTCTGGTTTTCTCCCATGTCTGGGCAACTTCCCAGAACTTCTAAGCTCAACAGGCAACTTTTAGTCCTATCTAGGTTGCATTCTTTTGTGCTGCTTGCCTGTTTCCTCCCTGTTGACATTTGCACAAACTACGAAAGCAGTTGCAGTGAGAGATTTCTTCACAAAAATGTTGCTGCCGTGCTACCTTTAAAAACATTGAAAAACTTACTGAGAAACTGAAAAAGAATGACAATACTCTAGGAGTCTAGAAAACAAACAAAAATGTGCACACTAACTATAGATATACCTTTGTTTAACCAACTGACCCCTTATTTCAAATAATTTCCTCTAGTCAAACAGTCCCAACATCTCCTCACCCAACCAGATGGAAGGACGCAAAACATCATTCTACCAAGTTTTACCTCCTTGTCCTCTGATTCTTTCAGGCTGTAATTAGCCCTTGTGTGGATATAAAAAAGGAAGCGTGCACATAGGCTGACAAAAGGACAGAACAAGGGAATGATCTTATTTTTAAGAGGGGGAACAATCTGCACAGCTCAAATGAAGATAACATGTAAAATCAATTATTTATTTTTGAACACCTCTAGAGTTTTGGAAAGAACCAAAATCTGCACAGAACCATAACACAGCTAAGGAATTTACTTCATCTCATGATTCATCTAGTTTTTCCTCTTCTACTCCTCCAGCTTTCCTTATCAGGTTTCCATGTGTCTGTTTCACTTTTCAAAACTCATGTTGTTCCAATAAATAGCATTTTGTTTACACACCACATGCCTAAAAACTGTTTTTCTAATGACATGAAAAAAACACCAACAGAAAAAAATATGTTTCTCTATACCCATTTGCTTCTAAGATACTTCTTCATCTTTGCAATGGCTCTCTTCTAATCCAAAACCCTTGAGGCATTTTAGAAGGTAAATGAGTGATTAGAGGCATTCCTGCTGTAATTTATATGCTTTGTAAACCCTAATTGTTCTGAGTCAAAGATTTCATTTTTCCTGAAGTGCCAAGTTTAGTAGGCTTCAAGGCGCACAGAAAGTTGTATCCAACTGGTCGGCCTTTAATAGATTCTGGCACACTTTGGTGTGTGTTTTGCTTCATATTTTAAAACACAGAGATTTCAGTTGTTGGGGAAAAAATATTTTCGATTACTAACTGAAAAACTATTTTCATCAAAATGAAAATTACATTTGAATTTTATGAAAAAATCTTGACCAGCTCTAATGTTAAGTCACTTCCTGAGGTCATTTTTGATGCTTCTAAAACTTGGCATGTCTTATAGCAAAGATGAAGGAATACAAATATTAGCTCCAGTAATTTGATATTAAATTTTAAAGCAAACAAACCCAAACCAGTTTCACACATAAAATGTATGTCACAGATTCACTGGCTGTACAATGGTGCAGCATAATACGGATGTTTCAGTGGCACTTGCTTGGAATGATTCATAAGAGCTCATGTATAGCTACTTATGAATAATATGGCCATTTTAAACTCCGAGCTAATGAAAAGCTTCATACTTTGTCATCACACACTATACATATTCACGCACAAATGACTAAGGAGAAAACTCTGCAGGCACGATAAAACCATGCAAGTCAGCAACACTAGGTGGTGGCTGTACAGCAAGAAGGAACTCGTTTGAATGGAAGAAATGTACATATAATTTATGTATGCAAGCATATACTATGAATAGAGAAGTGAAATAGGCATCTGTCAAACTAATATGCAGGAAATGCATACTATTTAAGTTTTTGCGTTAGGTACACTCTACTTTTATTTCTAACTAGTGAGCAGCTGAAATCTTGTTTCCTCAGCCCAAGATAATTTTGTGCTTAATTTACAGAAAGAGAATACTCAAGGACTGTCTGAAAGGGGAGAAAATATGCATAGTATAACATTAGTAGAGGGACCTGCTACTCTGTTGTTTGGCAAGCAGAGGGGCCTGTGTAGTTTCTACCCTTCAGTGCATCAGGGTAAGATTCCAGCAAAAACACATGTTAAGGGGGGGGGAAGGGAGGGCTGGGTGTTCAGCTGAATGAACTTACTGTTACCTTTTTTTTTCTAACATAAGTCGTCTTTTTCCTGATACTGTCTGAATTCGAAACATCTAATTTAATCCATTGAAGGGCCCCGTCTTCCTTTTATTTCCTGTCTGTACTGGAGCAGTCGCCTGTTTCAATTATGACTTTCTCCAGCTCCTACATTTTTCGTGCTCCAGCTGGCTCAAAGAGCACTTCCTTGGAAGGTAAAATGCACTAACTGTGCTGATCAGAGACTGATAGCTGGAAAGCCACAATATTTAATAGCTGAGCTGATAAGAGGGGGGGGTAACAAAAAAACCCACCCCCCCCCCCCCC
The DNA here is from genome assembly GCF_963921805.1 of Phalacrocorax carbo. NCBI lineage: Eukaryota > Metazoa > Chordata > Aves > Suliformes > Phalacrocoracidae > Phalacrocorax > Phalacrocorax carbo. The sequence goes on along the minus strand of NC_087514.1, from coordinate 92,479,250 downwards.
CAAAAAAAAAGCCCCAACCCCCCACACAATTTTGAGCCTAAACAAAAGGATATTATATAGTGGCATGTTCAATTAAGGCCCCATTTAAAATATATATACATAGAACTGCAGACTGCTTACATAAATTCATAGTTTTATGGTAAATTTCACCCACTTCTATGCATGTGTGTTAAATGTTTCTTTCCTGCTTTTCAGTCAGTTAGTGCTGACTGGGGACTAACTTGGTGCAATTATTTCAAAGAACAGGATTGTGGGATTGATATGGCACTACTGCAAAACCCTCTCCAGCTAAAAATAAGATTGTTTTGTAGTCAAGACGGCAAAAAAAAAAAAAGAAAGAAAAAAGTCTCTGGGCTGTAAACACCAGTGAATCTATTTTTCTTCTGCTTTATGAAAACCACAAATCTTTTTTTTCCCCTTTCCTTCTTCCTCACAGGGCAGTTTAATTACAGTTTAATCTCTTTTTGCAAGCACCCCTTGAGACCTTATTGTCCAAGTACTGTATTATCAAGGCTACAGCTACAGTTTACTGCAGTAGGTGGGGGCTCCCTTTAGGAAGGCCAGAAGGTACCAAAGAAGTCAAAAGAAAAGTAAAAAAAAGAAAAAACAGAAAAGGAATAAAGCAAAAGTAATTCAGTTACTTTATTACTAACAGTGCAAAGCTTTACTGGACCCCAGAGGTACTAGTTCAACAATTAGAGAAACACTGCAAAGGCAACGGCCAGCACTCCCCCTCTCTAACACGCTTGCGTCAGTAAATCTGAATGAAAACTTGAAGTTAACAAAGTTGTTCAGTGCTACAGTCACTGTGGCAGCCTAGATACATGGCGGGTGGAAGGGGTGAGGAAAGAAGTTAATGAAGAAAAGCAGGTTGTTAGGTGTGAAAGGCAAAGCATAGATATTTTGGTTTATAGGGCAATGTTGAAAATAAGCAGGAACTAGTAATTTAAAGAAAAAAACCACAACACTACAGACCTTTGCCAGCTTAATTTTCAAATGAATTTGAAAGTATTTCCCTGAGATGCGAGAATGATTTTGGGTGTAGAAAACCAAACTTAATTTAAGCTAGCAACATGGGGGACATCATAACAGCTAGCGTGTCCTGCTGTTTGTACTGGTACAAGCACTCTGAAACAAATGCAACTGAGAAGAGAACTGGTCCAGTACAAAATTACTCATGCTATTGAGGAAAGCACAGCTACCTGATCTTTCAGGTAGGGTTTAACTCTATGTTTGCATAGGCAATCGAATTATATGCCAGGCACACAGAACATAAACATGATGTAGTGAAATCTAAGTGATGCGTTACTAATATGCAGGAATGATATTTTTCCAGTTACTTTTTGTTTAAAAACCCAACCCTCCTGTCCCCCGTCTGCTCTCTCACAACTGTTTACTGCACATGGCAGGAACTTGCCAAGCGCACAGATACGATACGGTATGTAGACAGTGACCTAGAGGGAATATTTATTTCTATACAATATAGTAGGTTATGGTTACAGCTATCAAGCTGTTTCAGTTGCTGATTTATTCACCCAGAAGGATAGATACAATATTTTTCTAAATCTGTTTCCTATTAACTTTTCCTCCCCCCTGCCATGGCCACCCCCCTTCAAGATTCCTAAATGGATGAAGTCTCTTCTTTTCTCAGCCACAAACCAAGGTATACTGTATATAAAAAGTCCCTCATCCTTGAGGCAATGATCAAGGAACAGGATATCCTGGTTAATACTAATGTGGGAAGAAGTCTTGCTCATTCTCACAGACTTTTCAACCCACCGATGCCTTCTGAACCAGCCTAAGGCACACTTTTCTTCTCTGGGGAAAAGAAAGAATAAAAAAATAAAATTAAAAAAAGAAAAAGAACAGACAGAGGTTATTTTAAAAGCTAAATGTGCCACGGGATGAGGCAGCATGGCACTGCAGACGTGTGCTCCATAACAGGCAACACCACATTGAGTGGCAGCGAGGAGCCACATCATGAGCGCCGCGTGCTTCCAAAGAGCTGCACTTCCTGAGCCTGCACCACTTCTGGGCAGAACTACGTTTTGAAGCAAATATTACTAAAAGTAATAACAGCAGCCAAAACAACAGAAGATATTCCAAAATCTGGTTGCAGAATGTGGAGAAGCTCCCAAACAACCTGCAATTGCAGGTGACAAGAAATCCCCACAAAAAGAACCCACAGAAACAGTAAGCGATCTTCTAGCCTCTCTGCTATTTCTCTCACGCAGAACTGGCCTCTCAAGAATGGAAATGCAATCTGTGCAAAGACAAGTCAGTAGCACACACCAGTGTAAACTATCTATTTTCATATATAGCAACATATAGCTCACTGTTCCAATATCCACTGTCTTGTTGTCTCCTAACTTCTGTTAAATTACTGTTGATTAAAATGGATGTTGAGGAGATAAGGTTTTTAATAACTGCTTTTATTTCCCAGAGCAAATGTTTATGCAGGTAGCACAACACCTTGTACGTTCAATTTGTTTTAAGGCATTATGCAAATAGAAAGATCTAATCAATGACAAACATGTTAGCCACATGAATAACTGAGCAGCCTTTGGTCTTACTCCTCTTTAACACATATGATATTGGTGGGCCTTGGTTATGTTTGTTTTATATCGGTATAATCTCACTAATTGAAGGGGAAATAATCCTGATTTATATCCATATGAGTCAGGAGGGCAACAAGAACCACAATCATTTAAGCATTAAAAAAAATAACAAACAGAAAAGCTTTTCCTGCTAGATACAAATCACTGTGAAAGAAATAAAGCCAAACTTATTTACCTCACACACAACTATGAACTCATGCAATGAGATTGTATTAATTCCCTACAGTGTTACAAGACTTCCTTCTAGTGAGTCAAACAACTTTAATAGGAGGAATCTGTCAGGGAGAGAAAGGAATTAAATGTCCACAATCAGTTCAGGAAGAGCACTGGGTTCATTCTCACCTACTGCAGGGTGATTTTGCACTAGCAATTTTTTTTGTTCTCAATGCTATTTTCTGAGATTATTTTTATGCTGGTGTAAACCACTAATATTTTGGCCATTTTCTCCACTGCCTGGACTTACTAAATACCATGCCTCATAAAACAGGGATTTAAATCTTCCCAGAATAAATGCATTTTATTTCTTGCGCTGCCCCCTCCTTCCCCACCCAAGGTTTCTACTATAAATGGCTGGTTACAGCCCAATCAAGAGCATAAAAGCAATTGAATAAATAAAACTATGAAGTAAGTGTAAAATATTAGTGTCCAGACATGCAAGATGTATGCAGGTACTGTGAAACTTCCACAGCTGTATGGGCCTGGAGTTCATGCGGTGCCACAGGCTTAACAGGACCCGCTACCAATAAGAGTTTTATTTGCTTAATAAATTACATTCAAAAGCACAATAGTCCGGGCTCTTAGCTGTAAAATTGCCAAATATTGTCAATGACTGCTCTCTGGTTATAAATAGTAAAATAATGTACAACTCATTAGATTTTTGATTCCCTATGCAATTCTTTCTAACCATTACTCAGAAACATAAAAAGTGACTCTACATGACATTTTATAGAGGTTATAAATTGCTATGAGGAGATGACATGGGATAAATTTGTAGGCAGGGTGAAAGGGACCCAGCCAAGCCAAATGTGTAAATTAAGAGTTTGGGCAAAGTGTGGGACTACATGAAACAATACTGAAATCATAAAGATAGACGGATAAGGATTAACTACAGCAAAAAGGGGTTTACACTGATGGAAAAAACACTAACAGAACTCTCCACCAAAGACAGATAACTCAGCTGTGTCTGGTAGTATATAAAAATCTCAAAATCAAATCCATTTCAAGTAACTTTAATGTCCAAAGTAAGATTAATTAAACATGGAGAAGCACTGTACAATAGCCATCTCATTTAGATGAGCCAAAGTTGCAGGATTTTCTATTTACTTTTCAAGATGAGTTTTGGCAGCTCTACAATAATTTTACTGGACCATAGGGAAGATAAATATTTCACTGGACAATGTTCCCAGAAAATTAAACAAGTTCCTTATTTCTTTTTAAATAAAGGAACTGATTTTTCTTTAAAAAAGACACACATAATGATGCTTTTGTATTACGCGTTTGCATACTTAATCAACATAGGACAAAATACTTTGAAACTGCCTAACACAGGCTTGCAGGACTCATCACAGTATTTTCTTTTAGCATTAGGAAATTAGGCAAAGAAGCTTTTCCTTCACCACATATCTCAATTTCCTTGAGTGACAGTAACATTCAGAGGATACTGCACAGCAGTTCTTGCAATCTGGTGAAATTCTGGGTGCTTTTCGCAGGCTAGAATTACCTCAACTCCCAGGATGAAAACCTGAGCCCGTGATTATTCTCTCACACCGTAATGGAGGTCAAAGTCAGCAGGGGCATATCAATGAGGTTCAACAGGAATAGGATTTCGTCTCAACAGTTGAGACACTCAAGTCACTTGCAGTCTCAAGCACTGAGGTTGGTGTATTTTGGTCTCACTGGATATGAAATTGTCTTAATGAAACGCAAAGCCTCCCAGAGCAGCAACTATATTGTCTCCCATGCTTCTCACAGAGACTTTCAACAAAGAGGTTTTGCCTGCTCCATCTCTACAGTATTAAAGCCCTCTCTGCTAGGGCTGAAGTTGGCATCTCCTGGCCAACTAGGACATCACCGGCATGACTGAATGACTACATCCCCAGTGCTATGCAATAAATGTGCACCTGAACATCCTGGTGTATATATTTCGCTGCTGGGACAGTATCTGATAAACATACCTCCACTAAAAAATGTTCCAATTCTTTTGGACAAAAATCACGGTAGAAAACCGGAAGATATTTTGACAACCTTGCTCACAACAAGCGCCTTCATCAATTAACATCATTACAGCTGTAGTGGTATAAGAATAAAGCAAACTAAAAATTTTTTGGGAGAAGCTATAGATTTTATGAAGCCAAATGATACAATCTAGAAAAAAAACCCACCCTAATGTTTTCATACAAGCCTTTTTTTCAGGTCTTGATCTAGTGCAATAAGTGGTACTACCTCCTCCTCACAAACTGCCTCATCTGCAAGCATTCAAACAAATACACTTTCTCATGCACGCTCTCCCTTTCTTAAATGGGGGAAAATGTCTCAAAACACTGAATATTTCCCTCTGATAAATTGACATGGCACAGGAAAAGCGCTCCCAGTGCAATCGCAGCAGCAGGGTAGTCCAGTGGCAGAATATCAGGCTGAATGTCAGGAGACTGTCCTATGTGTAGCACTGCCATGATTTGACCTTTGGTACCTTTCTAACCATTCTCTCTTTCATCTTTATCTGGCCTGTCTACAACAGATTGACAGTCCTTTGGGGCAGAGTCTACTCTCTTCCTACATATTTGTGTAGTGCCTAACACAAAGGAATCCCAATCTGCTTTTAGCACTGTGCAAACACACAACTAAAAATGCAGCTTCTTCCTCTGGGACCTTGCAATCTCAGGCAAGAGACAACAGAGAGATACATCAAACAGATGAAAAACACAAGTTAGCTGAGAGCTCCAAGTGCTCTGTCTGAAAAGTAGAAGCCGGTTTGCTTTGCAAAGTATGGCTTTCACCTAATTCTGAAAGTCCCCATTAAAACTCTCTGAACTCTCCACCAGTGGCCATTTTTCTATGCTCTTTAAGTGAAAATAAACCAACTTTATGGTAGAATAAATGGGATCCCTTCTCAGGAGACTTTTATTGCTTATAAATTTGCACAGTGGAACTCCAAAACTGAAAATGTGATATGGCCAGTCTTTTTTCATTTGAGCAGTTTAGTTCCAGCATTACCTTGTACTTTGTTGGCGGTTGTTTTTATCTGTTGTCTCTTAGATCTAATCTTCTGAGAAAAAACTGTCCCTCTGTTGTACACATATTGTGCCCATAGACCAGAGATCCTGGACTAGGAGATATGTCTCAAAGTACTACCTCAGCATAAAAAGGAAAAGGCTACAGTTTATAAACAAGCTCAGTGAAATATCAACAAGAGTTCTTGTCCGTATGTATGTGATAGGGGAACTAGATTGGCTTTGTGTCATCTGAAAGCTGACACACAAGCATTTGAATTCCCTGTGAGCTACAATGGTTATCTAAAGAAGTTTAGAAAGCCCAGGATATCTGACAAAGGAGCTCATGGAGAACGTATGATAGATTTGTTCTAAGAAAAAAAACCTGGAAGAATATCTGGTGTGAGCTGGGACATTTCCTATGCTTACACACATGCCATGAATCCCAACTGAGTCAAGGGGAGCAGTAACGGCATTTCTGAGGGAAGACTTTTGCAACCTTGTAGTCAGCTAACGTTTTTTTCATGTCCAAATGAATTGGGTCCTGTCACTCTAAGACGTTGAAAAATCAGGACCTTGTGGAGCTTGCTAACTGACGGCTCTCTCATTCATGAAAAGCGTAATCTGCTGGGCCAGTAAAGAGCTATAAATATAATTTTTACCCTGCTTCTTTTTCATATTCCTGGCCCCTGGCCACCTGGATTTGAATAAATCCATCACCGGAAGATTCCACATGTTTGCGATTTGAGCAAACATCTGTTGGTTAAGCTGCTGTTCCCTTGGGACTATGGCCTGGCTGCTCCACCAGTCAGTTTGGTGGCTTGGTTTCCCTTGTATGCAAATGCATGTTGTTTTTATTAGCTTGTTCCTTTTCTCTCCAGCTATGGCTGAATCCACATTGCGTTCTGACGTAAACTCAAAGGCTTGGTGCCCTTTTATTGCTCTGCTTAGCTCGGTCATACTACTCTTTTGGAGGTTGCTTGCTGACTGTCCTACTAAGGACTTCACTGACACTTCTTTCTTCATCAAGTATTTTCTGAAGGATTTTTTTTTTCCCCCCAAGTGTCAAGGAATGGCCTAGACCAGAAATCTTTCTGTCAACACGGTTACTTTTTTAAAAAATAAAATCATGTAGACCTGAGTATGTACTAGCCTCAGTATATTTACATGACTGCTCCTAAGATCTTTCTCCCCCTTCTGTTTCTCCCCCTTCTTTTTTGCTTCACTTGAGGCTCTTCCAACGTTTTCTTTCTGCTCTTTCCATCACTTTTCTCATAGCCTAGCCTCTCTTTAACTATCTCCCATCATCTGAAATAACCAGTAATAAAATAAGTAAGAGTTGATTACAAAATAACAGTTGTATAACAACTCCCAAATGAAACACGCACACACACATATACATGATTTTGAGCTATAGCTTCAGGCAGTTTGCAGACCAAGGAAGACAGTGTGGAATCGGTTATAGGCTGTACATTCATGAGTCATATCACCGGTCTAGACACCACTGCTTTAAACTTTCCTTTGAGGATTCAGCTGTCTATGAATGAAGTTACTATCTGTATACAGGGTAATACCAGGCAGACAGCACAGAGATTCACACTGATTTTCTGGTAAAAGAGATAGAGTCATATGAGAAGAAAGTGTTAATTTTCTTCTTCAGAATGATTCCGTCTACTCTTTTATTGAATAATATATATTTACTGTCAACATGCGATTTTTAACCCCTACCCATTCTATCTTTTTCACATATTCTTGCCCATTTGAGAAAGCTCTTGTGCAGAGGTTTATGACCAAGTTTGTAGAACACCCTGTTTCAGACAGTGGATCCTCCATCTCCAATCACCCAGCATGATTTTCAGGTTTAAAACATGCTGGAACATTTGCACATTAGAACTGGTTTGGAAGTACTGAGATTCTCTTAAGTGTAGAGAAATTTTTTGAAATGTGATTTTTCTTTTAATGGGGCAATGCTGGTTGTCATAATTTTAAGGCAAAATGAATTATTAGTTTGTCTCAGAGCTGCTTTTGTTTTATTTTAAAAAGCAGTGATGGTCCCCTTCTGATGACATCTGGAAGGGAGGAGTCCTCACAACAGAAGTCCCCAAGGGTCCTCAGATCAGCATGTATGGGAACAGTGGCAAGATAAAGGCCAGAAGTACTGAATGCAGAATTTGACCATCAATCAGTTTATGAAAACAAACCCCTATTTGAGCTTGAGGAGGCCAAAGAGCAGGATTTGCTCTCTGTTGAATAACTACTTTTCTGTTTGTAAATTTTTTGTAGTAGAGGAAAATCTGAAGTAAATCAATTAACTTCAGTTTCCCTTTCATTTTTCCTTTTACTTTCAAAACTTTAGCTTCTGGATTTCTCAGGAGGGAGAAGCAAAGCAGGGGAAAAAAATCCACCAAGTATTGACTCAGGGTTCACATTTCCTCTAGCTATCAGAAGACATCTGGTAGTAGCCTGGAAAAGAGGGCTCATGCATGTGTGTGAAGACTGAAGCAAGCATCTCTGAGACACGTGTGTCCCATTGAGAAAGATGCTTCCCCGCATGATTCCTCAGATTCATGCCCTAATCTGCTGTTCAGCAGGGAGGGAGCTGTATCCAACTTCTGTGACAAGCAGGCATTAGCTGTTTTCATATAAGGAACCAACAGCTTTGGCTTTCTGGAGGTGCCCCACATTTCCTCTTCCTCATGTTAAGTTGCTTTTTGGCAGAAAGTCTTATGACGGAGGAGAAGACAGCACATTAACTAGACAATTAGCTGAATTCCAGAACTGATTGAACAGGCAAATATGAAATCAGAAGTCCTCACCACCAGCAATGCATTTGCGAGCTGAGTTGTCCATTAAGCACTGTGGCCACCTGGGCTAAACTGCAACAAGTGCTTACTGCCAGCTGGCCTTGTCATCACTTTCCCTCTGTGGGCCACAGGCTGTGCAGCTGGAGGAACAGACAGATGATAAATTGCAAAAAGAATTAGAGGACCTGTTGTCCCAGCAATTGAATTTTTTCAGACCAAATAAGTGGACATTTTTCTCTTTGAAGGAAGCAAGGCAGCACATCTGCTTCAACCTAAGAGCAAGAATAACTGGGGAAATCTCACACCCTCACCACGCATAGGTGGTGTGAAGGGAGGGGAGGCACCTGTCAATCAAACACAGCTGTCTGCTGAGGGCAAGAAGCTGCGATGGCTAGCTCAAGGAGTCTTTTCCTACATTTGTACTAGGTCTTATACTATTTTAAATAAGACCACTGTGGCCATGTGAGTTGAGCAGCTTTAAACCTGTTTGGCAACATCTTCCCCCTCCACCCATTTAGAGCCAGACCCAGCAAAGCATTTCTGCTTGCCCTTCTCTTTAAAGGTCTCACATAGGTCCTTTGAACTCAGCAGACTATTCTTGTGCTTAAGTGCTTTGCCAAATACCAGCTGGAACAGCACCAGCTCAGCACTGATATGATCCTCCGAGGGCTGCATGGGATGTAAGCGTACCTTGCCTGCTGGCACTACATTAGATGGACTCCTGGTCATCCCTACCAACATGAGAAGTCATAAGGAAGTCAGAAGATAAGCACCTAATTTTAAGAGCTACAGTCACACGTGCTTAATTGGTCACTACTCACACTACACCTTACGCTGCTGTCAGACTGCTATTATTTTTTGCCCAGACTTCTTTCTCCAAAAATGCTTTGGCAGAAAAGTTCGCAGGATGGAAAGAGACGCAGAAGCAGCAGAGCCAAACTCCTAGAATCCAAATTCCTAAAAGGTGCGTTATGGAATGAAATCTTAGAATAACAAATGAGCAGGGCTGCTTTGGAGATACTTCCCCACAGCTTGAAACGGAGATGTGGGAATGTCTATGCTTGTACTCAAGCTGTTTGCATGTACATTTAGTAGAACTCTAATATTCATCACTCGGCAGAAATTGGGCTGATATTAAAGCAAATATTTCAAGAGAAGATTTATGCCCAAATCTGCTTCTACTTAAATTGTTTCTAAAATATGAGTTCATTCACCACGTGCCTAAAGCAAGGACCAAAATGAAACAGCTGGTGCATGGACCAGAGGAGGGAGAAGCACATGCTTGATGAGATATGCTGCATCAGCACTCTTTTATGTATGACTCTGCACTAGTGAGTGCTTTGCCGCAGACCTGACACCAGTGGTGTAAATTCAGGGTGCTTCTGCTCCTCTGATTTTATGAGAGGGTAAAATGGGAGGCCAGAGAGCACAGGAGGAAGGTGCCACCATCACTGTGGTGCTCCTGCCACTGGAGCATAGCGGAGGATTCTGGCCAGAAAGGTTCATATCCATTGCGAAATGATGGACTTTCTCATGCTTCCAGATTAATTTGATGCGAATGATTTCATCCCCAACAAGCCTTGTTCACTCAAAATGAGTAGAAGTCACCTCATAACTCCCTTGCGGTGGTGAGATTTACGAAAGAGACATAAAACGTTCATATGGTGCCAGGTTCTTATTCATTTAAGCAGGACTTAAACCCAGCAAATAGTCCCAGTAAGTTCATGGAGCTGCTCGCAAAGCAAGGCACGGTGCGGGACAAGGAAATTGTCTCACTTCTTGCCTTAGATTTTGCACTGTTTGATTATGCACAGCACCCCTCCCCATGCACACCACTGGTAAATCACTGGCCGATTCATAAGCTGTGTGTGCCTTTCCACTATCTTTTATAATTATTCTCCTCATAACATCCACCACCAACAAAGTTTTTCCAGGTTACAAGTTAACCACCTGCTGAGTGACCAAAATGCTGGCCCAACACTTCAAAC